>NC_091469.1:227193297-228418654 GCF_036971445.1 Narcine bancroftii
TTTGGCCCGCAAGATCATTTCAAAAATGTATTAGAGGTGGCCCGCCCTGCAGCAAGAGCCGATGCTGTTTTTTGGTAATGTCACCCCCACCATCCTCCCCCTTCATTGCACATCCTTCCCCATTGTAACACGAGAAATTGTAACGAGAAGTCTGTTGATGTCATCAGCCGGCAAGCCAGTTGGAAGGCTCCCCGCACAACCAGTCACTTCTCCCACCTGTCGAGTGGTGCGGCGGATGGGCGAGTGCCTGTGATTTCCTGTCGGCGCGACGGGCATGGCAGGCTGCGCACGGCCCCTGGGCAGCGCGAGCCCCGCACGACTGGCACCGGACGGCCCTTCCACAGCGCGAGCACACTTCTCCCGGTTGCCACGGCCTTCAGCGCTTGCACCCATGCGGATCCCAGGGACGGCTGGTTCGGCCTTGCACGTGAAGAGAGAGATGGTGGCTGTCCGCAAAGGCTGATCGGCAGCGTGCTGGGCCTGAGTGGGTGGGTAAGCAGGGATGGGCAGAGGGTGTAGGTTAGGAGTAATGGGCAGGGGAAGTTATGGTGGTGCGAGGGGCAGTTAGAGGGAGGGATGAGTAGAAGGAGGGGTGGATAGGGAAGAGGTAAAAGGGGAGGGGCAAGGCGAGTAGGGGAGTGGTGATTAGAGGGTGAGAGACGGGTAGAGGGAGGAACAGGTTGAGGGGAGAGGCAGTAGAGGGGCGTGTATAGGATGGGGTGGGTAGAGGCAGAGCGAGTGGAGTGAGGGGTGAGTAGAGGTTGGGTAAAGGACTGGTCAGGTAGAGGGATGGTGGGTCAAGGGTGAATAGAGGCCTAGAGCCTGAGGAGTGAGCAGGAAATGCTGAGTCCTGATGCAGGCCAAAATGGACACAGCCTGTGAATGCTGACTACATCTCCACAGGGACCAAATATGTTTCCCTCAGTTCAAGCAAAGGGTGAACTTGAGCTACCTACTCCTGACCTGTAACATTATCCTCCTAAAGTTATATCCTAAAGTTTAACATTACATATGTTGAAAGAAGAAAAAACATGCAGATGTTGTTGAAAATTCTCAATAAATATTTAGTTCGGCCCTCGACTTAGTCCAAGTTTTTAATTTTGGCCCTCCGTGAATTTGAGTTTGACACCCCTGCTTTATGGGGAAGAAGGAGTCAAGAGTCGGCCAGTAAGAGCAGGGTTGACTAGGAAAGGTTACGGAATTTACATATGGCCAATAGTGGTTTCACCACAATTGGAGATGGTGATATTGATGGTGTCTGGTTGGAAACTGCTGAGATGGAGGGCAAGGCGATTTTCCTCCAATTTTCAGGAGTTCTTGAGTTTAGCAGAAAATGAGGCCAAATGAGGTCTGTGTCGCAAATACTCAAGAGTTCAGGCTGGAAGAGAGAAACCCAGAGTTCATGTTTTAGGCTGAACGCTTTTCATCAGAACTGAAAAATTGTCAGAGGAAGTCATAATTGGTTACATTTTATGAACTGACATTTATTGGCAGATGTTACAGTCATTGGGATAGGATAAAAAAATATTTAAGGTATAATTGATATCATATTTTACTGACTAATAATCTATTCCCACAGTCTTCTGTTCCTGATGAGAATAGGTTTACAAATTGATCTGTATTGTCATGAATGGGATTGCATGCCACAGCATTCTACAGCATAAATATCTTAAAACTTTTGTTAACAAATACATTTGCAAGAATAACAGAAAATATGTACTAGCATCCATTCCAATGGCTGTTTTACACACCCTTTGAAGGCAGAATAATTTCTAAACCCAGGTGCAAGTCCAGGTTCTACTTTTCCTTCAGCAGGACCTTTGATTGAGGATGATTTGCTTCTAACGTACTGCAGAATGGAATCCCACTGTGTGAGCAGACTGGAAAAAGCAAAGCTGTTGAAAGCAGGGTGGTTAAAATCAGCATAAGCTCACTTACATCAATTAAATTCATCACTATTTCCAGTTCCCAGTCTCATAAAACTCTTGTCACTATTGGAGGTGGAGAAGTGCCAATGGATAGTTTTTACACGGTGTTACTAGTGTCCCATACGAGGGCAATCAAATCAACAAAATTGCACCCTACGATGAAGCCAATCAAGCCCTTATGGATATGCCGTTCATTACCATTTTAGATCCGCAGGCTCCACAAAGGTTAAACATTTTTGACCAAGCAATCCTAATGTTAAGGAGACTCTGCAGGGCATCAGTTTATGCAGGGCATCAGGGATTATACGCTTGGAAAAATAGCTTCTAACATCACCAATATAACCATATCACTGGTGAACAGAGGACCTTAGGCAGCTTAAAGCAAGCAATGTTCTCCTGCAATGCAGGATGCATTGTACTATTATCCTGCAACCCTTTACTTGCAGTCTCATATTTGACCAGAAGAGTTGATCAGATAAGAATGGGTCATTAGGATGTGTAATTCCATCACCTCAACCCTACATTGTAATGTTAGAACAATTTCTGAAGATAACCCAAATGGCTCAATAACTGAACATCTACCCTGATGGCCATTTACATGTTTCTTATAAAAGTAAATTGAATATGCAAGTTCATCTGTCCTTCATAAAATAAAATGATGCAGAAACAGGATATCTGAAATTAAAATAGAGAAAGCTGGAGATACCAAGCATTTAAAGAGTCAATATCTCAGATCAAGACCTTCCATCACAAAGCAACTTAAAGAATGCAAGGTCAGTGACCTGAAACATTAATTATGTTTCCTTCTCCACAAGTCCTGCCTGGACTGCTGAGTACGTCCTGCAATTTTTGTTGTTGTCATTGAATAAGGACCAAGCTTTTTTTTAATCCTCGAGAAGGAAATTCATTAGTGATGCATTATCGAGCCAATTGCATTGCATTGCTCCACAAGATCTCCCCCGACAATGGCTGCTGCCAAGTGTGAAGAAGTGACACTGAGCACGAGTGAGGAGTCATGCACACGCAGGGCACAAAAAAAGGAGGCAATTTTAAGAAAAGTTCAAGAAGCTTCCAGCTCCAGTGATCAAGAAGAAGAGCAGGAAGAAGAAGAAATGTATGTTGAACACAAAGTTTTGGACAAAAAAAAAACAGGAGAAAATAAAAGAGTCTTATATATCCACAAATGAAATATGGATTCTTTCCAGCAAACAGTTAACAATAGAAGTGAAAAAGTGTAATGAAGGTATAATTGAAAATTACAATTCTACGAAGAAGGTGGAGAGAATGTTGTCACAAATGGAACAAAAATTTGAAGTGATGGAAGCAAAAATTAAAGGTAATGAATTTGAAATTCAACATGTGTGATAGTACAGATCTATCACCAATGTATATAGTGTATATAGTTACAGTATCTAGACTGTGCTTACAGCGATTGGCTGAGAGCTTAGCCACGCCTACTGTCTGGGCCTTAAAGGGTTGTGTCCCTAGCCAGGTCGGATTATTCCGGACTGGTCGGCCACCTGTGAAGAGCTCCTGTCTTTTGTCAATAAAAGCCTTGGTTTGGATCAACAAGTCTTTGCTTCTTTCGACGAGCTCTACAACATGTTAAAGACGAAATGAAGATGGTTCAAGCTGAGGCGGCTGCGACTAAAGAACAATTAACCCCAAACACTGCTATGTTAGAAAATTTTAGTGGAAGAAATAATATAAAAATTGTTGGACTTAAAGAAGGCGACGAAGGGCAAGATATGAAGAGATTTTTACAACAATTGGATTCCGCAAACTTTGGAGGTAACTGAATTTCAAGGAGGTATTGGGATTGAAAGAGCTCATCGAGCATTACCTCCATTACCTAAGCCACAGCTGGATCAGAAGCAACGTTCGATTCTGGTCAAGTGCTTTGTTATGAAGAGAGGGAGATCTTGGAGCTGGCTGCGAAGCAAACGAAGGAGAAACAATCGCCATTGATTTACAATGATAAGATTTTCTTTTACCCTGATTTAAGTTTTGATTTGTTGAAAAAAAGAAAATAAATTAATGCTGTTAAAAATGTGCTATGGAAAAAAGGTTACACTTTTGTTTTAAGGTTCCCAGCAGCATTAAAAGTTTTTGTTCCTGAGGGTAAAAATAGATTTTTTTATGGAACCCAGTGAAGCGAAAGTGTTTGCAGATTCGTTGCCTGAGAAAATGAGACGAGAACTGGGAGATGTTTGAAGAGAGAGAGAGGAAGGTGGAAAGATTGCAGTTGGGAATGTATAAGGAAATGATAAAAGTTTTGAGGAGGAGAAAGAATATTAGAGAGAACAGTTTTTACCCGATAGATCTGTGTTAAAAAAATGGATTGATCATAATACATTTGAGAACATTTAAGGCATAAGAGATAGTATAATTTCAGGGGAGTTAGATGAGAGTATGAGCCTGGCCTCCGCAGAATCTAGTGGGCGGGTGTGGTTTTCTTTCACAATTCCTATAGATCAGAGGTATAAAGAAGCACTGTTAATAACACTTGCCTTGGTGGGGGGGGGGGGATAGGGTTTCCCTTATTTCCACAAAGAAAATTAATTGAAGGAATATTTTTTCTCATTCCATGTTGGCTATTACTTATCCACCACTTTCTAGAGGTGGCTGCCAAATATGACTGCAATTGTTTCTCATGGGTATCTATGAATGTAACCAAGTGTTAAAAGTTCAAAGTTCAGATCTATAGGCAGCGTACATACATGATATCACATGCAATGCTGAAATCCTTTATCCTGCAGGACAAGCAGAAATTCTGCTCCTTGGTAGTGCAAATAACTGTACTCGAGAAAATATACGCTTACAAAAGAGAACTGTAAACAAAGAAAGAAATGTAAACAAATTGTGCAATACAGAAAAAAAAAATCAGTAATGAATAATGTGTAAAGTAAGAGTTCTTAAAAGAAAATCTGGTTAATTTTGTTGTTTAGGGGTCTGAGGGTCGAGGGGTAGAAACTGTTCCTGAGCCTTGTGGTGTGAATCTTGTGGCACCTGTACCTCTTGCCTGATGGCAGCAGCGAGAAGAGAACATGTCCTGGGTGGTGTGCATCCCTGATGATTGCTGATGCTCTCTGATGGCTGTGTTCCCTGTAGATTTTCTTGGTAGTGGGGAGAGTTTTGCCAGTGATGTATGGACTGTGTCCACTCCCTTTTTGTAGGGCTTTCCTCTCAGAAGTATTGGTGCCCCCATACCAGGCCATGACACCACCATTCCACTACACATCTGTAGAAGTCTGCCAAGGTACCTGATGTCATACCAAACTCCTGCAAACTCTTGAGGAAGTGGAAGCACTGATGTGCTTTCTTCATGATGTCAACAGTGTGCTGGGTCCTGGAGCGAGATGGTGACTCCCAGGAATTAAAATTTTCTCATCCTCTCTACCTCTGATCCCCCAATGATCACTGGCTCATACTCCTCTAGTTTTCCCTTTTTGAAGACCGCAATCAACTCCTTGGTTTTGGTGATGTATATGGAACTGTGGGGGAATATACAATATGGGAGACCCCAGACCAGTGCACACAGCTGATTTTCTGATACCAAGAGCCAGGGAAAAGGAAGTATCCTTCAAACAGCTACTTTGGTCATGCACCACAGATCACTGATTTTCTGTGTGGAAAGAAAGTCACAATGCAAAGACAATGTACAGGATCTAAAGCTGCCCAGGCGTATCATTAACAAGCCTTTATGCCACATTACTTTGAGCAAGGAGAAGGACACCAAATTAGTACATCCTGAGCAGGAAATGCTGCATCATCCTCCTGTGGTCTTCTGGAGCTATTGACCAAAAGGCTATGTGCCATGGTGACTTTTCAAGTCAGGGAAATTTGGATGGTGATTTTCTCAGCTGTCACTTTGCCCAAGATTGCGCAAGACCAGATGGAAAAGAAAAGTTCGCCGAGCTGCTGATTGCCAGGGCAGCCTGCTACTGCTCCTTCTGTAATAGAACGCGGACGTCTGCAGGCGCCACGAGTGAAGTGAAAACGCAATGCTGGAGAAATTCAACAGGTCAAACTTTATATAGTGAGGTAAGGATACAAAACCAACATTTTTGGGTTTGGGCCTTCCATCAAAGTATGAGCAAAATGCAGACAGGCACCCGAATGAAATGGAAGGATAGGGAGGGGCTTCTGTAATAATTTACAATTGATTCGCCCTGAAGTAGCCGATAAACATCGCAAAGGCGCAAGACTGGAAAAAAAAACTTCTGACGGCAGTCACAGGACTAGAGAGAGGCTCCACTACTTTGAGCTTGCACTCTGATAAGATCGAGTTGATATTGTCCTGCAGTTGGCGGGACCAGTTCCAAATGAAAATTAATTTTAATTATAATGCTGATGGTTATAAACTGCCATAAGATTGAACTGTGCCAGCATGCTCAAGCCTTCATTAACAGTAACCCAGTGACTGACTACTGGTTGGATGTTTCTCATGTAACCTATACTATTGATAAATGCTCCTATCAAATCGAAGGATGCTTCAAATGCTTCACCGCACAGGATACAATCAAAACAATGGAAATGGAGCTTGCCTTATAACAGCAGACAATCCATTCTATTAGCCCATTTGCAGAGAAATTTAAATGCCATTCGCTGTCTCTCACACTCCTATCAAGCACTACCAGTCAAATCAAATACGAGGTTTACTTCCCACATTCTGTTAGATTTGGCATCTCTTCTAGAAGGAGGTGCATGCTAATTTTTTCAACTGGAATTCAGGAGCTCTCTTGGCGATTTTTATTTCCAGAAAGATATATTATTTTTACATGAAAAGCAAATAATATTTGTTTTCATATTTGTTTCAAACCCATTCAGAATAAAATATAAATGGAAAAAATTATCCAACATTTTAAAAATAATTTTAAGATGATTCACCACATTATTAGGCAATTCACAGCAATATCCTTGGTTTAGTTTTTACCATTTCTTTGTGACTTCACTCCACATGAATTCACTTAATGTGCTCTGACTAATAAGGCATTACAATGAGCAGAAGGGTTAAAAAAACTGATTTTCATTGAACACATTCCTCATACACTGGGTGTAAATGAATACTCACTGTTCTTTGATTGTCAAGAATTCTACAGTAACTGCAATGAAGATCAGAAAAACTATATATCCCAGCACTAATTATTGAAGACTGAAATGTGTTGGCATCAGGGAGAATCCCAAAAGAATTTATTAATGCATTCATACCAGAACTCAATCTGGATGTGACTGGTAACTGCCCTGACCTTGAGGCCAAAAGTTACAGACTCTAGAGGTGATCAGAGTTTGGAGTGATTTAGACTTGCCCTGTTGAGAAATTGACAATGGTGCCAGGCGTTTACTGGAGGTAATGCTTCAATGAGCAATCAGAACTCCAGTCTTCTTGGTCAATTAGTTATTTGCAAGGTGATTTCACTTTAGCTTTTCCAGTTTTCAGAGGATGTACAAATTAGTCTGGAAAATGGGCATGTAACTAGACAAGGAATAAAATAAACATTTACAGTGCATGTTGTGAAGTTGTTTTCAGAAAGAGGAGATTATTTGACTGGGCAACTGCAATGCCACCATATGGGTTTTTAATGCAAAGTTTAGGTTATTTCATTTTCCATCTTACATGTGCATCAGACTCACAAAATTATTTTGCATGCCCCCACAGGGCAGTGTTTGTTGATGTGGTAGTAACGACATGACTAGAAAGAATACAGTAACAAATAATAACTAGTTACTACTATCTACAGGTAAGTTAGAGCTCTGCACATGGTGGCCATACTGCACCTGGACTCCGCTGAACTCCATCCCACCAATCCGGAGCTCATGCTTGCACAGACCGCTACTGCGAGTACAGTGGCTGCTACGTGATTGTAGCGGGTGCCGAGTGACTGGTCTACATCCCCTTTCTTTAGTAACCCCCGACGTACCACAGATCACAAGTTAACATTACACAATACAACCGACATGGATCAGTCTTTATACTTGGGGTTTGATTTACAGGTGCACCTGGAGCATGCCCTGTAATAGCCCTCTGTGGAGGTAGAGGCCTGTAGTACCTCATCATGAGAATATGCCCTGTCTGTTATCTTGGGTGTGGCTACTGAGGGAATACCACCATCTTTAGGCTCACATCCCTTGTTCTGCTGCACAATCTTGTCAGGATCACACTGAACTGGGACCGGCTCCCTTATAGGAATGATGTGTCATCAGTTTCTCCTGTACACTTTCCCTTCCGTTCGGACCAGTTATGACCTCGGCTCCTGGAAGCTTTCTTCTACCATGCCAGTCATAGCTCTGTAGAGTATTCATCCGGACGACTTGCCCTTCTGTCAAAGGCTCGAGTGGTCGTCTTGCCTTGTTGTAGTACTCCTTCTGTGACAGTCCTTTGCTCAACAGCTGGGCCTTGATCTCCTGTGGATTTCTCAGTTGGGGCTCCAGAAGCTTCCTTGCCACAGGTAAGGTTGTGCGCATCTGTCTTGACATCAGTCTCTGTGCCAGAGACCCAAGCGTGGCGTCAAGAGGGATCTTCCTCAGGTTAAGCAGATTGAGGAATACGTCTGCTTCACCCTGTAGGGCTTTTCCATGAACTGTTTTGCACTGCTTACAGCTCTCTCAGCCAACCCATTAGACTGTGGATATTCTAAGCTGCTAGTGATATGAGTGAAATCCCACTCTGCTGCAATGTCCTTAAATTTTGGCTTGTAAACTGTCTGCCGTTATCTGATAACATAGTGTGTGGTGCTCCATGCACTGAGAAGTACCTTGTCAACTTGGTGACGACTGTTGTGAAAGCAGCAATTTTGTACCACCCCGAATATGAATCAACAAACACTAGGTATTGCTGACACCACCACTCGAAAATATCATTGCCACAGTTGACCAAGGAAAGTTTGGAACTGGATGAATCTGTAATGGTTCCTTCTGCTGGTGTGGCTTAGTGGTGTGGCACTCCGAGCAAACTTGCACCTCTTGGTCGACGTTCTCGGTCATCCCAGGCCAAAAACCTATGTCCCTTAACCTCTGTTTTGTTGCCTCTGCACCTGGATGCTCTCTGCGCAGGATGTTGACATAGGTCTTCTGCAACAAGTTGGGAATCACAGCTCCCTGGCCTTTCATTATGAACCCTTCCTCGATGAACAGCTCGTCATGGAACGGGAAGAAGGGGCGCACTGCTGGCGGCAGACTGCACTGCCTATTCGGCCAACCACACTTGATGAAAGTGCCAAGGGTCTTTAAAGTCACATCCTCTGCCGTGTGTCTCCTTAGTTCCTCCAGGTGAGATGAGGATATGCGAGTGACTGTCATTATGTTGAAATTGTCCTCCTTCTCAACCTGTTGGATACTGGAGTCTCTGGGGGCACGAAACAGGTAGGTGCATCTCTTTTCCACACTAGTATACCAGGATGATATTGTAATTCTGAAGCCTGAGCATCATCCTCTGTAACCTCGATGGTGCTGCATATATGGGCTTCTTCAATATTGTGACCAGGGTTTGGTGATCAGACTCTTTGGTGACTGGTTTACCATAGTTGTAGTCATTAAACTTGGAACAGGCAAAAATCACTGCCAGCAATTCTTTTTTGATTTGCACGCACCTGGTCTCTGTGTCGAGTGACCATTGGCTTTCCATCTTGGAAGCATGCCGCACCGAGTTCATATTGTGAGGCATTACAGGTCAGCATTACTGGCTTTGGATGTCGTAATACGACAAAACTGGTGAGTGTGACATGTGCTTCTTTAAAATGTCAAAAGCATTCTGTTACCGCTCGTGCCAAGTCCATTCCATGTCCTTATGCGTAAGCTGTCTCAATGAGTTCACTTGAATTCGGGATGAACTTGCCCAGGTAATTAACCATACTGAGAAACCTCTGTAGGACTGCAATGTCCACCAGTACTGGCATCTCGCTGATTGCCTTCGTTTTTGAGAGGTCCGCTTTCAGGTCTTTGCTGGTAAAAAAAAACATGGCCAACGTGGCTGACCTGGTTCAGCCGGAACCCGCACATGAGGGGGTTGAGCCTCAGGTTTACCTTTCTGGCACAGTTAAACATTTCCTTTAAATTGGCATCATGTTCCTCTACGTTCTTGCCACCCATGAGTATGTCATCAACTATGACAGTTCTGGGGTACCCAGCAAAAATCTGAACCATGATTCTCTAGAACACTTCATTGGCCAAATTAAATCCAAATGTGATCAGTAATGACGATCTGTGGTCAATCATAATCTGCCACCTAGGACTGATAAAACAGTTGTGCCAGTCCTTTGTGCCGCAACCTCTTCCATGATGCACATCGGATGGTGTGGTCTCTTCAGGGCTGTGTTTAAGTCCCATGGGTTAATTCATATCCAGGTTTCTTGCTTGTCCTTCTTGTTGGCAGCTACCATGGAGGACACCCATTCACTCAGCTCTGAAACTGGAGTAATTACACCCAACTTCTGCATTCTGTCCAGCTCAGCCTTGACTTTTTCCCTCATGGTCACAGGTATGAGATGCTCAAGACGAACCATAGGTCTTACTTCCTGGTTGAACCTCATGGAATACATTGCTGGCAACCTCCCAAGCTCTTAGGAAAGAGATCACTGTATTCTGAGAAGATTTTTTGCCACAAATCATCTTCTGAGGGGCATAATTGGTGAACATCTCGACTAGGTCCCATGACCATGCACTTAGGCCAAGAAGAGGGAGAACATCCTCATAGACAAGGAAGAACATCTGTAAATGTAACTGTCCTTGTAGGTAGCTCCACCATGCCATTGTTTTTGATCTTGCTGCTTCTGTATGCCACTAGATATTGACTTGATGCATGGCTTGATCTGTTCCCCTTTTCTTAGTCGACTGAATGTCTTCTCCAACATGATGTTGCACTTGGCTCCTGTGTTGACCCTCATTTCCGCAGCCTTGCCATTGACCTTTATAGCTTCATTGTTTCCCCTAATCCGTTTCTTCATTGAGTCCACTGCCAGCCGCAATGTCAGCCCATCGACGAAATATATTTCTTCTGTGCTGCTTTCATCCTGTTCAGGCTCTAGTTGGTCAATTGTCCTTCTAGGTTTGGGCCTAGAATTGATCGCTGTCAGGATCTGCAGCAGCTTTTGAAATGGTTCCACTTTGAAATGCAGGTTCGACACTGCTGGCTGAAAGCTGGATACATTTCCTTTCTTGCTGCATGGTCGTCTCTGCAGTTGTTTCACTTTGTAATGGGCAATGATGTGTTTTCATCTGGCTGGCTCTTCCTCCTGGTCTCCAGCCTCTGTTTCTTTTCAGATCCCACCTGGACTGCATCAGCACTCATGGTAGGCTGCTGCAGAGAGGCTAACTTCTTGTAATTCTCCTCAGTCATTTCATAAATCAGACAGGTAGAGATGGCCTTTGCTAGCGTTAAGACATGGTGGCTGCAACGCGATTGCAGCGGGGGCCGAGAAGTTGGCCTACGGGCAGAATTTACTTCAGGCTGATGTTGAAGCAAAGCAACAAAAAAAATTCAAAACTCTTGATTTCTTCACTAATCCTTCCTAATTTTAATTATAACCCCATCACAGGCCATTGTGAAAAATCATGACGAGGGTTATTCCAGCCATAATTCACGATTGCAAAAGTTCATCATATCATCTATTGCTGAACGTTCTGACTGTTCCGCAGAATGACAAGTGTGTATGTACGATCTTCAGGATGTTTTGGATTTATCTCTGCATCAGCTTCAATACTCACCACACACATTGATGATTTCTGGATGCTGGGGCATGTTGAGCCAAGAAGAAATGTTCGCATCCTTGTTGAATTTTCCCAGAGAATGACATTCTACTTTGAGTAGGTAGCTTTAAAGACAAATATTGCATCTCAGTAAAATGGAGACAGCATGACTTCTTCTTCATTGGTGCTTGGAACTTGCACAGAAGTTTTCTTAAGGAGGAAAAACACAGTGGTATAAACGTAAATATATTACAGCCAGTTGTGGTGGGGCAGTTAAAATGTGAACAGAAGGATGGTCAAGTATAGTACTGGAGGAAGCAGCAGCCATAGACCAAGAAAAGGCCAAGTGGATATGTGAAATCAGTGATAAGGATTTTAAAATCAGGAACATTTGCTTCATAAACAAAAATCAAAACTCTGTTGATGCTGGATATCTGAAATAAAATGTTGGAAATGCTCAGCACGTCAGCCAGCAAGTTAGGAAAACTTTTTAAACCAAATACCTGGGTTAAAAAAAAGAGAACAACTTAGTTTTAAGTTTCAGGGGAAGTGGGGCCATGATGGATAGGAAAAGAAAATCTCTCGTGTCGGATGAGACCAAGTTTGCCGTGAAATGTTTCAAGTTCAAGTTTATTGCCACAACTCTACCTGGGAAAGTGAGAAGGATTTTTCCACAAGGAGTCTTGCAAGTCAGCCCCAGCATTTAGACAGTGTACAAAGTAACATGTCAAGGCACCATTACAGAGTACAGAGTTACAATGAAAAAGGTTAATTAGCATGAGAGTACAGTTGTGTTTATTCAGGAGCCTGATGGCTGCAGAGGAGAAACTATCTTCAAAACTGTTGATTCATGATTCAAAGAAGAGTATGTGCCCAGGGAGGAATGGGTCCTTCATTCTGTTGCCTGCCTTACCTGTGCATCGGGAGGTGCAGATGGAGTCAATGGAGTGATTTTCTGACCTGCATTTTCTGACCTGCATTCTTCCGATCTTGAGCAGAGCAGCTCCCAAACTACACTGAGAAGCCTCCAGCAAATACAAATGGTGCACCTACAGAAGCTGTTGAGTAATGTGGAGATGTGGACATCCCTTTGTCATCTAAGAAAGCAGAGGCATTAGTGCACCTTCTTGACCATTGGCATGGTTGGTCCAGGGCAAGCTACTGGGAATGTTCAGCTTTGGAACTTGAACCTGCCATTGATGTGGACAAAGGTCTGGGCTCCATCTCCTCTCCTGACAGTGGCGATCAACTAATTTGACTTAATGACCTTGAGAGATGTATTGTTATCTTGCCACCAATCCATTAGACTTTCAATCCTCTTTCTGTACTTCATCTCGTTATTTGAAATTCAGCTTAAGATGGTGATGTCATCAGCGAATTGGAAGATGGAGATGGAATGGCTGTGCATCAGTGGATATTGTGAGGGAGTAGAGTAGGGACTTGAGCACCCATCCTTATGGAATGCTTTGTTATGGATGCTTCCCAATCATTGGGTTAATAGAAGTAGTTACAGAAACAGAAAAAAAAAGAATGCTATGAAGCAAGGGCACAAAAATGTGAGAACACAAGGTTGTGGGATGCAGATTTTAGGACATGTTGACCTAATAGAGAGAAAATGACTGATCTAATATTACAGGTAGCAGAAATGGGGGGTTACTTGAAGTTGTAGAATTAAAGATTGACTGTGAAAGTGAGGAGGAGGACCAAGTTGGGAGATAATGAGGTTCATTGGTCAAGGGCCAATAAAACCAGGGTAAGTATAAGGGAGCGGCCAGCGAGGAGTGGCCCAGTGAGTGAGTGGCCGAGTGAAGGAGTGGTTCTTTGAGGCTTTGGCTCAAGAGACTTAGGCGAGCAGAAGCTGAGGACGAGTGTATCTGGACTAAGGTAATACGGTCATATTTAATTAATATATATCTGTTTATTTTTTTACTTTTGTAAGGTGAGGAGTAGAAGACAAGATGAGTGTGAGGGCAGTTATCTGCTCTCAGTGTCACATGTGGGAAGTCATGGAGTCTTCACGTCTCCCGGACATCCACATGTGCACAAAGTGTGCTGAACTGTCTGGGAACTTGAGCTACAGCTCGATAACCTCACTCTGGTTAGGGAGAGTGAGTCCATCATAGACAAGAGTCATAATCAGGTGGTCACACCAGGGCCACAGGAGGAGGGGCAGTGGGTTACCATTAGGAGGAGAAAAGGGAGGGGTCGGGTTCAAGAGAAAGCACCTGAGTCTGAAATCCTCAGCAATCAGTCCTCCTTATTGAGTACTGGCGAGGGGGATAGACAGACTAAGGAAGTCAGAGGCATAGAGTCAGCCTCTGTAGCCCAGAAAGATAGAGATAGGAGGAATAGGAAGATAGTTATAGGGGATTTTATGGTCAGGAGAACTGATAGAGGTTTTTGGGAAAAGGTAAAGAAAACCGGATGGTGGTTTGCCTCCCTGGTGCCAGGGTCCAGCATGTGACTATGTGTGTTCAGAACATCTTAAAAGGGGAGGGTAAAGAGCCTGAGGTCATGGTACATGTTGGTACCAATGACATTGGAAGGAAGTGGTCCTGCAGAATGAATACAGGGAGTTAGGTAGGGAGCTTAGACAAAGGACCACTAAGGGTGTAATCTCTGGATTGCTTCCTGTGCCACGAGACAGTGAGGGCAGGAATAGAATAAGGTGGAGGTTAAATATGTGGCTAAACGGGTGGAGTAAGAGACAGGGATTCAAGTTCTTGGACCACTGGGACCTTTTTTGTGGGAGATGGGGCCTATACCGTAATGATGGGTTACATCTGAATCCCAGAGGGACCAGTCTCCTGGCAGGGGCAGTTGCTAGGGTGGCCAGGAGAGCTATGGTTGGGGACAGGGGTTCAGGTAAGAGAGGACAGTAGAATAATGAATAATGACAATTGTGAGAATGGTAGAGAGAGTGATGATAGGCAGAAGGTAGGATGCGGGAGATCTCTGAGGTGTATTTATTTCAATGCAGGGAGTGTTGTAAGGAAGGTGGATGAGCTAAAGGTTTGGATTGACACGTTTTGTTAAGATGTTGTGGCCATTAGTGAGACATGGTTGAAGGAAGGTTGTGACTGGCAGTTAAATATTCCAAGATTTTGCGGCTTTAGATGTGATAGAATTGGAGGAGTAAGAGGGGGAGGTGTGGCATTACTTATCTGGGAAGATATTACAGTGCTGCTGAGGTAAGATAGACTGGAGGGCTCATTGAGGGAGGCAGTGTGGGTAGAACTGAAAAATAAGAAGGGTGAGGTTACTATTATGGGGTATATTATAGGCCTCCAAATGGGGAGAGGGAACTAGAAGAGCAATTGTGCAAGGAAATAGCTGAGATGTGCAGTAGAAATAGGGTGGTGTTGGTTGAGGATTTCAATTTTCTTAACATAGATTGGGAAACACAGTCAGTGAGAGGGCAAGATGGCTTAGAGTTTATAAAATGTGTTCAGGACTGCTTTTTGCAGCAGTATGTGGAGATGCCCACTAGAGGAGGAGCGGTATTAGATCTATTGTTTGGGAATGAAATAGGGCAGGTGACGGAGGTGAACGTTGGGGAGAACTTTGGATCCAGTGATCATGGGTCCATTAGCTTTAGCTTAATTATGGAAAGGGATAGGTCAGGTCTGAAGTCAAAGGTCTTTGCGAGGGGGAAGGCCAGATTTGAAGAAATGAGAAGGGATTTGCAGAGTTGTGTGGGCTGATCTTTTTGCCGGAAAGGATGTGAAAGAAAATTGGAGGATGAGATTTTGAGAGTACAGGATCTTTATGTTCCAGTCCAGTTGAAAGGCAAAACCAAAAGTTCAAGGGAGCCGTGGTTTTCTAGAAAAATTAGGAAGTTGGTTCGGGATAAGAGAGATATGCTAAATATAAGAAACAAAAGATTTATGAGATATATGATCATTACTTAGATTGCAGAAAGAACCTTAAGAGGGAAATTAGAAAGGCAAAAAGAAGATATGAGGTGTCCATAGCTAATAAGGTGAAAGTGAATCCTAAGGGTTTTTGCAGATATGTGAATAGTAAAAGGAGGGTTAAGGATAGAGTAGGTCCACTGGAAAATGGGAACAGTGGGCTATGTGAGAAACCGTATGAGATGGGGAGATACTGAATGATTTTTTTTCTCGTCTGTATTCACGAGGGAAAGGGACATTGGACTATGTGAGCTAAGTGAGGCAAATGGCTTAGTTCTGGAAAGGATAGGGACTAGTAAAGAGAGGGTTTGGAGCTTCTAGGGTCAATAAAGGTGGATGTCTCCTGGTGCTGATGGGATTTTCCCCAGGATGTTAAGGGAGGTCAGGGAGCAAATAGCGAGGGCTCTGACAGTGATTTTTCAATGATCACTGGAGAAGGGTGTGGTGCTGTGGGATTGGAGGGTTTCAAATCTAGTTCCGTTGTTTAAAAAAGACACAAGGTGCAGGCCAAGTAATTATTGGCCAGTAAGTTTGTCTTCGGTGGTGGGGAAAGTTATGGAGGGTATTCTTAGAGATAGTAGGTACAAATATCTGGATAGGCAGGGATTGATCAGGGGCACCCAGCATGGGTTTGTGAAAGGAAAGTAATGTTTGATGAATATTGTTTAGTTTTTTGAAGAGGTGACAAGAAAAGTGGATGAAGGTAGGGCAGTTGACGTGATATATTTGGATTTTAGTAAGCCTTTTGATAAAGTTCTGCATGTAAGGTTAGTGAGAAAGGTTGAGTCACTAGGGATTAATAGAGAGATAGTGAGATGGATTCAGAGATGGCTGGAAGATAGAGTCATGCTGGACAACTGTCTGTCAGGATGGAAGACTGTGACAAGTGGTGTGCCTCAGGGATCGGTGCTGGGTCCACTGTTAATCATTTATATTAATGATTTGGAGGAGGGGGTGGTTAACTGGGTAAGCAAATATGCAGACTATACGAAAATAGGGGGAGTGGTGGATAGTGAGAAAGGTTTTCTTGGATTACAGGAGGATTTGGTTTGTTTGGAAAAGTGGGCTGAAAGATGGCAGATGGAATTTAATGTAGACAAGTATTTGTGCATTTCGTGGAAAAATAACCAAAATAGGACATAAACAGTTAAGGGGAGGGCATTGAGGTACGCAGAGGAACAGAGGGATCTTGAAATTATGGTACAGAGTTCCATGTAGACAGGGTGGTTAAGAAGGCATATGGTATGCTGGCCTCCATAAATCATCGTATAGATTATAGGAGATGGGAAGTGATGCTGCGACTGTTTAAGGCATTGGTGAGGCCAGGTTTGGAGTATTGTGTTCAGTTCTGGTCTCCAAATTATTAGAAGGATATAGATAAGGTGAAGAGGGTGCAGAGAAGATTTACAAGGATGTTACCTGGCTTACAACATCTAGAGTACAGAGAAAGATTAAGGAGACTGGGACTTTATTCATTGGAACATAGATGGTTGAGAGGGGATTTGATAGAGGTATTTAAAATTATGAAGGGGATTGATAGACTAGACATAGGTAGACTCTTTCCCTTGAGGGCAGGGGAGGTTGGAACAAAAGGGCATAAGTTAAGAGTAAGGGAGAAAAACTTTAGGAGAAATGTTAGAGGGTGCTTCTTCACTCAGAGAGTGGTGGCAGAATGGAATGATCTTCCAGAAGAGAGAGTTGTGGCAGGGTCCTGTCTGTCATTTAAGAGAAGGTTGGATGTGTACATGGATGTGAGGGGGTTGGAGGGTTATGGATGGTAAGTGGGAGGGGGAACTAGTGAAGTTGCTCAAGTGAACCGGCATGGACTCAAAGGGTAAATTTGGCCTGTTTCCACGCTGAAAACTGTTATATGGTTATAATGTCCCAGATAAAGATGAGGTGCAGCTATTCGTCATGGCTTCAATGTCACATTCTTAGAGATACATTAAAGTTGGAGTGAGATAAAGAGTTAAAATGTAGCAACAACAAATAGCCCACAGATGTCCCTACAGATTGAGTAGGAGCGCCTCCAAGTCATTGTTCAATCTATGTATTTTTTTTGCGATATTCATTAGAAAACATTAAAATCACTGAATTGGAAGAAAAGCACATGAATTGCTGCATTACTCGGAAGGACTGCTTGGTCCCTGGATGGTGAGCTAAGAAGAGGTGAAGGTGTCATGCTTATTCTTTCAAGAAGACTGACTTTACATGGGTTTATCAATCAACCATCTTTATTTTCCCCTTGTGTTGGTTCCACAACCTCCCACATCTTTGACTGACAATAACTGACAAAGCTCGCGACTCCTCTCATATACATCACTTGCGGTTCTGCCCAACTGCTTGCATTGGATGCTGGTAAATGCAGTTCTTATTTAAATGTATAATGATACATCTTTCCCCGTTACAAAAAAACACAAACACAGTACTATGTCTGCATAACAAGTATCTTTACAGAGTATGTAAAAGATAGAATAGATTAGACAGCTATTGCCTGTCTGCATTGGTTTTGCAACAATCACAAAATATAGCTTCATTTAACAGGCAAGGCCTTTCTTAAAGTGGTACTACTTTTCTTTTTGAGGTTCAACTGGGACGAATTTCACGCCCGCAAAACATCAACCAGTCACACAAACACTGAACAATATAAATGATGCAGCAGAACTTGTCCTTTATTTTTAAATCATGTCCCCTAAGGTCAATGTTCTTGCTCAGAAGATGCAGAAGTTGCTCTCTGTTCTTTTCACTAAATAGTTGAAGTTTACGCCAGAAAGTAAAATATAATTTTATTCATTAGTTATATTTGACACCACAAAAACTAAATAAATAGAACAATGTTGGATTCATGTGTTGGATGTAGATAGGAAGTTGGCATATTTTTGCATTCTACTTGGCAATGTCCTAAGATTATACCCTTTTGGTTGAAAATAGGTCATTTTATTAGAATGAATAACAGGAGTTAAATTCCCACAGGATCCAATGTTTTTTTTTGGATGATATTAAAGGGGTTAAACCTAAATTAAAATTGATTATCTATCAAGTGAAGTTCATTCAAATTGCTTGAGTAATAGCTGGAAATGTATTGCTATAACTTGGAAGTCTGATGCAGATTTGGGAATAAACAGATGGCATGTGGAAGTTTGGAGTTGTATTCCACTTAAGAAAATTACTTATAATTTACAAAACAAATATCATAAAATTATGAAAATATGAAGCCCATATTTACAAAGTGTGGGTATGAGAAGCCGGAGAGTTGTTGTGAATAATTGCTTCTTAGACTGGATGCCTATGGTGTGTCTCAGGGATAGGGTTTGGGTCCATTGTTGGTTATCATCCATATCAATGATCTGGATGATAATGTGGTAAATTGGATCAGCAAGTTTGCAGATGATGCAATGATTGAAGGTGTAGTGGACACCAGGGAAGGTTTTCAAAGCTTGCAGAGGGATCTGGACCAGCTGGAAAAAAAGGCTAAAAATGGCAGATGGAGTTTAATGCAGACAAGTGTGGGGTGTTGCATTTTGGAAGGACAAACCAGGAAAGGACATACACGGTGAATGTTAGGCACTGAGGAGTATGGAGAACAGAGGGATCTAGGAATACAGGTACAGGTACTCCCCGGTTACAATGCTACTTGATTTGCGAATTAAAAAAAAAATAAAAAAAATATATATGTAAGAAAAAGTATAAAGTTTACATGGTTTGTGTTGTATTTGACAAACTATGACAGGGATACAGAACATGTAAGAGCCAAAATGTGCATACTTATGTTGTTAATCGGTTTTCTGGGGGTCCTTAGGCTTGGTCCAGGGACCAAGCACTTTGATTCTGTGAGGGGCACTGGACGAAGAGGTGACTCTCTGTCTTCCTTATGGTAGACAAAATTAAATAATTTTATTTATGTTACATTCAAAAGGTAGTACAGGTGCGCTAACAATATTGAATTTGCTCCCTTAACTTTGTGCATGCACCATCGTACTCCAATGCACCACCCACTGTGCAAGCACCAACCGAACTCCGAAACGCAAACCCATCATGCATGCATCAATTGAAAACTCATGCATGTGCAAAGGAATCAAGATGGCCACACCCAGCTTATCAACCCGGAACTATAAAGGTAAGTACGCACATTTTGGCTCTTACCTGCCCTATATCCCTGTTAGAGTTTGTCAAATACAACAAAAATCCACGATGACAGTGTCTGCTGATGGAATCTTGTTGAATTTCACAGAATTTGGGAAGGATGACATTCAAAAAATTCTTATGGATTATAAGGTGAGCATGAGAGAAACATTGTCCTTACTTTATCCAGGAGAGTGGATGAGAGCAGAGGTGTGATTGAAAGCTTTTAGCGATCGAGGCAGGAAAGCCACAGGTTAGGGAGACTTGTCAATGGCATCTATGCTGCAAATATGATGAAGGAACTTGGAGAAGGGAAGGGAGTCCTTATAGGAGGCAGGGTAGGGAGAGAGCAATTATAGTTTTCTACTGCCTCCTGCCTTTCTTTGTCCAGGAAGATTCATCCCACATTCTCCCAGCTCCAGAATTCCTGATCTAACTGGACCCCTCTCTCTGGTCAATTGCCCTCTCTCGATCTTTTCATTGCTTACTACCAAAGGCATGTTGACATACTCTGACCTGTCATTTGTAATACCATTATAGCTTTTGCTCTCTGTTATCAAAGCTTGAATTGTTGGACATACCCACGCCCCTGTATTCCACAATTTAAACTCTATTGCTTTTGTTCTCATTCTGTAGAGGCCTTCACTCTATAAGTATTTTTCTCTCTCTATCTCTCTCTCTCTCCCTTCCTTTCTCTCCATTTCTCATCAACCAGAAGATGGTCATTACAACCTAGTCTCATCCTATCAGATACATTTTGTTGTCCTGCCGAGCATTTCCCTGTCTAACTAACTTTCTTTTATCCCTTTTCAGGCAGAGCAATTGACCTAGAACATGAATTCTTTCTAATTTTATCGTTTGGAGTCAGTCAGCAGACAGAAAGGTGTTGAATGAACTGAGCTCTGTGTGAGGTAGAACATAAAAAGCTGTGTTTTGTACAAGTTCACAGTGACGAGAGAGGATGAGAAGCTGGCCACAGGGCTTGGATTAATCAAATCTCGTGTTAACAAAGCCAAGAATCACCGTATAGGTAAGTGATGAACTTGGGGAGAGGGTGAAAAATAAACAAAATTAGACACATGAAAGTAGATTATCTTTGGCTTGGGACGGCAGTATTGGATTCCAAGGGTGCAAATGTTCTTGATCAGCTTGAGATTATTGTGGGATGAGAGAAGAAGCAGAAAGGAGGGAGTCTTCCACAGCATCAACTGATGTCTTCCCTTCGTTTCAAGTCTTTCCCACAAAGCAACCGTTCTTTTTGAAGAATAGTAAAATGGAAATTGAGATTGAAAATTCCAGGCATAGTAACGAAATGACCAAAACACACACCATTATCATGGAATAGATATGGATATCATGATGTGAATGATGTATGCCATTATTAATATCACACAACTCCCCGGCACTTTTATATCCATTCACCAAGACTCTGATAAAAGCAGATAATTATAGTGTGTCTCCTCCACAACAAGATGAATTGCGACTGCAATCTGGTTGATTTAATAGTGCTTTAATCAATGTGGCTGTAACAGAAAGATATAGGAGAGTTACAGAACGAGTACTGTAATTGCAAATAGGCTGCCTACATTTAAGGGAGGTCTTAATTTTATAAGAATCTTTAAAACTTTCACTGTCAATCAGATGAGCATGTTCTAGTTAAAATTTAAGCCTCATTAAGCAAATGGATTTTTCTTTGGCATCTGCACATTGCATCATTGCAACGAAAGACTTCCAAACTACCGGCAGAAATTAGTTTTGCAATAATTTATGATTATGGAAGTCAGTTAACACCTTCAGATGTGGGAATTATGGCATCTCATGAACTTGTACAACAGTTTTCTTTGAAAGAAATATATTTCTGACTTTCCAATAGAATGCTGCTTTCTTTAGGTTAGAGTTGGCAGTTTTTTTAAATTAAAACACATTGTGCCACATTTTGTTGAAAAGATAATGGTGTGTAACACTTGGATGCAAACTATAGCTTTCCATTGCTCACTTTTTAATAACGTAAGCTAATTTCCATTTTCCACTCTCGAGAAAATTAAGTTTAATCATCAGAAGTAGATTTACCTTTAAATAGTACTTTCTGAGGTAACATTAGGATGTCATATAGGCCCTAAAGAATTTGTTTTTTTTTCAAAAATGAACTGCATATAACTTTGTCACCGTGAATAAAAAGGAAAATAGTGCAGGCTCATTTTACATCCTTAGTGCCTCCGAACTGTCTGCTGTCGGGACTTGAAACAGTGAACCTCAAGGATGTTATGAGTTAGGGAAGAGAGAATGAAGCTTTTAGGAGACGGTGAAGCAATTGGGAGGACATTTTATGACTGGCCAAAATGATGAGCCCATCAAACTGAAGAGTCAGACTGAGCCTGGCCAAACATTAGCTCTCCAGCGACCTGTTCCCACAAACCCATGTTTAGTTAACTCTTCAAATAAGGGTCAATAGCAGATTCCAGATTTACTTTCGAAGGAAGCCTCAACAATTATCCCATTATTTGCATATGCAAGTAATGGCCATGGCTACCATAGGCTCGTATATTTTTTTCACCATTGTGTCTAACAATGCTCCTTCCCTTTATAGATCATTGACCTGAGACCACTACAGCACAGTACAGGCCCTTCAGCCCTCAGTGTTGTGTTGACCTCTATATTCCCCCCTGCCCCAAAAAAAGAAACTATCACTAAACTCTTCCAACTTCATAACCCTCTGTTTTACTTTCATCCATATGTCCATTGAAGTGTGTCTTAAATGCCCTTAATGTTTCAGTCTCTACCACCATCCTTAACAAGGCATTCCATACACCCACAACTCTGTGAAATAAAAACTTACCCCTGATATCTCCCTTAAACTTTCCTCACTTCACATTGTAGAGATGTCCCCTGGTGTATGCTATTCCTGCCCTGGGAAAATGGCACTGGCTGTCCACCTTATCTATCCCTCTCAGAGTCTGGTAGACTTCTAAACAGTCTCTACTCATCCTTTTTTCTCCAAAGAGAAAGTCCCAGCTATGTTAACCTTGCCTCATAAGACTTATTTTCTGATCCAGGCAACATCCTGGTAAATCTCCTCTGCACTCTCTCCATAGCTTCCACGTCCTTCCTGTAATAGGGTGACCAGAACTGAACACAAGACAAATCTAAGTGTGTTCTCACTATGGATTTGTAGAGTTGCAACATGACCTCTCAACTCTTGAACTCAACCCCCCCCCCCCCCCAGCTAATGAAGTATCCTATCAACCTGCATGGCAATCTTGGGAGATGTATGAATTTGGACTCCCTCTGTCCCTCCACACTATTAATTATCAACCATTAACATTGAACTTAGCCTTCTACTTGCCAAGGCCTTTTCATGCCCCCTTGAGCTCCTTTCTTAAGTTCTTTCTTGGCTACTATATAATTCTCATGAACCTTTCCTAATCTAATGTATGCTTCCTTCTTCCTCTTAACAAGCTGCCTCACCTGTTTTGCCAACCATAGTTCCCTTTTCCTGCCATCTTTTCCCTGTCCCAGTGGGACAAATCTACCCTGAACCCAGCGTGTGGTCCTTAAACTTCTTCCACATGACTTCTTGTGAACTTCCTGTGAACCATTTCCAGTTTACTCTCACTAGTTCCTGCCTCATCCCATCATAATTAGCCCTTCCGCAATAGAACGGTTTCTCATTTTGTCTGCTTTTATCCTTGTCCATAGCTGTGCTAAAGCTCAGGGAGTTATGGTCACTCTCACAGAAGTGGCCCTACACCGAGTGGTCCGCCACCTCACCAGGTTCATTACCCAGTACTAGATCCAGTCTCCTCTCGTCATCACATTCCAAACCGCGAGCACGTTGGACTCCCCTGAATATTTAAAAACCTGCTTTGTTTTTCCAACATGGGTGCAATGTCATAAAATCCCTAATAACAGGCATCCTCATAAAACAAGCTGCAATGACAGACAAACATGGAAGTGCAAAAGGTTAGGAACAGGAACTCAAAATAAAAAAAAATGATTGCCTATTTTGCCTTTCTGATAAATCATGATTGGCCCACAATTTATTGTTATTTAACTGAGTTTCTTCTTCAGCTCCGAGGATGATTCAGTGCAGCAGCAGGAAATACAGATGAAAGAGCTTTTATTATTCAAGTTCAAGTAATTGGGTGCGATCAATGCAAGGTCGTGCTGATCAGCACACAAATATTTTGCACAATGCTTTCTCAGTTATTCCTGTCAATTTTCAAGCTTGTTGATAAGTAAAAGGTTGTTTTCCTGCTCACATTTCTCACCCTCTCACAGGTGTCTTTCCCTGGGAGGTTGCCAGTGTATGTTTGGGAAGAGTAAACAGAAGAGAAGGTTGTGTTGAGTTTTCACATTCTCCCTGTGACTTTCCCTTAGGTGTCCTGGCCTCCTCTCACATCCCAAAGAGTTACTGGTTGAGAAGTTAATTGGCTACTGTCAACGGCCCCTAAAGTGCCACAAGAATCCAGGTGGAGCTGTTGGATAGGGGAGAAAGAAAGAAATGGAAGAATAGAGTTTTTCTGCTCCCAAGGAGAGGTCCTGACAATGGATCTGAATGAGACTGCACAGAAAGAGGTTTTGGATCCATCTGAATCACCCGAAAAATTATGTTTCACAAAGAAGTCAAACCATCTCAGATGGATCACCTTGCCCACACTCAAGGGTTTGTCTGTGTCTTCCTCCTGTTCTTTGGTATTTTAAGCTAATACTCTGAGAGGATTTTTCATTAACACACCTTTAGAGGCTTGATTTCTGCTTGGGGACTGGAAGGGATAGAAAATCTAGAATCTATTGAGATGGGAGTAAAGGGGTGTGAGAGAGTGTGAGTGAGAGAGTTAGAGAAAAGCATAAGACCTCTTCCTGACACATTTTTCATTCAGTTTCCAGGTCATGCAATGAATGGTGGAGTTTGCTCGCTATTCCCTGTAGTTTCTCTTTCATGGTATGTGTCCATCTATGTTGCAATTATGGAGAGTGCTTCATTAAGGACTGACAGTTTTCTCTGACTGCTGTGTAGTAAAGTTTTGGCAGCTGCATTGAGTTTTAACATCAGTCTTTCAGAAACGGTGAAGGCTACATGTTAGTGCTTCTTTGGTGATGTGAAATAACAATGTTGAACATTAAACCAATTTTGTAATCGTTTTTAGGATGCCCTGTTTTGGCGCTAGCATTAAATGCAACAATGCCAGAGTACATCAAATAGGTGAGATCCAGCCTCAAGGCTCAAAAGAAGATAGTGATGGGGATTTCCAGAAAATTGCCGCAGACCCTGAACATTGCTGTAAGATACTGCCAGGTCAGGGCTCCTGGCTCAAGCTTCAGTGTCTTTGCCAGTAAGATTTTCCCCATCTGATGGTTAGGTGTGTTATGTTTGTTCCTTGAAGAAGAACAGCCTTGCTTGGGTTTTAATGCTTCAACAACTTTATTTTTCGAGCAGCTTGAACCAACAACATAACCAACTTCTGTCGTAAACTCCGTTTTGGGATCTGTAGTTCTTTATTATACACACAGCTTTCCCCATTTAAAAAAAAAATTAAAATAACAATCTGATATCTCCATAACAAGGGCATCCACATTACACAGTCTCTTTCCACTCAGCAGCTTTCAATCCATCTCTGAGGTGGTTCAACAGTCCTTACGTGCTCCACCAGTGTAATGTTTGCATTTGCTGTGTTATTATTTGTGTATTTCTGTGAACTCTGAACAATATGTTCCTTTTCTATATGTGCTGACCCCTTTTGTGTACTGGCAGGTGATGGGTCACGACCATGGGTGGTGGTCATAGATCCACATAGTTCCTTCCCAGAGGTGTCCCTCCCTCTGCATGGATCTGGTAGGAATGTGGATCTATTTCCTCTTGCACATATCCTTGCATGGACCATGTGCTAGAATTGTGATCTCGGATTCGCACTTGAACTCCAGGCTTCAGGACTGGTCGGCTTTTCGCAGTCTTATCGTGATACTGTTCCTTTTTTACTTTAGGCAGTTTGACCTTGAGTGCTCCTTTAGGTGTCAACAGATTTTCATGCATTGGAAAGCTGGTCTGTATGAATCGACCTATCAGCATTTGGGCAGGAGGAAGGACATTCTGTTGTGACGCACTTCTTTAAATCATTAGACTCTTGTCCATCATGCACTTTCTTCATGAGGCTCTTCACCACTCTGACAGAACTCTCTGCTGGTTCATTAGCCTTTGAGTGATGTGGGCTTGAAGTTATAAGTCAAAACCCCCAAGTATTGGCAAAGGACTCAAATTCACTGCTCGAAAGTTGTGGACCATTGTCTGATACAACTCCTGAGAAACTCCATGCCTCGCAAACACACTTTTCATGAAAGCGATTACTGCTTTGCTGGATGTTGACTGCAGTGTTGCTACCTCTGGGTAATTGGAATAATTGACTGTTACGACTATATGGCTCTTCCCATTACAGTCAAACAAATCTACTCCAACTTTGAAGTATGACCTCTCTGGTACAGGGTGTGGTGTAAGTTCTGCTTGCTGCTTTGCTCGAAAGGTGAGGCATATTTCACATGAGGAACTGGTCTGGCTTATGTCTTGGCTCATTCTTGGCCAGTACATCACATCTCAAGCTCCACGTTTGCATTTTTCCTCATCGTGTATCATCTGCAGCATTTCCTTACATAGCAACACTGGAATCACAAACCTGTTCCATCTTTCACAACTGACATTTCATCTCTGCATGCCCAGTAATCCTGAATACCCATTGGACAGTCATTCTTAGATGCCAGCTATCCTTCCTGTATTGTTTCTTTGAGCTCTTTCATTGTTTCATTTGTCTCTGTTGCTTTCCTGATCTGCTCTATCCCAGGATACTGGAAATGAGGTGATAATTATGTCAACATAGGCCTGTATCTCCATATTAACCTCACTCTTTTCTTTCTTGTCAACTGCTCAAGACAATACATCATCTGCAAACTTGTATTTTCCTGTTATGTAGCTCATTTACGCATGATATTTCTTCAGCTTTATCAACATGCTCTGTACACTTATGGGACAGTCAGTCAGTGGTTTGAACATGGAGTAATTGAAACCAATGGTTTATGGTCCGTCTCCATTTCAAGAGCTTGTCCATAAATGTATTGATGGAACCTTTCACATCCGTAAGTCCTGGCAAGAAGCTCTTTCTCTATCAGTGCATAGTTGGCTTCTGCACTTGTTAAAGCCTTGATGCAGGTCACAGGTTGCCATGTGTCCTTGTGCTGCAAGACCATGTCAGGATGCATCAGCTGAGATCCTGGTGTATCCATCCAGATCATTACATTTGAGTACAGGCTTTTCTGTTAGGACTTTTTTGAGTGCCTGGAACTACTTTTCTTGTTCATATACCCAGATCCACTTATTGTTCTGATCAAGGAGTAATCTAAGTAATGCTGACACAGTCGACAGTCGAGGGATGAACTTAGTCAGGTAAGTCACCATCCCCAAGAAATGTTTCAGTTCCTCTTTGTTTTAGGGGTCTCACAAAATTCTCAATGGCTGATGTCTTTCTTGGATCAGGCTTCGCTCCCTGTTCAGATATGGCATCAACTATGAAGGTCAGTATCTTTACGCCAAACTCACATTTCTCTCTATTTAATTTCAAATTGATGTTCCGTGTCATGTCAAGCATTTGCCTTAGTCGCGTATTATGTTCATCCTTGTTGGACCCCCATAAAATAACATCATCCATTGTGGTCTCAATTCCAGATATACTTGCAAAGATCATGTGGATGGTTTTATGGTAGACTTCTGATGCAAACAAGATCCCATATGGTAGCCAAAGAAAGTGGTATCTTCTTTGTGGAGTATTGAAAGTGTATAGTCTTGAACTTAAGCAAGATGTTTTAAGACATGGAACAGGTTTCATCAACCTCATCAAGGCCTTTGACTATGTTAGTCGCTCAGGCCTATTCCATGTCTTAAAACATCTTGGCTGCCCTGACACACTACTGTCCATCATCATCCAGTTCAACAGCAACATGCAGGCCACTGTCCAATTCGACGGCTCGAGATCAGAAGAGTTCCTAATCGGCTGCGGCGTAAAACAGGGCTGCATACTCGCTCCAGTTCTATTTGCCATTTTCTTCTCTGCTCTTCTGCTCCATGGCTTTCCAGAAGCTTCAGGCATAGCCCTGCATACAAGGAGATCCAGAAAACTTTTTAATCTGTCACGGCTCCAGGCCAAGACCAAAATCAGAAGAGTTATGATTGGGGCGTGGCAAGATGGCGTAGGGAACAGACGTGCCTTCCAGACCTCTCCTGACTCTGATTTATTGTTTTGTCTTTAAGTGCCTGTTAAAGTTCTTTTAAAAGTTTATAAATAATAAGAGGTGTTGGATTAGTGCCTAATGGTTTATATGCAAAAAAAAAGGTAAAAGAAAATATCAACAGACTGTTAAAAAACTACATTTTTTGAAATTGTCTGAGCCTACTTGTTTACAAGAAGCCAGGACTCAACGTAGAATGGATCCAGAGGAGGACGTGCAGAGTTCAGCATTGAAGCTTCGTTTTAAGCTGGTGAGGCTCTCTGAAGGTCGCACTCAACAGCTTTCAGAACAAGGGGCTGGATGGGTGCCAGTGTTTCGCACGGTGGCCACTGCAGGTGTTGTTGCTGAGGCTTTGACAGTTGAATCAGCTGGGGCGCCACCAGCTGGAGAGTTAAAGAGTTGTCATTCGACTGCTATAGTGGTGGCGCTGCAAAATGCATCTTCAATTACAATGGTTTTTCCAGACATCGATTCAGTGAAGATGATTAAAGAGATTTGGCTTAAAGATAACCCTGATCTTCAGTCTCCTGGCATTGCTGGGGGGACTTTGAGAGGGATTTTTATACGAAGTCAAACTGCTAGAAAAGATACTAAATTAAGGGAAGGGACAGAAGATCCCGTGGTCTCTAAGGAACAGCAAGATCCCATTATGCCTGAATCTACTTCTGTTGAAATGTCTGTTAAGGATCTTGAAGATAAGATATATTCTGTATCGAGTCACTTAGCTAATTTTGTGAACCTGTTTATTTCCAAGATTAATGCGATGGCGGAAGTCATTAATGGAGCTTTTAAGCAGCTTGAAACCATTGAAAGATTTGAAATGTGTGATCAAGGTTTAGTCGATGCACAGGATCAACTGCAAGATGAAAATAGAATAATTGAAACATTGCAGATCCAAAATAAAATTTAGCAAAAAAGGTTGATTATTTGGAGAATCAATCTAGATGGAACAATGTGAAAATTGTTGGTTTGCCAGAAGGCATAGAAGGACCAGATCCAAGAGAATTTTTTACTGAATGGATTCCACGAGTGTTAGGACAGGATAAATTCCCTGAAGGTTTAATACTGGAACGTGCTTATAGAGTTTTAAGAAGAAAATCTTTTTCAGGACAGAATCCAAGATCTGTTTTGATCCGTTGTTTAAACTATTGTGACAGAGAGACAATTTTATGTACGGCTATTAGAAATGCCGAGCAAAATAGATCTCCTTTGATGGTTCAGAATAATCCTGTTTTCTTCTATCAAGATTTGAGTCAAGAAATTATGTTTCAACGACGCAAATTTAATTTGGTGAAAGAACGGTTGTGGAAAAAAAGACATAAGGGAACATTCAGGTATTCTGCAGTACTGAAGATTTTTTAGGATGGAAATTAGCCAAAGTTCTTTGACAATCCTAAAGAGGTTATGGACTTTGCCCAGTCTCTACCAATCATGCAGTTTCAGGAACGATGTAGTCCTTCAAGGTCTCCAAAGAGAGTAGAGATGTAAGGTGGGATCCAGTTTTTTAAAAGAAATGGAAGCAATGGTGACTGAAGTGGTAACATTGATTTAAAAAAATAAATCTTTTATCTTTTTTTTGAGAAGAGTTTAAATAGTTTAAATAATTATGATAGTTTAATGAAATGGGAATTGGGAGAGGGAACTGGGTGGGCACTAGTTTCCAGAAGTCATCAGCTACCTGTGAGTTATCTCACACCCAATATTTTGGGGGAGTTACCGCTTTGGGCGGTTTAAACAGGAGGAGGTAGTTGTGTCCTCCAACCTGTTTTTTTTTCTTTTTAATTTTTGGGTTAAGAAGTGAAGGTTTTTTTATTTTTTTTTTATAAATAAATAATTTTTTTTTAACTCTTTTTGTTTTCTGATTGTAATTGAGAGGGAATTAGGATGTTTTTTTCTCTCCTTTTTTTCTCTTTTTTTGGGGGGGTTTCCACTTTTTTCTTTCTTTTTTAAGAGGATGATGTCACAGAAGATAATAAGTCAAAAATTGAGGATGTTGAATTAGATGAAGAGGAAGATGAGGGGAAAGGTGATAAGAAGAAAAAGAAGAAAATTAAGTACAAATACATTGAGGGAGAAGAGTTTAATAAAATTAAGTTAATTTCGATAGAAAATTTTGAAGATGTTATAAATGAAGAATATGGAGAATTTCATAAGAGTTTGAACTTTTTTCTTTTTTTTTCTTTTTTTTATATAAGGGGAGGGGAAGGGAATAAAAAGTTTATCTGATTGTTTTTCTAAGGGATGTTTTTGTTCTCTCGATTAATTATAAAGGAAACTTGGTATTAATGGAAATTCTGTATTTATGTATTATTAATTATGATTTTTTTGAATAACAGATATGTGGTTGATATATGATTTTAATATTTGAACTTAGTTTTAAAGTGGATTTCATTTGTTAAATACATGTATTATGTTTGATTTAAATATATGTTTAAGGGTATTATTTTAGTATTGATATTTTTTTTTGTTGTTAGTAATTTTTTTTGTTGTTAAGTTTTATCCTTTTTTTGTAAGTGGGGTTTTTTTCAATTTTATTTACAATATTGTTAATTAATTCTTCACTCTTTATTTTGGGGGAGGGTTGGACTAATTTTAAATTAGATGATTAATGTTGTGTTATAATTATTGGGGGGGTTAATTTGTGTAGTTTAATGATGTAGTATTCAAATTTTTATTATCTTATTTTTTATTATTTCTTTAAATGTAATTTTTATTTTATTCATGTCATAAAATTTTAAATAAAGTTTAAAAAAAAAGAAGCATTATGATTCAAGAACTGCTCTATGCAGATGATGCAGCCTTTGTGGCTCACTCCCAGCCAAAGCTGTAAACATTGTGTGATGCATTTGCATCTGCCTGCACTGAATTTGGTCTGAAAATCAGTCTGGGCAAGATGGTCGTCTTTAGCCAACAAACCCATGACACACCATCAATTACCATCAATGGTCAGTGCTCAGAAACATAGAGATATTCTGCTACTTGGGCTCAGCATGACACAACAAACTCACTCGATGCCTGGCAAAAGCATCCACTACCTTCAGACGCCTCCGTGCCCACATGTGGGATAACTGCCACCTCTCCACCAAGTTGAAGATCCAAGTCTACGAGGCCTGCATGCTGAGTACTCTTCTCTATGGCTGGGAATCCACAGTCACATGCAGAAAGCAAGAACACAGCCTTAACGCATTCCATTTCCACTGCCTCAGATCCATCTGAGGCTATTCATGGCACGACCGAGTCACAAACGTCTAAGTCCTGGAGAAGACTGGAAGTACGGACCTCTACTCAATCATCCGTGCTCACTGCCTGCAGTGGGCTGGCCACATTGTCCATATGGCGGACGGCAGATTGCCCAAAGATGTCCTCTACAGTGGGCTACCAGATGCTCCCCGCCCTGTTGGCCGTCCACGTCTTCGCTACAAAGACATAATCAAGCGCCATCTCCTGTCATTCCATCTCAAGCATACTGACTGGGAGGGGCTTGCAAAAAATCACATTGCATGGCATTCCGTGATTCGCAATGTGCCAACAACTACAAAAAGTTTTGTGAGGGCAGAAGAGCTACAAGGCACCGTGTTGATCTTCACTCTGGAAGGGATGGGCCATGATGATGATGATGAGTCTTGAACTTACCTCATTAAGCTTCATCTGCCAAAACCCTGACAAAGCATTGAATTTGCTAAACCACTAGGCACCTGCAAACCGGGACCTGATTTTCTCCCTTGTCAGCAATATAAAATACTCTCTCTTGATGGCTTTATTGAGATCTCTTGGGACAAGTCATATATGTAATGCTCCATTTTTCTTTTGCACGATAACCAATGAGCAGAACCACCCTGTAGGTTCTTCAATTTTCTGGATGACTTTCATCCGCTCCATGCATGCTAGTACTTGTTTAAGATTGTCTTTAAATTGATACAGAACTTTCTTACATGCATAGATACAACAGGAGCCACTGTCTCATCTACGTGGCTCTTGTGTACACCAGGTAAACAGCCAAGCCCCTCAAAGACATCTGCGTATTCTTCCACGAGTGTTGTGTGCTCATCTTTTGTCTGAGAAGCCACTAGGAAAACTCTTTTCACCAAGTTGAGCTCTTCAGATGCACTCAGGCCTAATATTAGCTGTACTCTCTTCTACAATCAGTAGCTGTGAATTTAGATGCCGCCCTATGTGTTTGAAGGTCACCATACTTCCCCCTTTTTACTGCAACATTCTCTCCAGTATAGCCTGCAACTTTTAATTTCACTGGATAAATCTTGCTCTTTATGGTGAGTATCTTGTAATTATCCATAAATTATGGATTCAGCTGGGCCCTGGTGTTGAGCTTAAATGGAATTACTGTCTCATTCACAGTCTGTAGTGAATCTATGAAGAATTCCTCCATTCCTTCATCCACTGTGTAGACCTTTCTCTTGGTAGCCCCTGCTTTGCAGCAATTCACAAAATGATTCTTGTTCCCACGTTTATTGCAGGTCTTTCCATGGGCAGGACACATCTTAGGAATTTGTCTACCTCCACACCTGCTGGATTGTTGTTTGAGCCTACCTCTTAACTTTGCGGCAACTTTGGGAAACTCCTGGTACTCTGTTTCTATGTTTTCACTGTATGCACTGCTGTGTCTATCCTGTGCTGCTCCTTAGATTGTGCTTGTGAGGTCTCTGCTGCCCTACACATATTCATAGCTTTTTCCAGTGTCAAATCTTTTTCTCGCCATAGTATTCTGGGATTCCACAAACTATTCTGTTTCTAATGAATAAGTTTTTCAAATCTCCAAATTCACAGGACTTGCTCAGTATGTGAATCTCAGCTTAATATTGGTCAAAGCTCATTATCGTGTTTCTGGTCACAGGAGAAAAACTTGAATCTCTCAAACATGACATTTTTACTTGAACAAAATAATCCTCAAATTTTGTTATCAGAGTGAAAGCTATTTCATCAACTTGAAAACTGTTGTAGATGTCCAAGGCATCTTCACTCATCGCATGTAGAAATATAGACACTTGGTCTCTTCTGTTCCACCTGCCTCTAAATAAATGTTGGTTCGCTGTTAGAAACATTTTCAATTATCGGTTAGATGGTCAGTAAACTGCATGGATGTGGAAAGACTTAACTTATCCATGATGGGAACTATTGTCCTTTCTTACTTACTCACACACTCTGATACCATGTTATGTTTGTTCCTTGAAGAAGAGAAACCTGGCATCGTTTTAATTCTTAAACAAATTTATTATTCAAACTGTTTGAACCAACAACTCAACTGACTTCTGTCGTGGTCTCCATTTTGTTCCTGTGCCAACCACACATGACATAGTGGGAAATGTAGTTCTTTATTATACATGCATAATAACACAGGGTGAACATACACTGATGAACACACCAGTGTCTTGTTCCATTCAGAAAGATTCATCTGATGAACCATCCTGCTTTGAAATACCATGAGGTCCAGACTGCAAAGTGGTATGGTGATTACATTATGGGATTAGTAATCTAGTAGTGTTTAAATCCCATCATAACTGCCATGGAATTTATATTCAGGTGGTAATATGAAATAACTAAAGCTTTTACTAATGAAACAAAACTATCATATTGTTACGAGAATCTATTAATGTCCTTCAGGGTAGAAACTGCATCTTTACCCAATCTGATCTGGACATTGTGATCTATGACCCATCCTTACCCATCCTGACCCAGTCTATCCTAATTGACACCAAAATGTCCCATTTCAAGGACAATTAGGCATGGCTTGTCTAGTGATGCCCACTCCCTCCAAAAAAGTGACATAAACTAGTTCAACCGCACAAGTTTCGATCATGACGAACTCCAATAGAGATTATCCAACAATCTCAAAATGTTATTCAATGTTATTGCCAATCATACTATCACTAATGACCAGAAATATTACAGATGTAGCCATATTAACACAAAGAACACAAGAGCGGGTTAAACACCCAATATTCTGTGATAACTCAGCTCCAGAATTTTATGTTCACTGTGTTTATGTTTCTAATCCTACTAATATGCTGTGATAAGTCAGTTCTGCACAATTGCTCAGCAAAAGGGGGTATAAGGTGCACCTTCCGTCCGATAGCCTACAGGTTACATTTGGCAAGGTGTAATACCTGTTGAGCCTCCCAATCAGGATCACAAGAAGCCATGGATTGCAGATGGCGGATGAATTTTACAATTAGGTTCTACAAATTGGAATTTATTTTTGTAAAACTAAAAACACTGGACAGATGAATGTGTTGATCAATGACCAGAGTTACCCATCCAGTATGGACACTTCAACTGAAGAAGGCATCAGGAAACCATTTCAGTATTTTAACCATATATAATCATGAACTCAACATCGACCATGGCCTCAGCTCAAAGAAGGAGCCTTCACTGAAAGAGAACAGGGGAGGCAACTACTACAATTCAGAGGGTCAGAGATCGTGACAGATGGAGTGATGTGACCACCCACACCGAATGGCATGATGAATGAATTCAGCTCCAAAACTATTAAGCCTTTCAATAGCCTATAGTTCACATCTGGAATGCGATAGAATATTATACATTGCCCCAAACCTAAAGCAAAATACTGCAGATGGTGAAAAACTGAAATAAACACTCAGGTCAGAGAGTGTAACAAGAGTTAATGTTTCAAACTGATGACCCATCATCAGAACTCCAAAAAGTTAGAAATAAAAATTTGAACTCTTATTTTCTTTGCAGATGTGACCATTTTCCACTCTCTTTAATTTCAATGTGATGATCATGAGTTTTTTTTTGTCATTCACATAAGTACATATGCAGTGAAATTCTTACTTGTTGTAGCCATATGGGTACTTTTGCACAAAAAAATGACAATAATATATATTAAATTACCATATACAAAAAGATAATAAATTGTCTTTTATGTTCCAATAAATCAGAGTCCTAAAAATCCTACTAATGAACATTGACAACAGCATGAATCATGGTCAAGAAGCATTATAGTAATCCACCAAGTCTTCTTCCATATCATCTCCCTCCCGCAAACTCGACATCATGGAAGGAGAAATAAACAGGCTCAAGTGTACACCACAATCTCTGTCTCTGTCAAGCCTAAATTAGTAATTGCTGGGTAAAAAATTTGAATCCAACCACCAAGGAGCACTGAGTAATTCATTCAGCAGACAGACGGCAGCAAGTCAAGAGTGAAGCTCATTGTAACTCGCTCAATAGCAATTAGAGACGGGTAGTTAACGTTGACCTTCGTTCTTTTACCCAGATGGCACTGACGATTAACAAAACTGATATAGAAATGGATGGGTGATGAGTTTTATTTTACTGGATAATTTGTTATGATCTGGAATTTAATGCCCAAAAAAGCTGATGGATACAGAACAGATGATTCACTGGGAATGATGCTCAGAAGAGAAATATTTGGAAAGAACTTTACTGTGGTCTAATCGGATAGCTGTTTCAGATCTTTTCTGGATTGAAATGTATTGTTTGTCCATGGTTCTCTAATTCTGAGGTGATCTTGTTGGCCTTCCATTGATCCAGTCACAGTCTCTTGCTGAATTATCAGACACTGGGTGTATATGTTTTTCCTGATTGTCGCTCTACATTTTGTCTCTTCTGTTCCCCCTTTTATTTTCAAAACAAGAAAGCACATAATGTTGTTTGGAGGCAGATTTATACCAATCATTTAATATTATTAATTTGCTTACACCAGAAATAAATAATCTATAACAATTGGTATTTGCCTTCTTCCTGGGTATTTCAGTGAAATTTAAGTATTATGTTTCAACATTGCTGTAATTTTCATGGTGTGCATTACTTTGCTTCACACATAGAATGTACAACATGGAACATAGAACATTGCAGCACAGTACAGGCCCTTCAGCCCTCAATGTTGTGCCAACCTATATATTCCTACCAAAAAAAGTATTAAATCCTTCCTACTTCGTAACCCTCTTATTTTCTTTTCATCCATGTGCCTGTCTAAGAGTATCTTAAATGCCTCAATACCACCAACTATAGGAAGGCATTCTGGGCACCCACAAGCCCGGATGTCTCCCTTAAACTTTCTTCCCTTCACTTTGTAGAGATGTCCCCTGGTGTTCACTATTCCTGCCCTGGGAAATAGTCACTGGCTGACCACCTTATCTAAACCTCTTAGAATCTTGTACACCTCTATCAAGTCTCCTTTCAACCTTCTTTACTCCAAAGGGAAATGTCCCGGCTCTGCTAACCTTGCCTCATAAGACTTGTTTTCCAGTCCAGGCAACATTCTGGTAAATTTCCTCTGCACCATCTCCACAGCTTCCACATCTTTCCTGTAATGAGGCGACCAGAACTGAACACAATACTCTAAGTTTGTCTCACCAGAGATTTGTAGAGTTGCAACCTGATCTTTTGACTCTTGAACTCAAGCCCCCTGTTAATGAAGCCCATCATCCCATAGGCCTTCTTAACTATCCAATCAACTCACATGGCACCTTGAGAGATGCATGGATTTGGACCTGAAAATCCCCCCTGTTCTTCCACATTAAGCATCCAACCATTAACCCTGTACTCAGCCATCTGGTTTGATCTTCCAAAATGCATCACCTCACACTTATCTGGATTAATCTTCATCTGCCACTTTTCTGCCCAAATCTGCATCCTGTCTATATACTCTTGTAACCTACAACAACCTCCGGCACTATCCACAACTCCTCCAATATTTGTATCATCTGCAAATCTTCTGAACCATCCTTCTGCTTCTTCATCTAACCCTCATAAAAATCCCATAACAGATCCTTGCAAACATCCACTAGTCATTATGATCCAGGAAGAATATTTTCCATCCACTGTTACTCTCTGCTTTATACATGCAGGTCAATTTTTAATCCAGAGAGCCAACCTGTGGATCCCATGCTTCATAACTATTGGAACGAGTCTCTCATGAGGGATCTTGTCAAATGCCTTACTAAAATCCATGTGGACCACATTTACTTCATTAATTTCCTTTTGTTACCTCCAAAGCCCCAGCTATCTCTTCCCTCCCTTTCACAGCAACCTGGGGTATATTGTGTCTGGCCCCGTGGACTCATCAATCAATGTTTTTAAGAAGATCCAACACTTCCTCTTCCCTAATCTCAATATCATCCAGCACACAAGCCTGTTTTCTTCTGACCTCACCCTATCAAGGTCCTTAAGAGAAACAATATATTTATATAGGACCTCTCCAATCTCATCCATCTCCAGGCTTGTTGCCTCCTTTATCCTTAAGCAGACTCACATTCATTTTTATCTTCCTTCCGTTCTTCACATACGGAGAGAATGCCTTGGGCTTCTCCTTAATTCTACATGACAAGGCCTTCTCATGCCCCATTCAAACTCTCCTAAGGCCTTTCTTAAGTTCCTTCCTGGCCACCCTATAATTTTCATGAACCCTTCCTGTTTCCTCCTTTCTATATCAAATGCATGCTTCCTTCTTCCTCTTAACAAGCTGCCTCACCTGTTTCGTTAGCCATGGTTCCCTTTTCCTACCATCTTTTCCCTGTCACAAAGGGACAAATCTATCCTGAACCCAGCTCAAATGGTCCCTAAACTTCCTCCATGTTACATCTTTGTTTTCACCCTTGATCATCTGTTTCCAACTTACTCTCGCTTATTCCTGCCTCATCGTAATTAGCCCTTTCCCAATTAAACACTTTCCCATTTTGTCTGCTTTTATCTTTGTCCATAACTATGCTAAAGCTCAGGGAGTTGTGGTCACTCTCTCTGAAATGCTCCCCCCACTGAGAGTTTCACCACCTGACCAGGTTCATTCCCCAGAAGCAGATCCAGTGTGGCTTCACTTCATGTCAGCTGGTCCACATACCGTGTCAGGAATCCTTCTTGAACACACCTGACAAATTTAGCCCCATCTATCCCTTGCAGTCAGGAAGTGCCATTAGACATTAGGGAAGGTGAAGTCTCCCATATCAACAACCCTGTAATTTCTACACAATTTTAAACTCTGCCTGCTCATCTGTTCCTCAGCATCCCGAGAGTTATTTGGGGGTGTCTAGACTACTCTTAGTACAGTGATAGTTCCTTTCCTATTTCTGACTGTCACCAAAACTGACTCAGTAGACATGCCCTCTGTAGCAACCTCCATCTCTATCGCCATAATACTATCCCTGACCAGAAATGCTACTTCCCACCAACCCCCAACTCCTCTCTTACCTCCCATCCTATTCCATTTAAAACACCTAAACCCCAGTACCTACATCAGCCAATCCTTCCCTTCCACCAGCCAAGTCTCTGTAACATCGTAGTTCCACGTACTGATCCATGCTCTAAGTTCATATCCTTTATTCCTTATAATCCCAGCATTGAAATAGACACGTTTCAACACCTCTAACTGACTTTTATGTCTCCTCCCCTCCCTGTTATTTCTCATACACTCGGAACATGTTGCTTTTGACTTCCTGCCTTATTCTCTGCTCTCATATTCTGGTTCGCTGCTGAACTAGTTTAAACCCTTACCAACAGCTCTAGCAAACCTGCCCACCAGGATATAGGTCCACTTCCTTTATTTTGCAATCATTTTATTAAACATAATATAGTAAACAATACATGAGGAGAATAGAATCCAAAATCAAATAGTAAAAACAGAAACATTAATATATTGCAGTACATAATGCAATGTACCTGTATAACATTACAACATATTGAACAATATTGTCCCTTTCTCCTCAACTTGGAATATCCAAAAAAAAAATTATTGTTATTAAAACCCCATCTAACAAACAACAACAACAACAACTGAAAAGGCTGAGCAGCCTAAACTGAAGGTTCACTACAACAGATCAGTACAAACTATTTATCTGGTCTTTGCTGATTAAAAAAAAACAACTGAAATCCAGAACCATCCAGAAGGTAAAGTCAAAATACAAATTAACTCACAGGAAAATAGTTTCTAAAAGGACGCCAACTTAACAGAGGTATCAAAAGTCCAACTATTGGTCCCTTTCCATTTGAGGTGTAGCCTAACCTTTTTGTACAGGTCAGACCTTCCCCAGAAGAGATTCCCAATGATCAAAAAATCTAAACCGCTGCCCCCTGCACCACCTCTTCCACCACATATTCATCTGCCACAACTTCCTATCCCTACCCTCAATGCATGTGACGCAGGCAGCAATCCTGAGATTACCACCTTTGAGGTCCTGCTTTCCAACTTCTATCCTAATTCCCAATACACACCCTCAGGAAGCAACATACTATCTGGGAGCTCGATCTCATTCACAGAACCTCTTATCTGTTCACCTAACCAATGAATCCACAATCACCATAGCTCTCCTCTTCTTCCTCCCCCCCCTTCCCTTCTGATCACCATGACTTGTCTCTGGTAGATGGTTCCCCTAACAGTATCCAAAACAGTATACTTATTTTTGAAGAGAATGGCCTCAGAGGTGCTCAGTACTGTCTGTCTATTCCTCTTCCCTCTCCAAACAGTCACCCAGCTACTTGCTTCCTGACTCTTGGGGGTGACTGCCTCCCTGAAGTTCCTGTCTGTAACCCCTCTGCCTCCTGAATGATCCAGTGTACATCCAGGTCCAGCTCTGGTTCCCTAACTCAGTCTCCAAGGAACTGCAGGTGAATACATCTTTCCTGGTGTGGTCATCAGGGACAATTGTGCTGAGCCACATTTCCCGCATCCTACATTCAGAGCATTCCACTGCCCCAGCTGCCGTCTCCATTAACTATTCTTTGTTTAACTGCAAAGATATTACCTGACCTTAGCTTACCTGAAAGAAGCTCATCCTCAGGCTCTTCTCACCAAAACCATGTGAGCCAAAGCCTCAAAGTCCAACTCTTACCCTGAGCCAAATCCTCAAAGTCCCACTCTTACCCTGAGCCACTCACACACTGGCCTCTCTCTACTGGCCAGTCCACTGGAGCTCCCCCACTTTTTATTTGTTACTGCCCCTTATATGTCCTACTCACTCCCACTAATCACTGCTCTGTTTAACCATTAAATGGTCCTTCACTCCATGCTCTCTATTCTCCCAAGTCTTTCGCTCCTCCTCTCACAACGATGGCCCCAAAACACAATGACTGAGTCCCTGCTCAGCTCCCTTTTTTAAATTCACTTCCCCAAAGCTTAGTCTCAATACTCCCTGTTCTCACGTCCTTCACTCCTCCTCTTGCAGCGATAGTCCCGAAACCACAGTCTCAAACCACATAACCAAAGGTCATAGCCTGCAAATATACTTAGAATATTTTGTGACCACAGTTTATACTTAATTCAGGTAGATTTTTCATTATTCATTTAATAATTTACACTTTCACAATAGAAAAGATGTGATAATATATTTAAGTTGGATACCAAAAAACATAATGCTCAGTAACCTATACCTGTTTGATCTGATGTTGGTAACTCTTTGAATTCAAACAGCCTGTTCTTTATTATACCCTGGATTTGGCTGAGAGGAGCCATCTATATGTTTTAACTTGCTTGCCATGAACACCACAATCCAGCAGTGTTGAGTTTCTCCAGCATCCACTCCTGTGGGGTTTACATTCGATTCTCTGGTTCCCCACCATCCCAATCCTCCATCTCCCAAAGTGTTCTTCATCTCATTATACTCCCCCATCATAACATCGTACCCACTGCTTTACCATCAGATAATCTTCACACCTGACCTTCACTCACTATCCCCAATCTGCTGCCCAACATTTCTGCATGATTACCACTCTTTGCAATAGCAGGAGAAACATTTTTGGTCATGTAAGGCCTTCATCTATTATGAACAATCCCTGGGGCATCGAATAAAATAAAACGAGCTTGGAGCCTTCTCCCAAACAAACACAACATACTGTACAACATACTTTTTCAAGCACTAAACTTCCAGTTTGTGATGATTTTCCAAGATTCCAGGAGAGCTCCAAGCATTAGTACTGATAAAAGATGGAGGAAATAGTCAATGACTGCAACTTCAAATATCACTTCCCTGTGCTCCCTGCCTCAGACACTATTTAAAACACTGCATCACCTCCACTTAGACAACATGAACTGTCAGTAATTGAACCACAACAGACCCATTACCATCATACATTGCAGATTGCTGAACGACAAGTTTCCACGGAGACAGTAGCAAGGCAAGAAAGGTAGTTTCATCACCTTACATCGTCAGAAGAGGCATTGCTGGCATTTGTTGGACTTACTGTTAAGTTGTGTGTGTAAAGCTCATACATAACCTGCTCCCCATGTTTCAATTCTCTCTCATCATGCAACCCCTTCCAACTTACAGATCTCTTAGTTCATATATAACCATATAACCACTTACAGCACAGAACAGGCCAGTTCGGCCCTACTAGTCCATGCCGTAACAAATCCCCACCCTACTAGTCCCACTGACCAGCACCCAGTCCATAGCCCTCCAGTCCTCTCCTATCCATGTAACGATCCAGTCTTTCCTTAAATGTAACCAATGATCCCGCCTCGACCACGTCTGTCGGAAGCTCATTCCATCCTTTGCGTAAAGAAATTTCCCCTCATGTTCCCCTTATAATTTTCCCCCTTCAATCTTAAACCATGTCCTCTAGTTTGAATCTCCCCCACTCTTAATTGAAAAAGCCTATCCACGTTTACTCTGTCTGTCCCTTTTAAAATCTTAAACACCTCTATCAAGTCCCCTCTCAATCTTCGACGCTCCAGAGAAAAAAGCCCCAGTCTGCACAACCTTTCACTGGAACTCAAACCTTGAAATCCTGTCAACATTCTCGTGAACCTTCTCTGCACTCTCTCTATTTTGTTTATATCTTTCCTATAATTTGGTGACCAAATCTGTACACAATACTCTAAATTTGGCCTCACCAATGCCTTGTACAATTTCATCATAACCTCCCTACTCTTGAATCAATACTCTGATTTATCAAGGCCAATATTCCAAATGCCTTCTTCACCACATCATCTACCTGAGTATCAGCCTTGAGGGTACTATTTACCACAACTCCTAAATCCCTTTGTTGCTCTGCACATCTCAATAGCCTACCATTTCATGCATATGACCTATTTAGATTCGCCTTTCCAAAATGTAACACCTCACACTTATCTGTATTAAATTCCATCAGCCATTTCTCAGCCCACACACCTCCAGCCTTCCTAAATCACCTTTTAATCTACGGTAATCTTCCTCACTGTCCACAACACCACCAATCTTTGTATCATCCGCAAACTTGCTTATCCAATTCTCCATCCCTACTTCCAGATCGTTAGTATATATAACAAACAATAGTGGACCGAGGACTGATCCCTGAGGAACTCCACTAGTCACCGGCCTCCAATTGGACAAACAGTTTTCTACCACTACTCTCTGACACCTCCCATCCAACCATTGCTGAATCCATTTCACTACCTCCTCATTATTTACCTAATGCCTCCACCTTTTTTCCTAACCTCCTGTGGGGAGGTTACCATAGCCATAATCATGTGCCTACTTGCTTTCAGATATCCAAGAACTGCAAATAAATTTGATGGTAGAAAGCTGATATAGAGTAAAAAGATGATAAAGTATTACTCAATTTAACTCTCCCAGCAAGCACATCAGAATCCAGCTATCTCCCTAACTCAGAGCACAGTCTTCATGGGATGCCCCACCACGCCTGTGTTATGAAGAGCAAAGGATAGTGAAGCTGTCAACCTACTGGAGATTGGGGGGGGGGGGGGGGGTTCAAATCTGTGCTTTTCTGCAGATGAATACTTGGATTCGCTACTCACAAAAGAATGCATGATAAATAATACTTGCACTAGCAGTCCTCCTAGAAAACCTGCAAGTATATTGAAGGAGTATAGAATCCAGTCACAAACTGAGGAGAAATTTTTCACAGAACTTAAAGCCCAGCTCTTCCAGCTGGGAAATGATTTAAAAAAAATTCTTAAGTACACCTTCAGACCCAACCAATATGTTACAATATGTTACAATATCAACTGCAGCCACAGCAGGTGGGGAAAAAAATCAACATCTCCCTGTAAGATACTGGAGGATAGATGGTCAGTAAACTAGCAGTGTGTTTTATTCAACAAGAGAACTTACAGTGAAAGACTGAGTAATTTTATTCCTCTATTTACTCCATGAAATTAAACAATTTCCATTCTGTTCAATAATAACAATTTAACAAGGTAAATGTAGAGAGTCGTTAATCATATGGCACAATTGTAAAAGGGGCACACATCTAATACTATTGGGACTCCTCAGGAATCAATGTGATCAACTCTGTGTGAACCCACAGGAGATGGGCAAGGCCTTCAGTGAGTATTTCTCTATTTTTACTGTGGAGCAAGACAATGAGAAGTAGGAAATTTGAGGTAGTCAGTCAATGTATCTTGCCAGTATTACAGATGAGGAGTGCTGAAGTTCCTGATGCATATGAAAGTTGACAAATCTTCTTTGCCTGCTCGGATATATCCAAGGACACAGTGGGAAGGTCGAGACGAAAGTGCAGGTGCCCGAGCTGAGATTAAAACGGCATCATTAAGTATAGGGTGAGATGTCTTAAGAATGCAGGGTAGCTCTATTTAAGAAAGGCTGCAGGGAAAAGGCTTGTGTTATGGGTTATATTATATTTTATATTATATATAAAAATATATTTAAAAGAGATAGATTGTGGGGGTTTAGTGTGTAGGTTATTTAACAAACTAAGTATCACCATAAAATGCAAGAGTTTTGCTGAAAGTGAGACATTGAGGCACTGGTGCCTTTGCAAAGACAATGGAACTGCCTTTGGAAGGAATTTCAAAAGCAGGTGCAAATAAACATTCCAGGTTCAAAGTGCTGATAGGATCTTTCAAGGATTGGGTTTTGGAGCCTTAGGGAGGTGTTCTGGTTTTTTACAAGCAGAGAGAGAGGAAAGAACAAACTGGACTTCTCTTGGCGAAAAAGAGAGAACTGAGTTCTGCAATAGCTTTTTTTGGGGAGCTGCAACATGGCAATCTGGCAGGTTGTTGAAAACTCCATTTTGAAGACAGGTTGTGAGTTCTGAGTTCATCCTGTTGAAAAACCTTTATAGTCCTTACAAGAGGAAATGGATGACTAGAGTGTTTTTCCTGAAATAAGAGAAACAAGAGGAACTCTGTGGTGACCTGGAAGAAGAGGTTATCATTTGGAAAATCCATGATGGGGTAAGTTTCTTCGGCAAGGCACTGAAGTGGTTGATTGGAGGAAATCAGTTTGTGTGTGTCCAATAATTAACAAATTTCTCTCTGAAAAAGAGTGGTAACAATTTAACTTTAAGCACCAGAGCCTGGTGAAAATTCATAAATGTTCAATCCTGTGCACAATGTAAGAATTTCCTGATACCAGTGAACTTGGAGGAGTGAGATTGGACTGTGAATCAAAGAACTTTCCTGAACATATACAGATTACATACATCATGCATGTGCACTTAGAATTAGAAAGGGGTTAAGTTAGGTTAAGTTAAGTTAATAGTAATAAGTTAAAGTTTGATCCTGTTTTTATGTTTGAAGAAAATTAAAAGCAACTTTTGTTAAAGTAACCATTTGTCTTGGTGAATTTCTAATACTGCTGGATTTTGGGGTCCTCTGACTCGTAATAAAGGGAATTTCAGGCCAGTGAGTGTAACACCTATGGTCCGTAAGGGACGAGAGAGTATTCTGAAGGAAAAGATATATATGCTCTTGGATGGACAAGGGCTGATTAGGGCTAACAAAGGCTAGTATGGCTTTGTAAGTGGGAGGTCATGTATCACAAATCTGATTGAGGTGTTTGAATGTGTGACTGGAAAGGTTGGAAAGGACAGAGCTGTAGACATTGTGCATGTGGATTTCAACAAGACATTCGATAAGGTGCCACACAGTGGGCACCTCCGGAACATTAGATAATGTGGCATCCAAGTAGGGAGCAGAATGGATAGATCATTGGTTTCCCGGTAGAAAGCAGAGGGTGATGGTAGAAGGTTGTTTTTCAGACTGGAGGCCTGTGACTAGTGATTTGTCTTAGGTTTCAGTCATCTATATCAATGATTTAAATAACATTACACATGGCATAATTAGTAAGTTTGTGAATTACACTAAAGTGCCTGGTATTAGAGATAGTGAAGCGATTTGCTGAAAATTGCTCAATCATTTGGGCAGAGGAATGGTAAATAAAATGTAATAGAGGTACTCCCCGACTTAGAATCTTACTGGGACCGATGGATCGATGGTATCTCAAAATGGATATAAGTCAGAATTTTGCCCGTGTGCATGGAATACCGAAGTCTTAAACCAAACTTTTTAATGAAATGTTGTATTTGACAAACTATAATAGGAACACAGGGCATTTAAAAACTGAAAGGTGTGTACTTAATTTGTTAGTTGGGTGTCCCAGGGTCCAAAGACTGGGCGTGACCATCTATATTCCTGTGCCATGCATGGGTCTTTGATTGGTGCTGTAGCTTCATGTATTGGAGTTTGGTTGATGCATGCGTGAGAGTTAAGCACCCTGATGATACTGAAATTGTGCCCTTAACTCGTGTGCATGCACCAACCATTTTACAATATTACTATATATAAAAAAAAATAGTGCACAAAAAGTAAGGCAGTGTCTTTGGTTCATTGATTATTCAGGAATCTGATGGCAATGGGGAAGAAGCTGTCTTTGTGCCATTGAGTGCACGTCTTTAGTCTCCTGTGCCTTTTTCCCGATGGTAGCAGAGTGAAGAGGGCATGGCCTGGGTGGTGGGGGTCTTTGAGGACAGAGGCTTCTTTTTTAAGACACTGCCTCATGTAGATGTCCTCGATGGAGTGAGGTCTGGTACTTGTGATGCCGCAGGCCGAGTTAACAACTCTCTGGAGTTTATTCTTGTCCTGAGTGATGCAACTAGCCAGAATGCTCCTCATAGTACACCTGCAGAAGTTTTTGAAAGTCTTCAATGACATACTGAATCTCCTCAAACACCTCACAAAGTATAGCCGCCGGCAACCCTTCTTCATTATTGAATCAACTTAGAGGCTCTGGGACCAATCCTTAGAGATGTTGACACCCAGGAATTGGAAGTTCTTGACTCTCCCCACAACTAAGCCGTTGATGAGGACTGGGTCATGTTCGCTTGACTTCCTCCTGAAGTCTATAATCATCGCCTTGGTTATGCTAACATTGATAGCAAGATTGTTGGCATTGCACTGTACAACGAGCTGATCTATCTCCCTCAGTGCTGTTTGTGATTCTGCTAACAACTGTATGTCATTGGCAAATTTGTAGATAGCATTGGAATTTTGCCTGGCCACAGAGTTGTGGGTGTTTAATGAGTAGAGTAGTGGGCTAAGCACACATCCTTGGGATGTGCCTGTGTTGACAATCAGTTAGGAGGAGATGTTGTTTCCAATTTGTACTGGCTGTGGACTTCAGATGAGGAAGTCAAGGATCCAGTTGAAGAGGTGGGTGCAGAGGCCCAGAGTTTGTAGCTTCTGGACCAGCACCGAGGGAATAATGGTATTGAACGCTGAGCTGTAGTCGAGGTGATCCAGAGCTGAGTGGAGAGACAGTGATATTGCATCTATGTAGATCGATTGTGATGATAGGCACATTGCAGTGGGTGCTTAGGTGCATGTTAATTCTGGCCATGACCAGCCTCTCAAAGCATTTGATCACAGTAGAGTTGGTGCTACTGGGCGATAGTCATTGAGGCAGCTCACACTCCTCTTCTTGGGTACCTGGATGATTGATGCTTTTTCGAAGCAGGTGAGAACCTTTCGCTCCTGCAATGTGAGGTTGAAAATATCCGTGAACACTCTGACTAATTGGTTGGCACAGATTTTCAGTACCCTGCCAGGTACGCTGTCAGGGCTTGACACCTTGCAAGGACTCACCTTCTTGAATGATGTTCTGAAGTCGTCCTCGGAGACAGATATCTCAGGGTCCTCAGCCTTTGCAGGGATTCTCGTAGGCACTGTTTAGTTCTCCTTCTAAAAGTGGGCATAAAAGGTATTAGCTCATCAGGAAATGAAGCATCTCAGCCATCTAAGGTGTTCACCCTCACTTTGTAGGCTTGCACTCCCTGCCATAGCTGGCAGCTATCTGTCTCTGTCTCCAGTTTCCTCTGTAATTGCGACTTTGCTTCAGAGATGGTTTTGTTCACTTTTTAAAAATTTAGCTCATTAATCTTTAATTTCTGTTAGCTTTTTTTTCCAGCCAGATAAGGCAATTGCGAAAGAAATTTAAGATGTCATGTTTATTAATGTTGCAGGTGGATGAGATAGTAATGCTTAACTTCTCAGAAGGGAAACGTGCAAGAGTACTCTTAGCTTCAGTTCCTTCTCCTCCTCTTCTTCCTTCATCTCCACTTCCATTTATCTATCTTATATTCCTCCTCCTCTGCATTTCTCCAGTACCCGTTGGCTTTAAGAGGCATGTAGCATAGATAAACAGATATGAATTTTGATTCCCTTTTTCTAAGTCCTCCAGCACACCGCCAGAGCAGAGCTGGTGTGTTGGATGCACTGTGGGCATACTTTTCATTTCCATTGAAGCCTGGTCATGAAAAACTTGGATTTATTGGATGAAAAACATTCCCCCCTCAGATTCAGCCTAAGGGACACCTCTCTTCATAGTTAAATTGAAACAACATCTCATAGAAATCAAACAGAAATTGATCAGCAATGAATTAATAAAAACCTTAACTCATGCAGGTCAGCATGGAAGATGAAATAACCTTTCCCTCTGATGAAATACCTGATGCTTTAGGAAATGCTGGAGATGCTCAGAGATTCTGTTATCAGCTGTGGAGCAAAAGAGAGGGAGTTGGTCTTTTAGGGTTAGGGTTAGGGTCAGAATGGATCCTCCATGTGAGTTCGATCCTCCATATGTGGTCAACTCTTGGCATGAGCTGGAGAGCTGAGGTTCAATGTGGCCAAGAGACTGGAAGCCCACTGAGTTCCTGAACAGTCCACCCTGCAAGCGAACACACTAATCAAATTTCCACCAGAGAATCTCTTCTTTGGCTTGGCTTCGCGGACGAAGATTTATGGAGGGGGTAAAATGTCCACGTCAGCTGCAGGCTCGTTTGTGGCTGACCAGTCCGATGCGGGACAGGCAGACACGATTGCAGCGGTTGCAGGGGAAAATTGGTTGGTTGGGGTTGGGTGTTGGGTTTTTCCTCCTTTGCCTTTTGTCAGTGAGGTGGGCCAGAGAATCTAGTGCAGTAAGATCACCACATGTGAGCCTACTACAATCAGCATATTGTAAACAATTCAACACCCACGCCAGCTTCTTTACACAATGTGCTTTTAACAGAAGAAACAAAAACAGGTGTTGTAGCAGGTGAATGGAACTTGCCTGGAATGCCAAATTAGTTGGAATGGGGGAGTTGGGTTAAAGGCCCTGTTTGTGCTGAATAGCTCTATGACTCTGCGTTCTTATTTAAGGACTCTAACTTGTGCACTTTATTGATCCTCTTTGTCCTCTCTACATTTCACAGTCCATTTATTTTACATTCGTTATCGGTTTAGAGTTCTTCTATTTGTTTGCATGTTTACGCTGTGTACAGTTTATTTTTTTGCGCCCACAAGAAAAATGAATCTCAGAGTTGTATGTGATGTCGAGTCTGTACTCTGACAATAAATCTGAAATCTAAAATCTTAATAATGTATGTGTAATTTTCTTCCTGTACTAACCATCGCTGATTATAATTATTGAAAGCGCAAGTGGTACTCTTTGTTATTTTTTTCGTATTTCAAGGAAAGAGATACTTTATTAAAAACAGTGAGTCAATTACCACCTTGTAGCATATTTCATCACATAACATCCCTGTAGGCATTTGAATAAGTAATGTGTTAAATGCTCACAACTGCACTACCTGTTCATTGTCTTCCAAATTCTCCAAAGATAATGAAATACCACTGTACTGAGTTTTTCATTGAACCTCCCCTCTCCTCAAGCTATACAGCATGACAATTCCCTTCAGACATCATGGAAAACATGATTGAATTGTCCTATTACTTTCTGCAGACTAGAGGCACAAGTAAAGTCAATTAAAAAGCTTCACAGAACAGCACTGGGAGATTAATTATCTATATTTGAATCACCAACTTCAGAATATTTTTATTTGAAAGCTTTCCTCTTATTGAAATTAAAGTAACAAAAAATGAAAATTATTTACATATCAAGCATAGTTCTTAACTATTACTGAAGAAAATAATTTTACAATACCCTGCAGCTCAAGCTTCTCAGTCTTCGTCAGGTAGACATCTGAAAGGACTCACCTGCTACGGTTCCAATGCATCACTGCCATCATCTTGATGGTGCTCGTGGAGTGAGCTGCCATCCTTCACTGTAATGACATGAAAGCTTGCTCCTTCACTCACTGTTTCAGGTAATGGAAGAGGTGGGCTTTGATCATAATTTATATAGCTAATTTCATGGAACTATATGGCTAGTATCAATTAACTGGTGACCTCATGCTGTCCCCCCAAATCCTCTCGACTGTGGTGGCCAGTCTGATTGGTAGGGTTAGTTTGTAATACATCCTTGCTAAAGTATGAGTCACAGCAGGTTCTCAATAACAACCCCCTCATCAAAGTCATTCAATCTGATCCATGCCCCTAATTGCTGGTATGTCTTCATGGTTCATCTGGCTCACTCGTTCCCCTGGCAACCTACCCTGTTCATACAGTCCATAGTTTGGAGAGATTTGCTCACTTCTATGCCACAAAATAATTTTGCTCCTTCACATTGGCAGTGGTTGAAGTATTTCTGATGCAATTAAAAACTTCCTTGCTGCAGTATCAATATGGATAACCAAAGCAAATGTCTGACTGTCCTTTCTACCTTTCTCTGATATCCAAACATTTAGAACTCTCATTTCTTGCTATCCAATTCTTCCATGTGTATGCTATTCCCATTGCATGTCTCCTTGCATCTGAGGGATCACCATCTTTATAGTATTCTACTTTCTGAGAATCTTGATTCCCAAGTACCTTGCCTCACGCAGTGACAACTGTAAGCCAAGGCATCTTAAATGCCCTGATCCCTTAACATCAAAAGATGTAGTGCCCTACGCAACCATAAACCTTGACTTTTTCCTAACTTTTGTCTTCCTGGCTTCTGTCAGTTCCATTTGAAGTATTTCTTAAAGTCATGAAAGGAAAGATTACATCAATATTGCCATCCCTGCTCGCTGCATGGATTGAAGGAGTTACATTGAGAAAAATGCAAATGAAGGGATAAGCAGGCATTGTTTTCTCAGAAGAAATTTTTTGGAGGTAAAAATTAAATATTGTGTAAACAATGCCTCAAAGATAGATATTAAACTCCATATTTACTTACATAATAATTTAAGGCACCTGGGATGACCACAAGGACATTGCAGTCTTGGATTTTAAAATACCCTCATTAAAAATTTTCCACTCCTTTTATAGCATAAAGCTGATGAAAAAAGATTAATCCACCTATAGATCAAGCCGTCTGTTCAATGCATATTCAAGTGTCATGAAAAGGCACTTTTCCCAACAATGTTTGCTGATACAGGAGAAAAGTCTATTGTCAAAAGTAAACTAATTTCATTATCAATTGATTTCCCTTTTTATTCTCTTCCCCTTATGTAAATCTGTAAGGTACTTTTGGAGTCAGCAGAATGATTTGCCAGACAGACTAAATAACATTTAAAGCTAATTATGTTTCAAGTTGCTATCTAATGCCATTTTTATGTGCACTCAAAAGCAATTTAAAAAGTGTGCTGTGTTATCCCTAATCAGATTCACTCAACTGCAGCAAGTCTTACTATTGCATCATAATAAATTGGAATTTATTAAAAAAAAGCATAAAATGCTTAGCTAAATCTTTAATGCAATCAGTTATTAATCATCATGTACCACCAACACCTGCTTCATTTTGAAAGGAATGTTGTGAAAAATAATTTTGTTCAACGTGCATTAAGCAGTGTTACTGAAACAGTTATGACTAACAAATTTCTCAGCAGACAAAAAGCTGCTTCTGCAAATCCCTTCTATGGAATTTTTTTTTTGCACAATACACTGATGTCCTGAAACAAAGAAATGGCTGTGCTGAGTTTTGTTGTAGTCTTACGTGAATTGTTAATCTTATCTCAGCATTCCAGCAAAGTGATAGCAGCGTAATAAAATATACCATAGGCAGGAAAGTAGGATAATTAGATTCATGAAGCTTATAAAAGGATAAATTAGGCATGTCACAAGAATATATTGGAATAATGGCAGATTTTTAAGAAGGCTGCCTTATTCATGATTTTATGAGATGCACAAATTGAATGTTCATTTCCTTCCTCATTAATTGTTCAAATGTTTTAATGTTATTTCTCAACAATCGTAATCAAGCCAACTTTACAAAATCTATAAATTAGCTATATTGAAAGCATCTTCCAGTTGTTTACAGTAGTATAGGCCACACTGCAGTTGACTGACCTGGTGAGAATTTCAAACACTTTCATTTTTAAATTTCGGTCTCAATATTTATAACAGTGTCCTAAGTTAAGGTAGTGCAGGCCATTGTGAAGTGAGCTTGAGTTGGTTTTATATTTAATCTATTAAAACTTAAGTCCAATGAACATTATATTGAGGGTAATGATGGCAAGATTAAGCCAAAGCAGGAGGAATGAAAATGAATCATTTCCATCTTAATTTTCTTTGTTATTTCAGAGGAATTAGCAAAGCTATTAATGTGGATTATTTTTAAATATCCAGTTCCTTTTTCTATTAGTGCAGGAGAGAAAATAAATGAACCAAAACAAAAATAGGATGAAGATTAATAATGTGTTAAGGCCACAGTGCTGACATGGTTTATTATGAGAATTAATAGTTGAGTGCTTTGCTTAGCATTTCAGATAGAACATTGCAGCTGACAGTGTGGCCCTTTCAATGAGGCAATTCTGCATTAATTAAAATAACCAACTAAACCTTTGGCAGGTATTAAAGCAAATTTTAAGTATTAACATTTTAAACACTGTTTTGATGGTAAATAGCTTTTAAAAAAAAGTACCCAAGAGAACTTGATCTCTTTCGAAATTCTATCTTTGAATGTATCACTTGAAATCAGATCCACTGATAGGGTGGACACAGGATTGTTCCCATAATGAAGATGGCACATACTAGAGGGCAATGCATTTTAGGTTAACATACAAGAGATAGAGAGATGTTTATCATGTGCAAGCAACATAGTTTTTGTCTGCATGTTCCATGCAGTCATTGCGGGCTAAGGGACTTGTACCTCTGTTCTGTCACAGTTAAAATGCACACCATCATGCAGGGAAATATTCTGGTGGATGCTAATCTTTCAGATCTGATAGGATAAGTAAATTAGTGGAAGAATAACGACCACGCCATTTGCAATGTCCTCCCCCTCAACACTACTTGCAGCTCATAGCTTACTGAATTGGTCACAATGGCTGTCAGTGAGGTCTTCTGAATAAATATAATTCAGGATATAATGAGGCAATTATGACCTCAAGATATTCTTATTGAAAGTGGTGTGGTCAACATGCCAGTAGAACATGGAAGAAAGCCTGTGCTGTGGCACTTGCTGATGACTTGAGAGTCACAAGTAGGAGTACTCGAGGCTCGTCATTCAAGTCCACTCCAGGCTCCAGTTTCCATTGATCAAATTCAGAAAGAATGGAGGAATTAGGGGGAAGCTTTTTTTTTAAAGGCCCACTGCAGATATAAACACAGCCACCTAATATTCTTTTCTCATAGATTTTCATTTATGAGAAATGTCCCCTAAGGTGACATGTTGGCTTCTTCTCATACACAGTCAAGATGAATCTGTACCTTGCAGATTCTTCAATGTGCCAGCTATAATTTAACTTTTAATTCATTCAATAAATCAACATTGAAAGTCCAACCTGGTCCTGTAGTGGTCATGATCCATATTCTTGGATGCTGCAGACAATCTAGTATTGGAAGTGCCACAGTGTTATTGAATGGAGGATCTGTAAAGGTGTTCCGTTGTCCCCTGGTCTAAATGTTGGGGTGGAGGGAGGGCTCAAACATGATTGGACTTAGCCATGGGAATCCATGTGATGTTCAGTATTAGAGATATGATATTCTCAATTCAGTTCCTCTTATGAACTCTTGAAAGCTTGAGAAAATTGTGCACACTCATTTCAGGTTACGTCTCCTGATATAACTTGATAATAACATAAGAAATAAGAGTAGAAATATTTTTGCCTAGTCCATCACATCTACTCCATTCTTCAAAAAAAAGTCACAGTTGATCTTTTAACTCAGCTTGACTTTTCTGCACTAACGCATAATCCCCAGATTATTTTAATGTCAGATGAGAATGACCAGCTTGCAATGGTTAAAATGACTCTCCCACCCATGGCTCCTTCACCTATCTTAGCAAGCCATGTGTGCAAGGTGACAGGTGGGCATCAGGTTGCTAACCCACCCTCACCACACCCTCTCTTCCCCAACACTCCCAAACCTGGCATGAGTTCAAATTCCCCCAGTCTTAATCAACAGTCAATAACAGCATATTTATGATCTTAACTTTTGTTCACTATCTCAAAAATTGTGTTTCTCTGCCAAATAAGCAAATAATATCACCGGTCATCATTTTTTACCAAGCATGACAAAAATATTTTTGGCTCCCAGACTCTTTGAGTATTGATGTATCTGTCTTCATGCCATACTTCTCTATTTGAATGTGTTCACAATAACACCAAAAGTCACAGTTTCAATCAATTCTTATCCAAACATTCGTCATAAAATTAGGAATCAGAATCGTGAACTTCACTAAAGGTAAATTGACACTACTAGGGGTCAAATATCAACCCAAAATAAACTAATAGCAAAGAGCAATTTAAATTTAAGACGGTAATATTGCCTTGGCCACTATACATATTTGTAAGAGAATTCTGATTCATTTTCAAATTACATCTAGAAAGTGGTCACAGGAAGCTGAAGAACAGTCACAGGGATTCCTTGAGTCAATGGATTGGCTGGTGTTCAAAGACTCATCTGAGGATCTGAATGATTACACCAGGGGTGTCACAGACTTTATCAAAACAGCTGTGGATGAGTGTGTCCCCACCAAATTGTTCAGGGTTTTCCCCAAACAAAAGCTCTGGATGAACCATGAAATCCAAAACCTGCTGAGAGCCAGGTCATAGGCATTTAAAGCCAGAGATCCAGATCAATACAGGTGAAAAGCTATCTCCTGGGCAAAGTGGAGATTCTGGATGAAAATGGAAACAACAAAAAGACACCCGACAGCTGTGGCAGAGTGTAAATGCCATAACCTGCAACAAAACCAAATCCAGTGAGGTAGCAGAAGGTAAAGCTTCACTCCCAGAGGAACTCAATGGCTTTTATACCCAATCTAACAACAGGAAGAGTGAAGAACTATCCCTCCACACCCCTACATCCATTGGTGATCCCATCCTATCTGTTAATGATGACGACCTGTGTGCTGCCTTCAGGAGAGTGAATCCGAGGAAAACATCCAGCCCAGACAAAGTATCTGGCTGAGTAATTAAAAATCTCTGCTAACCAATTTATCAATGTATTCACAGATATCTTCAATATCTCAATCTAGTAGGGTGTGTTTTAAACAGGCATTAATCATGCTGGTGCCCAAGAAGAGTGCAGTAACCTGTCTTAATGACTATCGACCAGTAGTACATCATCAGTGATGAAGAGTTTTGAAAGGCTGGTTTGAAGCAGATCAGCTCTAGTCTGAGCGATGACATGGATACATTCCAGTTCACCTATTATGGCAACAGGTCTAGGGCAGATGCCATCTCAGTGGCCCTACACAAAGCCCTGGATCACCTGCACAGTAAAGATGCATTCATCAGGGTGCTCTTTTATAACTACAGTTTGGTATTTAACACCATCATCCCCTAAAACTGATTAGCAAACTCCAAGACCTGGGACTCAACACCCCACTGTGTAATTGGATCATAGATTTCTTCACCTCCAGACCACAATCAGTGAAGATTGGTAAGAACTTCTCCTCCACAATCTCTATCGGTACTAGAGCACCACTTTAGACCTAAGACTGTGTGGCTCAGTACAACAATAACACCATCTACAAATGTGCTGACGATACCACAAAAGTGAGTTGTATAAAGAAAGGTGACGAGTCAGCATATAGGATGGAGATTTAAAACTTGGGTGAATAGTGCACTAACAACCTTGCACTCAATCTCATCAATACTAAGGTGCAGATTGTTGACTTCAGGAAGGGAAACCAGAGGTATACAATCCAGTGATCACTGGGGGAATCAGAGGTGGAAAGGGTAAACAAATTTACATTGTTGGGAGTCAGGATCAAAGGACCCAACACATGAAAGGCATCACGAAGAAAGCACATTAGCGCCCCTGCTTCCTCAGGAGTTTGCGGAGGTTTGTTAAGACACCAGAAACACTGGCAAATTTCTTTAGAGGTGTGGTGGAAAGTGTGCTGACCGGCTGCAACACAGTCTGGGATGGGGACACCAATACCCCTGAGCATAAAACCCTGCAAAAGGTAGTGGAAACAGCCTAAGATATCACAAGCAATACCCTCCCCAATATTGAGAACATCTACAGGGAATGCTGCCATCGGAGAACAGTAGTAATCATCAAGGATCCATACCACCCAGCACATGCCCTGTTCGCGCTGCTGCCATCAGGAAAGAGGTATAGGTGCCATAAGACTCGCGCAGCAGGTTCAAGAACAGCTGCTACCCCTCCGCCATCAGCCTCCTCAACAACAAACTCATTTATGGACTCTTACATGTGCACTTTTAATTCTCTCTGTATTGCACAGTCAGTTTGTTTACATTCTTTATTTGTTTAAATGTATACGCCATGTACAGTTTTTTTTTGACTACCAATAAGTGGTAATTCTGCCTGGGCCACAAGTAAAGAATCTCATGGTTGTATATGATATCATGTATGTACACTGACAATAAACCTGAAATCTGAAATCTGAGAATGCTGTATAAACTCAACAGTGTACTTTATAGAGCAGAGATAAAGATACATAACCAATGTTTTGGGATTGAGCCCATCATTAAGGTTTGGAAAAATGTCAGCAAATGCCCAACTCTCCAACCAAATGGAATTAACATCAACTTCTCTGGTTTCTATTAGACCACTCCCCATTCTCCCCCTCTACCCTATCCCTCTATCTCATTTCCTCCAGGTCTCCCCCCACCTTACCTCTCCATTCACAGAGCTATACCACCCCTCCTCTGTTTGCTGTTGTGCCCTCCATCCCTCATCATGCTCCTCCCCTGCCCCTCCCCCACACCATTTTGTTTGGGCATCTGCTACATTTTGCTCATATTTTGATGAAGGCTTCAAACCCGAAACTTTCGTTATGTATCTTCATCTTTACTGTATAAAGTGCACTGTTTGACCAGCTGAGTTTCTCCAGCGTTGTGTTTTTACTTCAACCACCGAGTCTGTAACTTTCATGTTTTACTATTATGAGAAAGTCATGGAATATAAAGCCCAGATTTGTACTGAATTTACAAGGGTGGGTGAATGAGTTTGTAGTAAGAATGGGTAAATTCCAAAATACATATTTTTGGAGACAAAGAAAATACTGAGGACTTTATTCAAAAGTAAGAATTTACAGAACTGGTTGCTCAGTAAGTCAGAGGCAGATTTTTCACCATGTCTCGCAGACATAATTAAAGGAGAATGTTTGGAAAGGGTTTACTGATCACCAAAATTTCTATGGTGAGATGTTTAGATTGGAGAATTACCTGCGGATATTACCAAGATGTTAAGGAGTAGACCTATGAGGTAAAGAAGCAAACTGGCCAGAGAATTTGTCCAGTGTGAAAAGTCTAAGAGGTAATGTTGTTGAGTTTGTGGGTTAGGGAAAAACAGCCCATAACATTTTCAAAACCTGGAACTGTTCGTAAAATTACTGTTCGTCATTCAAAGAAAATATCTGAAATCCCTTTAAGCAGAGAACCAGTGTGCAGAAGTTTCAGGGCAACAGTGAAAAAATCCAAAACAAGATAAGCCACATGTTCATCATGAGATGCTGCAGCAACATAACATGAAATGGTCCACACCAGACTGATGAAATTAAGAATCCATGAGATCTGGGGAAAACTTCGGTATCCATAAGATTTTTTTACATATCATTGAATCTATCAGAGTCTAAGCTGAATGTTTTAAGAGACAACTGCATTGATACATGGAGGAGGTCAAGATGCCTGAAGATGTTGCAAGATATAACAGTAGGTTTGGGCTCACAGATGTTATAGCCCAATAAAGTGTAGCCAAAGTGGGGCAATTTTGACTGTAAACAATAACAGCAGCTTTGAAGATCCTGGAGATGATAAAGAGAGGAAAGGTCAGAGGACTGACTTTATGACTTCAAAGTGGACAGCAGAAGGGGAAAAAGGGCCCAATATCAAAGGGAGGCATAAGCAGAAATCAGGACCAAAGAGAGTGAAAGCCAAAGTAGAGATTTTTATAGTTAAGATCAGACTGTCAAAATAGGCACCAAAAGCAATATGTATCCGTAACTAAATTTTCTAATAAAACTTAATATGTACTGTGGTATTTCTTAGGGGTTATTAATCTTCATGTTAAATTTAATTACAACATTTTCAGGATTCACCATTGGGACTTCTATCGTGGTACATAGAACATAAACATTATGTCGCCATCGATGGTGAGTCATCACTAAGTTTCATGCTGCCTTCCATGAGAATCTTCAATGGGAGGGGGAGACTTGTGTTAAATTTCCAATAGTATTAGTTCCCATGGAATTCTGTTCCAGCTTCAGAGCAAGAATGATTTCCCCTTTGATTGATTTGAATGGAAGGAAAAAGGCTGCAAGACCCAGGGTAAAAGTTTTGTATTCATCACGACATTCAGGAAGATTATTGCTGTAGAAGTACTCTTTCCAAATGTTTTATCATGAGACTGAACAGAATACTAATATCAGCTTTCCAAGAATGTCATAAAATAGTTTGCAGCACTAAAGTTTAATTATTTAATATTGATTTTTGACAATCTTATGTTGTCCACAATTTGATGTTCAGATATGACATAGTTGTTCAAAATTTGATTAAAATGCTCTTTATTAAAATCACTTTATTAGATGAAGTTTTCATTATCTTAGGTGCAATTCAAAGATAACCTAAGAAGCATTTGGTACTGTCTGTCCCCAGATACACGACTGAAATGTGCTTTATTTATTTAGCCAATAACCCCACATAAAAGCAATTACACAAGACTGTTGGAGGTCGTAATATTTCATGATTTTTGATTAAGTGACTAATATAAAATTTGAGTTGTTTAATGTGATATATTAATAGGTATATTGTGCTTTTAATTTTAGGGAATAAGAGTTCAACCCAGTAGGTGAAAAAAATCCATATAGATTAGACATACATATTATTCTGGGTTTTTGATGGATTATGTGTTCATTGGCTGTCCTCTTTTTAAGTCACAGTGTTTTCAACAAGACAAATAAGATTTTCAGTTTGTTCTTTAACTGTAAAACATTCATAGAGATATGTCAAATACACAACTTGAGCTGCTTATTCTATTTATGGAATACAAGGTGTGTAAAATTAATGTTTTAAATGTTGTTTGATTCATCATTGATTTTTCTCAGACACGTCTTCCATTTTCAACTGAAATATGGATCAGAATTTGCAACTAGTTGTATGCATAACTGCTAAGATTTTGGGGCTAAACTTTGAAGAAGTTTGGGACTCACATGTTTGCGGACACCTCCATTAATCCTGTATTCCAGTGTTGGACCCTTCATGAACTGGAACACTGGAAAGCCAAGTTGCTTCAGGTTACAAATCTGTTCATTCAATCAGTGCCGGGTTAAACCTAGTGTAGGTTCAGTGACCCGATTAATTTCAATGAAGGGGGATGGCTGTAGAGGTCTTTCAGGCCATTTTTATTTTGAGGTTCACACAAAATAACTTTGAAAGTATGTCTAATTTTTCATTAACTTTGGATCTTAGGCATGCTGGCACTGTAAAAACCCTTCTTGATCTGCTTGGAGATAGATAGCCTTGTTGAAGAAATTCTTGCCAAGGATTTGCTGAAGGTTGAGCACATTTGGGAGGTAAGAGATATGGATACAGGTAGCTCACCTGTTATAGTTACAAATTATAGGAATGGCTTCTGCAAGGATTAAATTTGATTGCCACAATCAGACAAAAAAGGAAGGTAGAAATCATGAAACGCAATTGACCTTCACTCACTAACTGTAAAACAAATTACACGGCAACATTCTGCCTTGACTAACTTACACAAATCAACAGGAAACCAAAATCAATGGCAAATGGCCAACACAAATTGAAGCCAGATTGGACCTTGCAGAAGGGAGACCTGTTTCGGCTGGAGCACTTGCTACCAGTCATTCTAAGACTGAATCTAAAGACATAATGCCAGATAAACTCAGTGGCCTGAACACTGTATGTCGACATCAGGTTGAGACCCTGCATCAGTACTGATTCCAACATCTACAAACCCTTGTGTCTCCATTTTATAATTAGAACTGGTTTGGTGAAAAATAGCACACCCGAATCAATGAATAGGATAGGTGGAAAAAAGGCCAGATGACCTGTTTCCCTCAGGGGACATAACATGTTAGAACCATAAGTCAAGGATCAGAGAGTTGTACAGCCTAGATATTGGCCCTCTGTGCTAATCGTTGTACCTACTAACAATAATTCCACCTGTCTATATACATTTCACATCCTTGGTCATTCGTGTTAATAGACTTTTTAAAAATTTGTTTCTGTTCCTGCCTCCATTCCCTCTTCTTGCAGCTCATTCCAGATACCATCTACGCTGTGTGAAAGAATTTTCCCTCAGATCTTCCTTAAGCAACCTCCGTCCCAACTTAAACTTCTACCCTGTAGTTTCACACACCCTTCCCATGAGAAACATACACTAGTTAACTCCCCAATCTATGCCTCTCATAATGTTCTATACTTTGATCATGCCAGCTCTGAGTATTCTTTACTTGAGGGACAAGAGACCCACTCTATCCAAGCATTCCTGATAACTCAAGCCCTCAAAAATATTCAAAACACTGGGTTTTTTCTGCACCTCCACATCATTCCAGTGGTGTGGTGACCAGAACTGTTCAAAATATTCCTAATTAACATTTTATGCAATTATGACCTCCTAATTCCTCTGTTCAGTCCTTCAGCTGCCACAGAATTTAACTGAGGTGTGTTATGCATCAGCACAAGTTAAATGCTTCCAAACTTTTCAAAATACTCTGTTGTATAAAAAAAAACACATTTTAGATGAAGATGTCTCCTTGAATGTAAAAGATACATCAGAGAAAGCAAGCAATAGAACAGAACACTGAAAAGAGCAAAATCGCTCTTTGAGATAAACACGGCACTGTTTATCTCAAAGAATATATGTTGTGGGATAAAATATACTCTTCATAACATGTCTACTTGTGTTGCCATTTTCATGGGACTATGTCCTGAAAGGTAAATGAGGCACACCAACTCCTCTACTTTCTAGGAAGTCTGAGGAGATTTGACATCCATTAAACTTCTATAGGTGTACTGGGGAGAAAAGTACTGAGTTGTTGCATCACAGTCAGGTTTGCTAACTTGATTGTTTAGGAAAACAAAAGGATGCATGAAATGGCAAGCATATCTAGGTTCATGACCTCCCATCCATTTTGGACATCTATGTGAGGTGCTGCCTCACGTTGGCAGCCAACAAAAAGGACCCTCACAACTTCTTCTCACTGCTTCTTTCAGATAGATCGTACAGAATCCTAGGTTCAACAACACTATTTAACAAACAGCTCTTGAACCTCCCCATACCACCATAACCCTACCCATAAACTTACCCAAGACCACCAAAGATCTACTTGCATTATTGCAATGTCACTTTTTCTTTCACAGTTACAGATAGATATATTTATCTATTTTTTTTATATTTTATCACTTTTTATGGCTTAACATTATGTGGAAATTCAATGTAAATTATCTTATGTATACAATGTACCTGTTTGGCTGCAATAAATAAGAATTTTGGTGCAACTGTACTTTGTAATTATGTGTATGACAATAAACTCCCTTTACTCATTATTACTCATTCAACAACACTCCCTCTGGGCCCTGCCATTCACTGTGTGTTGTCTTGCCCTGATTTAACTTCCAAAAATATGTCAGTTTGCCCTCCCCTGAATCAAGTTCCATTTTCCATGCTCCTGGCCGATTTTAAAGTTATTGTTACCTTCAGCAATTTTAGCGTCGTCAGCAAACATACTTATCTCGCCACCTCCATTCTCCTCCAAGTCATTAATATGTATGACAAACACCAAATCTACAGCACAGCACTTGTTACAAACCTTCAATATGATCACCACCCTCTCTGCCTCCTACCCACGATCTTGTATCCAATTGGCTAGTTCACTCAAATGATCTAATCGTCCAGACCAGTCCATCATGCAGGACCTTGTTAACCTCCATGTAGACAAGGTAATCATCATTCCCTCATCAATCCTCTTGGTCACCTCTTCAAAAATAATTGCATCTGTGAGACATGAATTCTCACGCCTGAAGCCATGCTGACTATTCTTAATCAGTCCTTGCCATTCTCTCAGAATCCCTTCCAATAACTTTCTTACCAATAATGTAAGGCTCCCTCTCCTATATTTCATTAGCATGTTCTGTATTTCTAAATAAAGGCACAATATTAGCTATCCTCCAGTCTGCCAGTATTTCATCTGTGGCTAACATTGACCACCGCCAGTGGGCTGATAACGCCTCAAACCGTGCATCTTGGCGCCTCACAGTTTGGCGGGCAGCAGCCTCCTTTGAAGAAGACCGCAGAGCCCACCTCACTGACAAAAGGCAAAGGAGGAAAAACCCAACACCCAACCCCAACCAACCAATTTTCCCTTGCAACCGCTGCAATCGTGTCTGCCTGTCCCGCATCGGACTGGTCAGCCACAAACGAGCCTGCAGCTGACGTGGACTTTTTACCCCCTCCATAAATCTTCGTCCGCGAAGCCAAGCCAAAGAAAAAAGAATAAATATACAAAAATGCCTGCCTTGTTTCCTACAACATCCTACGATACATCTCATTAGGTCCCAAGGATTTATTGACATTCGTGTGTTTCAAATTCTTCAATGTCTCTTCCTTCATAATGTTGATTTCCTATAGGATATCAATGTTCCTTTCACCAAATTCATTAGTTTTCATGCATTTTTCCATGATAAATATAAAAGAAATGCATTAATTTGCATTCAGACCTTTCACATTTCCCAATTCTTCATACATGGATTACATTGATCTTTAAGGGGAATCTACCTTCTTCAGCAGTGATTTTCAACCTTTCTCTTCCCACTCACATCCCACTTTAAGTAATCCCTATGCCATCGGTGCTCTGTGATTAGTAAGGGATTTGATTAAAGTGGGACGTGAGTGGGAAGGGAAGGTTGAAAACCACTGCTCTGGACTCAATTGTCACTGAAATATTTTGTTTGAGGAAAGTTGTCATTGGCCCATTTCCTTTGGAGTTAGGAAACCGTGCACATAACGAGTCAATTAAGGATGATTAAAACAATAATTTTCAATCTTTTTCTTTCCACCCACATCCCACCTTAAGCAATCCCTTACTAATCACAGAGCACCGATGGCAGAGGGAATACTTAAAGTGGTATGTGAGCGGAAAGAAAAAGGTTGAGAACCACTGCTCTAAATCTATCCTTTTAATCAGTTTAATTTAATTTAATTTATGAAATCTTGTTGGAATCTCCTTTTTCTTATCTGCCAGGAATGTCTCATGGCCTCTCTTATCCTAATTTCCTTAATTTATTCCTACATTCCTTATTTCCCTCCAGGGATTTGCTTGATAGAGGTGGTACTCTTGAGGTATATTTCCTTTTCATTCACCAATAGATCTGTGGCATCATCTTTATGTGTTGCCATACTTCCAGTCACAGACTCCGAAGCCAGAGGGTCAATGGTAAGAGTAAAACTTGACGATGTGGATGAGTCTAGCGTTGTGGCGACGGGGAGGCTCGATGAGGCCCATCCCTGCTGCAACTGAGGACCTGGCTGGCTCTGAGAGTGAATTAGCCATAACATTGAAACACTTAAAAGCAAGAGGAACATTAAATCACTGTGCCTGAAAGGTGATTTAATGCTGCTGTTGAAGATGTCACCGTCAATCACACTCACATCAATCGGCAGTGACATCTGCCTGTTCTGGCAGATATAAAAGGTAAAGATTCCATTATTGTCATGTAATACTACATTTAGAATGTAACATACATGAAATTCTTTAACCTTGTCTACTGTAAGGGGCACTTTGTCCAGTGCCCCTCACAGAAATATTTCTCACCATCATCAATATAAAGCCAGGTTTGGTTCGCCTCACTGATGCTGGATGGTATGATTTTAGAGATCTAAGAGCATTCAAATAACTAAAGAAAATTCCACTGAGTTCATTTCCAGGTTTATTTTTGCATGATATTGGGGAATTCATCAATACTTGAAAAAAGTAGCAGTTTTATATCATAGCAAAACCAATGTCAGACAAAAGTGATAATAAAATTATTCTTAATGATTTTATAATACCATCAGCCTTACATTTTCACCAACAGTCCCTGTCCATTTTCTCAAACAAAATGTTGCAGACTTAATAAGTTGCAATATGATCATCCAGCCGGGGGCAGTCTTGGATGGAAAAGTTAACTTCACTGAACTTGGGGTGCATGATGTCATCAGCTACCTCTTAAGCCTGAGTTTGTAAAATATTCCTTGGTTCATGTTCATCAAGGAATTTCCATGACATAGGATTCATGTCACGAAACACGTCTTCAGCTCGCTCATTTTTTCAGCTGAAGCTCCTTCTCTGCTTCTATCTTGCTGCCCTTTTCTCATTGCCTTTAACATTTCTCTTTTTGGAATGCTTATCCAATTGATTTTTAAAAGACCTTCAATAAAACAAACAATAGACAGGACAATTATGAAGATGTTGGATATGAAGCTGGTTTGTTTGGATTGTTTGTTGGTCTCCTGTAAGTAAATAAAAAATTCCATTAATAATAATGACATTCTCACCTAATGGTTTTATGATTTACCTAACTGCAATCAATTCATGTTCCACTAAAACATCTTCTCCTTAGGCCAAACAGGAAAGCGGATTAAATGAAATCTTTTGTCTGAAACAGCAATGAGAAGGTATCATCAAATTTAACAGTGATGAAAAGGACCAGCACAGTTCATGAGAATAAATGCATCAAATGCCACACACTGTTTCAAAAAAGTGATAAAACTCTAATAATCCAGTGCAAGACAGATGACAACATCTCTTCCATGATCACACTGAATAAAGGCACTCCTCAAGGATGCGTACTCAGTCCCCCATTATAGTCCCTCTTCACCCAAGACTGTACAGCTAAATACTATTCTGCCTCTGTCTTCATACTTGACAATGACAGCACAATAGGGTGATACATATAAACCTGATGAATACAGAGGAGTTTGGAAGACAAGAGACATGGTGCTCATTTTCAAAAAAATTAAATTTAAATACAGCACGGTAACAGGCTATTTACACCAATTTACACCCAATTAACCTACAACCCCCAGAATGTTTTGAACAGTGGGAGGAAAACGAGAGTCCCAGGGAAAGCCCACGCAGATATGGGGAGAACATACAACATCCTCACATAGCACTGGATTCAAACCCCGGTCCCGATCGCTGGGGCTGTAAAAGCATGGTGCTAACCACTACGACACCTGTGCCACCCCTCCCTCCAGTGCCGGATTAACGTAGTAGCAAAAGTAGCATATGCCACAGGCCCCGGATTTTCAAGGGCCCCCAGGCTAAATGCTTGCTGACTCGATCTAATACTTTATGTACTATGAATTATGTATGACTGACTTCAACATTGTTGTTTTCATCTTTGTGCAGCGGCTATGAGATACCACCCTCCTATCGTCTGTGTTAATAACCTTGATAAAAGGTGATAATTGGCTAGAATCGTTAAACTGTTTAAGGTTAGCGATTTTAGCCAAATTATTACCTTTAATCGGGGTTATTTACACAGACTAAGGGAGTGCAGCATCTCACAGCCATTGCACAATTTGTGATGCCTAAGACTGTGTTTCTCAATAGCATGAGAAGCTGTAGATGCAGAGGATAGCCTTGATCTCCTAAAACCCTGTCCTCCATTCCCACAGTAAAACTTTTTTTTCCAGAGAAGAGCCTATTAAGTCTTATGCTTACGTCAGTGGGGCGATGGATGATGTGTTGTAGGATTTGCGGGGACGCTGTAGGTTGTGCATTGGAATTTTGCTCAATTCTCTCATTCTCAAACCGTCATTTGGAAATAAGCCATCGAATAATCCTGAGGGAACCGTCACGAGATTTATTGGCTCGAGGGGTGTATGAGTGATTGGCTCGGTGGTATTTGTTCTTGCTCCCATGAACTAATTGATTTGCTGAGCTATTAAGAAGGCGATGAACTGGCTGTTTGTGTAGACCAGCCCATGTATGGATGAAAAAGCATCCTTTAAACCCCCTTCCCTGGAAAATCATTGCTGAATCAAATGTTACTGCTCTCCATTTTTATGTCAACCCATCAAAGCCACATGTGACAAGTCATACTGACAAGGCTGCTTACTGGTTGAATAATTTGTGCAGCAGGTATGAGGTCCGACAACCCTCCACCTTAATGTTATATCAGCGGATGAACGTGATGGTGTAGGGTATTCTAAAATATGAAAGGTATGTACTATGTTCTGTGAATATAGTTCATATTTCGGTACTGGGACCGCAGCTATTTACAATATACATTAATGATTTAGATGAAGGGATTAAAAGCAACATTAGCAAACTTGCCGATGACATAAAGCTGGGTGGCAGTGTGGGGTGACTTGGACAGATTGAGTGAGTGGGCAGATGCAGTTTAATGTGGATAAATGTGAGGTTATCCAGATTGGTGGCAAGAACAGGAAAGCAGATTATTAACTGCATGTTGTCAAGTTCCGAAAAGGAGAAGTACAGTGAGATCTGGGTGTCCTCGTTCATCGGTCACTGAAAGTAAGCACGCAGGTACAGCAGGCAGTGAAGAAAGCTAATGGCATGTTGGCCTTCATAACAAGGAGAGTTGAGTATAGGAGCAAAGAGGCCCTTCTGCAGTTGTACAGGCCCCTGGTGAGACCACAGCTGGAGCATTGTGTACAGTTTTGGTCTCCAAATTTGAGGAAGGACATTCTTGCTATTGAGGAGCACAGCATAGGTTCACAAGGTTGGTTTCTGAGATGGTGGGACTGTCGTATGTTGAAAGATTGGAGCACTCCACTGGAATTTAGAAGGATGGGACGGGATCTGACTGAAACATATAAGATTATTAAGGGATTGGACATGTTAAAGCAGGAAACATGTTCCTGATATTGAGGGAGTCCAGAACCAGAGGCCACAGTTTAAGGATAAGGGGTAGCCCATTTAGAAAAACTTTTTCCCCTAGAGAGCTGTGGATCTGTGGAATTCTCTGCCTCAGAAGGCAGTGGAGGTCAATTCTCTAGATGCTTTCAAGGAAGGGTTAGATAGAGCTCTTAAAGATAGTAGAGTCAAGGGAAGTGGGGAGAAGGCAGGAACGGGACATTGATTGTGGATGATCAGCCGTGATCACAGTGAATGGAGGTGCTGGTTCAAAAGGCCGAACGGCCTTCTCCTGCACCTATTATATTGTCTACTGAAAGTGTAGGTAATATTATGTGTTATTTAATGGCTGTTTGGGTTCGGGGGTGCGGGATTGGTGGGAAATAAGAAAGCTTAAAGGGTTGGTAGCGAAAATTATTATAACCTTTCACAAGGATGTAATCACTGAATTTATAATGATCTAAGAAAGCTAGCATCATTTTTTTAAGAATAAGTTCAATTGTTTTGAAGAGTAATAAATGAAGTTGACAAGGTTGGGTGAGTAAAAATGTTTATCAATGTTACTCGAAATAAAAATAATTGAAATTCCACACAAATGAATACTTGCAAAAAAATAGGAATATAATTGGATGAGTCACGTTCTAATTATCACTCTCTCCCCTCACTTGTTTCGAAGCAGCTAAAAATTACGCATTCCCCTAAAGGAAAACAATTTATCCACCTGCTTCCTGATGAACTTGAAGTGCACGCGCAACCCCTCACTCCGCCATTCTGAGAAAAAAGCAATAGCGCGTGGGGCTGCCCCGTGTTTAGAGTAGTCCACAGCCGACTTTCTCCAAGTTGCCTGAAAGCCGGGCCTGGGGCACCTATATCCTCAAGTCACCGACGCCTATGCAAGTTTGTATCCATTCATAAAATGTGTGAGGCCGCTGGCTGCCTTGCCAATGTTCTATCGCTTTGAGTTAATCTCTCTCCTCTGAATTTTGCTTCCCCTGGCATTTGGTGTCCTACCTGCCCCTTTCATTCTCTCTTTTAAACCACTAGATGTTTTAATATTTATATGTATTTTTTTTAATTTAGGGCCAGGGAGGGCGGTGGGGAGGGGGGTGGCATTATGCTACAGGCCCCGCAATCGCTTAATCCGGCCCTGCCTCCCTCTTGACATCAATACGATGAAGGAAATTATCAGGAAAGAGACTGAGTTCACGCCCCTGTCTATATTAACGGTGCTGAAGTCAAAGGAATGGACAGCTTCAAGTTCTTAGGAGTAAGTATCTCCAGTGATCTAGCCTGTGACAAGCATGTTGACATGGCAGTCAATAAAACACACCGACATACCTACTTTCTTAAAAGACTAAGGAAGTTCAGCATATCCCTCAACAGCACCTACAGGTGCATCACCAAAAGCATACTTGCTTGATGCCACACAGTGAGGTATGAGAGTTGCTCAAATAAAGATCAGAAGAAGCTACAGAAGGTAGTGAGGGTAGCTCAGAATATAATAAAAGTTTCCCTTCCCTCCGTGGACTCCATCTATATTTCCTGCTGACTGGAAAAGGTAGCCAGCATAATGAAAGGCCTATCTCCCTCCAGATTCTTTCTCTTCTCCCTCCTCCCATCAGGGAGAAGGCTTCAAAGCATGAATGCTTGCACCAACAAGCTTAAAGACAATTCTTCCTGGCAGTCATCAATTTCCTTAATGTTCTTCACATCAGCACTAACATTCTGCCCTTGCTTGGGGTGAATTGGTCTTCCCTTACATTGGAATCCCATTCTCTGTAAATTGTGCTTTTTATACGGCTGTGTGAATGTTAGCGATAACCTTTCATCTGCTCGCAGAAGAACCCTTCTCATTGTACTAGGTATTTTGTGAAAATAAACAAACTTAAATCTTCTGGACCTTGCTGATTTAGATTGGTATATAGAACCATAGAACATTACAGCACAGAAACAAGACCCTTCAGCCCCTCTGGTCTATGCTGAATCCTATTTTTGATACTACTCCTGTTAATACCACAGCACACTTCTCATTCATTATTTTAGATGATCCATGGTACAAACAAGGATATTTTCTGATGAACTTGGTGAGTTTAAATTGAGTGCATGAAATAGGGCCTTGGCGTCTTTAAAGGGATTGTGGGAAATTGTGCCCCAGTGTGATTAAAGGCAGAATGGAGAACAGGACCCTGGTGACTTAAAGAGAGAATGGAAAACAGATCTTTTGTGAATTTAAAGAGCATGGGAACATGGGTTGGTGAACTCAGATATGGTGCCCTGGTAAGTTTAAATGGAGTGTAAGAAATAGGGCCCCCAGTGGCAGGAACATGGGGGAAAATTTCCTGGTGCGTCTAAAAGGAGAAGGAAAAAGTGAGTCCAATGAGCCATGTGAATTTCCAAACCATCAAACAGTGCATTGTTGGGGTTTTACTGCACTTTGTCCCATTGATATAGCATTATTTATATTTATCAAAATGTCTACATTCAAATCAGTGATTATTTTGTGGAGAAAGGGCAATGGTGTATCATACTGACTGCACTTTTGAAGTCTCAGGAGATAGGTCCTTATTTTATTTGTGTAACTCCTTATGCACAGGCCCCATTTCCATACAATCATTTGGTAGGATTTAGCAATCTGATTGCGATCTTTCACTGACATTGCCTGGTTTTCTTATTTTATTTTGTACTCATTGTTGCCATCCCAATCCTAATCTTGATGGGAGGGGAGTGGAGGGTTATAGACAGGGAGCAACTAGGTGGAACTAGTGGAGTTCTCTTAAATCATTGCGGACTAGAGGGGCCAAGATGGCCTGTTTCTGTACTGTAATTGTTATATGGTTATATGGTTATAACCCCATGGAACTACAAACAAAAATCATGCCCTGGTCTGCCCTCTCTACCTAATCACAATGTAGTCACAAATTATCTGAGCTAATCGTTTAGAATACCAGTGGTTTATCTGACAACTGTTCTTGTCTTACAAACTGCTTCATTAATCTGACCTTTTGCACTATTGTTGCCACAATTTTCATACAATACTCATTTTCTCAGTCTTGGAGATTTATAATAATTTGGACGTTCCGCTCTATTTTATGAGAAGAGATTTGATATCAGAAATATAATGAATATCCAAAAAAAACTGATAGGCATTTAGCCTGTCCTCTCACGCTTGAAATAGATGAAAAATGTTTACCATCAGAACTCTCTGAAACTAATACTAGGGAAAAGATATTGAGTGACAAATCTGAATCATGTCCCAGGAGCTGAGCACAAGAGGTCTGTGTTTGTAAGTTTACTGCCAAGCGTTTATGTTCTTTTACTTTTCTGGGCTTTAAACCTCTGGTCTCATTAAAACACTGCTCATACATTTTGTGCTATTCCCAGGAAATTTGCCTAATATAGCACAGAATATTTTTTGCTGGAGGCAACATAAAAGAATTGGCAAGGTTTTGTTATGAGCGCAAAGACAAAGAATTTCTATTTAAGGTTAATTTGTGCAGTTTCATCAGCCATGCGTACTTGATCCCATTTCATAATGCTTATTTATATTTCACAAATAGAGAACTTTGATTGCATAGTGTGATGTAGCATTATTTTTTTGTCATGCTCATTGGTTTACTAATATGAGATCCCATCTGCGCACGTGCAGCCAATTCATCTGTTTGACTTGCAGCTCGGGCGCTATTTTGACTGCTGACAAAAGGTCAAAAAAAGTAAGTAAATCTTGTTTAAGATGATCCGATCAACATATGGAGGCCAAGCGTGAACCCCAGGGAGGCTCTCCCTCAAAGGAAGTGAGCTAAAAGCGATCCAGGGCAGCCAGTGGGAAGTTCCCGGGACCAGAGGTAGGGAAAGAGCGCAGCCAAAGGGCCTCGAGCTCACGGAGCTCCTGCAGCACGGCCGAAGCACCGAAAAACCAGTGGGCCTGCCGGGGAACAGTCAACCCGCTGAGAAGCCGCAACGTCAACCTACCTCCATCAGGGGTGGGGTCAGGGCAAGCCGATCGACCTCCATTGGGGGTGGGATTGGGCGACGGCGGCCTACCCTCTTGGAGGGTAGGGCCAAAGTCTGGCTGCACTGACCTATCTTCGCTGAAGTTGGGGTCTGACATATCTGGCAGTGATACAGAAATGCCGCTGCAGGGGGCAAGCTCAGTGAGGGCATGTCTCCTCAGTTCTGGTGGCAGTGAAGAGGAGGTGCCTTCACTTAGCAAGACAAGGGCTGGCCACTCTACGACCCACTCGATGGGCAAGGATGACCGCCAGCCACACAAAAAGCCTGAGAAAAGGCAACGTAGATGTCTTTGATCCACGGGCACCCACTCGATCAGGGTCCGTCACAAAAGCCTGCTGAAGTCCAGAGCCTACGACAAATGAGGAGATCTTGCTAGGACTGGACAAGTTAGAAGGCCTGGTATCAGCAATCATGAGTAAACTACAAGCACCTTCTGAACAGGGGGAGAAATCTTATTTCCAATATGAATGGGACGAGGTAGAGCCTGAGAGATGGGGCGTGGAAATTGTGTCTCCTAACCACCAATACACTACTCTCACTGGTCGGGATGAGAGAAAAGTTCCATCAATCGCAGCAAAATTTGATGAGGGGCATTGGGCAATCCCTCGATGAAGAAATTGTGGAGTCAATATCTTATCTGGTATCTCGTGTCTGCGAAGAGATGGTGCTAGAGGACTCAATTAAAAAATACCCCTGCCCAGCCAATTGCCCTCAGCTGGATGTACCAAAAGTAAACCCCACAAATTAGGACAATTTGAACATCGCCACGAGAGCCAAGGACATGAAGCTGCAAAGGTATCACTGCGTTTGCCCAGACACTGTCGTCAGATATAACAAGATGTGCTGTGGTTGCTCTCCCATGCCAATTACGAACTTAATGCCTTCCAGAAGGAGCTGATGAAACCTGATATAAAGATTTGGTATGCTCATGTATGTAAACCCACTAATCCTGTCACTGTTTCTTTTGGTGATGGTCTGAGTAAACAGGTGAAGGACCTGAATGAACAGCAGAAGGCAACTGCTATGTTTCATCCCTATCGTGAGTACGCGGGGGACTTTAAGAGAGGATAACTCTTCCAGGTTGCACCACCACGCAAGCATTATTTAGGGCACCTGCAGCAGAATTTTCCCACCCATTGCTCTTCGCAGAGATCGAGCCAGATTGCACAGCAACGCCGGCCAAGCGCGCTGATAAAATGAGCACCACCTATAGACATCTGAGTGCATTTTCTAATTATGATGACAAGATTGTGGACGGTCAATTAACAATGATGTAATCTTACCACTGAGGCCAATATACGGCATACAGTGTCTGGGTATCAAATTGAGTATGACCCACAGAAATTCCCTCCAGTTAAGAGAAAGGGCTTATACAATTATATATATATATATATATATATATATATATGCAGCCCCCAGCTCAAGGAAGCTACACATAAAGAGATTATGGCTTTAGAATGTAAAAGTGTAATAGAACGCTGCTGCCGGGAAGGGAATGAGTTCATCTCAAACGTATTAATGAGACCTAAGAGAAGTGGGGGAATGAGAGTGATCTTAGATATGTCTTATACCAACATTTTAAAATGGACATGATTCACTTTGTTATGCCTTTATTACAAAAGGACTATTTTATGGCATCCATTGATTTACAAGATGCTTATTATTCAGTATCTATGCACCTGCTCTCTAAAAAGTACCTGAAGTTTATTTGGAAGGGCAGATTGTGGCAATATAAGGCGCTATCTAATAGATGTAGTTCAGATCCCAGAATATTTACAAAACTGCTGAAACCAGTTTTCTCCCAGCTCAGAAAGGAGGGACGTATGGTGATAGGTTACTTGGATGACACCATCATGACTAGAAGGTCCATAGGTGAAAGACAGAGAGCAGTGAACACCACTGTTGCAGGAGCTGGGATTTATTAAACACCCCAAAAAATCAGTCCTCAGCCCAACCAGAGAAATTAAATTCCTCAGGTTTCTCTTAAATACGGAATCTATGAGAATATCCCTGCCAGAATATAAAAAGGTGGAAATTCTACAGGCTTGTGGTGCTTTGATTGCACAATCGCATCCCTTTAAACATAAAGTAGCAAAAGTAATTGGGAAATTGATGGCTGCTTTCCCAGCCGTTCAGTAAGGTCTGCTAAAATATAGATTCCTGGAAAGAGATAAAGTACAAGCCTTAAAGGCCACCAGGAGTCATTTTGATAGACCTTAGAAGCTTATCACTAGGCGAGAGCAGAACCTGTGTGGTGGACAACAAATGTATCAGAGGCTTATGTCATGATAGAGATTAGAAATTTTGATATGGAAATCCGATCAGATGCTAGTGGTGAAGGATGGGCACCACAGACTCAACTACCTCTGCCAGTGGCAGATGGACCATTCAAGGGATTAGACTGGCATCAGCATCTGGCATTAACTTCCTAGAAATGTTGGCTGCTCTGTTGGCACTGAAATCATTCTGTGTAGAGAAAAGGGGTATACAAGTGTTGATGATGTTAGACAACACCTCAGCAGTAGCATCCCTGAATAAAATGGGAGGTTTGAAGTCCCCATCATGGTTCGCAATACCGACGAGGAATTGGTGTATCAAAAGGAATATCTGGATTACAGCCATGTACTGGCCAGGGCATCTGAACTATCAGGCAAATTTGATGTCTAGAAAGTTCAATGATAAAACAGAATGGATGTTGGGCGGGGGGGGAAAGAGTTTTAATCTGATGGTACAGAATTTTGGGTTGCCAGAGATCGATCTGTTTGCATCTCGTTTAAATGCCCAAGTACCAAGATATCTATCCTGGTTCCCAGACCCCAGGTAGAAGGCATAGATGCCTTTACGATTGATTGGGCAGAAATTAATTTCTATGCTTTTCTCATTAGTAGCTAAATGCCAGCTCAAAGTTCAGGAGGACAGGGCCAAATTGGCCTTCGTAGTCCTGACTCCCAGTGCTGAATTGGATGCTGCTGGCACAGCCTTTACTGTTGAGAAGGAGCAAGGAACTGCTAGTTCAACCAGCATCTCTCCTTCCTCCACCCTCTCACTCACCTCAATCTCTTACGTTGCAGGATTAGCGTGAAAATTTTGGCGTAAAAGGATTGCAGCTGAAAACAGGGGACATTATCTGTGCTTCACGGAGAAAGTCAACTCAGAAGCAATACACCACTTCTATTAATAAATGGCAACTGTTTTGTTTTAATGAGAGTTTAAATGTTAATTACATTTTAGTTTCAGATGTTTTGCATTTCCTCACTTATTTGTTTTATGTTCACGTAGCCAGTTATAGTGCTATCAATATAGCCAAGAGAGCTTTGGCAGCTTTCCTGACTCTACGAGACACCAAACCCTCTGTTGGGAATCATCCCCTGATTCATGAGGGGAGTATTTCATTTAGGTCCGCCTATGCCACGTTAACACGCCATCTGGGATGTTAAAGTTGTGTTCGATTTGTTGCGGCATTTGTTGCCGGCATACATTTTAGACTTACGTGACTTATCTCAGAAATTCCTCATGATTGTGGCCTTGACTTTGGCCCAAAGAGTACAGACTTTAACTTGTTTACACTTGGACTGTTGAATTTCATGTTCATGACTTGTTGAAACCTAATAAACCTGGTAGTGCGGGAACAAAGTTTAAACTGTACGCTTATCAAGAGGATGAAAAAGTATGTGTGGTGTGGGATCTGAGACAATATATTGAATGTACTCATGACGGGAAGAGAGATTCTTGTTTGTATGTTAAAGGAAAGTGCATCAGTGGGCATCCTCTCAGACCTTGGCCAGGTGGCTAAAGAGGACCATGAGGTTGGCTGGAGTGGATACCACTCAGTTTGGGGCTCACTCAATCAGAGCGGCAGCTACATCTACTGCTAGAAGAGTGTAAGCCCCCATAAGGGATATCATCCATCAGGCGGGATGGTCAAATGAAAGAACACTTAACTGGTGTTACAATAAACTTCAGAGAACAGAGGGGAAAATTTCACTGCAGCAATTTTGCAGGCTGCCAATTGAACTGTGCCACATACTGGAGGCCCATTGATCTACCTTATGGTCTTTCGGATCACGCAAAAAATCTCATATTAGTGAACCAACGAGCATTACAAAACATAATGGAGCATTAAACGAGAACTTACTGGTTTGAAGTTTGATTATTATTTGAGTGTAATAGGAGTAGTGATATAATAGACCCTCCTCGACCTCCCGTAATTAGTTCAAACATTGTTCAGGTCATTTCTAGTGTTGCATGTATGCCTCACGATAAAATGCTAGAATTATACCAGTGGTCGTCTCTTTCGCAATTCAAAGATTGGCTGCACATGCGCAGATGGGATCTCATATTATCTCACCACTCCAATTACTCAAATAATAATCATCAAACTTCAAACCTGTAAGTTCTTGTTTCATGCTCCATTAAATAACATTATATACTGTACAATCATGTGTAAGAATCCAAGACATTCTACCAGTTTCAACTTTTTAGTAGTGAACTTTGTTTATTATTACTTTCAATGATAACCACCTATGCCAACACATCGTGAATTAGAGAGATCAACCTCATGCACAGGTACACAAATCCCCTTGATTCCTCTTCACCAAGATTGGCTTTTAAAATATATGTGGGTAATGATTTCGGATTTCAGGGAATTAAATCAGATTTCTTCAGCCAACTGATCTCATAGATGATAGACATTGTAGCGACCCGCGGCCCACTCCACGAGCCGACACAGCAAGCAGTCGTCGAACACGAGGGATGAGATGCCTGCTCCCATAGGCTGCAGGAATAGCAGTTAAATCAGCCAATCACAGCCAGCGGATCGCGGTGGGGTGGGGTCCAATCCGGGCTTGCGCATCTGGGACAACCAATCAGCAGCCAACCTTGCTCAAGCCATGACCCAGTAGTCGCATGGCCAGCTGCCTCTAAAAGGAAGAGCTGCTGTCCAATAAAATCAGTGTCCATTTCACTCCCTTGGTGTGCGAGTCTTCTTTCAACCTCAACCTACAACCATAGCGACCCTGCTACAGTGTTATATTTTAGCACAAATTTCCTTTGTTATCAGGTAAGGTGTGATTGAGTTTTCAGTTAAGACTTAAAGACTTAAGCATCATTAATTCATATGTTCTGGACTTGTCCTAGTCTAGGAAAATACTGGAGAGAGGTTTTCCATACTTTATCAAAAAAATTCAATATAGATTCAGAGTCGCGCTATCTCCTTTACCTTTCTTTTGGTGAGGCGAGCGATTTTAGTTAAATAGGATGCTACCCCACCTACTCACGATCAGTGGTGGTGGGACATCACATCCTGTTTAAATATGGAAAAGATTCATTATGCAATTAATAATTCAGATATAAGATTCCAGATATTATGGGGGTTGTTTATGACTCTCTATCTTACTTTATAATTTTACTCCCATGTTCTTCATATAATTTTTTTTAACCTTCGTTTTTCTTTTAATACTAGTCATATTTAGCATCTGGCAATGCAGTTTGGTAAGGGGGTTGAATTTTTCCTCCTCTAATATTTTCTTTTTTTCTTTTTTTTTCATTATTAGTGTTTTTCTAAGAGATATATACTATTTAGAATATGAATTATGGATATGATTTACAATTTATGCATGTTAGGGTTAAATGGAACATTTTACTTGGTTTATGTAACTGTCCATGTCATCTTATTGATTTGTACCCTTTTTGTTTTTATGTTCTTTATTAAAATCAGTATAAATATTTAAAAAGAAAGAAAGACTTAATGAGAAATTATTTGAGAGCAAAGTAACAGAGGAGTAATTGGAAAATGACATCTCTGGATAGTTTTCTATTCACTGATTTCAGTTATCAGGTGAAAATCTAGGAATTAAAATAAGCTGATGTCACACAAACATTAATATCTTGTGTAGCACACAGGATACCCTCCTCAGAATGAGACCAGTGTGGCCACGTTGCCATGTAGTGTCCCAGTCAGCTGGACTTTGCCACACCACATATCCTTCATGGAATTTTTTTTTCCAGACAAACACTTTTAACCACATGGCCATCAGGCAATGGACAGCATGTAACATCCTGCAGACACTAATTAGGACATTGCTAAAGAGGAAACCTGCTTGAATTGCATGTTGAAAGCTGCATTACTGACAGCTTTGTGCTTTACCAAAAGCCTTGTGCAACCTTTTATTCTTGATTCTGTGGCACCTGGAGCATGGGTTTTGGAAGGCACTCTTCACAACGTTGTGTACTGCTGTGCTGGATACCAGCCACTTGCGCTGTGCTGGATACCAGCCACTTGTGGTGCGCTATTGGACAGAAGCAAACACACAAAACAAAAAGTCTGTTCTACAGGCCTTATTCAACATAAATTTCCACAGAGCTGGCCATGAGAGTGCTGTTGCAAGCTCTGAGACTGACCTCGAGGGGCCGGATCTAGCTTATAGCCCGGAGGGTGATTGGCAACCGACTGGGTGGGGCTTGGTCCATTCAGGTCGGCTGATTGACAGCCGGCCAGGTGTTGCCTTGTCCTCCTGTGCTCTTCTGCAGGTACAGAGGTCACCCCCTGCAGTAGGCCGGTGGTGTACCACCGCACCACTGATCCAATAATGCATTGCATAACAGCTTGGAGTGGAGGGCTAGGGTAGGGTAGGAAGCTTGATGGCCTCCTCCACACCCCTCCCCCTCACCTGCACTGATACCTGGGGTTCAGGGTTGCATTCCAGCCAGCACTGTAAGTGCAGGCTATCTCAGGGAATAAGCAGCACATCCTCCTTGTGGAGACAGACCCCTGTCACTGTCTCAGATCCTGCAGCCTCACTCATCAACACCTCTTGGATGCGATGGAAGTCACTTGTTTCTGCCTATTTTTGATTACACAGATCTTCTCAGTCCAAAGGTTGCTGCATGGAAACATTATTTTTGCTGAGTCTTTTTCAAGTACTGATGAGTATGTACCTGAGAGTATTCAGACTGAAGGATCAAGAGCTCTTTAACAAATCAGCAGTCTGGAAGGTAGTTCCAAGTGGCAAACCAGTATAAGCAGCTGCTTATATCATACAAGAGTTAAATGCATCACACAGGAGACTGCAAGATGCTAGAATCTTGATAAATAGTTTCTGCTCAAAATGCCAACTATTTTTCCCCAGCGTTTCTATTCAACCCACTGAGCCCCTCCAGCAGATTATATTTTGCATTAGATGCACCTAATAGCAGAATTTAATGAGCCTAAGGATACATAGGCTGAAATTAGCCTCAATATCTTTGGTGGCCAACCATGACTGCCAATGGAGAAGGAGAAAAACCTCAGGTTGCTGTAAATCTGAAATAGAAACAAACAATGCTTTGAATCAGGCCGAATCTATCAGTGGTGAGATAACAGCAGATCAATGGCAGAGCAGTTTTGTTTGTTTGCTCTTTTTGAGTGCATTCATTCATCAGGTCCTGACTGTGGCATTGACAGTTCAGATACATTGTGAATATTGTAGCTCTATGAAGACCCCAAAAGAATGACACAGAGGTTCTCTCTGTCTCTCTCTCTCTCTCTCTCTCTCTCACACACACACACACACACACACACACACACACACACACACACACACACACACACACACACACACACACCACCCCTTTTCTGTTCTCTCAGTTCATACATTTGTCAGAGCTTTGTTTCCCTTAGTGCACACTTTGGTCAACTTCTGGACTTGTGGACAATACTTTTACTGTCGTGAAGCTCTTTCAGGTCCTGATATCATGCTGGCTTCCCTTGGGGACCCAGTATTAAGCTGCTACTTTGATCTGGTGAACAGGCAGGAAGTGGGTCCTCTGCTATCATGATGATGGCATCAAAATATCTCTGTCATTTCAGTCAGGGCCCAAACAAGGACATTTTAATTTAATTTTCATCTCTTCTTCTAAGGGGGAACAAATACAATTACCTGGATAATCAGGAAAGGTCTTTTCACATGAATGGTCTCCCAAAATAATTATAATTTGCTTGTATGTACACCTATGTTTAAATGCCAGTTTTGCATTCCATTCCAAAGGTCTTCCATTTAAACTCTGACACATGTGGGCCTCCTTTCTCTGACCTCAGATATCCACTCCTGCCTGGTGACTGGTTGACTGTTCGACCAAGTTCTGGCAGGAGTCTGATGAAACTTGTACAAAATTATTTGCTTTATATGTTGCCTGCTTGCACATAATTTACAATCATTGTTGAAATCAGAGCAATTTCCACCCCCCCCCCCCCCAAATCTTGTCTGCAGGGAATGTCTGACAGTAAATAAACCAAACCATGATGTAGTCACATAAAACTCATGTTTTTGTACCTTTTCCATTGGAAGGTAACAAGAAAAGCATGCTGATCAAAGTGCAGGATTTTGATTGCAATTATATAATTGACCAGCGATGCTTGTTTGATTATGTCCAATCCAACTGCTACATTGTTAAGTGCAGCACTCAACTCAAAAGGACTGTTTTGCAGAAAAATAATAATAATTAAAAGCAATGAAGAGTGAAAGATAGGTGTACAAATCTTGAGTATAGATTAATTTATCTGTTCATGCCATCTGACTCTTTGCGGGTGAAGGGAGTTTGTCTCTCCGAAGTTGAGATGTCTAGAACCAAAGACCACTCTTTGAACTGAGTGAGGATAAACACTTAGATATGATCTTGATGAAGAGCAGAGCAGGCTTGAAGGGAAATTGATCTTCTACAGCTGCTACCGATGTTCTTATCTGTGATTAAATTCAGGTCCTTGACTCTTGGTGATTGTCTTGTATTGTAGCCACTCCTATTTTCCCTTCATTTTTCCTTATCGTCTTCTTGCATTCAGGGTTATCCCAATTTTGACCAAAAAAATGCTATGTTCCCATTGGAACCCCATTGAATCTCCTTTTGAAGAACAAGAGAGACCAGCTGTTGAAGGAGAAACGGTGTTAATATTTAAATATGAAACTCCTGGTCCACGGCTCGTTCCTACTTCTGATGAAGGGTCATGAGCTTGCACATGTGGTGGTCCGCCACTAGCCCACTGCAGGGGAGAACCTCTGTACCCGCAGAAGAGCACTGGAGGACAGGACAACACCTGGCCTGCTGTCAATCAGCTGGCCTGAATGGACCGAGCCCCACCCGGTTGGGTGTCAATCACCCTCCGGGATATAAGCCTGAGCCGGCCCTTCGAAGTCACTCTCAGAGTTTACAGCTGGCTCTGTGGAGTTTTACGGAGAATAAAGCCTGTTGGCCAGTCTTTTGGTTTTGTGTGTTTACCTCTGACCAACAGCGCGTTAACTCCAATTCTCTTTCCACACATGCTGCCTGACCTGCTGAGTGTTTCCAACCAGTATTTTTGTTAGATTTGCACCATCTGCACACTTTGATTTTCAATCTCTTTTCCCTTTTAAGGGCAACAGGTTTGGGTTAATCTCTGTTTCCAGGGATATCCAGTTATGGCCCTTCAGATACAGTAGACGTCCGAAAATCCAGACTGCTCGGGGATTGGGGTGGTCTGGATATTCGAATTTTCCGGACTCTTGAGCAGTGCTTTTAAAATTCAAATTTAAGGAGGAATAAAGTGGGGTAAAGCGTGTATATTTTGGTGGTTTATTGATTAGCAAATACAGCATGTTTTATTTATCCAGTTTTAAGGAAAATAAAGTGATCACTTTGTTGCCGCTGTACATCTGTGAAGTTCATGCATGCATGCATGCATGCACACACACAAAAGCCTGCTAAATTTTAAAAGTTCAAGAGCTTTTGAGGAATCTGGATTCTCGGTGGTCATGATTTCTGGTATCTGGACTTCCACTGTACCAGAGATACAAGGTTTCAATCCAAAGCTTACATCTTTTGGTTGCTATCAGTGCCAAATTAGTCTGGTACATTGTGTCCTTTCAGGCACATTTGTGGGTGATCTCTGTCGAGTTGCATTAGATGCAATCTTTATTGTTTGAGGTGTGTACAACCAGCATTGGCAGATCACCAACGGCATCAGCTAATGCTTTCCTTAACCCTGCAGAGAGTAACACACGTTCAGCAGCAGGAAGTTCCCCGCCTCAGCATTGACAACTGTTTTCAGATCATATCCTGGTTGATTTCTTTTGCATGCTACCACAATATATTCATGCTTGGTGATTTCTTGAGCTCTTCTGAGTTATGGAATTGTAAAGGGAGTGATGTGACATGTCTGCACTAACGTAGTTTTGACCAGCTTCCTTCATAAATCAGTTCCTCTCAGCTGCCACCAGTATGTATTCCCCTTGGAATATGTAAAAAAGGATATCCTCACTGAAGCCTTTCTCTGTTCCAGCCTCAATACACTTAGCCTTTAAGAGGTATAGACTGGCTACATTTAAATGATGAAGGTCGAAAGTTTGGGTCCTCCGTGGACGCATCCAGTTACTCAACATTAGCTGCAGACAGCAGTGAGGTTCATAAGCAGGGGATTGAAGTTGGCATACTGCCCATACTGGGAGTGGGCTCATTGATATTTAAATATTTCTGTAACTTTGAGATTCAAAGTATTGCTTTTATCCAAAAACCAGTTTAAAATAAAGTTTGTAAAATAAAATAATTAGTAAATCATTTAATCAAATGATTTAATTACAATAGGAAGAATGCCCAAGATTTATTGAATACCTTTCAAGGAAATCCCTTAGAAATGTTGCTGTTTGGTACCCTTGTAATCATTATTTAAAATATTACTATGTGCCAATCTGTGAAATGTGTCCATTTAATCATGGGTCCAATTGATCAATCCACTGATTCCTAGCTCTTTTCTGGGGTGGGGGGGGGGTTTTGGCATGTCCCTCACAGATTTCTGGCAGATCTCGCACAAGGTAGACATTGTTGCCATGCTGAAAACAATGTGATTAGCCTTCGCACACATTGATAAGGTAACTTTTGCGTATTTATTTTACGGAGAGAAATGAGGGAGGGACAGTGAGCATTTATTTGTTAATAATTGGTACTTCACCTAAATGTGGCTCAAACATCTTTCCAGAAATAAAACTTAAACCATTCTAAAATGCCTTGTGAAATCTCAATCGCGAAGTGAATCTGCTGAAGGAAAACTACAGTCTGTTACCTTAGGCCCAAAGCGTTGGGCTTTTATCTGCTGAGATTCTCCAGTATTGTGTTTTTTACTTTAACCACGGTGTCTGCAGACTTTTGTGTTTCACCCCTATTTTCGTTATTGCTCAGTTTGCTTCTAAAATTAGAATGCCCACTGTGTCATCTATAAACCATCTTTTTCCTGAGGCATCTGAAATTGTTGCATGGTGCAAATATCAAAAGTTCTTCGTGCTGAGATGATATTATGAGTGGAAATAGAAAGGCCAAGATTAGATTAACTATCAATACTTTGCATTCAGAAATGAAATACTAGGAGAGCACTGTCAGGACCAATTGAAGAAGAAATAAAAATTAAGCATCTAGCAGTTTTGCCAAATAGATATAAGGAAAGGTTGAAACATTGACTGCACCCTGATGGCTAAGAGAGCCCATTCACCTATTGTAATTCAATGGTTTTCTCAAACTGTGGCCTGTTTGAACTTAGAGACAATTAGAAGTGCGACATTTGATCTGTCTGTTAAATTTGAAGAAACTTGGCACCCCTTCATACAATATTTTCGTATGATCTAATTTCTAATGATTTCTCTGATTTATTGTCCCTTCCTGATATCACTAGATTTCTCTTTTTGGGTGAGGACCAGGCTTCTTATGTTTGATGAACACTGATCCAAGGCTTTTCAGGTTTTCGTTTTCTCTCTTCATTAGATTAGCGCAAGGAGTTTTGCTATAACATGAATTTCTCTTTGTTTTTTTTTTCTTTGATTGAGTGCGGGGAGGTGAACATCTTGATTGTTGTATATTGTAGCCTTTTTAATTATGTATCCTTATTCTCTCCGTCCATTTTTTATTGTATATTAAAATCAATAAAAAAGATTGCAAAAGAAAACAAAAATTGACAGCTGAGTGGATGAATGCATTGTGTGGAGCCGTCAGAAAACTTATTTTAAAGCAGTATGCAGGACAGCTGAGAAAAAGTTAGGAAAATTAACAAGAATGTTTATTACAAGGGGATTAAGTACAAAAGAACTGAGGTTATACTTTAGTTATATAGACTGGATTGTGTATTCTATTGTGTGCAGTATTGATTTCCTTGTTTAAGGAAGGTATTAATAAATTTGATACAGTTCAGAGATCATTTACTAGGCATTGGAATGGATGGGTGTCTTATGAAGAAAGGTTGGGCAAGCTAAACATACCACCCAGTATTAGAAGAAATTTGTTGAAAACACAAAATCCTAAAGTTTTGACAGGTTTTTTTTTATTTTATTTTTAATTTTTCACACTATGAACCATACTGACCAAAATACACACAATTTCCCTCTTAAATATACATAGTGTCATTTTCTCCCCTTTCCACCCTCCCTTCCCTCCTTCCTTCACCCCCTCCCTTCCCCACCCACTCAACATTCAACATATATGATACATTAAACCCATTAAACAATGTCATCACACAATGAAAATAAACAAGAAAATTGTGTCATCTACTTTTACATTTCGTCTTCTTCTCCTTCTGTCATTTTAGGTGTTGGAGGTCCACGGTAGGACTACTCTGTTGTGTTCCATGTACGGTTCCCAAATTTGTTTGAATACTGTGATGTTATTTCTTAAATTATATGTTATTTTTTCCAGTGGAATACATTTCTTCATTTCTATGTACCATTGCTGTATTCTCAGGCTCTCTTCTGATTTCCAGGTTGACATAATACATTTTTATGCTACATCTAAGGCTATCATAATAAATCTTTTTTGTGTTCCATCCAAATCGAGTCCAAGTTCTTTTCTTCTTATATTACTTAGAAGAAAGATCTCTGGATTTTTTTGGTATGTTGCTTTTTGTGATTTTATTTAATACCTGATTTAGATCTTCCCAAAACTTTTCCACAGATTATAAGATAATAGCTAAACTTTTAGCAAACAGATTGGCCGACTGTGTACCAAAAATAGATCAAACTGGATTTATTAAGAAAAGATGAACAATGGACAATATCTGTAAGTTCATTAACTTAATCCATGCAGTACAAGGAAACAAGACGCCAACAGTGGCAGTTGCCTTAGATGCAGAGAAAGCCTTTGACAGAGTAGAATGGAATTATTTATTCAATGTACTACAGAGATTCAACTTACCAGACAAATATATTAATTGGATTAAAGCATTATATAAGGGACCATTGGCGAAGGTGACAGTAAATGGATATATATTAAACCAATTAAAATTAAGCAGGTCAACTAGGCAGGGATGTCCACTATCTCCATCACTGTTCGCTTTAGCTATAGAACCATTGGCAGAACTGATAAGAACAGAAAATAAAATAAGAAAGATAAAAATAAAAGAGAAGGAATATAAAATCAGTCTATTTGCAGTTGATGTCATAGTATATTTAACAGAACCAGACTTATCAATAAAAGAATTACATAAGAAATTGAAGGAATATGAAGAAGTATCAGGGTACAAGATCAATGCAAATAAAGTGAAGCGATGCCAATGAATAATGCTGATTTCACAAAGTTTAAGAAAGAATCACCATTTAAATGGCAAACGCAAGCAATCCGATACCTAGGTATTCATCTAGATAATAATCTAGGCCATCTGTACAAATTAAATTATAACCCATTAATGAAGAAATTACAAGACGACTTAGAACATTGGAAAGATTTACCACTAACACTGATAGGAAGGGTAAATTATATTAAAATGAATATCTTCCCAAGGATACAATACCTATCCCAAGTGTTACCAATTCACCTAACAGAGAAATTCTTCAAGGAGCTAAAGAAAATAATAAGGAAATTCTTAAGGAAAGGGGGTAAACCGAGGATAGCGCTAGATAAATTAACAGAATGGTACAAACAAGGGGGCTTACAGCTACCAAACTTTAAGAATTATTATAGAGCAGCACAATTAAGATACCTATCAGATTTTTACCAGACAAGGGAAAAACCAGATTGGACCAGATTAGAGCTAGATAAAATAGGGGAGAAGATACTTGAACATATACTTTATAAGTGGGAAGAAAAGCTGGTGCAACATGAGAATTCACCAGTACTGCACCATCTGCTCAACATTTGGAAGAAGATTCACGTAGAAAGGAAAAAAACAAATTATCAACTTCCAAAATTAATATTGACGCAAAATCAACTAATCCCTTCACAATAAATAACCTTTCCTTTAGAGAATGGGAGAGAAAAGGGATCAAAAGAATAGAAAATTGTTTTTCGGGAAATAAATTATTATCTTTTGAACAAATGAAGTGCAAATATGGTATAACTCACGGTACAATGTTTGCATACCACCAACTGAAAACCTACTTGAAGGACAAATTGGGAAGCAGGCTGAGGTTACCACAAGGAAGCAATTTTGAATATGTGATTACAGACACAATGATAATTAAAAGATTTATAACAAACATGTACATCAAACTGCAAGAGAAAGAGAACGAGGAAACAAGCTGTAAACCCAAACAAAAATGGGAACAAGATCTAAACATAAAGATAAAGAATGAAACATGGGCAAAGCTATGCTCCGGAACTATGAGAAATACAATAAACACAAGGTTACACATGATACAATATAATTGGTTACACGAGCTATACACCACGCCCCAAAAGTTAAATAAATGGGATCCAACAGTATCAGATAGATGTTTTTGGTGTAAGAAGGAAATGGGAACAACAGTACATGCAATTTGGGCATGTGAGAAAGTTTTGACAGGTTGATGTTGAAAGGAAACAACAGATCACAAATGCTCAAATCTGTAGCAAAAATAAAACAAACTGCTTGGAAAAGATATTCTTGGGGGATTGTCCAGTGAAACTATATGGGTAGAACTTAGAAACAAGAAAGGTTTAATCCATTTGATGGAACTGTATAATAGACCATCCCCTCCCTCCAAAAAATCAGCATGAATTAGAGGAGCAGATGTGTAGAGAGATTGCACACAGCTGTAAGAGTAATGGGAGATTTTAACTTCCCTAATATTGACTGGTTACCTGTAGTGCAAAAGGCTTGGACACAGTGGAATTTGTTAACTATGTCCAAGAGAGTTTCCTTCATCAATATACTGAGGGCCCTACCAGATAGATTCCTTTTAGCATGTGAATAACAACAGCTCTCAGAGGATCGGCGACCATAATTCTACTGGTGTTTAAATAGTTATGGAGTAAGATTAAAGTCCTAAATTGGGGTGACTAATTTTGGAGGCATTAGGCTTGATCTTGCAGCTGTTGATTGGGAAAGCCAGTTTAGCTTATGTGAGTTAAAAGGGAGTTAGCAAGAGTTGATGAACATCATGCTCTTGTTGAGGTTTAGGGCAAGGCTGGAAAATTAAGGGAACCCAAGTTAATGAGGGATATTGAGGCTCTGTTCAAGATGAAGGAAGCTTAGATTTAAGCAGTTCAAATCAAGCAAATCCGTCAGTGAGCACACGTGTAATCGTGCGGGGAAATTAGAAGAGCAAAAAGATGACATGAGATGGATCTGGAAGGCTTAGTAAAATAAAATCCTAAGTTATTCTAAAGTTATATTTAGAATGAAAGAGTGGCAAGGGAGGGGGGGAAATATGTCCCCTTAGGGCATGGCTGTCCCTTCGTGGAACCATAGGAAATGGATAAGATTTTAAATGAATATTTCTCATCAGGTTTTCCTGGAAGCCAAAGAATTGAAGCAAATAAGTGGTGATGTCTTGGACCATAGAGAACTTACTATGGAGGAAGTATTGGCAACCTAAGAGTGCATTAAGCTGGATAAATCTTTGGGGCCTTAGACTTTGTGGAAGTTGGGAAAAAATTATGGAGGCAATTGCAGAGATACTTAGGCCATCTTTTACTACAGGTGAAGTTTTGCAAGACTTGAAAGTAGCTAACATAATACCAATATTTAAGAAGGGCAGAAACAATAAGGCAGGGAAAATTGCTGATGGGGTTTGTGAGGAACCATATAACCATATAACAAGTACAGCACAGAAACAGGCCAGTTCGGCCCTTCTAGTCTATGCTGAACACCTTCTCCCACCTAGTTCCATTGACCCCGCCCCCAGCCCATAACCCTCCACACCTCTCTTGTCCAACTTTTTCTTAAATATTAAAATCGAACCTGCATCTACCACTTTGGCCAGAAGCTCATTCTACACTCCCACACCATGAAAAAAATTCCCCCTCATGTTTTCCCTAAACTTTTCCCCCTTCACTTTCAAACCATGTCCTCTTGTTTGAATCTCCTCCAATTTCAATGGAAATAGCCTGTCCACATTAACTCTATCTATTTTCCTCTTAATTTTAAATATCTCTATCAAATCACTTAGTCTTCTATGCTCCAGGGAATAACATCCCATCCTGCTCAACCTTTCCCTGTAACTCAAACACTGAAATCCAGACAACATTCTGGTAAATCTCCTCCACACTCTCTCTATTCTCTTTATATCCTTCCTATAATTTGGCGACCAAAAATGCCGACAATATTCCAACGTGACATCCCAACTCCTGTATTCAATACTCTGATTTATGAAGACAAGCATACCACCATGTGTAATGGAGAGGCAGCATCCAGCACCTGGTGGCGTTGCTGTGCTCCTGTTCGGAGGACATACTACCTGCCAACCAAGGTCAAAGACTCACCCCAGGCCATCAAGGTAACCATTGTGATTGGCCGACCCAAATCACCAGGTGTTGCAGTCCAGACAGGCTCAACCTTGACCTTCACCCAATTGGTTCAGATGAATCACCTCAGCTGACCCCTGCTGAGCTCCTGCACTTGGCCACAGCAGCCAACGGGGCTCAGCCTGCCCCGAGTGATTGCCCCCCCCCCCAATACTGCCTGCAGAACTATAAAGGGCCATGTCTCGCTCTGTTCTGCCTCTTTGTACTCCTCGTGGCATATAAGTAGCACCTTACACACTAGATTGGGATGAGTCCCAAGGTTAGGTAACAAGAGTCCGTACTGGTCAAGGAGCTGGGGCACGTAGTATCACCTTGATCCTGACTGTTGAATGTGTATGTTCATGTAATTTCCCCCAGTCTTCTGTTGATCTCTCCCTCATTATCCGAAGTGCACATTTCCCCCTTGCATATTGTGTAGGTGTGTATAGATTTGCTGAGCATATCAACCCTGTTGACTCTTTTGCATCCCTGAAATAGATGTGTGCTTTGTACCTTGACTTTGGTCTGGTTCTTAACCTGGGGGGACCCACACGAACTCTTACAACACCATGTGACTGAACTTTTAGGGATTATCTACCAGAATTTCTCAATCCTTTTGTTCTACTGCACGGCTTGATTGTCCACTATTTAACGTGAATGACCTTTGCTGATTAGTCCTTCAAAAATTTAGCACCTCACACTTATCAGTATTAAACTCCATCTGCCATCTTTCTGCCCACTCTTCTAATTGTCTTATATCCCACTGTAAGCTTTGATAACTTTCTTCACTGTCCACAACACTGCCAATCTTCATATCATCTGCATACTTACTAATCCAATTTACCACCCTATGATCGAGATCATTAATATATATGACAAACAACAATGGACCCTGTACTAGTCACTGACCTCCAATTTGACAAACAATTTTCCACCACTACTCTGGATAAGCAAGGTCTGATTGGAAGTAAGCAGCATGGAACAAACAGTTGGATTACCAGGAGCTGATTGGAGTAAGCAGCATGGAACAAACAGTTGGATAAGCAAGGTCTGATTGGAGTAAACAGCGTGGTTTTGTGTGTGGTAAATCATGTCTCATGAATCCGCTAGAGTTTTTTAAAGGGCTGACAGAGCATTGATGAGGGCAAGGCTGTGGATGTTCTGTATAAGGACTTTAGCAAGGTCATCTATAGAAAGGACATCCATAAATTGGAAGGGTGCAGAAGGGATTTATTAGAATTTCACTGGGACTTGAGTTATATAGAGAAGCTGAATAGGAAGCATCTTTATTCCCTGGACATAAGAGTTTGAGGGATGACTTTATAGAGTAGGGCACAGATAAAATTGAAAGTTCAATCTCTTCTCATGGTAAACAAATCTAAACTAATGAGCATATATTTGTGGTGAATGGGAAAATAATTAAGAGCGATGTGTTGCAACGGTTATACTCAGAGGATAGTTCTTAACTGAGGAAACTGAAGAAGTGGTTACAATTACAATGCTCAAAAGATGTTGGGACAGATAAATAGATAGGAAGGGTTTAGAAGAATATGAACCAAATGCAGGCAAACGGGACCAGCCCAATTGGCATGGATGAGTTGGGATGTGGTCACCATGTTTTTAATAGGGAGAATCCTGTGTATTATGGACCAGTGAGTGTAGAAAAGGAGGACAGTGTAGAGGAGAGTCTACTTAATCACTGTGGGTGGAAGTCAGAATTGGAAGGGATCAAGGTACAGGGAGTAGTCTATAGGCCCCCAAATAGTCCACAGAACACTGGGGAACAGATAAGTAGGCAGATTTTGGAATAGTGCTGAAATGAGGAAGTTTTGTAAGGACAGGATTTATGAGCATTTGGAGAAATACAGTCTTCTCAGGGGCACTCAGCATGGCTTTGTGAGAGGAAGGTTGTGCCTCATGAGCCTAATTGATCTTTTTGAGAAAGTAACAAAATAAATTGATGAACGTAGGGAGATAGATAAGGTAAATATGTATTTTAATAAGGCATTTGACAAGTTCTCTCATGAGAGACTCGTTCCAAAGGTCATGAGGCATGGGATCCAGAGGGCCTTGACTGCTGGATTAAAAATTGGTCTGAATGTAGAAAGCAGAGTGTAGTAGTAGTCTGACAGTATTCTTTCTTTTTCAATCTTTTTAATTGGTTTTTAGAATAAATGCAGCACAATGAAGAAAAGGGAATGAACTGAAAATATATCAAGATAAAACTTCAAAAGTATAAGCTTGATACCCCCTCCACTGCACTGGATGAAGATAGAGAAGACATCAAAAATATTGTATACATATAAGGCATAAAAGATCACCATGTATCTTCAAATTTTACCGATGAATCAAATACATAATATCTAATTTGTTTCTAAGCTTAAACAGGACATAATATGAGGAAACCATGAAACACTGTTGGGGCTCTGGAGTCTTTCTATTTGAATAAGATGGCTCTTCTAGCCAACAGTGTAGAGAAGGCCACAGCCCATTATGCAGTTAGAGAAAAACTCCCCGTGTCTGGTTCAGTAACCCCAAAAAGAGCAGTTATTGGTTTGGATCATAGCTCCACCTGAAATACTGTTGAAAAGATATTAAAAATTACTTTCCAATAGATTTCTATGGATGGACAAAACCAAAACATAGGTGTCAATGTAGCAATATCAGATTTGCATCTGTCACAATAGGGTTAATTTTAGAAAAGATATAAGCCAGCTTATCTTTGGATATGTTAAAGCGATGCACCACTTTGAATTGGATTAATGAATGTCGGGCACATATTGAAGATGTATTCACCATTTTAAGAATCTTGTCCCATTGATCCTCCGATAAGGATCTTGCAAGTTCCAATTTCCAAGCCTTTTTAATCTTATTGTGAAGTACTGGGCGTAATTTCAATAATCTATCATATATAATTCCAATTAATCCTTTCTGAGAAGGATTTAATTGAAAAATATTATAAAGGACCGAAAGTTTTCTACCTGGAGGTCAGTGACAGGTGGAGTCTCACAGGGATCAGTTATGGGAACCCAGCTCTTTCTGATTTTTATAAATAAACAAGATGAAGAAGCAGAAGGATGGGTCAGGAGGTTTGCAGATGGTACGAACATTGGAGAAGTTGTGGATCGTGTTGAAGGTTGTTGCTAGGTTACAAAAGGATGCAGAGTCGGGTGGAAAAGTGACAGATGGATTTCAATTGGGATAAGTGTGAGGTGATGCATTTTGGAAGGTCAAAACTTAAGGTTAATTACAGTGTTAATGTTTGGAGTGTGTGGGAACAGAGGAACTTTGGGGTCCAAATCCATGTATCTTATAAGATTTCTGTGTATGTTGATAGGATAGTAAAGAAGGCCAATGGAAAGCTTGGCTTCATTAGTAAGTGGATTGAGTTCAAGAGTTGTGAGATAATGTTGCAACTCTATAAATCTGCAGTTTGACCACACTTAGAGCATTGTGTTCAGTTCTGGTCACATCTTTATAGGATGTGAAAGCTATAGAGAGGTTGCAAAGGAGATTTACTAAGATGTTGCCTGGATTTGAAAATAAGTCTAATGAGGAAAAGTTAGCAGAGCTGGGGCTTTTCTCTTTGGTGTGAAGAAGGATAAAAGGTGACTTAATAGAGACCTACAAGATTCTGAGAGGCATAGATAAGGTACACTGCTAGCACCTTTTTCCCAGGGTCAGACTAGCAAATACCAGAGGACATCTCTACAAAGTGAAGGGAGAAAATTTCAGGGGAGACATCAGTGTTTTTTTTTAAGTGTTGTGAATGCCTGAAATGCCATGGGTGATGGTGGAGGAGGTTGAAACATTAGGGGCATTTACGAGATACTTGGACAGGTACATGTTTAAAGAAAAATAGAGGGTTACAAGGTAAGAAAGGCTTAGTTTAATTTTGGTGGGAATGTATAGGTCAGCACAACATCAAGGGCCGAAGGGCCTGTACTGTGCTCGAGTGTTCTATGAACTATGATTTTGTGGATGATATACTGGAATATATTTAACTCAATTCACTAGATCAATACATTTTGGAACCAACAATGTAACTGGTTCCTTCAGATCTGGACAAGAATAATTAATAATTTCAAAGGATTTTTTGGGAAACAAATACTGAAGAATTCAAATTCAGTTTGAGAGTCCCAAATGTATGTGTGAAATTAATTTGGTGAACTTAAATAGTCTATTATACATGATTAAATTAGCTACAGTATTTCAGAAATTAGAGTAAAATGGTAAATGGGTACCTAGAAATTTCAGAACTTTTAAAAGCTATAAATTCCACTGTGAAATAAAGACTGGAGGAGAAAATTGATTGATCCATGACTAAAGAAGGATCGTGCAACATTGAAAGAGCAAAGATTTCAGTTTATTGAATGGCAGTTTTGTGGCATGAACATACAAAAATGGACCATATTAATTATCCTAGCAAATGAAAATTAAAAATTAAACTGCAGATTCTGGAATCATGAAATAAAAATGTAATATTAGCAGCTTCTTTGAATTGAATTATTTATTGACATGTGTTAGTTATTATGCGTGTATAATAAAGAACTACTTTTCCCAATGCCTCGCACTACCAGGTGCTGGCACTCACTCATGAAGCCAGACCCCCGATCACTGTGGATGAATGCCGGGTATCCAAACATCAGAGCCCTGATAATGGTGGCTGTAGAGGTGTCCGGGCAAGGGATGGCAAAAGGAAAACAGGAGAACTCGTCTACGTCTGTGAGGAAGTGGTCGTTCTAGTTCGTGGAAGGCAGGGGCCCCTTGAAGTCGATGCTAAGCCGTTCGAAGGACCGAGTGGCCTTGACGAAGTGGGCCTGTGGCGGGCAGAAGTAGCGCGGTTTGCACTCTGCACAGACCCTGCAAGACTCAGTCATGGTCCAGACTTCTTGGACAGTGAAGGGGAGGTTCTGGGACTTGATGAAATGGTACAGGCTTGTGACTCTTGGGTGGCAGGGGGAGTCATGCAGTGCCTGCAGTTGGTCGCCCTGCACCGCCACACAGGTCATTGAACTTCCCCGGTCTGCACTGAATGTTTTAGCTGAACATGGTTAGCTCGACTCTCCAGCGCAAGATCTTATTGCTTTTCATCTTGCCATTATGGGTGGTACTGAACATGAAAGGCACTGCATGCTGGTGGGTGAGGAGGGTGAACCTCCTGCCTGCCAGGTAGTGGTGCCAGTGGTGGACCGCTTCCATGACCACCAGGGCCTCCTTTTAAATGTCGGCGTGTCCGAGCTTGGAACTGTGGAGGGTCCTGGAGAAAAATGCAATGGGTCGCCCCTTTTGATTGAGGGTGGCTGTGAAGGCAACATCAGAAGCATCAAACTCCACCTGGAATGGGGCGTCTTCGTGCTGGCATGCATTGTGGCATCGGCGATGTCCTGCCTGATGTGTGCAAATGCTGCCTGCACCTTGGGGGGGGGGAGCGGGTGGAGAAGGAGGGGGAGGGGAAAGGTGGCGGCCTGAGCCAGAGTGAGGACCTTGATTGAGAAACGGGAGACCCACTGAGAGTAATAGGAGAAGAGCCCAAGGCACCTGCAGAGGGCTTGAGCGTGTGGGGGAGTGGCAGCTCCATTAGTGGATGCATGCGTTCTGGATCCGGATGAATGAAATCATGTTCCACAATGTGCCCGAGGATGGTGAGACGGGTTGTGTTGAACATGCACTTCTCTTTGTTGTAAATGAGGTTCAACTTCTCGGCCATCCGGAGAAATCTCTTCAGGTTGTCATCATGATCCTGCCGGTCATGGCCGCAGATGGTAACATTGTCCAAGTAGGGGAAGGTCGCTCTATGGTTGTTGCGGTCTACCATATGGTCCATTTCCTGCTGGAAAACAGAGACCCCCATTAGTGACCCCAAATGGAACCCAGCAGAACTGGTAGAGGTGCCCGTCTGCCTCGAAGGCAGTATAGGGCCTATCCCGTGTATGGATAGGGAGCAGGTGATAGGCCGACTTTAGGTCGATCATTGAGAAGACCTTATAACGGGCTATCTTGTTGACAATGTCAGCTATTCTGGGTAGGGGGTAGGCATTCAGCTGTGTGTACTGGCTGTAGTTGATGACCATTCTTGGTTTGCTGCCCCCTTTGCCCACCAGTACTTGAGGTCTCCAGACACTGGTGCTGGGCTCTATAACACCTTCAGCCAGAAGCCTCCTCACTTCTGCCTTAATGAAGGCCCGATTGGACGTGCAATAGCACCAACTCCTGGCAGCTATGGGCTTGCAATCTGGCATAAGGTAGTTGAAAAGAGTGGGGGGGGGGTATCTGCAGCATGGAGGGGCTGCAGCTGGACTGAGGGTGATCACAGGGCGACGTGCTATGGAGTGTGAGTGTGGGGGGCCTGCTGAAAGCAAGGGTAATGCTTTGGTGATGGCACTGGAAGTCCAGCCCTAAAAAGACTGGGCACAGAGCTTGGGCATAACCTGAAGCCTGAACCATGGTATGTTCCCCCCTCCCCCTGCACTGTGCGATCCACCAAGCAGCGCCTGAGGGCCGTGATGGAGTGGTCCTGGGCTGTGAAGGCTATAGCAAAGTTCATGGGGTAGATTTTGAGCCTTAATGCCCGGGCCACATTTGGGTGTATGAAGCTCTCAGTACTACTGCTATCAAACAGACATTGTTACCTACCCGTTGACAGTGATGTCCATCATTGAGCACCAGAGTCCATGGGGAATGACCCTCTTTAAGGTGATGGAAGCTAGGACCATCTCGGGGTCCAAATTGCTGCCCCCAATGAATGAGGCAAATATCAGCCAACAGTTTCCTTTTCAGGCATGGGGTGCATCAGGTGGGTGATCCAGTATGTGCCCGTGTTGACCATGTCATCCCGTCGATATGCTGTCGGGGCCTGACTGGCCCAAGATGGCGGTGCCCAACAGGCGCACGTAGCATCAGCATGGTCAGGCATCCCAGTCATCTGCAGAGCAGGCAGTGACACCATCCATACTGGCAGAAGTGATGTCTTCTATACTGGCGGAAGTGACGTCAGCAGTACTGGCAGAAGCCATCCAGAGGAACTAGTGCAGCGGCACTAGTTGATGACTGAACTGGAGGATGTCAACGGTGTGGGCGGAAGTGGCGGGGTGAGTGATGGCATCTCCCAGTCCTCGCACATGGTGATATTCGAGGGGGTTTCCAAGCTGGTCATGGAAGGCCACCATGCTCCTGACGGGTCTGGAGAGGCACACCTTCACATAGTGGCCTTTCTTCCTGCTTCGGGAATAGTATGAGCTCCTCACTGGACAGCCTTAGCTGGATCGTCTGTCTGACCCACACCGGGACCCGCAGTACTTACAGGGTGTGGGAAGCCAGCAGCAGCGATCATCTCCTCCATGTGTGGACCTTCGGCTATGGTGGTCATCTACATTGACCAGACTGGGTATTGGGGGAGTCAGGAGTCAAAAACTTCAGCATGGAGAGATGTAGCTTCCAGGGAGCGGATCACCTCCATGGTCCTGGTAAGTGAGGTGATGTTCTCTTCCAGCATCTTATGTCAGGCACTCCTTGAGCGCAGCCCTCACATGCAGGCATCTTGGATCAATCGCTCCACTTCCCCTTCAGTCACCCCAGTCTTGGTCAGGCACAGGCAGGCTAGCCCCCATAAGGCCCCTAGATAGGCATCTGCCATCTCACCTGACTGCTGAAACCAGATGCTGACGTAGACGACATTCGTTGGGGGTTTGTACCTGGTCTCCAGGACAGCCATCGCTGGATCATAGTCAGTGTTATCCTTGATGGCCTGGAAAGCTTGGGGGCCCAGCTTTGTGCAGAGCACCATGAGTCACTTCTTGTTTGCGTTGATCACTTCCAACTGTGTTAGGATGATCGCCTCAATCGCGTGCCTCCAGATCTCGAAGCATGCTTGGGCTTTCGGGTGTTGAGGTTCTATCTCCAGGCTCCTGATCGATAGGAACTTCTCCATGTTCATTCTTACCATTTTATCTGAATGAATTGTGGTGCACTGAGGTAGCAGCAAGCAAACGTAAAACTCAAAGACTGTACAACAGGCTTTATTCAGGTAAAAGTCTGAACACCTGTTCATGCTTCAGTGGCTCCCATGTGACTGGCTCAGGAGGAGCCGGCTCAAGTCTATATTTGGGTCAGCTGATTGACAGCCGGCCAGGTGGAGTCAGCAATTAGGTGGTCTTCCTGCAGATACAGAGATTGCCCCCTGCAGTAGGTTGGTGGTCGTATCACTACAGTAGTGTAACAATAAAATATAAGTACAAGGGTGAGTATTAATTGGACAAAGTGCAGAAATGAGAAAAATAGAGTTAAATTGCTAAAGGGCATAATCTTTACCAATAAAAAGTAAATTTAAGTGTCTGATAATATCAAGAAACAGAATCTGGAGACCTGTGTTTTTAAGAGAGTAGAAGAGAATGTGGCCAGGGTGGGATGAGTCCATTAATATCTTGGCAGCTTTTCTGAAGCAATGGGAGGTATAGATTGAGCTGTGGGAGGGTGGGGTAATTTGTGTGATTGCCTGAGCCACGTTCACATATTCTTATAGTTTTATGTGGTTTTCTTGTGGTCTTCTGCTGAACAGTTCCCGTACCAAGCGGTGATGAATTCTGTGGAAAGAGAACTAAGAGAGAAACTGGTCAGTTCAGGTCGCAGAGAATGTGGGACAGACAATTGTTAGGGAAAGAGATGTGACTGTGGAACCAAATTTTGGCCTTCTGGGTTCTTACAGCCATATTTGTTTTTAATTCTGTTTTCTGGTATCTGCAATTTTTTAAAATTTTCAGTGACAAAGGTTGTTGTCTATTCCCAAGAGACATACAAGGCTCAAAGATTGAAAAGTTCCTTTTATTGTAAGATGGTCATACATTAAAAATGTAATATGCAGTACTTCGTATTTTGCCTGTTGTATGGCAAACAAAGAGTGACTATGAGCATCACCTGGTGCCCCAACAATAGGGGAAAGAAAGCAGATGAGAGTCCCTTCAGAACCATCAAGTTTCCATCAATTTGCGTCGAGCGCGTCCGCAGCATCTCAGCTGCGCAAACTTCAATTCAAACCATCGGCAACCCAAGCTCCAGATTCAAACCTCCAATCCAATCAGAAAATCTTCAGCACCTGAAACCCTTTGGGACACTTACTTCTCCTCAGCATCTTCTTGATACCTGATTCCCACAAGCCAGTCTTCAGTCACCTATAGTCTGTGCGCGCCCCCTTCAACCTCAAATCACCAGCAGTATCACTTCAACGAATAACGGAGAACTCAGATAATACTTCTGATCAGTCACACCCCATTCCTTAGTAAATGTCTCCGCCACTTTCCCTAACTTGTTTCTCTCTTCACAGTTTCGACCAATCCTCCAACAAACTCTCAATCTCAGCATTGCAAGTAATTCTTCTTTCTTCTTTGGCTTGGCTTCGCGGATGAAGATTTATGGAGGGGGTAAATGTCCACGTCATCTGCAGGCTCGATTGTGGCTGACAAGTCCGATGCGGGACAGGCAGGCACGGTTGCAGCGGTTGCAGGGGAAAATTGGTTGGTTGGGGTTGGGTGTTGGGTTTTTCCTCCTTTGTCTTTTGTCAGTGAGGTGGACTCTGCGGTTTTCTTCAAAGGAGGTTGCTGCCCGCCGAACTGTGAGGCGCCAAGATGCACAGTTTGAGGCGATATCAGCCCACTGGCGGTGGTCAATGTGGCAGGCACCAAGAGATTTCTTTAGGCAGTCCTTGTACCTCTTCTTTGGTGCACCTCTGTCATGGTGGCCAGTGGAGAGCTCGCCATATAACACGATCTTGGGAAGGCGATGGTCCTCCATTCTGGAGACGTGACCCACCCAGCGCAGCTAGATCTTCAGCAGCGTGGACTCGATGCTGTCGGCCTCTGCCATCTTGAGTACTTCGATGTTAGGGATGAAGGCGCTCCAATGAATGTTGAGGATGGAGTGGAGACAACGCTGGTGGAAGCGTTCTAGGAGCCGTAGGTGATGCCGGTAGAGAACCCATGATTTGGAGCCGAACAGGAGTGTGGGTATGACAACGGCTCTGTATACGCTTATCTTTGTGAGGTTTTTCAGTTGGTTGATTTTCCAGACTCTTTTGTGTAGTCTTCCAAAGGCACAATTTGCCTTGGCGAGTCCGTTGTCTATCTCGTTGTCGATCCTTGCATCTGATGAAATGGTGCAGCCGAGATAGGTAAACTGGTTGACCGTTTTGAGTTTTGTGTGCCCGATGGAGATGTGGGGGGGCTGGCTGATGGAGGACCTCAGTTTTCTTCAGGCTGACTTCCAGGCCAAACATTTTGGCAGTTTCCGCAAAGCAGGACGTCAAGCGCTGAAGAGCTGGTTCTGAATGGGCAACTAAAGCGGCATCATCTGCAAAGAGTAGTTCACACACAAGTTTCTCTTGTGTCTTGGTGTGAGCTTGCAGGCGCCTCAGATTGAAGAGACTGCCATCCGTGTGGTACCGGATGTAAACAGCGTCTTCATTGTTGAGGTCTTTCATGGCTTGGTTCAGCATCATGCTGAAGAAGATTAAAAAGAGGGTTGGTGCGAGAATGCAGCCTTGCTTCATAACTACTTTTTAAAAAATTGATAGTAATGTTGTAAGATGGTTATAATATGAATGTTTTCCCTATGATACTGCTGCAAAACACTGAATTTCATGACTTGTTCATGACAATGAATTCTGATTCTGACCTCTTTTCAGTTCAAGGGATTATGTAGATCAAGCAGGAACATGGAATTGAGGCCAGAGAGATCAGTAATGATACTGGAAGGCTATCAGGGCTGAATGGCCTCCTTCTATTTGTTCTGTCTTATCATAACCCTTACCATAGATGATTAGATGCATGGTTAATTTCTTCAAGGCCTACAATACTGAAATCTCGATTTGCTTCCTTTCAATGTCAGAATACAACACACTGCAAAAAGTGCCGATGCACCATAACACTAAATACATTTGTTTAAGTTGCGTTAAATTGACTTAGCTGTGTAGTTCAATATTCTACTAGTTTTATTGATTGCTATTCTACGTTTGTTGGACATGTTTAGCATCGTCTAAGACTCCTAGGCTTTCATAAAACTTTTAGCAATTTATTTTCCTTACCTACACCTGCAATCAATTTAATCTGGCATTGCAACAGTTCAATCTTTTTGTCTTGATTAAGCATTGTATTTGGGTTGCTTTGTTCTTTTCATTGCCAGAAGTATTTTGATATAATTTACTATTTGAATCAATTTTCAGAATTTGGATCATTGATATAAATTCAAAATAGTAATTGCCCTGACATGAAAGATCACAATATATAGTCTTGTGGCTTGTATAGTTTTCACTCATCTGTCTCCATTAAGCCAGGTGTCCAGCCCAGGTCCAATATGGAGTACAGAAGCGTCTGCTATGACAAGCATCATATGCACCTTCAAATAAATGAATTTGCTGCACGTAGCTGTTCTATTGTTAATCTTCAAAAGTGGCAGAAAAAAGAGCTGACTGACCTCATAAATAATGGATCCGAATAAATCTCTGTTGTTCTAACAGCTAAGTGAGCTTTTGAGAAGAGTCCCTCATAAGAATCAGATAGTTAAAGCTGAAACTCATATAACTGAACGGAATTTATTGCCTTGATCCCGAAACTGGCTGAGACCAGAGTGAATTTGAAAGCAGAGATAACTGGCAAATGTTCAGATATCAGTACATGATGAGTGATAATCTGCAAGGATTCAGAAAATTTATAAAGGACGTACATAGGGAGATATGCATATAGAAGAATTAGATTATAAAATACTGTGAAATTGAACGAGAGAACAGTTCCAACACAGTATAAAATCATTCACTTTGACCATTAAAAGGATAAAATGAATATGAAGAAATTCATTTCTATCAGTGGTGCTAAACATGTTATTGCCATATCAGCATGCTTTACTACCTCTGTTATTCTCTCCTGTGAAGTCAATAAAATGAGATGGAAAGCACTGATACACTGATAAAACACGTTAAGTGCTAACAAACAAAAATGAATTTCTAAACAATATTATTTTTCAAGTAATAAGATTATTTATCCTGGGACTTCATGCGAATCTGGGCAAGAAATTGTATGGGCTTGGGCAGAGATACTTATCTCACCTTTAGCCATGTGTGTGGTGCTGGAAGATTGGAGGGTGGGTAAAGTTGCAAGGACAAGACTGAGCCGAATATTAGTGGTGGGAAAGTTATTGGAAAGGATTCTGAGAGCATTTGGAATGGCAAGGACTAATTAGAGACAGTCAGCATGGCTTTGTGCATTGGAAATGCTGACGAACTGGTTCGATAAAATTATTTGCTAAGGTGACCAAGAGGATTAACTTCAGTAAGGCCTTTCTCAAGTTCCTGCATAGCAGACTAGTCCAGAAGTCAGGTTGCATGGGATTCAGTTTGAAATGGCTAATTGGGTACAGAATGGGCTTGATGGTAGGAGTGCAAGGTGTTGTATGTGGATTGTGGAGAAACATGTGGCCTCCGTGACTGTCTGGAATATTGTGGATTGTGGGTGATCACATGTCCTCCCTGTCTGAAATTTATTCAGAAGTCACATCATCTACCAATCAAGGTTGGACTCCGGGCACCCATTAGTGCACACCTTGACGTTGGCTCATTTATTGTCTAGACACCCAGATCAGATCAATGCAGAGCACTTTCTTTCTCTCTGTCTCAGGCTTCAAGCCTCGGACATTGCTCCAAGCCAGGTCGTTACTGTGGACATCACTGGAAGTGTCACGGGTAAGGACTGTACTACACTCAAGCTGAGCCATAGCACTGCAATAGATCGGTGCTTGCAGAGAGCTACATGCCCATTGGTAAAGGGAATCGAGAATGTATGCTTAAGTCTCTGTCTTGTTAGAGTGTATTAGTAACTGTACATTACTTAACACTGAGCTACACCCTGAGGTACAGGGATTGAGAGCAGAGGTATATCTAGGTAAAATAGCGCCTGTGAAAAGCCCTAAAAATGAACCCCTCCCACATTACAAAATTGGAAATCAAGTTCCACATTACAAAATTGTACATCAAGTTGCTAGTTGGGTGATTTCCACATACAATTGGGCTAGTTTTAAAGATCAGCCACAGGAAATTCTGAGCGCTTTTGAATTGCAGGTTTTGGGCTACTTTTAAGGGCATGTGGGTTTTTTGGGCAGTACTATGACTTCGCTGAGGGACCCACTATCCTGGATGGGGTTTAATTCAAGGAGTGAGTGGGGAGCACTCTGCATGCATTTAATCCCAGACACCAGTCGTCCAGCACCCGAGGGTGAGAAAGTGGGGGAGAGAGAGGGAAAGAGGTAGGAAGAGGTAGGATAGTGGGAGGGAGGGACAGAGAGAGGGGGATAGGAGTGAGAGAAATGGGACGAATTGGAAAAGTAGATCACAATTTTAGAAAAGATCTTCAACAGAGAGGCTCTGTGGAAAAACACAGAAGACTAATTAGTAAGAAGCTCAAGTACAATACAATAAAAACATAGAGAATGGAAACAATGATACCAAAACTTAAGCAAAAGTATTGTGAGCTAGGGGAAAGAGCCCACAAGGACCTCTCCTGGCAGATGAAATCCAAGTAAGCCTCAAGAACGATAAATGCAATTAATTCAAATGTGTGCAGGATCTCCAATAAACCAAAGAACATAAGTGAAGCTTTTAAACAATTTTGTATGAACTTATACATTATCTCAATCAGTGGGGGATTTGAATAAAATAGAGTTTCCTGTCACGATTGGACCTTCTAAATTTGAGTCTAGAAGAACAGAAGGGTATAAACACTCCCTTTAATCAAGATGAGATAGGGGAAGCATTGTTATCCTTGCAAGTTAATAAATCCCTGGGAGAAGATGGGTTCCCACCCAAATTTTATAAAGAATTTAAAGATTTATTTATACCTCTATTTATGACTTAGAAAGGGTGAGGGGAGGATTTGATAGAGGTATTTAAGATTATGAAGAGGATAGATAGAGTTGATGTGGATAGGCTTTTTCCCTTGAGGGTAGGAGAGATTAAAACAAGAGGTCATGAGTTAAGAGTTATGCGGCAAAAATTTAGAAGTAACATGAGGGGGAAATTCTTCACTCAGAGATTGGTGGCTGTTTGGAATGAGCTTCCGGGGAGAAGTAGTGGTGGCAGGGTGCATTTTGTCATTTAAGGAAAAATTGGATAGGCAAATGGATGGGAGGGGAATGGAGGGTTATGGGTAAGGTGCAGGTGTGCGAGTCTAGAGGAGAGTACTTGGTTTGGTGCAGATTCGAAGATCTGTGATGGCCTGTTTCCATGCTGTAATTGTTTTATGGTTATACTAGATCAAGCACTGGCAACCCGTACTCTCCCGGAATCATTCTCATTTTTTAAAATATTTTATTCAACAATTTTTAAACCACAACATATATTATACATGTGATATACAAAATTCCACCCTTCCTCCCCAAACCCCCAAAAATAAAAAATAAAATGGAAGAGAGAAAAACTGGAGAGTGTCAAGAGAATAAACTATATATCATAAAGTTTTTAAAAATAATGGTGCTGGAGGTGACCAAGAGGTGAGTCTTCAGACAGTCAGTTAAACATTCATACCCATATTTTGCAAAATATCTGATATTCATTTTGCAAATTATAATTAATCTTCTCAAGTTGAATACAGCTATGAAGTTTGGCATGCCATCTCTTGATCCCTAAATCTGTATTCGATTTACAAGTAATAGCTATACACTTCCTAGAAACTGCTAAAGCTATTTGTAAAAATTCAATTTGATATTAGTTCATTTTAATTTAGGTCTTATAGTCCTAATGTTACCCAAAAAAATAACATCGGATCCTGTGGCAAATTAACCCTTGTTTTTTGTTCCAAAATATTTCCAACTTCCAACCAAAATTGTTTAACTTTAGGACACTTCCAAATAGAATTCAAAGTGATACAACCTCTTGACCACATCTAAAGCATAATGTAGGCTTCAATTATTTTTAATTTTTGAGTTAAATATAACTGATGCAAAAAACTGTATTGAACCAACCTATATCTAACATTAATAACTTTTGTCATATGTCTATATAGTTGAATCCAAACTTTCTCATCTATTTGTCTATTTAAATCCACTTCCCATCTTAATGTTGACTTATACACCCTTATTTTAGGGGCTTTCTTTTGAAGTAAATTATACATTATAGAGATAAATTTACTTTCATTACTTTTACAAATCCATAACTCCAATTTACTCTGACCAGGTAACATCAAACGTGGACCTATTTTATCAATCAAAAAAGCCTTAATTTGATAATAACAGAGAAAGTATTATTTGGCACATTAAATTTATTCTTCATTCATTCAAATGTAATACATCTTCCAGCTTCTAAACAATCCTCTATTCTCTCAATACCCATCCATATCCAAGTCCTCAAAAATTGATTATCCATATAAAATGGAATGTCTATTTTGGCATAAAGGCACTTTTCATGAAATTAAACCTTTCATACCTATTTCATAATCAATTTTATTGCATAATCCAATCAAATGTTTCAAAACTGGTGTATCTCTTCTTCCAACCAATAACTGGGAATGCCGCTTGTAAATAAAACCTTGCCTATTAATTTCTCCTATTTAACTAAGTTCTATATTAACCCAAGCAGGAATTTTATTTACACCAAACAATACATTAATAAATCTCAACTGAGCTGCCTTATAATAATTCTTAAAGTGGGAAAGTTGCAAACTTCCAAGTCAATTTTACCAAAGAAACCCTCCCCATTTTCCTTTTCCATAAGAAAGTTCTAACACTCGCATTCAAGTCCTTAAAAATATTTGAGGAATTGAGGTGGCGATTGACTGAAAAAAATACTAACTCTTGGGAAAATATTCATCTTAATATAATTAACTCTACCCACTAAAGTTATAGGTAAGTTATTCCACCTATTCAAATGCTCTTTAATTTTATTATGTAATGGTAAATAATTCAATTTAAATCATTATCAACCTTAATATTTAATTCCAGCATCTGGCCACCTCACTGAAGTGGCCTTTCTATATTAAGTATAGTCACCCTTATCTAAGGGCAAAATTTCACTTTTGTGCCATTAATCTTATACCCAGATACTTCACTATATTCTTCCAATCTTATATGTAATTGATGCAATGAATTTATAGGGTCTGTCAAATAAACCAAAACATCATCAGTGAACAAATTTATTTTATATTTATCTTGATTTACCTTTATACCCTTAATCTTAAAATCTTGTCTTATTAACTCTGCTAAAGGCTCTATTGCCAAAATAAGCAAATCTGGTGATAAAGGACATCCCTGTCTACTTGATCTTGTTATGTGAAAAGAAGTAGAGATTTGTCCTCTAGTCACCACCTTTGCACATATTTTTATATAAAGTTTTAACTCAATTTATAAATGTCAGTTCAAAGCCAAACTTTTCCAATACCTTAAACAAAAAAATCCATTCTAACCTATCAAAAGCCTTCTCTGTATCCAAAGCTACTGACACAGTTAAGTCACCCCTTTTCTGGGCTAAATGAATTAAAGTAATCAAGTTTGCAACATTAACAGCAGATTGTTGCTTTTTAACAAACTCTGTCTGATCCATTTAAATTAAATTTGGTAAATAAGATAGTATATTTGCTCAAATTTTAGCAATAATTTTATTATCTGTATTTGATAATGATATTGGTCTATAAGATGTAGGCTTTAATGGATCCCTATCTTTCTTTGATATAACTAATAATTGCATTTAAAAATGATTGAGGCAGAGAATTGATTCCACTACTTGCTCGATAAAAGGGTGTATCAAAAAGGTCTTTAAATTTCCTTAAAATTTTCAGGCAGGAAACCATCCTCCCCCTGTGAATTACTACTCTGCAATGAAATCAGTACCTCACTAACTTGTCATGCCATAAAAGGAACATCTAAATCTCTTCAATCTTTATCATTCAAACTAAATAAACTTATTTGAGATTAAAGAAAAATCTCAATTTTAGTTTCTTCACAAGTAGACTGAGATCTATATAAGTTCAAATAATTTTTTAAAAATAAATCATTAATTTCTTGAGGTTTAAAAGTAATCTTCTTAGAATTCTTGTTAATAGCATTAATTGTTTTAGAAGATTGTTCTATTTTCAATTGCCAAGCAAGAACTTTATGAGCCTTTTCTCCTAATTCAAAATCCCTTTGTTTAGTTCCCTCAATTCATTTTTTCTGATCTATAGGTCTGAATCATATTATAATTAAGTTTTTTTTTTATATTAGGTTCTTTATTTTCTCATCAGAAGCCTTTCTTTGTAAATCATTTTCCAAACCTTCCATTTCCCTTTCCAACTGGTCAACATCTTTCATATAATCTTTCTTAATTTTTGCTGTATAACTTATTACCTGACCTCATAAGTATGCCTTTAAAGCATCCCAAAGAATAAATTTATTGTCCACTGAGTTAAAATTTATTTCAAAAAAATTTTGAACCTGATTTCTTATAAAATCACAAAAAATCCACCCTTTTTAGCAATGTAGAATTGAATCTACACCTATAAACCAATTTTTCTTTCTCATGGACCAAACATGTCATCAGAAGTGGTGAGAGTTCAGGTAGAAATCTTATACTCTGTATGCATAATTCTTCCTTGAAAAATGAATCTACTCTCAAATAAGAATCACGCTTATGAAAATAAAAAAGAATAGTCTCTTTTCTTCAGATTTAACCTCTGCCAAATATCTTTCAAATTTTGATCTTTCATCAAACTCAAAATAATTTTTGTTGCTTTTGCTCTTACAATTAAACAATTAAAATCCTTTCCGATTAAAACCTTCTCATGAGCTTCAGCTAAATGCATATAAGTATCATGTATAAAACCTTCATCTTCTACATTTGGTGTATAAATACTCATAAGTGTCCACATTTCAGAATAAATTTGACAATGAATTAAAACAAATCTCCCCGCGGGAAATTTTAACAGATAAATTCATCCTCTCAACTCCTCTTGCTTTAGAGTTAAATGTTGAGACTACCATTTGACATACCCAATCTACTTTTAACTTCTGAGTCTCTTGCAAAAAAGCAATAATCAACTTTCATCATTTTATATAAACTAACACCCTTTTTCTCTTAATGCCACTGTTATGCCCATTTATATTAAAACTTACAAAGTTTAATACCATAGTAACAGCCATTTTTCTGCTTCCAAAAAAATCATAACTACACTTCCCCCAACACACAGCCCCATAAATCCATCAATCACACTTAACACATCCATCAAAAAAAAAGAAAAAAGAAAGAGAAGGAGGAAAAGAGGAAAGCACTGACAAAAAAATACTACTGAGAAAAGGCCTGGACTACCCCCCTCTATTGTATGGGAAGTGGCCCTTGGCACATGGTAGTACATATTTATGGAAGGAAAAGGAAAAGACCTCCACCCTCCCCCCCAGGTAAGAACCTTCCCTACATAAATTAAGTAAGAAAGTTCATTTATAGACATAGGCAGCCTCTTCAAGCTCTCTATTCACTTAATTGTCATCGAGCCCTTCAGTTTCTTGTTGCGTCAATACTTTTGCTGCAGCCTGTGTCACTTCAGGTTGATCTGATTAATTTGCTTTAAACTTGCTGAATGCCTAACTTCTGTACTTCCATTTGTTGATCTTGTTTAATATTTGGAAGGGAATTTGCAAATTCCAAAGCTTCCATCTCATTTGCAAAGTATCGTGCCTGACTTTTCCCCCAAAGATACTTTAAGTACACCTGGATGTCAAAAAGAAAACTTCTATCCTTTTTTCCACAAAACTGATTTGGCAGGGTTAAACTCCTTTCTTCTTTTCACTACCATCATACTTAAATCCATTTTTTTTTAAATACTCTCTTTTTAGCCACTATTAATGGGCCCTGGTATTTTCAGGCATTCTGGACAGCCACTTGCAGTATCATCTCTTTATCCTGATAACGTAAACTTCTAATCAAAACAGAGCATGCAGGACCCAGAACTTTTGGGGTCCATTTTTTTTAAAAATTGCACAGGATTAGAGCCTCCAAAATCTTCAACCAACCCAACAATCTTGACATTATTTCTAAGGCTATGATTTTCCAGTATATCAATTTTTTGCAAAAGCTCTTTCCTCTGCACATCCCATGCCACAACAGAAGCTTCCATTTTATTGTTCCACTTCATCACGATACTCTTGCATATTTTCTTCAGTTTTATGAACCTGAACTTTAACTTTATCAACAACTTTAGTACATTTTTTTATTTCCTCTTTAATACTTCTCATTTCCATTTTAACATATTTAAATTGTGTATTAACATCACGTCTAACAGATACAAATTGCATTCCAATCTTCTTATTTAATTGCAATTGATTCCTGGAGTCCCTTCTCAACAGCATTTATTACAGTTATTCCCAAAAAAGTTAGGGACCCATTGAAACCATTATCTTATGAGCCCATATCTTTACTGAATACAGACTATAAGATCTGGCAAATTAATAAACGTAGATCAGACAGGTTTTGTACAGAAGAGACAGTCTGCGGACAATGTTAGCAGACTGCTCAGTATTATCCATTTGGCACAAGCAAGAGATGAATTGAGTGTCGCTCTAGCTCTAGATGAAGAGAAAGCTTAATCAGACTGCAATGCGACTATTTATTTAATGTTGTGGGAAATTATTGGACTAGGAGAGGTACTTATTAATTGGGTTAGAGCTCTATATTATGAGCCTAAAGTGAAAGTTATCACTAATCATATCAGTGTTCCCATTGTCCAGATCTAGTAGACAAGGTTGTCCATTATCTCCAGCCCTTTTTGTCCCGGCTATTGAAATCTATCCATCAAGATCCAGACATAAAAGGCTTCAGGGTTAGTCAAGAAGAACATAAAATCAATCTATCTACTGATGTCCTGATAAATCTGACAGACCCAGTGAGTTCATTACAAAAATTGCAGTCTAAATTGGAATTTTTCAGGACTTTCTTGGGCTATAAAGTTAATTGGGATAAAAGCAAAGTTAAGCCACTTATGGGTGGGAATTATGATCATGTTAAAAGGGATTCTCAATTTAAATGGCCACTTAATGGGATAAAATATTTAAGTATTAAGATAGATTGTAACTTACAGAATTTATGTAAGCTGAATTATCTTCCCTTGCTTCAGAGAATTGAGGATGATTAAAATAAATGGATAACTCTTCCAATTACTTTGATTGGAAGAATAAATTGTATTAAAATGAGTTTCTTGCCTAAATTACAATATCTTTTTCAAAACCTACCTGTTCTTTCAGAATTTAAATAAATATCTTCAGAAGTTTCTATGGAAGGGTAAGATTCCCAGAGCCTCTATCAATAAATTAACCTGGAATTATGAACTGGGAGGATTAAAGCTCCCAGACTTTAAAAAAAATATTTATTAGGCAACCCAAATGAACTTTGTTACCTCCCTTTTTGATGGCAGATGCAAGTCGTCTTGGGTAAAATTGGAACTGCATAAGGTTGGAGAGAAAACAGCAGAAAAATTCTAAATTACTATCTGGTCCTAAGGAAGCCCCTTACTAAAACATATTTACAGGTGCACAATCCTTTATCCAGACATCTAAAATCTGGAAAGCTCCAAAATCTGGCAAGTGGGGAGAGAAACGGCAGCGTGAGTTGGGCAGGTGGGAGACCGGCAGCGCAAGTCAGGCGGGCAAGGGGGTGGGGAGAGATGGCAGCGCGACTGGAAGGGGTGAGGGTGGATACAGCAGCACAATTTGGGTGGTCTTAAATTTGGCTTTCTGAAATCCATAAAAATCTGAAATTCAGAACACACTGTCTCTGTGAGGGTGGATATAGCAGCACAATTTGGGTGGTCTTAAATTTGGCTTTCTGAAATCCAGAAAAATCTGAAATTCAGCTGTACCTTACTCCTCAAACATTAAATAAATTAAAATCTGAATTATCCAATTTATGTTTTCAATGTGGTTAAGTTATAGGATCCTTTTTGCAGTTGACTTTATCATGCCCTAAGGTGATAGATAGCCTTCTGGGAAGATTTGAGGAATCACCTGAAACAAAACACGGGAATTCAATACCCTCAAGTGCCAGAATTGTTTTTATTGGGGAAATTAGCAGATACAAGACCTAAAATAAAACTGTTGAAATATCAATTGAAATTTGTCAAACTCGCTCGAGTGGTGGCCAGGAAATGCATAGCCATTACTTGGAAATCTGATTCCCAATTGAGCCTGACCTGATGGAGGTCAGAAATGCATAGTTGTGTTCCCTTGGAGATTACTTACAACCTCAGAAATTGTTAGAGAAAGTTTTTAAGAATATGGAACCCATATTTAAGATATACAGGGGTTCATCTTTGATGAATCCCCCCTCCCATCTCCAGTACCATTATCTCCAGTATCCCTAGAGATGTCTCTGTCAAGACATTTATTCCTCATAGGAGGAAGTAACCTCTGGAAGAATCACATAATGTTCCATCTGTAAGTAATTAAAGCTTTTGAAAAACAAATGATTCTCTCACATTATATTGGAGAATCACCTCTTCTTTTTCTTTTTTCCTTTTTCCCTTGGGGAGGAGGGTCTTTCTCCTTTCTTTTTTCTGTTTCCTACTTTTATTTGAAGGATTGGCACCGTGTGTAATTTTACATTTATAAACAATAGTGCAGAATTTGATCACTGTGATAAAGTGTGATTCTTCCTTCTTTATGTATAGTTTGGTTTTGGTATTTTATTGATTTTATTTGTTTTGTAACTTCATGTTGATTGAAAATCCTTAATCAAAAGAAAAAAAGGGGGGAGAAAGAGGGAGGGGAGAAGATGAGAATGAGTGATTGGAGAGCGGAATGAGCGAGAGGGAGGAGAGAGGTCAGGATAGAGGGAGAAAGAGGGAGGAGAAGGGGATGTGGGGGAGGAGGGAAGAGAGGAGAGAAGGGAGAGGGGGAGAGAGGAATGGGGAATAAGAGTGCATGCTGCATCCCAGGGTGGACAGATCATGTGTGCAACGTGTTACAATGGACCCTCTCATACTTGTCTGCCCTTTGCTGTAAGAAGCGCCACGGGATCATTTCAACCCCCACTCCCTTTCTTTCGACTCTAAGGAGGGGGAGCTGGGATGGTCTCTCCTTTGGAGCTTATGAATGCTTTTCTATATGAATGTTATTATAGGAATTGAGTCCTATATTCTGTATTTTCTTAAAACCTTAATAAAATGTTCAAACAAAAATTACGTGTACAAATAAACATGCTTCACAAAGCACACAAAGATCTGCACAATCACCAAGGATCCCTGCCACACTGCTGTGTTTGTTGATCTATTCATGGCTAGAGTTAGCTTTACAATGAGATGAGTCAATAAACTTCATGGGTCTCTCAATTTCCCGTTGACAAATCAGATCAACTTGTCTAACACGGACACTGTCTTGATTTCCACCAGAAAGCAAAATGTGACTGGAGCTGCTCAAAACCCGTGTATCCTACCCATGTAGTGGGCCCCTGCAGCCCCTTACACAATGGACCCTAAATTTCCAGGTTTAACGACGACCGGGCAATTTAAGAGTACTCCCGCCCCCTTCAGTGACACGGTGAGTGATGCTACTGGATGCCCAGAAAGGAATCTGCTGTTCCCTACATTTGCCTCTAAAAGGTAAGTGGCCAGGGTGGGCGTGGAATCGAGGCGGGGCAGATGGGGGTGGCGCTGTGCGGACCGGAGTGAGTGCAGAGTCTGAACGCTGTTGTGACTGGAGGAGAAACATGGAGTCGGGGCAGGGGGAATGCTGTTGGGGCTTGGGGTGGGGGGGGGAAACATTGTCAGGGTTGGAGGGGGAATGTTGTTGGACCAGCAGGCGAACGCTGTCGGACCAGCGGGGAGTGGAGTTGGCTGTCAGGGGAATGGAGTGGGCCAGCGGGGAATGGTGTTTCGGCAGGAGCAATGGCCATCCTTCTTACCCATAATCCCCCATGACACTGGAATGCCAGAACATGGGTTGGCAAACCACCTCCAAGGTGGCTTTCCTACCAGTGCAGTTTTTTTTTAAATTCTACCCACTAATTGGCCTGTACATGGATAGAAAACCTGCCAAATGTTACAATCCAGTTTGTAAATCCCTAGTATCATTAAAGAATTCAGGCTGCTGCCTATACCTTGAAGTTCTTTTGTCAGACAGAGATTCTTTGTTAAGCTCAGGTCTCGGCAGTTTGATATTGAGCGAGTGAGGCCAGTGCCCCCCCCCACCCATACCCTAGATAAGTCTATGACTGGGATAGTCTGCTGAACCCACTGCCTTGTTAGATTGTGTTAGTAACTGAATATTACTTCTTCTTCTTCTTTAGCTTGGCTTCGCGGATGAAGATTTAATGTCCACATCAGCTGCAGGCTCATTTGTGGCTGACAAGTCCGATGCGGGACAGGCAGACATGGTTGCAGCGGTTGTAAGGGAATATTACTTAACACTGAGCCAAACCCCGAGGTATAGGGAACAAGAGTGTCTGCTGAAGTCCCCGTTAGTGTGTAGAAGATAGGCGGCCACTGGTATCGGAGTCCAACCCGGTCTGATGTGAATGTCTATATAGTTGTTTAGCAATATAGTAATTGAGTATTGGTTGATGTTCATCTATTTGTCTCTTGTGTGTTTATTAAAGTTATGTGTTGATTATAACACTTGTGTTCAGACTCATCTCTCTGTGAACCCTCTGAACCTGATACTCTTTCAAACACAACATTGGGCACTGTGAGCAGGGTTCAAAGAGTTTAGGCTGGACAAACTTGGAGTACTCACCATGTGGGAGATCATACTAACAAGTGTGTGTATGTGGGTGTCCTGCTGAGTACATGCATTACTGTGTAACTGCTCACTAATAGGGGCAGCAGGAAGCCACCCACAGTGAGCAAAGGAACCCTGAAGTTGGAATATAAAATCCACCGGTGGATTGATGACCATCAGGGGTTCAGTTATTTGGCTGGATTGACAGGCTGGATTCCCATGGAGCGAATATAGGGCACCATATGGTCTCCCTCCTGGAGGAATTGAGGTTTCCAAAGCCAGGGGGAGTATTGAGGAGCTCTATAGTTACTTATTTCCCTACTTAGGTGCCAGTGGGGTATCATATCCAATGAAAGTAAACTGGATGCCCAGAAAGATAGGGACTTTGAATCCCTGCAACATCACAGTGGTGCACAAAGGTGACTGGTGCTTTGCTGGGCTATTTAGTCACCACTACATACCCCAACCTTAGAGGGGTGGTCTTGCCCCTCATGGGAATGGCAACTGGGAAAACCATCTGGAAGCCATTACCCCCCTGGAGGGATCAGAGTACACAGAGCAGGGAGCACCTGCTCAACTTTGCAGGGCTGAGGAGAAGTTCTGTAACATCACCCTGCTAGTGACTCACTGAGACATGTATGCTCTAAGGAAGGAGCATTGTGAGGGGAAGCCCCATGGGGGTAGAACTTCCTGTGTGCTGCCCATTCCAACCTGGACCAGCCTCCCCACTGGTCCTCCCCCAGCAGAGGTGGCCCTGACTAATATATCTTTTGAGCTCTCCCAAACACCCCCCCCCCCCACCCCTTCAGGAAAAGACTATCCTTCAAGCGTTCCTCTTCGCAATGTGAGGGTCTATGAATCGCTCATCAAAGCAGACTGCAGCAATCCCATCACCGCCTTCCTGCCATCACGCCCTTCTATTTAACCAGCAAGGAGCTGTTGTCACTTATTATTCATAGAACTTTCAAGCAGACTGGCAACAGCTGTTGCCATGGAAACATTGTCATTGGACACTCGATCTCAACAGCAACCACAACTTTTGTTATGCATCTTCTGAGTACATCTTTTGTAATGGACCATTTATAACCATATAACCATTACAGAGTGGAAACAGGCCATGTCGGCCCTTTGAGTCCTCACCGGTTCACTAGAACAACTCCACTAGCTCAAATCTCCTGCTCTCTGCCAATAACCCTCCAACCCCCTCACCTTCATGTACACATCCAACCTTCTCTTAAATGACAGAAGGGACCCTGCCTCAACCATCTCATTTGGAAGATCATTCCATTCTGCCACCACTCGCTGAGTAAAAATGCCACCTCTAATATTTCTCCTAAAGTGTTGCCCCCTTACTTTTAACTCATGGCCTCTTGTTTCAACCTCCCCTGCCCTTAGGGGAAAGAGTCTGTTTATGTCTAGTCTATCTATTCCTTCCATAATTTTAAATATCTCTATCAATTCCCCTTTCAGTTGTCTATGTTCCAATGAATAAAGTCCCAGTCTCCTTACTCTCTCCCTGCAATCCAGATGCTGTAAGCCAGGCAACATCTTTGTAAACCTTCTCTGCACCCTCTCCACCTTATCTATATCCTTTCTATAATTTGGAGACCAGAACTGAGCACAGTACTCCAAACCTGGCTTCACCAATGCCTTAAACAGCTGCAGCATCACCTCCCAGCTCCTATACTCTATACTATGATTTATGAAGGCCAGCATACCATATGCCTTCTTAACCACCCTATCTACATGGGAATCCACTTTCAGTGAACTCTGACCCATAACCCCTAGGTCCCTCTGCTCCTCTGCGTGCCTCAACGCCCTCCCCTTAACTGTATATGTCCTATTCTGGTTATTTTTACTGAAATGCAACACCTCACACTTGTCTACATTGAATTCCATCTGCCATCTTTCAACACACTCTTCTAAACAAACCAAATCCTTCTGTAATCCAAGAAAATCAACCTCACTATCTACCACTCCCCCTATTTTCGTATCATTTGCATATTTGCTTACCTAGTTAACCACATCCTCCTTTAAATCATTAATATAAATGATAAACAAAAAGGGACCCAGCACCAATCCCTGAGGTACCTCGCTTGTCACAGGCTTCCAACCTGACAGACAGTTGTCCACCATGATTCTCTATTGTCTATCTCCCAGCCACCTCTGAAGCCACGTCACAATCTCTCTACTAATCCCTCATGACTGAACCTTCCTTATTAACCTTCCATGCGGAACCTTATCAAAAGCCATACTAAAATCCAAAATAGATCACATACACCACCTCTCTCGCTTTTTAATTTCCCCCTGAATTGTAGTAATAATGTCTCCCAGCTCACTCAGAAAGTGAGAGTTACATATCACAGCTGTAATGTACAGTGTTACAGATCAAATACTACCAAAGAAATATTGTATATATTTTGCATCCGGCAATGACAGTGTCCCCACCAGCCCTTACATTAACAGAAAAAAAAACCTCATGAGCTTTTATTTAAAATGACTAATTTGTCCAACTTTCAGTCCTGACTCCTCCAGGCTATCATTACAGGGAACCAACACAGGAACGTGAGAAGCAAAAGCATCCTGGTGGCAGATGACAACTCAGAAAAACGGGGCATTCCTGGCAGGTACAGGTACACCCTGTATGTATGTCCGCTGGTCTGCCTCCCAGCCTCACCATGGGATAGCATGGCATTGGACATCTGGGCTCTGTGCTTAGGGACCGTCCAAGTGTGAAGCTAAGGCATGGGATGCACGAGCCAAGAAAGGACTCTGCACCTCATCGATGACCTTGCACTACCTACTCGCAGAGGTTTGTGGTAAGGGTGCTCATATTTGCCAGCCAAGCCAGAGAAACCAGGCATGTGAATCAGTGACCAGACAATTTTCTTTCTCTTCCCATCCCATTGACACTAGGGAGGAGTTCCCTCAGCACCCTGCTCCATTGGTAACTCTGGTCAGGGGTAGGGGGTGGGGGAGCTGGTGACGTGTTGTCATTGAGTTTGATTGTGTGTTTTGTCTAGCAGTCAGAAGACACTTGCCTATATATTGATCCATTTGGTTTGCATTGTTTTTAAACTTTTTTTGTCAATTTGGTTTGATATATATATAGATAAATATATATAAATATATATTTTTATATATATATATATATATATATAGTTATAACATGTACATATTGTTCACTGTATAGAAACCAGTTATTGATTGTATTTTTAGTGATTGCAGAGTGATGTGTCTTCCAAGGGGTGGAATGTTATATGTGAGTTGTGGAGAAACCCAGCAGGGGAGCGGGGGGGATGGCGTGATGCCATAGGAGGAAGACGTGTAAAACGTCTCTCCTGGCAGCATTAATTAATCCCCAATTTAAAAAGAAACTTTTAAAAAATGTAATTGTTCTTAAATAAACTTCTTAGAGGTCCTAGAAGATGGCCACAAAAAAAAATCTAAATCTCAAACTTCAAAAAAATAGACTGCAACCGAAGTAACATTAATGGAAGAATCAGGGCCTACCTTGAAGATCCAACCCCTGATTTTAGTTCCTCTCCAGCCACAATCGACGAAGACTTCCCACGCAAGAATCCAGGCTCCTGTGCTGCCCTCTCGGGGAACTGGGGAGAGTGGCACTGGAGCACGGAGGAAGACTGTGGAAAAGACTACAGGTCCAGTGCGTGGGACTTCGCATGTGCCCGCTGCTGAAGCGACCGGAATGGACTCTGAAGACCCAACTTCAGCAGTGGTGGCAGGACATACATGGGCCAAACAAAAAGCCCGTTCAGAATTTCAACCCCTGACTACATCAAGAGAAGAAGAAGAGGAAGGAGAAGAAGGAAGCTCCATACCACAATCTCAAAGAGAAGAAACAGAAGAAGAGGTGGGGGATCAGGATGCTCAAGGTAAAATGGGTGCATATTATGTCACCCCCAACTCCACTTGGCCCACAGGTTTTTGAAAAAAAAAATTGAAAAATTGGACTGAATTAGTCAAAAAATGGATGCTAAATTTGCTGAGGTTAAAACTGAATTTACAAATCAGTTGGGAGTGATTAAAGAGGAAATAACCATAATGAAACACATTCTGTGAAAGGACTGGATGGGTTAGAGTTTGTGAAATGTGTGCAAGATAGTTTTTTACAACAATATGTAGAGGTGCCAACCAGAGAAGGAGCAGTGTTAGATCTACTGTTGGCAAATGGGATGGGTCAAGTGACGGAGGTTAGTGTTGGCGAGCACTTCGGGTCCAGTGATCATAATGCCATCAGCTTCAATGTCATTATGGAAAGAGAGAAGTCAGGGCCAAGGGTTGAGGTTTTTGATTGGGGAAAAGCTAGATTTGAGGAGATGCGAAAGGACTTGCAGGGTGTGCATTGGGACAATTTGTTTTATGGGCAGGATGTAGTAGAGAGTTGGAAGTCTTTTAAAGATCAGATTTTGAGAGTACAAAAGCTTTATGTTCCTGTTAGGTTAAAAGGAGGGGCAAAAGGTTTGAGAGAGCCGTGGTTTTCAAGGAATATTGGAAACTTGGTTCGAAGAAAAAAGGAGGGGTACATTAGATATAAGAAGCATGGAGTTAAGGAGATGTTTGAAAGATACATTGAATGTAAGAAGAATCTTAAGAGAGGAATTAGGAAAGCTAAAAGAAGGTACGAGGAAACTATGGCAAGCAGGGTGAAAACTAATCCAAAAGAGTTCTACAAATATGTTAATAGTAAAAGGAAAGCTAGAGACAAAATTGGTCCCTTAGAAAATCAGAGCGGAAAACTGTGTGTGGAGCCTAGAGAAATGGGGGAGATATTGAACAGTCTCTTTTCTTCGGTATTCACTAAGGAGAAGGATATTGGGAGATGTGAGATAAAAAAAGCAAATTGGGTAAATATGGGGAATATAGAGATTACAAAAGATGTAGTTTTAGGGCTTTTGAAGAATATAAAGGTGGATAAGTCTCCGGGACCAGACGGGATCTTCCCCAGGACATTGAGAGAAGTGAAGGAGGAAATAGCAGAGGCTCTGGTGGTAATTTTCCAAATGTCATTAGATATGGGGATAGTGCCGGAGGATTGGCGCATTGCACATGTGGTTCCGTTATTTAAAAAGGGTTCAAGGAGGAAGCCTGGCAACTATCGGCCTGTAAGTTTGACGTCTGTGGTAGGTAAATTAATGGAGAAAATTCTTAGAGATAGTACTTATAAACATCTGAATAGACAGGGTCTGATCAGGAGCACTCAACATGGATTTGTGGGAGGAAGGTCATGTTTGACCAATCTGATTGAATTTTTTGAAGAGGTGACTAGGAATGTGGATGAGGGTAGCGCAGTGGATGTTGTCTATATGGACTTCAGTAAGGCCTTTGATAAGGTACCACATGGAAGGTTAGTTAGGAAGGTGCAGTCTTTAAGTATAAATTTTGAGATAGTCAAATGGATTGAACATTGGCTGAAAGGGAGAGGCCAGAGAGTGGTAGTGGATAATTGTCTGTCAGGTTGGAGGCCGGTGACCAGTGGTGTGCCTTAAGGATCTGTATTGGGCCCATTGTTGTTCATTATATACATTAATGATCTAGATGATGGGGTGGTGAATTGGATTAGTAAATATGCAGACGATACTAAGTTAGGTGGAATAGTGGATAATGAAGAAGGTTTTCAAGGATTGCAGAGAGATTTGGGCTGCTTAGAAAAGTGGGCTGAAAAATGGCAGATGGAATTTAATGCTGATAAATGTGAGGTGCTTCATTTTGGTAAGAAGAATCAGAACAGGACCTACGTGGTAAATGGGAGAGCATTGATGAATATAGAAGAGCAGAAAGATTTAGGAGTAACGGTACATCGTTCCCTGAAGGTAGAAACTCACGTGAATAGGGGGTGAAGAAGGCTTTTAGTATGCTGGCCTTTATCAATCATTGCATGGAATATAGGAGTTGGGAGGTGATGTTGAGATTGTATAAGACGTTGGTGCGGCCTAATTTGGAGTTCTGTGTGCAGTTCTGGTCGCCTAATTATAGGAAGGATATAAACAGAGTGGAGAGAGTACCAGAATGTTACCTGGGTTTAAGCATCTAGAGTATAGGGAGAGATTGGACAGATTAGGTCTTTATTCTTTGGAGCGTAGAAGGTTGAGAGGGGATTTGATAGAAGTATTTAAGATTATGAAAGGGATAGACAGAGTGGATGTGGATAGACTATTTCCGTTAAGAGGAGGAAAGTTTAAAACAAGAGGACATGAGTTAAGAATTAAGGGGCAGAGGTTTAGAGGTAACATGAGGGGGAACTTCTTTACTCAGAGAGTGGTAGCCGTGTGGAGTGAGCTTCCGGGAGAAATAGTGGCGGCGGAGTCAATTGTATTATTTAAGAAAAAGTTGGACAGGTATATGGATGAGAAGAAGATGGAGGGTTATGGGCATTGTGCAGGGAGGTGGGACTAGAGAGGGGTGTTTGGTTTGGTGCGGACTAGAAGGGCCTAATGGCCTGTTTCTGTGCTGTAATTGTTATGTTATGTTATATGTTATGTTATGTGACAAGATGTAATAAATCTGTGGATAAAATTAAATTCAAAGTTCAGAAATTTGAAGAAGATTTTTATAATTGTCATATGGAAGCGAAACAATGTAAGGATACTTAATAAGATTGAAGACTCCTTTACTGGGAAGTTGAGAAGAAAGGTTTATTACAAAAAGTTGACATGCTGGAGATTCAGAGCAGAAGATATCATGTGAAAATTGTTGGTCTGCCTGAAGACTTTGAAGATAAAAATCCAGTGAATTTTTTTTCAAAAATGGTTGCCTGAAATTTTGAGACCGGAGAACTTTCCAAATGGTTTTGAGCTTGATAGAGCACATGGGGCCTTAAGGAAAAAACCTTATCCAGGAAAACTGCCATGCTCCAACTTGATTAAATGTCTATGTAATCAAGATAGGGAAATGATTTTAAGAATGGCAGTTGAAAGAGCAAGAGAACAACGAGAGGTCCCTTGGTAATTCAGAATAACAGAGTATTTTTTAATGCTGATTTGAGCAATGAAAGAGAAGAAAAAAATTTAATTCAGTCAAATCTATAATGTGGAACAAAGGAGATAAATTTGCATTTCATTATCCAGCAGTTCTTAAAGTTTTTTTTTATGGACAATATCAGTCTCAATTTTTTTCTAATGAAGCTTTGGAATTTGCCAAGTCGTTGCCCAACATTAGGCAGAATGGAGGCTCTACATCTGTATCCCAACAAGAGGGAGGACAAGAAGAATGGAGAGGAGAAGACTCATCTGGGGGGCCATTGATTTAAGTTCAAGTTGAAGCTGATGAAGATCTAGCTAATAGAGACCTTGAAAAAGCTTACCATACTTGATTGAATATTATGATATTCTGTCTGGGGAGGGGGCTGGATTCTTTTTTTTTTCTGCTTTCCTCTTCCGAGGCCTCGCGCTATCAGTGGCAAGGACCACTTCTCGTTATTAAGGGTGTTAGCGCGGACCTAATTGGGGCTTTTGGGTTTTTTTCTCCTCTTTTTTCTTATCTGGGGTTTTTAACTTTCTTTCTAAAATAAGTAAAATAAAAAGATGTGAAGAAACACATGACCTGCCTGCCTGTCTGGAATATTGTAGATTGTGGGTGATCATGTGTCCTCCCTGTCTGAAACTTATTCAGAATCACATCACCTGTCAATCAAGGTTGGACCCCAGCCATTCATTAGTGCACACTCTGCTGTTGGCTCATTTTAATCACCTAGGGTCATTATTGGCTAGCCATCCAGATCAGAACTGTATAAAAATGCATAGCACATTCTTTCTCTCTGCCTCACGGTCCAAGTCCCAGACTTCGCTCCATACAAGGTCGCTATCGCAGGTAAGGTGTGCACTACACTTAAGCTCAGCCACAGAACTACTATAGATCGGTACTCGCAGAGAGCTGCCAACCCACATGTTGATACAGGGAACCAGGAGTGTGTGTGAAAGCCCCTGTATTGCTAGAGTATGTTGGTAACTATGTATTACTTAACACTGAGCCACACCCTGAGGAACAGGGATCAGGACTGTCTGCTGAAGTCCTTGTCTGTGAGCATGTAGAAGACAGATGGCCACTGGTATTGGAATCCAATCTGGATCCGATGTGAATATCTATATCGTTGTTTAGTAATATAGGAATTGAGTATCATTTGACATTCTCCCATTTGTCTCCTGTGTGTTCATTAAAGTTACGTGTTTTGGTAACACTTATATCTAGACTCATCTCTCTGTGAATCCATCGAACCTGATACTTTCCAAACACCACACAGGGGTTGTCGTAGAAGGTCATTATTCAAATTGGAGGCCTGTGATCGATGGTGTGCTTTTCAGCAATCTGAAAGTCTTGGATGACAATGCATTTAGCACGGTTAGTAAGTTTGGAGATAAGATCAAATCATGGCAGAGTGGACACTGAAGAAGATGATCTGAGATGAAATCAAGAACTAGCTGAACTAGAAATGTGGGCCTCGAAATAACAGGCAGAATTTAACTTGGATAAGCGTGAGGTGCTGCACTTTGGTAACTTAAATCAGGATAGGCCTCACACAGTAAATGGGAAAGCCCCGGACAGTGTTAAAGAATAGAGGCCTCAGAGTACAAGTACATAGCTTTGTGAAACTGCTGAGACTAAACTTGGATTTGCATGTCACTAAGCAAATCAAAGATGCTATTAACCTAGAAAGAATGCAAAAAAAATTCACAAGGATGTTACCAGGACTGGGGTACCTGAGTTACAAGGAGAGGTAAGAAAGGTTGGAATTGGGGTCTTTTCTCTCCTGAGCAAAGGAAGCTGGGGATATGGATAAAGTAGCATCCCCTTTTTTTTTCCCCAGGGTAGGGAGTTTAATACTCAAAGGTAGAGGTTTAAGGAAAGACAGGAAAGATTTAAAAGGGACCTGAGATACAACTTTAATAGAGTGATTTTTACATTTGTCAGAGGAAGTGGTAAAGGGAGAAAATTTGCAATATTTAAAAGACATTGAATCAGGTGCATGGATAGAAAATGTTGCAGTGGTTCTCAACCTTTTTTTTCCACTCACATTCCACCTGAAGCATTCCCTATGCCATTGGTGCTCTGTGATTAGTAAGGGATTGCTTCAGATGGTATGTGAATGGGAAGGGAAGGTTGAGAATCACTGCTCGAGACCCAGTTGTTACTGAAATATTTTGCTTGAGAAAAATTGTCATTGGTCCATTTCCTTTGGAGTTAGGAAACTGTGCACATAACAAGTCAATTAGGTATGATTAAAACAGTGGTTTTCAAACTTTTTCTTTCCACTCTCATACCATTTTGAGCAATCCCTTACTAATCACAGAGCACAGATGGCATAGGGAATACTTCAGGTGGCTTGTGAGTGGAAAGAAAAAGGTTGAGAACCAACCACTGTGTTGGAGGGATCGGTGCCAAATGCCGGCAAACTGAACTGGCTTAGGTAGACAAATTTGGAAGGGATGTACAAGTTGGGCCAAAACTTTTGTTTCTAGTGCTACAACTCAATGACTCTGGAGAAGAAACTAAATACATTAACAGGATCATGTACTTAGTTCATTCGAATATTCCAGAAGGTGCGGAAAATAGTTGATGAAATGGCAGGAAACAGGAAAATCTGCAGGTGCTGATTTCTAGTGCAGCACAGAGAATTTCTGGAGAAACTAGACAGGCCACGCAGTCTCCATGGAACATAAAAGTCAGCCATCATTTCAGGCTCAGCTTTACTTCAAAAGTGTGGAAAATCAGGCATAAAAAGACGGGGGCAGGGGGAATGGAAAGAAGAGGAAGGTGTAGGAGCAGAGGCTAACAGGTAAGAGGTAACAGATGGCTCCAAGTGAGAGGGTCGAAGAGAGAGGCACTGAGAAGTGATAGAGAGAGGGTAGATGGTTCATGTTGCTCACTATAGGGAAAGGGGATCAGAGCTGGAAGTAAGGAGACAGAAGGGCAGGGAAAGAGAGAGAATGGGGAGGTGGCTCACAGAAATCAGAGAAGTCGATATTGATGCCATCTTGTTGGAGATTGCTGTCGTCCAATTTTCAGGTAGCCTCAACTTGGCAGTACATGGATCCATGGACAGATATGCAAATATGGTGTAGAATTTAAATGGTTGGCCACTGTGTGGTTCTGGCTGATGCTGCTCAATCTCCCAATCTACAGATTCCTGATGAAGAGGAGGAAACATCTGGATGATCCATACATTTCACAAGTGTTGATTCACCTGGGAGGACTGTATAGGCCTCAAACAGTGGAGAGGGAGGAGGTGTGGGTGCAAGTGTAACACTTCCTGTGATCACAAGGGTAGGCAGCAAAGATGCAATTGGTGGGAAGGGATGAGGAAATCGTGGAGGGAGCAATCCCTACAAATAGCGATGGGGGGGAGGAGAGGGAGGATGTGTCTGGTTGTGGGATCCAGACGGAAATTGCAGAGAATGATACATTGGATGTGATTGCTGGTGGGGGTAGGAGGTGAGGACAGAGTGGGGGGGGGGGGGTGGAAAGAACCACGTCTTTGTTACATCTAGGGGAGGAAGGGCCAATTACAAAAGTGGTGGGAAAACTCAGCAAGTCACGCAGTGTCCGTAGGAAGTAAGAGGAAGTTGATGTTTCAGGCCTGAGCCCTTCTTGTGGAGTGCCGAAAATCAGTCACATCCCCAGACCATGTCTGTCCATGGCCTCATGAACTACCAAGTTTAGGCCACCTGAAAATTAGACGAACAACCCCTAATATTCCAACTAGACGATATCAATATCAATCTCCATTTTCAATCTCCATCTCTCCTTCCAGTCTTTCTCTTTCCCTCATCCATGTTTCCCTTCCTCCAGCTCTCCACCCCATTCCCTTCTTTCTCTCAGCAGAGAGCTATCTTTCTTAAACCTCCTGCCCTCTTTGAAGCTTTTCTTCCCTTCACTCCCACCTGTGTCCACTTATTACATTTTACCTGTTATCTTGTATTCCTCCCCCTCTCCCTCCTCTTCCCCATCCCCACTCCACCTTATTCAAACAGCTCCCTCATTTTTCCTTATTCCAGATGAAGGGCTCAAGCCCGAAACGTTGATTCCCTTTTGTTTTCTATGGATGCTGTGTGACCTGCTGAGCTTGTCCAGCATATTTGCGCATTGCACTCCCCAATCTTGTGCTGCCATTCAACAAAGTCTTGGAACTTCGCTCCACTTTCAGGCCAATCCCCACCTCAAGTCTTCTGGGAATCCCCTAGAAATGATGTAGCAGCCTCATCTTCTCTTGGAAATCTCTGTGACTGACCACTCAAGATTTGGCAGGGAGCATTCAAAAATGGATTGATCACTTCCGGTAATCCAAAGGGAATTTGTAGAGGTCACTTACAAACAATGAAATGAGTACACAACTTCCCAAGCAATCTACACAAGCTGCCCATGGTGTGTCACATGCAATAACTGCAGATCAAAGAGGAAACCTGGCACCTGCAGCAGGTGGAATTAGAGCAGACTTGCATGAGTGGAGATTACAGAAGATGGAAAGAATCAAAGTAACAAAAGAATGAGACATAAAATCAAGGTGTTTTAAGATTCAGAAAATGGAGAGGGCTGAAAAGGATGTGGTTTGGATACAGGTGGTCAAATTTATGTTGTGTATCAATGCCAAGCCAGCCAGAGGTACAGTGGAATTGAACTGACCAAGACATATTGGAGGGATTAACAACACATGAGAGAGGGGATAGTGATTTAATCTATTTACTGGATGAGAGCATTCTTGGCATTTATTGCCAAAGCTTAATTGTCCTTGAGTAAGATGAGATGAGATGACTGCTAACCTTCTGGTCGGCTCCCCTACTCTACTGGAACTTTTCCTCCTCCACAATTAAAGCCATTTCCTACTCAGGGCCTAAATCAACGTGCTTGGTGGCACAAACCTATCCACCAAGAGAATGAATGAAGTTTGACAGTTTTTTTTAAATTTTCTGTAATATTTTGCTTCGCCAAGCTGAAAGTTGGCGACCTTGCTTGTACCATCTGACAACAAAATCCTGTACTTTAGAGGAACTCGGCGAGGAACATTTTTTCTTGGAATGGTTAGACATTTAAAATAATAAATCATGCTGGAAATCACAGAATACATTTGATCTTTTTTTTTAAATCAAGGGACTGCTGGAAAAAATGACCTTGAAAGTAACTCTCAAAATATAATTTGAGTTTAAAGTTGCTTTGAAAAATTGAATTAATTGCTAAAGAGCAAATGGTACCCAATTCATTTTTCACCCACCTCCTTAAATTCCTTCAAATCTTTTTCCATTAAACCTAAGAGCTACCAGACCTGGCCCCTGTGCTTAACTGTGAATCCCAATCAGTGCACTGGTTGACAAAATATTACTGCTGTATTTCACAGCAAAAGCTTAACTATTGATTCGAGAGCTACATACCTGTTACAACCAAAATGATTAAGGCGCATAGAATAGGGCGGCACAGTTAGCACAGAGGGCGGCACAGTTAGCACAGAGGGCGGCACAGTTAGCACAGAGGGCGGCACAGTGAGCACAGAGGGCGGCACAGTGAGCACAGAGGGCGGCACAGTGAGCACAGAGGGCGGCACAGTGAGCACAGAGGGCGGCACAGTGAGCACAGAGGGCGGCACAGTGAGCACAGAGGGCGGCACAGTGAGCACAGAGGGCGGCACAGTGAGCACAGAGGGCGGCACAGTGAGCACAGAGGGCGGCACAGTGAGCACAGAGGGCGGCACAGTGAGCACAGAGGGCGGCACAGTGAGCACAGAGGGCGGCACAGTGAGCACAGAGGGCGGCACAGTGAGCACAGAGGGCGGCACAGTGAGCACAGAGGGCGGCACAGTGAGCACAGAGGGCGGCACAGTGAGCACAGAGGGCGGCACAGTGAGCACAGAGGGCGGCACAGTGAGCACAGAGGGCGGCACAGTGAGCACAGAGGGCGGCACAGTGAGCACAGAGGGCGGCACAGTGAGCACAGAGGGCGGCACAGTGAGCACAGAGGGCGGCACAGTGAGCACAGAGGGCGGCACAGTGAGCACAGAGGGCGGCACAGTGAGCACAGAGGGCGGCACAGTGAGCACAGAGGGCGGCACAGTGAGCACAGAGGGCGGCACAGTGAGCACAGAGGGCGGCACAGTGAGCACAGAGGGCGGCACAGTGAGCACAGAGGGCGGCACAGTGAGCACAGAGGGCGGCACAGTGAGCACAGAGGGCGGCACAGTGAGCACAGAGGGCGGCACAGTGAGCACAGAGGGCGGCACAGTGAGCACAGAGGGCGGCACAGTGAGCACAGAGGGCGGCACAGTGAGCACAGAGGGCGGCACAGTGAGCACAGAGGGCGGCACAGTGAGCACAGAGGGCGGCACAGTGAGCACAGAGGGCGGCACAGTGAGCACAGAGGGCGGCACAGTTAGCACAGAGGGTGGCACAGTTAGCACAGTGGGCTGCAAGATGCTATTACAGCCCCATGAAACCGGGTTTGAATTCAGTGCTTTCTGTAAGGAGTTTTCACCTTCTCCCATTGTCTATATGGTGTTCTCTGTCTTGGGACTATTAGAGGATAATAAATGGAAATTAGATGAACAAATAAATCAATCATTTGGCACAAATACACAAAATTCTTATATTTAGGCAAGGGTCGAGGGGTGCAGTTTATTATCGGGTTCACAAACTGGGATGAATCGGTGAAATGTCTGTCAGAGATTAAATTTGATTCCAGCTTGTTGGCAGACTGTTTGGTTGGTGGAGGCCCTGAGAATGGGTATCTGCTTTGCTTGGCCTAAGTCCTCAGGTGCACTTAGATGCAGTCATTGTCAGTGGAATGAGACAGTGGATGAAACCATCCTGAGGGTTGGGGTGGTGAGCGAAATGATTTCATGTTTGTTGCTCAGGACTGACTGAAGTTGGGTAATCCCAGGTTTTGGAATCTATTGGTGGTTAGGTGGACCAACAGTGAGCAGGTAGGGCTCAGCCGGCAATATGCTGGGCCTAAAGGAAGCAGTCCCCTCCTCTCCTCCCACAGCTTCAAGGTGATCCTAGATTCGATCTTCCTCACTTCTCTTCAGTTTCTGTGTTTTCCGAGTCTTTTGAAAAGCCTGAGGTTAAAAATAAGCAACTTAAAAAAAAGGTCAGCCTCCCTCATTACTTAATAAAACACTTTTACACAGGCAGAGCAGCATTTTCCTGTCCTTCTATCCTATCTCCCATTGGAATAGAAAATGGGAACGGTGGAGGAAGGTTTGGCTTCTATGCAAGACACTCGAGACCAGTGGTTCCCAACCATTTTTTTTCCACTCACATCCCACTTTCAGTCATCCCTGTGCCATCGGTGCTCGGTGATTAGTAATGGATTGCTGAGGATGCGATGTGAGTGGGAAGGTAAGGTGGAGAATCACTACCCTAGACCCAATTGTTACCGAAATATTTGGCTTGAGAAAAATAGTCACTGGCCCATTTCCTTTGGAGCTATGAAACTGTGCACATAAAGAGTCAATGAGGTACGATTAAAATAGAGGTTTTCAAACTTTTTCCTTCCATTACATCCCACCTTTAGCAATCCCTGACTAATCTCAGAGAACCCATGGCATAGGGAATACTTAGTGGTGTGTGGGTGGGAAGAAAAAGGTTGAGAACCACTGATGTATCCCATTTCCTGTTGGAATGGAAAGTGGGAATGATTGAGGAAGGTTTGGCTTCTTTTTGAGACACACCGGACTTCAATCTCTGACACAAAGTCTCCATTCTGGAGCATTCGAAACTCAGCTTCTACAAAGTAAATATTATCCAAATAAAACAGGCAGCAGAATCAGTTGTCAGTTTTATAAAAGTCAAATGTGTTTTTTTATCCTTTTAAAATTCTATGGCAAAAAAAAAAGCATAAATATAAATAATACAAATAATTTGGTTTCAATATCATGTTCAATAATATTCTTAACATGCCTGCTGAAGAAAAAAAATGAGTTATTCAAATTTACTCAGATAAAGAAGACATGATCAATAGAGATGTAACTGTCATTTTTACAACCTTTGCAAAAATCAACCGTGGGCGCTGAACCAAGGTATAGTTCCACAGTCGGTGCAAACCTTGAAACTCACTTTGCAGTTGGCATACTGGCAGCAGAAATAGCGAGGGTAAAATCAACAAAGAAATTATGAATTCTCAAAGGAGAGGGAAAATTGACGTAACTCGTGCAGCTGTGCAAGCAGGACAATTGAAGCATCTCCCATCTGCGCTTTCTTTGTTTCTGATGAAGCTACATAACTGGTAAAGTACTACGACTTGCTTTAATATGATTGGAGCAGACAACCCTAAGTTTCTTGGGCTATAAAATTTTCCTTTCATCCTGTTCCGGATTTGGTAATGGATAGGAATGCTTGAATACTTTGCTTTACTTGCTGATGGTTATAGCCCACATCTCAAACCTGCCACTATATTTAAAATAAATGGATTCATGCAGCTGGCATAATCTTTGTCCATTTTGTCATCTTCTATCTTTACAGTAAGATTTTTATAAAATAATTTGCATTCATAATAAATAAATGTAAACAATTGATGTTTCATGGGGTATCAGGTTTTGCTTCATTACTTCATTACAGACCTGAGGCACCTTTTGGTATTATAATCCTAGCTCTCGGCAGCACCAACTTTGTAACATTGCTGGATATTGCAGAATGCCTTGAGAAAAATTGTCAGTTTTTGAAAGACCTCAAATAGTTTTGAATTATTTGAGAGCAATTGCTTTAAAATTACTTGAAAGAATAAAATACTCCATTTCAAGTATGAAAAGGTAGTATTGCAAATATACATAATGACTGTCATATTAAATCAGTTAAGATACTTTGGCCAGCAAGGCAAATACATAATTAGAAGCATATACTTTTTGTAAACATGGGGTCTGTGGTCAAGGGACATTCTGAAGTTCAGGCTTTGAACGACTGGGATAAATCTCGAGCCTGAATCAGATATTATAGGAGACAGCAGATGCTGGAATCTTCAGCTCAAGAACTTAACACCTGCTAAAAACTTTACATTTTCATAAACTTTGCATAATATGTTATAACTCTGCAGAAAAATGCAAAATAAGCATAAAATCTACTTAAATAGAACTTCTTTAAATGTAATTGACCGTTCAGGCCTCCAGATTTTTCAGGTGTGGATCTGCAAGCTCTTGGTACTTAGGTTATGAACCATACAGTATTATGACATATGTATTGCTATAATTCAAACTACAAAGAGATTAATAAAAAAAAATATAAGGCCTTTCATTGTATCCTTGTGATGCATAAAAACATTAAAATAAATGTTTAAAATGTTTTTCTCCTACAAAACTATATATCTTCACAATACTGAATTTACTCCACTCAAATGTTAAAGAACAGATTCAATGTTTTCACACATCTCATTCTCTCCCAAATGGTATATTAATGTTGTCCTTCCAGCAGATTTGTTTGAATCTCCTGTAGCTGCATCTAATGTCAATGTTGACGCAAAGAGATCTGAAGTGGTCATTCGACCAACTGAGTCTTCATCTCCTTGAACATACTTCTTGGAATGACTCTTTATGTAATGCCAAGTAGTTGTGTACAATATAAAGGCAATAGTCTTCAGACCTATGGCAATGCTGACGTACAGATATCTGTATGAGACGTTATCATATAAAGCACATGCTCCACTTTTATTGCACGTTTCCGACCAGACCAGACAAGTGGAATCAATTGCCGCTCCAAAAATAAGTGGCGGTGGGATGAATCCTGGACAAAAGTAGAAGGGAACATGGAGTGAATAAAGGTAGCCAAACACAAAACAGAATGTCGATGAAAATATGAGAACTAAGAAGTAAAACAATCCATTTATAAACCTTTCAAACATTACTTATAATACCGGTAAATGATAGGAGAATCTAGAGGCAGGATAATGTGTGGAATATCAAATAAGCAGATGAATCTATTGTCCCAGCAGCAAAGAAATAACTCTATGCTAAGTGCAGAGGTTATTTAAATGTATTCAAAGTTTTTATTTTAAGCATGAAATTATTTACTCTTGAAATCTTGATTACACCAAAAGAAGCATCATTCACTAAAATCATATGTTATTTGCTGGCTACTAGAATTTCAAACTGGAAACCATTTGCCATACATCCATATAAAACCATATAACAATTACAGTACAGAAACAGGCCATATCGGCCCTCCTAGTCTGCACCGATTTAAGTGAAACATCATGCTTGATAAGTGATATAGCATTTGGTAGAACTACATAACATAATTGATTGCAGTTTGAGAAAATTGTGTGCAAAGAGGGGGTTATTTTGACTTATAATTGTGTGAATGATTAAGGTAGTGATTTGGTGGTCACATCACAACATCAATGTAACTTCCATCTCAACGTTATCACTAGTGAATGAATGAGCATTATATGGTTCAAACCAGATACAAGTACAGGGCACAAAAGAAAGCTAATTATTCAAAACAATTTACTTTAGATAAAAGAAAATGAAGTCCAACAGAATCCAGAAAAAAAAGGAAACAAAAAGCTTTCCTGGTTGAAGTGTATGACCCAGCCTTCCAGCAGCCTAAAAATATTGATATCTAATATTTTCCACAGACTCATTTTTAATTGTCAACACACATTTTGATTTCAAATCTCACGTTCAGGTACTGTTCTTTGCATCACACATTACAGACAAATACATGATCAAGGAAAGCAGTAAATTATTCTTTTCAGTTTCTATGAGGAACGTTGAGAAAACTGGGGTAAAAACTTTCCTTATTGAATTGTGAGCCAAGCAGCATCTTGACGAGGATAATTTGCTCATTTTAGATGATGAACAAGCCAGCAACAATCACTAAGTGAGGTTATGAAATGGAATAACAATACTGGACAAGGTGTCCAGTACACTTTACACCTCCAATTTCTGGATTATAATAAAACACTTACTGGCAGGAGTGTATTGTAAATGTCACTGAACAAAATTATCATCCTATAATCAAATAATTATTTTATACTTTTTAATCACATAGTCAATTAATCAAAGTGGGAATGCTTCAATTTGCAATAGCCAATCCATGCATTGGAAACAAAACCAAATTCCTGGCATTGTCTTCTTCCAGAGCTTAATATATAAATCCTGATCTCCTCCAATATCTACAGTCCTACTGTAATGAGGATGTGGAGAGTCTGCAGAGGGATATAGTTAAGCTGGATGAGTGGGCAAAGGTCTGGCAGATGAAGTACAATGTTAGTAAGTGTAAGGTTATCCATTTTGGCAAGAAAAATAAAAGAGCTGAATATTATTTAAAGGGTGAAAAACTACAGCATGCTGTTGTGCAGAGGGACTTGGGAGTGCTTGTGCATGAATCGCAAAAAGTTAGGTTTGCAGGTGCAGCAGGTTATTAAGAAAGGAAATGGAATGTTGGCCTTCATTGCTAGAGGAATTGAATTCAGGAGTAGGGATATAATGTTGCAACTGTATAAGGTACTGGTGAGACCGCACCTGGAGTAGTGTGTCCAGTTCTGGTCTCCATATTTGAGGAAGGATATACTGGCTTTGGAGATGGTCCAGAGGAGGTTTACTAGGTTGATCCCTGGGATGAAGGGGTTGACTTATGATGAAAGATTAAATCGTCTAGGATTCTATTCACTCGAGTTCAGAAGAATGAGAGGAGATCTTATAGAAACATATAGGATTATGAAGGGTATGGATAGGATAGATGTAGGAAGGTTTTTTGAGCTGGCAGGGGAAACTAAAATGAGAGGACACAGTCTCAAGATTCGGGGGAGTAGATTTAGGACAGAGATGAGGAAAAATAGTTTTTTCCCAGAGAGTAGTGAATGTTTGGAATTCTCTAACCAGGGTAGTGGTTGAGGCTGCTTCATTAAACATATTTAAAATTCAGTTAGATAAATTTTTACATGATAGTGGAATTAGGGGATATGGGGAGAAGGCAGGTAGGTGGAGTTAGGTCATAAATTAGATCAGCCTTGAATGGCGGAGCAGGCTCGATGGGCCATTTTTGGCCTACTCCTGTTCCTACTTCCTATGTTCCTATGTTAAATATAGCTGAAGTAAACATTGCCTGGAAATGTGCTGGAGAAGAGCTCATAACTTCACTGGTGAAGTTTACGCCAATGGCTGGTCCCTTCTGAATGTACTTAGAAAGTTAAGTCATGGCCTGTACATAACATCCTGAGGGTATAGGAGCTCCACACAAAGAAGAGACATAGCTGCAGATAGTGATAAGGAAGGATATCTACATAGGCAGTTGTGGGTCTTTGGAATACTCTACCTCAGAAACCCATAGAGTCCAAATGATTGAATATGTGTGGCGATACATCACAAGCCGACTGCAGGGGGTGACCTGTGTCCCTGCAGGAAGAGCACTGGAGGACAAGGCAACACCTGGCTGGCTGTCAATCAGCTGACCTGAATGGACCAAGCCCCACCCGGTCGGCTGCCATTCACCCTCCGGGATATAAGCTGGATCCGGCCCCTTGAGGTCAGTCACAGCCACTCTCACAGCCAGTTCTGTGGAGGTTTGTGTGGAATTCCTTTGGCTTGGCTTCGCAGACGAAGATTTATGGAGGGGTAATGTCCACGTCAGCTGCAGGCTCGTTTGTGGCTGACAAGTCCGATGCGGGACAGGCAGACACGGTTGCAGCGGTTGCAAGGGAAAATTGGTTGGTTGGAGTTGGGTGTTGGGTTTTTCCTCCTTTGTCTTTTGTCAGTGAGGTGGGCTCTGCGGTCTTCTTCAAAAGAGGTTGCTGCCCGCCGAACTGTGAGGCGCCAAGATGCACGGTTTGAGGCGATATCAGCACACTGGCGGTGGTCAATGTGGCAGGCACCAAGAGATTTCTTTAGGCAGTCCTTGTACCTCTTCTTTGGTGCACCTCTGTCTCGGTGGCCAGTGGAGAGCTCGCCATATAACACGATCTTGGGAAGGCGATGGTCCTCCATTCTGGAGACGTGACCTACCCAGCGCAGTTGGATCTTCAGCAGTGTGGATTCGATGCTGTTGGCCTCTGCCATCTCGAGTACTTTGATGTTGGTGATGAAGTCGCTCCAATGAATGTTCCTCAACATGGTTATCCAACTGCACGAAAACCAACAAGGTCGGGTCAGATACAGCAATGAGCTCTCTGAACCCTTCTCCATTAACAATGGTGTGAAGCAAGGCTGCGTTCTCGCACCAACCCTCTTTTCAATCTTCTTCAGCATGATGCTGAAACAAGCCATGAAAGACCTCAACAATGAAGACGCTGTTTACATCTGGTACCGCACGGATGGCAGTCTCTTCAATCTGAGGAGCCTGCAAGCTCACACCAAGACACAAGAGCAACTCGTCCGTGAACTACTCTTTGCAGACGATGCCGCTTTAGTTGCCCATTCTGCGCCAGCTCTTCAGCGCTTGACGTCCTGTTTTGCGGAAACTGCCAAAATGTTTGGCCTGGAAGTCAACCTGAAGAAAACTGAGGTCCTCCATCAGCCAGCTCCCCACCATGACTACCAGCCCCCCCCACATCTTCATCGGGCACACAAAACCCAAAGCGGTCAACTAGTTTACCTATCTTGCCTGCACCATTTCATCGGATGCAAGGATCGACAACGAGATAGACAACAGACTCGCCAAGGCAAATAGCGCCTTTGGAAGACTACACAAAAGAGTCTGGAAAAACAACCAACTGAAAAACCTCACAAAGATTAGCGTATATAGAGCCGTTGTCATACCCACACTCCTGTTCGGCTCCGAATCATGGGTCCTCTACCGGCATCACCTACGGCTCCTAGAACGCTTCCACCAGCGTTGTCTCCGCTCCATCCTCAACATTCATTGTGTGGAATAAAGCCTGTTGAACAGCCTTTATGTTTTGTGTCTGCTTTTATGCTCGAGAGTGTGTCACAATATGTTCAAGAATGAGAAAGATGGACCTCTCATTCTTGAGGTCTGGTACATAGACAAGAATATGGAACTGAGGCGATGATCACATTAGCTTTGATCGCATTGAATAGTGAAGCAAATGTGAAGGGTTTCTTATGTTGTTATCCCAAACTCCTCAGGTATAATAACCTATCATTCACGCTCGTCCTGACTACCCTTCTGTAATTTAAGAACGCCAATAAATCTTCCAAATGAATCCAGTAAATTGCAAAGGAGATAGTAAAAAGTTACACGAGAAAGAGAAACAAAGGATAATAGTGTTGCTGGCAGTAACGGCAGGTAAGAAAAGTACCTACTGGATATATTTCAGAGACTTCAGACGCTGGAACCTCGAACCAATTCTGCTGGAGAAATTGACAGGTGAAGTAGCATCATGGAGAGAGAAAGAACGGCACGGTTAACATAGCAGTTAGCACACTACTGGCACAGCGCCAGCAACCTGGATTCAGATCTTGTGCTGTCTGTAAGGAATTTGTACATTCTCCCTATGTCCGCGTGGGTTTCCTCCTGGTTCTCCGGTTTCCTCCCCTTCAAAACATACTTGGGTTGTAGGTTAATTGAGTGTAATTGGGCGGCGTGGGCCAGTAGGGGCTGTTCCCGAGCTGTATGTCTAAATTTACATTTAAATGATCGACATTTTGAGCTGAAGCTCTTCTTAAGAACTGAGAGACAGGGTGGGAGGGATGAGGCAGGGGCCCCTTGAGATTGGCCAAGCAGGCTAAGGTTAAATGATTGATAGAGGCAGAAGAATAGCAGACGTCAGGGAAAGGGTGAGAGAGGCAAAGAAAAGCAAATGGGTCAGGTGGAGGAAAATGCATCATTCAGGGTGGAGTAGGTGATTAGAAGACAAAGGGACTGCCTCGGTAAGGTGATGCCAGAGCAAGATGATGTAACAAATTGAGGCAGTACCAATCAGCATGAATTTCATGTGTTGTATTGACAGCTGAAAAGTATTTAAATTGTTCATTCCATGCTAATGTTGTGCACACCAACCATTCTCAACCTTTTCTTGGCTGTGGACCCTTTAGGACATTGGTTCTCAACCTTTTTCTTTCCACTCACATACCACTTTAAGGAATCCCTATGTCATCGGTGCTCTGTGATTAAGATGGTATGTGGGTGGAAAGAAAAAAAGTTTGAAAACCACTGTTTTAATCGTTCCTAATTGACTCGTTATGTGCAGTTTTATAGCTCCAAAGGAAATGGGCCAATGAGTATTTTTCTCAAGCCAAAGATTTCAGTAACAATTGGGTGTAGAGCAGTGATTCTCTGCCTTCCCTTCCCACCCACATACCACCTTAAGCAATCCCTTACTAATCACAGAGCACCGATGGCACAGGGATTACTTAAAGTGGTACGTGAGTGGAAAGAAAAAGGTTGAGAACCACTGAGTTAGGACTCTGATCAAAGTTTATGGGTTCGCTTTCCAGTGAAGCAGTCATTTAGTTGGTTTCTTCTATATTTCTCTCCTACTGACTCAATAAAAAAAAATATATTTTATGATATCAGTCCATGCCCTGTTTAAATATTCTGTGCCCTCTCCCCCCAGGGAATAGATGGCGCTTGTTGAGAATGGCTAGTGTACACAGATTCACTCCAGTGAGATCAATAATCAACTATTTTATCTCAACATTAAGTCAAGTTCTAGAAATGTTGCTGCCCTGAAGTGCACATCGAGTGCCTTAACTTCCCTACCTTACTTTACCAGCTGGTATTGTCCTCTGCTCTGCCTAAAGCAGTTATTTCAAAACCTGACACTCTCTTCACCTTTAGCTGTTTAAGATACAAACGTATGAGATTCATCTTCCACTATGTGTGGATGAAGAGCTGTGATCTGCAGGGTTACAGATTAAGAGCTACAAGAGCTCTGGGATTACCATATATTTTGGCATATAAGTCGAGTCTTGAAACCCTCAAAGCTCTTTCAAAGATTTGGGGTCAACTTATACGCCAGATACACTTTTGAGACCTTAAATTCAACTAGAAAAAGACCGCTCAACACCATTTCAGCATATAAATCTACCCTTGAAAAACAAAAAAAAACACCAGCAAATTTTCATGCTGCCAGTATATTAAAAAAAATTATTGGAAAAAAAAACATATTTAAAATCCTTCAAAATCACTATCATCGACTGAGGCAAAGATCGTGACAAGCAGATCCATACTCTCACTGTTTAAACAGTCATCATACAGGTCCCAGTCTGTACCTGATGAGGCTGTGTCAGTGTCCCACAATAAATCATCTTCCATGCCATCAATTGTACAAGAGATGCTGCACTTTTTAAACAATTTTATTACAGTCTCTCACTTTGTCCCATGCCTCGAGCACGAAGTGACACAGCACGCCTTGTCCCCCCCCACCCCCTTTTTGTTAACAACTTATCTGCACTCGTCATCCATGTATTCCATTCCTCACGCACATGGTCTTTGAATGGCTTGTTCAAGCAGACATCGTGAGGTTGCAATATAGATGTCAAACCACCCAGGATAACCGCCATTTAGTTATTTTGTGCTAATCGACTTTTAGTGTTCTCAGTTAAGTGGCTATAAAACATATCCCAGACCAGCAAACTCTGTTCCTTGTGTAAACTTGTTCCATACATTGTTTATCCATAGTTTTACACCATTTTCATCCATCCATCCTTTTTCATGAAAATGTACAGAAATAACTGCTGGGGATTTTATTTTCAGTTTAATTTTGATTTTGAAGATTACATGGGCCTTAACTTTGTCCCATCTGCCATGCATGATAACACCATGGTAAACCTGGTCCTTTCATGGCCTATACTTCTGGTTTGCACAGTTTTAACACCTTTCGATTCCATTGTTCTATTGCCTATCCTGTTGAAATTCATGGGGGTTTCATCCATGTTTCCAATATTTGCCAGTGCAAACTGGCATTTCTGCCGGTTTCATATAATAAACTAGTGAAAACTTATAATTTTATGATTCAGATCTTTTGGTAGTTTCTGTGCAATTTTTTTTTATTGTAATACCAGATTTTTCCTTCTCATAAAACGATTGCACCAGCTGACTAGCCTCATCATCATGACTGAGGTCTGGGTGCAGCTTGGCCCTCTGCAGAGCAAATGTTCTTACTTTATTTTGGGTGACTAAGTAGCAATCTTGCCTCTGTTCACATACCCATTCTGCAACGTGATTTTCCAACTCTGGCCAACGAGCGATTCCTTTTCTCTAAGAACATTGCCTTTTTGATATGTTTCATAAAGTCTCTTTTTTTCTTCCTCCAATCTCTTACCAACTTCTCACGCAGAACGAATTTTCTTGCAGCAGTTGCGGTTGTTGGCTTTCTTGACCATTTCTGTCACTTTCAACGTAAAGTTCGCTTCATATTTTTGTCGCGCACTGCGTGGTATCGATGGACCCTCCATGAAAGCAATCACCTCCAGCCAACGTCCCGTTGACTGGATCAATCCATGTGATCTAAGGGGGTCGACGTATAGGCCGGTCAGCGACACATCTCAGGCATCGCGAACTTTGGGAGTCGACTTATATGTCGGTCAATGTGGCACCTCAGGCAGCCAGATATTTAGGGTCGACTTATACACTGGATATACCATCAAACCTTTAAAATAAGGCTGAAAAAGGGAGTCTCTTCTTTGGTTCCCCAATCTCTTACCAACTTCTCATACATATATCAAATTTTCTTGCACCAGCACAGTTGCTGGATTTCTTGCTCATTTCTATTCCTTCCAACTTAAAACTCATTTCATACTTTCGTCATTTTAATGCCCAAAAGCTCAATCATTATGATTTTTGTGCAATCAACATACACCCGATAGATGATGAAAACCATGAAAATGAGGCTGAAAATGGGGACCCAACTTTTGTCAACTTATATGACGAAATATACAGTAGATTTTCCCAACTAGCAGAGACTCAATGGGCTGAATAACCCTCCTGTTCTCGATCATATCTATTTTATGATTCTCTTCAGCATCAGGACAGAATAAAATTGTAATTTCACTTCAGTTGTTTTGTCCCTTTTGCTATGCAAGGTGATTGGGTGGAAAATGTTTGTAGTGCTCTCTACTTGTGTGTATATTCACAGTTTTGAGGATAACAAAAGACATCTACCAAGCCAAATTGTGACAGAATGCAACTTCCATTCAGAGCAGACAGAATTACTGCCTGCCTGCTGGGGAATCAAAAGCTCATTATTTTCTCTCCCAATACCCCAACTGTCCTCCCAGGTGATGAAGTCAGTTTTACAAGCTAATGGTTGCCCTAATTGAGGTGATTTAACCTCAGCATGCACCAGAGGCTGTAACAATTTTAGTTAGCACAGAGAGCTTTAAGTGCCTTGTCAACTAACCAGGCAGTAATTTTCAAGGAGCTCTTGGCTTATTCTCTACAGAACAACACTGCACAGCTGTAAATATATAAACATGTTCAGTTAATACATTTAAAAACACTTCCTTTTCAACATCTATCATGTAGCATATGAGCAGGATGGAACTAATACGATTATATGATTACATTAAATTTAAAATACAGTTGTATCATGTTTTGCTGCTAAAATCTGTAGGGTTTTGCTGTGAATTTGTAGTGCTGTTATATTGGTTATGTTAATAGTTTACAAATCTGGTGTGCAATCTGTTTTGCGTGGTTTACATCCGATTAGGTGGTTGGCCTGCATTTAAGTGGTGAACGGATGAAACTCTGCTTGATTCTATCTGTGTTGAATAGAAGTCCAGGCACTCGGTTAAGGTTGCTGCAGACGTGATGTCTGTAAACATAATAAAGTGCCAATATATCCAACACTGACAGACATTAATATTCGAGGGTTTTCAATTTTACAAACCCACTGATGCTCAAAAGTATTGAACCTTATTCATCTGGGCCTGCTGAGTTTCATTGCTGGATTTTTGTCACATTTTGGTCCTTGGTGCCTAGTTCAGCCTTACAACTGAAAGTTTAAATTTGTCATAGTGCAGGGAAATCTGTATTGTTGTCCTCCCAGAACAATAATCAATATAATAAGATTTTGTTAATAGTCATAATCTAGCAACTTTAAAAAAAATTGAATAAAATATATCGAGATGCAATAGTGAAGATTCAGAGGTAAATTATGAGACAGATTGAAAATGCATGGTTTCTATTTCCATATGTTTATATGGTTGAAGGGAGACCTACTCAACTTACCCAAAGTGATAAAAGTATTTGATAGGGTTCCAGAATGAGTGAGACACTTAAATCTTGGCCATTCAAGAGTGAAATTAAGAAGTGCTTTGACACACAAAGGCCAAGGAAACGTTAGCGTTCTTTTTGTTAACGGAGCAAACTCTATGACAACTTGAATAATCAAGACTGTAATTGTTAACTGTGACTTCTTGATGGTAAGAGACCAGTTTATGGTCCTGAGATAGGGGAAGGGGAAGAATTGTGGCTTCTTCTTGTCAGAGATGGCTAAGATCAAGTGCAGATCATCTACTGGGAGCTGATCAAGTGGATCTGTGAGAAGCTGTAGCATCAAGAGGGCCTCTACCGGGACCTCTTTCTGTGGAAGGCCTTGCCAAAATGCTGTGATGTCCGGGAGGTGAAGGACGTCACTGCCTCCAGGACGTCACAGATAACCATCACTTTGATGTGACATTCAAGACTCCAGCAGGATGGCAGAGGATGCTCTGGAATTTTTAGAAGAATGTGACTCGACTCTCGCTATTCAAGATGCATCCACTCTTCACCCTTCTGTTGCAGAAGGAGTGAGTGATGAAGGTACACACGTGTGCCAGTAGTGGACGTAATCACCTTCCTGGCTGTTATGTCAGTGGGACCTGCAAGTACATCAATGACACATTTGGAATCTGGACCAGCAAACGCAAAGTGAAGGTGAAGCTGAGAGAGGACAGCAAAAGGGAGATCATCTTCTCCCCCTTAATGTTCATCATTGGAGGGAACTGTGGGTACTTGGTCCATGCTGGACAACCCAGGGTGTCCTGAAGTTGGCCTCTCCATGGTGCAAGCCAGGGCAAAGTGGCTATGGAGGTCCACCTATTGCACATGCAGTGGAACTTCCTGCCCACCACCCCTCACACTAATGACGTCCAAAGGAATGATGAAAGTTGATACAGTTTGATGACAGCAGCATCGTAAGAATTGCCGTGCCATTGCTGGGTACAGCAGTCAGCCGCCTTTGGGATTCCGACTCTGGATTTTCCCTCGAGGTTTACTCCAAAAGCCTTTCCCAAGACTAGGTATAGCCACAAGGCAGCAGAGGTTTGAAGTCAGAGTTTTCCCTCTCCTAGATGAGTTACCATCCATGGTTAATGAGCCCCATCTGCCCAGAGCCACTGGTTTCAAGGTGCCAGTGGCCCCTTCTCCTGTCAGTGAGAACAGCTCCGCTGGGCATAAGAACTACTCCACACGTGAAGGCCAAGAGTTGGACTTGGTTGGCAGACGCTGTTTGAGACGCACGCCATGAAGATCATTTGTGTAGCAGTGGGAGCTCGTCCCCACTGTCACTCTTTGGCTATGACAACATTTCAAGCTAGAGTGTGCAGGAACTGCAATAAACCTGGACACGTGGCGGTATAATGCAGCACAGTCATCTGTAAGAATTGCATGCAGAAAGGCCACCAGACGCAGTCAATGGGTGGGAAACAGAGCCTCGGTCAATGAGTGGGAAATGGAGCTTCGGTCAATAGGTGGGAAACGGAGCCTAAGTCAATGGGAGGGAAACAGAATCTCGGTCAATGGGTGGGAAACAGAGCCTTGGTCAATGGGTGGGAAACAGAGCCTCGGTCAATGGGTGGGAAACGGAGCCTCGGTCAATGGGTTGGAAACGGAGCCTCAGTATATGGGTGGGAAACAGAGCCTGTCAATGGGTGGGAAACAGAGCCTCGGTTAATGGGTGGGAAGCAGAGTCTAAGTCAATGGGTGGGAAACAGAATCTTGGTCAAGAGCCTCGGTTAATGGGTGGGAAGCAGAGTCTAAGTCAATGGGTGGGAAACAGAATCTTGGTCAAGAGCCTCGGTCAATGGGTAGGAAACAGAGCCTCGGTCAAAGGGTGGGAAACAGAGCCTGTCAATGGGTGGGAAACAGAATCTCGGTCAATGGGTAGGAAACAGAGCCTCAGTCAATGGGTGGGAAACAGAGCCTAAGTCAATGGGTGGAAAACAGAGCCTTGGTCAATGGGTGGGAAACAGAGTCTCAATCAATGGGTGGGAAACGGAGCCTCGGTCAATGGGTGGGAAATGGAGCCTTGGTCAATGGGTGGGAAACGGAGCCTCGGTCAATGGGTGGGAAACAGAACCTAGGTCAATGGGTGGGAAACAGATAGCTTCCCCATCAAGTTTGGAGTCAGCCAGGGTTGCTCATTCCCTCCAGTCCTATTTGTGTGCTGCATAGAGTACATTGTTGTATCCATCAGAAAGGACAAGGCCATAAGAGGAGTGACAATGCCAGGCAGCGGCAGCACTCAGGTCAAGGCCTCCTTGCACATGCTTGACGTTGCCCTCCTCTGTTTGGATCAGTCCGCAGATAGATCAGCATCTGCTGCCATTTTGAGCCCACATCAGGTGCCAGGGTGAACCGGAAGAAGATTGAGGCAATGCTCTTCGGTAACTGGTCTGACCAGTCCGCCATCCCCTTCGTAGACAGATCAGGAAGGTGTTGGTAATCTGGTTCTGAGGTACTAAGAAGTGCAACAAGAATTATTTGGGATGGATCACAAAATTTCACCAAAAATTGGCTCTGTGGGCATGACGTTCCCTCTCAATAACAGGGAAGAAGCTGGTCATCGGGTGCATGGTGCACTCAGTGAGAGATTTTATTGCCGTTCCATTACTTCTTGTGATGTAATTCTCTGGCCAACATGTATTAAAAGGATAATTATGGAAACTTTCTTTTTGTAGCAATGTAATATTACTTGTTTACTGGACAGATCATTCATCAAAGCCATTTGCTTTAGTTACCACACAAACATCAGTAGTGATAAAATATCATCCCATTAGATTTTGAGCGATTACAAAGAACATTCATGCAACATTCAGATGATTAAGTGAAAACTAAAATACATTATTAAATAATTGAATGAAAGCTCTCACCGAGTAATCTGAGCATAAGAAATTGGACACCAAGGGCATATGACTTGTATTCAGGGTTTACAGACCTGTAGAGAGAAAGAAGACCCACGTCATATCTAACTACCAGACAGCAGGCTACTTTCTAACACTAATCTTATTTCCACAAAAAACTAGAATCACATGATAGCTATATAGAATTTGCTATTCTTAAAGATATTCAGAGCATAGTCCAACTATCTTCCAGCATGCTGTCTTTTCTGACATGATCTGTGAGCATATTGCTTGGATTATCTGTTTCAAGCAAATAGTTTCCTGTTCATGAAAAGTTCAAGGAAATGATAAGCAGACCTGATGGAGCTGAAAGTGTACAGTTTACAGTGAATATGAGATTTCACTATAGCAGTACAATAGCTGAGCAGGTTGATTTGATTGCTTAAACATATACAGACTAAAATGTTTATCCAAAATGTATCTTTCCGATTTTTAGTAGCTGTTACAGTTTAATGAGCTTCCATCACAATTGAAAGTGCACATGATGCTTCAAGTGTTAGGGCGCAGTAGATGTGCCAAAGTCCAGGTTCTGGGATACTCTCTGACTGCCAATCCCACCACCATGACCCAGCAAGCAAATCAGTCCCGTTGTGCTCCGTAAACCCGTGGTGGATTTATGCAGGACGAGGGAGCATGCATCAAAGCAGGAAAAGGGAGATGGAGAAAAGAGGCATAATGGAGTTCTGCATCAAGAGGCATTAAACAGCAAGTGGTGACTTTGCAAGACACAACAAAGCAGTAAGGCATTGAGAAGCAAAGTATGTCCCCATGTAAGAGGCAACATTAACTGATTTGGCTGGATCCAAAAAATGTCAATGTGGCTTTCAAAGGATGAAGCTGCCTTCCTCAGGTTTACTTTCCACTTGATTGGCTCAGTGCAGTCCATCTATTTGAGAGTGGAGCAGAACATTAAAGCGATTGAAGGCTCGAAGGTCAGGTTAATGGTTCCAAATTGAATGGTGCCATTCTACAAAGTATTCACCCAAACTATGTTGGGTTTTCTGACTGTAAAGGACATAACAGTGGATCAAATGTACTGAATGGAAAGAGGTACAAGTAATGTGTTGTTTTACCTGGTGGAGTCACCTGAGGCCTCGGACAAGAAAGCAGGGCAATCAAAAGGCTGGTGGTCCACCTCGTGTGTTTGCTCTGGTTGTTGACCAGAGTATCATGATAGTATGATCCTTTTAGAATAATGAAAGAGGAGGGGAAGCTTGGTAGCTTCAGTCTAGGAAAAAACTAGGAGAATACTGTTATAATTCTGGATGGAAGATTCTAACTGTTTTTTTTTACTTTTGCAGCCTTTACTTCTGCAAGGCTGAGAACCTGCTTGTTTTTAGAATCAGCAGACATAAGCTAAATTCCACCAAGGGGCCAGAGATGCTGTTATCTGAAGAAAGGACATTTGTGTACCAAGAACATTTATCTGAAGAAAGGACATTTGTGTACCAAGAACATTTAATCTTCCTGCTTGTTTTGGTCAAGGCCTAGCCTTGATGCAAAATAAACCATTGTATTCAAAGAGATAAGCTGAAAATTATGTTATTCGATAGAAGCCTAGCATGCTAGCTTGCTCGCTTATCTTTCTTGCTGTGCTGGGATTAGGTGCTTGGGTAAGCAGTTTTTGGGTAATATAAGCCATGGTCCCGCTGCTGAAGTTTGAGACTCTCCGCGAGGTGGCAACATCTCTCAGCAAGAAGAAGAACTTCTAGAGTCCAGCCAATGTCCCGGTCGGGAGAGGTGAAGAAGCTGCTACCGGCGCCCTGACACCCTACTACGTGTGCAGTCGTTGCCTCGCTTCGGCAGTTGGGACCAGTCCAAGCGTTGATAAGTATAGTTGGGAAGGGCTTGCATATTGTAGTTTGAAATCAGCTTTTGAATTTGTAATAAACATTTGTATAAACTGAACTGCTCTCGGTGTGTGTGTGTCTATTTTCTTTCGGTAGCTCAAACACTGTGACCAATTTAAAATGAACAAAGTGAGAGGTACAAGTTTACCCAAGACAAAGGGAAATTGCAAAAGAAGTGCACAGATAATGATCCATCAACTTACATGTTGAACAATCCCCAGTGAAAGGAGAAGGGTGATCAGTGGCACTGGAATGGAATGCTATCATTAGAACAGAAGTGACAGAGAATGAGGAATGGGGAAAATTTCTTAATGAAAATGAGCTCAGGGAAGTATAGTCCTTTTAAAAACATTGATGGCCCTATCACTGCAATTCCCTCTTTCTACTGCTGACACTGGATCATTTTGTTAGCTTTGGCTTTAATTCCTTCACTTTCATTTCTGGCACAACCTTTCTTGACTGTCCACATATCTGGGACTGGCCTACTCCCACTAACTTCCATATTTACCTTGACCAGAGTTGTAATAATGTGCAAAGAATTGCAGGTAATTTTATCTCAACCTTCGGTTACGACTCTGATCTCCACAAATGGAATTCAAATCATTAGCTCAATCCTTTTTTAGCAGCTGGTTTTGATAATGATTCTACTTTTCCAACTTTCGCATCGGCCTTTTGGTTTTTCCCAGCCTCATTATCATTCTCCTTTATTGCTGTCACTTTTGCCATTCCACCTCTTACAGACTTCTTAATTTGTTCTTCTCCTGACTCCTATCCCTTCTTTCTTTTAAAAATATTTTTATTGAGTTTAACATATAAATCCTGCATACAAAGTCTTCTAATAAAACAAACAGCAGGTTATATCATATGCATATCACAAATTATATATATAATGTGAATCAAAAACCCCTCCATAATTGTTTGTTTAACAATAATTCTTTAAAACATCAAATTCTATCAATATGGTTTGTCTCTTTCTCAGAATATATTCCAATATAGTTATGGATATAAAATAAATAAGATGAAATTAAGCAATCCCTTTGTCTAAACAAAGGGTAAAAATCTGTTTTAATTAATGATATGATACATGATAATCATATTTAAACTCAGGTTTAACAAGTTAATCTAAAAAAAGATAAAAATAATTTTTAAAAATCAAAAAAAAACCTAAAACTAAATCTAATCCCTCCCTCTAACCAAGATTAACTTCTAGGGATATAAAGACATGGATCGACTAGCAACCATCAGACACTAGACAGAGGGTCTCCGGAACATCCAAACTTCTTAAATCTTCCATTTATGATAGTATTCTGTGAATGGTGAACTTGTCAAAATGAAACTTTATATCTTTGAAGTTGTATCTAATTTTTTCCAAGCTTAAACAGGACATAGCATCGTGTAACCACTGGGCATGAGTAGGAGGGGAGCCCTCCTTCCATTTTGTTAAAATTGCTCGTCTAGCTGTCAACGAGGTAAAAGCTAGAATTTTCTCAAGAATGTATCCTCTTCTCGAGAAAAGTCAAACAAAGCAACGAGAGGGCATGGTTCTATAGTTTGATCTTTAAAATCTTTGATAAAGTCTGAAAAACATCTTCCCAAATTTTTTCTAAATTAGGGTATTCCCAAAACATGAATTAATGAGGCTTCAAATATTTTACATTTATCCCCACACAGGATCAACATCTGGTAAAAACAAGATAATTTAACTTTGGACATATGTAACCTATGCACTACCTTAAATTGTAACACCTCCTTTTCCTTCTGCTATAGTTGTTGAAAATCTATGGACCAGAACTTTTTCTAGTTCTGATGAAAGACTATCCACCTTAAATGTTACCTTTCTCTCACTAAATTTGATGACAAATTTTTAAAAGTTTCTGCATTTAGAAATTAATCTAGGATTGTGAATCAAAAACGAAAGCTAATATGATGTTGTGTTTTTCAATGAACTCAAGCATGGTTTATAAGTAAATCAACAGCACTCTGCAGACATGTGGCATCATAATTATGAGGCTCTGCAGTCAGACAAGTAATGTAAGATGTGTATGCCATATGGAGGGCACTGAGTACGTGGTTTGCTGCATTTGAATAGTGCAGCTAAATATGATAGCGCGTATTCATCTGCATTCTCTCTCCAACTTCAATGTTCCCTCTGACCTCTCTCTCCATCAATTCTACGTTATCTCTATCCTTCAACTTGTTCTCCCCTCTCTAATCCCCTTTTCCTTCCAATCTCGTCTTCTCATGCTGATCCTCATTTCCTCTCTGATCCCCATCATCTCTTCACTTTCATTTCCACCTCCTGCTCTTCCCTTACTGCTCAACCCTCCCCTGGCCTGCTCCCAATCTCCTACCCAGCACTCCTTTCTTCCTCCTGCCTCTGGCTTCCATTCTCCAGGCAGTTAACAGGCTGAAGGGAGAAAGAGATGGCTCTGGATGCATGCTCTGTATCAGCCTGTGAATACCAACAACTCTGGGCCTCTTCAAGCAAAGGCTAGGAGAAGGTAACTCTGACTTCAAATCCCCGGGCTCGGCTCGCCCAGCCTTCAGTACCTGGAAAGGGCCCCAGCAATGGGCAAATAGCACATCAGTCTGGCAGCTGTGGCAGAGCATGGGAAACAGTTTCCATAGCGGTCTGCAGCAGCAAACTCGGTTGGCTTAGAATCCGTGAGGACAACAGCCAGTGAGCATAGTCTTGAAACAGACCACTGTGGAGCAATCCCGCATCACTCTGGCTGTCGTGCCTTGGTCTCCACCAGGCTCAGTGGCGTGGGACCCAGAGGGAGGCATTTGTCCTGGGCAAGCACTCGCCTTCAAGTCCTTGCCCCGGCACATGGTGCCTAAAGCTGAAAAGCTACAAGGCACTGTGTTCATCTTCGTTTGCGAAGGGATGGGCCATGGATGGGGGCGTTCAGAATGGGGAATGTGAGATGTTGTGGATCTTTAAATATTTGTGTGTGCCAGCAATCATTCTCAAGTATGACCAGTAGGTCTGCGACAATCACCAGTACTACTCAAATATTATGACAAGTCTTGCGAACCAGGGTAGAAGACCACATTTGTCCAGGGAGAAATTGTCCAGGCATTGATTTCAGAAAACAGACATATTAGTCGAAGCAACAAATCCACCACATGCTTTGCAGTAATATTATAACAGAACATACATCGAGCTCCATAAAATCACACACACCTAATGAGAATCACTACCGACGGTGTCTGTGCCATTGCACCCAGCAAACTTCCTACGCAAACAACCGCAAAGAACGCAGGGAAAGCATATTCACAGTTTGTTTTGGGACATTGTCCTGGCACAGCCGTGGCATTCCGGGTGAACTCATTGTTGATGCAGGCACAGTTGGTGAGATTCTGAAAAAGAAGAGCAATTGTTACAAAGGAAAAATAAGTAATAAACATGCTCAAAAATAAAACATTTTATTAGTCGTTTCTCTGAAAGGTTAGCTTTTATGTTTTTTACACAGCCGCTGCATTCCAGGAAATTATTGCCATTTTTCCAGAATGCATGCTGTGTAAAAAGATCAGAACGGGAATGAGGGTACCATTCCCATTCTGATATTTTACCTCCTCAACCCCTAGTAAATTTCCTGCAATCTAAAGTGAATTACAGGCATTCTACGAACCACGGGCTAATGAAGAGCACGTATCGATAATGCGCGTGGCAAGTCCCACCTCTTTAATTACCCCATTTAAAAACTCGCGTAAGGAAATGGAGAATTCGAGTTTTGGTCGCTCGTGTGTGAATGACTTAATGCTGAGATGTTGGACATTCTTCAGACCAGTAAAATCACGCAAATTATATCTAAAAAAACATTTGTTAATTTTACTGCAGAGTACCTTATTCCCTAGCTGATCACTGAATATTTAGAATATTTTCCTTGAGTTGAAGAGAAAGATGGACCTTTCTGGAAAATATATACCACAGAGTTAACACATGAGGACCCATTTGTTTATTCATTCCAAGTAATCTAGTAGATACATTTTGGAGTGAAACAAGAAATGATACAGATGCTGTGATTGTAGTAAATGCACTAAAATGCTGGAGGAACTCAGCAGGGCATGCAGGATCCATAGGAGCAGAATATATATAAAACTAATGTTTCAGGCTTGAGTTCTTACCTCAAAGAAGGCTGAAACGTGTATGGGCATTTACCTTCTATGGGCACTGCCATTCTTGCTGAGTTCTTCCAGCATTTTTATGTACTGTACTTAAGATACACATCCTAGAGAGCGAGAGAGAGAGAGAGAGAGAGAGAGAGAGAGTGTGTGTGTGTGTGTGTGTGTGTGTGTGTGTGTGTGTTTGTGTGTGTGTGTGTGTGTGTGTGTTTGTGTGTGTGTGTGTGTATTTACACGCGCGCCTGAAGGCACGTAAATGTTCGCAATACCCTGTAGTTGCCATCTACCTGATTTAATGTCCTCTTGTACAAGCTTTGGGTAAAGCAAAATTCTAAGTTTACCTTTCCCAATTGCTCACTCATCTATTAGATCACATTAAAATCCACTCCCAAATCGTCCTTCCCAAGACAAGGAGCTCCACATTTTCTGGTCATTTGTTCAATTCAGGCTAAGATGGTGGAGATTAGATTTGCGATCTTTACATGAATTTCTTCCCGTGTCGGTCCGTTTTAGGCAGATTTTCCGAAAGCTTGGTGCTCAGGTGTGCTGTCAGAAGACAGAGAGCATAGTAGTATCGATTTGCAGCTAGACAAGACCTTAGTTAGATCCCACTTGGAATATTGTGCCCATTTCTGGTCACCTCATTTCAGGAAAGATATGGAAGCTACAGAGAGGGTGTAAAGGAGATTTCCAAGGATTGGTGCCTGGTTTGGAGACCATGCCTAATGAGAAGAGGTTGAGTGAACTTTGTCATTTCTCCTTGGAGTAATGGGGGATGAAGAGTGACTAAATACAGGTGTGTAAGATGATGAGAGGCATTGAACATGTGGATGGCCAGTGTTTCCCCACCCCCACCCCCCGCCCCAGCACTGAAATGACTAACACAAGGGGGCATGGTTTTAAGGTATTTGGGAGGAAGTACAAGGTGGATGTAAGAGATAAGTTATTCCCACAGAGAGTGGAGGGTGCATAGGATGCAGAGCTGGCAACGATAGTGGAGGCAGGTGCAAGAGGATCTTTTAAGAGACTATTAGGTGGGTACATGGAACTGAAAGAATTGGAGGGTGACGCAGTAGGGAAATTCCAGGCAGTTATTGGAGTAGGTTATTGCGTGCTGTAGATTTCTCTGTTCTATATAAAATTATGAAAGCAACAGAGAAGATAGAAGCAGGGAAGGAGGTGAGATTAGAACTAAAAGACATTATCTCAAGATGCAGGATTACAAAGAAAGATGAGGAGGAACTGCTTCTCCCAGAGAGTAGTGAATCTATGGAAATCTCTGCCCAAGGAGCAGTAAAGGCATTGAATGCATTTAAGACATAGAGGGATTTTTGAAGGAATTAAGGGGGATGGGAAATGGGGGAGGGGGGGTGAGGTAAGTGGAGCTGACCCTATGGCCAGATCATCCATGATTGCCCAGTAGCACTCGCATCTGCTGTAATGAAATGCTTTGAGAGGTTGGTCATGGCCAGTATTAACTCATACCTAAGTAATGACCTGGAATGACCACAATTTGCCTATCGCCACAATTGTTCCAATCCCATTGGCTCTCCATTCAGCCCTGGATCCTCTGGACAAGAGCAGTGCTCTTTTCATTGCTTTTCATTGATTATAGCTCAGCTTTCATCACCATCTTCACCTCAGTACTGGTCAGCCATCTTCAAAACCTGGGCACTCCCTCTGCAACTGGATCCTTGACTTTCTCATTGGAAGACAACAGTTAGTGTGGATCGGTAACGATGTCTTCTCCTCCTCCTCACTGACAACACAGGCACACCACAAGGATGTGTGCTTAGCCCACTGCTCTACTCACAATACACCCGACTGCATGGCTAGGCACAATTCAAATGCCATCTGCAAATTAGCCGATGACTCCATGGTTGTCGACACAATCACAGACGGCAATGAGGAAGTGTACAGGAAAGAGATAGATCAGCTAGTAGAGTGGTGTCACAACAACCTTCCACTCAACATTAGCAAAACTAAGGAATTGGTTAGGAACCTCAGGAAGGAACAACCTGGAGAACACAAACCAGTCCTCAATGAGGGCAGAGCAGTGGAGAGGGTAAAGAACTTCAAATTCCTGGGAGTCAACATCTCTGAAGATCTATCCTGGGGCCTTTCATGTAAATGAATCCTGAAGAAGGCTCACCAGCAGCTATATTTTGGTAAGAGCTTGAGAAGATATGGTATGTCACCAAACATTTGCAAATTTCTACAGGTGTACCATAGAGAGCATTCTGACTGGTTGCATCAATCACTTGGCTTAGTGAACTCAACAAAGCATGAAAGGACTGCTTCTGTAACTGAATATGAAATACACACCATTTGTCACATCCAAAGATACTATTTGTACCAGCAGCACCAGGACTCCTGATTATATTGAAGTCCTTGAGCCATGGACAAGACAGGAAAAGGCTGCAGAGATTGGTAAACTCAGCCCGCGCCATCATAGGCATCAGTCTTCACTCCATCAAGGACATTCTTAAGAAGTGGGGTCTCAAGGACCCTTACCTCCCAGGCCATGTCCTCTTCTCACTGCTGAAGCCTGAAGACGAACACCCAATGGTACAAATGCAGCTTCTTCCCCCTCGCCATTAAATTTCTGAATGGGCAATTTTCTCTCTTCTTTTGCTCTAATTATTTAGTTTTAAGTAGTGCATTTAAGGAAACATAATTTATGGCAATTTTTTGTGCCTGTAATGCACTAAATAACAAATTCAATGACACATGTTCATGACAATAAACCTGATTCTGAAGTGGCAGGGCATGCTCGATGGGCCAGATAGACTACTCCTGCTCCTATGTCTCATGCTGCATGTTCCAATGTTTTATTTCAGAACAATGTAGGTTGGGAGTGGGTTTTCTTTCCTGAATGGTGGAATGGGCTGGGGGGGAGGGGGGTGTAGAAAAGGGATCTCCAAAGACTTGACTTTGACACTGAAATAGACAGTAACTGGCAAAAGAAAATTTAAGTAACTGGCGAAAGAATGAATGTGACATGAGAAAATCCAGCAGCAGTTTATTATAATCTGGTACACACTGTTTGACGGAGAAAATGTAAATGTCAAATAAAAATATAAAAATGGAAACATGGTAAATACATGAAATGGTACCATTTCTGTGAATTTGGGAATGAACAGGACACTTGCTTTAACTGGGTAGCTCTTTGAAACTCCAGATCAGTAATTGTCAGCTGAGCTGCCTTCTTTGAGATGCATCGCTCCACTATTCCATGGTTAACTTCTGCCTTGTATTTTGTCCAATGGGGGAAGGGCAGGTTTGGTGAGAGCTTACTGAGCAGGCTGGAAGGACTTGGTTTAATGAACTCAATGAGGCATGAAAGGGACTGCTTCTGAAGCTGAATATGAAATGTACACCGTTTGTCATATCACAAGATACTATTTGTACCAGCAGCACCAGGACTCCTGATTATATGCAAGTCATTGTGCCAAGCCAGAATTCTCTGATTGTCGAGAGAATCGCAATCCATGACAGCACCCCAGGGGCGTTTGTAGTCAGTGATTTCCTAACTGTGTAGACACAGGCAACAGAACCCTTAATTAAAAAGGCTATCTTATGTAATGCTTTTCATTTTGAGAATAGCTAAACCTGCAAGCTGAGATGTTGCTTCCCCACCAAGTTTACGGTAATAGGCAAGTCCTGAAATGGCATGTTTAGTTCCTACAGATGGTGAACTTCTCTTTATGGGTTTTACAACAGAGTTCTGAAAGTCACCCTGTTTAAATTATTCAGAAGTAGCGGGAGTGAAGACTGGGAGCACACTGAGAAAAGTCCATTTTTTTATGTACTTCCATTTTCTGGCGGCTTTTTTTGGGCCACTCTTTAAAGGTCAGAAATTTATGAATTGTCACCCTGCCAGAATTATTTTGTTATATTGTCTGCATTTCACAGTGAATTCAAACCCCTCAGTCAGTTGCCAGTAGGAGCAATGCTCTTACCATAGCAGGCATGAGCATTCACCCACCCACTTTTTCAGCTCTTTTGCCCTGATAAATCCAGCTCATCTTCCGGTCTTGGTATCGCTACTCCCACAGTAGGTTTTAGACTCCCACTCTTGATCCTTCAGCCCTCTTTATTTTTTTCCTTGGGCTATGACACTGACCTTGGCTCAGCCTGATTTTACTTGATCCTATCACTAGGATTTGGTCAAGGTCCACATTGACGAACTGTTCTCCAGTACCATTGTTGACTAAATTGGCAAATTGGATCTAAAATTGGCCTGGCATTAGGAGACAGAGGGTAGTATTTTTTTGTGGTTGGACAGCTGTGACTAGTGGGATTCCCCAGGGATTAGCACTTGAACCCTTGTTATTTGTAAAAGGCAGCAACGACTTGGATGTAGATGTAGAAAGCGGAATCAATAAGGTTGAAGGTGACACAAATATTGGTGGAGATGTGGATGGTAGGCTACAGGATGGCATTAATGTGCAGGTGAAATTGGCTGAGAAATTGCAGATGGAGTTTAGGTAAATGCCTTTTGGGAGTATTAATGAGAATGGGACATATACCATGAAAGGTAAGGTCCCAGGGACTATTGAGGAATAGAGGACCTTGGCATGCAGTCCAAGAATCCTTGAATGGGCAGCACAGGTAGATAATGTGGTTAAGAAGGCGTATGGGATGTTGGCCAAAATTCATCAGTGGATTGGATACAAGAGTAAGAGGATTATGTGCCACTCTTACGCAACATTGGTCAGACCTCAGCTGTAGTACTGCATGTAGTTCTGATCAGTCCTAGTTCCTTGGAATACCACACTTGTTTATATAATCTCGCCTCATAACTTAGCTCTTAGATCCAGTTCTCATCGGAGTTTACCTATGCACTCCTACAAGTCAGAAGGTGGAATTCTGGAATTTTCTACTGTAACGGCACTGGTTTACCACAGCTTACAAAACAAATAAAGAATACTCTCACTTGTTTCTTTCATCCACCATAAAGTCAACTTTTTTTTATTATTCTCTAGACACAACATTGCCTTCTTCAACTCCCCAAACACCACCCAGCTCAACCCCTCTGGCCTTCCCCTTGGCTCACTGCCACACGGGTGATCCTGACACTCTCACTCTCCTCCTCCTACATCTGAGATTCATCACCTGCTTCCTGACGCTTAACACACTGGCGCATGCGTGCTATGATCCCCGCATGTCGCATCGCTTTCATCATTAGCGGCGGCTGGCACCACTGGAGGTAAGTACGTGACTGCAATACGACCCCAGGGAATGGTGGAAGCTTCATAATTTAAGGCTTTAATGGAGGAAAGAGGTAATTTTATTGAAATATTATTGGGAATTGACCCAGATGAGGAATTAAGGCGGGCGACAGATTGTATTAACTACTCTTGCTCCTATTTTCCTATAATCCTTTGTAATATATGTTTGATAACGTAACAACCACCAATCAGTGGCTGGAATATTTTTTTTCAATTCTTTAGCAGTCACACTGAACAGATTTCCAACAGCCAATAAAGTTGTCAAATGGTAACATTCAGTTGATTTTCCTGAACACAAGCTGAGAATTTACTTGAGAGTTGGGCGGGCACCTTTCTCAGATGAATTGCAACTTCAGTCGCATTTGTGCTTACATGGTGCCCTCTAGTGGCAGGATCATGTTTTACCAGCTACGTTCTCATCCAAGTCACAGGAACCACTTTCGGACAGGAGTAACAAATTGCCAAGCAAAAATAGGAGCCCTAGCTACTCCTTGAGCTCTGAGATCAATTACATTACACTAACAAGAGCAAATTGAGCCTATATTTTACCTGAATAGAGCTTTCTAATCTACAGTAAACAAGCAGAAACTAAAGTCTTGGTCAAAGATTTAAATGGAAAGAGAAGATTTTAAGCTTCAATTCCAGATGACTAGGATCTCTTCAGATGAAGGTTTTGCTCCCAAAGGAGAGATGAAGGGATAGACTTTACTGAAGCTTTTTTTTTAGCTGCTCCCTTTAATTCTTAGCTTTCAGACCAAGCTTTTTTGTGGAGTTTAACTTGAACAAGAAAGTCTGCAGATCCTCAGGTCAGGTGTAATGGACTAATGGGCTGGAGAAACTCGGCAAAGCCACCCTGAATCCATGGTAAGTAAAGACAATGAAGGTTTTGGGCCTTAGTCAGTGTTTTAATAACACTTTTGTGGAGCACCTTCAAAGGGTGCATTGTCGATCCTACATAAATTTTCTTCCTGAATTGTCTTGTCATGAAACCATCATTTCCGAGCCCAGCCTTCCACATGTAATTTTTTAATCAGGCGTAAATGTGTCAAAAATCCAGCAGATCTCGCCAGGACCTATGACATATTTTTGACACACCCTTACAGAGGAACTGCTGGCCTTACTTCTAAGAAAACAGTAAAAAAAAAGCAGGAAATGTCATTGAAATTACTCAAATCTGATAGCTCTGCATTTTCTAAAAAGGGCCTGATTATTCAGATGTAACCACTCCTAACCACAATAAACGGGGTGTTCAGACTTGAGCAGAAAAGACTTAAATTTGAAAAATAGCTCACCGAAGAATGCATATTTTGTCCCAAATTGTATCTATTTTCAAAAGAAAATACTTGACTATGAAATAATAATTGATGACAGTAAGCATCCATGATAGACACTACAACTCTGATTAACCAAAATCGTTGGGCCTGAGCCTTATGTCGCATGAACAATATTTTCAGATAGCTGGTAATTTTTTTTTAAAACAGTCCAGAAGTAACAGTGAATCATTTGTAAAAGTGTTTAAACAACAAGGGAAGGTTCTTTAAGCATTAAATGATGTTTAATTCTCACCAAAAAACACCTGAACAAAATAAGATAAATCCAACACCAAAAACTCAAAATTCTACTCAGAGGTTTTTTCCAAGATTTGTTCAACCTGTGACGTCAGTTTGGCTCCAATTAAAATTTTGGGTAACTGAGGATTTCTGATTGCTTTGGGTATCTTCATTTATCCAATTTTTTTTTTTTTGGTGGCGAAATGATGTCATTTGCTGGAAACTGTAGAAAACTGTAAAAATTGCTTTCTTCCCCTTTATGTCCACATGTGACAGATTATGTTATATGTTATATTATGTATAAATATGCTTTTGAAGAAAAATCATGGAGGTTTTTTTAGTGTAGGTCACAAACAAATACAAACACTTCAAAAACAGATCTCATTTAAAATGCTGGAGCTCTGCTCAAGCCAAACAGTCCAGGCTCTGAGTACCTTTGCAAAATCTTCGAAGAATGCCTATAGGGACTTCACAAGTAGGTGGTAATTGGACATGCTGTGAAGTAATGGATTATTGGTTTGGAAAGCAACAGATGAATGAACTTGGAAGATTAGGTCCGGAGCTGCAGTCTGTCTGAATGCAGTTTGCTGTTCTGGGAAGGTCATGTGGTTTTGCAAGCAGAGAGAGTCAAACAGTCTTTTCTCTGAGAGAGAGAGAGAGAGAGAGAGAGAGAGAGAGAGAGAGAGAGAGATAATTCAGTACTACAGTTCAGCAGCAGCAGCTAGGACTGGAACAGGACAAGCTGCCAAGCTTGTGGAAAAACCCCATTTTGAAGATGGATTGTGAGTGCTTAGTTCAACCTGTTCAGAGCCCTTGTGGTTCATGCAAGAGGAGAGTACTGACTGCCTAATGTTTCACTTGAAATAAGGAAAACAAAAAGGAACTCTGTAGTGACCTGAAAGAAAGAGGTTATCATCTGAAAAACCCTGATGGGGCAAGGTTTTTTGGCAAGTCACTGAAGTGGCTGATTAGAAGGGATCAGCTTGTGTCCAATGAGCAACAAATCTCTCTCTGAAAACTGACAAGAACTTTCCTGAGTGGTAACCATTTATCTTTCGAGCACCAAAGCCTGGTGAAATTCATAAATGATAAATTCTGTGCACAGTGTAAGAATTGTCTGCAACCAGTGAACTTGGAGAAGTGAGAAGTGAGATTGGACTGTGAATCAAATAACTTTTCTAAACTTACACACAGACAAATTACATACATGTGCTCTTAGAATTTAAAAGGGGTTAAATTAATAGTAATAAGTTAAAGTTTGATTCTGTTTTCATGTTTAAAGATAATTAAAAGTTAATTTTGTTTAAGTAACCATTTGTCTTGGTGAATTTCTGTTGCTGCTGGGTTTTGGGGTCCTCTGAGCCCATAACACACCATCTTGCTTTACACCTAGAACTGTGTTGCTCAGAACAACAACACCATCTACATATTTGCTGACAATACCACGGTAGTGGGTTGTAGAAAAAGGGACAATGAGTCAGCATACAGGAGGGAGATTGAAAACATGGCTGAATGGTGCACCAACAATAACCTTGCATTCATTGTCACCAAAACCAAGGACCTGATTGTAGACCTTAGGAAAGGAAAACCAGAGGTGTATGATCCAGTATTCATTGGGGTATCAGAGGTGGATAGGGAGAGCAACTTTAAATTCCTGTGAATCACCATCTCCGTCGACCTTTCCTGGATCCAACACACTAATATCATCGTAAAGAAAGCACGTCAGCACCTCAACTTCCTCAGGAGTTTGTGAAGGTTTGGTATGACTCTGGAAAACTTGGTGAACCTCTACAGATGTGAAGTGGAAGGTATGCTGACTGACTACATCATGGCCTGGTATGGGGGCACCAATACCCCTGAGAGGAAAGCCCGGAAAAAAGATAGTGGACACAGCTCAGTACATCACAGGCAAAACCCTCCCCACTGTCGAGAAAAGCCACATTGAACATTGCTGACAGAGAGTAGCACCCACTCAGAGCGTGCTCTGTTCTCAAGGCTGCCCTTAGGAAGGAGGTAATAGGTGCAACAGGACATATAACAGCAGGTTCAGAAACAGACTCTTAAACTACAAACTCAATCAGAGACTTGTTCAAGGACTCATACTTCACACATTATTTATTATTGAATATTATATTTTTTTGTTTACATTTCCTCTTTTGTGTACATATTTTTTGCACTACTGATTCTGCTTCTCTGCTTTCTACAGAACAAAGAAACCCAGGGTTGTGTGTGCTGTCATGTATGCCCTCTGACAAGAAATCTGTAATCATTTTGAAGTGTATAGTTTGACAGATGGAAAAAGCATCAACTCAAACAGATTTTATATTCCACAACCATGAGGTTAGAGAAAAAATACTGTAAAGTGTGATTGGGACTACCTTTGTTATGGCCTCAAGTACGATCGGAGTTGTAATGCCAAATCACAATATAAATATCGATTTTACAAAGTTAGAGATGGCTTTAAGATCAGTATTAAGGTGTTCTCCTTTCTAATGGTCTATCCTGTATACGGGACGAAAACCAGTTCTACAATGGATCATGCTTTGAAATCGACATCACGCCTTGTAGTGGGTCCCTTTCTAGCTCCACAAGCCTGCTGCATGATTTCCCTGCTCTATGTTTCTACCCCCCACCCCCCAACTTCGCTGATCATGGACTTCACAACTGAATCTGCTCCCAACTCTGCATGTCCCATCCCTATCCCCATACCCACACCACCAAACCTGCTCCTTTCACAAAGAAGTCAGCCAGAATGTGGCCAAGAAACTGCAAACCAAAGCCTGAATTCCCTTCAATTTTTAACAAGTTTATGAATTACAAAATATAAACATGCTAAATTGTCCACCACATGTCTGATCAAATTTACACTCCACAAGTTACTTCCTTTCCTCCTTTACTGAATTAACATATTCATAATTTCCTGTCTCCTTCATGTGGTCACACAGCATCTGCTGATGCATCAGAAATTCTCTTACCCATCTATTGAATCAAGCTAACGACTACATGAAAGTGAAATACGTATCAAAGCACTAACAAGTTCCATATCGAAGTCCGCAACAGCCCTTAACTCTTCAGCTTTATTGCTGCTGAATTTCACATCCACAGCTTTGCTACTGCTTGACCATTACAAGGAAATACTCACCTTGATAAATCCTCCTCAACTCAAGGTTTTTAAAATCTTTGTGCCCTGCATCGTCGTCACCAAGTCCTATTCATTTATCACCCCTTATGCTTTCTGGATCCTGGTTAGGCAATGCTTCAATTTTAATTTCCAATCTTGTTTTCAATTCCCCCCCCCCCCCACCTCATGCCTTTATCCTCCACATAACCGTAATACTCTCTAGCCCTATAATCCTCCAAGATTTCACCTGACCATCCTTGAATCTAATCCCTCCACTACAAATGCTCAGTTCTTAATGCCCTTGGCTATAGAATTCCTTGGTAAATTTCACCTCCAGTTTAACTTCTACATCTGCCCTAACTGCCCAAATACACACACATATTTATATATATAAACACACAGACACACACACACACACACACACTATAAATATTTGTGTGGGGCATGCGTGTACGTTTGAGTGTGTGTGTGTGTGTGTGTGTGTGTGTGTGTGTGTCTGTATCTATATATTTTTGTGTGCATACATGCATGATGCGTGTATGTTTGAGTGTGTGTATGTGTACATGTGTGTGTGTGTCTACATATATTTGTGTATGCTCGTGCATGTTTGTATGTATATTTGAGTGTGTGTGTGTGTGTGGAAAACACTGTGAATTGCTTTGTTACCTTGTAAGTTCTACAAAGTACAATTTACTGTTGTAGCTGTGTTTTGCACCTTGACTGTTAAATGTGATGAAAAGTTCCCCATTGACCTCAGATTTCAGATATATTGTCAGAGTGCATACCGTATATTTAGGTGTATAAATCGAGTCGTAAAACCCTCAAAAATCACTCAAAAAATGGGGTTGACTATATACTTTTGAAAACGAAAAATTAGATGCACGGTGATTTGGTGTATAGGTCGATGCTGAAAGCATCTCCCCGACACGTATCCACCGCTGGGCACTATCATAACTGCTCCTACCTGGGACCCTGACATTGCTGTCACTGCTCCTGCCCGGTAGGATGAAGTTTCTGCTCCTGCCAGGACCATAATGTCACTGCTCCAGCTACGAGGGTCGTCGCTGTTGCTATCCAGTAGGCTGAGGTTATTTTTTAAACTTAACTTACAGCCTTTTACTTGTGATTGGGATGTTTTAAAAAATTTGTGATGCTCATGGGATGCCCAGACAACCTGAAAAATGGGGGTCGACTTGTATGCCAGATATACCATAAAACCATTAAAATGAGGCTAAAAAAATGGGTCGACCTATCTTCTAATCAACTTATATGCTGAAATACATTGTATATAACCTCACATACAACTCTGAGATTCTTTTTCCCTGCTGGCTCAGCAGAATTACCACTAATTGGTAGTGCTAAAAAAAACTGTACACAGTGTAAACACATAAACAAACCAAGAACTGTAAACAGATAACAAATGGAAAATGACTGCTACAATACAGAGCGAAAAAAAGAAAATCAATGAAAATTAGGCTCTGATTGAGTTTGTTATTGAGGAGTCTGATGGTGGAGGGGTATCAGCTGTTCCTGAACCAGGTAGTGTGCGTCTTCTGCCACCTATACCTCTTTCCTGATGGCAGCAGTGAGAACAGAGCGTGTGCTGGGTGGTGTGGTTCCTTGATAATTGCTGCTGCTCTTCGATGGCAGTATTCCCTGTGGATGTACTCAATAGTGGGGAGGGTTTTGCCTGTCATGTCCTGGGCTGTGTCCACTACCTTTTGAAAGGTTTTACATTCAGGGGTACTGGTGTCCCCATATTGGACAATGATGCAGCCGGTCACCTCTGTAGAAATTTGTCAGGGTTTCTGGTGTCATCCCAAACCTCCGCAAATTCGAAGTCGAGGCGCTCTAGTACTTTCTTCATGATGCCATTGGTGAATCGGGTCCAGGAAAGATCCTCCGAATAGTGATCCTAAGAACTTGCTCACCTTCTCCACCTCTGATCCCCCCAATGATCACTGAATTGTAAATCTCTGGCTTTCCTTTCCTGAAGTCAACATTCATCTCCTTAATTTTGGTGACATTGAGTGCAAGGTTGTTGTTGTTGCACCATTCAGCCAAGTTTTCAATCTCTCTCCTGTATGCTGATTCATCCCCTTCCTTTATACAACCCACTACTCTGGTATCATCGGCAAATTTGTAGATGGTGTTATTGTCGTACCGAGCTACACAATCGTACGTGTAAAGTGAGTAGAGCAAAGAGCTAAGAACATTGCCCTGCAGGGCTCCAGTATTGATGGAACTTGAAGAGGAGAAGTTCTTACCAATCTTCACTGATTGTGGTCTGGAAGTGAAGAAATTCATGATCCAATTACAAAGTAAGGTGTTAACACCCAGATCTTGGAGTTTATTGATCAGTTTTGAGGGGATAATGGTGTTAAATGCCAAACTGTAGCCATTAAAGAACATCCTGATGTATGCATCTTTGCTGTCCAGGTGTTCCAGGGGTTTGTGTTGATCTGTTACTACAATAGGCAAACTGGAATGTATCCATGTCACCACTCAGACAGGAGCTGATACGCTTCATCACCAGCCTTTCAAAGCATTTCATCATTGTTGATGTAAGTGCCACTGGTCAATAGTCATTAAGGCAGGTTACTACATTCTTCTTGGTGCCTGTTTGAAACAGGTGGGTACCACGTCCTGCCAGAGTGAGATGTTGAAGATATCTGTGAATATCTTGGTAAATTGGTCAGCACAGATTTTTAATACTCGACCAGGTAAGCCATCCGGGCCGGATGCTTTCCTCGGATACACTCACCTGTGGAGAAATCTACCTTGAATTCCTTTGGGATTTTATTGCAGTCTATCCAGTGAAGAAACAAGCCTTCCGTCGCGCATGCAGCCATCTTCAGCGCAAACTCCGGGAGATCCAAAATGAGTGGTGGACTAGCCTCGCCAAGCGAAACCAGCTCAGCACGGACATTGGCGACTTCAGGGGTTTCTACGAGGCTCTAAAGGCTGTGTACGGCCCCTCACCCCAAGTCCAAAGCCCGCTGCGCAGCTCAGACGGCAAAGTCCTCCTCGGCGACAAGATCTCCATCCTCAACCGATGGTCAGAACACTTCCAATCTCTTTTCAGTGCCAACCGCTCAGTTCAAGATTCCGCCCTGCTCCAGCTCCCTCAACAGCCCCTAAGGCTAGAGTTGGATGAGGTCCTCACCCAGGATGAGACATATAAGGCAATTGAACAACTGAAAAGTGACAAAGCAGCAGGTATGGATGGAATCCCCAGAGGTCTGGAAGGCTGGCGGCAAAACTCTGCATGTCAAACTGCATGAGTTTTTCAAGCTTTGTTGGGACCAAGGAAAACTGCCTCAGGACCTTCGTGATGCCATCATCATCACCCTGTGCAAAAACAAAGGCGAGAAATCAGACTGCTCAAACTACAGGGGAATCACGCTGCTCTCCATTGCAGGCAAAATCTTCACTAGGATTCTCCTAAATAGAATAATACCTACTGTCGCCGAGAATATTCTCCCAGAATCAGTGCGGCTTTCGCGCAAACAGAGACATGGTCTTTGCCCTCAGACAGCTCCAATAAAAGTGCAGAGAACAAAACAAAGGACTCTACATCACCTTTGTTGACCTCACCAAAGCCTTCGACACCGTGAGCAGGAAAGGGCTTTGGCAAATACTAGAGCGCATAGGATGCCCCCCAAAGTTCCTCAACATTGTTATCCAACTGCACGAAAACCAACAAGGTCAGGTCAGATACAGCAATGAGCACTCTGAACCCTTCTCCATTAACAATGGCGTGAAGCAAGGCTGTGTTCTCGCACCTACCCTCTTTTCAATCTTCTTCAGCATGATGCTGAACCAAGCCATGAAAGACCCCAACAATGAAGACGGTGTTTACATCCGGTACCGCATGGATGGCAGGCTCTTCAATCTGAGGCGCCTGCAAGCTAACACCAAGACACAAGAGAAATTTGTCCGTGAACTACTCTTTGCAGACGATGCCGCTTTAGTTGCCCATTCAGAGCCAGCTCTTCAGCGCTTGACGTCCTGTTTTGCGGAAACTGCCAAAATGTTTGGCCTGGAATTCAGCCTGAAGAAAACAGAGGTCCTCCATCAGCCAGCTCCCCACCATGACTACCAGCCCCCCCACATCTCCATCAGGCACACAAAACTCAAAGCGGTTAACCAGTTTACCTATCTCGGCTGCACCATTTCATCAGATGCAAGGATCGACAACGAGATAGACAACAGACTCGCCAAGGCAAATAGCGCCTTTGGAAGACTACACAAAAGAGTCTGGAAAAACAACCAACTGAAAAACCTCACAAAGATAAGCGTATACAGAGCCGTTGTCATACCCACACTCCTGTTCGGCTCTGAATCATGGATCCTCTACCGGCATCACCTACGGATCCTATTACGCTTCCACCAGCGTTGTCTCCGCTCCATCCTCAACATCCATTGGAGCGCCTTCATCCCTAACATCGAAGTACTCGAGATGGTAGAGGCTGACAGCATCGAGTCCACGCTGCTGAAGATCCAGCTGCGCTGGGTGGGTCACGTCTCCAGAATGGAGGACCATCGCCTTCCCAAGATCATGTTATATGGCGAGCTCTCCATTGGCCACCGTGACAGAGGTGCACCAAAGAAGAGGTACAAGGACTGCCTAAAGAAATCTCTTGGTGCCTGCCACATTGACCACCGCCAGTGGGCTGATATCGCCTCAAACCGTACATCTTGGCGCCTCACAGTTTGGCGGGCAGCATCCTCCTTTGAAGAAGACTGCAGAGCCCACCTCACTGACAAAAGACAAAGGAGGAAAAACCCAACACCCAACCCCAACCCACCAATTTTCCCCTGCAACCGCTGCAACCGTGTCTGCCTGTCCCGCATCGGACTTGTCAGCCACAAACGAGCCTGCAGCTGACGTGGACATTTACCCCCTCCATAAATCTTCGTCCGCGAAGCCAAGCCAAATAAATCTTATATTTGCAATCCACAGTTCTTCTTTCCCAGCATGAGGGAACAATGTGAAACTGTTACCTCATTTTACTTATTTCATTAATTCACACTGCTTACCTCAGTTTACAACTCGCTTATACAGGATGGATATGTTAGTTCAGGAGGCTATTACTGGAAACCAACCTACCCAGGGCACAGAGGCGACACTGGCAGGGAAACACCAACATCATTAAGATCAGCACTGCATAAATTCCAATATTAATGGAGCTGACAAGAATATTCCTTTCACTAACCCCAAGGAAATGACGGCCTCCTGTCACTTGAAAGCTTTCAGCTCAAACATGGTGATGCAGCAGGCAACATGGTGATTACAGCTAGAAATGCAATTTGAATATTACTGTAATTATACTAGCCCTAAGACTGAAAGATGAAAAGGCAAATTTAATTAAAAAGAGAAATCTTTTAATTCTACAGGTGCTCCACAATTTGGGATGGGGTTAGGTCACGGCAAACCCAGGGTAAGTAAAAAAATAATCGGAAGTCAAAAAATAATACTGCACCTACCATTTTTTATAATTAAACTCTGAATTCCTTTATTCCACACTGAACAAAAACCATTAACATACACAGCTGAAAGCACACTGTGCATGAAGAATGTGTGAAGCAATGAACTGAAATTAATTGCTGGATGGTGGGGAGGGTGAGGAGGGTGGCGATGGTGAAGAGGGTGGGTAAGGTGGGGATGGCGAGGAAGGGACTGGGGCATCGACACTTGTTGAAGGCACTGGGGTAATGACATTTGTTGAAGGCACTGGGGCATCGACATTTATTGAAGGCACTGGGGCATCGACACTTGTTGAAGGCACTGGGGTAATGACATTTGTTGAAGGCACTGGGGCATTGACACTTGATGAAGGCACTGGGGCATTGACACTTGTTGATGGTTTAACAGGCATAGTCTTCTTCAGGAATCGCGAGAGAGTAGCATACCACATATCATAAATACGTGAACAGTTCGGAATGCTAAATTTAAAGTACAGATTCGACCCATCATAACTTTGAAAAATCATAAGTTGGACCATTGTAAGTAGGGGAGCACCTGTACTCACTTTACCCTCCCTCCAATACTTCTTCCCATTTCCTTCTTAGGAAAACTTATGACTGAAATTTAACGAGTCTAATATCCATTTTAACTTCTCATCTAGCTTTAAGACTTTGACATTTTCCCTGCTAAATTCTGTGGTAGTAGTGGCTGAGGAAAACATCAAGTCCAATCTATCTGTTAAGCCCTGTGAGGATCAATGTTTCAATGAGATTGCCATTCATTCATCAAAACAATATTATTCCACATTATATTCTGTCTATTGACCTCTGCTCATTCTCCTCACATCCCAAATGCCAAATAGCTTTATAAAATCTGCAACCTCGAATAAATTTGACTTGATTTCTCCATCCAAAACATGTGTATTGTACAGCTGGAACCTATGCACTGATCTTTGCAGCATCTCACTAGTGATACCCATCCAACCTAAAATGCTCTCAATCCTATTTTTACCGTCAGTTAACCAGTCGTCAATCCAAGGCAGAGTAATACGCATCATAATATGTGTTTTTGTAATCTTTTGTGGCCACCTAAGCTCGTTTTTCATGATCTAATCCTGATACAACTTTGTACTCTGTATGTTTGTCCAGCAAGATATCTCTTTAAAATCCGACAAAGATGTCTCCCAACTGGTAAACTAGGTATATACCTGATGAAGGCTCCAGGCCCAAAATGTTGATTACCCTGCAAATGCTTCATGGCTTGCTGAGTTTCTCTGTCACAGTTATGTATTGCATTCAACCCCAGCATCTGCAGACTTTCTAACTCCAAAGCTATAACAGTTACAACAACCTTTTTTTCTTTGTTTTCCACTGGCTTTTTTAAAATATTCTCCTTTCCCTTGTCTGTAACATCCTTCTGTTGCTGAATTCTGAACTTGTCCCAATCGTTAGGATTATTACAGATTTTCTTTGACCTGTTGAATTCTTCCAATGTTCAGAATTTTGTTCTAGTTTCCAGCAGTTTATTTTGATTTCTTCAGGCTTACTGATTTTTTGGCAAAGTTTGACATATTTTCTTTTGATCTAATATTATCTATAACTTCTCTTAACTGCCACAGACATAACAGTTTTCTGTGAGAGTTATTGTGATTTAAGAGCTACATATCATCTGTATCTTGTATTAGTTCTGTAAACATGAGACCATTGTCATACTAGATACAGCACTGTAGCAGGCTAATTCAGCCCTATGAGTCCATGCCACCAAATTTACATTCCAATAACCTACACTCCGGTATGTTTTTGAAGGGTGGGAGGAAACCGGAGCACCTGGAGAAAAGCCACACAAATACAGGGAGAATGGCTGATTGCATCACTGTCTGGTATGGAGGTGCCAATGCACAGGACAGAGAAAGACTACAGAATTGTGAACTCAGTCAGCACCATCATGGGCATCAGGCTTCACTCCATCGAGGACATCTACAAGAGGCGGCATCTTAAGAAAGAAGCCTCTATCCTCAAGGACCCTCACCATCCAGGCCATGTCCTCTTCACTCTGCTACCAACAGGAAGGAGGTGCAGGAGCCTGAAGACGAACACCTAATGTTACATAAACAGCTTCTTCCCCTCTGCCATTTCTGAATAGACAATGAACCACAGGCACGACATCACTTTCTCTTTTTAATGTTCATTCAAATGTCCAGCAATATTTGGCCCTGTAATGCTGCCACAAAACAATGCATTTCATCCCATGTTCATGACAACAAAATTCTGATTCTTATACTTTCAATTCTTATGAAAAAAACTTCTCATCCCTTTCTGTAAAGACATTTTAACTATCTGATTAATTATTGATGAACTTTTTCCTCATTAAACAACACCTTCTGTTCTTCTTAGTCATGAAAGTATAGGAGCCTCAAAATCAGGACTGCCTGGCTGGGAAGTAGCTTCTTACCACAGGCTGTAACCAAGTGTGTAAATAAATAATTCCTATATACATATATATGTATATGTATATATATATATATATATATATATATAAATTTACATCTTAGGTTTAGGTATATATGTGATTATTTTGTGCTGTGTATTGTGTGTGTGCATGTGAGCACCATGTTCTGGAGTAAAGCTGTTTCATCTGCTTGTAACTGTATAGTCAGATGATAATTAATTGATCCTGAACTGACATCATATCGCATGATACAGAACCTTCAGCCAATGTGCCCACACTGACCAAAAATGTCCCACCCATACTAGTCCCACCGTTTGCCTCATATAGCCTCTAAACCAATGGTTTTCAAACTTTTTCTTTCCACTTTAAGTATTCCCTATGCCATAGATGTTCCATGATTAGTGAGGGATTGCTTAAGGTGGTATGTGGGTGGAAAGAAAAAGTTTGAAAACTACTGTTTTCATCAGCCTTATCGGCTCATTATGTGCACAGTTTCATAACTCCAAAGGAAATGGACCAATGACATTTTTTCTCAAGCAAAATATTTCTGTAACATTTGGATCTAGAGCAGTGATGCTCAACCTTCCCTTCCCACTCACATCCCACCTTAAGCAATCCCTTACTAATCACAGAGCATCTATTTAAGGTGGCTTGTGAGTGGAAAGAAAAAAATTTGAAAGCCACTGCTCTAAACCTACCCTGTTCATGTACCCAGTTAACTATTTATTAAGCATTGCAATAATAGCAGCCTCAACTCATCCTTCTGGCAGTTTGTTCTATACTCTTTGTATAAAAAGATACCCCTCATGTTTCAATTAAATATTTCCTCCCCTCACCTTAAACCAGTGGCTCTCAAACTTTTTCTTTCCCGTCACATACCACCTGAAGTCATCCCTTACTAATCACACAGCGCATTTGGCATAGGACGTTTTAAATGGAAAAATGCAACTATTTACAGAAAAAGAAAACGCTCACCCTGTTGCTACACCCGGCAAAACACGGGGAGAGGTACGTGATGCCATCAGACCCACAGACCGGATTTAAAGTCTCTTTTGAACATCTGCAATCTTCGTTACATAGTACAGTTAGATCCCTTCTGAATCCATCAAAGGAGCTAAAAGAAAAATCAAAAGTCACAATAAACCATGTCCAAAAACTGAAAGATTTGCTTCAACACTTAAAGGCTGCTAACCAGATGATACTAAAGCATAATGTTGCTCAGACAATTGTTTCTAAATCATGAGAATTGCGGTTATAATAGATTATGAAAGTGAGACTTTCCTCCAGTCTGGAGACAATTTCGCCCCTTGTTAAATTCCTCAGGAGAGTGAGAGTTTGTTTACATTTCTTTTTTGTTTTCATTTCTCTCTGTTGTACACAGATCTTTTCATGCTTCTTTTATTTTCCTAATTTTCCCTGATGAAATTCAACCAAAATCCACCAGGTAGCTTAGCTGATATTTGGCATTCCAGATTTCTGTTCTTGATAAAGAATCGTTTTCTCCATTCGCACATGTCCTTTATTTGGGATGTCAAAAAAACGTTCTGTCAGGATTGAAAGTAGATGACATGGAACAATGAGAATTTACCAATATTCCAGAAGCCAGGAATAGAGCGAGTTGTGAGGATGGGGAGTTGGGAGTTTAAGGTGGCAGTTCCAGGCACATCTAACAATGTGGTGCCCAACCAAGTGAAGCTACAGCACGAACACAAGTTCAACTTCATTACCGTCCGATAGCACAAGTGCAACCCGACGAAACAGCATTCTCTGGTCCTCAGTGAAAAACATGCAGCCACACAACCAGACATAATACGCATACAGACAAACAGTGCATATGAAGGATAACTATGCATATAGAAAAATAAATATTATTGGATGAATATTAGAGTCTCGGATAGTCAGTGTGAGCAGTTCCTTTGGTCGTTCAGCATTCTCACTGCCTGTGGGAAGAAGCTGTTCCTCAGCCTATTGGTACTGGCTCTGATCCTCTTGTATCTCTTCCACAACGGGAGTGATAACTACATGTGTATTAAGCAATGAAAAGAGCATGAATTAATGTTAATTGCATAATCAATCAATCAGATCAAAGCTCTGTAGCCTTACCTCATCTACTCACGAATGAAGTGAGAAATTATCTTGCTAGTGGATGAAGTAAGCTCCAAGACCAACCCGAACTTCAAAGATGACTGGAGTCCACGAGTTCTAGCATCAAGGTTGAAACATGCATAACCCTGATCAAGCAGAATAGATGATGCACTTGACGGCAAAGAGATGCAGCACTGGCTGCTGTTAATTCAAATTTGCCAAAACTTGAATACTGACTGTGTGGAGTCTGCTCTTCCTTCCTGTGACCACATGAGTTTCCTTTCCCCAGGTACTGTTTTCATCCCACATGCCAAAGGCATTCTGGTTGAAAGGTTAATTAACCACTATAACATGCCGCCAGGGTAAATGAGTGGTGGAGAATTTGGATAATGGCAAAGAGGAGGTTTATGTGGGAGAAGGAAAATAAAATTGGTTAAGTGTAGATGGGTGCCTGATAACTAATACAGGCAGGGTGATGTATGACTCTTACCACTGTCACTGTCTACATACTGACAGCACTTCAGCATCCTCCTGGATGTAAATTAAGTGTGCCAAGTAGCTTTCACCAACTCTTTTCTGTGAATCCTGGTTGCATGTATTACACGTATAACAATGCGTGGGTTCCCTCTCCAGGTACTCCGGTTTCCTCCCACCATGCGTAAATGTACCAGGGGTGTAGGTCAATTGGGTGTAATTGGGTAGCACAGGGTCCTGGGCCAAAAGGGCCTGTTACCATGCTGTAGGTCTAGATTTACAAAAAAATAATTAAAAATACTTCTTGACACTGTACGTTAGCTTAACTCTTCAAGAGTATCCATAACCCTTACTACTTATGAACATTTCATAGGTCTCCATGTTCAATCCGAGTTTATTGTCACATACATTGGCATAATGTGCAGGTTAACCAAAATTCTTACTTGCAGAATCCGCACAGGTACATAAGTCACACCAACTGCAGAACTAAAAATATAAATGACCACAAGCACAAGGCAGAAAATAAAAATAACAAATATCAAAGGACGGATAAATACATATTGACAGTTAGTGTAAGAAAGAAAATGATGTTTTCATCATGCAGACACATCTTTTTGTGGTTCATGGTTTAGGTTAAAGTAATAAGGGATGGTTCAAGAGCCTGATAGTTGTTTGATAAAACTGTTTTGGAACCTGAAAGTGCTGGACTTCAGGCTACTGTGCCTTTTGCCTGAAGATAACTGCGAGAAGAGTTTGTGAACATGGTGATGGGAGTCCTTTACAAGGTTGGCTGTCTTCAGGAGGAATCATTTCCCTTCACTGCTTTCAATAGATAGAGGATCAATGTCCTTGATTACCTTGGCTACTTTCTGCTATCCTCTACGTTCCTGGGCACTCAAGTTTCTAAACCAGACTATGATGCCACCAGTAAGTATACTTTCCTCAGAGCACCTGGAGAAGTGCAATAGAATATTCAGCGATATATCAAATCTCCTCAGACCATTGGTGCACATTCTTCACGGTTGCCTCAATGTGCTGGTCCAAGGGAGGTCTCTCAGGGACTTGAATGCACTAACCCTCACCCTGTCAATAAAGACAGGTGAACCCTCAGCCGCCCCTCCCTGAACTCCACAATATGCTCCTCAGTCTTGGTGACGTTGGAAACAAAACACTGTTCTGGCAGCACCCAAACAGATTCTCAATCTCCACTTTGCATTCTGTCATGGAGACAGTAAATAGAGCAAGAGGTAGTGACCCATTTACCAGCAAGCGAATTGACGGACATGCTGTGGAAAACATGGGAAATTGTCCTGCATCCAACACAGGATTTTTTTTTTAATTTGAGCTGATGACATCATTGATGATGTCAGTTCCTGTCCATGTGACAGAATCAGTGATGCTATCAACCCAGCATGCAAGCCTGGATATGTCAGTCTTGCACTAGACTTCACAGCGTGTACATCAGCTTCCCCGTGTATACATCAACTCGACAATGTGTACAGCAATTCCACAACATGTTCACCAATGTCTATAGTAGCTCAGTATAGAATACTTCATTACATTGGTGACCCCAATGGTCCAAACGATTTTGGACTGTAACATGAAAAATGTTTCTTCGATGCATGCTATGGTTCTGAAACTGCCAACGTTTTGGACTTCACAACCACATGTACAGTTTGACCAAACAGAAGCCCAATTACAGTTGAGGCAGATAACATCTGATTCCATGCGGTGCTACGATGTAGTAAGTGCCCTGGGCCAAGATACGGCATGCCAAGTTTCTGATTTTCTGCTGCAGCCTCTAGAGAAGGGCAAGCATATGGCGCTCAAGAATCTACTCATCCACACCTTTGGCTTCTCACGACATGAGCAAGTGGCCCATTTACTTCACTTGGATGGCTTGGGAGACAGGACCCTTTCCACGCTCATGAATGAAATGCTGGCACTAGCGGAAGGGCATAGGCCTTGCCTTAGGTTCGAGTTGGCTTTCTTAGAGCAGTAGACAGAAGATATCCACATGCTGCTGGCCGATGAGGACTTCAGTGACCCATGGAGAGTCACAGCCCATGCTGACATTCTATGGTGGGCAAAGCAGGAAAGATCACCAGATCCTGCTCACAGCACCAAGACCATGCAACTCCAACATTAGACCAGATACAGGGTCGATCAAATCCATTGTCAGACTGCCAGTTGGCCAGGAGACAACGGGGCAAAGATACCACCCATTGATATTTCTACCATCAACGATGAGGTACAGAAGTTCGCCTCAGCCGACCTCCCTGTACGTTTCAGGGAAACGCCGGGGCCAGCTGTCGCTAATGGCTGCAGTGGCTGGCCATTGAGACAGCTTTTTCTATATCTGGGATAGACATTCCATCCGGTGTTTCTCGGTGGATACAGGGGCTGAGATCAGTGATCTTCTTCACGTAACAGAAAACCCGGGCCATCATTGAAAGCTGTATACTTCAGTGCTATCCAGACGTTTGGCACATGTAGGATCCCACTTCAGTTCGGCAATACTAAGTTCACGTGGACGATCACATTGGTCATGGTCACACAACTGCCACTGGGAGCTGATTTTCTCAGAGCATGTGGAGTGCTGGTTGATCTCGAGCAGGGGTGTCAAACTCAAATTCACCGAGGGCCAAAATTAAAAACTTGGACCAAGTCGAGGGCCGAATTAAATATTTATTGAAAATTTTCAACAACATCTGCATGTTTTCTCTCAACATATGTAATGTTAAACTTTTTCTTATTAAAATAAATGTTTAATAATAGTTTTGGTTAAACTCTTTCCAGAAGAAGCATTAACAAATAAGAAATAAAATATTCAATAAATAATATTTATCTCTAGCCTTTAAGCCAAGGATCGCACTTTGCCAAGAAGCATGCCAGGGAGCAGAGGTCTGCAGGGAGCCCTCCCCAGCCCAGTCAGCAAACTGAGCGGCATCCCCCCCCCCGCCCCCTCTCCCTCCTCCGCCCCAGCCTCCGCCTGCCGCAACCTCCGCCAACAACCCAGGAGTCCCCGCTGGTCTCGCCATCTCACCGGGAATACCGTGAGAGCGGTGGAACTCGTCCGCGACCTCCACCCCAGCGGAAAGTCTGATGCCCAGCAGCACCCGCTCACAGATGAAGCTCAAGGAGACGCAGAGGTGACCCACCACGTCCAGCCACATGGAGCTAGGCGGCGGGTCCATTGGAGCTAGGCGGCGGGTCCGTTGTAGCTAGGCGGCGGGTCCGTTGTAGCTAGGCAGCGGGTCCGTTGTAGCTAGGCGGCGGGTCCATTGTAGCTAGGCGGCGGGTCTGTTGTAGCTAGGCGGCGGGTCCCTTGCAGCGCGGCGCCGCTGTGAATATCTAATTAACTTTCCCGTTAACTATATCGGTGTACTGCTGTGCCTGCTGTGGAAGTGCTAAAAACTACTATGGTATTGCTTGCTGCTGTGCATGTGCTCTACTGGCGCGGCGGCCAGCGGGCCAACTCTAATATATATTTAATATGATCTTGCGGGCCAAATATAATTTGGCCCGCGGGCCAGAGTTTGACATGTGTGATCTAGAGGGACGAAGGCTCATTCATACCAACACTTTCCAGACCTTCGCCCTAGGTGAGGCCAAGCTGCCAGCCCCACATTTAGACTCCATTACTCTTTCGGAGAATGAATTTGCCAGATTGTTGGCAGAATTCTCCACAATAATTATGCTGCAATTCTCCTTGGTGATGCCGAAACACCACCTACAAACCAAAGAGCCACCTCTGCATGCCCAAGCCCACAGGCTCCCTCCAGATAAACTTTGTCTGGCCAAAAAGGAGTTTGAAAGGATGGAAGACATGGGTATTGTACAATGGTCTGATAGCTCCTGGGCCTTCCCACTCCACATGGTACCCAAGACCATAGGCAGATGGAGACCCTGCAGTGATCATCACAATTTGAATGAGGTGACTGCACCAGATCGCTATCTGGTATTGAATTTACAGGGCTTCCCGTCCAACCTGCAGGGAGCTCACATCTTTTCCAAGGTGGACCTCGTCTGGGGATATCGTCAGATCCCTGTCCACCCTGATGACATTCCAAAAATGGCTATTGGCCTTTGACCTTTTTGAATTCAGAAAGAGGCCTTTTGGGCTCAAGAATGCCGCACAGACTTTCCAATGTTTAATGGACAGAGTGGGGCGCGATCTCGTTTTTACCTTCATATACCCGGACAACATACTTATTGCTAGCCGTCATCGTCAGGAACATCTGTCCTGTGCAAGCTTTTCACTCATTTGAATGAGTTTGGGCTGTCCATCAACCCAGCCAAGTGTCAATTCGGGTTAGCGACCATTGACTTTCTGGGCCATAGAATTGACAAACACGGAGCAAAGCCACTACTGGCAAAGGTCAAGGTGATCTGGACATTCACCAACCCCAGCACAGTTAAAGGCCTCTGGGAGTTTGTTGGAATGGTGAACATTTATCGCCGGTTTCTACCATCAGCGACTCACATCATGCGCCCCCCTCTTCGCCATGGTGTCAGCCAAGGCAAGGGAGTCTCTTGGGACGAAGAAATGTCGGCAGCATTCGAGAACACCAAGGAAGTACTGGCTAATGCTGCATTGCTTGTCCACCCAAGAACGGATGTTCCAATAGCCCTGACAGTGGGTGCATCCAGTACAGCAGTATGAGGGGTTCTTGATCAGTACATCAATGGGCATTGGAAACCATTGGCTTTCTTCAGCAAGCACCTAAGACCACCAGAACTCAAGTACAGTGCTTTTGATTGAGAATTGTTGGCACATTACCTAGCTGTCAGACATTTCAGGTACTTTCCAGAAGACAGGCATTTCACGGCTTTTACGGACCACAAGCCAATTACACTTGCCTTCACTAAGGTATCAGACCCATGGTCTGCTCGTCAACAGAGACATTTATTATATATTTCTGAGTTCACAATGGCCATCGATCACATCTCAGGAAAGGCCTTCGGAGTGGCAGATGCACTGGCTTGCCCGGCCATACAATCCATTTAGACCTTATCCCAAGAGGTGGATGATGTTGCACTCATGAAAATGCTACAGGCAGACGAAGAAATTATGTATTACGGCAGCTGGAAGAACTTCCAGAAGGCCTGGGGGAGCTCAAACTTCTATGTGACATATCTACAGGTCACCCTCGCCCAGTCATTCTGGTGGCCTGGAGGTGACAGGTATTTGATGTGGTACACAGGTTGGTACATCCATCGATCAGAACTGTCCGGATGGTAGCCAACAGATCTGTGTGGCTTGGCCTTCGAAAATAGTTCAGCAGTTGGGTGAAGACATCCACTCATTGCCAGACATCCAAAGTCCAGCAACACACAAATGGGCATTCTTGGGCATACAAATGGCACCTAAGGACAATATAGGTGCCTCATTGGCAGAGATGGTCTATGGCACATCCCTGATGGTTCCAGGAGAATTTGTAGCAGATTCACAAAGATGGGAGGAGAAGCCTGCAGTGGTCCTAAGCAAGCTCTGAGAGAAGCTCAGTTCTTTAGCGCCCATGCTGACATCTCAACATGGTCAGGCCAGGGTCTATATACCCCAGCACTTGCAGGACTGTAATTATATTTTCATACAGAAAGGAGCACACCGAGCAGCATTCCAGTGTCCGTATGACAGTCCCTTCGAGGTACGAAGACACAATGGTTCGATGTACATTTTGAACATCAGCTGTAAAGAGGAAGCTTTTTCCTCAAGCCTGCGCAGCTGGATCTGAATGGACCAGTCGTGGTTCAGGCACTTTGGCAGAGAGGAAGGTCGCCCAAACAAAAAAATAGATGGACTTTGCAGGTCCGCAGCAGGATTGCCAGTTCTGGGAGGGGGTCATATGGTACCCCGCTTACCAGCAAGCGAAGCGGCTCCCAAAATGGCAGACGTGCTGTGGAAAATGTTGGAAATTGACTTGCATTCAACTCGTTTTTTATCTGAGCTGATGCCATCACTGATGATGTCACTTCCTGTCCATGTGACAGAAGCAGTGGCCTACATAAGCCCAGCATGCAAATACTAGACTCCACAGCATGTACATTGTCTTCCCTGCATATACATCAACTCAACAACAGCTACAGTGATTTCACAACGTGTACACCAACATATATAGTTGCTCAGTATAGAATACTTCGCAATAAAGCCACAATTATACCCAAGCCAGCCCTGAGGAAATCCTGTGGTGGTATCTTGGAGCTGAGCTGATCAAACTCCAACAAATATAACCACCTTCCCTTGTTAAGCTGTGACGTCAACCATTAGAGCACTCATTGACATCAGGTTTACTCAGATGCGGCCTTTATATCGTGGACAGTCACTCTCACCATATCTTGTTAGTTTGTGGACTGGTTCAAGAATTATAGTTTGCTGCGCTGACAGTTAGGATTGGGTGTATACCTACTTCAGAATGCAAAATGTCAGCTTGAGGTGTTGTGACAAGATAGCATCTTTTGTTTGACACAGCAATACTGGAGAATGTGGGTAAGAAAGAGCTCAGAGTCTACGAGACGAGACTCGGGGTTGACAGACAGATGAGTGGCAGAGAATTTGAAAGCTTTAAGAAAAAGGCTTTGTCGTGTGGATGCAATAGTTTTGAAGATCCTACGTAGGATGCCTCAGCCTGTATGGACTTCATCACGTCATCCCAATACACTACGGCCAGAGAGAGGGCGATCAGCCTGCACCTTTTTTCTCAGTGAGACAGCAAACACCAGAGGACATGGTGAGGGAAGGAAATTTTAGGGGAAACATCAAGGATAAAGTTTTTTTTTACAGAGTAATGGGTGCCTGCAATGCATTGCCACGGGTGGTGGTGGAGGGTGGTATGCTAGTGATATTTAAGACTCTTAGATGGGTGCATGGATGCAAGAAAAATGGAGGGTTATGGGTGCAAGGTCGGGAAGGTTTAGCTTGTTGATTTGGTGTATATAGCTCAGCACACTTCCTGGGCTAAAGAACCTGTATTGTGCTATAATGTTCTATGAATCAAGGCAGAAAACAGTCAGGGAAGTGTACCAGAATACATAAAAATAGAAGCAGTAGGGTGACCTGGCCCATAAGGCCTGCTGTGCCATCCATTACGATCAGCATCAGAACTTATTGTCATGAACAAGTGAAAGAATTCAATGTTTTGCTTCAGCAGCAACTCAGGGCAAATGTTCGTATAAACCCACCTTACAAAAATAAATAAAAATAAATAGTGCACAAAAAGTAAGGCAGAGTCTTTGGTTCATTGACAAATCTGATGGCAGCAGTGAAGAAGCTGTCCTTGTGCCGCTGACTGCTCGTCTTTAGGCTCCTGTACCTTTTCCCTGATAGTAGCAGAGAGAAGAGGGCATGGCCTGGGTGGTGGGGGTGGGGTCCTTTGAGGATCAAGGCTGCTTTTTTTAAGACACTGGCTCTTGTAGATGTCCTTGAAGTCTGGTGCCTGTGATGTCACAGGCCAAGTTAACAACCTCTCGAATTTTTTTCCTGGCACCTCCATACCAGAGAGTGATGCAACTAGCCAGAATGCTCTCCATGGTACACCTGTAGAAGTTTTCAAGAGTCTTTGGTGACATAACCAATCTTCTCAAACACTTCACAATGTATAGCCACTGGTGAGCCTTCTTCGTGATTGCATCGACATGGGAGGCTCCAGAACAGATCCTCAGAGATGTGGACACCCAGCAAATTGAAGTTCTTGACCTGCTCCACTACTGAGCCCTCGATGAGGACTGGGTCATGTTCCCCGACTTCCTCCTGAAGTCAACAAACATTGCAGCAGATCTGCCTGGACCTCATCTTCTCTTCGTCATAGCCCTGAAATCCTCATTTTACGAAATGACGACTTAATCCCTCTTTTAATGTCCAATAGTCTAGCCTCCACAACTGTCAATATGGATGGATTCCCGATGGTCAGCATAGACAGGGTGGGAAAGTCCATGTCTCTAGTTGTAAAATTCTCCTGCAGCATCGGAAATGGACATGTCACCAAGGATGCATGCAGCTTGTAGTAAAGCATTCCGTGAATGATGAAATCAAATGATAGTGTATTTATAGTTAGGCACATTTATAATCAGTATATATAGTATATACCAGAATATATACAGTGGATGTATGAATTCACATAGTTAATATCTAAACCCCCCCCCCCACATCCTCCAAGAAATTCCAATGCACCTCAGTTTTAAATGAGTGCCCCTTTATACTTTAACTAAGTCCCATCCCACTGGTGGAAGCATCCTCATCCTATCATTCCCCAATAACATCAATGCTCGAAAATCCAAAGAACATGAATCTAAATTTACCAATTTGTGATAAGACTACTCTCTCCCCCTGGACTGTCTCTACTGGTTGCCCAGCTTATAAATATTTGCCCTTACACAATTCATAAATCACAAGGCAGAACAGTTAGTATTGCAGTTAGCATGAAACTTTTAAAGCACCGGCAACCCAGGTTGTGAGGTGCTTAAAAGTTCTCCCTGTTTCCTCTGGGTGCTCAAGTTTCCTCCCATGTTCCAATGACAAGAGTTTGAGGATTCATTTATACACATGAGTGTATTTGGGCAGCATGAGCTCATCGGTCAGAAGGACCTTCTACTGTACTATATCTCTAAATTAAAAATTAAAATGAAAACCATCCAAAAATGTGAGATACCAACTAAAATTCAATTTCATGGGGTTTATATGAAAAAAAGGTAAATAAATCAACACATTTTTTTTCCAATGGGCATTTCTTGATGCACATACATATAACCCTGTTACATGTAATGGAAAAATCATAATACACCCCATTTTCCAGGAAAGCAACACTCTTTCTCTATTATTACAGGGGATACCTGCGCTTCCTTTCGTAAAAGTGGAGGCCATAACGAATATAGTACTCTCACCAACATTCTAAACAATTGGATCAATGCTTCTCAAATTGCAAGCTCCGATTCCTTTGCCACAGAAAGGCTAGAAAAGTCAGGAGGCTTGGCCTCTGTGACTTCAAAGGGTGAGCCTTTTAAGAAGCAACCAAGGTTGGAATCACCAACATTGGCATCCAGTAAAGTGCCAGATACCATTTGGAACCTTTTTGAAGCCTTGTCGGTCTTGGTGTATACATGGAATGCCATGACAATTATGATCTTGAATATAAAACAGAATTTACTTAGTTATGACGATAAAGGTGCTTAAGCACAAATGTGAGACTAGCTAAGGTAACAAATGTAAAAAGTAAAGGCCCTGTGGCCTGCTCCACTATCAACAAAATCATGGCTGAACCTTCAGCTCAGTGCAAAATTCTTGCACCAATTCCATATCCCTTAACATCTAAAAATTCTGCATGTGGCAAAACTGGAGAGGAGCTCCACTGGAATTAACAGCACCGGGAATGGATGTGTCACCAATAATGCATGCAGCTTTTAGTGAAGCATTCTGTGAAAGATGAAACCAAATGATCAATATATATACTAATCGTGAGATTAGTATATATCTCTTTGGCTTCCCTTCGCGGACGAAGATTTATGGAGGGGTAAATGTCCACGTCAGCTGCAGGCTCGTTTGTGGCTGACAAGTCCGATGCGGGACAGGCAGACACGGTTGCAAGGAAAAATTGGTTGGTTGGGTGTTGGGTTTTTCCTCCTTTGTCTTTTGTCAGTGAGGTGGGCTCTGCGGTCTTCTTCAAAGGAGGTTGCTGCCCGCCGAACTGTCAGGCGCCAAGATGCGCGGTTGGAGGCGAGATCAGCCCACTGGCGGGGGTCAATGGGGCAGGCACCAAGAGATTTCTTTAGGCAGTCCTTGTACCTCTTCTTTGGTGCACCTCTGACATGGTGGCCAGTGGAGAGCTCGCCATAGAACACGATCTTGGGGAGGCGATGGACCTCCATTCTGGAGACGTGACCTACCCAGCGCAGTTGGATCTTCAGCAGCGTGGATTCGATGCTGTCGGCCTCTGCCATCTCGAGTACTGCAATAAATCGGTTTTTGCTCACTGAACTCAACCCATCTGGTTGTGCGATCCTTGCATTAGCAGTGTAGCCGCCGCTACAATTGGTGACCCTGACAGGTTCAAACATCTTTGAACCCAACATGAATCACTCTTCGATCAACGCTACAGCCATCAAGCTTCCTGGCTTCTGGGTTCAGGAGCCGGAGACCTGGTTCAGCCACGCAGAGGCTCAGTTTCACCTCCGCCAGATTTAATTGGATTCAACAAGTTTTACCATGTGGTCGCCGCCCTGGACCAGGCCACCGCCAAACGATTGCTGCACCTAGTTCAGCACCCACCCGCAGACAATAAGTACAGGACCATCAAGCGGTGCTCACCAGTTCCCTCAGCCTCTCCAGGCGCCAGCATGCCACTCGGATGCTGCGCCTCGACACCTTGGGGGACAGAACTCCAATCAAGTTGATGAACGAGTTACTCGCGCTCATGGGTGATCACACCAACTGCCCGCTCTTCAAGCGCATCTTCCTCGACCATTTGCCTGAAGACATCCAGCTGTTACTGTCCCAGAAGAGCTTCGTCAAACCTAGAAAGGTCGCTCAAAAGGCTCAGGAGCTATGGCTCGAACGATTCCTGGAGGGCTCAGCAGTCCAACAGGTTACAAGTCACCGGCATGACCATGCCAAGCCTTCCTCTAACACTGCGGTGGAATACCCGGCCCCTGCAGGGGCCTCAAAGAGCATAGCCAGAAGCAAGTCATCCACTGGTTCTTCCACCAGTGCTGGGGAGCCAAGGCTCGGAAGTATCATCAAGCCGGCCACTGTTAATGGCTGAGGCCAAGAACACAGCCTTCTCTACCTGCGGGATTCAGTCAGCGGCTGACGCTTCCTCATTGACACCGTGGCTCTGATCAGCGTCATCCTGACCACAGCCATCGAGTCACAGAACCGGCCTCGAGGACCTCCCTTCCGTGCAGCCAATTCAACGGAGATCCAAACATATGGAGACAAGACCATCCAGTTCCAGATCGGCCAGCGGAAGTTCTGTGGAGGTTCACTGTTTCGTCCCTTCCAACCGCCATCCTTGGTGTCGACTTCTTCCTCACCCACAGACTGGTACACCATAGCGGTGTACTGGTAGATGCCCGTACCTTCCAACCCATTCGCCTCCATACCTTCCACACAGAGCAGCCGCAGATGGCCACAGTCAGCACACCCAAGGACGAGTTTCAGCGTATCCTAGATGAGTTCTCGTCCCTCCTCAAGTCGCAGTTCTCCACTGCCTCACCACGCCAAAAGCTGTTTCATTACATCCCCACCCAAGGACCACTGGTCCACGCCAAGGCACGCTGGCTCCCGTCGAATAAGCTCCAGATAGCGAAGGAAGAGTTCTCGCATCTGCAGGAGCTGGGGATCATTCAACACTCCGACAGTCCTTGGGCCTCACCACTCCACCTGATCCAAAAAATCTCTGGTGGCTGGCGCCCTTGCGGAGATTATCAACAGCTTAACAATGCGACAGTACTTGACTGTTACCTTATCCCTCATATTCAGGACTTTACGGCCAAACTACATGGCGTGAGGGTATTCTCCAAGGTCAACCTGGTGCGTGGGTATCACCAAATATCAGTGCACCCAGAGGACATACCCAAAATGGCCATCATCACCCCCTTCGGCTTGTTTGAGTTCCTACGCATGCCGTTTGAGCTCAAGAATGCCGCCCAGACCTTCCAGCACCTTATGGACACAGTGGGCAGAGATTTGAATTTCATGTTAATTTACCTGGACGACATCCTTGTCGCCAGCTGAGACTAGGCACAACACAAATTTCACCTGCTCAGCCTCTTCTCCCAACTGGCCGACTTCGGCCTAACGATCAATCCTACCAAGTGCCAGTTCGGGAAAGAGTCCATGCATTTCCTGGGCCATACCATCACAGCTGAAGGAGACACACCTGCCGCTACAAAGGTCGCTGCAATAAGGGAGTTCCCACGCCCAGACAACCTCAAGGGGCTACATGAGTTCACGGGTATAGTCAATTTCTATAACCGCTTCATTCCAGGCGCTGCATACATCATGCAGCCTCTCTTCGCCCTCATCGTGGTCAAAGACAAGACACTCGCCTGGACTCCAGAGGCCAGCAGGTCATTCGAAGCCAAGAAAGATGCCCTCGCGAAGGCTACCCTGATCGTCCACCCACACAAGGACCTGTACATAGCACTCTCTGTCGATGCCTCTGCCACAGCCATTGGCGCCATCCTGGAGCACCAGGTGAATGGACAGTGGAAACCACTGGCATTCTTTAGCCGACTCCTTCACCCGCCAGAGTGCAAGGAAAGCACTTTTGATTGTGAGTTGCTGAGCATGTACCTGGCGGTGGGTCATTTCTGCTATTTCTTGGAGGGGAGGCCTTTCACCATTTTTACCGACCACAAACCCCTCACTCAGGTTCTCGCTATGGCAAGAGATTCCTGGTCAGCCCGCCAACAGCATCACCTCTTCTTCATGTCAGAGTTCGCCACCGACATTCGACACAAGGCGGGGAAAGACAAACTGGTCGCCAATGCACTCTCACGACCGGCCATTTGCGCATTGACACCCGGCCTCGACTTCAACCAGCTCGCCTGGGACCAGAAGTCCAACGAGGAGACGTGGGCCTTCAGGACTGCCACCACGGGCTTGCAGTTTCAGGACCTTCCGACTCCTCACGGTGAGGGCACCGTCCTGTGCGATGTCTCCATGGGCACCCTGCGACCAGTGGTTCCCCAGCCATGGCACAGGCAAGCTTTCCACCATATCCATGACCTTTCCCACCCTTCCATCAGGTCCACAGTCAGTATGGTGGAAGAACATTTCGCCTGGCACTGGCTTTGGAAGCAGATTGCGGACTGAGCCAGAACCTGCAAACATTGCCAGCTTTCCAAGGTACACAGGCACACCAGAGTGCCCGTACAAGAATTCTAACACGTCCGGGAATGGTTCAGCCACATACATGTGGACATCGTTGGACCTTTACCTGTTTCCTGAGGTAACCGTTACCTTTTCACAGTGGTAGACTACACTACTCGTTGGCCCGAGGTGGTCCCGATGCCTGATGCCTCCACGGACTCCTGCTCCTGAACGCTTTTGAACGGTTGGGTTGTCCGGTTCGGCATCCCGAACCACCTCACCAGTGATCAGGGCACCCAGTTCACCTCTGCGCTCTGAGCACAGCTCACCAACAGGCTAGGCATCGAGCTACATCACACCATGGCCTATCACCCACAGGCCAATGGGCTAGTCGAGCAATTGCACTGTAACCATAAGTCAGCACTTAAGGCCCGCCTCACCGGCCTGCCTCATCGGGTGGATGAGCTGCCTTGGGTGCTCCTGGGCATCTGCTTGACACCCAAAGAAGATCTACAGGTGTCATCAGCTGAGCTGGTCTATGGTGCACCGCTAGCCCTAACTGGTGAGTTCATCAACACACCTCACAACCCCCAGCAGTCACCACACGGTTTACTTCCCCACCTCCGTGCCTAGTTGGACTCCTTCACACCCCCACCGGCGCCCAGACATGGCGCACGGGCCTCTTACATCCCCAGGGAGCTGTACTCTGCAGAGTACATTTTTATCAGGTGGGGTCCATCCACAGCACCTCTACAAAGACCATACAAAGGGCCATACAAAGTTGTCCAGCGTTCAGGATCCATTTTCACACTGGACATCGGTGGTAAGAGAGAACTGTTTATGGTGGACAGGTTAAAGCTAGCCCACCTCGACCCCACTGAACCAGTAGTTGTGGCAAAAAAGGACATTGGCGCCAGTTCTGGGGGGTGGGGGGGTGTGTGGCGGTACGCCATTAAGCAGGCGAACTGGCCCCACTTGTCATGGTGGGGCACCCATCCAAAATGGCGCCATCAGGTGTTTCCTCCTGACCTCGGCACCAGGCTCAGAAGCCCGCGCTTGGGGACCCACGTGACGCCCTGGTGATGTCGGGGCCCCCCAGCACGGTTCTCAGCCAGGTCCGGGCTGGGAGTATAAGACCAGCTAGGCAACCTGCAATAAATCAGTTTTTGCTCACTGAACTCAACCCGACTGGTTGTGCGATCCTTCAGTTAGCAGTGTAGCCGCCGCTACAGCATGATGACCTGCAAAGTCAGGAAATCTAAAATGAAAACAGAAATAGCTGGAAATACTGAGAAGAAAAGGCTCATCTGCGATGAGAGAAAAAGAACTAACATTTCATGTTGAAGACCCTTTGTTTTGTAAGAACTGGGAAGAAGACAAAAGAAGCTTGCAGGGAACGGTGGAGGGATGCCTGTTGAGATAGAATCATAGAATTCATGGGAATACACTGCTACGGAAGTAAACGGAAGTAAACGGAAGCAGTTAGTGAGAACATAGACAAGAGAATACAAGAATCACAAAATGCAGATCATGTCCTCCACCCCTGGGGGGTGGGAGAGAGAGGTGGTGGAGAAGTTATAAAGCACACAGGGAACTCAATAAAGAAACAGTGCTAAGATCACAGATGGACAACTGATGCAGAAATAGGGTTACCTGAAGTTGTAGCATTTAATATTAAGATCAGAGGGCTGCAAGGTGTCCAGCAAGAAGATGAGGTGCTGTTTCTCAGGCTTGCATTGGAGCTCATGGTAACAGTGCTGGAGGCCGTAGACCACTTGATCAGAATGGGAGCAGGATGGAGAGTTAAAGTGGCAGGCAATAAAGAACTCGGGGCTGCTCCTGCAGACGGAGTGCAGCTGTTCCGCGAAACAATAATCTAATCTGCATTCGGTCGCTTCAATGTAGAGGAGACCGCATTGCGAACACCAAATTTGAAAGAATGCATGAGATTTCGTAAGATGCTTTACTGAAGCGAAAGGTCAACGTGGACTTGAGGCAAAAGGCGTGTTTCCATGCTGTGTGACTATAATGTCCAGGCCCCAGAGACAGCAGTGGAGGTTATCATTTGATCTTGGGTCACTGGAGCTGTTGGGGAGTAATTCAACTTGGTACACCACTATAGGGGGAAAGATACTATTTTAGAAAAGTAAAAGACTGGCAAGAATGTGCAATAATGGAAAGTTATCCTGTAAGTGCAACAAATAATTAGGAAAGCACAGTGTCTCTATGTAAAAATCTATTTTTACAAAAGGATTGAAGTGCTCAAGTTTGATAGATTCTCGGTGAAACCACACCTCAACTAAAGTGAATCATCAGTAAATTATCACCTAATTACATGTACAACACAATGAAACAACATTTCTCTGGACCATGGTGCACACACATTCAATAATCAGTTCATAATAATCACATACATAAAAATATAATTTAAAATAAATATAATTGTTTTTGGATAATTTACTCAATTACAGGTTCATTAATCTCACAGCCTGCGGGAATAAGTTATCTTCCAGCCTAGCAGACTTGATTTTAATGGTCTCTTGATGGCAGTGGGTCAAATGAACTGTGCTGGATGGAAAGGTTCTTCTATAATTCTATAGAAAAAAATGTTGTAGCTGTCAATAAGAGGTTTCCCCTGTTGGGTGAATCCAGGACAAGAGAGGGCACAATCTTAGAATTGGAAGGTACCCATTTAAAACAGAGATGAGGAGAAAGTTCTTGAGCTCGAGGGTCATGGATTTGTGAAATTCATTGCCACATACAGCTGTGGAGGCCTGATCATCGGGAGAGCTTAAGGGGGAGATGGATAGGTATCTAATTAGTCGGGGAATCAAGGGATATGTGGAAAAAGGCCAGAACTTGGAACTAGATGAGAGAACAGTTTAGCTGAGGGCAGATTTGCAGATCAGACTCAAAATGCCAAATAGCCTGCTTCTGTTCCTTTGCCTTGTGAAATTTGATGATCATGGGTAGTGGTGTTGGGTTGTGTAAAAGGGAGGGAGATTTAAATCTTGGCTGAGTGATGTACTAACAGCAACCTCACACTCAGTGTCATCAAAACCAAAGAGCTGATTGTTGACTTCAGGAGGAGAAAACCAGAGATGTACGATCCAGCGATCATTGGGGGATCAGAGATGGAGAGGGTGAGCACATTTAAATTCTTTGGAGCCACTATGTCCGACGACCTTTCCTGGACCTAACACTTGAACGTCATAGTAATGAAAGCACGTCAACACCTCTACTTTCTCAGAAGTTTGCAGAGATTTGGAATGGCATCAGAAACCTTGGCAAACTGCCACAGATGTGAAGTGGAAAGTGTGCTGACCATCTGTATCACTGCCTGTTATGAGGGTACCAATTCCTCTGAACAGAAAGCCCTGCAGAAGGTAGTGAACACAGCCCAGTAGGTCATAGGCAAAACTCTCCCTGCTATCAAGAAAAACTACAGGGATCCACACAACCCAACACACGTTCTGTTCTCGCTGCATCCATCAGGAAAGAGGTACAGGTGCCACAAGATTCGCACCACCAGGTTCAGGAACAGTTGCGACCCCTCCACCAGCAGACTCCTCAACAACACACTCAATCAGGAACTCATTTAAAGGACTCTTACTTTGCACACTATTTATTATTGAATAATAAATCCATTGGAGAGGACCTGCAGAGAGTGGGGAGAGGAGACACAGCATTCCTCCACAAGGTTCTATCACCCATTCCAACCACCGACAACTCTATACTGGCTTTTAAAAGGCCTGTTAAAGGAGTTGACAGTGGTCTATTTCCAAGTCCTGCAACCACAGAATCTGGCCTCAAGATGGTGGTGCTTGTGTTTGGCAGCAGCCTTGTGGGGAAGCAGAAGACTAGCGCAGGGCACAAGAAAATATGAAGATCAGCCCCCGCCCACAATTTCAGAAAGAGAACAGGAGGAGGCAGCCTTATGGGTTGGTGCCACAGAGGCAGTCCAGTGAGGTGCTCAGCGGCTGAAGAACACATAGGAGGTGGGCTGTTGGTGACTCGAGGTGAGAAACCCATGCAGGCTGCTGGTGACAGGTGGTCAAAGGGCTTAGACCAGGCTGTGGGCTGCTGGAGACAGGCTGAAGGGGTACCAGGTAGCAGGACGAGGATGTGACAGGGCGCCAAGGGCTTCCTCATCGTGCCGGGAGTTTGGATCAAGTGCTCAGGTTGCCAGTGGAGGCTGTGGGAGCACTGGAGATAACTCCACAGACTCTGCAGCCAGACACCCTTCCGGGACTCTGGGGGACTCTCTTTTGCTTTTCTTTCTCGGACTGGAAGGGGCACTGGGCAATTTCTGTTGATGGGGAATCTTTGTCTGCCTTATGATAGACTAAAGTCAATTTCATGTAATATTACACTTGTTTTATTACATCTTGGATCTTGAATTTCAGGCTTATTGTCAGAGTGAATCATGACATCACATACAACCCTGAGATTCTTTTTCCTGCGGGCCAGGCAGAATTACCTCTTATTGGTAGGTAAAAACAAACCAACTCTACATGATGTAAACAAATGTAAACAGCTGACTGTGTAATACAGAGAGGAGAAAAATGAAAACAATAAAGTGCAAAAGTAAGAGTCCTTAAATGAGTCTCTGACCGAGTGTTGTTGGTGGAGGGGTAGCAGCTGCTGTGCCTGAACCTGGTGGCGTGAGTCTTGTGGCACCTCTACCTCTTTCCTGATGGTAGCACCAAGAACAAAGCTTCTGATGGGTGATGTGGATCCTTGATGATTGCTTTCCGATGACACCATTCACTGTAGATGTTCATGATAGTGGGAAGGGGTTTGCCTGAGATGGTCTGGGCTGTGTCCACTAAATCTTGCAGGGGTTTATGCTTGCACATAATGGTGTTCCCATATCAGACCGTGACGCAGCCGGTCAGCACACTGTTCACCACACATCTGTAGAAATCTGATGTCATACCAAACCTCCACAAACTCCTGTGGAAGTAGAGGTGCTGGCGTGCTTTCTTAATGATACCATTGGTGTGTTGGCTCCAGGAATATCCTCCGAGATAGTGACTCCCAAGAACTTAAATTTGCTTGCCCTCTTCACCTCTGATATCTATAAAGTTCTTAAGGGTTAAGACAGACTAAAGGGTGGTGGATCTGTGGAATTCTTTGCCACAGGAAGTAGTTGAGGCTGGTTCCTTGTCAATATTTAAGAGTAGATTAGATTTGGCCCTTGTGGCTAAGGGGATCAAGGGGTATGGGGAGAAGGCAGGAACCGGGTACAGATCAGCCATGATCATATTGAATGGTGGTGTAGGCTTGAAGGGCCAAATGGCCTACTCCTGCACCTATTTTTCTATGTTTCTATAATCCTGCAATGATCACTGGATCATGCACCTCTGATTATCCCTTCCTGGAGTCCACATCAGCTCCTTCATTTAGGTGACATTGAGTGTGAGGTTGTTGTTGCCAAGCTGCAGGCTGACTCATTTCCCCTTTTTATATATTGCCCAGTTTGTTTGCACTTCCTTCTTGATTACATTTCTCTCTTTTCCTGAGTACACCTTTTTTTTATTTGCGCTACCAATAAGTAGAAATTCTGCCTGGCTTAGAGGGAGAAAAACAATCTCAGGGATGGATGTAACGTAATGTATGCACTCTGACAATAAATCTGAACTTTGAAATTTGAAACAATACCATGTGGCAGAAGTGACTTTATGTGTCATTATTAAATAAAGACAGTGAGAGAAATTGTAAAATTACAATATTAATTACAAGACGCATTTTTCAACTCTAGCATTGTATAGTGTTAACACTAAAGGTCAGTCATCATAATGCCAAGTATACAGAGTGTTATTCTTCATGCACGGCATGGGGTTGGATGAGTTTTTTTGGCCACAACTCTTTTTTAGTTATTATTACTGGCGTCCCTAATAGAGTTGTCCATTATTTTCCACGGACCACTCAGATATTGTGTTGCTCTCTGCTGATTGATTTATCAATGGCTCAGAGTTGCCTGATATTTTGTCAAATGAACCATAGGCTCATCTCGGAATAAATTACCCTATTCAGTTGTTTTAAAACATGGCAGATCTAAAGCAAGAGAAAAATAGAGGGGACTATCCAGAACATGTTTCTGTAAATTTTAAAAACTTGCTCCTTTGCCTTAGACACATTTATTAGTAAGCTCTACCTCTATTTCACTGGATAATGAAGAGTTTTCTTCCGGAACATTTTTGGGTGTGTTTTATGGATTTTGGGCTGATGATCAGAAAAAAAATCACCCTTACATTTTCTTAGCACATTCGGTGTTTTTGATAAAACCTATTTTGTGGTTTCCTGTCATATTTTAAGTCTGCTCGTATATTGCCCAGAAAGCAAGTTGTTTTGGTCAGTCCAAGAATGCCTGAGCATTCACTTGGTGCAGGTGCTATGCAAATGTTGTCTTAGATGCAGACAGGCTATGAAAGCAGCTCACATGCACAGTTGCTCTGCATTACATTGATGTAATGTAACGCACAGCATCAGAGATGGAGAGAGTGAGGAAATTTAAATTCCTGTGAGTCAGTATTTTGGAGGGCCTTTCCTGGACCCAACATACAAATGTGATCGGAAAGAAAGCATGACAGTGCCTCTACTTCCTCAGGAGTTTGCAGAGGATTGGAATGAGATTGAAAACCTTGGCAAACTTCTACAGATGTGTAGTGGAATGTGTGCTGACCGGCTCTGTCAAGGCCTTGATATGTGGGCACCAATGCCTCTAAGTGGAAAGCCCTGCAAAAGGTAGTTGTCACAACCCAGTACATCACTGGCAAAACTCTCCCATCGTGAAAATCTACCATTGGAAAGCAGCAGCAATCATCAAGGATTTACGCCATCCAGGACATGCTCTGCACTCATTGCTGCCATCAGGAAAAAGCCATTAATGCCATGAGATGTGTCACCAGGTTCAGGAATATTTGCTACCCTTCCACCATCTAACTCCTAAACAACAAACTCAATGAGAGACTCATTTATGGACTCTTACTTGGCAAATTACTTATTATTGAATATTTATTTTCTGTATTGCACTGTCAGTTTGCCCTTCCTTCCTATTTACATTCCTCTCTTTTATATATGTATGGCCACTGGAATCGCAGTGTACAGAACAAAATAACCACACAAGGCATTTCTAGAGTGAATTAGACGGATTTACTCTTCATCACCCACACAACCTTTTAAAACCACAAACAATGAACTCAACACATGCCGACGTCATCATGCACTGATGTCACATGGCCTGTATGATGTCTCCTGGGACTTGTAGGTTTGTCTGTCTTTTAGGTTGTCGACCTCTGTGACAGATTGTTGGCTGCTGCAGTGAGGAAGACTTGTCCACATAAGCTGGTTTAAGCCTGTCAATAGTGAAAGACTGTGGCTTCCCTTCAATGCCCAAAGTACAGGTCAACCGAGTTTGTCTGAGTATCCTATAAGGTCCTTCGGAGGGCGTTTGTAAAGGTTGACCAAGTGCTCCCCTTTGGACAAAGACATGTTCACCTGGTACCAGTATAGCCAGAAGACATTCCAAAAACAGCAATAATTACTCCGTTTGGGTTGTTCGAATTTTTACGAATGCCATTCGGATTAAAGAATGTCGCTCAATCATTTCAACGGGTGATGGATGCTGTAGGACGTGGTATGACCAATGTCTTCATTTACCTCAACAACATTTTAGTCACCAGTGGGACTAAGGAAGAAAATTTGGAACAGGTTTGTACACTTTATTCTTCTTCAAAAGTTTGGACTGACCATCAATCCAGGTAAATGCGGTTTTGGACAAGAAATTATTGATTTTGGACAAAATTTTCGCTCCATGCAAATTAGCCAAGAATTCCTGAATATGAGGTATCGGATAATGATCAGGGATGGTGGCATCGTTAAGCTGCCTGGAATCTCCACAAGGTCACCAAGCTCCATTGTGTTTTGGGACCATATGTAATGGAGATGCCCAGGGACTGTCGGACCTACGAATTATGCCTAGTTCCTCCATCTTGGCAAACTTTTCCTTAACTAAGCGCAGCTTCTCTGGAGACAAGTGATGTGTTTTTGCATGGATAGGAGGGCCCTTAGTACAAATGTGATGAGTAACATCGCGTTTTGCAGTGGAGGCAGAAAATTGTAGGGTAGTAATCTCAGGGAAATCTTCCAACAATTTGGAGAATTCATCTACTGGTTTACTTAATGTTTGGAGGCACAGAACAGGGGTATAGGCATCTGCCAGAGAAATATTCTGAAAAATAGTTCCATCTATTAGCCAATGCCCTTTTAAGTCAATGAGGAATGAATGAACCCAAAGAAAATCTGCTCCCAGCAAAGATCGGAATACTGCTGCTATAATAAATGGCCAAGTGTAGAGATGATTCTCAAATTTGACAGTCATCTTCCTGGTGCCAAAGATCGGAATGTTGGAACTGTTAACTGCTCATTGTTGGAGGTCTGGGGTAAGGTTGGGTATGTCAAATCCAGTGGGTGGAAATACACTAACTTCTGAACCTGTGTCCACCAGGAATTTTTGCGGGGTCAACTGGTCCCATACATACAGTAGGGTTGCAGGTTTCTTGCCAACTGCCGCAGGCCTTACAGATTGGCCTGGGCATTTCCTGCAAAAGGGCAGGGCGGAAGGCACTTGCGGGTATTTACTCCCCAACGCCTGTGGTAATAAACACCAAGACCAGGTGTCCACAGGCTTCTTGCTTGTCTTGGGGTTTTGCCTGTTTGTAGGGAATGATATGTGACACAGGATCAATATCAGAGGGGTTGGTTGTGCAGACTTGTCTTTCCTTCCTGTGCTTTTTAGCCACTGCCACTACAGTCCTTGGGTCTTCAAATGAACACTTGGATAACAAGAGCCTAATATCATCTGGCATTCACTCTAAAAAGAGCTGCTCGAATAACATATTGGGCCTTTCACCAGCTGCCAGGAACAGCATTTCATCCATTATTTCTGAAGGGTCGTGGTCTCCAAACCAATTGAAATGTAGTAGTTTGGCTGCCCTTTCCCTTTGGGACATACCATATACAAGTAATAAAAGTGCTTTGAAAGCATCATACTTACTGGTACATGATGGATCCTGTAGGAAGTTGCTGTCCATCTTAGCAACAGCCTGGTCCAGGGTTGCTAAGATGTCCAATTCGACTTTGCGAAGGTAAAATTGTGCTTCAGCCTGTTGGAACCACATTTCAGGCTCAGCTGGCCAGAAAGGTGGTAGCTTCACAGCAATGGTTGCAGAGTCCATGTTTGTCTAAAAATACATTTTTGGACTCATCGGGGTCACCAACTGTGGCCAGTGGAATCGCAGTGGACACGACGAAATAACTACGCAAGGCATTTCTGAAGTGAATCAGATGGATTGGCTCTTCATCACCCGTGCAACCCTTTAAAAGCCCAAATCTCACGCCTGACACGTGCTGACGTCACATAGCCAGTTCAATGCCTCCTGAGAGTTATAGTGCTGCCATAACACTACTGCATACATATTTTTTTTTTTGAGTACAGTATTTTTGCACAATTGATAAGTGGAAATTCTGCCTGACCCACAGGTAAAAGAATCTCAGGGTTATGTGTTGTAATGTAGGTACTCTGAACTTTGAACATCCAACTTTGAATCAAGTTACACAGTTGGTGTAGCGATTAGCGTAACGCCTTTACAACATCAGCGATTGGGACTGGGGTTCGAATCCTGCACTGTCTGTAAGGAGTTTGCACATTTTCCGTGTCTGTGTGGGCTTTTCTTGAGGTCTCTGGTTTCTCCCATCGTTCGAAAGTACCAAGGGTGTAGGTTAATTGAGTTGCCAACCTTTTAATTTTTAATTTAGACATACAGCATGGTAACAGGCCATTTTGGCCTACGAGTATGTACCAGGGGCGTACGTTAATTGGGCGGCACCTACTCGTGGGACAAAATGGTCTGATACCATGCTACATGTCTAAATGTAATGTACATTTAAGTTTATAACACTGGAAACAGGGTCCAAAGGCTACTGAGACCAAGACTAGTAAAAGGATCTAAGGATCCACCAGAACGAGAGTTCCTGGAATTGACAATTCAGAAAGGCTAATGGACTTTTGCAGTTGGTTGAAGGGGACTGTAGTGTGATAATTGTGAAAGAACAACAAGCAAACACCTTAAAATTGTCCTTGACCAACATATGAAATTGTTCATTAGTGGGACAGCAGCATTAAAGGTTGAAGCATTAAGAGTAAATCAGAACCCAGAACGAGTATCTGTGGAATGAACTGTTTCTCCAGTCATCACCCAGAACTCCTTTAAACTGACCTTGCATTAAACAAATGCACAAGAAAAATGCTTTGATTTTATCATGTGCTTCTTACCTGTTTTTATAAGCAACTGTTGCACCAGCAAATGGCCCCGTTTCACACCCCAGAAACAGCAACATAACATATGTAGCTGTTGACAGCATGTTGACAGTCATGGTCATTTTGATGGCTCCCAGTGGAGTTAGGCTCATTTTCTTCAGCACAAAGCCACCCAAAAAAATTCCAAGGCACACACAAGGAACTGCCGTGACTCCTGGTGAGAAAAACACAGGAGAGTCAATGAATCACACTTGTGTAGTACAGAGAGCACAGAATGAGATATGAAACACCTCTGAAAGGTATCCCATGCACTAGAAATAATGTTACTTCACTTGAAAATCCATGGACATTAACAATGGCGTCATAAACTGTAGAATATACTACTGTATGCCACTCACTGGTCAAAGGAGGCTAGGATAGGCTACAAAAACCATTCCTTCAGTGTACCTAGCTGCCTGAACTGGACTGGAAACAGATTGGGTTCACCTTACAAGGAGGTTGAAAGAAATATTCAAGATCATGTCACAAGCCCAGAGGACCCCAAAACTCAGCAGCAATAAATGTTCACCAAGATGAATGGTTTTTTAAACAAAAGTTGCTTTTAATTATCTTTAAACATTAAAACAGGATCAAACTTTAACTTATCACTATTGACTTAACTAACCTAACTTATCCCCTTTCTAATTCTAAGCGAAAGTGTATGTAAGTTCAGAAAAGTTCTTTGATTCACAGTCCAATCTCACTTCTCATTCCTCCAAGTTCACTGGTTGCAGGTAATTCTTATACTGTGCACGGAATTTAACATTTATTAATTTCATCGGGCTTTGGTGCTTGAAAGGTAAATGGTTACTGCTTAGGAAGGTTCTTGTCAATTTTCAGAGAGAGATTTGTTGTTCCTGATCCCTTTTAATAAGCCACATCAGTGTCTTGCTGAAGAAACTTGTTCCATTAGGGTTTTCCAGATGATAACCTCTTTCTTTCAGGTCATCACCGAGTTCCTTTTTGTTTCTCTTATTTCAAGTGAAACATTAGGCAGCCAGTCCTCTCCTCTTGCATGAACCACAAAGCCTTTGACCAGGCTGAACTAAGCACTCACAACCATCTTCCAAATGGGGTTTTTCCACACGCTTGCCAGCTTGTCCTGTTCCAGTCCCAGCTGCTGCTGCTGACTGTAAAACTACAGAACTGACCTCTCTCTCTCTCTCAGTGAAAAAACTGTTCAACTCTCTCTGCTTGCAAAAACCACATGACCCTCTTAGAACAGGAAGCTGCAGACAGCCCCTATGGCTCTGAAATACTCCTCCAGTCTCTTTCATCTGTTGCTTTTCAAAGCAACAATCCATTAGTGAAGTCTGTTGGGCAATCCCCAAAGTTTCGCAAAGGCCCCTGTCTGGCTTGAGCACAGCTCCAAAATTTTAAATGAGATCCATTTTGAAGTGTTTGTATGTGACCTACACTAAAAAACCTGCCTCAATTTATCTCCCAAAAACATATCTATGTACAATACAAACACAACATAATCTGTCACACTTTCCCCTACAAAGGAATTTTAGCTCGAGTGAAAATTCAATTTTCAAATTTTAAAATCACTAAAGTGATAACAAATCACAATATATAACATGTTATAACAATGTGGAGAGTATATTTTTCTACACATGATCAATTTTAACATCTTGACAAAAAATCTGCTATTGCATTACTTGTACTTCTGCTATAATTAATTTGCAGATTATATTCTTGTAATATTAAACTCCAGTTTAACAATCTTACGTTTTGATTTTTCATTTTATTCAAAAACACCAGAGGATTGTGGTCAGTAAATATCACAATTAGTTCATGAGAGGTATTGAGATATACATCAAAATTCCGCAGAGCAAATACTATAGATTACAGTTCTTTCTCAATAGTGGAATAGTTCCTTTCATCAACAATGAATTTTTTTGAAAAGAAGGTCAATTTCATTAAGTTTTTGTAACAAAACTACACCTGCTGCCCTCTCACTGGCATCCACTGCTAAAGAAAATGGCCTGTCAAATCAGGAGATTTTAAAACAAGGTAATGGCATAGCATTTTCTTTAAATTTTCCAAAGCTCTCTGACAAACTTTAGTCCACACAAATTTCCCACCTTTCTTCAAAAGGTTGGTTAAAATAAGTGCCACCTCAGCAAAATATCTGCAGAATTTTCTATAATATCCTGCCATTCCTAAAAATCTTCTCACTGCTTTCTTGCCATTAGGAATAGGAAACTCAGAAATTATATTCACCTTAGCTTGAATAGGTGCTCCTTTGCCATGACCAACTACATGACCTAAGTATGTTACAGTCGCATTTGCAACTTTACTTTTTGATAAATTAACAGTTAGGTTTGCATTGGATAATCTTGCAATTTGTCAAATTCCCTTAGATGTTCTTCCCATGTGTCACTTTTCATGACCAAGTCATCAATATAAGCATCTGTATGCATTAACCCTTGGATTACTGATTAATAATCCTTTGTTATGTTGCAGGGGCATTTTACATGCCAAAAGGTAACACATTATACTCATATAAATTGGATGGAGTCACAACAGCCAAAATATTCTTTCCTCTCTGAGGAAGTTAAAGGCACACACCAGTAACCCTTCAACAAATCCAACTTAGTAAGCAATTTAGCTTTCCCAATTTAATCAATACAGTCATCTATTCTCAGAATAGGATAAGCATCTGTTTTAGTTACTGAATTAACCTTCCTGTAATCTGTACAGAAAGGAACAGTTCCATTTGGTTTCGGTACCAGAATACAAGGAGAACTCCAATCTGAGTTTGAAGGTCTAATAATATCAGTTTTCAATATATATTCCACCTACTGATCCATGATTTTACTTTTATGAATGTTTATTCTATATTGTTGTTGTTTTATTGGACTTGCCTCTCCCACATCCACATCATGATGAATCATTAATGTCCTTTTTGGCACATCAGGAAACAAATTTGTATATTTCAAAATTAATACTTACAACTGCATCTGTTCTTGCGACTTAAAATAGCCTAACTTCTCCTCCAAGTTTTCCAAAATTGCTGAGTTCGACAGGTGCACAGAAACCATGCTTTCTTTAAGGTTACCCTCACAAGATTCTGCTTCCATAATCTTATGATCCACCTCTTCCTCAACTCTGTCAACAACTGACACCTTTGATACAGATTGTTCTTCACTACCCTTATCCACATAATAAGGTTTCAACATATTTATATGACAAGCCTGAGTTTTATTCCTTTGATCTGGAATGTTAACAATGTAGTTAACATCATTCAGTTTTGATTTAACTACGTATGGTCCAGAAAATCTAGCTCTCAAACGATTGTCATGTGCTGGAAACAAAATTAAAACTTTACTTCCTGTTTTAAAATTCATCACTTGTGCTTCCCTGTCAAATAAACGCTTCATTTCATCCTGAGCCATTTCTAAATTCTCTTGAGCCAAAGTCCACACTTTTTATAACCAATCTTTAAATTTAGAAACATAATCCAGCAAGTCCAACTGCACATCCTCATTAACCCACTGTTCTTTTATCAGCATTAAAGGTCCTCTAGCCTGATGTCCAAACACAATTTCAAAAGGGCTGAACCCTAACGAATCCTGCACAGGCTCCCTTGCTGCAAATAACAATAAGTGAATGTCACTCTTTTCCTTTCATATTTTATTTGTCTTTCATCATCCTCCCTCCATTTATCAGCTACTTCTAACTCAGGAAGAAATTAATAAGTTGGTGAATGCTGGTCCTTGCTGTTATTGCTTTTGTTTAATCTATAAGGGCAACCTGACGACATTGCCATTTACCTATCAGAAAATAAACAACTTGTGGCAGGAACTCAGCAGGTCAAGCATGAGCTGTTGGGGGGAACAAAAAAAAGACACCGTGCATGGGATTGAGGGTGGAGAGGGCAGTGCAAAGAGGAGAGGGGATGGGTGAGTTTAGGGGACAGGAGGAGTAATAGGTGAATGGAGGAATGAGGATGATGGGCAGGTAGACCCAGATGGGGAGGGAGAAGGGTGGAGTCAAGAGGCAAGTGGGTGATAGATGGAAGCAGACAAGGTTAACGAATGCACATGGAGCCAGTGGGAGGAGGAGAGGGTCTTGAAACAAAATGTAGGCAATTCCATTTCACCCCACAGATGCTGCTCACTCTCCTGCTAGCCATTTCTACCTTAACCCCCTCCCCTCAGTTGGGAAGTTCCACTATTTCCAGAGGCAATCTCCTAGAATCACATTTCTTAATGGGCTGTTCAGCTGTTTTGAACATATCTTGTAACCATTGACCTTTATGGAAATAAAACAGTTATTAAACATTAAACAGACTTCTTTTGTGGAGTGACAAGTGCCATCAGAAACAGCAGGAAAGAACCCTACGTGAAAATTTTAACGAGACATTATGCAGGGTGATAGAGGGGGAGAGGAAGGAAGCAGTCTGGACGGAACGTTATCAGCTTGTCCTATTTTTGACTGAAGGGAAACATCGGGCTTAACTTATTTCATACGTGAGGAAAGAACACTTCATAAATCTGCATTGTAACACAAACATGACATTATAAAAGAACAAGAAGTAGAGTTTCTATATGATGTTAACTACTTTGCAAATATGTTGGCCCCATGGAACAAAACCTCTTACAAAAATTGTTAATAATTTCCTCCAAACGGTAAATTAATGCTCAAAATATATGGAAGGCGTTTATCTTAAAAATTATTTTCCACACCTTAATGGATTAATCTGGCATTATTTGCCATACCTTGCCCTGTTTGGTAAGATCTCTGAAGGCTGCAAAAAGTAGCAGCTATAGCCATGCTCATCTCAGGCTTCAACTTCCCTACCATTAAAGATGTCTATGTGGGGGCACCTATGTGCGCTGCTGCCTCAAAATGGCGGCCAATGTCGCAAAGGGCCCCCGTCACCCTGGTCAACCTCTCTCCTTGCTGCTACCTTCGGGAAGAAGGTACAGGGAGCCTAAAGTTTCTTTCCGATGCCTGTCAGGTTCTTGAACTCTGTCCATAAACTAATTGGACCACAGAAAGATAGACCTGAACTATTTAAAATGCTTCTTGCACTAATGGTAACTGTGAATACTTGTTATCCCTTTCCATACTTGGGTAATTTAGATTATATCATTACACAGTTGATTCTTTTTAAAACAGAAGTACCTGTCTAGTCATACAGCATGGGAACAGGCCATTTCAGCCCACGAGTCCATGCCACCCAATTACACCTGATTAACCAATACGCTTCAAATGGTGGGAGCAAACCGGAGCCCCCGGAGGAAATACATGTAGACACGGGGAGAATGTAGCAACTCCTTACAGACAGTGCAGGCTTTGAACCCCAGTCCCGATTGCTGGTGCTATAATGGCATTGCTCTAACTGCTATGCCAACCAGGCCACCCTCTTTGGCTGTAGCAAGTAAGAATTTCAATGCATATATGTACATTTTACTTATGCATATGACAACAAATATTTTATTACCATGTGAGAATTTATCCTGCATTTGACTAGGGTAGTAATTGTAGAGAAAGCAGGCTGAGAAACCTGCTGGATTTCAGAATAAGACTGCACCATCACAATGTAGATATTTATATAAACCACCTTACAAAATAAATAAAAATAATGCAAGAAAAAAGTCAAAGGAAGGCAGTGTCTGTGGTTCATCGATTATTCGAAATGTAATGGCAGAGGGGAAAGAAGCTGTTGAAAGCTTGTAGCCTTTCCCCCGAAGGTAGGAGAGTGAAGAGGGAATGGCCTAGGTGGTGGGGGTTTTGAGGATAGAGGCTGCTTTTATTTCCCTTCATTTATTTTACTGGACGGGATAGCAGTCATAACATTACACATCTTCTCTCTCTTTGGGAGGCCCTGTTCAGTGATAGAATTGACTGCAAATTAATTTGTCGTTGGCTTCTTTCTCTCCCAAACATCTAAAACTATAGAACCACAGAACACTACAGCACGGGAACAGGTCCTTTGGCCCATTTGGTCTGTGCTAAACTGTTATTCCACCTAGTCCCATTGAATTGCACCGGGAGCATAGCCCTCCCATCCATGTACCTACCCAAATTTCTCTTCAATGTCAAAACCGAGCCCAAATCCATCAATTTCACTGGTAACTGGTTCCACCACCCTTTGAGTGAAGAAGTTCTCCTGAGTATTCTATTTAAACATTTCACCTTTCACCTTTAACCCATATAATCCAGTTCCTCAGTGCAAAAATCCTGTCTGCATTTACCCTCCTACAAAAAGCAGGAGGTTCAACCCCTGATTGCTAGCACTGCCGTGGCATTTTGCTAACCAATGCACTAAACATGCCACAACGCTTCTTGACCAACTTCGGATGCAGGTCTTGCCAATGCAGTCAATAAGACAGCATCCACAGCCTTTTCTCCTTTGACTTGCCTGGCAATCTCCTTGGAAAGCTCTTTAAGGTTGGTTAGACATGACCGACCATGCAGAAAGCCATGTTGACTATCACTAACCACCTAGGCCATTCCCTCTTCCTGTCTATCTTCGTGCTTATCCAAAGAGAACAAATACCTCCTAGTAACTTGCCCCCTAAAGCTTACTGGCCTATAATTTACCAGATTATTCTCAGAGCCTTTCTTAAGTAACAGAACAACATTAGCATTCCTCCAAACTTCTGGCAGCTTATTTACTTGTCATTTGTGCTGTGCTTATGCATAATGTGTTTACTTGATTTATTTATGCCCAGTGCGGTCTATTGTAATTGTAAAGCAGCTCCCACAACAGTAAGAAAACTGGGATAAGTTTGGAGTTGGATAGGAATCAGTGTTGGTAGATGTGTGAGGCTAAGGGCCTTTATAAGCAATAGCTCATCCAGAGTCTGGATGACTGAACAAAAGGAAGCTGCTCTGTTACTCTATAACTTTAGAACACAAAGGATAGAATAGTATGTTGCTAGGCCCCTCAACTTGCCTCATCATTCAGTATATTTCTATCTCTCCACATCTTTTTATGCCAATTTTATTCAATTCCCCAAAATTTCAAAGATTTACCGACCTCCTCTTTAAACATCTCCAAAGATCTCATCTCTACAAACCTCCAAGGTAGAGAATTGCAGAGATTCACCCCCCCCACCCCCCCACCCACCGTCAAGAAGAAATTCCTATCCACTTCAGCTTTAAATATCAATCACAAAAATCCATTACAAACCCTCAGGTTCACTGTTAAAATCCAACTGTATTTAAGTGAGGGAATGATATCAACATTTTTTAAAGGATTCAGAATTTTTAAGATCCATGTTGGGCTTCTCCTAATGCACTTCACCTTACTACTTCACCATTGCCTTCTAATCCTTTCTTTCAAAAGTACTTACACTGTTCCCCTCAATGTATCACTGCTGCTCGGTCTGTAGTAGCAATTCTAATGACTCTCATGTTTCTCCAACATTTTTTATTGGACTTTTCATTGACTTATTTTACATTCATGTCCTTGGTTTGGAAACCCCATGAATGAAATCATTTTTTTTCAAGACATTTACTCTATTAAACGTCTGCATAATTTTAAATTTGTGTGGTTCCCCTTGTCTAGGTGAACCTTTCTCTTCACTGATCTTCCAGTTTCTGCTTTAACTCTCCGAAATCTATGCTCACCAGTCTCCGCGGCAAGACATTTCTGATCAGACTTCTGTTGACAGTTCATCTGAAAGGTCCCCGAGAGAGACCTCAGCTCTGGAATTCCCTCCCTATGCCTTGACTTCTTTGTCTCCCTTTCCTCCTTCATATCTCCCCATCAGCTGCCAGAACATCTTGTCATGTGGGTGATGTCAAACTTCTTTTTGTTAACACACCTGCAAAGTGCTTGGGAGTGTTTCACTAAATTATAAGTGCTAATAAGTGCAAGAGGGTGTTGTTGCTGAAGAATAATCCAACTCTCAAAACACACAGTGGTATCTGTTATGTCTCTGTGTTACATGGGAGGCTTCTTAAATGACTTAGAGATGCAAGATTCAAATAACAGACGAGACTTGACTTTCTGATAACTTTCACCATCTCAGGAAACTCTTCATACACACATATACATTTGGCCCACAATGGGGCACTACAGTTACTAAAGTGAGAAGGGTGTATTCTTACGCAGTTACAAAATAGTTCACATTATCCTGACTATATAACAGTATCAAAATGCTTTTCATTTAATAAGCAGTAATTTGGTTTAACTACACAATATTCCAATATTTATTCAAATGACATTGATGGAATTAAATGTGAATGGCTTTGATGGAAATGAATGGGTTCTAAGAGGTGGAAGCAATTTGCTTTGACAGAATAATATGTTCATTCCAATAAAATAAATCACTCCTCAGTGCTGCTTTGGTTCAAGAAAAATCAGTGGAATTTTGGGAACAATTCTTCCAAATTTTATCAGAGATTCTTAGGAATAAATTGGAACTGAGCCCTTTTATTGCTTTGTTTGGTTATTCTCTAGGGGAAAATATTTCCTTGAACTTAATTTAAAAAAAGAATAGTAGCCAGACAAACAATTTTGATAAAATGGAAAGACAGCTTAGCACCCACTCAGGTGCAATGGGAGCAGGACATTATGTCTTGCTTGAGTTTGGAGAAAATTAGATACAACATTAAAGTGATTAACATTGAATTTGAAAAGATATGGGGCCCACTCACGCACTATTATCATAATTTGGATGCATAGGCAGGGGTGCTCTGGAGGTTTCCTGTCCGATGTCCGGGAGCCAGAACTCAATTCTTTACATATTATTTGCTGATGACCGTGTTTACTGGTAGGGGCAGGATTAGAATGGGGTTATTTTTCTTCTCTTTTTTATTTTTCATTATAAATCGAAGAAATTAGTCCAACAATGTATATGCCATAATATTAGAATATGAGGTTAAGTTTTTATAAGAGAATTTCTTCTTTATTTGAGCATTGTGTTCAAGACAATGTATATAAATCACTTAAGATTCATATTCAGTATCGCATTACATAAAAGTTATGTAACTAATATTTAGACTATAACATTTAATATTTCTCTCTACCAAATCAGTAAAAATATTTTTAAAAGAAAGAAATAAAAATCAGTGAACCCAGAAATATTAAATGCGGCCTGTTAAAATAACATTTTAATCGCTACTGCAGCACACAGCTACGGTCATGCCAGTTTCAGTTTAAATTAAGTTATATTTCAAAAATGTCAGATCAGATACTTTGTAAAATTTGTATATATAAAAATGAGCTGCAATCTTCTGATGGCAATATCACATTAGAGATCTTATTCGATGCCCCATTATCAATATAAATAAAAGGACAGCAGAAGCTCCTGCTGCAGCAGATTTTCATTTAAGCTATTACCATGGCAACATGATTATACTGGAGAAGGCATGTCAGAAAACCCAGCATCCACTATTCCAGAAATAATGCAAATATTCAGAAAAATTCTTCACTTTAAATATGATTTTTTTTGAGAAATGTTTAATTCACAGCCCTAAGATGTAGGCGACCTGGTGCATGGTCTAATGTACAATTTGCAGCCGAAAATTAAGGCATATAATAGGAAGCTAGAATGTGATACCGATCACTTTGTCCAATATTGTTGGAAATGATCATTTCTCGAACCAGACTTGCCTGCAGATATTAAACCTTTGCATCTGATTTTTGAGGCATAGGGTAGTTAATGTGAAATGGGTCCCAATTTGTCCTGGATTGGTTTGAACAGTGTTTTTTAATTAAAAATGAGGCAGGTGAAGAACTTCCTTGGATCAAGTTTAATCCTTGGATGCCCGAGGCTCTGGAACTTCCAGTCTAGCAGCTATTGAATTATGTTCAAACACAAGGGATCACGTTTTGAGGCAGAGATAATCTGGAATAAAACAGAAAGTGCTGGAAGCATTCACCTGGTCAGGTTGGGATCTGTCACCAGAAATAGTTTGGAATTTACTTCTGACCTACTGATAGGCTCTGTTCCTAAATAGTTATTTCTACGCTTTTTCTTGATTCCCTCAAGTAATGGCACAACTCCCAACCCCAAGAATTGATATTGGAAACCGATGATGATAAACATGGAAGGATAATGCACTGTTGTGTAGTGAATCCCTTCTCTCAGTTGTTAAGTGTCTTAAATCCTTTTGGTTTTGGGGATGAATATAAATCTCTTCCTACTATTTTTATATGGATGTAAATTCAGCAATTAAGCAGTACATGGACGTAGACCAGTGGTTCTCAGCCTTTTTCTTTCCACCCACATACCACCTTAATCAATCCCTTACTAATCACAGGGATTACTTAAAACGGCATGTGAGTGGAAAGAAAAAAGTTGAGAACCACTGGTGTAGACACTAACTTGTGAAGTGTGTGCATCAAAATCTGCTGGACATATTGAAATGTGAATGGATCTAAAGCAAAACTCCTTACCATCCTGTCAAAATATGATATCAGCACAAATGATTGTGGGAAATTGCACCCAATATTTCAAAGTTGAATACTGCATTTCCATATTTGTACTTTAAATGTGCAACCTAAAGAATTACTTTCTTTTTCAATACTCCAGGGATTCCCAAGCAAACTCACGCCATTGTCTCACTGAGAAATCTTGAATCACATTGTAGAGCGCGTCGAAAGAACCAAAGACTTGTTGATCTAAACCAAGGCTTTTATTAACTAAAAGACTGGAGCATATCACAAGTAGGTCGACCAGTCCAGAATGACCTCGTCTGGCGAGGAGCAATCCTTTAAGACCTGCCAGTAGATGTGGATACACTCTCAGCCAATCACAGTCATCCTACACTACAATCTGTACATGTACACGTTGATGATAGAATCTATACTATCACACACAGTAAAGAACCATACTGCAAAAACAAAAAACTGACTAATACCTGCTTTAACAAACCCTGCCGGAGAAAAAGCAGTGTTGACAAGGAACCTTGCAAAACTGCAGGGGGTACAAAATGGCACTTACTTTCCCTGTATCTGTCCACTTCCATGAAGATGAAGTGCTTTTAAGAAACCCCTGTGGTATCCTGAAAACCCAATTTAAATGTGAAAATGCCTCTCTGGCTCGGAGGGACAAATCAACACTTGTTTCTACATAAAGTAACACTACGTTCGTGACTCAGAGGAGAAATAAAAAATAATAAAGTTCTCTTCCACCAGTTTTTTTGACCAATGTTGATACCAACTTCATGTTATTCAAGAGATCAAATTTTCAGGCATGAGCCAAACTTGCATGCCAGCAGCTTTGGAATCCATAAAATAATTTCTTCCAACATCATCTGAGCCATGAATTAAATGTACTGATCTGTCTATCAAATTGACGAGTCTGTTCCAGTCAAGAAGCAGGAGAACCAGTTTGTACATTTACCTTAATGTTGCTTTCCTGTGAGATTCTATTGGGAGAAGGGATAATGGATCAGATAAATCCATTCTGTAATATTCCAGAGAGAAACACACAAACTGAAGATGCTGGAATTCTGAGTAAACAATGAGAAGCTACCTAACCCATCGAGTTCCTCCAGTTCCTCACTGAGATGTTCCAGTGTTATTTAAACATTGTCGATGACTCCTTACATCATATCCGGTAAGGCCCTCATTGGCTGGAGATTAGAGATGGGAACAACTTCTGTCATCCACAGTGTGGCTCCAAGACCACGTCCCCGATGTGTTGAGGTAAAACAGGTGACTGGACTCCAGTTTTCCATAAGTCCATATAAGTGGGGACATCATTGGATCATTCGGCCCCTAAATCCTGCTCCATCCTGCAACTAGATAATGGCAGATTTGACCCTCCTCAAGTCAATTTTCATGTCCCTTCCCCATAAATGTGAGAAGGGACTTTGAATGAGAAGAGGAACATTTAAAAAGTGCCAAGAAAGGCTAATTAGCTAGAGCCAATACAGTGAAGTGAAGCTCAAGTGGAGTGGCCATTGTGTGAGTGGCCCAGGAAAGGAGTGGGAAGTTGATGCTTTGGTGAGAAGAGGCTGAGGCCAGAGAAGCAGGTAAGAAGGGTAATTTTTTTTTCTTTTGTTATTGGTGATTTGGTCTTGTTACACGTAGTATAGTATAGGAGTAATGGCAGATACAGCAGTGGAATACTTCTGTAGGATGTGGGGGAAGCTGAAGGCTTCCCTGATGACTACACATGTGGGAAGTGCAGCCATCTCCAGCTCCTGATAGACCATATTAAGGAACTGGAGCTGGCTCTGGATAAACTGAGGATCATCCGGGAGGCTGAGCACATGATTACTCGCAGAGTGAAGGATTCAGCTAATAGATTGGTGAACATCAAGAGAAGTAAGGCAAGACTGAAATTAGAGCAGGGTCACCCTGTGGCCATTCCCTTCAGCAACAAATATACCCCTTTGAATACTGCTGAGGGGAAAGAAGTATATGGACAAGGCAGCAGCCAGATAAATATCACTGTGGACAGCTCTGCAGAAGGGAAGGGTGAAATCAGGTAGAATGATGGCAGATACAGCAGTGGAATACTCCTCCTGTAGGATGTGGGGGAAGCTGAAGGCTTGACTCAAGGGTCAAGGAAACAGAGAATAGGTTATGTGGCCACAATAGAAACTTTAATGTGTGCCTCTTGGGTGCTTGGGTCAGGATGTCCCTGACTGGGTGCAGAAAATTCTTGAAGGGGAGGATGAGCAGTAAGAGGTCATAGAACATATTGGTTCCAATGACATAGGACAGAGATGGGTAGAGGCCCTGTAAAGTTCCGTTTAGGGAGTTGGGAATGAGACTGAAGACCAGGACCTGCAAGGTAGTCATCTCTGGATTGCTCAGAGTGCCACAAGCTAGGAAGATCAAAAAAGGAAGGTAGCGCTGACAAATGAGTGGCTGAGGAGATGGTGAAGGGGGCAGGGTTTCAAGTTCTTGGATCATTGGAACCTCTTCTGGGGATGGGGTGACGTGTGCGTGGACGGGTTGCACCTGAACTCGAGGGGAACCAAAATCCTGGCAGGAAGGTTTGCTAATACTGTTGTGGGGGGGAGGGGGAGTTTAAACAAGATTCTCAGAGGGGTGTCAAGCAAAGTGAAGAGCAAAGGAAAAGGCAGTTGGTACACAAGTAGAGACAGCCAGTCGGGAGTGTGTGTGGAAGGACAGCCAAACAGGACAAAATGCAGTCATGAGTATGTTCCAATGCAACAGGGAGACAGAGTCAAAAAAAAGTCACAAATACAGGGCTAAAGCTTTTGTATTTAGATGCACACAGCTTAAGAAATGAAGGGGATGACCTTGTAGTCCAGCTACAGGTTGGCAGGTATGATGTGGTGGCTTAAGGATGGATGTCATTGGGAGCTGAATATCCAAGGATACACTGTGTATCAAATGGATAGGCAGATAAGCAGAAGGGGTGGGGCTCTGTTGGTAAGGGATACTATTGACTCATTAGAAAGAGGTGACATAGGATCAGAAGATATAGAACCATTGTAGATTGAGTTAAGGAAATAGCAAGAGTAAAAAGACACTTAGCATTTATGAACAGTAGATGGGATGTGGACTACAAATTACAACAGCAAATAGAAAAGACATGTCAGAAGGGGAATGTTACACTGTCACAGGGAATTTTAACATGCAAGTAGATTGGGAAAAACTAGGATGGGATGGGATCTCAAGAGAGAGAATTTGTGGAATGCCTACGGGATGGCATTTTAAAACAGCCTGCTGATGACCCCACTTGGGGATAGGCTGCATTGGATTGTGCACTGTTTAATGTACCAGAGGTGATTAGAGATTTTACGGTAAAAGAACCATTAGGGGGCAGTGATCAATGTGATTGAGTTCAAGTTGAGATTTTAACAAGCAGAAACTAAAGTTGGATGTCAGTATGTCAGTGGAGTAAAGGGCATTTCAGCATCACACGAGAGGGACTGGCCAACGTAGACTGGAAGGGGCCACTTGTAGGGAGGATGGAGAGCAGCGACGGGTGGAGTTTCTGCAAGAAATTAGGAAGGTGCAATATCGATGCAAACTAAAAAGGAGGAAATATTCAAAAGGAAAAATGACACAACTGTTGCTGACAAAGGAAGTCAAAGCCAACATAAAAGCAAAAGGAGGAAACAAATTAGAGGGAAGACAGAGAATTTGGGAAGTTTCTAAAAACTTGCAGAAGGTTAAAAAAAATCACATAAGGAGGGAAAAGATAAAGTATGAGAGTAGGCTAGCAAATAATATCAAAGAGGATACAAAAATCTTCTTCAAGTACATAAAGAGTAAAAGAGAGGTGAGGGTAGATTTAAGACAACTAGAAAATGATGCTGGAGAAATAACAATGAGAGCCAAGGAGATGACAGAGGAGCTAAATAGGTATTTTGCCTCCATCTTCGGCATGGAAGGCATTAACAAAGTGCCAGATGACCAAGGGAATCAGGGAAGGGAAGGGAATTGAGTGCAGTTACTACTTCAAGAGAGAAGGTGCTCAGAATGGTCTAAGAGTAGATAAGTCTCCTGGACCAGATGGATTGCACCCTTGGGTTCTGAAAGAAGTAGTGGTAGAGATTATGGAGGCACTGGCAATAATCTTACAGGAATCAATAGATTCTGGCATGCACCTGGAGGACTGCAACATTGTAAATGTCACCCCACTGTTCAAGAAGGGAGGGAGGCAGCAGAAAGGAAGTTATAAAATTATAGCCTGATGTCAGTAGTTTGATGTTCGAGTCGATTTTCAAGGATGAGGTTACAAAGTGTTGGGAGGCATATGACAAGATAGACCAGGGCCAACATGATTTCCTTAAGGGAGCACCTTGCTTAACAAACCTATTGGAATTCTTTGAAGAAGGGACAAACAGCCTGGATAAAGGAGATGCAGTGGTTGTTGTTTAGTTGGATTTTTCAGAAGGCCTCTGACAAGTTGCTAGACATGAGGCTAATTAACCAGAAAAGAGCTCATGGTGCAACAGGAATCATAGCGTGGATAGAACATTGGCTGACTGACAGGAAGCAGAAAGTTGGAATACCGGGATCATACTCTGATTGGCTGCCAGTTGCTCATGGTGTTCCACAGGGGTTGGTGTTGGGGCTGCTTCTTTTTATGTTGTATAGCGATGATTTAGATTATGGAATAAACGGCATTGTTTGAAAATTATACGAATGTAGGTGAAGGAGCAGGTAGTGTTGAGGAAACAGGGACAGATAAGGATCATGCATTTTTGTAGAAGAAATAAACAGGCAGACTATTTTCTAAATAGAGATAAAATTGAAAATTCCCAGATGCTATGGGATCTGGGAGTCCTGTGCAGGATAACCTGAAGGTAAACTTGCAGGTGGAGTCGATGGTGAAGAAGGAAAATGCAATTTTGGCATTCATTTCAAGAGGAATAGAGCAGGGGTGTGAGGTTGAGGTTTTATAAGACACTGGTGTTGCCATAGGCAGTTGTTGTGGCCAAGTCACTGAGTGTATTTAGGCCAGAGATCAATAGGTTCTTGATTAGCTGGGGCATGAGTTATTATGGGGAGAAGGCCAGGCAGTGGGGCTGAGTGGGAAAATGGATTGGTTCATGATTGAATGGCAGGGCAGACTCGATAGGCTGGATGGCCTTTATTGATCCTGTCTTATGGTCTATCTTTGGATTTCCTTCCTGATAGGAAATCTACCATGATTAACTTTGTGTACACAAGAACTCAATTTCCATGGCTCTCTGTAGCAACAAGTTTCAAACACTGACAACTTTCCTAGGGAAATAATGGCTTCCTATTTCAGGCTTAATTGGGAACCCTCTCAGCATGTCCTTGTCTTCTCCCCTAAGAGTCTTATTTGTCTCAATAAGATCACCTCTCTTTATTTGAAACTCCAATAAATGGAGTACCAACCTTATCAATCTTTCCTTGCAGAACAATGCCATCATATCTAGATCACCCTGAAAAGTCATCTCTACAGTGCCCCCAATGCAGTACCAGCTTTCCTTAACTAAGAGGACTATAATTGTTGATAATGATAATGTTTTATTGTCATATACATTTTACAAGGTACAAATGCATCAAAATTCTTATTTGCTGCAGTCAAACAGATACTTTGTGGGGGAAAAACAATTATAGTATACAATAAATTAAATTAATAGAAGAATATGATATGAAAGGTAAATATAGAACAAATATTCACAGTTCCATTTCCGAATAGAGCCACATCTATTGCTTTGTTGTCAATATAGGGTTCCCTGGGCACTGTCTGCCAGCTGAGTTTTCCACACATTGGTATCAAACAAATTTACCGAAAATTGTAAAGTGTAATCTATAGCCAACAGCAGCCCCAGGGTGGAGAGTGGATTGGGGACGGTCAGTACAGATAATAGGGGTTGTTCCCAGTAACGGAACCGTGACAAATATCTGTCTGAATGCAGCCCAGATGAAGCGACGGGGAAGCTGATCTGTTAATCCATGGGAAATATCAGCAGCTTATTGAAAGGAAGTGTTCGCTCACGCAAGGTGGCTCAGGGTTTGATCTTACTTAAAGGAGAGCTTGGAGAAGGGATTGATTTTTACTTTGGATGATCTCGGCTTCGTTTCCTGTTGAAGATTCAAATTCCATACCTGAGAGTAGAGTTTGGGAGAATTTACTTACGCAAGGTTGGATTTTTGTAAATCGGATTAGAGTTGTTTAAACACTAATTAAATCATCTCGGGAGTAAAACATGAAAGTCAGCAACCACCGCGGTTGAAGTAAAAACACAACGCTGGAAAAATTCAGCTGGTCCAACAGTGTCCTTTATGTAGCAAAGATGTTGAAGGGCTCAAGGCCTAAGCGTTGGTTATGTACTTTGCCACATGAAGTACATTGTTTGACTTGCTGAGCTTCTCCAGCATTTGTGTTTTTACTTTTTGATTAAATCGCCTCGACTGGCTTCAGCCCACCATCTGCTGTTTTCAGTCATGTTACACATTTCTTCTGCTGTCCTCTTTTAAACTAAAGCTCAGTACCCGATGTGTAAAAAGGGCCTCAAACTAGCATTAGGGCTTTTAAAAATCTGATTACATCGTCACATTGCTGAGTGAATTGTTTGCTATTGAGATTGACAAGATAAAGGGACCCAAATTCAACCCCTGGTCAGTGCCAAGTGAACTAATCACAGGTAGGTTATCTTAAGAACTGCTGCAATTTGAAGTGAATGGGTACATTGCGTGAGATTTTACAGATGTCTCAAATATCACCTCTGAACAAGTGAACAACTGAAGGGAAACAATAAATTTTGATAAAATCTCACATAAATCAAAGAATACGTCTATACTTGACTTTTTTTCTGGTTGGATCATTTGTGGATATTATCTAAACCAGTGTTTTTCAACATTTTTTTTCTTTCTACTCACATATCACCTTAAGTAATCCCTCTGCCATCGGTGCTCAGTGATTAGTAAGGGATTGCTTAGTAAGGGATTGCTTAAAGTGGGATATGATTGGGAAGGGAAGGTTGAGAATCACTGCCCTAGATCCAATTGATTCTGAAATATTTAGCTTGAGAAAAGTTGTCATTGGCGGAGTTATGAATCCGAGCACATAACGATTCAATTAGGTATGATTAAAACAGTGGTTTTCAAACATGCCACCTTAAGTAATTCCTTACAAATCACAGAGCATCTATGACTATAGGAATTATTTAAAGTGGTGTGTGAGTGGAAAGAAAAAGGTTGAAAACTACTGATCTAAATTGTAAGTGCAAGTATTTACTCCTTTGAAATTCATTTTCCCCATTGCTTTCATAAGCCAAACAGCAAAGTAGTGTCATGTAGTGAATAATTCTTCTCCTATCTGATAGAGCCCAAACTGTTTATCTCCTTGACTGGAACATTGAAACATGGGTTGTGATCTATTCCAAATATGGTTTTATTGACTAAAGTAGTAGAATCTCTCAGTGATGTCAGGAGTTGATTTACAAAATGACATTTGTTCGATTAGACAACTGCTTTCATCTGCATTTCAAAACTATCTCGGTTTTTGTTGCAGTCACCAAACCCACCAAAATATTTCAAAGTGATTATTTTAATACTGGTGCAGACACAATGGGTTCCTTCTTTAACAGGTTACATTAGATTCATCTAAATAAATCTTCAATTATTTGTTTAATTTAAGCATAATTCTAAATTTACTGCATGTGCACTAATTAATGATTTAATCAATTGTTCCCGTTAAATTTCTTTTCCATAGTATAGTTTTTTTCTCCAAACATTCCTCACAGTTGGCTAACTTCACATTTGAAGGTGAATTTCCTGGCTGTGCTCTCTATATTTGAAACATTTTCTTTAGAAGACCATCACATTACATACCAAGCAAACAATTACTTATGAAGCAGAGGCCATGAATACATGGATGAAATGTATACACTGCTAAACTAGCTGCTCCTGTAACCAAGATGCTCCAGTATGTTTGCAGCACTTATTCATCAGTAACCTGCCCTTTGATGTCTAGTTTGGGATTTGCCAGGACCACTTCATTCTACACTTCAAGACTGCCAAAGATCTGAATCTCCCAAAGGTGAGGTGCGAGTGATTATCCTTGACATCAAGGCAGCATTTGACTAAATGTGGCTTATCAGCACCCTCGTAGAACTGAAGTCAATTGGCACCAAAGGGAAAACATCCCAGTATCTGAAATCATTCCTCGCATGGGAGGTTGATGACCTAGGTCATCATTGCAAGATTTCCTCAGGGCAGTGTCCTTGACAAACCCACTCTAAAATTCCTTCCATCAATACATCACATGTGACAATATTTTCTGATAACTGAGGAATGATCAATGTGATTCACCAGTCAATGAATCAGTCCACGGAAGCAACAAGACCAAGACAACATTCAGGCAGAGCTGAAAAGTGGTAGGTAACATCGATTTCGCAAAAGTGTCTAGCAACGACCATCTCCAACAAGAGAAAGTCTAATTGTCTATCTTTTTTTAAAATATTTTATTTAATCAACATATATATGATCAAATAATTGAGAATAATATATCAGAAGAATATAATAGAATGTTAACAAATATACTTTGCAACTATATATATGAAAAAACTAAAAGTAAAATCTAAAAACTAAAGGAAAAAAAAACAAAAAAAAGCTAAAACTATATCCCACCCTCCCACTTAGAACTACTATAATCCCAGAACTAAAATACATAATATTTCATTATAAAACAATTACAATTAATTAATTTGGATTGCATCAGTTGGCACTCAGAGACCTCAAAAACATTATAAAATTATTATATCTTTAGGGAAAACTTCACTGATCAGGAAAAATTTTACATTTTTAATTTCATGAATCCAATATACGGACCCCGAATTTAGAACAATAAAGAATGTTTATTCCTTAAATTATGCGTACTTTTTTTCTAATGAAATACAACTTTGAATCTCAGCATGTCACCTCTCTAATGTTAATAAGACATCAGATTTCCATGTTACAGCAACACATTTCCTTGCTATTACTAAAGCCAATTTAACAAATTTCAATTGGGAATCTGACAGCGACAATTTAGGAGTGACACTTTCAAAATTTCCTCACAGAAGTAATTCAGGATTTAATGGAAAATCCACCCCTATTACCTGTTGCAGAAATTTGCTAATAGAAACCCAGAAAGGATGAACCTTTGTACAACACCAAGTTCCAGTTTCTGATCCACATCTAAAACATTGATCCAATAAATTCAATCACCATCTATTAATCTTCTGAGGAGTAATATACAATTGGTGCAAAAAATTATAATGAAGTAATCTATATCTTACATTAATAGTATAACTTTGCACAAATTTTGCCAATCTTGTTGTCTCACGGTTGTATCTAATCTCATTCTCATTTTTCTCTTGAATTAAACAAACCTACTTTAAGTGTCTGTTCTTGTAATGAATATATATGCAATTGAAATAAATTTTCTCATTATTCCATCAACCATAATTTTTTCCAAATTTGAAAGATCTTTTAAAATAATTTTGGGTCCTAATTTCTCTCTTAAATAAGCCCTCAACTGAATATAACAAAATAATATATTACAAGGTATATCATTAGCTGATCAAAAGACATCAATCTATTATTATCATAACAATCTCCCAATTTAGAAATTCCCTTATGATACCATGTATTTAAAAAAAAGATTATCTTTTGAATAGGGTAATCACCTATCCTGGACATTCTTTGGCATTTGGATCACAATTGTCCCAAAACTCAAACTCATAAATGGATCAGAGTCTGGGTATCCTAAGTTAAAATGCTCTCTTGCTGGATCTCCGAGACCTTCACTCCATTTACAAGGCACAATTCAGGGGTATAATGGAGCTCTCCCAACTTGTCTGGAATACTAACGAGTAATTCAATAATAACGCAGGACAAAGAAGATTTTGCTTCCTCAACCCTTCTGGGTGTATTTTATGAATGCTGGGCTGCTGATCACAAAATTCACCTTAACATTTTCCTATCACATCCCAATTTTTAGATATAGCCTATTTTTTGATTTCTTATCATTTTTTTTTCTACTAGTATATTACCCAGAAAGCAAGCTGTTTTGGTCAGTCCAAGCAGGCCTGGGCATGCACTCAGTGCGGGTGCTCTGCAAATGTTGTCTTAGGCCTGGACACGCTCAGTCAGGATAGATACAGACAGGCTATAAAAGCAGCTCACATATACAAATGCTGGGCAGTACATTGATTTAGATTGAATGAATGTTGATGAACATGTTCTTCAGGCAATGGCATCGTGAGTGTACTTAACATTAGCACTTATTATCTTCAGGAAGATTCAATACAGCAGAAATGTCGTATCAATGTCGCAACAACTGCAAAACATTGTTACATTTGTGGCTAGTATACACTTAAGACTCAAAGACGTAGCATAACTGCACTTATTTAAAAAGTCTATGAGCTCTACTTCGGTTGGAAAAAATTGGTGACCAATACAAACCCAAGGCTCCTCACATTGTGCAGTCAACCTGAGAGTGACTAAACATAATTAATTCAATAAAAGTTAATTTAATGTTTCTCCACCATCCTACGTGATACAGCCAAATCTGAAATGATCTTTGTGTTCATCTTCAAGTTGCCTGGCATAATCCCCAATTGTTTTTTGGGTAGCGAACCTCTTGAAAACAAAATTGTGTCCAGTGCAATAATTTAGACTTTACCAGTAAGACAGATGAAAGGAAATAAGGCCAGTAAAAGCTGGTCATATTCAGTATGGTTTCACAAACTGGTGAGATTGAAGATCTCATCAACAATAAACTTTGTGTGCTGTATTCCATTGACATCATCTGGGTGAGATCTAATCCGTACTAGAGAGAACAAGCATTCTAGTGAGAAAGGAGGAGAAAAATTTTCTGCAAAGCCACCATGCTACGTAGAAATGTATTTCAGATTAAGCCCATTTTCATCAGCGCAATATTGTTTCTTCAGAGTTGTGTGAACAAACCTGTAGGCCCAATTGTATTCTTGTCTGGCAGATTTTCAAAAGGAAAAAAAGCACGGCAAAATACAGTACATTAAAATTTGAAAAGGTGAAAACCAAACTGAAAAATGAGATTTGAGATACATATATGATCACCTCTATACTTTAATACTTTGCTCACAAGAAGCAACTGGAACACAGATTCAGAAACTACAATGTATCCTGCTATGAAAAAGAAATGCAAAATCTATCATAAATGCTAAATATGAAACATTGAAACATGTGCACGTTGAATTGTCTTTCTAAAATTTGGTTTGATTGATGTCAATTTTGTACATCTCACCAAGGCCAACTTTCTGCCCTGACCATTCTATTGTTATTTTGATTGTTAGCTCCAGGGCAAGTGGTAGAAAAGCTGCATCCTAGGCAGCAGGTTGTGGATTTATGTAGATTCAAGACCTGAAAATAAATATCTAGCCTAAAAGACAAAGACCAGTGCACAGTTAGAAATGCTGTTTTTTGATATAAAATCAAAAATCAGTCTGCTCTCTCAGATGAACATATAAGGTGCCTTGGCACTATATGCAGTGGCGTATCTAGGTCAAATGGCACCCTAGGGCTGCCACTGATATTGGTGCCCTCCCTTAAGAAAACGCATAAAAACACTGCCACACACTAACCGTGCCGCTGCCACCTAACATCGTTTCCATTTTAAGTGCTCCTCAGCAAAACCACACACACAGATTGTGGATGTAGGTTGCGAGATGCCAATCTGTCTTTACCCCTTCCTGATCACTGGGAACCCACATTCCAGCGATGGAAGTCTGTCAGGCGTTTATTTGGGGAGCAAGACATGGGACAGGCTGCAGAGATATTAATAGGAAAATCTCCGCAGCAGGCTGTCGGTAGGGATGTCATCGCAGGGTCAAGGCAGGCGGTTGGTGAGGCTCTTAGTGCATACAGCAGGGGCAGGCTGTCGGTAGGGCTGTCATCGCACGGCTGGCAGGGCCATCAGGGGGCGGCCGGTCAGACCGTTAGGGAGTGGCCAGCAGGGCCATTGGGGGGGCAGCCGACAGAGCAGTCAGTGCACAACAGGGGCAGACTGTGACGGCACCGCTGACCACCCACTGATAGCCTGCTCCGCCAGCTGCATGGTCTCCGGCACCTCACTGGGCCGCTTCGGCCTTCAGGGCTGTTCGTCGCCACCAGCTGCTCAATGCGGGATCAATAGGCAAAATGGCCATCTGCCCTACCCATAATCCCCCACGCAGCTGGAACTGCTCTCCCAGTGCCAGCAGCAGCCAGGGAAAAGCAGAGGAAGATGGCCATTTGCCCATTGACCCTGCATTGAGCCGCCGCCAGGTGCCGCTTGTGTGCTGGCACAGGCCCAAAACAGCCTGTACTGGGCTAGGGACTCGCATATTGGGCAGGTAAGGTGAGGACAGTGGTGCCCCCCTGCAGGTGGTGCCCCAGTTCTGGGCCCCACTTGCCACATCCTAGATATGTCTGTGATAGATCGGGAATTATTCCTGGACAATAGTAGCCTCACCACTTCTTGTTACCGACAAGACTAGTTACCTGAACAATCTCACTTTTGGGAGGAGTGGGTGGTTGTGGGGTGAAGTCACTGTGCAGAAAATGGCTGCCAACCTATGTTACAGGGTCATCCAGCACCGACGTCCATGACCACCTTGTAGAGGTGGTCACACCAGTGATGTAGCCATCTTATCCTGAAGCCTGTACGACCAAATCTCTTGAAGAGATTTGCTGTCCTGGTGTTGATGACGAAAAGTTCATAGTAATTATATTTGGACACCAAAGGAAATTCATTGATTGTAACATGCTCTGGCATTCTGAAAGGAGAGGAAGCAAAGGGTGGAAGGTGCTGTCTGAATACCTACTTTCTGTTTCTTTTCACCATCTAAGCTAAATGTATTCTTCCACACAGATCCCATAAAGGAATCAAAAACACCGGCCTTCAGACAAAAATGGAACAAATTAGTGATGATCTTACCTATGTACTGGTTGGCGTATGAAGCACTCAGACCAAACTGCCTTTCCAGATACTTGCCCAAAAATGCCGCAAAGCCGCTGATAGCTGCAACCTCCATGCAGGCGGCCAGCACAACGCACGTGAAGACTGGGTTCATCAACAGCTGCTTAGTTACCTGAGGAATTGCTGAAGAGAAATCATAAATGAAGTATAAGTATTTTTGGCTTATATATTTCTTGGAATATTTATTTTTGAGGAAGAGTAAAACCCTCACTGGGGCCTAATTTCCGTGAGGGGCACTGGACAAAGTGATAACCATATAACCATATAACCATTTACGGAGCGGAAAAAGGCCATGTTGGCCTTTTGAGTCCACACTGGTTCGCTGGTTTTGTGTGCCCTCTTCAGGCTTTGGTCCTGGTAGATCTTCATTCAATAACGATGGGCGAATTCAATGCAGGTGGAATCAGTCGTAAAAATGTTTGTGAAACGTGCAGTTCAATACTTCTGGGCACATCCACCTTAAGTATTCCCATGTTCAAAGAGAGACAGAGAGGTGGATAAAGGAAAGGTCTGTGATTGGGCTGACCCTCTCTCTTCCTTACATGGAAATAATGGAACCTTTATCTTTACTAAGCTCTTTTGTTCAACGACATTGGAAAAGCTACCAACAGCAGATGGCAGCAGAACACAAATAACTACTACAGAGTCATCCGAGATTTTATTTCCCGCAAAAAGAGAGTTTACAGAGGACAAACGTTTTTCAGGGCACTCTAACCTAGCACATCATGTTACTTCAGCAGTATATAATGAAAAGAAAGATGCTTCCAAAATTATCACTTCAACAACCTATCAAATGTCCAAATAAAATACAGACCAATACAGCATAGTACAGGCCCTTCAGCCCTTGATGTTGTGCTGACCCATATACTCCTTACTAAAAAAAAGTCCTAAACCCTCCCTACCCCGTAATCCTCCATTTTTCTTTTATTCATCTGTCTGTCTAAGAGTCACTTAAATGCCCCCAATGTTTCATCCTCCACCACTATCCCCAGCAAGGCAATTCCAGGCACCTGCAGTTCTCTCTGTAAAAAATGTACGCCTGATGTCTCCTTAAACTTCCCTCCCTTACTTTTGCACCTTTATCCTCTGGTGTTTGCTGATCCTGCCCTGGGAAACAGGTCCACCCTCATAATCTTGTAGACCTCTATCAAGTTTCCTCTCATCCTTCTACACTCCAAAGAGAAAAGTCTCAGCTCTGCAAACCTTGCCTCATAAGGCTTGTTTCCTAATCCAGGCAACATCCTGGTAAATCTCCTCCGCACCCTCTCCATAGCTTCTACATCCTTCCTGTAATGAGGTGACCAGAACTGAACACAATTACTCTTTCACTAAGGGTCAAATAAACACACAGCATGATTGATATTTGTGGAATAGTAACATTCTTGAAATTTCAAAAGCAGTAATGATAACAAGTCTTGTAAGTTATTGTTAGTACAGAAACATGGGTTCAAGAATGGGCAGGATTGACAGCTCAGAGTTCCAGCAGACAGATGCTACAGGTGTGATAGAAGTGGCAGTAAGGGAGGAAAGAGTCGCATTTTTGATTTGGGTGCACATCACGGCAGTCCTTAGACTATTTCACTTTAATGGGACTGCACAATTGGTCCTTCAAAATTCAGTGGGAATGAGAGGATTAGAAATGTAAGGAGATTGCAGAATAATAGGGTGCTAATAGTCAGTGTTTTTAATTTCCCTTATATTGACTGAGATTGCCACAATGCTCAGGGCTTGGATGGGGCAGAATGTGTAAAGTTTTCTCGAGCAATATGTTGATGGCCCTATAAAAGAGGGAGTAACACTGGACCTCCTAATGGAAATTGAGGCAGGGAACGTGGGGGAGCACTTTGAAAACAGTGATCATAATTCAATTAGTTTTCAAATAGATAAGGAAAATATTAGGACTCCAATCCTCAATTGGAGCAAGTTTAATTTTGCTTGCATTAAACAAGAACTTGCAAATGTTTGGGGAAGGATGTTTGCAGGTAAAGGGACATCTGGCAAGTGGGAGTCTTTTAAAAGTGAGATACAGAGAGGTTAGGGCCCATTAGAGTGAACTGGCTGGATTTGTGAATACTGGTTGATGAGGGATATTGAGGCTCTCCTCAAGATTTTGGACAGCACAGTTAACGTAATGCTATTATAGCACAAGCGACCAGGGTTCAAATCAGTTGTTGTCTGTAAGGAGTTTGTATGTTCTCCCTCCCCCCCCCCCCATGACCTATGGGAGTTTCCCCCAGCTGCTCCGGTTTCCTCCCACCCTTTAAAATGTTACAGGGTTGGTAGGTTAATGGGGAGTAATTGGATGGCACAGGTTTCATGGGTCAGAAGAGCCTTCTGCCATTCTGCATCATTTTTTTTTAATAGGGCACATATATCAGTTAGAGTTAGGCAAATCTCTTGAGGAGTACAAGGGATGTATTTAAGAGAGAAATCATGAGGCAAATTGATAATGAGAGATTTGGAGATGAGCCAGAATCCTCAGAAATTCTAAAGGTACATTATGAGAAGGTTAATTAAGGAGAGAATAGGTCCTCATTAAAATTATATGGTCGACTATGTGTCGAACCACAGGAATTACATGGCAGTATTTACAGGTGGAAAGGTCATAAAAGCAGGGAAATTCAGGTAAGTGAATAGTGATGTATTGAAACATATCCATATTGTTAAAGAGGAACTGCTAGCCATCTTAACGTGCTTAAAGATGGATAAATCCCCATTACGTAATCATGAAACATTGTGAGGAGCTAGGAAATAAATTGCTGGGACCCTGGCATTATCATTAGCCACAGGTGAAATGCTAGAAGACTGGAGGGTGGCTAATTTTGTGTGCTTTTATTTAAGAAAGGTATTTGGAAAATGAGTTGTTTAGAAGAGGCAGTATTGACAAGAGCAAGATGACAAACGTGGTCTCTGTGGACTTTATCAAGGTCTTTTGCAATGTTTCACACGATAGGTGGGTCTGGAAAGTCAGATCACATGGGATCTAGGGTGAGCTAGCTAAAAAGATCTATTTTAATGGATCAAAAGAGTTTACCCAATATTCAAAATTGAAGGACTAAATTGGTCCCCATAATGTTTTCTTTAAAGATTAACTTGCATGATTGGAATTCTATGAAATATGTTCAATTCCAATTATGTGAATTTAAATCTAATCAATAGAGATATGTATATATATACATACTTTGTTGTCAGTGTTAATTTTATTTGCATTTCATAATAAAAAATGCTAAACTGAAGACTTTAGAAATTATACTAATATTTATTTGGCATAAATAAGCAAAGAATTCACCTTGGATAAATAAAGTCCGAGTGCAGTAAATCGATGAACAGGCAAGCAGTTCATTGGAGTTTCACATGCACTGATTTTCCAGATCTGGTATTGTTGGCAGGGCCAGCAATAATTGCCCTTGGTGGTGGTTAGCTGCTTTGTTCAACTGCTCTATTCCTTCTGGTGAACGTTGTCACTTCATGTTGTGTGTGTGGCGGGGTGGGGGGGAGGAGCAGGAGCTCCCAGATTAAGAATAGAAAAACTTTACAATGAGGTTACAAATGAAACCTACTCCAAAGTAATGCTTTATTGCTTTTTCAGTTGTTCTTCTACCTGCATATAATGATGTCTGAATTTAGGAGATTTGTTCTAGATGCTATTAAGCACATAGACTTAATAAGAAATAATTATTTCACAATTTTGTTCCACTACAAGGAAAGCAGATGATAGGGATACAGTGGTGTCTTTTTTGCGTTGGGAATTGGTGGTGAGCAGTGTGCAGCAGGGATCATTGCTGGGCCTGCAACTGTTCATGATATACATAAACAATCTGAAAGAGGAGACAGAGTGTCATGTTCCTAAGTTTGGTGATGTCACTAAATTGAGTGGAAAAGCAGATTGTGCCGAGGATATGGAGAGTCTGCAGAGAGATATGGATAGGTTAAGTGAGTGGGCAAGGGTTTGGCAGATGGAGTACAATGTTGATAAACTTGAGGCTATCCACTTTGGACAGAAAATTAGAAGATCAGAGTATTATTTAAATGGCAAGCGATTGCAGCAGGCTGTTGTGCAGAAGGACTTGGGAGTGCTTGTGCATGAATCACAAAAGACTGGTTTGCAGGTGCAACAGGCGATCAAGAAGTAAATGGAATGTTGGCCTTCATTGCTGGAAGGATTGAATTTAAGAGCAGGAAGGTTATGCAGCAACTCTACTGGTGAGACTGCATCTGGTGTACTACATGCATTTCTGGTCTCCATACTTGAGAGAAGATGCACTGACTTTGGAAATGGTGCAAAGGAGGTTCACCAGGTTGGTTCCAGAGATAAGGGGTAAAACATAAAAGTCTGTAGATACCAAGTTGAAGTAAAAACACAATGCTGGAGAAACTCAGTTTACCTATCTCGGCTGCACCATTTCATCAGATGCAAGGATCGACGATGAGATAGACAACAGACTCGCCAAGGCAAATAGCGCCTTTGGAAGACTACACAAAAGAGTCTGGAAAAACAACCAACTGAAAACAATGTCCTTTATATAGCAAAGGTAAAGATACTTAACCAACATTTCAGGCTTGAGTGATTCATCAAGATCCTTTGATGAAGGGATCAAGCCCAAAATGTCAGTTATGTATTCTTATCTTTGCTATATTAAGGACACTGTTTGACCTGCTGAATTTCTCCAGCATTGTGTTTTTATTTATTCCAGAGATGAGGGGGTTAGCCTATGAGGAGAGATTGAGTGGTCTGGGACTATACTTGCTGGAATATAGAAGAATGAGAGGGAATTTTATAGAAGTGTCTAAAATTATAAAAGGCATATTCAGATGGAAGTAGGTAAGTTGTTTCCATTGGTAGGGGAGACCCAAACTAGGGGACAAAGCTTCAAAATTCATAGTAGATTTGGACAGAGATGAGGAGGAACTGCTTTTCTCAGAGGGTAGTGAATCTGTGGAATTCACTGTCAATTGAAGCAGTGGAAGTAACCTCAGTAAATAGATTTAAGGCAAGGTTGGACAGATTTTTATACAGTAGGGAAATTAAGATGTATGGGAAAAGACAAGTAGATAGAAAGGAGCCAACTATGAGATCATCATTGAATGATGGAACAGGGCTGAAGGGCTGGATGGCCTACTCCTGCTCCTATTTCTTATGTTCTTATTTTCTTACTTGAACTGACACAGAAATTACCCAAAATTATTATATTATCACTATAACAAATTCTTTTCTTGTAAAATATTTCTTGTATTATTTTCAGTAATGTCTAAATCTATCTATTTTGGACCCATCCTATTTTTGCTGTTCCTTACACATCCTTTCCTCAAGATTCTGCTTAATTCTATCTGATATTTCAATGAGGAAGTTGAATTTCAAATGAATACCCTGCATTATAGAACCTGTATTTCACCAAGAGCTGTGTTTCTCTTTAAATTTGTCAGTCAACATTGTCAAAAGAAAAGGTAAACTCAAGACAAGTTGATAATAGCAATCACAAGCGTATCAGGAAAACAATTCTGCATCAGCACTGAGCAGCTATTCTGAAGTGTTTCGTTGCCTCAAGCAATCGTCAACCACTATAAATCCACGAGTTCAATGTCCAAAAATTGGTATGGAGAAAATCTATTTGCATTGTTTATTTTTGGGTGTAGTAATGCATAGCAAATGGGTGTGTGCATGTTTTGAAGAACTTGCATAATTTACTCATTGAAACCCAATCCATTGAGAAGATGGACCCCGATGCAATTTACCCTAATGATTAAGTCACTCTGTATCATTAATGTTTTAGTATTTTTATTACTCAATGGCTAAAGGTAAGTTAAAAGAAAATCAGAAATATACTGCCCATTATGCTGGCACAGAGTTCCACAAGGAGTACATCATGTAGAAATGATTGACATCTGTGCAATTTCAAGGAACATTGTTGGGATATAGCCTTTTTTAATACAGCAAGACACCTGTTAACTAGAATTCAAGGAACCAGCAGCCTCAAGTAAATGGCAAAAAAATGGCAGAAAATACATGGGTAAAATATAGAAGTTTAAATTTGGCATGCCTCGCCGTTAGTTCACCAATCATGCAAGGTGCAACCTCAAGCCACCAGAAATTCACTTATCCGGCATCTACCAATCCCCAGAAGAGCCGGATACCAGGGATTGTCCTGTATGGGAGTCATTGTTTCAGTTGAATTTTAAATAAAACATCAGCCACCTACAGCAATAGGTGGGAATTATAGCCCCTAATTTATTTGTAAAGAGATTGCAAACACTGGATGACTTTTGAAAGTGATCAGGCATTCTCCCCATTATAACTTCCCTATTCACAGTTTTGATTTTCTGCCCTCCCATGCAGAGATAAACTTTTAAAAGCATGGACGCACTCCCCTTAAGTAAGCAGGGAAAATGTAATTGCAGCTGTGTGGCGAGGTCAGGTTTTAACCTCTCTCTAAGATAATAAATCACCCTAAATGCAAGGTTATCTCAATTGCATATTCTTTTTGGTAAATTTAGATGCGTCATCTGTGCTTCATAAAGCACATATTTAGCATGCTAAAAAATATATGCAATCTGATTTCTAATCATATTACAGTAAACTACTTATTAGTTGCCTTGTTAGCCTTAAGGGAGACAGCTTCTGACCCGTTATTATGATTAAAACAAAATAAAGAGTGGTAAATTTACTATCCTGCTTCTGCTGTATATCAGGCTCCATGAGTATGGCAAGATTTAATGGGCAACAGGCTCTTCCACTCCATGAGCCCATGCTGCTCAGAGACGCCCATGTGACCAATGACCTCTCTCACCCTGTATGTCTTTGGAATATAGGAGGAAACATGAGCACCCGGAGGAAACCCACATGGACATGGAGAGAACATGCAAACTCCTTCACAGACAGCAGCAGATATGAACCCGAGTTGCTAGTGCTATAATGACATTGCACTAACCATGCCGCCCAAAGATAGTGAAGCTGGCTGCAGCCCATATTGTTAAACCCACCCTACTCTCGAAAGATGATGCAAAATGTCATATGATACCATCTGAGGAAATATTGCAGATATTTTATGATCCATTGTGTAATTTTTGCATAGACTATAAAATAATTTGAAAAATCTAACAAATGAAATATAGTGTATGAGGATAAAATTAGATTGAAGGATTTCAAGTTGGGGATGAGGTTACAGGGGCAAACATACATGATAACACTGAGTTAATCATTGGGGTAAATATCAATAAAATGGTCAAACATAAGCTAGAGTGTTCTCATCACTGACATTTGTACTTGTTGGTACTTTCCCTGCCAAAGGTAGCTCGGGGAGAGTGCTCTGCTTGAACCTGCACTTTGAAATTTTGAATGTGAAGAAGTTATCAATTTTGACAATTATTCTAATATTCTTAATGCCATAATTGTTGAAATTCACTAGACTTACACTTGGTTAATGAATGGCTGCCAATACTGGAACTCTTGAATTGAGCACCTTTGGTAAAGAAATAAGTAACTTCACAGAAGAAGAATGAGACCTTTCAAATCTTTGAAGATGATGAGCCATTCAATTAAGTACATAAGAAATAGGAGCAGAAGTGGCCCATCTGGCCTGTTGAGGCCATTCAATTAGATTATACCTGTTCCCATAGCCCTCAATTCCCTTATTAGTCAAAAATCTTGTGTTTGAATATATTCAATGAGGCAGCCTCTGCCTGCTTCTTTGGGTTGACAATTTCACAGATTCACTGCTCTCTGGAAGAAATGACATGCCTCAACTTTACACAATTGCCACCTCTCCACAATCCCTTGATAGTCTGCTGCGAGGCAAGCCCTGATCTTGGAAAATTAATCTGCTTCCTCAACATTTTCCAGGAATAGTGAAAGGCACTTCCTGGTTTCACTAATATTGATCTATTTTTAAGTCAATGCATCCACCGCAGGCTCCTCTGACAGAGGAAACCATTTATATGCATCCATCTTTCTGGACTTTCTTGAGTGGGTTATACTTTAACCTCAAGGCAGCAAAAAAAAGGTTAATGTAACCTATCTTGATAATTTACCCTATTAAATCTGCATCCAATTATAGTTGAATTCTGACTACGCAACAAAACATTTAAAGTTAGAAACTTCAAGTGATTTCAATACAGTGCCTGAACAGACTTCCTTTGTTTAAACTTCACTGCTCAATGGTCCGGTGACCTTGTATATAAAGCAGTCTAGAGCTACAGTCTCCCCTTCGAGGTTCATCTTGCAGAGAGACAAGACCTCTTAGAGGACATATTAGTTTATTAAAGCTGCCTTATACTCGCACTGCTGGTGTGGTTATTGTCAGTACAGACAATATCTGGCAGACATCAGATAGCTACTGTGAATAATAATAAAAGTCCTACCGACCAACCAACCGTGAGGATCACACCCATTTTATCTTGCAACAGGTTTGGGGGTTGCTTACCCAATGAGCATGCAACTGGAGTCATTTCGAAGTTGCCTTGCACTAAGTACTGTGCCGTCTGGTAACATGGCTTTTGTGGATTTAAAACATGTATCTGACTGATGTCTACATAGAATTGAAGGAGCAGAACAGGAAATGCTTTGAATCATCAGATCAAGGGAAATTGCAAAAGTGGTGTGTTGGAATATTTAATGAGCGATTAGGAAAGCCCAGTTGAAAACTGGGGTAAGCACAGAAAAAAGGAAATGATTCAGATTTGATTTATGTCTCCTTTGAGTTCCTGTAAACAGCAGATTGATAAAGGAATGTTGGCCAAATTACTGACAAGGAAGTAAGCTGGGACGAGCTGTGGGCCACTGACAACACAGTATCTCGTAGATTTAATGCTGCATTCACATCAGCACTGTCCTCAAAATGGCAAAAAAGCGCATCACAGAGATCAAATGCCTGCACGTTTTTTTTCTCTCTGCTTTAGCGGGATCAAGAGTGAAATAAAATGGAGATTTCATTCTGATGTATTATTGCTGGTCATTGTACATTATGTTATATGATCCTTCCTTAGGATATTCCTTCAACCTGGGATCTTGCTGTATATTATGTTCTTATCACCAAGCACATTTTCTGCAGCCTTGTATCAAAAGTAAATGTTAGAAAACCATAAAATTATAAGACTTAAAGAGGAATTAGGCCATTTGGCCCATCATATTTGGTCTGCATTCAAAACACGGCTGAGGTATTTTTCCTTTTAACCCTATTCTCACCATAACATTTGATGCCCTTACTAATCAAGATCCTATCAACCTCTGCTTGCAATCTGTCAGTCTCTACAGTCATCTACAATGACAGTCTCTACAGTCATTTGTGGCAACAAAAAACACATAGATTCATCACCTTCTGGCTGAAGAAACTTCTCTTCATCTCTGTTTTGAGGGGACATCCTTTTCGTCTGGGACAGCCATTCTCCCGCTGCTTGAAACATATTCTCCACGTCCACTCTATCAAGCTATTTCAATACTCGCTGTTTCCATGAGATTCCCTCTTTCCTTCAAACTCCAGCAAATGCAGGTCCACAGCTTTCGAATCCTCTTCATTTGTTGTCCTCTCATCCCTGGGATCATTCTCACATCCCTCCTCTGGACCCAGCACATCCTTCCTTAGATATGGGGCCCAAAACTGCTCGCAATATTTCCCGTGCTCCGACCAACACCTTGTAAAACCTCAGCCTTTACTTTCATATTGTCCTCTTGGAATGAATGCTAGCATTACATTTGCCTTCTTTACTACTGACTCAACCTAAAGTTAACCTTTAGACAATCCTGCACTGGACTCCTTAGTCCCTTTGGACCTCTGATTTCTGAATTCTATCCCCATTTAGAAAATAGACTACTTTTTTATTCCTTTTACCAATGTGCATAATCATACACTTAACTGCACTGTATTCCATCTGCCATATATCCAAGTCCTTCTGCAGACTCCTTACATCATCAACACTACCCACCCCTCTATCTTTGTATTATCTGCAAACTTGGCCACAAAGATATTAATACCACCATCAAACCAAGTAAAAAGTAGCAAACGCAATACGGACCCCTGTGAAACACCACAAGTCCATGACAGCCAGCCAAAAAGGTCTACATTAAAAAAAAAACAATACCCCTGATGTCTCCGCTAAACTTTCTTCCCATCACTGGTGCTTGCTATTCCTGCTCTGGGAAGAAGGTGTTGGCTCATCTTCAGCTTTCAGCGGCCTGGGCTCCCAGGCTGGAAGGGCCTGTTATCATGCCATATCTTAAAAATATAATTACCTTTCAGGTATTCTGCACACGTGGCTTCACTGCTTTGTTTGCCTTCTTTACTTTTAATGTGTTCCATGGCAAGTTTTGGCTGGTCTTTGGGGCTTTTGCTTGGGAGCATGGGCTGCTGGGAGCTTTTGCTCAATGAGTCAGGTTTCTTAGGCATGGCCTGAGGAAAGCCAAACATCAATAGAGATGAGAAGAACAGAAGCCCAGCGCAAAGGAGGAAGCCAGCCCACCATGCACCAATCCATCGTGGATCATCTGGGGCGATGTCCAATTTTGCTGAAAGACAAAATTATAACAGATTTAAACAACAGAGAAGAATCCTACAGATTAGCACCATTCAAGAATATGACTGACATTGGTATAACGGGTAGAGTCACCTCCTTTGTAGACCTTAATTCAAAGGGTGGACAACATCAAGGCTAAAAATTTTAGTGCACCATAAAAGGTGCAGGCCTCAGTTTCCATTGCACAGCTGTTAAAATATTTGTGGATATAAATATATATACATATACATGGGTCAATGTCAGAGAAAGACAGGGAGGATGTTATTGACCCAGGGTCTGTTATAGGGGGGCAATCAGGCAAGTGGCAGTGAAGAGGTAGGTTGGGTGAGGCACGGTGGGGGTTATGGGAAAAATGAACGATGTGATCAGCATGTTGGTGGAGAGGACAATTGGGTAACAATCAGGTGGATAGATCAGAGATTGGACCCTCCATGAAGATCTTGGAGGGCCTACTTGAAGATCAGGGAGGACCAGGGCATCAGAGTGTGGTGGTACACAACCAGCCTACTGCAGGAGACAACCTCTATACCTGCAGGAGTGTAAGGGGTCAGGACAACACCTGGCCGGCTGCCAATCAGTCGGCCTGAATGGATCAAGCCCCACCCGGTCGGGTATCAATCACCCTATGGGATATAAGCCTGTGCCAGCCTCCCGAGGCCTCACACTGAGTTACTGCAGCCACAGCCGGCTTGTCTTTGTGGAGGTTTTTGAGGATTAGTCTTTACCTTGTGTGTGTCTGATTCTGTCTAACAGCGCCCCATACAGAGCGTCAGAGGAATTTGGTGGGTAATGAAAGGTTCACAGCCTCAAGGTCAATTGGTGGAGGATGGGTGTGAGCTTTCAGTCAGTGAGTAGTTCAGGGCTTTAGGTACAATCAGATAGAACAGCCATTCTCAACCTAATTTTGGCTATAACCTCCTTAGGACTCTGCTCACACTTTATGGGCCCCCTTCCCTGTGAAGCAGTCAAGTTTAGTTGTTTTTTTCTATACTTCTCTCCTATGGATTACATAAAACAATATGATTTCAGACTTAAATGTGCTGTGGCTAGGCAGAGGAGGGTGGTGGTAGAGGGTGATTGGTCGGGTCTTTGGTCTAGGAAGAAGTGAAGTGTGTTCAGATTTTTTGTATGGGGGATATCCTCCACCACCACCCTCCTCCGCCTGGCAAACTTGTCCTCACTCTAAATAACTTCTCATTTAACTCGTATCACTTCATCCAAATTGGAGGAGTAGCCTTGGGTACCTGATGGGTCCCAGCTATGCCTGCCTGTTTGTGGCCTTTGTGGAGCAATCTGTACTGCAAGCCTACACAGGCAAAGCCCCTCAACTCTTCTTCCAGTATATATATCGATGACTACATCTGGGGCTGCCTCATGCACCCCCAATGAGCTTGTCAACTTCATCCACTTTGCATCCAACTTCCACCCTGATCTCAAATTCACCTGGTCCATCTCTGATAACACTTGCCCCTTCCTGGATCTCTCTGTCTCCATCTCAGGAGACAAGCTTTCCATCCACATATATTACAAACCCTCCAACTCCTACAACTACCTGGACTAGAGTTCCTCACAACCTGTCCCCTGCAAAGATTCCATTCCCTTCTCTCAATTTCTCCATCTCTGCTGCATCTGTTCCCAAGATGAGGTTTTCCAGTCCAAAGCTTCCAAAATGTCTGCCTTCTTCCACAAATGTGGCTTTCCCTCCACCACCATCAACTCAGCCCTCACCCGCATCTCTACCATTTCCCGCTCATCTGCCCTGGCCCCCTCTGCTCCCAGATGCAACAGACAAACATAGAATCCCCCTCATCCTCATCTATCACCCTACTGGCCACCACATCTATTGGAATTTTCGGCACCTACTGCAGGATCCCACCACCAGACACATTTTTCCTTCTCCTCCCTTCTTGGCCTTCCGCAGGGACCAGTCCCTCCATTATTCCCTTGTGCACTCATCCCTCCCCACCCATTGCCAATGTCCCCCACCCCCACTCCCCCGGCACCTTCCCCTATGCCTGCAGGAAGTACAACACTGGCGCCCACACCTCCTCACTCACACGGTCCAGTGCCACGAACAGGCCTTTCACGTGAAATAACACTTCACTTGAAGATCCGTTCCTATTTACTGCCTCCGGTGCACCCATTGTGGCATTCTCTACATCAGAAAGACTGCCCACAGACTGGGAAATCACTTCGCTCAGCACCTCTGCTCCGTTCACAACCACAGTGACCTTCCAGTAGCCAACTATTTCAAATCTGAATCATGCTCCCAGACTCACCTGTCTGTCCATATCCTGTCCCATCCTGACCACCCTCACATTGGAGGAACAACACTTTAACTTCCATCTGGACACCCTCCAGCCACATGGCGTTAACATTGATTTTTCTGATTTCTACTAAACCTGCTTACCTTTTCTTTCCTCTCCCCCTTTCCTGTCTTTCCAGAACCTCCACCCACCCAGCCATCCCTCCTCCCCCTTTTTGTTGCTGTCCCCTCTCTCCTTTCACCACCTATCATCTCCTTCCTTTGCCATCCCCTTCCCTCACTCTTTTGTTCGGATACCTGCCGACATTTTCTCATACCTTGATGAATGGCTCAAGCTCCAAAGGTCAGTTATGTAATTTTACCTTTGCTACATAAAGGACACTATTTGACCTGCTGGCCTTCTCCAGCATCTTGTGTTTTTACTTCAACCATGGTGTCTGCAGATTTTCAGGATTTTTTTGCCATATACCTGTAATTCAGAGGCCTTTGCTATCAAAGTCTGTATAAGCCTTACCTCTTTGTAACTGATTCAAGTAGGTTGGTGATTCTTTCTCAACTTCAATAAACCTGGTCTGGAAACAATGTTGCTTTAGAAATAAACCAAATTAATGGCTTGGATTTAAAACACAAAGATCTGCAGAGACTGTGGTTGAAGTAAAAACACACAATGCCGGAGAAACTCAGCAGGTCAAACAGTGTCCTTTATATTGCAAAGGTAAAGATACATAACCAACATTTCGGGTTTGACCCCTTCATCATGGACCCTTTTCCTTGGGAGCTTATAATTGGCAGATCTCATGCAAATTTTATATTCCAAGACTAGATGATTTCAAAACTTTTCACGTAAGGTCAGACTTGCGATGTTTGTGAAAGCATTTTTGCCTAAGATGTTGTGTAAATTTAGCAGGAGGAAAAAGAGACTTTATTTCTTGCATTGTCAGGGGGGAGGACATCCTAACACTCAGAATATCTGGTCTCAAGCAATCATTATAATGGCAGGAGAAAGATCACTCATTGGAATGAGTTACTCTTTACAACACAATTTGTAACCCTCCACTTTGCATCCTTCTACAATATTATCAACTGACCTGTGTCAATGAAGATTGCATCCACATAAATTGTTGTAAACAGGGATCCCAGCATGAAGCCAAATGCAGGACCAAACAGCATGGTGGTAAACAGGACCCCTGTTCAAAGAAAAAAAACATCAAAAGTCACCACTGATTGAGACCTGCGCCACCTTAACAACCTGCAAGACTCCTGATCCCTTTTACTTAAAAAAAAATTTAATCGCATCTCCATCTAAACTGTCGAAGCTATGAAGCAAAAGTAAACGCAATCAAAATTTTGTTCAAAATTATTTTAAGAGATTCTTGGCACTTTAGCTCTTTTCTAAATTGTACGATAAATTACGTCAAAGCCTGTGAAAGGATAGAGAAAAAGCAAGTTATTCAATATTACGCATTTCTTCTGCTAAATTGAACAAATGGAAGGGACTGAAAAACCAGCATATTTGAATATCACAAATGAATAAATAACCAGACTGTATTGGATGTCAACCCCATGAATTTCTGTTATGTTGTGGAGGCTATGTTAATTGAACAATATTTATTTGTTGAATGGAACTTGGCTGAACGTTACTGAATTGATGCGCAACCCCACCAAAACTACTAAATGGCAGCCAACAATAAAGAGTTGGTGTGGCATATGGTACTTAAAATCAGCAATCTGCAAGGAGTTGTGAATTGGAAAGGTTCCATAGATTTACATAATCTATGAATTTTATCATATAAAAATTTGCTCAACCTTTCTTTTCAACTCTGAAAAGGCCTAGTAGAAACATTTAATGCTGTACATCAACGTTGGCTCAGTTTTAGTCCTCTTTGGTCATTGAATTGAATTGGAATATTTTGTGCACCAAAATACAATGAAAAGCTTTGTCTTGCATGCCATCCAGGCAGGTCAACCCTTATTAAGGACAGGAGGTCATGCAATATTCAAATTAGAGTGCAGGGTATAGTGTTCATAGGATGTAGTGCAGGTTATAGCAGGAGAAATAGATGGAAATTGTGGAGGGGAGGCTGATTTCCTAACTTTCCACTGTTTAATGCGACCTTGGTTAGTGCCATTGCATAGCAAACAGATACTTCCTATGGCCCATCACTAAAAATTGGTAAGTGATACTGGGGTCTCATCCTTAGCCTTTTGGGGAACAGCATCATTTATGTGATCTTATGTCCATCGCGTTAACGTGGTTGGAGCAGGTTGAGTCATTGGTGATGCTCACTCCCAGGAACTTGAAACGCGACATCATCTCGATCTCAGCACCAGTGATACAGACAAGGACGTGTGCCTACCTGCCCCCACTCATCCCATCCCACTCATGCCCCGCTAGCTCAAGAAACCCAAATACAAAAATCAAGACGTCATTCCAGGGCTGTAAATAGAAAGCCTCCCTGCTCTCCTAGATCCAATGGAAATATAAAGAAGGAAAGAGATAAATCCTTGCATCCTTGAAAATATTTATTTCACCATCCACTCTCCCAAAACAACTGCCTGATTATTAACTCACTAGAATGAGTGGGAGCTCTGTTGAGTGCAGACTGGCTGTTACATTTCCTGAATATTAGCAGCAATAATGCAAAACGCCTCAACTATCTCACATTCTCTCTAGAATTATAGTCAATCCAACCCCATTCATCAAGCTACACTTTGGCAGCCACTTCTCAGCAAATCAAACATTGGTGAGGACGTTCACTGGGGTCGGTGCCGGAGGGGTTGAGCATCCGCAGGCATTGCACCCCCCCCATGCAAGGTTCCGTGCCCACATACGGTGGCGGCCGTCACTTGCCGACAGAATTGCTCCCACCCCCTCCCACATCACTAGCATCTAACTTGATGCACGCTGGTGACTCTCTAGCCGCCCCCGGCCGCGTCACTAGCATGCGTCAAGTGTCAGTAGCGTCTAGTGACGCTGGATGCAATAAAAGCAGCACCCTCATCTCCCAAGTCAGAGGTGCGGCAGGTAGGTCCCGGCACCCAACAGCACCCCCCATCCCCCTGATGAGCTGTCCCCCCTCTAACATGCTAATGCCCCCATCGAACATTCGTTCTGGCACCAACCCTGGTATTCGCTATCATCATCAGTGTGCCAGAGTCGCCTTTGTCTCCTTGAAGACTAGGACCTCAAGCCCAGAACATTCTGCATAGGTAGCAGTGATCCCGACTTTCTTAAATGCTTCAAAGATATGAATTACCTACTGCAAGTACCCCAGGGAACTCGAAAGGCAGAGGAAATACTATCTCTGCAAAATCCCCCATGTCCACTGGCAGGACTCACTACTCACCCAGAGTAACCTGAGCATTCAATCAATTCCAGTGGGCTGGTCATATCACTCAGTGGAGGTGATTGGAGGACTTTCTCAAATGTGACTTGGTAAATATGACATCCCTGTGATCTTGTGGGGATCCTGGCCCTTGACTGCGCAAAAGGGGGCATTCAAAGTGACACGAGGAGCTTCCAGATCCTTTATCCAAAGTTCTCGAGGTCAAAGAGAAAGCCAAGAAGTGCACGCCTTCTCTCAAACTACTCACCTTTTGGCCCCTTCTAGCAACTCCTCCCTCAGTTTTGTTAAATCTGGGGTCAACATTGGTAGCATCAACACTCAAAACCCAGGTTAGAGCAAAAAAAAATTCAGAGAAAAATATATAAACATGTGGTTCGTAGAAGATGACTTCCTGCACTTTCAACTTTCAAAGGTATGCTCGACATCACAGCATTTCTTAATCCCAAGTCCACCACTCTGAGAAACGATGAAAATCAGAACAAGTGTCTCAACAATAAGCATGAGGCTGAGAAACAAATTTAGGCCATTCAGCTCATCGTGTTGCATCTAAATCATGGCTGATGCAATTTTCCTCTCACTCCCATTCTCCTGCCTTCTCCCACAACCTTGGATGCCATCATTATCAAGAAGCTTTCAACCTCTGCTTTAAATCTACCCAATGACCAGGCCTCCACAGCTGCCTGTATCAACAGGTTTCACAGATTCACTGTTATATGGAGACAACCTTTTATCATGATCCTAGAATTTCCTTCTGCTGGAAACATCTGCATGTCTACTTGATCCAGCCCTTTCAATATTCAGTACATTTCAATGAAATCCACCCTTCTAAACTGCAATGAGCACAGGTTTGAGCCATGACCCTCCTCATATGTTAACCCTCTCCACAATGCCAGCAATCTCCCCTTAGATACAAGGCCCAACACCACTCACAATACTCCATATGTGGTCTGACTAACATCTTACAAAGCCGCAGCATCATATCACTGTTTTTATATACTGGTCTTCTCAAAATGAGCGCTAACATTGCATGTGCCTTCTTTACTACTGACTTAATTTCCAAGTTGACCTTTTGGAAATACTACACGAGGACTCCTAAGTCCTTTGGACCTCCACTTTCTGAATTCTCTCCCTTGTTGGCCGCACAGCCATCAATTCCACCATCTATATCATTTATATGTAGCGTGAAAAGTAGCAGTTCCAACACCGAACCCTGCAGAACACCACTAGTCACTGGCAGCCAGCTAGAAAAAGCTCACTTTATTCCAACTCTTTGCTTTCTGCCAGTCAGTCATGCTTGTACCTTTCCCATAACACCATTGGCTCCTACCTTATTTACCACCCCATTTTGAGGTAGCTTGTCAAAGGCCTTGTTAAAAAAAACCAAGTAATCAACATCCACTGACTCCTTTATCTGTTCTGCTGTTCCTTAATTAAAGAATTAATCTTTTTCAGCTCTTTCTATGTGTGTGGAGTTTACACAAAACTTCTGTGCCCATGTGGTTTTCCTCCAGGCTTCCTGGTTTCTTCCCATATCCTAAAAATGTGCAGGGTGGTGGTTAAATTGCCTGTTTTGTATCATCAGTGTATTGAGGGTATGACAGATTATGTTGTGTTTGTATTGTGTATAGATATGATTTTGGGAGATAAATTGGGGCAGGTTTGTTAGTGTAGGTCACATACAAACACTTTAAAACAGATCTTATTTAAAATACTGGATGAAGCTCTGCTCATGCCAGACAGTCCAACGCCAAAAGCTTTGGAGAGTGCCCAAGAGACATCACTAACGGATTGTTGTTTACAAAAAGCCAACAGATGAAAGAACTTATTGGAGCCACAGGCTTCCTGGAGTGGAACTTGCTGTTCTAAGATGGTCATGTGGTTTTGCAAGTAGAGAGAGTAAAACAGGCTTTCTCTCATAGAGAGAGAGAGAGAGAGAGAGAGAGAGAGAGAGAGAGAGAGAGAGAGAGAGAGAGAGAGAGGGGGGGGAATTCAGTTCTGCAGTTTTACAGTCAGCAGCAGCAGCTGGGACTGGAACAGGACAAGCTGGCAAGTTTGTGGAAAACCCCATTTGGAAGATGGGTTGTGAGTACTTAGTTCAGCCAGGTCAAAGCCCTTGTGGTTCATGCAAGAGGAGAGTACTGACTGCCTAATGTTTCACTTGAAATAAGGAAAACAAAAAGGAACTCTGTAGTGACCTGAAAGAAAGAGGTTATCATCTGGAAAACCCTGATGGGGCAAGTTTCTTCGGCAAGACACTGAAGTGGCTGATTAAAAGAAATCAGTCTGGGTATCCAACATACAATGAACCCCTCTCTGAAAACCATCAAGAACCTTCCTGAGTGGTAACCATTTACCTTTCAAGCACCAAAGCCTGGTGAATTTTATAAATGTTAAATTCTGTGCACAGTATAAGAATTGCCTGCCACCAGTGAACTTGGAGGAATGAGAAGTGAGAATGGACTATGAATCAAATAACTTTTTCTGAACTTACACACACATTACATACATGTGCGATTAGAATTAGAAGGGGGTTAAGTTAGCTTAGTTAAGTTAATAGTGATAAGTTAAGGTATGATTCTGTTTTCATGTTTGAAGATAATTAAAAGCAACTTTTTGTTTAAGTCACCATTTGTCTTGGTGAATACCTATTGCCACTGGGTTTTGGAGTCCTCTGGGCTCGTAACAATGGAAATAGAGAAAGAGCAAAATAGATTTGGTTTGGATTAGTTAAAAAGAGGAAACTTGGTGGTTGTTGCAGTGGGTTAAAGGGCTGGTTTCAGAAACCTGACAGCTTGAATACACCTGAGGAGGTCTGATCTCGGAAGCTAAGCAAGCCCAGGCCTCGTCAGTACTTGGAGGGGAACACCAGGTGCTGTAGGTTTCTATGAGGGGCGCTGGACAAAGTAGCGACTCTCTGACTGCCTTACGATACACAAAAGTTAAAAAATGTCATGTATATTACATTCTAAATGCAGTGTTACGTGTCAATAATGAAACCTTTGCCTTTACTATCCTGTATCCCTCTGTGACTCCATGACAATTATGCGTTAAAGGCTTTGTCAGAGGCAAGGTACTTTGAACTCTAAATTACTTGCCTCTTTTATATATAATGAAAGCTTTGAAAAATACACTGAAGTGCATATAAATAAACCTGTTTGGATTTCAAGCCATATACAATAATATATATATTATATATATAAGTGATTAATTATTCAAAAATTCCAGCATAAATGTTTGACTGCTAAGTAATTTCCAGATATTAATATAGAGAACCCATCACAGCTGCATTAAAAACACTGCACGACAGGCATTCAGAGCAAAAAAATTTTTTTAACCAACTCTGACATAAATTAAATAAAGATTTCAGTATTTTGCAATAAATTGCACATTTCAGTTACCACTGTAAACTAAGCTACCAAAAGAAAGAAAGGGAGCATTAGACAATGTTGTCCTTAGCAGGAGCAGGAACATTAAATAAAAGCTGGCAGTTAGATTTATGCTGATGGATTTGGGGTTGAAACAGAATACACATGTGCAAGTTCCTTTTCCTGGTCAGTGCTGATCACACCTTAATTTCAGGAGATCTTGAGGTTTTTACACAAAGCAGCCTAAAGTCTGAGAGGAAATGGGACTCAAATATACATGATAAAAGTGTTATTCATACTGCATGGCATCATGTTCTACAGGGGGGAAATATAGTATAATTGCTATGCTACAGAGACACACATGCATCTGAGAAGTATTGAAATACACTTTAGTTCTATTGAACCAAATTGAAAAACTGCGAGTTAAAGCTACAATATAGCTGTGCATTTTAATTGAATCGATACCCATGAAGGTTTTAAATGCTCATTCTCGTCCAATTCAGTCCGGGGGTGTGCCTTTAAATCATACATATAGTCCAGGGCTCTCTGATTATAAGGAAGGCACTCTCATGCCTTTTAAATATTGTGCTTGCTTTTGCTCCAAGAAAATGGCATTTCAGCCCTAGTGGAATTAGTTTTATTGATTGGGTTAAATAAAATGTGTGAACATTTAATAGCATATGATGTAAAAAAGTTTATTTACATGACTATGTGACATTCATGATCCATGAACGATCTAAATTAAGAGTTCTACTGAATACTTCCAACAAAAGAGCTCACCATAAAAAATATACACATATTGCACAATTAAGAGTAGCAAAGAAATTAGCTGCACAGTGTGGCTGATTCTGTCTTGCTTTGAGAATTGAACTGCTTAAAGTTTAACAGGAACACATATATAAAAGTGCTTAGCGGTTCTTTTTTAAATAAACACCAATAGTACACTGGGATTAGTGTGCTTGATTGCTCAAAGTAGATTTAAATTACTGGCTGTAAAATAATGATTAAAGAAAACCTGGTAGTCATTGTAGTTTTACTAATGTGGATCATATGGAACTTAGGCTTTTGCTCAGATTACCAATAGCTCACCTCTGCTGTAGTTTGCCCACTGAACGTGTGCTTCTTTTCATTCCAATCAATTTCCAATAGAATAAATAGATGGGTTATCAAGTGACTATTTGGTTAATCTGGAGTAAAGAACATAAACTTTTGCCAGTATCATGAGCTGAACTCAGCGTTAAATTTAAAGTTTAATTTTTTAATTTAAATTTAAAATTTTAATGTTTAAATTTAAACATGCAGAACAGTAACAGGCCATTTCGGCTCACGAGTCTGTGCCACCCAATTTACACCAATTAACCTACAATCCCAGAACATTTTGAATGGTAGGAAGAAACCGGAACTTCCCCCCCACCCCCCCAGGGAAAACCCACACAGACACGAGGAGAATGTACAAACTCCTTATGGAGAGTGTGGGATTCGAACCCCAGTCCCGATCGCTGGCGCTGTAAAGGCATTGTGCTAACCGCTACACCAACTGTGCTGCCCATTGGCATATTTATTTCTGGTTTTGAATCAACTGATAAGAAGAAGAGACAAAGCATTAACTGACATAAGTCTCAGATATGTAAGCCCAACAAAAAAAATCCAAGAAAGCAGAAGCAATTAACAATTATAATTATGTGTTAATAAAATAATCTGTCGTTATTTTAATGTATTTTCGAATTAGAGAATACATGTAAATGGGATATGAGTACTAAGTGTTACACCCTTTGCATAAAATTGTTATAGAACCATTCCATCTTTGGTTCGCTTTTGAATACAAGAACCTGAGTAAGAAGGGTGTGTTGGTTCAGTGCATGTGGCTCGAACTGGCACCCTCACTATATCTACGTCCGTCTATCCTCAGCAGTCTGACACATTTTAGTGGGGGTAATGTCATAACCACCACATTTCCTTTAATCTTTTGCAAATGATACTTTCACATATTTGAATTCAATTGTATTGTAATCCAAGCCTCTTTTTTTTAAATAACAGAAGTGTGGAGATTGTGCTTTAAACTTTTCTGAAGCAGCTGAAAGATGTCCCTCACAAATATCTGTTAAACCATCTTGCTACCAGGACCAGCAAAGTCTGAATTCACAAACAAAATTGGTTAGCACCAGCCAAGATGGGGGAAATGGAAGACAGCTGACACAACCTCAGTTTAATGCTTTGAAATGTACTAAAGAATCAATCTGGTGTTTAAAGAGCTAAACAAAAGGTGTCAGTCACAATACCGTGTTCTCTCTATCTGTTCTGTTTCCCCTCCCATCCGAGAAACAGATTTCACTCAGTCATTTCTCACCATACTTACACATCATGACAAAAGTGAGTGCATACATGCAGCAATAAATGCTGGAAACCAGTTTGGTGAATAATTTAAACATTTAAGCACCCACCCCCCCACTCCACTTGCACCCACACCTCCTCCCTCGCCACCATTTGGGGCCCCAAACTCTCCTTCCAAGTGAAGCAACATTTCACTTGTGAATCTGTAGGGGTCATCTGCTGCATTCAGTGCTCCCGTTGTGGCCTCCTCAACATCGGAGAGTCGGGATGCAGACTGGGAGATCATCTGGTTGAGCACCTCGATTCTGTCTGCCTCAATAGCGTGGATCTCCCAGTGTCCACCCATTTCAATTTTCCACCCTATTCCCTTGCTGACATGTCTGTGCATGGTCTGATGCACTGCCAGACTGAAACCAACCGCAAATTGGAGGAACAACACCTCATCTCCCGACTGGGCACCTTCCATCGGATGGCATTAACATCGACTTCACTGGGTTTCATTAAAACCCCACCCCTTTCTTCCCCTGTCACCTTTCCCTATCTGTCTCTCCTTTCACACAAACATGATAAATTCTTACCTTGTCCCTTATCATATCCAATTAACACCCTTTGTTGGTCTGGATTCCTCCCTCATTGTTTGAATCTAAGACTTTCTGAGATTTCCTGCTTCTGACTTATTCTGCTTATACCTTGAAGAAGAGCTTAGATCTAAAATGTTGGCAATATATCTTTGTCTCCTATAGATGCTGAAAAGTCCAGCTGAGTTCCTCCAGGACTTCAGTGTGTTTTTCTACAATTACAGCTTCTGCAGAATTTTGTCTTTCATCGGCTTCACTCACTTCAGCCAACACATGTGCTTTATTAACTACTCAACATAAGGGCCTTGGGCTCAGGCTGCCACGGAGCTTTGACACCTTTCAAGCATGGTATTTCTTTTCGTGGATGATCAGGATGTGCGTCTGGTGGCCTCAACCTAATCTCTGTCCTGGAGGTAGAAATTTGGGAGACCTGATTCCCAAATTCTCTTCAGCAACCGTGATGAATTGGAAATGGACAGTTGCTGTAGGAAGACCTATTACAGCAGAAGGAATCCTCAACTCTGTCCAAAACAGGATGTATTTCAAGGAATAGTTTTAGAACCTTTTTTTTTGGACCATGCAGGAAACATGATAATGCTCAGAGAACTCAGGAGATCAAGCAACTTAAGTAACGAGTTGACATTTTGAGACATTTCGGATAATTTTGATGAAATGTAAAGACAACACCCCTCCTACTCAAATTCAATGGTTACATGATATCATGCTTTACCTTAGTTTAGAAAAAAAATCAGATATAACATTAAAAATGTAAAGTTTAATTTTCATAAAATGTGGGGTCCATTCATGGATTACTATCACAATTTAAAAATTTTAAGTGTTTGGATGCTCCGGAGATGTGTTGCCTGGTTTCTGGAGGTTGATATTCGATTCATGTGTTTGTTATTTATACCAGTTAACCTTGTTTTGAGGGAGGGGTTTGATTATATGGGTTTTTCTTTCCATTTCTTTTTAAGAATTAGATAAAGATGTGTTTAACCGAGAATTATAAACATAGATCATATTAAACAAGATGAAGAAACATTTTTTTCCTGAGAAATATAAATTCCTTTTTTTAATACAAGAATTTTATTTATAACTTACTTTAAACGAATGTTATTGTTGTCTCAAGTTTTCAATATTACCTTTAGATATGCTATGAAGAAGTGTAAATTGTTTATTTAATCCAATCCAAGATTCAATAATTTAGGCAAGATTAAGCTAGGAAGAGAATTATGGATTGATTACGATCTGCATTCTATGTATTTTATCTATTTTATGTACATGATATGGTTTATGTCATTTATAGATGATTATGTGTATATGTTCTCTATTAAACTTCATAAAAATATAAAGGAAAAGGACCTGAGGAGCTGGATTCTGGCCGGTATAGCCCATCAATTCCCTTGTGTACTACTGCTTCTGCCCAATGACAGCTGAAGGAAGGCTGAATGTGGGAAATAAGAAGAAGGCTCACTGAGGGAGAAATGTAGTGAAAAATATCCTTCAGGTTACTGTCTGCCACATTATCCACGAAGCATCAATGTTATTTTTCAAGCAGTATACTCAATAAAATGGTCACATAAATGCTAAACACACTCCTGCTACATTCCAGTGTGTGCTTTGTTTTAAACAGTCACTGACGATTCATTTTAAATGGATTTAATGCTTGCATTAAAAAAAAACGTGCTGTTAGTCAAGTCCCTAAAGCAGTGGTTCTCAACCTTTTTTCTTTCCGCTCACATACCCTTCCCTATGCCATCGGTGCTCTGTGATTAGTGAGGGATGGCTTAAAGGCGGTATGTGGTTGGAAAGAAAAAGTTTGAAAACCACTGTTTTAATCGTCCCTAATTGACTCGTTATGTGCATGGTTTCATAACTCCAAAGGAAATGGGCCAATGACAATTTTTCTCAAAGCAAAATATTTTAGTAACAATTGGGTCTAGAGCACTGATTCTCAACCTTACCTTCCCACTCACATCCAAACTTAAGCAATCCCTTACAAATCACAGAGCACCGATGGCATAGGGATTACTTAAAGTGGGCAGTAAAGCCCTGACTTTAGCTGACCAATATCTGACCAATGTCAGGGCACTGGATGATCAAATTTGCTTTATCAGGACATTCTAATGAAGAGGCAATGATACAAATATTCATCTGTCACAGAAGGTTAAAAATAACTGAAGATTCCAGGGCTGGGTTCCACATGGTGATTGTGGTCTCAAAAATAACCTGCTATACTTATCCACTTTGGCATGTCCAAAGTAGCATCCAGCACAAGCAATTATCACTTTTCTTAAAAAGAATGAATTGCAAATATTGGTCTGTGATGAAAATAAGGTTAAAGCATGCAAAAAAAGTAGTCTCTGTTTATTTGAACATTTCAAAATAACTTTTGATAAATAACTGAGATTTTTTTTGCACAGAAAATGCCCCAAATCAATCAACATTGGGAATGCCACACACATTGTGCTAGACAAACTCAGCATGGGAAGTAAAGGGTAACCAATGGTTCCAGCATCTACAATGGGATCCCACCACCAGCCACATCTTCCCTCCCCCTCTCCGCTTTCTGTGGGGACTGATCCTTCTGAGACTTCTTTCTCCGCTCATTCCTTCCCACAATCACTCCTTCGGTATGTGACTGCAAGGATTGCAACACTTTTGCCTGAACCTCCTCCCTCACCCCCACCATTCAGGGCCCCAAACAGTCCTTCTAAATGAGGTACCCTTCTCTTGGTGAATGTGCAGGCATGCAGCAAAGTATTCTATACTGAGCTACTGTAGACATCAGAGCACACATTGTCAAATTGATGTCCATACTGTGGAGTCTTGTGCAAGACTAACAGCTCCAGGTTTGCATGCTGGGCTTATATACATCACTGCTTCTGTCACATGGACTGGAAGTGATGTCATCAGCTCAGATTAAAAACCTGTGTTGGATGCAGCTCATTTTCCACAGTACATCTGCCATTTTGGGAGCCGGTTCACTTGCTGGTAAGTGAGTTGCTACACGGGATTATTGTTCTGCATCTGATGCTCCTGACATGGCCTCCCGAACATCAGAAATTAAATGCAGACTGGAAGATCACTTCATTGAGCACTTTCGCTCTCTCTGCTGCAACAGCAAGGACATCCCAGTGGCAAACCAGTTTAATTCCACACATCATTGCCACACTGAAATGTTTGTCCATGGTGTCATGCAGTGCCAAACCGAAGCCTGCCACATATTAGAGGAACAACACCTTAAATTCTGTCTTGGAATTCTTCAACCAGACGGCATTTATAACAACTTCTCCAATGTCTGTTGACCCCCCCTCCCTGTGTGTCTCTCTCTCTTTCCCTAATCTTCTTGAGGAAGGACACCGGCCTGAAACACTGGTAATATATAATTACACACTATGGACAGTGTGAGACCGGCTGAGTTGTTCATTCGTTTCTGTGTTTTTACTATCATCACAGCATCTGTAGAATTTTGGGTTTCATTTCCCTAATCTCCTGTCTCCTTTCCTCCTGGTCCTGTCACAGAGTGACCTTCTACCCTCTCCCCATATCATTTTTCAGCTTTGCTTTCAGGTTTCTCTTTTACCCAATGATGGGCACAAGCCCAAAATGTTGGCTACTCTTTATTCCGATGAATGCTGCATGACCTACAGAGTTTCTCCAGCACTTTCCTGCATTGCACCCCAATCACAGCATTCGCGGATTTTCTCGTTTCAATCAGCTGTAAGGAATGTGAGTTCTTACACCAGGCTTGGAGAAGTATTTTTACCCACTCCCACTGCAAACCAATTTTCTCATGCATTTATTTTTAAATGTTTAATCATCTTTCTAAAACATCAATGTTAATAGCCTGAATTAATGAGTTTCACGATTCCTCTCTGAGAGAAATTCGAGTTAAACAACTGTTGTTTCGAATTCACCTCCACATCCATCTGTAGCATGTGCTGGTCAGTGTCCAAAGTTAGCAAATGCTTTGTTCACCCCTGAAAAACAGTACTGCCTGCTAAAGGAATTCTCACTCCATATAAAAGGAAAAAAATAGTAGAATCAAATTTCTTTGGTTCATCTCATTGAAAATTAAATGAAATTTTTCTTAAATAAATGAAATTCAAAAATGTAAAAATGTCTCACTCTTTTCTTACTGTGACAGTAAATTGTGGGCAACATTCCCCATTTTACATGGATGTTTTATGCTGCCATTTATTTGTTGAATCCTTTCTGCACTGAGTTTCAATTTTACATTGGCATTTTAATTACATACCGAATACTTTTCCTCATTCTATTCTATCTTTTTTTTTGTCCCTTCATTTTGATTTAAATACCTGGAAAACCAAATTCCATTCTCTGCCATCTTTAACACCAAAGTCGTAGGCTAAGTATCAAAAATAATTGAGACAGATACAGGAAGGGGATTGAGAATCAAGTGACCTGCTGCCAAGATAACAACCTCTCTCTCAGTCAGCAAGACAAAGGAACTGATCATACATTTCAGGAAGGGGTGTAGAGCCCACACCCATCACATCAATTGTGCTGAAGTGAGAAAATAGATAGCTTCAAGTTTAGGGAGTGAAGATTTCCAATGACCTGACTTAGCCCAACCAATCGCTACGCAAAGCAGTGAGGGGAGAGGAGGGGAAGATGTTGGCATTCCATGGATGGTGGCAGAAATTGCAGAGAATAACATGTTGGATGCAAAGGCTGGCGGGGTGGTAGATCAGGACAAGGGGAACCTTGTCGTTGCTATGTCTGAGGGTAGGGGGTAAGAGGTCAGGGCAAATGTGCAGGAAACAGCGGAGATGTGGTAAGGGCTGAATTGGAGGCAGTAAAGGGGAAGACAAGATTTCTGAAGATAAAGGACACATTTTAAATCTAATACACATCTTAAGCTCCTGGCAAATATTCTGATATGGAATGGTGGGAAAATCAGCCCTCCCCTCCTCATATACCATATAACGTGCCTACATCTGCTGCACAAATAGCCATCTCAGAAGGATCAGTGAAGTTCAGAACCATTTTGAAGGGAATTGAAACACAATAAGATGTGTCTGCATCACACTTCCTCCACCACTACCCCCAAGAAATGGACATTCCATGAGGAAAAATCCTTCTTCCCCTCTTTTCAAACTCTTCACACCTACGGGACTCAACAATCAACCAATTCAACTATCAGGACAGGTCTCCAGCAGCAATGAAAAATGTGATTTGTTGCAAGAAAACTCCAGTCAATGTTCCTTCAACAAAAAAAAGATTTTTTTTCCACAGTCACTAGCAGCCTAGACTGATGTTATTTTTATTTCTTTATTTAGACATAATGTAACAGGCCATTTCAGCCACGAGTCCATGCCACCAAATTACACCCAACCTACATCCAAACCCAATTAACCTACAGCCCCTGGTAAGTTTCGAACAGCAGGAGGAAACCGGAGCCCCCAGGAAAAACCCATGCAGGCATAGGGAGAACATACCAACCTATTGAGTACTCTTGCTACATTTCCAATCTTTACGATATTTTAATAATCGCAAATGGATTCTCAAATCCATTAATTCTCAAATTACTTTTTGCTATTTCTCTTTATTTGAAACACAAGCAACTGGCATCACTGATAGACTGTCAATGTCCTGGTGGAGAGATAAAAAACCTGTAACCACTTCGAGTTGCCAGAATGAAAACAAAATTGCATTCTTTAAAAGTTGGTCATAGTTTGAAACCAACAAATGTAAAATTCTATTAGCCTGACTGAAGGAGTTGCCACATAACTAAAGCATCCTTTACGAAGGATCAGTATTAGGATTCTGAAGAGGAGATATCTGTGTTCAAAGTTAACTGTAATGACAGAGGGCATCAGCCTTCCAAATGTGTGTGTGCAATTTTTTGGCATGGAAGCACATTTCTAGCAACCTCACCAAGCTGTTCTGTGAGGGTCCCAGCTGCTTTATAACAACAAGTACTGATCACACAGATGCTGCATCTATTTTAATATACTGTGGGTCTTTCCAACAAAGCCAACCAATTGTAAGTCAGTCTTAATGGTACAAATAACCTCATATCCTGAAATATGTCTAACTGTCCCAGAGACTATGGTATTGATCCATCTGCACAATGACTCCAAAATAAAGCCTGCAGAATTACTCACAGGATAGTTCATATATGATAAATAGCCAGAATAAAACTTTTTTCCAAAACATAATATTTGTTAAGGAAGGCCTGTTTTGCACGATTTCATTCACTAGCTTGACTTTACAAATAATGTCTTTAACCTGCAGTGCAATCTATTTTAGAATATAAGAACATACAAGTAATGTCACTGTCTAAAACCATAGAAGCTGTAAAAGAACAAGAGTTTCTGCCTTTGGATTATCTGGCATTATCTGGCGGACAGTATGATGATCACTGGGTTGGATGGGTATATGCCTGAAGCAGCACCAGTAGACAATCGAGGCTGGTGCACCAAGCAGAAGGAAAAAAATATATAGATTCAACAATAATTTCAAACGGAAATGTTAACAGCGCTTTAAGTGGAAATATTTTGGCCTTATGGGCAAAGAGTAGTATTACAACTCCAGAGGACCCCAAAACCCAGCAATAGATATGCACTAATACAAAGAGTTACTTAAACAAAAGTTGCTTTTAATTATCTTTGAACATGAAAATAGAATCAAACTTTAACTTATCTCTACTGACTTCTTTCTTCTTTGGCTTGGCTTCGCGGACGAAGATTTATGGAGGGGGTAAAAAAGTCCACGTCAGCTGCAGGCTCGTTTGTGGCTGACAAGTCCGATGCGGGACAGGCAGACACAGTTGCAGCGGTTGCAGGGGAAAATTGGTTGGTTGGGGTTGGGTGTTGGATTTTTCCTCCTTTGCCTTTTGTCAGTGAGGTGGGCTCTGCGGTCTTCTTCAAAGGAGGTTGCTGCCCGCCAAACTGTGAGGTGCCAAGATGCACGGTTTGAGGCGTTATCAGCCCACTGGCGGTGGTCAATGTGGCAGGCACCAAGAGATTTCTTTAGGCAGTCCTTGTACCTTTTCTTTGGTGCACCTCTGTCACGGTGGCCAGTGGAGAGCTCGCCATATAACACGATCTTGGGAAGGCGATGGTCCTCCATTCTGGAGACGTGACCCATCCAGCGCAGCTGGATCTTCAGCAGCGTGGACTCGATGCTGTCGACCTCTGCCATCTCGAGTACTTCGACGTTAGGGATGAAAGCGCTCCAATGGATGTTGAGGATGGAGCGGAGACAACGCTGGTGGAAGCGTTCTAGGAGCCGTAGGTGGTGCCGGTAGAGGACCCATGATTCAGAGCCGAACAGGAGTGTGGGTATGACAACGGCTCTGTATACGCTTATCTTTGTGAGGTTTTTCAGTTGGTTGTTTTTCCAGACTCTTTTGTGTAGTTTTCCAAAGGCGCTATTTGCCTTGGCGAGTCTGTTGTCTATCTCATTGTCGATCTACTGACTTACTTAACCTACTTAACCCCCCCTCTAATTCTGAGTGCACATGTGTGTAATGTGTATATAAGTTTAGAAAAGTTTTTTGGTTCACAGTCCAATCTCACTGGTTGCAGGCAATTCTTGTACTGTGCACAGAAGTTAGCATTAATAAAGTTCACCAGGCTTTGGTGCTTAACAGGTAAATGGTTACCACTCAGGAGGGTTCTTGTTGGTTTTCAGAGAGAGAGTTTTCTCATTCCAGGACAGCCACTCCAGTGTCTTGCTGTTGAAACTTGCCCCCTTTCAGGGTTCTCCAGATAATAACCTTTTTCTTTCAGGTCACTACAGAGTTTCCTTCTGTTTCTCCTAATCCAAGGGAAACACTGGACAGTCAGTCCTCTCCTTTGACCAGACCGTCTTCCAAAGCTTGCCAGCTTGTCCCTTTGGAACCAAGGTCTGTAGCCACTTTTAGGTGTCCCGATGAAGATAACCCACCTGCAGGCACGGCTAGTGGAGTTCAGCTGGCAGGTTTAGGTGGCCATGGAATGGACAGCTTTCTGGCACCTAAACATGCCAGCTGACTGCTAGCTGTCTAGCAGCGAAAGTTGGCTACTTGGGACAGCAGTCTGACAGCTCGCCTCCCCGCTGCCTGACAGCCCCTTCTACGCTGCCTAACAGCCCCCTCCCTGCTGCCTGACAGCTCCCTTCTCGCTGCCTGAAGCTCCCGGCGCTGGACTGCAGGGCTGGGGCAGCTGGCAGGGTGTACGGGGCTGGGGCGGCCGGCGGGGAAGTATGGGGCTGGAGCAGCCGGCGGGGGACTGGGGAAGCCATGGGGGGGGGGGATTATGGGGCTGGGGCAGCCAGCAGGGGAGTACGGGTCTGGGACGGCCATCCCCGAGAATCCTGACTTATCGAAAGCTCGCACCTTTTAAATTTAGTGGGATTTTGTGTGCGTGTGTAAGTCCCGTAGTCCCCCGCCGGCCACCCCAGTCCCGTAGTCCCGTGACAGGGGGCTGTCAGGCAGCGGAGAGGGTAGGATTCGGCAGTGGGGAGCGTAGCTGTCACAAGTGGGGAGGGTGGCTGTCAGCAGGTCACCAGCAGACAGTCAGCCTGCATATTAATATGCCCACTGCTAGGCCCCTGAAAGCTGCTAGCAGCTTTACCTGAGCTGCTTTCAGCTGCAATGGGGAATACTCCGAGCAGTATATTATACCTACTCAAGAAGGGTAGGGTGAGAAGACCTCCTGGCCGGCTTTTCCCGTTTCAGATGGCCACCCGACAGCCGCACAGGAGTATAATATGCGGCTTTACAGTCGGGTATTGTGGCCATCTGAAAGCAGCTTGTGTCTCTCCTCTTTCTCACTCCCTCCCACTCCGAGAGCAAAACTGTTCTGCCTCTGCCTGCAAAGATCACATGCTCTTCCAGACTGCAAACTGTTTTTCAGACAAAGCTGCCTGGCATATTGCTATATTGTTGCCTTTTGCAAATAGCAGTCCATCATAAGTCTCTTGCAAAAGATCCTGCAAAAATTCTGTGAGTTAAAGTGTTTGTGTGTGACCTGCTCTAATAAATCTTTCCCAATTTATCTCCCAAACACCTCTATATACTCTGTCACAGTAGTGGAGAGATACTAATTGGATTGCTCCATTAATGAGCTGGTGCAGTCACAAATGGCCTCCTTCTGTATGGTGGAATATTGCAGCAACTTATAACATGGAACATATTAAAAATAATTCTTAAGTTTCAAAGTTGTTCAAATGTTATCCTTGTAATCAATGTTCCCTCTAATTTTTAGTCATCAGTGTACACAGAAATCTTATGTTGTGCAATTTTTTTTTTCCTGTGACAAAATATGTGCGCACTGAACGCGTGTGCAAGTAAACTTGAAATTGTTTCAAGATCATTTTGGTACAGCCTCTCTCTCCTAGCAAATAAGATTGTATTGGCATGTTTTAATATTATACAAGTATGAAAAAGTTACCCAAGAGATTATTTTCATTAAAGTATAATTATTAATTACTACATTATTTTAGGTAACTAACCTTTTGTGTGCACATTAATTTCCTGTGTGCGCTGGTTGCAAAATGTACGTGCATGCACACATGCGCACAGCTTCGAGGGAACAGTGCTGGCTATATAGAATGGAGTCAGATCGGCTCTGCCAGGGTGCTGTCAACTAGGAGAAAGTTAAGATAAAATTCTTTGACTTGCAACATGATTTGAAGTTTTCCAGAAGCCTGGCCAAAAATTTTCTCTCAAACTCTGCCAAAAGCAGCAAACAGTTCAGTCATCTCTGTGCAGTGTGAGGTTACATTTGCACTGTTGCTTTGATAAATTGCCAGTAAAATATTGGGAGACCAGGCACTACTTTACATTTCCCTGAGCTCCACCAAATTTAGAAAATAGCTAGATTTCAATTCAGCTATTATTCTCTCTTATCAATAAACATATTGAAAATATGAAATCCAGGATATGTGGTCTGCCACTGAACCATAAATAATCCAAGGTGAGAGATTAATCGGAGAACCATTGCTAAAACCCAACCAGTCTGTTCCAGTCCTGAGTTGGTTAGTACAGAAATCCCAATTTTGGTTCACCTTACACCAAGAAATGCTTGCCTTCCATGTTGGAACTGCTCCAAGGCGAACACAGAATTCAATGAATTAAAAAACAGTCATCTCCAAATAGACTTGGCTGATGAATTATATCCTCAAGCCAGGATGCAGGCTAAGTATTAATATCGACTTGGTACAATGTTTGTGTCCTTGGACAATACCTCAACAGTAAGAATGAAAGAGTCATTTGATTAAGCAAAATTTTTTTGTTCAAATATGTTTCATGAATATCAAGATTCAAACAAAAAAACTAGAATTTATTCTTTAGAATATAGCCTATGTTATGTTTTGTTTTCCAGAGCATGGTTTAGTAATTACGTTTCCAGCTCGGATCGGTGACTTACAACGTGTTTATTCTTCAAGACTCCATGTCATCTATTGGCTGAGGGATACAGTGCCACTGTATTGATTGATCTTATGTCATAGTGTCTTTGAATGTAATGCACCAGTGAAGGATGTGATACAAGAACAGAACAATACATTTACGCTTAACAATACAATTCCTTCTTCAAACGTACAATACTTACAATAATGCAATAGTCTACAGACTCACAATACACATTGTGTCAAAGTATAATGAAGCTAGCTTAGAAGAAAATAAGATGATCTATCCATTTTATCTCTTTGCAAATGTGCTTCTAGTTGGGATAATCAAAATAAAAGAGAGAATGCTAAGCCTGATGGCAGAATGAAGCACGATACAATTACATAAATTAGCTTACTTTGCCAGTAAATACTGAGCGAACCCCTCTGAACCAGCATCAAAATAAGTTACATTTATCTTCATCTTTCTGGGTATTCACCACCAGCATTCTATTGATGCTCAAGGAGTTGAAATTTTTGGTAACAGTTAATTTTACGATCAGCAACTTTAGTTCTGAGTATTCCTTGAAGTTTTAAATGCATCATGTCACCTGTTCCCAAAGGCACACTCCTATAAATTCACTTTGCTGTACCAATTTGCAAACATGATCGCTCCTTTCAATCTAATTGGATGTTTCTTTAACAGGCTGCCTGCTGATCAAAATTGCCATCAAAAATCAATGAATGTAAATTTAAAAAGCACATCAATTAATAGCTCCATCAATTTTCTTTCCAGTTACTCACAACTGTCTGGCACCAATTTTCAGTTCCTGAAGACCAATGGCATATCTTAGAGGACTGACATCTACTTCAAGAGAAGTTTTGGAGATCAGCAATTTAAACCAAACCACAGGATATTTAAATACTTTTCTGTCCACCCCAATTGATAAAACGTTCTGAGAAATCTGCTTGCTTGATTTACAGTATTTATCATCATATAGCAATTGACTTCAAGCACCATCATCCTTTCCTCCATGAATTTGTTCCATTTTTAATTTCGTAATGAAGGCGGTCAGGGAATTTATATCACTATACCTCCAAGTGAAAAAAATATCAAGTCTCTTGCTACCAGTCAATAGAAACAAGCACACCATGGGATAGCTTAAATCGATTGTAATACTGCTGAGTTCATTTCAGAAATGTGTTCTTGATTTGGACCACAGTTATTCCAGACACCTTGGTGTTTAACATCTCGCATTGAAAAGCCATCTTGTATTTACATTTAAATTTGTGAAACTTGCATCTGCCCAAAAGTCTGTCTTTCTTATCCACTTTCCAATATTGAGTTTGAACTGGAATAACTGCATCTTTTTTCAAAATGGAAGGAGTGCTCAAATGACTTACTCTCCCAATTAATGACTTAGAGTGGGAGAGGATCAAAAGCTATCCACGTTGACTATGATAAGAATATTTATACTCTGAAGCAGACTAGACAGGTTGAGTGAGTGGGAGAAAACTTGGCAAATGGAGTTTCAGTGCCGGAAAGTATGACGACATGCATTTGAGTGTGAGGACTCAAAAGGAAGACTATTTTCTAAACGCCAAATGAGTAAAGTACAGAGGAATTGTGGTGTTATAGTCCATGAAACAACTAAAGCAGTGGTTCTCAACTTTTTTCTTTCCACTCACATACCACTTTAAGTATTCCCTATGCCATCGATGCAAAAAAGTTTGAAAACCACTGTTTTAATCGTTCCTAATTGACTTGTTATGTGCACGGTTTCAGAACTCCAAAGGAAATGGGCCAGTGACAATTTTTCTCAAGCAAAATATTTCAGTAACAATTGCATCTAGAGCAGTGGTTCTCAACCTTCCATTCCCACTCATATCCCACCTTAAGCAATCCCTTACTAATCACAGAGCACCAATGGCTTAGGGAATACTTAAAATGGTATGTGAGTGGAAAGAAAAAGGTTGAGAACCACTGAACTAAAAGTTAGCTTGCTAGTTTAGCAAATAGTTTGGAAGGCAAATAGAGTAATCACATCTGTCCTTCCCACACCCCCCCCCCCCCACCCCCCAACTCCTGCTTTGGTTGGAAGATAGAAATAGAAAAGGATTGTTAAAATTGTATTGGGCATCGATGAAGCTGGACCTGGAGTACTGTATACACTATTGCTCACTTATTTTGAGAAAGGACAGTGGCAGCAGAACAAAGAGTAAAGGCTCCATTATTGTTACCGTAATACTACAGTTAGAATGTAACGTACATGAAATTCTTTTAACTTTTGTCTACCGTAAGGCAGACAGAGAGTCACCACTTTGCCCAGTGCCCCTCCCAGAAACCTACAGCACCTGGTGCTCCTCGGTGGTCTCCCCTCCAAGTACTGACCAGGCCTGTGCCTGCTTAGCTTCCGAGATCAGACAATCCCAGGCGTATTCAAGCTATTAGGGTGCTGTTATATTCACTTTGCTAATTCCAGGGATGAGAGGGTTGTCCTATTATGAATGTCTCTAAACCTATTATTTCAAAGTTACAAGATTGCGGATAATCTTATTGAAATATACACGATCCTAAGGGGGCATGGCAGAGTAGATGTTGTGCGATAACGAGAAAGTCCCGAATGAGGAGACCTTGTTACAATTAGAGGGATAGTCATTTAAAATTAGGGTGTGAAGGAAGTTCTCAGAGAGGGAGGTAAATCTCTTGAATTTTCTAGCCCAGAGGAAGGATCATAAGAGATATTTAAGGAGGAAGTTGATAAATGTATGTAAGATTGGAAGATTGGGGAATGGAGGGCTATGGGGAACTGGCTCAGAGAAGCAGTCATGGGGCTGATCAGCTTGGGTGTTCTTGGGGTGCCGTGTGACCAACTCCTGCCTCTGTTTTCTTCTGTTCACTATTTCATCTTTAACATTATTCACACAAAAATGAGCATGGATCACTAGTCCTGGGATCTTTGTGACTTCAGAATTTTTCCCTTTTTTTTAAATAGAAGAATCCTTGCAATCAACTCCAAACTAGTTTGCCTCCCTATTGTTCTAACGCTTTTCGAGCAGTATTGGAATGGAAAATAACAGCAAATTCCAAGTCATAATTATTGGTATGTAAAATTCCAGCAATTGTTGAAATAATTATGATCTGATGTGCAAATCCAGCACAAATCACTGCACAAGTTTATTTTTGCTGTTGGCCTTGCAAAAATTGCAACACCCCTTCAACCTCCTTTTTTCACATGTTCAAAATGTTGCAGTGTTTGCAAATAAAGGCCAATTAAGCACTTTGCAGAACATTAACAGAGCTTTAAAGGTCTTATATTCTTTATATTTCCATTCTAAAGTACTAGTCCGGATGAGGAAGAGAATATATAAACAGAGTCCAATTCCCACATAGAATCACCTCTTCTTTTTGTCGGAAGTTTTGATTGTCAGTTCTCCAATAATTTTTCTCCTCATGGTTGTCCATTTCATATACTGATTGTTGCGTTCAAGTATAGTTCGATGGGTTCATTGAGAATCAAGGCTGGGCATGTGTTATCAACAAACAATGGACTTTATTTACACAAAGGGGAATTCACAAAAGAGCACATACTCACACAGACTAACCCGGAATAATACTCAAATAACCTTTGCACCTCGGGTGCAAGTAAATTGCTGCTAACCATTCCGAACTCCCGATTGGGGATGCTAGGGTTAAATACACAGCATCCATCCATCCATCCACAGGCACAGCACACCAATTAATAGTGAATTAATTACAACTAACAAGTTCGTGAAATGAACCTGGTCTCCAGCACCGACCATGGCATGGATCCGTGATGGGCCAATCGCAGCCGGCTCTCCAGTGCAAATAGACCAAACTGTCTCCACACATGGCCTTTCAATGCAGGGCCTATTCACATGACCTGCTTGGACCAATCATCAGCACCCTTGATGGCCAGGTGAGGTCACTTCTGATCTCAGGCTTGCCGGAGTGGTCAAATGACCCTCCAGCATCCACACTACAAAGGTACATTATGAGCTTATACAGAAGAGTAATGGAAAAATATTTAGCAGCAAGCCAGATGTGCTCGACTTGGTAAATTCATAATTGTAGATTCTTAGCGAAGGTGCGGAGTTTTAGATGGGAAGTGTGGGCAATTCTAAAAGATGAGTTTTTGGTTCTTCTTTCATTCTACCATGTGGACACATAATCAAAATATTATCTTGCTGTGATGTCACGCTTATTTGTATCAGCTACAATGAGAGAAGTAAAACTTATAACTGCATACAAAATTCACAGAAGAGACTTCCTTGCAAATTAGATCGGGTTTGCGTCTAAAATAATGCCTCACATGTTGGATTTGGAGCAAACCATAAATCCACTGTGAGACACCAGTTCTGATGGAGGGTCTTTGACCTGCAATATTAACTCAATAGGTTTATCCACACAGCTGCTTGACTAGTTGAGGGCTTCCAACATTTTCTGTTTTTAGTTCAGATTTACAGCATCTGCCATTTTTTGCTTTATTTTCAGGCATTGAGCGAATGTCTGAAAGTTCCTTAAATGAGCACCATAGGGCAAGGTACATATTTTTCCTGTTTAAAGCATTAACTGCCATTTCATATTTACAATGGTTGAAGCTCAAAATATTCCTCTAAGCATGTTGTTCTGCATATCGTAGCCCAAGCTGCTCTATCGCTGCAGTGGATGTGATGCTTTGGACTAAAATTCTCAAACTAAAAACAAACTCAAAGTTCAGATTTATTGTGGCCCAGGCAGAATTTCTACTTATCAGTAGTGTACACTGTACTCAAGAAAAAGATATGTATAAAAAAGAGAGAAATGTAAACAAATATGGAAATGTAAACAAATCGACTCTGCAAATACAGAAAAAAAATTCAGTAATATATAATGTACAATGTAAAAGTCTTTAAATAAGTCTCTGATTGAGTTTGCTGTTGAGGAGTCTGATGGTGGAGGGGTAGCAACTATTTCTGAACTTGGTGGTGTGAGTCTTGTGTCACCTTAACCTCTTACCTGGTGGTAACAGTGAGAACAGAGCACGTACTGGAAGCTGTGTGGATCCTTGATGATTGCTGCTGGTCTCCGACGACAGCGTTCCCTGTAGATGTTTTCAAAGGTGGAGAAGGTTTTGCCTGTGATGTACCGGGTTGTGCCCAGCACCTTTTGCTGCACTTTCTACTCAGAGGCATTGGTATCCCACATACCAGGCCATGATGCAGCCGGTCACCACACTTTCCACTACACATCTGTAGAAGTTCGCCAAAGTTTCCGATGTTATACTAAAGCTTCGCAAACTCTTGAGGAAGTAGAAATGCGGATGTGCTTTCTTTACGATGACATTTCTGTGTTGGGTTCAAGAAAGATCCTCTGAGATAGTGACACCCAGGAATTTAAAATAGCTGACCTTCTCCACCTCTGCTCCCCAATGATCACAGGATTGGATACATACAAACAAAACAATATTTTAACCATCTATCATTTACTCCTCATGCTATTCATTTATTAGATTTGAGATATTATATTACTGAGACATTTATTTTCCTGATTGGTCGAAGAGATTCTGATGCCCTCATAAACCATTGATCAATTTTTCTTTCTGGATTTTACATATGGATTTTTTCAATTTCATGGGACTTGAATTTCAATGCAAGTTCAAGATTCAAGAAGCTTTGTCATGTGATAAAGCAGAAAATGTAATATTACATGAAAGAATTTGTCATTAGTATTGCCTGGCATCCCCTGCAGAAAGAGAAAGAGAAGCAAAAGAGAGTTCTTTCAGAGTCGCTTATGGTTTTCAGACTGCAGGCATGTAATGGCACAATCAAGGAATTCTACCATTACACAGGCAGTCTAAAAAGGAATGTGCAGGAATTGACTGCCACCATTTATGCTGCAGGACCCCTACAACTTTTTGAAGGAAGCATGCAGAGTAAATTGTACTGGAGAAATTCGTTGTCGGTCATTCACTCTACTGCACGTCCAACCCCCGGGCCTGTTGCACTCAGGTTGCTGCAGTCTAAAATGGCACCCAGTGTGAGCGACCGCATGGGTAGTAATTATGTTAATTATTTCAGGGATTTTCCTGACATTGTGGTCTAAGAAACATTACTGTGTGTTCATGGATTTGCCTGCAGTACTCCCACAGCCTCTGAAGTCACACAGACCCCTGTTTACCCCTTTACATCCCGTACTCCAGATCCGAACTTCCGACACGATCAGGAAGCCTTCAGTGCCCGAGACCCTCTCGAATACCGGTTAAGATACTTGGTTCCCATCAGCCAGTCTCCAACAGTCTGCAGCCTGTGTGCTTCTTTCAACCGCAAGTTCTCCTTCCTTTTGCCCATTTTTGCCCTTCTGTCAACTCTAAAGGGCTCAGCATGAACTGAGTTGTCTTTTCAAAATGAAGCAAACTACATAATTAATTGTGAAGCGTAAGAATTCAGTCATTGCCAGGAGCCCTGCTTCTATCAAAACACAGCCCTTAGCACTCTCTGAAGAGGCAGGTAAAGGCATTAAGCAAACATCTGTATCAAACAGATAACAAGTGTAATTAACTTTTGGTTGCAAAATGCTCTCCTGCTGTTCGCATAATCATAACAAATACTTCCATTTCAGGTAATTCATCATACATTATGCATTTAATTTAATATTTCAATATGCATTTTGCTTGATTAAATAGGTTAGTACGTTATCCAATCTTTAACACTGTGTTCTCAGGTTTTGACATCGATTTTAATAGATGTTTTCTGATGTGAAAGGAAAATCTTTCTTTAGCATGTAAGATGACCAGTAATATTTCCTCAATGTGGTTACAGCACTTGTTAAGACAATGCAATGATCGTCTGAATGCATCACAAAATGGAAGAGGGACAATGAGACTGGTGCCCTTGTCAGAAACAAAGCATGAACTCGAGTAACCATTAAAACTATTCGAAGAACATCACTGATGGATCTATCTCATAATCTTCTCTTCCCAATTGGGCACTTTTCACTGACTTTTGATGGTGATCCTTGAAAGTTTTTCCTTCCCCATTTTAATACCTTGTTTAACATTTTGAGAATGCTTATGTGTAGGATTTTTTAAATCAAAGAATTGTACAAACGCTCAGCTCAGGAATGGGCCCTTTTGCCCCAGCTCATCCATGCCAACCGTGATGCCCAACTCCACTAACCTCATTTGCTCACATTAGGCCCCCATCCTTCTGCTTCTTTCCTTCCCAAGAGCCTGTTCAAATGCCTTTTAAGCCTCTTAATAGTATCATCTACCACTACCTCCTCTGGCAGCTCATTCTAAAACATTCACCATCCTCTGTGGAAAAATCTTACGTCCCAGATCTGCTTTAAATTTCTCCCCTCACCTTAAACTTCTGTCCTCAAGGTTTAGACTCCTACGATCAGGAAAAATATCTGATTGCCTGTCATCCTTCATAATTTTGCCAAGTTCAGAAAGTGGAGGACCAAAGGGACTTAAGCGTCATCGTGCAGGGTTCTTGACAGGCTAACTTGCAGATGAGTCAGTAGAAAGGAAGGCAAATGCAATTATAGTATTCACTATGCGAGCACTAGAAAATTAAAAGAAAGATCTAATGGTGAGGCTTTGGTCAAACTTTAATTTGGAGTATGTTGAACAATTATTCTCCAGGGAATGTTTATGAAATTGATCCCTGGGATGAGAGAGTTAATGTATGAGGAGAATTTGATGGCTCTGGGGATGTACCTGCCAAGGTATAGAAGAATAATGAAAGGGCCAGTTGGAGTGCACACGAAAATGTTCGCAGTAGTGGGAGAGTATAGGATAAGAGGACACAGCCTCAGAATATAAAGGATATCACTTTAGAAGAGAGATGAGAAGAAATTTCTTCACCCTGATTGGCTGAATCCATTGCCACAGACGTCGTGGAGGCTAGGTCATTGGGTAGATATAAGCAGAGGTTGACAGCTTCTTGATTAATAAGAGCATCAAAGGTTATGGAGAGAAGGCAGGAAATCAGACATGACTCAAATGGCAGAGTGGACTCGATGGGCCAAATTGCCCAATCCTATCTCTATTCACTGTTCTTATAAGGTCATCCTCTACCTCCTGCATTCTAGATACAATAAACACAAATTACTCAATCTCTCTTCGTGACTACAGACCTCCATCCCAGGCAACAATCTCATGAATCTTTTCTCCTTTCTCCCTCCTGCCACCACAGTTCTCCCGTAGTGTCGTGACCAGAACTGTCCACAATATAGTTTTCAGTCCAGTTTCTGTTCTCAGTTCAGTTTCACCATTAAACTGCAGTATTACATCCAAACATTTATACTCCAAACCACAGCCGTTGAAGGCAAGGATAACAATCCACTTTTGACTCACCTATCCACCTGTGTATCTATTTTTAGGTAACTGTGATAGAACTGTGCATCAATGCTCATACGGTCACTGTCATTTACTCTACATATCCTAACAGAATTTGACCCCAAAAATGCCTGGAATTAATTCTATCTTCCACCACTCCACCAGCTGATGTGTGACCCATTGTATCTTTAAACAACCTTCTATAACTCCATTTTTATGCCCCTGCATCCTCATCCAGGCTCTTTAGATACATTACATAAAGCACATGGATGGTGGAGTTTCCTTACTGACAAGAGCAATTTGCTTGTGTCTTCACATCAGACAAATACTAAAATATCGAGGGAAGTCAGATTCAATAATGAAAAGTCTTTATCTGGATGCACTGAAGGGCTTCAGATACAATGATAAAGAAACTTACAAAATCATGTCTTAGCACTGTCAATGCTGATGGCAAACAACGGCTTAGAGTTGTTTACGGGATATTTCCAATTCAATTTTCCCATCTCCGGCCACAACTTTGGTGGAAATCTCCAGTGAACTGAAGAGGATGGGAAAACAGGAGTGGGAGAGGCCTCGAGGCCCCTCAGCTGAGGATCATTTTTCTGCACTATTTCCAGATCTCACGATTCCCTCAGGACCTAGAAATCTGTGAACTTCTTCTCTGAATAAATGAGCCCTCCTGCATTCCAATCGCAATAATGGCCAACATATAATTTACCCTCCTAAAATAACAAAGATGTCAGCGTTTGGTGATCTATGTACTTCGTAACTTTCAAATCTATCATTATTTAAATCCTAGGCAATCTAGACAGCCTGCAGATCCTTCAAAACTGGAGAAACACACAAAACACTGGAGGAAAAACAGTGGGGCATTGAGTCCCAGGTTTTAGAGTTTGCTGATCAGTTTTGACGGGATGACTCAACATCCCACTTGTAATTGGATCCTGGATTTCCTCACCTCCAGAGGGAGTTGGTAAGAACATGTCCTCCACATTCTCCATCAGTACTGGAGCACCACAGGGCTGTATTCTTAGCCACCTGCTCTACTCGCTATACACCTATGACTGTATGGCTCAGTGTAAGAATAACCACCATCTACAAATTTGTTGACAATACCACAGTAGTGGGTTGTATAAAAATGGGCAATGATTCAGCGTACAGCAGGGAGATTGATAAGTTGGCACCAACAACAACCTCGCACTCAATCTCACCAAAATCAAGGAACTGATTGTTGACTTCAGGAAGGGAAAGCCAGGAGTTGTACGATCAGTGATCAATGGAGGATCAGAGGGGGAGAGAGTGAGCACATTTAAGTTCTTGGGAGTCACTATCTTGGAGGATCTTTCCTGGACCAGATGGCCCAAAGGCGTTGTTAATAAAGCACGTCAGCGCCTCTACTTCCTCAAGAGTTTGCAGAGATTTGGTATGACACCAGAAACCCTGGAAAATTTCTACAGAGGTGTGGTAGAAACTGTGTTGACCGGCTGCATCACGGTCTGGTGTGGGGACACCAGTACCCCTGAATGTAAAGCCCTGCAAAAGATAGTGGTCCCAGCCCAGGACATCACAGGAAAAATCCTCCCCCACCATCGAGAACATCTACGGGGAATGCTGTCATCAAAGAGCAGCAGCGATTATCAAGGAACCCACACCACCCAGCACATGTTCTGTTCTTGCTGCTAATGTCAGGAAAGAGGTACATGTGCCACAAGGCTCCCACCACCAGGTTCAGGAACAGCTGCTACCATCAGACTCCTCAACGACAAACTCAATCAGGGACTCATTTAAGGACTCTTGCACTTGATTGATTTTTTTTTCTCTCTGTATTTTACAGTGAGTTTGTTTACATTTCTTTATTTGGTTACATGTGTACATTGAGCCCTTTTTTTTGCAATGTGATTAAGTGGTAATTCTGCCGCGCACGCAAGAAAACGTTTCTCAGGGTTGTATGTGGGGTCATGTATGTTCTTTGACAATAAATCTGAAATCTGAAAATGTGAAATCTGAGTTTCGATTCATGAAATTAAAATAAATCTGGAATAAGCTGATATCTCCGAAATGACTGAATAAAATTTGGGTTCCTATTAGTCATCAGAGAAAAAAAACAAGTATCTGAAAAATGTGATTAACATTTAACTTCCCTCTGAAATAGGCAACAAATTAAGACGGAAGAAGAAATGGTCCTAAGCCAATGACACCCAACCCACCTAAAAAAATCTAAGCAAATATCTGACCAACTGCTTTCAGTAAATATATAAATGCCAAAATTAGGAGCGGTTATATTTCTTCACCCAATCTGCAACATTAGCTAAAACCACCCCATGAAAAACAGGTTGAAGCTTTCGTACACGCAAATGAACAATGAGGAACAATTGTTTAAAACGTTGTGAACATGTGTATCAGTTTCAGAGAGTCTATGCGATCCAGTGACATCATATGCCACAGAGTTCACCTCCACTTTTAGACCTGTTCATCTCTTGTGTAAACATTTATCAGCTGAAATGCAGTATCGGTTACCAGAAATGATCAGTGCCGTGTCGTTGAGGGCAACTCAAGTGAACGAAAGGCACAAACCTCAACGGACAGATTAGAGCAGCAAATCATTGGAGAAGCTACCAGAGTCCTAATTCCCTAGTCATAATCGACTAAGCATAGTGCAAAGTGAATTCAGTTAATGCAATGTGGGCCTCGTGAGTACAGATTTGCTAATGTGTCTTTACAGCTGTGCCGACATTATATGCTCATTCCCATATAAGTTCAAATATGTGGTGTGGATTTGCTCTGGGTTATTTTATCATTTACCTTTCCTGAAAAAAGAGACACAAAGTGGAGAATGGAAGGCCACGGAAATCTATATGCACATGGCATTTATTACCAAATGCTCGGGTGAATTATTTAGTGGGATTTACCTCAGAAATTCAATGCCTCTTTCATAAACACAGCAAAGAGACCTTGATTTCTTTTTTTTTGCTTTTTTTTTCAACTCTTGCTTCAGTTTGGGGGGGGGGCGTTGTCTCTTTTATTGCTCAACAATGTCAAGCGTTGTCTGTTATTTATAAAGCACAACTAAATTAAAATTCATGGTAACAAAACTTTACCCACGATTACTTCTTGTGGCAAAATCATCATTTTCATGTGTGTGATTGTGGACACTTGATTTTTGCCTTCTGACATTTACTTTAACCAGCAGCAGGTCACCCACCATCTGGTGGTTCAGCATTTTGAATATGCATGAAGCATCCAGAATTGAAGTGAATGAAATTTTAAGTTCTACTTGTTTGAAATATCCTGGTGAAAACAAAACAACTTTACACATTGGCCTGAGGGTGCGCTGTTTTGTTTTTTTTTAATTGAATGTATTTCCAAGACCAAAAATAAAAGTCTTATTTTTAAATAACAGCTCTTTGCTGACTGGAAAAACATTTTGACTGGTTCGCCACTGGAGCCTCATCTTTTTTAGAACTGATGTAAGCCACTTGGATGAAAGCATGGAAGGTCTTAAGAGAAAATGTTGGAAGTATTCAGAAGGTCAGGTAACATCTGTGGAAAGAGAAACAGAGTTGACGACTTGTGTCCAAGACTGCGTATAGGATGGGAAGAAATAAGTTTGTTTTAAGTGGCAGAGAGGGTGACAGGGACAACTAAAAGAATGACTGGCTGGAAAGTAAGTTGTGAAGGGGACACAGGAGGCAAAAATGTCTGACAGGAAGAGGCAAGATTGTTGTGCTACATTTGCTGATGGCACAAACATACAGTAAAACCCCTATTATCCGGAATTCAAGCAACTGGCATCCTCGAGCAATGGCAAAATAAAATCACGGAAAATATACTGGTTAAAAAATATTGGTTTAAAATTGGCACCCCCGGTGGTGAATTTTCCAATCCGCGCAACTCGCAATCTCAAGCAACCGGCACTTATCCGGCATCTACCAATCCCTAGAAGTGCTGGATACCAGGGGTTTTAATGTGTATAGGAAAGTATGTTGTGAAGAGGATTCTAGGAGGCCACAAAAGGATTATAAATAAGATAATTAAATGAGCCAAGATCTGAAAAAAAATGGAGTATAATGTGGAAAAAAATTATTAAATTGACTGTTTACGAGAAAACATTATAAAGTACATTATCTAAATCATGAATATTTGCAGAGCCTTGAGATGCAGGGGAATCTGAATGTCTAAGCACATGAGTCCCAAAGAGCTAGTGCACAGTGACTGCAATTTATTGCCAGAGGAATGGAGCACAAAAGTAGCCATGTTATTTTTGCCATATGCATGTACAATATTAGCCCCCTTACTTAGGAAAGGATGCTAAATGTGTTGAAGGAGATCAGTGAGCATTTACTAAACCAATTGCTGGAATAGACAGGTTGCCTTATGAGGAAATACTGAACTGTCTGCTGGGGTGTCAGGGGATGACTGAAGCATGTAAAGTCCTGACAGTTATTGAAAGGGTGGAGGTGGCAAGGATGTTTCCTCTTGCAGGAGAATAGAGAAGCGAGAATAACTGTTTCAAAATAAGGGATCAACTATTTTATTCATGAAGTAAAGCTTTTTCTTTCGGAACTGCCTGTGAAACTTCCTTTCTCAAAGGGTGATGAAACGCCAAGTCATAAAATATTTAAATAATGCATGCAGGGGATTGGGTGGGTAAAAGGTTGCCGTGAATGGACAGAAATGCGGAGTTGAGGTTACAGTTAGATCAGGCACGTACAAACTAAATGACAAAGCCACCTTGAGGACTCTGGGGATGGTCAACCTTCATTCCTGATTCATGTGTTTGTCTGTACCAGGCCCAATTATAAACTCTAGTGTAGTGCATAACAGAAGTTACTTATGAGATCTGAGGTAAGGATACTTCCTCACAGTCGAAGATAGTCTGAACAATTACCGCATTGAAACCACTTTCAGTTAAGATGTGTTTCAATCCTGAAAATTTCTTTTTTTTTGCACTTTGATTATAACAGCTTCGAGCAGCATTCCTGGGGAGGTAAGCCAATAACTGGGGGTTATTTTATGCATGGGCATAAAGGCCTGTACTTATTGCTTCGTCATTAATCGACTGCTTTACTAAAACACCAGTTCTTATTTGCGTGACTAAGAATCCTTTGGAATGAAGGATAACTGGCTTCCACTCCAGATTTGTCAGTTCAGAGGTAGCTTGTGAGAGACCTCCACAGCCTGTCACAGGTAGCTCAGTTATGGGGGTGCAATTGGCATTGGTGTTGGTGCGCTCATTTCACTTTCTATGCTGGTCGACCATGTGCTCTTGATGAAGAGATTCGTGGTTTCCAATGTCATTCTGGATGCTCCTGCTTTGTTTTGAGCAGTCACAAGACAGAGAGAATATTACATTTCTTTGCATGATGGCTTTAAGAAAATGAATCTTCTGCCCACTTGGTAATCTCTTATGGTGCCTGTCTCTTTCAGGACATCTGATGCTGACTGTCAAAGCCAAGTTGGTGTAATTAATGTTTTTACGCTGGGGATTTTAGTTTGGGAGAGGATTCCAATATTATTTTGCTCATTCTGCCAGTGGATTTGAAGATTTAATGGAGGCGCAGTATCCCTTCAATGTTTTCTCTGGGAGGTTGCACTAAGAGCAGAGGTAGCACCATGGTTGGCTTTACAGCCCTAGCAATCGGGACCAGGGTTCAACTCCCACGCTGTCTGTAAGGAGTTTGAATGTTCTCCACTCGTCTGTGTGGGTTTTCCGGTTTCCTCTCACCTGAAATGTACCGAGGGTGTAGGTTGATGGGGTGTAAATTAGGCAGCACGGAGTCGTGGGCCGAAGTGGCCTGTATGTCTAAATTATTTTTAAAAATTAAAAATGGTGAGCCTTCCCGTTGAAGCCTGACAAAAGGCTTCCATTATATGGGAAGTGTCCTTATTTGTCTGAGTGCTTGCTGAGGGCTTCATTGCCTGAAGGCAGGACGGTACAGTTGGAGAAGGTTGGTTGAAAATCTTTATTTTGTACATTTCAGTTGTTACTGCTAATAACGTTAAAACTAAGCTCAACAAGTCCGACGAGCTTGCGTGTTTATGGGACATTTCTGTTGTCCACATGCCAGTTTTCCAACAGATTGAAGTAGCAATTTGTGACAGCCGGGGAATATTGTTGCTTTGAAGGAAGAAGAGAGGAATGGTCAAAGGCAGAATTACTGCCATATTGATAAAATTGAGAAAGCTACAGCTAGAAGCCCAGAAGGCTTTGTAATCAAGATTCATTTCAAGGATAATTACTAGAATAGACAAATGTAAAAGCAGAAAATGGGGAAAGAATTAGAATTAATGGCCTTTATCATCAATCTGAAAAGTTAACACTTAATCTCCCTTTTACTTTTTTGACAGATTCCTAGAAATGGTTGGGTTGATGATCCTGCATTCCAACCTCTTGTATCAATGGGTTCCCGTTCATTTAATTCTCTTTGTTGCAATTAATTTCTTTTAGAATGCTTACTTCAACTTGTCCTGAAATAGGCGAATAGCTCCTCAGAAACCGCCACAATGAATGACAATGGATCTGTGGATAAACCAAGTAGACTCGCTGCTGAAGGCCAAGTTCCAGGTATTCAAGTAAAATGCTGGAGAAGCTCAGCAGGTCAAACAATGTCCTTTATGTAGCAGGACCGGTGTTTCAAGCTTGAGCCCTTCATCAACATATGAGAAAATATCACAGGCGTCTGAACAAAAGGTTGGGGGGGGTGGTGGCAAAGGCAGGAGATGATTGGTGGATGAGGGGAGGGAGGGGACAGCAGCAATGAGGAGGGGGAGGGATTAGTGGGTAAGGGGGGAAGGGAGGTTAGAAGTGGAAAGACAGGAAAGGGGAAGGGGAAAGAAAGGGTGAACAGGTTTAGTAGAAAGCAGAGAAGTCAATATTAATGCCATTTGGCTGGAGGATTTCCAGATGGAAGATAAGGTGTTGTTCCTCCAATATGCGGGTGGTCAGGACAGGGTGGTGCAAAAGGCCATGGACAGACATGAATCTGGGAGCGTGACTCGGAATTGAAATGATTGGCTACTGGGAGGTCGCTGTGGTTGCAGAAGAGGTGCTCAGCGAAGCGATCTCCCAGTCTGCTACCAGTCTCTCCGATGTAGAGAATGCCACAAAGGGAGCACGGATGCAGTAAGTGAATCCTCACTATACAAGTGAGGTGTGGCTTCACTTGAAAAGCCTGTTTGGGGCCCCAGACTATTGTGCAGGAGGAGGTGTGAGTGCACAAGTGTTGCACAACCTGCGGCCACAGAGGAAGGCACCGGGGGGAGGGATAGGTGGGAAGGGATGAGTGCAAGAGGTAATCATGGAGGGAACAGTCCCTGCGGAAGGCCAAGAAGGGAGGAGAAGAAAAATGTGTCTGGTGGTAGGATTCTATAGCAAGTGCCAGAAATTCCAGCTGATAATGTTTTGGATGCAGAGGCTAGTGGGGTAGTAGGTGAGGATGAGGGGATTCTATGTTGGTTGCATCTAGGGGCAGAGGGGGCCAGGGCAGATGAGTGGGAAATCGAGGAAATGTGGGTGAGGCCCGAGTTGATGGTGGTGGAGGGGAAGAAGGCACACATTTCGGAAGATCTGGACTGGATGACCTCATCTTGGGAACAGATATGGGGGAGACGGAGAAATTGAGAAAAGGGGATGGAATCCTTACAGGGGACAAGGTGCGAGAAAGTGTAGTCAAGGTAGTTGGGAGTTAGTGGGTTTGTAATATATGTCGATGGAAAGTTTGTCTCCCGAGATGGAGACAGAGAGATCCAGGAAGGGGAGAGTGTTATTGGAGATGAAACAGGTGAGTTTGAGATCAGGGTGGAAGTTGGACACAAAGTGGATGAAGTTGACAAGCTCATCATGGGTGCATGAGGCAGGTCCGATGTAGTCATTGATATACCGGAGAAAGAGTTATGGAGTCTTGCCTGTGCAGGCTTGCAACATGGATTGCTCCACAAAGCCCACAAATAGGCAGGTGTAGTTGGGACCCATGCAGGTACCCATGGCTACTCCTTTAATTTGGAGGAAGTGAGATGAGTCAAAGGAGAAGGTATTTAGATCGAGGTCAAGTTCTGCCAGGGAGGGGAGGGTGGATGTAGAGGGAGACTGGTCGGGTCTCTGGTCCAGGAAGGAGCAAAGTACTTTCAGACCTTCTGTGTGGGGGATGAACGTATAAAGGGATTGGACATCCATCGTGAAGATGCAGCCATCTGGCTACAGAAACCTGCTCATTGAGGAGATGGAGGGCATGTGAGGTGTCGCAGATGTAGCTGAGAAGCGATTGGGCCAGGAGTGAAAAAAATACAGTCAAGCTAAGATGAAACTAGTTCAGTGGGACAAGAGCAGGCAGAAACAATGGACCTACCTGAGACAATGGATATTCAAGACAAGAAATGCCCTCTACAAGAAATGCAAGTACAATTTCCAAGATGCCACCAGAGAATCCAAGAGGTGATGTTGTATCAAGCTTGAGTCCCAAGAGAATGATGGCTGAGTGTGCATGCTATCATGGAGTACATGCAAAGCTGGGCATCATTGTCTGGAACAGCGGAACACCCCCCAGTCAGCTATTCAATGATTACTTTAAACACAAGGCCATTGGGGAGGTGACCTCCACATCAACTACTATAACTGTTGCTCAAGTGAGATGAGCCTTCTAGCAAGAGAACCCACATAGTTGGGTGGTATGGCTGGCGTAGTGGTTAGCACAATGCCCTTACAGCACCAGTGATCAGGACCGGGGTTTGAATCACACACTGTCTGTAAGGATTTTGTTCATTCTCCCTGTGTCTGTGTAGGTTTACTAGAGGCTCCAGTTTCCTCCCTCTGTTCGAAACATACCGAGAGTTGTAGGTTAATTGGGTGTAACTTGGACAGCACAGGCTTATGGGCAAAAATGGCCAGTTACCAACCTGTATATCCAAATTTAAATTGAAGTTTAAAATTTAAAGTGACTGTGCTGGGATAGGTATGTCCTGAGAGCTGGAGCACATCAAGGAGGGTGTATGTACTGATATCTCTAATCTCTCTTTCTGCAACAGACAGTAGTTCCCATTTCCTTTAAGAAGACCACCATCAGTACTGATGAACACCACAATATAGGACCTAAATGACACCTGAACAATGACTCGGACATCCACCCCCGTGAAACATTTTGCGAGGCTGGTCAAGGCTCACATGAACTCCATCCTAACAGCAAATCTTGACCCATGTCAATATGTCTACCATCCAAACAGACCCAAGGCAGATGCCATCTCTGCAGGTCTCTACTCGGCCCTAGAACACCTGGACGACAGGACACCTGTGTTAGATTTCCATTCACAGACCATAGTTCCACCTTGAATACCATAGTTCATAGCAACCTCAATGCCAAACTTCAGGATCTAGGTATCAACAGCCCCAACCCCTCTAAAACTAGATCCTTGACTTTCTGTCTAACAGACTACAATCAGTGAAAATGGATAACATATCCTCTATGATCATGCCCAACTCTGGCATTACTCACAGATGTGTATTTCGTCCCCTACTGTGCTCCCTCTATTGTACAATTGAAACACCACTTTTCTTTTGCTTGTACTAATTGGAAAATAGATTATCATTTATCTATAATCTCTTTCTGTACTAGGGTAATTTAATGTATATTATTTATTTTGAAATTATTTTTATTGATTTTAATAAAGAACATATTTAAAAAAGTACAATTCATTAAGATAATATGGACATTTACACAAACCAAATAAGATATTCCGCATAACACTAACATACATAAATTGTAAATGATATCCATAATTCGTATTCTAAAAAGTATATATCTGTTTTGGAAAAAGAAGTAATAATATAAAAAAAAGGAATGAAGAAAATAGTAGAGGGAGAAAACTCAAACCCCCTTACCCAACCCTGTTGCCAGATGCTATATATATGATTGGCATAAAAAGAAAAACGAACATTACAAAAATAATAAGCAATGTGGAAAGATACAAGTCAGACAATTTAATTACATTGGAGTAAAATTATAAAGTAAGATAATGAGTCATAAATGTCCCCATAACTTATGGAATCTTATATCTGAACTATTAATTGAATAACAAATAATGCATATTTTAATTGTTTTAATTAATTAAAGAATGAATAATGTATATTTTGTGGTGGACCGAGCGGCCGCACAGCTGGACAGGCAGAATCGCCACCCCGAGTGGCCAGCACAGAGTGGGATCCCTTTTCTTTGTCCAAGAGAAGCCCGCTTTTGCAGAACCGTGTCCATTGACGGACTGCGTTGCTTCCCTGCTGGCATGTTGCCAGAAAGGCAATAAATTTGCAGCGAGCTAACTTCGCTCCCCTTTGTAAGAAGTGCTGACATCATTCCCCTTTGTGAGTTGCGCTGACATCACTCCCCTTTATAAGCCGCGCTGACATCACTCCCTTTTATGAGGCGCTGACGTCACTCCCCTTCATGAGATGCACTGACATCACTCCCCTTTGTGAAGCACTGACTTCACCCCCCTTTATGAAGCGCTGACGTCACTCCCTTTTATGAAGCACAATGACATCACTCCCCTTTATGAAGTACACCGACAGCACTCCCCTTTATGAAGCGCTGATATCACTCCTCTCTAAGATGCGCTGACATCACTCCTCTCTATGAAGCGCTGACATCACTCCCCTTTATGAAGTACACCGACAGCACTCCCCTTTATGAAGTACACTGACATCACTCCTCTCTATGAAGCGCTGATATCACTCGCCTTTATGAAGTACAGTGGCATCACTCCCCTTTATGAAGTACACTGACATCACTTGCCTTTATGAAGCGCTGACATCACTCCCCTTTATGAAGCGCTGATATCACTCCTCTCTAAGAAGCGCTGACATCACTCCTCTCTATGAAGCGCTGACATAACTCCCCTTTATGAAGTACACTGACATCACTCCTCTTTATGAAGCACTGACATCACTCCCCTTTATGAAGTACACTGACATCACTCGCCTTTATGAAGTACACTGACATCACTCCTCTTTATGAAGCGCTGACATCACTCCCCTTTATGAAGCGCTGACATCACTCCCCTTTATGAAGCACTGATATCACTCCTCTCTAAGATGCGCTGACATCACTCTTCCCTATGAAGCGCTGACATCACTCCCCTTTATGAAGTACACTGACATCACTTTTCTTTATGAAGCGCTGACATCACTCCCCTTTATGAAGCGCTGATATCACTCCTCTCTAAGAAGCACTGACATCACTCCTCTCTATGAAGCGCTGACATAACTCCCCTTTATGAAGTACACTGACATCACTCCCCTTTATGAATGAAGTACACTGACGTCACTTCCCTTTATGAAGTACACTGACATCACTCCCCTTTATTTTATTTTTTTTTTAATTTTTTTATTTTTCACACCATAAATCACATTAGCCATGATATACACTACTTCCTTTTCACACATATACAGTGACTTTTTCTCCCCCCCCCCTTTCCTCCCAAATCACCCCCCCACCCCCCCCCTCTCATCCATTTTAGGTATACAATCTAGGTTGCATTAAGCCAGTCAGACAATGTTGTCATTCAACAAAGTTACACCAGAAATTCTACTGAGTCCATTCTTTTCTTTCCTTCTCCTTCCATCAACTTAGGTAATGTTTGTCCCCGGTAGGTTTTCGCTATTGTATTTAATGTAAGGCTCCTATACTTGTTCGAATATTTCAGTATTATTTCTTAACCAATATGTTATTTTTTCTAATGGAATACATTTATTCATTTAAATTTGGCAGTTTCTTCCTTTTAATTTGGTTATGTATTCCATTAATATTTAAAGACATATAGTTCAGCGTAGCCCTTTTATATTTTGTTTATCTTCTCTTTCCGTTTTTCCATCATTACCTTTCCTCCTTTTCCATTTCTGTTTTCTTATTTTCAACTCTTTATAAGACAACATTCCTACAACATCTAACATTTTCCTTATTCTCCTATTTCTATCTTATTTATCCCCAATCTCCCCTTCACCTCCTGAGTTGTCCTTTATCCCTTGTCGGACAACCACATCTCCCCTCTCCATTTGGATTTGCGAATCCACTCGCAAGCGTCAACTGATTTTGCAGTGACCGCTATTTCCCCCCACCCCGCCTCCCCCAGAAAAGATTTCACTTTTCATATGTCACAAAGGTCACTCTTTTAATTCCCTCCTTATTCTCTCTATTCCATTACCTTCCCTTATTAATTCTTGTCTATACTATCTATATTTTCCTCTAAGTACAGATACATTCATGTATGCTCATTGTCTCTATTCACTCATATACCTCTTTACCCGCATACATATCAATCGTGATCATTTTTACTCTCATTACCCGTCTTCATCCCTCAGTCTATTTTTGTCTTTACCCACATACATATCAGTCGTGATCATTTTAACTCTCATTACCCGTCTTCCTCCCTCAGTCTATTTTTGTAATTGTTCTGCAAATTTTCGTGCTTCTTCTGGATCCGAGAATAGTCTGTTTTGTTGTCCTGGAATAAATATTTTCAATACCGCTGGATGCTTTAGTATAAATTTATACCCTTTCTTCCATAAAATCGCCTTTGCTGTATTGAACTCTTTTCTCTTCTTTAGGAGTTCAAAACTTATATCTGGATAAATGAAGATTTTTTGCCCTTTATACTCCAGTGGTTTGTTGCCCTCTCTTACTTTTTCCATTGTCTTCTCCAGTACCTTTTCTCTTGTAGTATATCTTAGGAATTTTACTACAATAGATCTTGGTTTTTGTTGTGGTTGTGGTTTAGAGGCCAATACTCTATGTGCCCTTTCTATTTCCATTTCATGCTGTAGTTCTGGACATCCTAGGGTCTTAGGGATCCACTCTTTTATAAACTCCCTCATATTCTTGCCTTCTTCATCTTCCTTAAGGCCCACTATCTTTTTTTTTTTTAAATTTTTTTATTTTTCACACCATAAATCACATTAGCCATGATATACACTATTTCTTTTTCACACATATACAGTGACTTTTTCTCCCCCCCCCTTTCCTCCCAAACCACCCCCCCACCCCCCCCTCTCATCCATTTTAGGTATACAATCTAGGTTGCATTAAGCCAGTCAGACAATGTTGTCATTCAACAAAATTACACCAGAAATTCTACTGAGTCCATTCTTTTCTTTCCTTCTCCTTCCATCAACTTAGGTAATGTTTGTCCCCGGTAGGTTTTCGCTATTGTATTTAATGTAAGGCTCCTATACTTGTACGAATATTTCAATATTATTTCTTAACCAATATGTTATTTTTTCTAATGGAATACATTTATTCATTTAAATTTGGTAGTTTCTTCCTTTTAATTTGGTTATGTATTCCATTAATATTTAAAGACATATAGTTCAGCGTAGCCCTTTTATATTTTGTTTATCTTCTCTTTCCGTTTTTCCATCATTACCTTTCCTCCTTTTCCATTTCTGTTTTCTTATTTTCAACTCTTTATAAGACAACATTCCTACAACATCTAACATTTTCCTTATTCTCCTATTTCTATCTTATTTATCCCCAATCTCCCCTTCACCTCCTGAGTTGTCCTTTATCCCTTGTCGGACAACCACATCTCCCCTCTCCATTTGGATTTGCGAATCCACTCGCAAGCGTCAACTGATTTTGCAGTGACCGCTATTTCCCCCCACCCCGCCTCCCCCAGAAAAGATTTCACTTTTCATATGTCACAAAGGTCCCTCTTTTAATTCCCTCCTTATTCTCTCTATTCCATTACCTTCCCTTATTAATTCTTGTCTATACTATCTATATTTTCCTCTAAGTACAGATACATTCACGTATGCACATTGTCTCTATTCACTCTTATACCTCTTTACCTGCATACATATCAATCGTGATCATTTTTACTCTCATTACCCGTCTTCATCCCTCAGTCTATTTTTGTAATTGTTCTGCAAATTTTCGTGCTTCTTCTGGATCCGAGAATAGTCTGTTTTGTTGTCCTGGAATAAATATTTTCAATACCGCTGGATGCTTTAGTATAAATTTATACCCTTTCTTCCATAAAATCGCCTTTGCTGTATTGAACTCTTTTCTCTTCTTTAGGAGTTCAAAACTTATATCTGGATAAATGAAGATTTTTTGCCCTTTATACTCCAGTGGTTTGTTGCCCTCTCTTACTTTTTCCATTGTCTTCTCCAGTACCTTTTCTCTTGTAGTATATCTTAGGAATTTTACTACAATAGATCTTGGTTTTTGTTGTGGTTGTGGTTTAGAGGCCAATACTCTATGTGCCCTTTCTATTTCCATTTCATGCTGTAGTTCTGGACATCCTAGGGTCTTAGGGATCCACTCTTTTATAAACTCCCTCATATTCTTGCCTTCTTCATCTTCCTTAAGGCCCACTATCTTTATGTTATTTCTTCTGTTATGGTTTTCCATTGTATCTATTTTTTGAGCTAGTAGTTCTTGTGTCTCTTTAGTTTTTTTATTAGATTTCTCCAATTTCTTTTTTAAGTCTTCTACCTCCATTTCTGCTGCTACTGCCCGCTCTTCCATCTTGTCCATTTTTTTTCCCATTTCTGTTAAGGTCATCTCCATTTTAATTATTTTCTCTTCTGTGTTGTTTATTCTTTTTCTTAAATCCTTAAATTCCTGTGTTTGCCATTCTTTAAATGACTCCATGTATCCTTTAATAAGAGCAAGTATATCCTTTACCTTGCCTATCTTTTCTTCTTCTATTTCACCATACTCTTCCTCTTCTTCTTCCTCTGGGTTGACCATCTGTTGTTTCTTTGTTGCCCTTTCCTCCTCTTCTTTCTTGTTTCTATTGTCTTCTGTGGTCTCCTCTTGCTGCAGGTGTTCTGCAGCTGTCGTTGCCGGCTGTGGAGATCGACTCCCCAGCTGGTCCCCCCTCCCGTCGGTGTGTTTTTTTTCATTCGCATCGCGCATGCGCGAAGTTTCGCGCATGCGCGGTTGCGCACTTTTGCTCGGCTCTGCGAGCCATTTTTGTAGTCCATTATTTACCGACCTGAGGGAGCGGGTTTCTCTCTCCGCAGCGGGCCTCTTCGGACAGGTAAGGCCTTCACCTTTTTCCTCCTTTGTCTTCTCTTCCTCTCTTCTTACCGTTGCTTTCGACTTTTCTTTTTTTGTCGCCATCTTCTTTCCACCTTTATACTCACTTTTCTGTAACTTTTATTTCTGTGCCTTTGTGTTTTCTCTTGTTTTTCCCGACTTTTCTGGAGAGGGCTGGAGTTCACCGTCCGGCCACTACTCCATCACGTGACTCCTCCACATCACTCCCCTTTATGAAGTACACTGACATCACTCCTCTTTATGAAGCGCTGATATCACTCCTCTCTAAGATGCGCTGACATCACTCCTCCCTATGAAGCGCTGACATCACTCCCCTTTATGAAGTACACTGACATCACTCCCCTTTATAAAGGCTGAAATTACTCCCCTTTACAAAGTGATGATGTCACTCGCCTTTATGAAGTACAGTGGCATCACTCCCCTTTATGAAGTACACTGACATCACTCCTCTCTATGAAGCGCTGACATCACTCCCCTTTATGAAGTACACTGACATCACTCCCCTTTATGAAGCACTGACATTACTCCCCTTTATGAAGCACTGACATCACTCCTCTTTATGAAGTACACTGACATCATTCGCCTTTATGAATTACACTACATCACTCCCCTTTATGAAGTTCACTGACATCACTCTTCTTTATGAAGTACACTGACATCACTCCCCTTTATGAATGAAGTACACTGACATCACTCGCCTTTATGAAGCGCTGACATCACTCCCCTTTATGAAGCGCTGATATCACTCCTCTCTAAGATGCGCTGACATCACTCCTCCCTATGAAGCGCTGACATCACTCCCCTTTATGAAAGGCTAAAATTACTCCCCTTTACGAAGCGATGATGTCACTCGCCTTTATGAAGTACACTGACATCACTTCCCTTTATGACGTACACTGACATCACTCCCCTTTATGAAGTACACTGACATCACTCCCCTTTATGACGTACACTGACATCACTCCTCTCTATGAAGTACACTGACATCACTCCTCTTTATGAAAGGCTGAAATTACTCCCCTTTACGAAGCGATGATGTCACTCGCCTTTATGAAGTACACTGACATCACTTCCCTTTATGACATACACTGACATCACTCCCCTTTATGAAGTACACTGACATCACTCGCCTTTATGAAGCGCTGACATCACTCCCCTTTATGAAGCGCTGATATCACTCCTCTCTAAGATGCCCTGACATCACTCCTCTCTATGAAGTACACTGACATCACCCCCCTTTATGAAGTACACTGACATCACTCGCCTTTATGAAGCGCTGACATCACTCCCCTTTATGAAGCGCTGATATCACTCCTCTCTAAGATGCCCTGACATCACTCCTCTCTATGAAGTACACTGACATCACTCCCCTTTATGAAGTACACTGACATCACTCGCCTTTATGAAGCGCTGACATCACTCCCCTTTATGAAGCGCTGATATCACTCCTCTCTAAGATGCCCTGACATCACTCCCCTTTATGAAGTACACTGACATCACTCCCCTTTATGAAAGGCTGAAATTACTCCCCTTTACGAAGCGATGATGTCACTCGCCTTTATGAAGTACACTGACATCACTTCCCTTTATGACGTACACTGACATCACTCCCCTTTATGAAGTACACTTACATCACTCCTCTTTATGAAGCGCTGACATCACTCCCCTTTATGAAGTACACTTACATCACTCCTCTTTATGAAGCGCTGACATCACTCCCCTTTATGAAGTACACTTACATCACTCCCATTATGAAGCGGCGATTGTTTAAAATAAAAACCAGATTGTCGTTAACTCTTCTCTGGTAAGCTGTGTTTCTTGAGCTTTGTAGTTATTACCACTAAAATTTTATATATATTATTTTTAATTACCAATTTGGCTGCAGAAATTATTTTGGAGCATAGGTATATTCTACTGATGTATATGACAATAAACTCATTATCATTATTAGCTATACTCATGGTTGTATCACCAAATTCTCTTCCAGCTCCATCTTCAGAATCACTACTGACACCACCGTGGTGGGCAAAGTATCACATAATGATGAGATGGGATAGAGGAAAGAGAAAGAAAGTCTAGTGACCTGGTACCAAGGTTGGCTCAATAGTTAACAAAGCACATCAATGCCTGTTCTTTATTAGAAGTCCAGGGAAGTTTGGCATGTACCTCAAGTCCCTCAACAATTTCTACAGATCCCGCATCAAAAGCATACTCACTTCATGCATCACAGCATGGTAGTGGAGCTGCTATGCTCAAGATTGGAAGTAGCTGTGGAAGGTGGCGAATGCAGCTCTGAGTTCTTTCCCCTCCATGAACTTCATCTATGTACATCTCCCACTGCCAAGAAAAGACAGCCAACGCACTGAAGGGCCCATCACACCCTGGGCACGCTCTCTTCACCCTCCTCCAATCAGGGAGAAGGTTAAAAGTGTGCAATATCACACCAATGAGCTGAACTACAGTTTCATCTCAAAGCCATCATACTCCTGAATAAACTCCACTACAGCGAGGTTCATTCTGCCAAGGCTTCTTACTAATTAATTTTTTTTAAAATCATTATACATTACTCCGTAACTGAGACCTTGCTCTACTTCAAATGGCTATATGAAATTGAGAATTGACCCGTTTCGCTGCTCATGGTAAAAATCCATCTCGGGTACATAGTGGCTAAAAATCTTAAACAGAACTAAAAACAAGAAGCAAATAGCAGAATAAGATAAAGTGCAGGACCAATGCCAATTTGTTATAGCATTTAAATAATGGCCATACTTAATTTTAGCAGAATGATTAATGACCCAAACTTGGAAGCAAGAAAGAAGCCAATAAAATGATAAGGCCTGATGAAAAGACATTTACGTGCAGTCAGATTTTAAAATCGTGTCTTTTTAGACTGCTGGAGGCAAATTTAAACATCTTGTGCCAACTTTCCCAAAATAATTGGAACAATGCCAACGATGATGTACTCCAGATGTGGGTTTCAGTCGATAGGTGTGTTTCTTTGAGTAGTTAACAACTCACATCCTTCAAATGGATGTAGGAATCTAATCCTCAAGCATTGTTTAAAGTCATAGGCTTCTATTAACATCAGATGGTACCCTGAGCTCTGTTTGTACAGCTGCTGTCTCTATCTCCTGCACCAACAGACGGATGTACTGTGTGCCGTGATAGTCACTGCCGGCTCAAATTTTTTAATGTATTTCGGCTAATGTCTAACTACCTATGTCAAATATTAGGCACTAATCAGCAAACTGAAATTAGAATGAAAATTAATCAACATGAGCCATGCAGTGGACAATCTTAACAACTATAAATGTTCAATTAAAGCCTCATATGAAATCCGCAGTATTCAACAGTTAAACATATATTGAGTAACTAAACATTCAATTCTTTTTTGGTCCTTATATATTTGAACAAGTCTTCAGTTTTCTCTCCCTGCCCCAATGTCAACGCACATCTCTAATGGGAAAGTAAAATCGTGAGACTAATGATTCTCCAATCATGTATGAAAATTCCAGCAGGCAGCCTAAATCAACAGGTATTTCCTGCTTTGTATTTGCATTCTACTTTCATTATATTCAGAACAAGAACACCATTATTTATTGCCCAGATAATGAGTTAAGTAAAAGTTATTTGAATTATTTGCACTCTTTATCAAGTTCTCAGCATGTGTAAAAATCTTTCTTGGTTTGTTCAAAGTAACACAACTATTAGTGTTAATGTAGCCAAGGTCTATTTAATACACTGCAATTCCAGAGACTCAATCACTCAAAAGTAACGAATACATATTTTGTAACATTTGTTGCCAGTCAGAGGTTGGGAGTGCTGGTTAATCACATCAAAGCATTCAATTGCCCCAAATCTTTCAGTTGGAGCGGCGGCTACTCTGCTTACTGAATGATCTCGCAACCAGACCGGTTGAGTTCAGTGAGCAAAAACTCGTTTATTGAGGACTGCCTGGCTGGTCTTATGCTCCCAGCCCGGACCTGGTTGAGCGCTGGGGGCCCTGACTTTGTGGGCTTCTGAGCCAGGTGACGAGGTCGGGGATAAACCCCCCCCACGGTGCCATTTTGGCCGGCTGCCCCGCCGCGTGCGTGACATGTGGGGACGGTTCGTCTGCCTAATGGTGCGCCGCCACACAGTCTTTAATTTTATGCAGTTGCATTATTTCTAGTCAGTCTCATTAATGAAACATGACCGTTCATTTGTAGCATGTCAAATTTAACTCACCTCATTATTAATTGTTCAATTAAATATCTTTGCAACTAGTATTATAAATCCTTGGTCTCATGGATTGAAGAAACATGGCATCAGTGGGATATTAGAATATTAGTGGCATCCTTTTGCATCAGTACATTTCAAATTATTGTAGAGGTCCTCTGCAACAACCTCCACCCTGCTACGTGCACACACGCACACACACACACACACACACACACACACACACACACACACACACACACACACACACACACACACACACACACACACACACACACACACACACAAAAAAAACCATACCAATAGGTGTCTCTTGAAGAGAACATAGTTTACTGCATTTGATGCTCTTGATGTGGCCTCCTCTAGAGAGATGAGACCATGCAGATTGGGTGAACACTGCCACTCTATCCTCAAATGTTATCTGGAACTCCCTGTTGATAAACATTTTAATTTCTCTTCCTATTCCCATACAGACCTATTAGTCTTCTGCCTCATCCATTGGCAGGGTAGAATATGCTTGGAAGCATTTTAAGGTTGAATCATCTCACTTTGATTGCAAATCTTCTTATCTGCCTGATGCAATTTCAAATCCTTTGGATCATTGCCCTGAAAATTAAATCATATTGTACTGAAGCATACCATCTCTTCCAGAACGACTTGTTGTCACTGCCTTTCCATTGAGATGCCAACTTACAGAAACCTATTCAACAAACGAAACCTTCTCTACCTCACACCCATAACCCTTTATTTTTCTTGCATCATGTGCCCATCCAAATTTTTTTTTAAAATGCTCCAACTGTACCAGCTTTCATCACCATCCACAGCAATACATTCCAGGCACACATTACTCTCTGGGTAAAAAAAGTTCCACCTGAAAGCTCCCCTAAACTTTCCTCTCCTCATCTTGTACAGATGACCTCCAGTGTTTCCTAGTCTTGCCCTGGGGAAAAAGGTGCTGCCTTATATGGGCTATGCCTCTGACGATCTTCCCAATGAATTTTTGGTCCAATCTTCCAACTAAGACTCCAATATCCAGGTTCTGCTCTCTTATTCCATGTCCTTGAGTCTCTTAATTTTAATAAATGGTACTCAACCCTCCCAACACTTGATCAAGAAGAGTTTCGGCTCAAAACATTGACCGTTCTTTTTCTTCCACTGATGCTGCTTGAACCCTTGAGTTCCTCCAGCAGATTTTATTTGGTGTCAAATCCTACATATAATTTGACTGTCATCCTCTCTCCCTTCTGACTTCCCAATCCCACCTGTGGAATTTTCAGTGGCTTTTACAGGAGGACTGAAATAGTTAATGCCGTAATCCCAGCGACCCTGTGACCTCCATTTAAAGATGCACATCAATTTCTAGGCTGCTCTGTCTTTCTCTTGTGATGTCGTTTCATCAAACATTCTTTTGTGCAATCAAATGACCAAATTGGAGAACAGAAATTCCCAGGGCTATGTAAGAGTTGCATTTCCTAGAAATGTCTAAAAACTCCTCAAGTCAGAAATTGTTTTTTTTGATAATAACCCATAATGCCCTATGTATGCTTGTTATAATTATTTCATTTCATTGAATACACTCCCTAAAGATACCCTCAATTAAAGTAATGGAGTACAAACTGTAACCAGTCATGAAAAAGACATGATGAAATATTTCAACAATGTTTCTAAACTTTATGGGCAGATTCATATGGTCAGACGTTTGTCATTCAGGTCATTCGTAACCTGCACAATCTTTCCTTGATTATCTTTGCAAAAGCTTCCGAAATTTTGAAAGCCTCCCAAACTCAACGTTATTCTCCTTTCTGTTAAAAAGGCCCAAAATGTTGAAACCATTTTTTAAAAGAATTTTTTTGTAAATCTAACCACTGGCATACTTCTAATCTTTCAAATAATTCTTCAAAGGACTCCAATCATTCTCAAAATGGACTGTCCCAAATTTTGCACAGTGATCCATCAGCAACTTGACCAAGGTATGGAACAAATTTTAAAAGCATATTGGCATTTTCTATTCAGTACTCAGAATTCATTTGCTGTTGAATGCCTTACAATTCCATTCTTTGCTTTAAAATGGAACATAAGCACCACCTTAGGTTCTTATCTCTCAGTCTATGTTCTTATCCAGTATTTTTCCCTCAAATTCACATTTCTATGCAATGAACTGCATCTGGAAGCTATCTACTCATTTTGTAGACTGTTTTACGGTCTCCCACAAATAGTCATGTCAATTCTGTGATTTTATCAGTAAATTGTGATGATATTCCTATAGTCACAAGATTATATCGTGACACCATCGCTCATACTCAACACACATACTTACAGATTTGCTTTGGTTATCAGTAACTCGTGCATTTTTATTAATCTCAGTTTTAAAAAATTGATGTACATTTGCATTGTACTCTGTGGATGAAAATAAACTCATTTCCATTATCATTTTATTTTGGTATTTTTCTTCCTTATTCCAGTTATTTGGCCAACCACGCTGGTCAAATTTGGAGATAGATTTGGAGCTGAACTTGGCTGCACAGTGATGGGTGTCAAAGGAATAAAATAGGTGGCTAAGCACGCAGCCTTGAGGTGTTCCTGTGCTGATGCACAATGATTGAGGGTTGCCGATGAAGAAATAGAGGGACCCAGATCCTTAACTTTGATCATATGTTTTGCTGGCTTGACAATGTTAAATGCTGAACTCGAGTCAATGAACAGCTCGATTTAAGTTATTTGGTTATGGAGGCAGTAGGGTCAGAGTCATGGGGGGAGATTTCATGGCCCATGCCCCACCAAATGAGTATTGTGCCCCTCACCCACCCGCAGCACTAGCATCACCAGGGGGTTGTGGACCGCACCAGGTGACGCCATCGGAAGGGGTATCACAAAAATGAATCACGTGGTTTTGTCTCCACGTGATATAAGCACACGTGTTTGTCTGAAAGCGTGTGACAGCTCGGCAGAGAGAGGAAGTCCATGGCAGTTATGGCACCTGCTTTCCCCCCCCCCCACCCCCCCGCAACACGGATGAGTAGGTTCTTGACCGGCAGTTTGTCGCCAAGAACCACGGTCTCTCCTGACGCCAACAATGGGAGGCAGTGCAGAGGTTGCTACTGGAAATGGGGGGGCTTTGCTCCTGAGGAGAGATTGAGTAGCTTGAGCATTTAGAAGGACGAGGGGGAAACTGTGAAAGGAATGGATAAGATGAAGGTTATTTTCACATGCAGGTGTGACTAGAATGAAATGACACGGTCTGAAGATTTGGCAGAATAGATTAAAGACAGATAAGGAGAAGCTGCTTCCCCCAGAGATTACTGAATCTATGGAATTCTCTGTCCAATGAAGCAGTAGGAACTGCCTCATTAAATATATTTAAGACACAGGCAGATAGAACTTTGAAAAATATGGGAATTTAGGGTGAAACACAAAATTCTGAGAACAGTGTGATTGGAGTAAACACAAAAATACTTGAGGAACTCAACAGGTCACGCAGGGGAATGTAGGGTTCTGGGGAACAGGTGGGTAAGTAGTCTTAAGTGGTCAGTCATGATCTTATTGAACAGCAAAGAAAGCACAACCATAGAACACCACAGCAGGCCACTCAGCCTTTCTAGTCGGTGCCAAAACATCATTCCGCTAGCCCCACTGACCTGCACCCATTCCATAACCCTCCAGATGAGCAAGGTGGGCACCCCTACTCTTATTGCTTGATTTCTCTGGAGGGCTGAAGAGAGAAGTTTATAAAATAATGAGAGGCATCAAGAGGCGAGATAGTCTTTTTCTCAGTGAGTAAATATCAACTATTAAAAGAGTTTTGGAGACAGATTTTGTAGTTGAAGTCGATACCACAGCGATGTTTAGGAGGCATTTATATCGGTACATGAACATATAGAACCAGAACAGCACAGGTACAGGCCCTACGGCCCACATATCTGCACTGAACATGATGCCCAATCAAACTTAAAATCTGCTGCTTGCACCTGGTAGGTACCCTTCCCTTCAAATTCATGCTTCCATCTAAAAGCCTTTTTAATGCTCATATGGTTTCTGCTTCTGCAACTATCCTGGCAGCCTATTCCAATAGCCTACTACTTTAATTAAAATATTTGCCCTGTACATTTTCTTTAGACTTCCTCCTGCTCACATTCAGCTCTCGCATATGGATCTTTTACCCTGGGCTGTCCACCTTGTCAAGGCTTCACGTGATTTTACACACCTTCATCAAGTCACCTATGTCCCAGAGTAAACAAACCAAATTTGTCCAATCTCTCCCCATAACTCATACCCTCTTAAACCAGGAAGCGCTCTGGTAAATCTCTGCTCTATCCCTTCCAAAGACTCCACATCATTCCTGTAATTGGGCATGAAGAATTATGCATAGTATTCCAAGTGCAGCCTCATCAAAGTTTAATATAGCTGCAACAAGACCCCCTTACTTTTATACTCATTGCCCCACCCAATGAAGTCAAGGATACCATGTGCATTCTTTGTCACCCAATCTACCCATGTGGCCAGTTTCAATGAACCTTGCAGGGAATGAAGGAATGTGGAAGATATACAAGAAGATGGGATCAGTTTAATTTTGTATCATGTTCAGCACAGACATTGTGAGCTGAAGGGCCTGTTCCCATTGCTGCACTGCTCTGTTTTCTGTTTGAATCATATTAAGCATGTCAGGAGTTTGCGAAGGTTTGGCATGACACCAGAAACCCTGGCAAGTTTCTACAGAGGTGTGATAGAAACTGTGCTGACCGGCTGCATCATGGTCTGGTATGGGGACACCAATGCCCGTGAGCGTAAAGCCCTGCAAAAGGTAGTAGGCTCAGCCCAGGATATCACAGTCAAAACCTTCCCCACTATCGAGAACATCTACAGGGAACGCTGCCATCTGAGAGCAGCAGCAATCATCAAGGCCCCCCCCACCACCCAGCACACGCTCTGTTTTCGCTGTTACCATCAGGAAAGAGGTATAGGGGCCACAAGACACACATCACCAGGCTCAGGAACAGCTGCTCCCCCTCCACCATCAGACTCCTCAATGACAAACTCAATCAGGGACTTGTTGAAGGACTCTTACTTTTATTGACATTTTTTTCTCTTTCTGTATGCACAGTTCGTTTACATTTCTTAATTTGTTCACGTGTACATTGAGTACTTTTTTTGCATTACCAATAAGTGGTAATTCTGCCTCGCCCGCAGGATAAAGCATCTCACGGCTCTTTGTGATGTCACGTTCGTACTCTGCCAATAAACCTGAAACTGATTTAACATTTGAGCTCAACAATGGACATCATGACATGACACAAAGAAACCAGCATTTGGCAGCAGGAAGCATCTTCCCCAACTCCAAATGCCCAACACCCTGCAACATCGCCGCATATCAGTCCACGGTACATTTCTACCGAGGGTCAGTTAATCATTACAGGCCTTGTTATTGCTTGTGATGTCTACTGGATATGTGCAACAGAAATCTGATATTGTCTCTGTTTGTAATGGGCAAAACAGTTAACACATTAGAGTGACGGGGTCCAAATCCACTGCTTTCTGTGAGTAGTTTGTAGGTTCTCTTCATGACCTTGTGGGTGTTTTTTTCCAGGCTCTCCTCCCACATTCCAAAGAAGCACAGATTAATAGCTAAATTGATCACAAGCGTGGCACTGCTTCATGGGCCAGAGAGCCTTTTACAGTTACTGTACGTCTAGGTTAAAATATGGATCAAATCTTTCCACCAACCTTCAGCAAAGCTCAATAGTTCCAGCTCAGCAATGCACCTGTCCACTGCTGCAATTATAATTGAACCAAAGGATAGCAGATGAGTGATGACCTTTCTCCATCCTAGATCTGAAGGGCGTTTTTCTTTACGCAGTCACCGTTGCTATCTATTACAAGTTTCCAAAGGCAGTCAGTGAGACAGGTACAATGGCAATGTTTAAAAGGCATTTTGATTGATACTTAGGTATAGAGTGAAATAGACCAAATGCAGGTGAATGTGATTAGTGTCAACAGACAGGTAAACAACAAAATCTGCAGGTGCCGGGGTCTGGAGTATTACGTCAAAGTGCTGGAGATACTCAGCATGCCATGAAAGTGCAGATTGGCATTGATGAGCTTGGCAAAAGAGATCCATTTAAGATGCAGAAGGTGATAAATCTGTGGAATTTGGTGGTGTAGAAGCCTAGTCATTGGGTGTATTTAAGGTTCTTGATTAGCCAGGACATCAAAGGTTATGGGGACAACACCAGGCAGTGGAGCTGTGTGGGAAAATGAATCTACTCATGATTAAATGGCAGGGTGACTCAATGGGCTGAATCGCCTATTTCTGCTCCCATGTCTTATGGTCTTATTTTTGAACATACACAGTACAGACGTTACACCCCACAATGTTGTGCCGACCTATGTCAACGAACTCTACACAATCTAAACCTTTCCTACCCCACACCCATAACTCTCAATTTATCTTGCTTCCATATCCCTGTATTTGAGTCTTTTGAATGTCCCTTTTTACCAACCTCCACCACCACCCCTGGCATTGTATTCCAGGCACCCTTTTCCTTCAGTGTAATAAACTTAACTCTATCATCTCCCCTAAACCTCCTCCACTCACCTTATTACCAGATGTCCTCTGGTATTCCCTATTGTTTCCCCAGGAGAATATTACTGGCTGACCACCCTATCTATGCCTCTCAGAATCTTACATATCTCAATTAAGTCACCTCTCCTCCTTTGTCACTCCAAAAGAAAAAGCCCAAGCTTGGTCAACATTGCTTCACAAGATACTGTATGTTCTCCAGTCCAGGCAACATCCTGGTAAATCTCTTCTGCATCCTCTCTATAGCATCCACATCTTTCCTGTCATGAGGCAACTAGAACAGGACACAATAATCCAAGTGTGGTCTAACCAGTTTTATAGAGCTGCCACATTACCTCACGGATCCTGAACCCAATCTCCCGACCAATTAAGGCCAGCACACTATACACCTTCTTAACCACCCTTCTAAATTGTGTGGCAACATGTCAACGCGATGATGGTGCGTGGAATTAAAATGGTTAATCATTGGGAGGTCTTTCCCGTTCCCATTTGCAGAGGCAGAGCAAAGGGGCTCAACAAACATTCTCCCATTCTGCGTCCAGTCTCCGTGATTAAAGGATGCTGCATTGGGAGGAACAAATGGAGTAAATGACTCCTGTCAATTCACGGGATGCACTTGGAAGGACTATTTGGGGCCCGAATGGTGGTGAGGGAAGATGGGCAAGTGCAAGTGTAGCACTTCTTGTGTTCACAGGGGTTGATGCCATTTACTTCCAACGGATGCAATGTGACCTGCTTTTCTCCAGCACTTCTGTGCACTGCACCAGCCTCCACCCTCTGCAGATTTTCTTGTTTACCTTCCTTGGAAGAAGCCCAAGGCTCACCTGCAGCCTACACACCACTGGGTAGTTTCTGGTCCTGCCTCAATGGAAGCTGAGACAAAGAACATTAAAATATTTGCCCTGTGGATTTTCCTTACACTTCCTCCTGCTCACCTTCAGCTCTCGCCTCTGTTTCTGTGTGGTAGCTGAGTATGCAGGTATTGAAATGGAATGTGACACCACTTTTATGTTGACAAGATATATGTCTATTTGGGGCAAATTCTTAGGCAGTATTGCATACATATATTGATAGATAGCTGTGCCGTTCTGCATACAAATAGCCTTTGCCCGTTGGGCATGCTATGACTATTCTCATGAGGGAGCAAACAGCTGACCAAGCCTTTTACCCCTTTCTGACTCCACAGCAAGTTCTCGCTCTAACAATTCAGCCCTCACATACTGTGAAAGCCATCATCAACAAGGGTGGATAATGATGTTAGGAACTAAAGACACACCTTTACTGAAACATTTATAGATACCTGGGATAAGATGGATGGGGAAATTGGGACAAAGGGCGGTATATCCACCCTATACCCCTCTGTTCCAGAAAGAGTCAATATCTTTTTCCCCCAAGAAGATCTTTTTTTCAAAATTGTGGTATGATAAAGGAATTAAACAATAGAAGATTGCTACAGACATGGTCAGTTAATGTCTTTTATTCAACTGAGGAATAAATATGGATTATCTAGAAATACGCTTTTTTGCTATTTTCAAATAAAGCAATTCTTAAAAGATAAACTGGAACCAGAAAGTTTATTACCGCCATGCAGTGAAGTGGAAACACTTGTCTGACGAGGGCCAATATGGAAAATTACCTCTGCAATGTACCTTTTATTACAGAGAGCAACGTGTAAACCGGGACTCTGTAAATCTAATCAGCTTTTGGTACAGGATCTGAATATTACAATTCAAGAGCAACTCTGGATGGACTTTTGTTGAGACTGTTATGTCAAACATAATTAATGTGCGATACAGATTAGTACAGTATAATTTTTTTTACACCAATTATATATCACAGTTGGTTGTTTTTCCAGACTCTATTGTGTAGTCTTCCAAAGGCGCTATAAAGTCTGGAAAAACAACCAAGTGAAAAACCTCACAAAGATAAGCGTATACAGAGCCGTTGTCATACCCACACTCCTGTTCGGCTCCGAATCATGGGTCCTCTACCGGCATCACCTACGGCTCCTAGAACGCTCCCACCAGCGTTGTCTCCGCTCCATCCTCAACATTCATTGGAGCGCCTTCATCCCTAACATCAAAGTACTCGAGATGGCAGAGGGCGACAGCATCGAGTCCACGCTGCTGAAGATCCAGCTGCGCTGGGTGGGTCACGTCTCCAGAATGGAGGACCATCACCTTCCCAAGATCGTGTTATATGGCGAGCTCTCCACTGGTCACCGTGACAGAGGTGCACCAAAGAAGAGGTACAAGGACAGCCTAAAGAAATATCTTGGTGCCTGCCACATTGACCACCGCCAGTGGGCTGATATCGCCTCAAACCGTACATCTTGGCGCCTCACAGTTCGGCGGGCAACAACCTCCTTTGAAGAAGACCGCAGAGCCCACCTCACTGACAAAAGACAAAGGAGGAAAAACCCAACACCCAACCCCAACCAATCAATTTTCCCCTGCAACCGTGTCTGCCTGTCCCACATCGGACTTGTCAGCCACAAACGAGCCTGCAGCTGACGTGGACATTTACCCCCTCCATAAATCTTCGTCCGCGAAGCCAAGCCAAAGATATATCACACCATATAAGCTGCAGAAAATAAAATTGGATTTATCAAATAAGTGTTTTACTTGTGGTACAGAGGAGGGTACCTTTCTGCACTCCACATGGATGTGTCCAAAAGTAAGACCATTTTGGGTAAAAGTAGGGGATTTGGTGGAACAAATTACTAATATCTCATATCCACAAAGTCCTGATGTATTTTGGTTAGGGAATGTTGAGGGAGCCAATCCTGAACTGGTCCTTTCACCTACTCAGTGAAAGTTTGTGAAAATAGTATTGGCAGAGGCAAGAAAATGTAATGCAGATACCTGGAAGTCAAATTTTTATCTGGGAATCGACAGATTACATGTGGAAATACAAAAGCCAATTCCATCGGAAAAAAATTACATATAATTTAAGAAATAAAAATGATACATACCTACAAATATGGAGCCCATATGTACATAAGATAGGTACCGTGGGTTAGTTTCCTTCTTTTCTAATCACTGTTCCCAACGACCTCGCCAGATAGCACGGATAATATTTGATAGTTAGGTCCTCTGTGCTCCCTGGCCTGTCTTAGTACAATCTAGCATTTCTATAATTCCTTTTCTTTTTTCTTCTTTTCTTTAATGTGTTACCATATGTTATTAACATGTATAAGAAATGATTGATTTGTTTTTTGGGGGGGATTGGGGTTAGGGAGGGTTTTCGTTTTTAAGGGAAGGAGGTATATATTTGTTTTGTAGTCAGTAACAATTTGTTTTAAAATGATGGATGTATACTACATGTATGCAAACTTTAAAACAAAGTATTAAAAAAAACCATATGCCAACAAAATTCATGGGAGTGGTGTGTAGTTGTGAGTAATATGTTTTTTGATTGCACTCTGTTACAGAACTGCATGTTACCCTGTCGGACAGTGAAACTGGGAGAAAGTCAAAAGTTAAAGCATAGCGCAAATATTACATTTTTATTGTGTGACAATAAAAGAAACATTTGAATAATTAAGCACCTCATAATTAGAACCAAAGAACCATAGAACACTACAGTACACAACACAGGCCATTCAGCCCTTCCAGTCTGCACGAACCATTATTCCACTAGTCCCACTCAGTAACATTCAGGCTTTCTTTCAAAAAGACTGTGCAGGTGCCACGGTTGGTGTAGCAGTTAGTGCAATTCCTTTACAGCACCAATGATCAGGACGGGGATTCGAGTCCCACACCATCAGTAAGGAGTTTGCATGTTCTCCCAGCGTCTGTGTGGGTTTTCCCCAGGGGCTCCGGTTTCCCCCCCCCCCAACTGTTCAAAATGCACTGGGAGGGGGTGTAGGTTAATTGGGTGTATATTGGGCAGCATGGACTCATGGGCCAAATATGCCATTCTGTATAGCTAAAGAATACGTTTTGTGTGAATTCATTTGTACAACACACATAAGTATGGTAATTTGCAAGAAAATTTCAGGACCCTGTGCTACCTTGGCAATGTGTTCGGTTTTCAGACACCTCACATAAAATGAGCTGCAACATTAACATCTGGAAGAGAAAACTTACTTACTGACAGCCAATCCTTCATGTATTAACAATGGGCTGTGAAACAAATTGTTTTTCACTTGAGAAGATTTAAGACAGGATTCACACAAGGTTGTTACCAAATGCCGTTATCTTGCACAACATGTTTCAACCTTTTTTCATTCAGCCAGCTGCCTTGACAGGTCAACTGAATATGTTGAAAGAGTTATTTTTGGTGTGTGCTGTTCTCATCCAGGGTGATGGAGTAGAAAGTTGTCTGCTGCATTTGCCTTCATTGTACAAAGTTAATGCTATGATCCGTAGGGACAGACAAGTTTTTACGCTTTCAGTTTATCATATGAAGCTTTTAAAATTTGCCAGGTACATCCCACACTTTGCCTGAAGCTGAGTTTATTTATGTTGTTTGATATTCTTCAGAAGATTTCAATATTTTAAATGATCCTGTACCAGCGAGAAATAGATTCCTGGTTTGAGGTGGAGGGTGATCTAACCATATTTGAACCCAGCTACATGTTAAAAGTATAAACTATAAGTGTCACTCCCAGCTGACCAACAACATAGTAATGAGGCTGGGTTCTGAAAATTAACCAAGCCTTCAGCCAGGAGGGATTGGCAGTAAGTCAGCCTACTGCCTGATTGCTCATCTGTTATTAATTAACTCGGTGAACAATGCTTTACAGTGCATGCTATGCTGAATGTCTTGTAACAGAAAAAGTCGAGAAAGTAGGCACAGTTGCTACAGCACCAGTGATAGGGAGTAGGGTTCAAATCCTGTGCTGTCTGCAAGGAGTCGGGGTTCGAACCCTGAGCTGTCTGTAAGGAGTTTCTATGTTCTCCGTGTCTACATGGGTCTCTCCCGGGGTCTCCAGTTTCCTCCCACCATTCGAAGTGTACCGGGGGTTGTAGATTAATTGGGTGCAATTGGGCAGCATGGCTCATAGGCCGAATGGCCTGTTACTGTGCTGAATGTCTAAATTTTAAAAGATTTTAAAAATTAAAAGTTATAAAGGTAATGATAAATATAGGGAGAAATTGGTAAAATTAGAGTAGGTTACATAAATACACACATTTTAAAACAGATCTTATTTGAAATACTGAAGAACTCATATTCAGTGAACTTTACAGAAAATATGGAGAATGCTATGCACATTTCACAAGTAGGTGCTAATTGAAATGATGTCATAAAATGAATGGACCATTGTCTTAGATTGGAGACCCTTTGGCTGTTTGCAAGGATCTACAAAGTGCTCACAGAAATATCATTCCTGTGTTCTTGTTTTCCTAAAACAACAGATGGGAGAAAAAGACTAACTCCTATTGTTTGCTGGAGAAGGTTGGGGTTTTGTGGCATGTGAGAATTACATGGGCTTTCTAGCAGTTGGAAGATGAAGAGAGAGAGAGAGAACAGTACAGCTGAAGCAAGCAGAAGCTTGTTGGAAGTGATACAGAAAGCTCCAGGATGGCTGGAAGTGCTATCTGTCTGATGTTTCTCTTGGAATAAGGAAAACAGAAAGGAACACTGTGTTAGCCTGAAAGAAAGAGGTTATCGTCTTCAGAACCCTGATGGGGCAAGTTTCATCAGTGAGGCATTGAGGTGACTAATAGTGGTACCTCAATTCTGTAAATCCTGGAGCAAAAAATCTCTCTCTGAAAACCTACAAAGAACCTTCCTGAAAGGTAAACATTTACCTTTCAAGCACCAAAGCCTGGTGAACTTTATACATGTTAAATTTTATGCACAGTATAAGAATTGCCTGCAACCAGTAAACTTGGAAGAATGGGACGTGAGATTGAACTGTGAACCAAAGAACTTTTCTTACAGTTACACAAACATCACATACACATGCATTTAGAATTAGAAAGGGGTTAATTTTGGTTAGTTAAGTATAGAGATAAGTTAAAGTTTGATTCCGTTTTCATGTTTAAAGATAATTAAAAACAACTTTTGTTTAAGTTAACTACTTGTCTTGGTGAATATCTATTGCTGCTTGGTTTGGGGGTCCTTTGGGCTCATAACATAAATGTAAATAAAAAATTATATGGCAGAAATGCATAACCCTTATGCTTGGAAAGGAAGATCACATCAACATACACAGAAAAAATATATGTAAATGTATAGACAAAGGAGCAATTTTGACTTTTCAGGGTTGTGTCAAATCCATATTCCATTCTATCCCTCTCTCATTTTTATTTCTTTTGATCACACACATAATCAAAATTATTGCTAAACAAAGTAAGCCTTCTTGCACAGGACTGACTTGTAACAATATTTGTTTTATTTTAATTTTCAAAATTCAAGTCAGTTGGCTTTATTAGAATTACAAGCAAAAATTAATTACCATTCTGCTGGTGATTGTGAGTTTTACTTTCTTTTTCTTTCCTTTGGCACACCTTTAGTCAAGTATTTCAGGTGGTCCTCGTCCTCCTATAGTCTGTGTTTGTACAAGTGCCTGATTAAGATTTCAAAGAAATTGCAACCATGTGGTTGGAAAGGACTCAAAAGGTGTTTTAGTCTTGGCAGCAGCTTTAATTGAAAAGGCACCACCAACACCAGATGTCAGTGCTACTGACATATTGTTTACTCTTGTGAAATAATCTATTATTCCAGCAAGCAAGGCAGACATTTGAAAACACTGAGATCTCGGCTGATATCTGCCTGGATTTTTGACACACCCGGTTCTCCAAAGATTTAGTGGCAGATCCATAATTAAAGGAAGCTAAAGGTGTAACAAAATTCATCCATTTAAAATTGCTTAGAGTTCTCCCTTTTTGTTTCTTACAACAACAAATTGCAGCCAAATATGTAGTAAGTCATTGCAAAGAATTTAATTTGTTGCCAAACGTTAATGCCTCGAAGTAGATTTTACGATAGGTGACAAAAAAAAAGCTTGGATGAAAGGATAGATTTTAAAGATTGATTTAAAAATGAAAGAGGAAGCTAAAATTTAGGCCTTCTTAAGGGGGAGACATGAGACCAGAACATGAGAATTTCAAAAAATCTAGCAAGAGTTCATTTTAATTTAATTTAATAAAATATACATTTAAATGTGTGGTGATATGTTTCCTCCATTGTATATAGTTATGATTGACTACTGCACTTCTGGAGCTGGCCCACCCACTGATGACTCATACCCTATGACTCCTCCCCCGTGGTCCTGGGGCATAAAGGTCGAGCCAGCCACCTCACCCTTCCCTCCATTCCTATCCCTAGATCCGGGCCAGCAAGGTTCTTCTGTATATTAAAGCCTATTGTTCCCTCAACCTAGTCTTTGTGGTTAGTGGTAGTGCACTACAAAATGTTTTAATTTAGAGATACAATGCAGTAACAGGCCCCTGCTGTTCAAACACTTACATGTAACCAATTAACCTTCTTACTCTACTTCCGTGGAAAGCTGGAGGAAAGCAGAGAACACGGAAGAATCCACATGGTCATGGAGTGAGAGCACAAAGCTCCTTACAGACCACGCCGGATTTGAACCCAAGTCACTGGTGCTTAATGCAAATAAGGAAGATGGGAGGTGTATAGAAATGTTAAATTGACTGCGTTTAGAAGAGCACATTTCACAGAAGCATGAGTTTTTAAATATGCTCTGTGGTTACGGGAAGATAGCCCCATGACAAGCAGTTCACCTAATGCCAGGAGGACGGGTGGGTTTGTCATGGTGAAAACATTAAATCAAAAAATCATCTGTAGTCAATGTCAAAATGAAAATCAAGGAGTCAACTCAATGTGCCCCTTATCTTTATTTGCTGCAATTTACAAATGTTTTGTATATAATGTCAACAAGGCTGATTTCTGTTCATTGCCGAGCTATTCACCTGATGATGACAAAACGTGGATGCCATTGTACAGTACAGATGGTCATTCAACACACTGAATCAGTGCTGCCTGACAAAATGGCAACGTCACCACTCCCACTCCCCCCAACTTAATTGTTCCAAGCTTGAAATGTATTCTTTCTGCCAACTCCTCTTTGATTCTCTTCCTGCTTACCTTCATCAAATACTAATGTACAGTAACTTGCTACCCAAACAGTACATCCTTCTAAGGAGGGAAGTAACCAGAGTGCATGACAAGAACCCATGTGATCATGGTGGAAAATGTGTAAGCTCCGCACTGAAGACAAGATTGAACGCAGGTCTCTGTAGATGGGAGGCACCGTGGTCTTTTTCACTGTGCCAGTCCATAAATGTAAAACAGTTAATCCTGAACCCAACAAACAAAAAGAGGAAGACTGAGAAAAATCACATGAAAACAGAATCTCAGGAGCCAAATGCTGCAAAAAGAAAACCCCTGATTCATTCTGTCCACACCACGCCATGTTATCCCTTGGGCAGCACACTTTCTACTACGCATCTGTCGAAGTTTGCTAAAATTTTCAATGTCATACTGAACCTTCGCAAGATCCTGAGGAAGTAAAGGCTCCGGCATGCTTTCTCCACAATGATATTAGTTTGTTGGGTCCAGGAAAGGTCCTCCACGATAGTGAATCCAAGGATTTTAAATTTTCTCACCCTCTCCACCTCTGATCTCCCAATGATCACTGGATCACACACCTTTTGTTTTCCTTCCCTAAAGTCTACAACCAGCTCCTTGGTCTTGAGGACATTGAATGAAAGGTTGTTGTTAGTACACCATTTAATCAAGTTTACAATCACCCCTTTCTTACAGCCCACTATTGTGATATCGTCAGCGAATTTGTGAATGGTGTTATTGTCGTACAGAGCCACACAGTCATAGTTGTAAACCGAGTAGAGCAGGGGGCTGAGAATTCAATCCTGGTGTTGATGAAGATTGTTTTATTACTTCCACTCAAAAACATGCATGTAAATTAGAAACATAAATTGACATGGAGCCCAGAGCTTAAATTTAAGCCACTATTCTTTGAAAGTCAAAGCATTTCTAGTCCCTGGTCATTGATGGGGTGCCTGTGCTCCCACTTTGGACAGAATGCAGAAGGATAAATTTCAAAATGAGAACGTCCATTTTCAAATTGCAGGTGACTGGAGCCAAGGTAGCTCAATGATGCTTGGAATTCTGGTGCAATAAATGAAAAGGACGTGAGAGTTTTGGTCAAATTAGAGAGGGCAAGAGTTGCAATTTGAACAGGAGAGAATCAAAATGATATCATAATAAAATGGGGTCATATAGAGATGGATTGGGTGGCTGGGGTTTGTGATGGGGCCCAAGGACACATTGGACTGGATATAACAGTGATCTCCATCAGCACCACCAGTGATCAGCAATTAAAACCGGCAGCTCAGTTTTCCGGCATTAAGCGGTCTAGACGAGCACGTTAGAACAGAAGTATAATGGAGTGGAGGAGGAGACAAATTGGAGCCAGGCCAAGGAGAGATTTTACAGGGAATCCGTTCACTGGGTAAAAAGCCAGATGTCCCAAGCGAGAGCGAGGGTAGAGACAGAGACCCAAACAGTCCAAGGTGCAAATTTCACATCAAAAGATTGGAAAATGCTTATCTTTTGCAATAAAATTATGCATGAGCACTTCAGCCAAAGGCAGGGTACAAGTGAGAAGCAGAGCTCCAGCATAAAGTGAAGATAAAAGGAAAGATCTTCTTGCAGACAAAACATGAGGTTGGAAGCTGAAAATTTACTTTCTGGATTATCGTTATTGTCTTTTCTATCTGATTCTTGTTTTAGATCCTATTTATATAGGCTCAAAAGGGTTTTGTTTATTGAATGTTTTCCACAAACCCACCTGTCCTTGAGGCACTCTATCCCCAAGCTGTTGTACCTCATACAAAGCATCAATTCTCATGGATTATTCAGTGATGCAGGTTTCAATTCAACCAAATTCATTCGCACTCTCTGATCCATTACCTAAACATACAGTCTCATTGCCAGCTGTGAGATTGCAGCCAGAAGCAGGAAGCCTTATGTGTATTTTCTGTCTGACCCCCAGTTCAACAGTTTTCAGGGCGATTCTGTTTAGATCCTACTACTGATAAAAAATAGTCAAACAATAACCATTTCTGGATACGATATTGAAATTGACAAATAATTTATGGAGAGCCTGCTTCTATAAACAGTGGGTCTTCTTCCTTTCGGCTGCTACAACATGAGACACAAGGCGGAGAAAACACTTTCAACTTATTTTAAATCTTAACACACGACGCAGAAGCCAGTTGTGGACTGTGGCAACCACATTTACTGGACTCCGGTGAATCTTACTGCAGCAGTAAGAATTTTTATTTCCACCTGAACACAGGATGGCTGAGATATTGCAGACAGCAAACAATCTCAAATCTTTTTTCTTGCGGCAATAGCATAAAGGAACCAGTTTATCAAATACTACATCCCATAATGCTTTTTTTTGTTCCAGGGTATTATTGACTGTGGAAACAGTTTATCATGTTTAATAAGACAGAATAGAATTACTTCTGTGTGCTCTTTAACACACAAAAATATTTTTCACCATACGTCATTTTGAATCTTGCTCTTAGTTTATGCAGGTCAAGTTGTCCAATTGATTTATCTCCATGTGTAACCTTATATAACCCCACATAATCTCCTCATGTTACACACTGACATTGATACATCTTGGCTAAGAGAGCATTTTCTGCTATTGCCTAATTTTTGCCAAAGTGTTGCAAGACAAATGTTATTACAGGAAACTATTCATGCCTCTATTTTTTAAACATAAACGTGTACGTGTAATTTAGGTACATTATTTCAAAGATTAAGATAGCTAAATGCATAAATGGCAAGAAATGCTATTATTAATCTCTAACAAAATTCAAGGCAACCACCATCATCCCTGTGCCCAGGAAAGTGATGGTAACTGGACTCCAATGGCACTGACTATAACCATCATGAAGTGCTCTGAATGATTGGTAATGGATCGCATCAAATCCTGTCTTCCAGAGACATTGTACCAATTCCAGTTTGCTATAACCTTGATCCTTCACTCCGCCCTGATCCACCTACAGAATTATGCCACACACGCCAGGACATTATTCATCGACTTCAGCAGTGCTCATCGCGATCATACCTCAGAGGGTGGTGGATAAACTGTCCTCATTGGGACTCAACACCCCTCTCTGCAAGTCGATTCCGGATATATCCGTAGTTGCCCTAATTGGCACAACAATGAGTCGGCTTACAGAGAGGAGGTTGGGTGGCTCGTAAAATGTTGTGACAACAACAACCTGAGTCACAATTTGGACAAGACAAAAGAGATGTGTTCAGGAAAGTTTTCTCAATCAATATATATAATATAGAGGTAACAACTAGAGAGAGTTCAATACTGAATCTTATATTGGGGAGCAAGACCGGACAGATGACAGAGGTATGTGTAGGGGAACATTTTAGGTCCAGCGATCATAATGCCATTCGTTTCAAGTTAATTATGGAAAAGGATAGGCCTAGACCTCAGGTTGAGATTATAAATTGAAGAAAGGCCAATTTTGAGGAAATGAGAAAGAATCTAAAATGCATGGAATGGGATAAGTTGTTTTCCGGCATGGATGCACAAGGTAAGTGGAGGACCTTCAAAGGAGAAATTTTGAGAGTACAGAGTTTGTATATTTCTGTCAGGATCAAAGTCAAGATTAGAATCTTTTGGTTTTTGAGTGATATTTTTGTGGATCTCGTTCAGAAGACGAAAGAGGTTTATAGCAGATATAGATAAAATGGAGCAAATGAAGTCCTGGAAGAGTATAAAAAAATGTAAGTTAAAACCTCAAGAAAGAAATCAGGAAGGCTAAAAGAAATGAAATTGTTATGGCAGATAATGTGAAATGGTTGGCCACTGGGAGATCTCTGTCACTGGTGCAGACAGACTGAAGTTGCTCAGTGAAACAGCTTCTTTCCACGGGCTGTAACATTGATAAATGACCCAAGAGATTGATAACTTTGGGTCTTTTCTAAAGGAAATTAGTAATTTATTCATTAAATTTATACATGTTATTTTAACATTAATTTTCAAAAAAAAATTGGACATACAGCACTGTAACAGGCCATTTTGGCTCACGAGTCCATACTGTCCAATTTACACCCAATTAACCACACATTCCGAATGGCGGGAGGAAACCAGAGCCCCTGGTGAAACCCATGCAAACACAGGGAGAATGTACAAACACCTTACAGGCAGCACGGTTTTCGAACCCCCGTCCCAATCCCTGGCACTGTAAAGGCGTTGCGCTCACCGCTCTGTCCTGTTTTGCGGAAACTGCCAAAATGTTTGGCCTGGAAGTCAGCCTGAAGAAAACTGAGGTCCTCCATCAGCCAGCTCCCCACCATGACTACCAGCCCTCCCACATCTCCATCGGGCACACAAAACTCAAAACGGTCAACCAGTTTACCTATCTCGGCTGCACCATTTCATCGGATGCAAGAATCGACAACGAGAAAGACAACAGACTCGCCAAGGCAAATACCGCCTTTGGAAGACTACACAGAAGAGTCTGGAAAAATTAGCAACTGAAAAACCTCACAAAGATTAGCGTATACAGAGCCGTTGTCATACCCACACTCCTGTTCGGCTCCGAATCATGGGTCCTCTACTGGCATCACCTACGGCTCCTAGAACGCTTCCACCAGCGTTGTCTCTGCTCCATCCTCAACATTCATTGGAGCGACTTCATCCCCAACATCGAAGTACTCGAGATGGCAGAGGCCAACAGCATCGAATCCACGCTGCTGAAGATCCAACTGCACTGGGCAGGTCACGTCTCCAGAATGGAGGTCCATCGCCTTCCCAAGATCATGTTATATAGCCACCGAGACAGAGGTGCAGCAAAGAAGAGGTACAAGGACTGCCTAAAGAAATCTCTTGGTGCCTGCCCCATTGACCCCCGCCAGTGGGCTGATCTCGCCTCCAACCTTGCATCTTGGCACCTCACAGTTCAGCGGGCAGCAACCTCCTTTGAAGAAGACCGCAGAGCCCACCTCACTGACAAAAGACAAAGGAGGAAAAATCCAACACCCAACCCCAACCCACCAATTTTCCCCTGCAACCACGTCTCCCTGTCCCGCATCGGACTTGTCAGTCACAAACGAGCCTGCAGCTGACGTGGACATTACCCCTCCATAAATCTTCGTCTGTGAAGCCAAGCGAAAGAAAAGAAAATTATGAGTGTATGTGTGTGCATTATTGTCCACAGAAATGGAGTTTCACCTGGTTGTTTATGTACAGTCAGATGATAATAAACGAGAACGTGAACTTGAAATTGCATTGCTTAGGTTCAGCACTCTCCTTTCATACAAATACCCATTCATATTTGGACCGTGCTGGACACTTCACCAATGATTAATTCTCAATCAATGGATATAAATAATCTTCATGCATTAGTGCATTAAAGAAGTCCATGGTCAAACTTCACCCTGTCTCCATCCCACCGAAAACTTACGGAAAGAGATCCTGGCAACAAAGTCAAAACCACGTCTTTAGCCTAAAGGGGATGGGGATGGGGATGGTCGAGATCTCTTGATCTGTCCATATTAGAATAGATGGCAAGATCAGCTGATCCACACAATCTGGAGCAGCACATGGTCAGTGTTTTAATCAACAGTCACAAGTCTGAATTCTTCAGTGCCACATTTCATTGAGTTGTCATGTGAATGCACTGAATTAAGACAACCATCACAATTCAACTAAAACTTCAAAAGTTTCACAAAAAATGTACTTGTCAATTTCATTAGATCAAATTAAATCAACTGAAGGTTCTTATTTACTGATTTATAAACACAATGATTAGGAATTTTTATTTATTCATTTTTATCACTGCTTGTGGAGACACACCACTAGCCTTCTGCAGGGGGCAATCTCTGTACCTGCAGGAAGATCACCGGAGGACAGACCACACCTGGCCGGCTGTCAATCAGCCGACCTGAATAGACCTAACTCTACCTGGCCAGCTGTCAATCAACCGCCCAGAATATAATCCTGAGCCGGCCCCTTCTGAGCCAGTCACTCGGTGCAGCTACCATTGTAGCAGAGACTTTGAACCGAATAAAGCCTGTTGTACAGTCTTTCTCGAGTCTTGTGTCTGCTTCCTGCTGTAGCAGCGCATCACACTGCTCACTTTACATGCAATTTATTTTACAAATCTAGCAAGTCAGTATCGATTGAATAATGTTTTAAAAAAAGTTACTGTCACAATTTTGTCGGATGGTTTTTAATCAGGGTGGCATGGTTGGCGCAACGCCTTTACAGCGCCAGCAATTAGGACAGGGGTTTGAATCCCACACTGTCGGTAAGGAGTCAATATGTTCTCCCTGTGTCTGCGTGGGTTTTCCCCAGGAGCTACAGTTTCCTCCCATCGTTCGAAGCGTACAGGGCGTGTCGGTTAAATGGGATTAATTGGGCGGCACGGACTCGTGGGCTGAAATGGCCTGCTACAGAGGAATTTAAATTTAGATTTTTAGATGTAAATTTAGTTATCTCAATGTTAAAATATAGTTAGCGATTCTCATGACTCACTGAACAGTTGTGGACCCTAACATAGTGAATGTGACTGGAGCCTTGGGCAGAGAGTGTTATGAAGTTAGAAGAGAGAAAACTACCAGGTCAGAATCTTCCTGTCTCTGTTGATCACACAGCTGCACTGCCAGAAATGGTAGAACCCTGCAGAGGACAGTCACGATAAGGCTTCTCCCAAAGGAAAATGTTATGGAAGTTAACTTCCAAAAACCACTGGGATTTCATAGATTCTGTTTGTTTTAATGGATGTGTGCAGTGACTCATCCAGGTCACATTGACCTGCCTGATTATCTTGAATTTTTCTAAAAGGAGGCTGGAGCAACATTGGCTTAACAACCCACTCCATCACAAATCAACAGAAAGAATCTGGGCAGATGCCTCACTATCTCTCAAGGACAGATGTCCCTTGTTGGAAACAGCTTGGTTCAGCAAAAACACAACCATTCAGGGGAATTCTTTGATGCACATTTCCGATATTTTTTGAAAAGGTGATCGCTGATAAGATCTTATACAGTTAAAACCATGGCCTCACAATTGTTAAGGATGATTGTCATTATATATGAGCAAAGGTGGGGGCCGTGTGTTGGAAATAGCCTTAAATTCAACTAATACATTACACTGGGTAGTGTAGCGGTTAGTGCAATGCTGTTACAGTGCCAGCGATCAGGACCGGGGTTCAAATCCCATGCTGATTATAAGGAATCTCCCCATCTCTGCAAGGGTTTTCTCCAGAGGCTCCAGTTTCCTTCCACCGTATGAAATGTACCAGGAGGTACATTGGGTGCAGTTGGGCGGCACGGGCATGTGGGCCAAAATGGGCTGTTACCACACTGTATGTCTAATTTTTTTTTTAATTCAAGATTTAAAAATATATTTTTAAAATGTAATTTATATTTTCATAAATGAATACATTTATAACTAAATTAAAGGGGAAAGTTTCCTCTCCTCTCTATTTTTCCCATCATATTTGCTATCATCCCTTCCTACTTTGGGTCTCGACCTAAAACCCTGAGTGACCATTTCTGCTCATGGACGTTGCCGGACCTGTTGAGTTCCTCCAGCTTCTCGTGAGAAACAAGCCACTTCTACTCAGCACTTTCTCATAGAACGACCCAGGTACAAACGGCAGAAGACGTCTCTGAACTGGTTTCAATCTAGAAAACATCTTACCTTAAGTCAGGAGAGCACTCCTCCCGATGCAGTCTCATAGATGCGCACCTGAAATGCAGCTGCCTTACTTTTGCATTCAGTTCCCTCAGCCAGTAACAAAACTATTCTGTTAGATTTCCGAATTACTTATTGAACCTGCCTACCAATCATACACAGGGAGGGCCAGTTCACTCTCTATCCTAGTTCTCACCATTTATATAACGTAATTCCTTTTCCATTTTCCTACCAAAATGAACAATTTCACATTTTCCCACATTATACTCCATTTGCCAGACCTTCACTAACTTAGGGTACTTATACTATTAATGTCACATCGACCTGCCTGATTATCTTGAATTTTTCTAAATGCCATCGTCTGATATCTTTAACAATAACTTCGAGGAGTCACGTGATGGAGTAGTGGCTGGACGGTGAACTCCAGCCCTCTCCAGAAAAGTCGGGAAAAACAAAGGAAAACACAAAGGCACAGAAATAAAAGTTACAGAAAAGTGAGTATAAAGGTGGAAAGAAGATGGAGACAAAAGAAGAAAAATCAAAATCAACGGTAAGAAGAGAGGAAGAGAAGACAACGGAGGAAAAAGGTGAACGCCTTACCTGTCCGAAGAGGCCCGCTGTGGAGAGAGGAGCCCACTACCTCAGGTCGGTAGAAAAAGAACTACAACAATGGCTCGCTGAGCCGAGTAAAAGTGCGCAACCGCGCATGAAAAAAAACACACCGACGGGAGGGGGGACCAGCTGGGGAGTCGATCTCCACAGCCGGCAACGACAGCTGCAGAACACCTGCAGCAAGAAGAGACCACAGAAGACAATGGAAACAAGAAAGAAGAGAAGGAAAGGGCAACAAAGAAACAACAGATAGCCAACCCAGAGGAAGAAGAAGAGGAAGAGGAAGAGTACAGTGAAATAGAAGAAGAAAAGAAAGGCAAGATAAAGAAGGTACTTTCTCTTATTAAAGGATACATGGAGTCATTTAAAGAATGGCAAACACAGGAATTTAATGATTTAAGAAAAAGAATAAACAACACAGAAGAGAAAATGAATAAAATAGAGATGACCTTAACAGAAATGGGAAAGAAAATGGACAAGATGGAAGAGCGGGCAGTAGCAGCAGAAATGGAGGTAGAAGACTTAAAAAAGAAATTGGAGGAATCTAATAAAAAAACTAAAGAGACACAAGAACTACTAGCTCAAAAAATAGATACAATGGAAAATTATAACAGAAGAAATAACATAAAGATAGTGGGCCTTAAGGAAGATGAAGAAGGCAAGAATATGAGGGAGTTTATAAAAGAGTGGATCCCTAAGACCCTAGGATGTCCAGAACTACAGCAAGAAATGGAAATAGAAAGGGCACATAGAGTATTGGCCTCTAAACCACAACCACAACAAAAACCAAGATCTATTGTAGTAAAATTCCTAAGATATACTACAAGAGAAAAGGTACTGGAGAAGACAATGGAAAAAGTAAGAGAGGGCAACAAACCACTGGAGTATAAAGGGCAAAAAATCTTCATTTATCCAGATATAAGTTTTGAAATCCTAAAGAAGAGAAAAGAGTTCAATACAGCAAAGGCGATTTTATGGAAGAAAGGGTATAAATTTATACTAAAGCATCCAGCGGTATTGAAAATATTTATTCCAGGACAACAAAACAGACTATTCTCGGATCCAGAAGAAGCACGAAAATTTGCAGAACAATTACAAAAATAGACTGAGGGAGGAAGACGGGTAATGAGAGTAAAAATGATCACGATTGATATGTATGTGGGTAAAGACAAAAATAGACTGAGGGATGAAGACGGGTAATGAGAGTAAAAATGATCACGATTGATATGTATGCGGGTAAAGAGGTATAAGAGTGAATAGAGACAATATGCATACGTGAATGTATCTGTACTTAGAGGAAAATATAGATAGTATAGACAAGAATTAATAAGGGAAGGTAATGGAATAGAGAGAATAAGGAGGGAATTAAAAGAGTGACCTTTGTGACATATGAAAAGTGAAATCTTTTCTGTGGGGGGGCGGGGTGGGGGGAAATAGCGGTCACTGCAAAATCAGTTGACGCTTGCGAGTGGATTCGCAAATCCAAATGGAGAGGGGAGATGTGGTTGTCCAACAAGGGATAAAGGACAACTCAGGAGGGGAAGGGGAGATTGGGGATAAATAAGATAGAAATAGGAGAATAAGGAAAATGTTGGATGTTGTAGGAATGTTGTCTTATAAAGAGTTGAAAATAAGAAAACAGAAATGGAAAAGGAGGAAGGGTAATGATGGAAAAACGGAAAGAGAAGATAAACAAAATATAAAAGGGCTACGCTGAACTATATGACTTTAAATATTAATGGAATACATAACCAAATTAAAAGGAAGAAACTACTAAATTTAAATGAATAAATGTATTCCATTAGAAAAAATAACATATAGGTTAAGAAATAATATTGAAATATTCGAACAAGTATGGGAGCCTTACATTAAATACAATAGCGAAAACCTACCGGGGACAAACATTACCTAAGTTGATGGAAGGAGAAGGAAAGAAAAGAATGGACTCAGTAGAATTTCTCGTGTATTTTTGTTGAATGACAACATTGTCTGACTGGCTTAATGCAACCTAGATTGTATACCTAAAATGGATGAGAGGGGGGGGTGGGGGGGTGGCTTGGGAGGAGGGAGTGGGGGGGAGAAAAAGTCACTGTATATGTGTGAAAAAGAAATAGTGTATATCATGGCTAATGTGATTTATGGTGTGAAAAATCAAAAAAAAAACAAAAAAAAACAATAACTTCTAAAATTTTCTTAATGACTTATTGTGCAATCTGGTCTGTAGTTTCCTGCTTCCTTTTGAGAATAAAGGAGCTGCTACATTGGTTTTGTTTTCCCCAATCAGTGGAACCTTGTGTAAATCATGGGAGTTTTGGGAATTTAAAATCAAGATCTAACCTTGCCTATCACTCTAGTGAAATCACCCCCCAGGCCTGCTGATCCCACACTACCTGAGAAATGGTGCAAGCGTCAGCAGAATATTCGCAAAAGGTAAGACCATCTGACAGCTCCAGGTTAGTCAAGATCATAACGGCAGAGCAGGTTCAAGGGCTGAACACCTCCCCTTATACAATAATCATCAGATGGATTGTTTATATATGCATGCTAGAGTATTACCAGTCAACCAATTCAAGACAAATGTTGGTCTGTCAAAGACATAATGTAACCCTACAGTTGGCATATTACCAATCGGCAGGATTCGTTTGCACATTGAAAGTAAAGATTTAATGTGCAGATAACTAAATGGCCATCAGTGAAACTTGGTTTTAGGAGGGGCAGGACTGGCAACCCAATGATCCGACTTTCCTTAGCTTTTTTTTTTTAATTTTTTATTTTTCACACCATAAATCACAATAGCCATGATATACACTTTTTCTTTTCCACACATTTACAGTGACTTTTTCTCCCTCCCCCCTCCCTCCTCCCAAGCCACCCCCCCATCCCCCCCCTCTCATCCATTTTAGTTATACAATCTAGGTTGCATTAATTCAGTTAGTCAATGTTGTCATTCAACAAAAATACACCAGAAATTCTACTGAGTCCATTCTTTTCTTTTCTTCTCCTTCCATCAACTTAGGTAATGTTTGTTCCCGGTAGGTTTTCGCTATTGTATTTAATGTAAGGCTCCCATACTTGTTCGAATATTTCAATATTATTTCTTAAACTATATGTTATTTTTTCTAATGGAATACATTTATTCATTTCTATATACCATTGTTGTATTTTCAAATTATCTTCCAATTTCCAGGTTGACATAATACATTTTTTTGCTACGGCTAGGGCTATCTTAACAAATCTTTTTTGTGCATCCTCCAAGTCAATTCCAAATTCTTTATTTTTTATGTTACTTAGGAGAAAGATCTCTGGATTCTTTGGTATATTGTTTTCTGTTATTTTATTTAATATCTGATTGAGATCATCCCAAAATTTTTCTACTCTCTCACATGTCCAGATTGCATGAATTGTTGTTCCCCTTTCTTTTTTACATCGAAAACATCTATCAGATACTGTTGGGTCCCATTTATTTAACTTTTGCGGTGTAATGTATAGTCTGTGTAACCAATTATATTGTATCATACGCAGCCTCGTATTTATTGTATTTCTCATCGTTCCAGAGCATAACTTCTCCCATGTTTCCTTTTTTATCTTTATATTTAAATCTTGTTCCCATTTTTGTTTAGTTTTACCATTTGTTTCCTCATTTTCCTTTTCTTGCAGTTTAATATACATATTTTTTATAAATCTTTTGATTAACATTGTATCTGTAATCACATATTCAAGGTTACTTCCCTCTGGTAAACTCAAGTTGCTTCCTAATTTATCTTTCAAGTAGGATCTCAGTTGGTAATATGCCAGCGCTGTATCTCCCGTTATATTGTACTTATCTCTCATTTGTTCAAAGGATAAGAATCTACTTCCTGAAAAACAATTTTCTATTCTTTTAATCCCTTTTTTTTCCCATTTTCTAAAGACAAGGTTGTCTATTGTAAAAGGGAGTAGCTTATTTTGCGTCAATATTAGTTTTGGTATTTGGTAATTTATTTTATTTCTTTCTACATGAATCTTCTTCCATATATTGAGGAGATGGTGTAATACTGGAGAAGTTCTATGTTGTACCAATTTTTCGTCCCATTTATATAATATGTGTTCAGGTATCTTTTCCCCTATTTTATCTAATTCTAGTCTCGTCCAGTCTGGTTTTTCCCTTGTTTGATAAAAATCTGATAGGTACCTTAATTGTGCGGCTCTATAATAATTTTTGAAGTTTGGCAATTGTAAGCCTCCTTGTTTATACCATTCTGTTAATTTGTCTAGTGCTATCCTCGGTTTCCCCCCTCTCCATAAAAATCTCCTTATTATTTTCTTTAACTCTTTGAAGAATTTTTCTGTCAGTTGTATTGGCAATGCCTGAAATAAGTATAGTATCCTTGGAAAAATGTTCATTTTAATACAGTTTATCCTTCCTATCAGTGTTAGTGGTAGCTCTTTCCAATGCTCTAAATCGTCCTGTAATTTTTTCATTAGTGGATTGTAATTGAGTTTATATAATTGGCCTAGATTTTTGTTTATTTGCACACCTAGGTATCTAATTGCCTGCGTTTGCCATCTGAATGGGGATTCCTCCTTAAATTTTGAGAAATCCGCGTTATTCATAGGCATTGCTTCACTTTTATTTACGTTTATCTTGTATCCCGACACTTCTCCATATTCCTTCAATTTCTTATATAGTTCTTTTATTGATAGTTCTGGTTCTGTTAAGTACACTATCACATCATCCGCAAACAGACTGATTTTATATTCCCTGTCTTTTATTTTTATTCCTTTTATATTATTATCTCTTCTTATCGATTCTGCTAGTGGTTCTATAGCTAGCGCAAACAATAATGGTGATAGTGGGCATCCCTGCCGCGTTGACCTGCTTAAGTTAAATTGCTTTGATACATGTCCATTTACTGTCACTTTCGCTAACGGTCCCTTATATAATGCTTTAATCCAATTAATATACTTCTCCGGTAAACTGTATTTTTGCAATACTTTGAACAAGTAATTCCATTCTACTCTGTCGAAGGCCTTCTCTGCGTCTAAAGCAACTGCTACTGCCGGTGCTTTATTTCCTTCTACTGCATGAATTAAGTTAATAAATTTACAAATATTGTCTGTTGTGCGTCTTTTTTTGATAAATCCAGTTTGGTCTAAATTTACCATTTTCGGTACCTGTTCTGCTAATCTGTTCGCTAATAGTTTAGCTATTATCTTATAATCTGTGTTTAGCAGTGATATTGGTCTATATGACGCTGGTGAGAGTGGATCTTTCCCTTGTTTTAGTATCACTGTAATTATTGCTGTTTTACATGAATCTGGTAAATTTTGTGTCTCATCAATCTGGTTGATTACATCCAGGAGGGGCGGTATTATTAGGTCTTTAAATGTTTTGTAGAATTCTATTGGGAGTCCATCCTCTCCTGGTGTCTTATTATTTGGTAAATTTTTTATTATCTCTTGTATTTCTACTGTTCCAAATGGTTCTGTTAATTTATTTTGTTCCTCTATTTGTAGTTTTGGTAGTTCAATTTTAGTCAAAAATTCATCTATTTTCCCTTCTTTCCCTTCGTTTTCGGTTCGGTATAATTGTTCATAGAATTCTCTGAAGTTTTCCTTAATTTCTTTTGGATTATATGTAATTTGTTTGTCTTTTTTCCTTGTTGCCAATACCATTTTCTTAGTTTGCTCTGTCTTAAGCTGCCATGCTAGGATTTTGTGTGTTTTTTCCCCTAGTTCATAATATTTCTGTTTTGTCTTCATTATATTCTTCTCCACCTTATATGTTTGTAATGTTTCATATTTTATTTTTTTATCCGCCAATTCTCTTCTTTTGGTTGTATCTTCCTTTATTGCTAATTTTTTTTTCTATGTTTATTATTTCCCTTTCCAACTGCTCTGTTTCCTGATTATAGTCCTTCTTCATCTTGGTTGCATAACTTATTATTTGCCCTCTAATGAATGCTTTCATTGCGTCCCATAGTATAAACTTATCTTCCACTGATTCCGTATTTACTTCAAAGTACATTTTTAATTGTTTTTCAATAAATTCTCTAAAATCCTGTCTTTTAAGTAGCATGGGGTTTAATCTCCATCTATACATTCTTGGAGGGATGTCTTCTAGCTCTATTGCCAATAACAGGGGTGAGTGGTCCGATAATAGTCTAGCTTTATATTCCGTTTTCCTAACTCTCCCTTGTATGTGGGCTGATAACAGGAATAGGTCTATCCTTGAGTATGTTTTATGTCTAGTCGAGTAGTATGAGTATTCCTTTTCTTTTGGGTTTTGTTTCCTCCATATGTCCACAAGTTTCATTTCTTGCATTGATTTAATTATAAATTTGGTTACTTTGTTCTTCCTATTAATTTTTTTCCCCGTTTTATCCATATTTGGATCCAAATTCAGATTGAAATCCCCTCCTATTAGTATGTTCCCTTGCGTGTTAGCTACCTTCAAAAAGATATCTTGCATAAACTTTTGATCTTCTTCGTTAGGTGAATATATATTAAGTAGATTCCAAAGCTCTGAATATATCTGACATTTTATCATAACATATCTCCCTGCTGGATCTATTATTTCCTCTTCTATTTTAAATGGCACATTTTTGCTAATTAATATAGCCACTCCTCTTGCTTTTGAATTATACGATGCTGCTGTTACATGTCCTACCCAATCTCTCTTTAATTTCTTGTGCTCCAATTCAGTTAAGTGTGTTTCTTGGACAAATGCTATATCTATTTTTTCCTTTTTCAGTAAATTTAGTAGTTTCTTCCTTTTAATTTGGTTATGTATTCCATTAATATTTAGAGTCATATAGTTCAGCGTAGCCATTTTATCTTTTGTTTATCTTCTCTTTCCGTTTTTCCATCATTACCTTTCCTCCTTTTCCATTTCTGTTTTCTTATTTTCAACTCTTTACCAGACAACATTCCTACAACATCCAACATTTTCCTTATTCTCCTATTTCTATCTTCTTTATCCCCAATCTCCCCTTCCCCTCCTGAGTTGCCCTTTATCCCTTGTCGGACAACCACATCTCCCCTCTCCATTTGGATTTGCGAATCCACTCGCAAGCGTCAACTGATTTTGCAGTGACCGCGACTTTCCTTAGCTTCAGACATGAAAGAGATGAAAGGGGAATGAATGGCATTGCTTGCCAGGGAAAATATCACAGCAGTGCTCAGACAGGACAGATGAGAGGGTTTGTTGACTGAGACTATGTGAGTGGAGCTGAGGAATGGGAAAAGTATGACCATATGAATGGGATCGTATTATAGAGTGCCCAATAGTCAGCAAGAATCGGAGGAGCAAATCTGCAGGAAGATAACAGGCAGCTTAAGGAAACCAAGTTCTGACAGTGATTTTAACACCACATTTTGACTGGGACTCCTATACTGCAAAAGGGCTGGATGGCTTGGAGCTTGTCACATGTGTTCAGGAAAGTTTTCTACATCAATATTTAGAGGTACCAGCAAGAGAGGATGCAATACTTGATCTCCTATTAGGGCCCCAGACAGGTCAGCTGACAGAAATAGGTGTAGGCAAACATTTTCTCCTCGAGTTGAGAACCTGGAAAAAGGCCAATTTTGTGGAAATGAGGAACGATCTAGGAAGAGTGAAGTGGGATAAGTTGTTTTCTGGCAAGGATGTGTGAAGTAAATCTTTCAAAGGTGAAATTTTGAGAGTACAGAATTTGTATGTCCCTTTAAGGGATCAGAAGCAAAGATAACAGGCATAAGGATCCTTGGTTTATGAGGGATATTGGAGATCTGGTTAAGGAAAGAGAGGTGTATAGTAGATATATGCCACAAGGAGTAAATGAGGTACTTCAGGAGTATAAAAAAAAGAGTAGTCAAAAAAGGTGGATGAGCTGAAGGTGTGGATTGATACTTGGAAGTATGATGTGGTAGCGATTAGTGAGACATGGTTGCAGGAGGGATGTGATTGGCAGCTGAATGTCTCTGGGTTTCGTTGTTTTAGGTGTGATAGAGTCGGAGGGGCAAGAGGAGGTGGGGTTGCATTGTTTGTCAGGGAAAATATTACAGCGGTGCCTAGGAAGGATAGATTAGAGAGCACATCCACGGAGGCTATTTGGGTGGAACTGAGGAGTAGGAAAGGAGAGGTTACACTTGTAGGGGTGTATTATAGACCACCCGGAGTGGACCGAGACCTAGAGGAGCAAATCTGTAGGGAGATAGTGGATATTTGTGATAAGCACAGGGTTGTAATTATGGGAGATTTTAATTTTCCACATATAGATTGGGAAACACATTCTGTGAAAGGACTGGATGGGTTAGAGTTTGTGAAATGTGTGCAAGATAGTTTTTTACAACAATATGTAGAGGTGCCAACCAGAGAAGGAGCAGTGTTAGATCTACTGTTGGCAAATGGGATGGGTCAAGTGACGGAGGTTAGTGTTGGCGAGCACTTCGGGTCCAGTGATCATAATGCCATCAGCTTCAATGTCATTATGGAAAGAGAGAAGTCAGGGCCAAGGGTTGAGGTTTTTGATTGGGGAAAAGCTAGATTTGAGGAGATGCGAAAGGACTTGCAGGGTGTGCATTGGGACAATTTGTTTTATGGGCAGGATGTAGTAGAGAGATGGAAGTCTTTTAAAGATCAGATTTTGAGAGTGCAAAAGCTTTATGTTCCTGTTAGGTTAAAAGGAGGGGCAAAAGGTTTGAGAGAGCCGTGGTTCGAAGAAAAAGGGAGGCGTACATTAGATATAAGAAGCATGGAGTTAAGGGGATGTTTGAAAGATACATTGAATGTAAGAGGAATCTTAAGAGAGGAATTAGGAAAGCTAAAAGAAGGTACGAGGAAACTATGGCAAGCAGGGTGAAAACTAATCCAAAAGAGTTCTACAAATATGTTAATGGTAAAAGGAAAGCTAGAGACAAAATTGGTCCCTTAGAGAATCAGAGCAGAAAACTGTGTGTGGAGCCTAGAGAAATGGGGGAGATATTGAACAGTTTCTTTTCTTCGGTATACACTAAGGAGAAGGATATTGGGAGATGTGAGATAAAAAAAAGCAAATTGGGTAAATATGGGGAATATAGAGATTACAAAAGATGTAGTTTTAAGGCTTTTCAAGAATATAAAGGTGGATAAGTCTCTGGGACCAGACGGGATCTTCCCCAGGACATTGAGAAAAGTGAAGGAGGAAATAGCAGAGGCTCTGGCGGTAATTTTCCAAATGTCATTAGATATGGGGATAGTGCCGGAGGATTGGCGCATTGCGCATGTGGTTCCGTTATTTAAAAAGGGTTCAAGGAGGAAGCCTGGCAACTATCGGCCTGTAAGTTTGACGTCTGTGGTAGGTAAATTAATGGAGAAAATTCTTAGAAATAGTACTTATAAACATCTGGATAGACAGGGTCTGATCAGGAGCACTCAACATGGATTTGTGGGAGGAAGGTCATGTTTGACCAATCTGATTGAATTTTTTGAAGAGGTGACTAGGAATGTGGATGAGGGTAGCGCAGTGGATGTTGTCTATATGGACTTCAGTAAGGCCTTCGATAAGGTACCACATGGAAGGTTAGTTAAGAAGGTGCAGTCTTTAGGTATAAATTTTGAGATAGTCAGATGGATTGAACATTGGCTGAAAGGGAGAGGCCAGAGAGTGGTAGTGGATAATTGTCTGTCAGGTTGGAGGCCGGTGACCAGTGGTGTGCCTCAAGGATCTGTATTGGGCCCATTGTTGTTCGTTATATACATTAATGATCTAGATGATGGGGTGGTAAATTGGATTAGTAAATATGCAGACGATACTAAGATAGGTGGAATAGTGGATAATGAAGAAGGTTTTCAAGGATTGCAGAGGGATTTGGGCTGCTTAGAAAAGTGGGCTGAAAAATGGCAGATGGAATTTAATGCTGATAAGTGTGAGGTGCTTCATTTTGGTCAGAAGAATCAGAACAGGACATACGTGGTAAATGGGGGAGCATTGATGAATACAGAAGAGCAGAAAGATTTAGGAGTAACGGTACATAGTTCCCTGAAGGTAGAAACTCACGTGAATAGGGTGGTGAAGAAGGCTTTTAGTATGCTGGCCTTTATCAATCATTGCATGGAATATAGGAGTTGGGAGGTGATGTTGAGATTGTATAAGACGTTGGTGCGGCCTAATTTGGAGTTCTGTGTACAGTTCTGGTCGCCTAATTATAGGAAGGATATAAACAGAGTGGAGAGAGTGCAGAGAAGGTTTACCAGAATGTTACCTGGGTTTAAGCATCTAGAGTATAGGGAGAGATTGGACAGATTAGGTCTTTATTCTTTGGAGCGTACAAGGTTGAGAGGGGATTTGATAGAAGTATTTACGATTATGAAAGGGATAGACAGAGTGGATGTGGATAGACTATTTCTGTTAAGAGGAGGAAAGATTAAAACAAGAGGACATGAGTTAAGAATTAAGGGTCAGAGGTTTAGAGGTAACATGAGGTGGAACTTCTTTACTCAGAGAGTGGTAGACGTGTGGAATGAGCTTCCGGGAGAAATAGTGGCGGCGGAGTCAATTGTATTATTTAAGAAAAGGTTGGACAGGTATATGGATGAGAAGAAGATGGAGGGTTATGGGCATTGTGCAGGGAGGTGGGACTAGAGAGGGGTGTTTGGTTCGGTGCGGACTAGAAGGGCCTAATGGCCTGTTTCCGTGCTGTAAATTGTTATGTTATGTTATGTTATTATGGACCCAGAAGAGATTGGAAGATCTTAAAAGGTTTTGCATCTGTATTTTCTCAGGGACAAGCAAGCAGTATGGAGCCAATACAAGTTAAAGAGGAGGAAGTGTTTGCTCTCTTGAAGTGAATATAGGTGGATAAATCCCCAGGGGCCGACAAGGTATTCCCTTGGACCTTGAGGGAGGTTAGCACGAAAATTGCAGGGGCCCTGACAGATATATTTAAAATGTCCTTAGCCACAGGTGAGGTGCCGGAGGATTGCGAGGTAGCTAATAATTGTTCTGTTGTTTATGAAAGGCTCCAAAAGTTATTCAGAAAAATTATAAGCAGGTGAGCTTGACATCAGTAGTAGTTTCGTTTTTGGAATGAGTTCTAATAGAGTGGAGAACCAATTATTTGGATAATCGGGGATAGATTCTGGATAGTCAACATGTGTTGTAGGTCAAGTTTAACACATCTTATAGAGTTTTTTGAGGAGGTTACCAGGAAAGTTGATGAAGGAAAGGCCTTGGATGTTGTGTATATGGACTTTATTCAGGCTTTTGACAAGGTCCCGCAATAAAAGGTTAGTCAGGAAGGTTTAGTCACTCTGTATTCATGGTGGTGTTGTGTACGGGATACAATATTGGCTTTACAGGAGAAGCCAGAGAGTGGTAGTGGATGATTGCCTCTCTGCCTGGAGGTCTGTGACTAGTGGAGTGCCCCAAGGATTGGTGCTGGGTCCGTTGTTATTCATCATCCATATCTGGATGATAATGTGGTAAAGTGGATCAGCAAAGATTGGAGGTGTTGTGGACAGAGGGGAAGACTTTAAAAGCTTGCAGAGGGATCTGGACCAGCTGGAAAAATGGGATGAAAAAATGGAAAATGGAATTTAGTCCATACAAGAGCGAGGTGTGGCATTTTGGAAGGACAAACCGGTAGGATGTCCACAGTAAATGGTAGGGCATTGAAAAGAGTGGTAGAACAGAGGGTTCTGGGAATACAGATACATAACTCCCTGAAATTGGTGTCACAGGTTGATAGAGTCATAAAGAGAGCTTTTGGTACATTGGGCTTCATAAATCAAAATATTGAATATAGGAGTTGGGATGTTATGGTGCAGTTGTTTAAAACATTGGTGAGGCCAAATTTGAAACATTGTGTGGAGATGTGATCACCCAACTACAGGAAAGGTGTTAATACATTTGAAGGAATGCAGAGAAGATTTACTAGGATGTTGCTGTGACTTGAGGAACTGAGTTACAGGAAAAGGTTAAACAGGTTATGACTTTATTCCCAGGAGCAGAGAGGAATGAGGGGAGATCTGACAGAAGTATACAAAATTATGATTTTTTTTTCCACTGAAGTTAGGGGGAATACTAGCTAGAGAATATGGGTTAAGGGTGAAAGGGGAGAGGTTTAGGGGGTATTTCTTCACACAGAGAGTGGTGAGAGCATGGAATGTGCTACCAGCTGAAGTGGTGAATGCAGGGTCAGTTTTAACATTTATGGAAAATTTGGGCATGTACATGGATGGGAGGGGCATGGAGGGATATGAAAATGGAAGCAGGTCAGTCGACCTAGGCAGAATATAACATAACATAACTTAACAATTACAGCACGGAAACAGGCCATTAGGCCCTTCTAGTCTGCACCGAACCAAACACCCCTTTCTAATCCCACCCCCCTGCACAATGCCCATAACCCTCCATCTTCTTCTCATCCATACACCTGTCCAACCTTTTCTTAAATAATACAATTGACTCCGCCGCCACTATTTCTCCCGGAAGATCATTCCACACAGCTACCACTCTCTGAGTAAAGAAGTTCCCCCTCATATTACCTCTAAACCTCTGCCCCTTAATTCTTAACTCATGTCCTCTTGTTTTAATCTTTCCTCCTCTTAACAGAAATAGTCTATCCACATCCACTCTGTCTATCCCTTTCATAATCGTAAATACTTCTATCAAATCCCCTCTCAACCTTGTACGCTCCAAAGAATAAAGACCTAATCTGTCCAATCTCTCCCCATACTCCAGATGCTTAAACCCAGGCAACATTCTGGTAAACCTTCTCTGCACTCTCTCCACTCTGTTTATATCCTTCCTATAATTAGGCGACCAGAACTGCATACAGAACTCCAAATTAGGCCGCACCAACGTCTTATACAATCTCAACATCACCTCCCAACTCCTATATTCCATGCAATGATTGATAAAGGCCAGCATACTAAAAGCCTTCCTCACCACCCTATTCACGTGAGTTTCTACCTTCAGGGAACGATGTACCGTCACTCCTAAATCTTTCTGCTCTTCTGTATTCCTCAATGCTCTCCCATTTACCACATATGTCCTATTCTGATTCTTCTTACCAAAATGAAGCACCTCACACTTATCAGCATTAAATTCCATCTGCCATATTTCAGCCCACTTTTCTAAGCAGCCCAAATCTCTCTGCAATCCTTGAAAACCTTCTTCATTATCCACTATTCCACCTATCTTAGTATCGTCTGCATATTTACTAATCCAATTCACCACCCCATCATCTAGATCATTAATGTATATAACGAACAACAATGGGCCCAATACAGATCCTTGAGGCACACCACTGGTCACCGGCCTCCAACCTGACAGACAATTATCCACTACCACTCTCTGGCCTCTCCCTTTCAGCCAATGTTCAATCCATTTGACTATCTCAAAATTTATACCTAAAGACTGCACCTTCTTAACTAACCTTCCATGTGGTACCTTATCGAAGGCCTTACTGAAGTCCATATAGTCAACATCCACTGCGCTACCCTCATCCACATTCCTAGTCACCTCTTCAAAAAATTCAATCAGATTGGTCAAACATGACCTTCCTCCCACAAATCCATGTTGAGTGCTCCTGATCAGACCCTGTCTATCCAGATGTTTATAAGTACTATCTCTAAGAATTTTCTCCATTAATTTACCTACCACAGACGTCAAACTTACAGGCCGATAGTTGCCAGGCTTCCTCCTTGAACCCTTTTTAAATAACGGAACCACATGTGCAATGCGCCAATCCTCCGGCACTATCCCCATATCTAATGACATTTGGATAATGGATAATGGATCAGCACAGACTAGAAGGGTTGAAGGCCCTATTTCCTGTGCTGTAGTGTTCTCTTCTTTTATGGTTTTCTACGCACTAACACCACAGAGGAGCTAAAGCAGTGGTTCTCAACCTTTTACTTTCCACTCTCATCCCACCTTCAGTAATCCCTGTGCCATCGGTGCTCTGTGATTAGTAAGGGATAGCTGAAGGTGGGATGTGAGTGGGAAGGGAAGGTTGAGAATCACTGCTCCAGACCCAATTGTTACTGAAATATTTTGCTTGAGAAAAATTGTCATTGGCCCATTTCCTTTGGAGTTATGAAACCGTGCACATAACAAGTCAATTAGGTACGATTAAAATGTTTTTTTAAAAACCTTTTTATTCCATCCACATGCCACCTTAAGCAATCCCTTACTAATCACAGAGTACCTATGGCATAGGGATTGCTTAAAGTGGTATGTGAGTGGAAAGAAAAAGATTGAGAAAACCTCTGAGCTACAGGTTGTACACATGGACATCATAATGTACCGATAACAAAATCAAGCTGAATCCATGGCAAAAAATAAAATGCACAGGAGAAAGTTTAATCTGTAAATTATTCAATTATTGCAGAAGAAGATAAACTATAGAAGCAGGTTCAAATTATACATCAAGTAAACATACAGACTATTTGAACCCTTGCATCTGCTCTACCATGCTGTAAGATCATGGCAGTGAAGAAACTCAGTGTTGAATACACTCTACTCATGTGTGTGTCTTTCTTCTCCTGCAGGCTACAACATTAGGGCTATAACCTCGCTGTAGGCGTAGCGACCTCGCTACAATGGTGATCCCGACTGGTCAAAATGGTGCTTTGGACCCAAAGATGGAAGAGCAACCTGCGATCAACGCTGCAGCATTAAAGATGCCCGGCTTCTGGACATCACAACCACAGGTGTGGTTCCAGCAAGCTGTGGCACAGTTCGCCATTGCACGGATATCCGCCAATGACACGTGCTACTACCACGTGGCCAGCACCCTCGATCAGGACACCGCAGCCCGCACCATCAACTTCCTCCAGTAGCCCCTGGAACAAGGAAGGTATGTGGTCATCAAAGAGCTGTTAACCCACATTTTCAGGCTCTCAAAGCATGAGCTCACTGCCCGACTGTTGCATTCTCCCCTCATGAGTGACATGCTCACTCTCAACAATGGTCATACCTCCTGCCCGCTGTTCTAGCAGATCTTCCTGGAGAGGATCCCCGAGGACAACCGGCTGCTCATCATGGAAGAAGACTTTGATGACCCCAGGAAGGTGGCTGCCCAAGCAAACCTGCTATGAGCAGCGAAGAGGGATGCCTGCACTTCGCTCGAGTAGGTGACAGCACCACGTCATCAGCACCCGACCAGGAAAACCACATTCAAGCCAGCATGTCACTGCTTTAGCCATGTGCAAACCGACATTGTGGGGCCCCTATCCGTATGCAGAGACACATGTTACCTTTTCACAATGGTCAACTAGATGACCAGATGGCCAGAAGTGGTGCCATTATCAGATGCTTCCACAGAAGCATGTGCACGGGCTTTACTCAACACTTGGGAAGTGGGTTTTGTGGTCCCCAAACACCTTACATCAGACCATTCACTTCCATGCCCTGCTGACGCAACTCTACCACCCCATGGCGTATCACCTACAGGCCAACGGATTGATGGAGAGGTTCCACAGACACCTTAAGGCAACCTTAATGGCATGGCTTACAGGACATAACTGGGCCAACAAACTCCCTTGGATCTGCACCGTACCCAAGGAGGACCTCAAGGAATCCTCTGTTGAGTTAGTCTATGGCTCACTCCTAGTTATACCAGCCAAATTCATGATGGCCCGAGGACTTAGGAGAGCCCCCAGCGACCAAATTGTCCCGACTACATGAGCACCTAGGTACCCTGGCCCCTGCTAAACCTAGACCCCACAGCCAACTGTGAACTTATGTCTCAAAGAACTTTAAAGACTGTAAATATGCATTTGTTCAGCGCGGGATTCACCGGCCACCTCTACAGCAGTCTTATGAGGGACCATACCGTGTCCTCAGACACGACAGCTCCATTTATGTTTTGGACATTGGCGGCTGAGAAGAGGCTTTCACACTTGACTGGTTGAAATCGGCCAACTTGAACTTTGACCATACTATCACTCACCCAACCCCATGGCAAAGGGGTCTACCTCCAAAAAACCGGATTGCCAGTTCTGGGAGGAGGCAGTCACGTAACGACCTGTGGTCCACACAGGAAATGGCCGTCGAACACAGCAACCGGCAAAATATTGTGCAGGTTGAAATGCCCATTTCCATAGACTGCCGGCAGATCACTGAAACTGAAGGTGGATCACAGGGGGCCCCAATCAGCAACCAGCCAGCTCAAACCACGCCCCGGTGGTGACGCGGCCGAGCTGACTATCAAAGGAAGAGCTGCCACTGAATAAACTCAGTGTTGAATACGGTCTACTGATGTATGTGTCTTTCTTCACCTGCGGATTTGAGCTATAGCCTTAAGGCTATAACTGACAGCTATAACCTAGCTGGAGCCGTAGAGACCTCACTACAGCAGATCTTTAGTTTGATATACCAACCCTCTATTTCCTCAATTCCCTTGCACACATTTGCCACTTTTAGAAGAAGTTGCAATCAATATCTTGATATAACAAGTCATCATGCCAAACAACCAAAGGAACTGCTCACACTAACTATGAGGGACTCCCATTTGTACAAGGAATATTTGTGTATTTTTATAGAGAAAATATTTATCCTGCATATGTCTGTATGTGTGTTATGCCTGGTTGTGTGTCTGCATGTTTTTGCACCGAGGACCGGAGAACACTGTTTTGTTGAGTTGGACTTGTACAATCAGATGACAATAAACTTGACTCAACTTGACTTGATAAAGAGTAACGTAAATTAACAATGGAGACTGATGCTATTAGACTTCATGGAATTCAAATTCAATACTGAAGTTGTCTATATATTTTAGGACAGCTAAAAAAATATAAATAGGTATGAATTCTAATTATTCCAATTTCTTATCATGAGAGTTTTATTCAAATGCTTGCCATTAAAAACCAAGTGAAGATTCCATCTATTTTACCAGAGAGGATTCATCTAATTTTGAAAAGAAAAAAACCTTCAGGTGCTTAAAGATCTGAGACGAAAATGGACGATGGTAGAAGTACTCAGTAGATCTGTAAAGACAACACAGACTGGATGCTTCGGGCTTGGTGATATTTCATCAGGTTTACTACTGGTTCAGGAACAGAGCTTGGCCGGCTCAGAATTTTCATTTCCTGTTTCCAATTCAGATTACAAGCATCCGCGGTTCTTTTTGTTTTGCTTTGCAATGAAGAGTCTTATCAGGTTTGCTCCTTGATAGCTCAAAATCTTGTGCATAATGCATGTGACAGGAGAAAGGTTGAATAGGTTAGGACTTTATACCCTGGAGCATCAGAGAATGAGGGGAGATTTGACAGAGGCATTCAAAATTATGCTGGACAAATATAGGATAAAAACAAATGGGCTTTATCCACTGAGTTTAGGTGAAAACAGAACTGGACGATGTGGGTTGAGATTAAAAGGTGAAATGTTTAAGGGGAACGTTAGTGGGAACCTCTTCACTCAGAGGGTAGTCAGAGTGGTCAATGGAGAAAGTGGATGCAGGCTTAATTACATAGATGGGAGGCATATGGATGGGGGTGTACTCCAGGGACTAGGTAAGATAAATAATTTGGCATGGACAAGATGGGCCAAAGACTTGTTTCTGTGCTGAGATGTTCTATTGTTCTCAATGCTCAGTATTCTGATGTGCTGGGGAGAGCTGTGCAGTCAAACAAATAGAGGCTGCTTACCCCACATCCAACAGGAGGCAGCATGAGAGAGTGCTGGACCTGAGCAGCCGGTCAACACATGGAGTAGTCGCTGCCAGTCCCCTTCAATTACATTCATTCACCCGAACAGCTAGCTGCCAGCACTGAGCCCCCAGATTTTCAGTGTAAGAAGGCGTAACTCTCAACCCTGCCCACCCACCACCAGTCCTCACGGCCAGCTTCCTCAGGCCAAACTGTGGGATGATTTACGGCTGCAAGAGTGCAGGGATTCATAGCAAGTTCCCAGCACAGCAGTGCTGTCAGTAAACAAGTTTCTATATATAATGCAAAAATGCCCTCCTTTAGCACAGATTATTTCAATGATCTTATTTCTGGGATCTATCTATCTGAGACAACAGTGTGGTGCACCAATTACTAGTTGGTGAAATCAGATACCTACTAACATTTCGCCGCATTGCAGTATCAACTGCTCTGATTATATGATTCTGCAGCAGATTGCCCCACGTTTGTTGTGGAAACAATTTATTTGTTCACAGCTCAGCAGAATGGACATCCACATGCATATAGAAGACACGCCTTTCCAGGATCTCCCTGCTGTGAGTCCTCTGGCATTCAGGATCTCCTTCCTCGAACTGACCAATGAGTGAGCATGTTCACACGGTAAAGATGAGATAGCGTTTCTCCAGGACCACAGAGCATATTTACTTAAATATAAGTTAGAATAGAAGTTAAACACAAGTCTCCTTGGCAGCCAGAGTGTGTGTTGTTGGGGTCAGAATACCATGGAGAGTGTGCTTTTAAGAGCTGATAGCCTTCTCTGCCTGGTGGGAGTAACATATTAGAATAAGCAGCTCCATTCAATCAAGTGTAAGTCTGTTAAGAATTGCACTGGCCTCATTTTAGTCCTACTTTTTAGGTATAAACCATCATGACATCATGTCAAATTTATCTCTGACTAACTTTATTGGGTTTTTCTTCCTTTATGAGGGACCTGGTTAGACATTAGCTGTAAAGGCCGCAACAGTAAAGCACTCCCAAAAAAAAGTGAAATCTAAGTTCTTGGCATCAGTGTTTAAACTGTAAAGGGAATGTGAAAATGTAGCACAAGTGCCCAGCAGTATCAATTTATTCATCATGTTGCCAAGAAATTTAATTAAGTATTATTCCACCAAACAGAACGCTTTACTTTATTCTACAGTTGATAACTATATCAAAGCCATTTCTTTGAAGCTATTATGAAGTTCAAGCCTGAAGGCGAAATCTGAATTTGAAACACGGCTGCATCAACACGCGAGAAAATTACACCACAATCAATCCAATCATTCCAAAAACAAATTCCAACAAAATAATGGTATGTCTCCTACTTCTCCAGAGACTGAACTGATTTACAATTCTATTAATTCAAAGTATGTTAAAATAAGAACACGACTGTGAATCATAAACCTTAACCAATACTGAGATCTCAAGGGGTGGGGGGGGGGGGTGGAATTAGGAGCAAATTGCAATGGGTTGAAAAGCTTCAATATAAATTACCAGGAAAGATAAAGAAACAAGGCAGAGTGAACGCCAAGTTGGCAAGGCTGATAGATCGTTCGACTGGGATTTGTGTGCAAAGATTAAAATAGATGGCTGTGATGATGAACGTCTACATTTTTATTAGCATCCTTCTTGTTTGTAGATGGTGAGTGCCCCATTATAACCAACAGCTTTTGATTTCGATATCCTTTAAGGCTACCACTCAAGGAATGGGAGTCGTACCATCAATCTCAAAACTTACAGCAACAATGTAGGTTGAAATGATGGATCTTCCTCCCTTGGGTGGCACAGTTAGTGCAGCAGTTAACGCAACACTGCTACAACGTCAGCAATCGGGACCAGGGTTGAAATTCCACGCTGTCTGTAAGGAGTTTGCATGTTCTCCCCGTATTTGTGTGGGTTTTCCATGGGGGCTCCAGTTTCCTCCCACCATTCAAAACGTACGGCAGGGTTGTAGGTGAATTAGGCGGCAAGAGGCTTGTAGGCCAAAATAGCCTGTTAGCGTGCTGCATGTCCAAATGTAAAATTTAAACAAGAAAAACAAATATGAAATGTGATGTTATTTTCCTAAATCTCTTTTCAACAGGGAATTTTTAAAATCAGACAACAGCATATTCCCCTTCATTTAAAATGTGAAAAATCTAATCTGTCAATAAATAAGGCATGAAATAGTCAAGAACCTGTATATCTGATCCATAAGACTGTTAATGTACTATTTCAATATCTCTACTTTGAAACATACAGAAGGAAAATTAGATCATTGTCGCAAGTATCTATTTCATACTCCTTAAGTTCGACTGGATCTTTAATTTTTACAAGGGTCATTGGCGGCTGCAATGAACTGGGATTCACTGGTAATGCTGTGCGGATGGCTGGCTCTGCCCCCATCTGCTCACATATAACCCTGGTTTCCCACCTAAACCCAGAAACCTTCTGAAGACGACTGTGAGACCCTATCCATAGTTATAAGCTAATTAAAGCTTTTATTCATGCTACAATTTTACTAGCTTATTCCCTAGAAGATGGAAGCGCTGCTCAAGCCAGGGATGCTGCTGACAGACCCTCTGTTCCCGACGTGGCTGAGGAGTTCACGTACTGGCTAGACTGCTTCCAGGCCTACCTGAACGCCACCAGAGTCGCCTTCCACACCAATGAACTCAGGTGGTCCACACTCGTTTCGAGGGTAGGAATGGAAGGGTAGGCAGTCACCAGGGACTGCCCTACATATGATGCTGCCATCGAGGCTTTGAAGGCTCGGTTCCTGAGGTCCAATGGCCGGGAGAGTGACCATCGATGACTATCTGCTAGATCTGTGGATGCTTGCCAAGAAGTCATATAAATGGGTCGGCCATACATTACTGTGCTGTAATGTTCTATGTCTTATTGATTTAAACACAAATCAAAAATGAAACTTTTGTTGGGCAACTCCTACTGTTCTATCACCTGAATTTTATCTCCACTGCACGTACTACCCCAACATCTGATTATGTGCTCACAGCATTATCTTGCAAAAATATAGAGGAAAAATATTTGCTGAGAATCTGCATAATATTCCAGTGTACAAGTAAAAAAAAATGGATATGAATCTCTGGAAAAGCATATTAAATCCATCCATGATAATAGAATCTAAAATGTCATAAAACAATAATTCTGCATGAAGGGCTCAGGCCCGAAATGCTGGTTATATATCTTTGCCTCCTATTGACACAGCGGGATCCAGCTCTTTTATGTGTTCATTTATCCAGTCCATTACATTTCTTATTCTAACTGTCACAATTGTTCCTTTTCTTTATGGCTTCTCCTGCCACAGCTGATATTCATGAGGAGAAAGAGGGCAGGAGGGGTGGAGAACACTGTTTAATGAGTGGATGTGCTTTCAGGCCTCTAGCAATGATATCAGTAGCAGTAAAGCCAATCTGTCTGCCTACTGTTCAAAAGCAAATATTGGAGGCTCTTTCATGAAGCTGTTCAATCTTTTACAACTTACTCTCTGTCCAGCATACAGCTAGCAACCTGCTTCATGGATGTGAAATAAACGATTCAATCTACCTGTTACAAATTCAGGTCTGAGGACAATGGTGAGGGAGGAGGGGGTTGGGAGTTAGTCTTCAACAAAGTATGAGCCCAATAACCGAAAGCCAACTCCCTGTTTTAAACCACGTGAAGAATTTGCTTCATCTTTCACTGAACTAGTTTGACCCCTCATCTATCAGCATCTGTTATTCTTGAAGTGAAAAATTAAAAGGGTGTTTAATAGACAGCTGATCTGGTATCATCTGATCTGGTTTAATCTAAAAATAATTTATTTTTAATTGTCTGCAGTGTGCTGTTAAATTTGAATCACACTTTGTTGCACTGGTCCATTCATCAATGATCCACTGTCAAGAGAAATGAAAAAAAGATACTAGAACTCAGATAATTCATATATTCTATTCCTATTCATTGCAATGATTTATCTAAGGCAGGGGTGGCCAACCTTTTAATTTAGACATACCGCGCAGTAACAGGCCAGTTCAGCCCACGAGTCCATGCCGCCCAATTAACCTACACCCCGGTACGTACTCGCTGGACAAACTGGCCTGTTTCTGTGCTATATGTCTAAATTAAAAGGTTGTCAGGGTATTATTTTATGAGACGTTCACAGTGATGAACAAATTCCTGATGACCAAGAATATTTTTAGTCAAAGATGGATTTCAAGATCAATTTAATTAATTAATAATCCTTCACCTATTGTTCTTGCTTGCATTATCTACTGCAAAGTGGCTGTTGAACTTAGCTGAGCTCATGGTCATGTTAAACTGATAATCACAACCCTACATTATGTGGTAAAGTATGTCCTCAGTTTCTTACACAAGATTATATTCCCTCTGAGTCGACTGACTCGGTGTTCGTCAGTCTTGCAAAGCTCATGACCAAGCTGAAGGATCCTGCAACTGGATCTTCCACTTCTTCCTTGGCAGACCCAAATCTGGGCAGACCAGCTCCTTCACACTGGGGCACCCCATGGCAGTGTGCCTTTAGTCAACCACTCCATTCCTTGTACACCGATGACTACTCTGCCGAGTTCAGTTGCAATCCGATCAACAAATTTGCCAATGACACCACTGTTGCTAGCTGAATAACTGGAAACGATGAGTCAGTACAGGATAGAGATCAAAAATCTGGTTGGGTGGGGCTAGAACAATCTTGCTCTCAACATCACCAAGATCACAGAGCTGATTGTTGATTTGAAGAAGGAGAAGCAGAGGCACCAAGCACCCGTCTACATTAATGGGACACAGATGGAGAGGGTCAGAACCTCCAAGTTCCAAGAAGCACATATCTCCTAAGTCCTTTCCTGGAATCTGCACATTCAGGCGAAGAAGGCACACCCCTGTGCCTTTACTTTCAAAGGAGTCGGAAGAGATTGGGCATGTTGCCAGATATTCCCTCCAGCCCCTACAGCAGCATTGGGAATTGTAGACTGTCACAGCCTGGTTTAAGAATTTGACTGACCAAGAACGCAGAAGACTGAAGAGAGTATCATACATAGCCACGTCCATCACAGGCTCTGACCTCCCATCCATTTCAGGTACCCCATCACCTACGTGAGGAGCTGCTTCAAGAAGGCAGCCAACATCATCAAGGATCTCCACCCACTCTTTTCACCACTACCTAAGGGCAGAAGGTACAGAAACCTGAAAACCTGCACATCAAGGTTCAAGAGCCATCAGAGTCTCAAACCTTCCCTTGTCACTCTACTAATCAGATGCTGTCTGCTCTATTGCACTAGAAATACCGAGTATTTAATGTCTATTGTAAGTATTTATTTTTATCTTAATTCAGTTAGTTAACTGTAATAGTTTCTCTTCATAAGAACCAGTTCACCTGCAGCAAGCAAGAATTTCAACAATAATAAAAAAACAAGAAAGCTCAAAACATTAGCATATTCTGTAAAATATTTGTTGCCCATTTTGGGCAATGAGAATAAAATTATTTTGTAATATAAGAGATTTCAGCATTTCCCACATTTGTTTTTTTTAAAAATTTCTTAAGGTATTTCAACTCAACGACATTTCATTGAACTTACTGATTCATCTCTACTAATCCACATAATTTTCTCACAACATTGGACAGGAAATCTGAAATCTGGATAACAGCCTACTAAGTCCATGCTGCCTCCCTGAGAATCCATTGTCCCATGCAACCCACTCTCCCAACATTTAAGTGCGATGGGATTGAATGGAAGTGCAAAATCAATCAAAATTACACAAGAATGGTTGTATAACCATGCAAAGTGAAAATAAATAATTGACATGGCCTTCATCTGTTCACCATCAATGCAGTAAATAGGGCCACTGGGACTTGTAAAGCTCCTCACAGTCCTGCTTAACTACATCTTCCTGGTCCATTAGCACTGAATCAATCAGCATTCATTCAGGAGAATTTGATGGCATGAATTGTGCTGCCACCATGGATATCTGAATGAAACTGCTGCTGTGTCATTTTGCACCCTCCAGCTGTCTCACATCATAAAAGCTAAAGCATGTTTACAAATGGAATATTGTGGTCCTGAACTTCAAAGGTGGGATAAAGGGCTCTTCCAATAAGCGTCGGAAGGAACAGTTCATTTCAGCTACTGAATCCAAACCTGGAATCTTTTTGCCATTAAATATATAAATTTCCACATGTTCTAGATATGCCCCTTTGCTGTTATTAAAGAAGATGGGGGAGATCCCGATTGCTCTGATGTTCCTGGGCATCAAAGACAAACTGCACATGTAAGAAATGCAGTAAAGAGACCGGTGTATCTGCCTGAATGAAACATTGATTCAGACAAGTGAAAACAATTCTGGTCTTTACTGCAAAATGGATGGAGTGTGAAAAGAGGGAAATCCCGCTCCAGTTCTCCATCACAGAGATTGGGCAGCACAGTTAGAAAGTGTTATTGCAGCGCCAGCTATCCAGGGTTGAATCCACCGCTTTCCGTAAGGGAGTTTGTACTTTCCTGGGTTTTCTCCAGGTGCTCTGATTTCCACCCACACTGCAAAATGTGTGGGGCTGGTAGGTTAAGTGGGGGCAATTGGGCAGCACAAATTTCATGAGGTGGAAGGTCCTTCTACTGTACTGTACTTAAATCACATTTTTAAAAAGTGTTGTGGAAACTGAATGATGGTTTAGATTCAAGGCTGAGATGAGGCCAAATTGCGGATCACTAAAGGAGTCCAGGTTATGGAGGAAAAGGACAGAGGCCAGATTGACTAATGAGTAGACTGAGTAATATACACTTTGCTCCCACCTCTGACGTTCTTCTCACCTTGTGGGAGTTTATTCGATGTGTCTTGGATTAATTGAGTCAGAGTTCAGAAACAGGCCCTTCTGCCCACACTGACCTTTTGGTCCATCTCCACTCATCACATTGGTCCACGTTAAATCTGTAGCCTTTTTCACCTTGCCTACTTGTGCGAGAGCCCAAATCTAAATGTCTCTTAAACATTACCATCATGCCTGATTCCTCGAGGATCGCGTTTGAGCTATCAACCACAAGACCATGCGGGTCTGCTTTATTGTTGAAAATCATTAACAGAGCATTATCAGTTTCTAATGAAATGCATTCAATTCCATACAATGCCAGCCAAAGCTAAAATTGAGCTCAATTATTTCACATTGAGGTTATTAATTATGAGCGCCTCGAGTGCAGAGTAAAGGCTTTTAGCTGAAATGTCTGTGTCCTTTTGTTCATGAGAGTTATGTACCAGTTGCGTAAGATATAGAAATTAGGAGGCAGTAAAATTGGGGGAGGTGTTTAGGAGACATCAGTGATTGACTTTTGTCTAGGTTCATGGTATATAAGAGGTTAAAGGAGCTTGAATACCTTCCATTCAAACCATATTGTTTTCTAGGGGAGTTGCCTGCTGCTTACAAGAGCCATGATGCAGTACTACAAACAATAGGTGCTTTGAAAGAAGCCTTTAAATGTTATAAATTGGAATTAACACATGTAAATGGATAATCTATTCACTGCTACGAACAAGATTACTTCAGTATCATTATCTCATGACATCTACAAATGCCAACTATGAATGGAAATTCATACATTCAGGATATTTAATAAACTAAACACCACCACCACCCCCCCACCACCACCTCCTTCTCCATGCCCTCTCTCCAGTATGTGTATGTGCAGGAACATCAGAAGTCAGATAACATTAATGACATGCTTTACAGTTGTGAGGGATTTAAAGAGCAATCCGCCACTCCAGAGAATGAAGGTTGAGGTTTCCATGCTTTAAACGTTAAAACACATTAAATAGGCAAGAATGAAAATTCCTGCACTGCCGTAACTAAAAACGGAGGTTTCAATTGTGGTCTTTTTTTTAAAAAAACCAGCAACACTCATATACCGTCAATCACAGGGAATAAGGTGCAGGCAAGCAGTGCTTGTTCTTGTTAGTTGTGAGCTGATCATTGTTCTGTATGCCATCCCTCTCACTGCAAAAGCACTCAAAAACTGATGTCAGGCTATAGCCACATCTTGGGAATGATGGCTAGGATTCGAAATAGTTTTCAATCCTCCAGTATGTGGTGCATCGTGAACATATAGCAAATGACTTACAAATACACCAATGCCATCCCATCATTTTTGGATGGCAAGGCCAGTCTGTTCTTCGAGATGGTCCAGGGTTTGGTAAATCTCAGATCCTTCAGGGGGCTGTTTGGAGACAACCTCATTAATGTGAAATGGGAAACTTCAACAAATGCCCTTCTCCGGTGGCAACTGTTTTGGCTGCATTGACTACTGTAAAGCTTCATAGTTCATTGTCCGGGGACAATGATGCAATCATACATTGAGCTCTACTTTAAACACCTATGATAAAACAAACAGCTCTTTCCTCTCATATGTCATGCTCATACTATAGTGAACGTCAAACACTCTCTAACAGATGAACCTAAACTTTAAGGCTGAGATAGAAGAGATTTTAGATGCTAGAATTCAAAGCAAGAAAGCAAACTGCCGGACAAACTCCGTGGGGCCAGACAACATCCACAGAGGGAAATGAACAGCCAGAATTTGGGGTCAAAGTTCTGCTACGGGACTGATCGATAAAGGAGGGTGCCAGGACGTTGATGAATAGAGAAGGCCAGCTGGGGTGAAGCTGCAAGATGGTGACAGGTGGAAGCAGGTGGTGAAGGTGCAAGCTACTGCGGAAGGAGGGGAATTGGTGAAAGTGTGCAAGGGAGGAATGGTGGCCTGATGGGAACAGTAGGAGCTGAGATACAGGGAATAGGGGTGAGGGTGGTGAACAGGTGGAGAAGGCGGAGATTTAGGAGTATAGGGGTAGGGGGGTGGTTGGAATGTGTGCGGAAGGACTTGGTGGATGATAAGATCGAGAATGGGACCAAGGGAAATTGGAGAATCCAATGTCCATGCCCTTAGGGTCTCAGACTACTCCATGAGGAACTTGGTTTCGTCTTACCCTAACAATGGAGAAAGCTGAGAACAGACTGGTTGGTGCGGGAATAGGGAAGGGAATTAAAATGGCCGCAACCAGAATCTCCGGCTGGCACATGCGTGCAGGTGCTCAGCAAAATAGGAGCCAAATGTTTCCTTAGTTAGAATAACAATACTTCAATTGCTAGGATGACATGCCATGGTTTGTCATTTTAACAGATAGTCAGGAGTGAATTAATATTCAATAATTGAAATAAGGGCAGTCTGTTTTTTTTTCTTCGACACTCAAGCAGAGGAAAAGTTAAATGTTAACCATTCACAATTCATTATCTTGAAGAATAATTTATGCACTTTCTTGGTTTTCAGATTAAGAAATTACCGTATATTTTGGCGTATGTGTTGAGTCATGAAACCCTAAAAAAAAATTTTCAAAAAGGACAGGTAGACTTATACACCACATATAATTTTGAGACCTTAAATTCACCAAAAAATACAGATTGATGTCAATTCAGCATACAAGTTGAAACTGGAAGCACTTCCCCACCACAGGGCACCACCATAACCACTCTTACCTGGGACCCTTAGATCGCTCCTGCCTGGTAGGCCGAGTTTCCTGCTCCCACCGGGAGCATGATGTTGGTGTTCTGGCTCCATGGGCCATCGCCGCTGTTACCTGGTAGGCCAAGGTTTCTGCTCCTGTCTGGAGCACAATGTCACTGCTCCAGCTCCATGGGCTGTCGCCATTGCTGTCTGGTAGGCCTAGGGTTTTTTTTAACCTACTTAATTTACAGTGTTGTTACTTGTGATTGAGGTGTTTTAACAATTGTTGGGTTGTTCCTGGGAGGCCCGGACAGCCCGAAAAATGGGAGTTGACTTATATGCCAGATATACCATAAAACCCTTAAAATTAGGCTGAAAAATAGGGGTCAACTTATATACCGGTCGACGTATACGCAGAAATATATGGTACCTCTATTGGAAACTGAATGTGCTTCAATGAAAGGGAATATAAATGCACAGAAATATGGTTTGCAGGAATGGAAGACAATCTTTTCGGACAAGGCCATTTGCAATTTACTATACTCATTAATTATTAATGCCAATTCTCATATTTCCTTGCAAATGTCAACTGCTCTAATACATCTGATGAAGTCTCTCTCCATGGTTACAGTAACAAAAGGGAAGCATCACCTTGAAATTAATTTTTAAATTTAATTTACAGACCTTGCACGGGAACAAGCCTTTCCGGCCCATGAGCCAGCAATTCCCAAATCCACCCCTGTGACCAATTAACCTACTAACCCTGTACACCTTTGTAACGAGGGAGGAAACTGGAGCACCCAGAAGAAACCCACATGGACACAAAAAGAACATGCAAACTCCTTACGGGCTGTGCCAAAATATAGCTGGGCTGCTGGCGCAGTAATCGCATAGTGCTAACTGAAACACTAACCGTGCTGCCATATACACAACAGAGACTTGCTTAAATCTTCAGCCACCTTAATTACAGGTTAACTACACACAGCAGTAAGATATAAACACAGCTTCCATATAAAAATAACGCACCACCATTCCAAACTCAATCCTTATTTTATTTCACAGCTTTGCATTTCTGCAAATACTTTGAAAGGAAGATTAAAGAAAAATGATTTCATATATTCACTCCTGTGCTTTGAGATTAGTCCCCAGGAAAATAAATCGCCAAAGAAGGCAATCATGAAACTTCCATAAAGATCCCTTTGAGAAAAACAGTTTGATGAACTACGTTCTGATAGCGTATGATAGGGAAGTCAAGGACCAGAGGGCACAACTTCAGGATAAAAGGGTGTCAATTTAAAACAGAGAGGTGGAGCACATTTCTTTAGACAGAGTCATGACTCTGTGGAAGTCAATACCTCAGGCGGCTGTGGAAGAGAGCTCATTGGGTGTATTAAGGCAGAGTTTAGGCCCTTTCAGATAGGACAAAAGTCCAAATGTAAAACGTATAATCACCTACCTCTCTGAATGTGCGGAGGTGGTCTCCAAGCAGCATAATCCAACCCCTCTCCGAGAAGGATCATCTCCGCAGTACAGCCCTCCGCCGAACAATCTGAATGTACAACCATGCTAAGCGGTTGTTTAGAGATGGGCTGATGATGCCGTTAGCCCACGATCCATCTCCCCACTCACCCTTCTCCTTCCAAGTCAGGAGTAGCAGAAGCTGGCAGCAGGGGCCAGCAAGGCAGCAGGAGCTGTCAGCGAGGCCAGCGAGGGATGGCAGGGCAGTGGGAGCTGCCAAGGCAACAGGAGCCATCAGGGGGCGGCCAGTATGGGCAGGGATAGCCACACCTGACCTCTTCAGCCTTCGGGGCCGCTCTCTGTGGCTCAAAACGCAGCAAAGCCATGGCCATCTTTCCTACCCATTATCCTCCACGCAGCTGGAACTGTTCTGGGTACCAAGAGCGGCTACAGCTGCCTGGGGGATTATGGGTAGGGAAGACGGATATTGCTCTGCCATGTTTTTATGACAGATGGTGCTACAGCACAGTTCCCCGCCTCTGTCAGATCCGGAAGGCACTACGAGGCGCCTCTGGATATGAATGGGCTGCTGTCTGAAAGGCAAGTTCTTAGTTTTCCATCCGCTCCTGTAGCCTGCCTCAAGGCGGAGGCCTGACGTGAAATGGCCTATTGATAAGCATTTAATTAGTCAGGGCATCAAGGGTTATGGGGAGAAGGCCAGGGAGTGGAGCTGAGCGGGAGGATGAATCACCTCATGATAGAATGGCGGAGAAGACTCGATGGGCCAATTCACCTACTTTTGCTCCTAATCATCCTGAAATGTGCACACAAGTTGACTAATCTTCCACTAGAACTCCAGAACATCAACTGGTCCCGAGTATACTAAATATCTGAAATGTTTCACTTCCAGCAAATGCTTGAGAAGTTCTTGCTCAGTCATGTGAAGTGACCAGCAGAAGCTCTGTCAATTTTCAACCCCATATTCTTTATGAACAAATATTAAAGAAACATAATGGAGACTGAAGCATCAATTTGCCTAAAACAATTTCTGTCTCACATTTAGCATCCAACAGTGGGAGAAACTATTGCATGATTTATTTTAAATTAGCTCTACCTGGCATTGCTCGGGTTATTAAGCTGGTAATCGTGATGTCTGTAATTATTTCCATGTTATTAAGTTTTACAACACCCCTGGTTAATGGAATTAAATCTAACAAAAGCCAAAATATGGGTTAAAACAATGAAATTGTTTAAAGACTGGACATATACACATTTGTCACTGTCTATGTAAACAGCTTGAGACAAATTGTTGTCCTGCAGATGCTTTTTCGACTGGCATCAGCTTGCTCAAAATGACTGGTGATTGAACAAGATTAGCCAAAGATTCCTGAATCAATGTGGTGTAATTTAATGCACATGCACTGAGCTATCGCACAAGACTTAAACTGAACAATTCCCCATGCAGACAGTTACGCTTTCTTTTGCAATGATGGTAATATGGTTAAATAGTCATATGAATATTTGCAGCTTGTTGCCATGGTAACACACACAACTCTCATCAACGCAGAGAGGCAATGTTAAGCTGTTTCATTTTCATTTTGAGTCAGCAATCTCTGGTGCTTGGTGAAGTTAGCACAAAAATTCCCTATGGATAGTGTCCCCAGTAATCATTCCTAATAAACAGTGCTGATACAAGAATCACAAAGCCCACGATCCCTCATTTTCCTTTAATTTACTTAATTTGAAATCCTGATTAGTGTTTCCCGTGGTTGCAGCTCATCCTAATCTAAAATAAATCCCATACATTTGAGTTTGTTAGATGGCAATCATGGGTTGCTTTGTAATGGGAGAAGGGGTGTCACTGAAAGACCTAACGAGATCCACAACATTTACAATTATATTCAATTCAACTTACTGCATCATGAAGGATTAACTTTGTTCAGGTTATTAAAAACTTAAATACATTAATTAATCCTGATGAAGGGTTGCTCAAATTTAAATGTTAACTGTTTCTGTTTTCGCTCATGCCACCTGACCTATTTTGTGCTTCCAAAGTGTTCTGGGTTTAATTTCAGATTTCCAGCATCTGCAGATTTTTTTTAAAATTCTGTCATTGCGTTAATCTTCCATTACTGACAGGATGGGAACCTGTTGGAACTACTGTAATGGTCACCATAGAACCTTAATGAACAAAAGTATCAATGGGTCTCCTTAAACATTTAAAGCAAAGAGCTGCAAAAGTGATGTTATGAAGACTAGAAAGCGACAGTAAACTAGAATGAGTGAATACTCTGTCAAAGCAAGGACAGAAAGTGAAATAAAGTGTGACCCAGAAATATTGCGTGTGCGTGTGTGTGAGAGAGAGAGAGGTAGTAGCAAAAGTATTTTAAACGATTAAATAATGGTAGTGAAATTATGTGTACTTACCAGATAACTTCCAAAGGGAAGGGGTTAGAATTTGTAATATAGTATAATAGTCACTTTTTTTAAAATCTTTTTTAATTAGCCAAATGTTGTAATTGTTTAAGTGTTTACAACTTTGTTTTTCTGTTTGACTGTTAAGATATTGAGTTTATAATAGATTTTTTCTTATATAACTTTTTTTCTGTATATTCCTTTTTATATATTAATACACCATCAATGACTTGAAAGACTGTTGTTAAGAAACCAATAGGCTTTTATTTTATTGACTTAAAAACCCAAGCACATCCATACTGTTCGACTGTCCTGCACTGAGGAGGGGGCTGCAGAACCTGTTGGGGGGGGGGGGGTGACCACAGGTACAATCGACTAATAGGTGTGCCTGACCCAGACAATTACATGTAACAGTGGTTTACCACAATATATTACCTTTGATTTTTACTTATGTACTATTTCTGTAAAACCCAATAAAAATATTGAAAAATAAAAGGTTAAATTATTCAAATAGCAATTAAAATCCAAATGACTGAGTCTCCACAATTGCACTGAGTGTCAGAGAGTGACTGGTCACCACATCACCAAAGCACAGACAACTTAAATTAGTTCATTAAACTTTGTGTGACTTTATATCTAAGCTACTGTGTGAGTAACTGGTATCATTCAATTAAATGTGGTTTATGGGAAGCTAACTGTGAAGATGAGTATCTGGGACCAAAAAAAATCTATTTTAATTTTTGATCATACCCATTGCCTGAAGTTGCCATTGCTTTGGACAGCAAATTTTTGGGTCAATGTTTAATGCAGACACAATTATCTGTAGATGATTTACTTATGTGCAATTAATACTCACAGCATGGTTTGAACTTGATCATCATAGCCCGTTTTATCTTACATGGAGCATCCACACCACCAATTATACTAGAAGGAATTTCAGAACTCGCAGCTGCCCACAGCTCCATCCTCAGAGGAGATTCTGGAGTCTTGGGACATGCCTTCCAACAGCGACATGTGCAGAAACACAGGAGGACTCGGTTGTCTCTCAAGTGGCAACAGAGCTAGCACGTAGCTAGAACACAAGAGACTGCAAACAAATGGCATAAGCACTAATCCCACTGGAGTTCTTGAGAGAGGTCGCTCCAGAATTAATGCAAGTATTTCAAAGGATACTGTGTAGCTGAATGCTATGCTGATAAGTAGCCTGAGCTTTCACCTATGGTCTCCAGCATCAAATAATTTACCTCAACAACTAGCATTTAGAATATGATGATAGTTAGAAAACAAACAGTAACAGTGTAGTGAACTGGGATTCACTAGATGTGTGCTGTACTGACGACTGGTCCCACATCCTGGCTCCTCCCCCTGGGGCCCATATATAACCCTGGTTTCCCGTCTAATCCTAGAACTCCTCTGAAGCCTGTTCATGAACCCAACCTGTGTTGTAAGCTAATAAAAGTGTTTGTTCTCCCTCCAGTCGAGTGTGAGCTTTTATTTACGCTCCAATTTTATTAGCTGACAAACAAGGATGGAGGCATTACTCAAGCCCAGTAGGCCGTTAATGGACCCCCTGTCCCCCGACGTGGCCGAGGAGTTCGCGTATTGGCTAGACTGCTTCCAGGTCTGGATGAACACGACCAGGGACCAGAGGTCGATGCTCATCTCAAGGGTAGGGACAAAGGGGTTCGCAGTTGACCGAGATGTACGAGGCTGCCGTCGAGGCGCTAAAGGCCCGCTACATGAAGGCCCAGAATGATGTCCTAGCGAGGCACCGGATCACCCTATGCCACCAATGGCCTGGAGAGTCGATTGATGACTATCCGCTGGATCTGCGGACGCTTGCTAAGAAGTGCAGGTATGAGGCTGCTCCGGGCTGTGTCTGGGAAGATGAACAGATCTGAGACATCCTGGTCGCAGGGGTTCACTCGACGGACGTGAGGCAGTGACTGCTCGAGACGGAAGGGAAGGACCTCACTAGCCACATTGAGCTGGAACAGGCCAGTCTCGAGATCGCTGACCGAGGCCAGCGAACTCGCGCTCTCAGGTGAGCACCTCCAAAGACCGGCTGCTCCCACTATGGCAGCCCCTGCTCTAACAGCTGCCGCTTCCTGAGTTGGGAATGCTTTTTCTGCAGCAAGGGACAGCACCCCCATGCCCGCTGCCCAGCCAGAGGCTCAGCATGCTCCAGCTGTGGGAAGAAAGGATATTGGGTGAGGTCTGCTGGGTGAAGGGAGGTCCGGGGAAGTCTATGGCCAATCCGATTCCAGGCCCAAAGTATCTGCCCCAGACTCACCCAAGATTGCCTTCTGCGTAACCCGCCGCCTACGGAAACGGTGCAAAAAGGCTCGGTGGCCATCTTGCCGCAGCCCCATTTTGAATTCAGCGCCATCATCATCGTCAGAGGAGGGAGGGCGGCCATCTTGCCGCGCCACAAAGCTAGTACCATCTTACCTGCACAGGTTGACTCTGGACGGAGGGGACCACTCGAGGGAAGAACACAGCGTCTCCGGCAACCTGGCATTGTTGGTCATCAACCAGAATAGACCTCACCAGGTCAGCAACTTAATGATGATGGTGAAGGTAAATGGACATTCCACCAAGTGCCTGATTGACACAGGCTCCATGGAAAGTTTCATGGACTCACGGACTGCGCAAAAATATAACTTAAATATGTACCCGTCTAATTACCAAATCTTCCTAGCATCCCAGTCCTATTCGGCATGTGTACAGAAACATTGTATAGTTCATCTGTCATTTGAAGGGGGGGAGTATTTTGTAAATTTCACAAGTACACTTTAGATGAATTGTGTGCTCCTTTATTGTTGGGTCTGGACATCCTGTGTCACCTAAAAGTGTGACCTTGGAGTTTTCTGGTCCCCTTCCCATGGTAACGGTTCGGAATGGAGGGCCCTCAAAACCAGGATCCACTTGCAGCCTCTCCACGTTGAACATCGACCTCCCCCTCTCCCCCCACCTCTGTTCCCAAACCTGTCTGCCGACTGTAAGCCCATTGCCACCAAGAGCAGGAGGTATAGTGCGGCAGACAGGGAGTTTATAAATATGGAGACCCAGCACCTGCTGGAGGATGGGAACATCGAACTCAGCATCAGCCCATGGAGAGCGCAAGTGGTGGTAGTGAAGTCCAGGTTAGTGATTGACTATAGGCAATTAACTGATACACACTCCTGGACACATATCCCCCCCTCCCTTGCATTTCAGATACATTAAATGATATCAGCATATTGAGGGATACGCTCAATACGTTCAGCCTGAGGACGGTTGGGCCCAGGTGAGAGTTGGCCAGGGTCCATGCTGGAGTTGGCGGCTGAGGTGTGGGTCGCCGGGGCCAGGGTTGGAGTCTGGGCATGGTGTTGGGAGCTTTAGACCTTTAGATTGATTTGACCATCGACCTAAAGGCTGCCTATTACCATTCTAAGTACATGGCATTTGAGGCTAAAGGTCGATTCTTTCAGTTCTGGAGGGACCCTTTCGGTATTACCAGTGGGGTCTCTATTTTCTAGCACCAGATGGACAGGATGGTGGACAAGTACAGCTTGAAGGCTACCTTCCCCTACCTCGACAATGTCACCCTCTGTGGCCACACCATGGAAGACCATGGTCGCAATCTCCAGAGCTTTCTCCACGTGGCGAGAGCTTACAATTCTGACAAATGTGTATTCTGGACTATACGTCTGACTATCCTTGGCTTTGTGGTGGAGAATGACGTCACTGGCCCCGACCCTGATAGGATGCACCCTGTTAGAGCTTCCCCTCCCCGGAACCACAGAGGCTTTGAGGAAATGCCTGGGGTTTTTCTCATATTACACCCAGTGGATCCCTCAATACGCTGACAAGGTTCATGCCCTCTTAGAGGCCACCACTTTCCCCCTTTTGGCCAAAGCCCAAGACAACTTTTAATTACCTCTGAAGTTAAATTGCGAAAGCTGCCATGCACACAGAAGACAAGAATATACCTATTTAAGTGGAAAGTGACGCTTTGGATGTAGCCCTGGTCACTACTCTCAACCAGGCGGGCAGGCCGGTTGTCTTTTTCTCACAGACATTACAAGATCATGAGCTCCGGAACCTGTCTGTGAAAAAGGAGGCCATTATAGAAACCATAAGGCACTACCTGGCTGGTAGAAGATTTATGCTCTTCACTGACCAGCGCTCTGTCACATTCATGTTCAGCGATGCCAAGAGGGGGAAAATCAAGAATGATAAAATTGCTAGGTGGAGGATCAAACTCTCCACCTGCAGTTTTGACATTGCCTACCGTCCAGAGGCCCTTAACGATCCTCCAGATGCCTTTTCCAGGGGATTCTGTGCCTCCACACACACTGGTCAACTGCAGACCATACACAATGAGCTCTGCCATCCAGGGGTCACCCACATGGCTCATTTTGTCAAGTCATGCCCAGGTCATGCCAGGTCTGCGCTGTGTGCAAGCCGCAATTTTTTCGCCCCGTGAAAGTGCACCAGATTAAATCATCCAGGCACTTTTAATGGCTCAGCGTCAATTTTAAGGGACCTCTTCCCTCCACAAATGGGAACACCTACTTTTTTTCGATTATCAATGAGTACTCCCACTTCCCATTCACCATCCCTTGCCCAGACACGATCACCTCATCCATTATGAAGGCCATAGACTCTATTTTTACCCTGTTCGGGTATCCCGGCTATATTCATAGTGACCGGGGCTCAGCCTTCATGAGCGATGAGCTGCATCAGTACCTGATAGTGAGGGGCATCGCATCTCATGTTTACATTCGACAAAAGGTCGGTATCAGGTACTGCACTCCCACCCTGGCTCACTAGTCCTGGTCCAGTCATTTTCAAGAAACACGTGAGGAGAAGCAAGACTGACCCCCTGGTGGAAAGGGGGAAATTGCTCCATTCCAACTCCACGTACATCTATGTGGCAGGGAGGATACCACTCCATCAGGGACCTGGCACCTGCCTGAACAAAGGGTCTCGATGCCTCAGGTGCTGCACGAGCTACCCGAGCTTTTTCTCCTCACCCTGCTCAGGGCCTCAGGGGACCCGGTTCAGGAGAGTGAACCCCCCTTTATCATCGAGCTGGAGCCCCAGCCCACTACCCTTCCATCACAGGCAGACCAGGAGACTTGAGGAGACCAAGGCCCCCCAGTGCTAAGGCGCTCCACCAGGATCTCTAGACCCCCAGACCACCTGAATCTGTAAATAATATTGTAAATATTCCTCTTCTGTGTCTATTACTGGCTTCTGAACCTTGTTCTCTTCATCCACAGACACTTAATTCTGAAGGAAGGGGTGAATGTTGTGAACTGAGATTCACTTAGAAGTGTGTTACATTGATGACTGGTCCCACCTATGGGCCCATATATAACCCTGGTTTCCCGCTTAAACCAGAACCTCCCTGAAGCCTGTTCATGAACCCTACCTGTGTTGTAAGCTAATAAAAGTGTCTGTTCTCCCTTCAGTCGAGTGTGAGCTTTTATCTACGCTACAAACAGCACAGGAACAGAGAGAGAGAGAGAGAGAGAGAGAGAGAGAGAGAGAGAGAGAGAGAGAGAGAGAGAGAACATACCCAAAATCGATTTTCCATGGGGATTTTCTCCCTCTACAGCTGTGAGAGACAAGATTTCTTGAGGATTTTCAACAATCCTCCTCCAACGTAACTGTGGGAAATTGATAAAAGTCCTAGAGAAAATTAACTTCCTCATAAATTTAAGCAACAATAGATTCTGGCATTGAATAAATGGTAACTATTTTTGCAAATGGTAACACTGAGTTAATGTCAATGCAAGCTATTACCTAAATTCACATTGCAATGTTTGCATGCAGAAAGGGGGTCACTGGGAGGGTACTGGGGTTTAAACAGTTAAATGTATGCTATTGGTAAGCAGGAAGTGGTTGCAGCGCAGAGAGCTGTGGCAGTGAGCAGCCTCCCTTCCTTCATCCAATCCTCGTATTAAATGGCTGAGAAATGGTTGTCGAGTTTCTCCGGCACTTTTGTGTGCTCCACTAAAATCTCAGCATCTGCAGGCTTTCCTGTTTAACACCAGAAATTTAAAGCAAGCTTGGGGAGAAGTCAACGTGGCTTGGGACCAAATTTCTCATTGAAAGCTCTTCTCTGAGCAACACCTCACCCTCATTGATAGCAACCTACTCTTCGTATATCAATAACCTTTCTGCTCTCTCTCCTTCAAGGTTACTGCCCACCAGCCTTTCCCTTAATCCAACTGGGCATTATAAATTATCCTAATCATCTTTGAGGCCACCCTTTCAAATTTGCCATTTAATGCAACCTTTCACTTAAAGGTTTTCTTGGTTGGTTCTTAAACTCCCATTGCCTTCCAATTCTCCACTTTATTCTGAGTTTATCATGAAAAAAAATGCACTTTCAAAGTCTCAGCTATGAGAGTTCAGGTATGCACCCTCTCTAATTTCTTTGAGGAGACTACCTCAATCAAATATTTCTTATCTTTATAATATCCATGGTATTCACCACAACTCAGTTCACTGCAGTCCAGGGGATATAAGAGATTTATAATTAAAAGAAAATTGATGAAACTGTCTATCATTGGGTTCTTTAATCATTAAGGACTTTTTAGCAACACATTAAAATAAGGCAGGTTCTGAATGGATGAACCATTTTTTGCACAGCTATTTTGTGTTAAATCTTGAGGTGAAAGTAAGGGCTTGGGTGAAGATAAGGCCGGGCATATTTTTAATCCAGTGGTTATTAATCGGCAGTAATCGCTGTCAGTGCAGTGATGTGAGATGTGGGCGATCAGGGAGCGTTCAAGTGTCTAAGATGGTGACGTTTGCAGGATGAGTGTCCAGCTGCAGTTCCTCTCAGCCTGCGCAGATCAGTGATAATGGCAGTTGGACTCACTTTGCAGCGTGCAAGAGGCAGAGGGAATTACAAATAGGGGTTTCAGGGAGATGGTCACACCAAAGCTTCTGTCAGGTGACCACCGGGAAGGGAGGGGGTGAAACACAAAGTCTGTGGACGCAGTGATTGAAGTAAAAGCACGACGCTGGAGAAACTCAGTGCGCTTTATGTGGCAAAGATAAAGATACATAACCGATGTATTGGGCTTAGGCCTTGCATCATCAGTAGGGAGGGAGGCAGGACGCTGTTCCCCTCTCACACTGGCTTGGTGAACACGCTCCGCAGAAAACAGTAGCAGTAGCGAGATCAATGGCATCATGATTCGCCATATCCATCGGGGAACAGTGACATGGGCCCTGAGATGGTCCTAGTATCCATTACCTCATAAAGGGATATTCCCCATGGACCCAGGGGTTCAATGATGGACATCGCTGTCGATGGAAAGGTAACAAAATGCTTGTTCAATAGCAGTAGTATTGAGAGCTTTGTGCACCCAAATGTAGCCCTGACATGAAAGCTCAAAATCTATCCCATGAACCTTTCCATCGCTTTCGCTGCCCAGGACCGCTCCAACACAGCCCTCAGGTGCTGCTCAGTGGAATTAACAGTGGTGGGGAGGGGTGGACATACCAAGGGTTTAGGCTCCTGGTCATGCCCCAGCTATGTGCCACTGTCCTCTTAGGGCTGGACTTCCAGTTCCACCTCCAAAGCCTCACCTTTGGCGGCCACACCCCCTTCTCACACTCCACAGCACACAGCCCAGCGACTGCCCCCAATCCACCTGCGTCCTCTCCACAATACAGGTAAACCCTACCTCCCTCTTCAACTACCTTATGAAAGATTGCAAGCCCATAGCTGCTGAATAGGCGCTATTGCATGGCTGACAGGGCCTTCATTAAGGCAGAAGTGAGATGGCTTCTGGCGGACTGTATCATAGAACCCAGCACCAGTCCCTGGAGAGCCCAAGTCCGAATGGTAAAAGGGGGTAGCAAACTGAGGATGGTCATCAATTATAGCCAGACCATAAACCAGTACACCCAACTTGATGTCTACCCAAACCCCGAATAGCTGTCATGATCAATGAGATAGCCCACTATAAGGCCTTCTCGATAACTGACCTAAAGTCAGCCTACCACTAGCTCCCTCTCCGGGATAAACCATATACCGCCTTCGAGGCAGACAGGCATCTCTACCAGTTCTGCCGGGTCCCTTCTGGGGTCACTAATGGGGTCTCTGTTTTCCAGCGGGAGATAGACCGCATGATAGATGGACACAACCAAAGAGTGACCGTCCCGTACTTGGACAACGTTACCATCTGCGGCCACGACCAGCAGGACCATGATGACAAGCTGGAGAGATTTCTCCAGACGGGCCGAGGAACTGAACCTCACTTACAACAAAGAGAAGTGCGTGTTCAGCACCACCTGCCTCGCCATCCTAGGGTACATCGTGGAACATGGTGTCATTGGTCCTGACCCAGAACACATGTGTCCTCTAATGGAACTGCACCTCTCCTCATGCTCAAGGCCCTCCGCAGGTACCTTGGGTTTTTCTCCTATTACACCCAGTGGATCCCCCGTTTTCAAACAAAGTCACCCACTGGCCCAAGCCACCACCTTTCCTCTCCCCCCCCCACCCGAGGGGCAAGCAGCTTTCGCTCACATCAGGCAGGACATCGCCGATGCCACAATACATGCCATGGACGAGGACACCCCATTCCAGGTGGACTGCGATGCCTCTGATGTTGCTCTCGTGGCCTTCTTCTCCAGGACCCTCCATGGTTCCGAGCTCGAACACTCCACCATTAAAAAGAAGGCCCAGGTGATCGTGGAAGCGGTCTGCCACTGGCGCCACTGCTTGGCAGGCAGGAGTTTCACCCTCCTCACCGACCAACATGCAGTGGCTTTCATGTTCAGCAACACCATGAGGGCAAGATCAAGAACGATAAGATCTTGCGCTGGAGAATTGAGCTGGTCACGTTCAGCTATGACATCCAGTACAGACTGGTGAAGTTCAACAACTCCCCCAATGCCTTGTCCCGAACCTGCGCCACTGTGCAGTCCGACCAACTTCAGGCACTGCGTGACACCCTTTGTCACCCGGACGTCACACGCCTGTTCCATTTCATCAAGTCCCAGAACCTCCAAGAAGTCCGGACCGTGATCAAGTCATGCAAGGTCTGTGCAGAATGCAAACTGTGCCTCTTCCGCCCACCATAGGCCCACATTGTCAAGGCCACCCAGCCCTTTGAATGGATTAGGATTGACTTCAAAGGCCTCCTGCCTTCCACGAATAAGAATGTCTACATCCTTGCGGTTTTAGACCGCGTTTTCCCTTTGCCATCCCTTGCCCTGACACCTCCACAGCCACTGTTATCAGGGCACTGACACAGATCTTTACCATGTTCGGATACCCGGCGTTCATCTACAGTGATCGAGGGTCCTGCTTCATGAGTGAGGAGCTGCAGCAGTACCTGGTGGCACGAGGCATTGCAGCTGGTCACATGACTAGTTACAACCCAAAGGACAACGGGTGGAGCACGAAAATGGGGTGATCTGGAAGGCAGTACTCCTGGCCCTGAGGTCCAAAGGCTGGTCCATTGACCACTGGCTAGAGGCCCTCCCCAAGGCACTCCATGCCATTAGGTCGTTCTTGTGCACAGCTACTAATCAGATCCCTCATGAGCACCTTTTCTTGTTCTCCAGGAAATCTGCAACTGGAGTCTTCCTCCCAGCTTGACTCACATCTCCGGGACCAGTGCTCCTCCACGAACACATGCGGGCCCACAAGGCCGACCTGCTGGTGGAGCAGGTGCTCCTCCTCCACGCCAACCAGAATTACGCCTATATCAAGTACCCCAGTGGCCATGAGGACACTGTCTTGACCATGGATTTGGCACCAGCAAGGATCCCATCCCCACAGCATCATGACTACCTGGCCCAACCTCCCCACCATAGGTACCCTTGGCGCACCCAGAATTCGGGGGGTTGACCTCCTCCCACACCCCTCCAGAGAGTCCCACTCCTAGCGGACCACACCCACCTGGACACCCCCCTGCAGACAGATGTACAGATAGACTTCACGCTGCCCACACTGCTGCCCGCCGCGACTACACTGGACCCAGCCATCCCTCAGGCAGCAAACACATCCTCGCTGACCTTTGACAATGAGCCAACCCTGCAACCCAGAGACTCTGATAGCCACCAGACCACCTGAATCTATAAATACCTCCCAGCACCATTTTACACACCCCCACCCCAGGACAATTTTAAGAAGGGGGGAGAATGTGGTGATACGTCCACCAGTCTAATGCGATCTCTGTACATTCAGGAAGACCACCTAAGGGGCTGACCCCACCTGGCCGTCAACCTGAATATAAATCTGAGCCAGCCCCTCCTGAGCCACTCACATGGGGAGCCACCAAGGTTTGAACTGGTGTTCAGACTTTTACTGGAAATAAAGCCTGCTATACATTCTTTTGAGATTTGTGTTTACTTGCTGTTACCTTAGTGCACCACACCTAGACAACAGCAACACGTACATTAGGCTACTTTTCATCGACAACAGCTCAGCTTTCAACATCAGCATACCCTCAGTGCAAGTCAACAAGCCAGAAAACCTGGGCCTTTGCACCCTTCTCTGCAACTGGATCCTTGACTTCCTCATCGGAAGTCCAGTACGAATTGGAAAAAATGTCCCCTCCTCACTGACAATCAACACAGGTGCACCTCAAGAAAGCGGGTGTAGCCCACTGGTCTACAAACCAGGACTGTGTGGTTAGGCACAATTCAAATGCCATCTACAAATTCACCAATGACACCACGGTTGTTGGCATAATCACAGATGCCAATGAAGTAACATACAGGAGGAAGATCAGCGAAATAGTAGTGTCACAACATCAACCTTGCACTTAACATTAGTAAAACTAAGGAATTGATTATTACTAAATCTAAAGCTGAATTCACACTACAACATGCAAGCCCTTCCCAATTATACTTATCAATGCCTGGACTGGTCCCAACTGCCAAAGCGAGGCGATGACTGCACACTTGTAGTAGGTTGTCTGGGTGCTGGTAGCAGCTTTTCCACTTCCCCAGACTGGGACGTTGATTTGGAATCTTGAAGTTGTTCTTCTTGCTGAGAGATGTTGCCACCTCTTGGAGAGTCTCAAACTTCAGCAGTGGGACCATGGCGTATATTACCCAAAAGTTGTTTACTCCAGATCTTATCTCTTTGAACAAATGATTTAATTATCTTCAAAGTCTCCTGACAGTCTGCGACCAACAAAAGACAACTGCATCTCTGGGCCTCATGGTGGAAGTTGGATAATGTCTACTGATTCATGTGCATCCCTGGGCCCCATAATGGAATTTAGATTATGTCTTCTGATACAACTGCATCCCTTCTTGCATAAGCTGGTCTAAATCCTCCATTACACCTGGGCGTCAACAGCCCTCAAGATCTATCTTGAGGCCTCCATGTCGATGTGATCATGAAGAAGGCTCGCCAGCAGCTATACTTTGTGAGGTGTTTGAGGAGATTCGGTATGTCTCTCGAAAACTTCTACATGTGTATCGTGGAGACCATTCTGACTGGTTGTCTGGTGTGGCAATGCCAATGTTCAGGACAGAAAATGCGTCATCGTGGGCATCAGTCTTTCATTAAGGACATCTCCAAGAGACAGTTGTTAAAAAAGCAACTTCTATCCTCAAGGTCCCTCACCAGTGTAGAGCTCATTGAAAGAACCAAAGACTTGTTGATCCAAACCAAGGCTTTTATTACCAAAAGACAGGAACTCTTCACAGGTGGCCGACCAGTCCGGAATGATCCGACCTGGCTAGGGACACAACCCTTTAAGGCCCAGACAATAGGCGTGGCTTAGCTCTCAGCCAATCGCTGTAAGCACAGTCTAGATACAGTAACTAGATACACTATGTACATTGGTGATAGATCTGTACTATCACAACCAGGCCATGTCTTCTTCACACTGCTACCATCAGGAAGGTGGTACAGGAGCCCAAAGATGAACATCCAGCGGTACAAAAGCAGCTTCGTCCCCTCTGCAATTACATTTCTGAATGACTATTGAACCAGGCATTACTTTACTTGCTCTTCTTTGCGCCAATTAATTTTTTAATATGTAATTCATAGCAGTAATTGTGGCTGCAAAACCACAAATTTTGTGACGCATTCATGGCAATAAGTTCTTATTCTCTTGCATACGGGGTATACAGTGCTGCTCATTGCCAAGGATAGTTCCCAAACTCTAACCTCAACTATAAGCAAGGACAAAGGCAATGGATACAAGCGAACACCATCATCTACTTGTCCCGCTGCATGTCACTTACCATATTGACTCACTTCTACATATGAGCGGTTTCATCCTCAGTGGGTCTAAATAATAGATTCTCCCTACCAAATAACACTACTGGGAAATTCGGACCCCTATAATGGACAATTAATGTAGTCCTTGTCAGTAGCATCTACAACCTGTAAGTAAATTACCGCTATAGTTAAATTGTTCTAACTTGGCTTAAATTATTTCATTTCTCACTTAATGAAGTAGCTTCAATTCACCATTTCCTTTTTTATTCCTCACAAATTACAGATTGGGAACATCAAAGGCATTTTTTATACAGCATTACTCCAACTGAAAAATGTTCGGGCCTCGTTAACAAGAACTTGTAGTGGCCAGAAATAATTTTGGATCCTGCTCACTGCTAACTCGCTGTCAAAATGCCTCAAAACGTGTCAATGTCCTGACGCAAGTCTCGATGCAGAAAATGGTGCATTACAGAAAAAAAAATGTTGATGGTTGCATTGCAGAGTTCACCGAATTTTCAGAATCTCTTGGTAATTCTAATCTTTATAACATGTCACCGTGTTTGTTTGAAGAATAGAAGTATGATTCGCTGTTATTCTCTTTCTCTTGAAATATTGAACGAATTACTATAAAATTGGAGACCTATTATTTTAATGGATTCTTTTGAATAGACTATCTATTAGTCGATGACTCAGAATCATCTTTCCAAGGAAAATCAGGAAGGAGCTTTAAATATTGATCTTGCCTGAGAGAAATGTATGGAATTAATGTCATGACCTTATCTTAATATCACCCATTGGAATTATTAATCTTTAATCATTAAACTAGAAAACATCAACATACAAGACCAAATCTACTGTTGCATTAAATCTTGATGTAAAGAAACTCAAGGGTAGTTTTGTGAAATGCATTGCCAGGGGTTGTGCTAGAGGCTGGCGCGATAGGGATATTCAAAAGACTTGGAAAGGCACGAGGATGTAAGTAGAATAGAGGGTTATTTGTATGAAGTAGGGAAGGATTAGATTATTGTGGTTTATATAGATCAGCACAACAATGAAAGGCCTGTAGTGTGCTGTCATGTTCTACATTCTGTGTTCTCTAAACTGATGTTACATCACTAACTCCCAAATCAGAGCTGCATTCTCAGACCATGCTGTGAGAGGGAAGACCTGTGGACCAACACTAAAGTTTCAGCACGTAAAGTTATTTCAGACATGGTGAGGAGAAGCTTTTTACTCTCTTTGCACAAAGATCTCGTATTATTGCCGTATACACAACCCATCTCTGGAAGTCAGCTGGCTTGTTAAAAAAAAAAGTAGTTTCTATTATTGGATTGAAATGCTACATTTAAAATGTAACCTACATGAAATTCTTTAACTTTTGTCTACTGTAAGGCAGACAGACAGAGTCGTCACTTTGTCCAGTGCCCCTGTAAATTTGCACAAAAATCTCGTATTATTGCCGTATACACAACCCATCTCTGGAAGTCAGCTGGCTTGTTAAAAAAAAAAGTAGTTTCTATTATTGGATTGAAATGCTACATTTAAAATGTAACCTACATGAAATTCTTTAACTTTTGTCTACTGTACAGAGTCACCACTTTGACCAGTGGTCCTGTAAGGCAGACAGACAGAGAGTCACCACTTTGTCCAGCACCCCTCACAGAAACCTACAGCACCTGGTGTTCCTTAAAGGTCTCCCCTCCAAGGACTGACCAGGCCTGAGCCTGCTTAGCTTCCATGATCAGACAATCCCAGGGAACCTCAGGCTATTAGGTGTTGTTCACATTTAACAGAAGAACTGCTGGGTCAGTGAAATCCTTTTACACAGCAAGTTGGCTTCCAGGTGCAAAAGAGGTGGGATGTGTAGTATAACATACACACTGGGCAGTAGCTGTCTGTTAAATTTATAATTCCCACATTTCCATTGCACACAATGCCACATTCCTTTCCCGTTTGGACCCCGCAACACTGCTCACCCTTTTACACTCGTCCTGCTTCGCCTCTGATACGACCTCAGTGGACAGATAAAAGGCAGGTCTGAAATGACCCAAAAATCTGCCTTCGTGGTGCTTATACAGGTAGGCAAGGTGGATTATACCCGGCTTGAAGTATCAGTGTAAAAAGGGTACTCGATTCCTCTGCAGTTCAGCATCAAGCACGAGGTGGAGGCTCAAAGAATCCAAACTTAGTCCTTTTGTTAGAACTATCAGCTGCACTCAAGGTGGACCCCTGATTACTTCTTAAACTCGTACGAAGCCATAAACTGGCATAAGGAACTGTTGATGTCTTAATCATTTAACCTGGATTAGATCTCATGGTCAGTTTCATGCTTTAAAGTCAATACTTATGGAGCTACTTAAATATGGCAGTTCAATATTACATAATCTAAGCCTACAAAGAACATTAGTGAAAAATATCTTAAAAAGTAACAAAGATGTATTTATTTGAAATAAGAGTATCAAAAAAACTGGGCACTCACAACTGACATCAGCATTGAATTGCTGCACTATTGATTCACCTGAAAGAGGAGTGAACAGCCTTTAAACTTAGCTCACCATCACTGGGTCAGTTACAATTAAAACAGGAAGTTACAATCCATTCAATCACTAATTATATCCTTCTGTTTGAAATATTTAGATCTGCAAGTTCAGAGGTTTTCCATTCCAATGCCAGGTATGAATCATAAATCATCTTTTCCATCAGACTACAAAGCAGATCTCTCAGTAAATCAACAGCCTTAATGTAAGTCTACATTTAGATAAGGAGGTCTGAACCACAAACAAGCAGCCACATTAGAGAGGTTCCAAGCACAATGATTTTACTGTGATCCATGGCAAGTCAGATCCATAATCGACAGCCAACATGTTAAGGTCTTTGATGTCTCAGAATTGAATTTTGCAGATTAGTAGGTATCAAGGACAGACAGAGTTGATTGATGTGAACAATAATCTCTTCAAACCCCTGAAGTGAAAAGCCAGTGTGACTTCTCCCTCAGGGCTCACATTTAAGTGGAAATTGATTGGTGGTCCTGAAAGTGAAGAAACACAAATGTCAATTGCCCCAAGGAATTGATGAATCAGGGCTGAGGAAGGGGTAATGATCTTGAACAAGGCATTGCCTCAGACTGGTCCTGAACATTCCTGAACATTCCTGAACACCACTCCCAAATAAGTTCCCAGATCGGAGACCGACACTTGGTAACACCAACCTGCTTTCTCCGCATATTCACACCCAGTCGCACTTACATCTGCAGCATATCTTTTACCTCAGTCTGTAGGCATTAGGTCAATATACACAAATACATGCCTGACCCTCAAGTGACAATTTATGTTAACCTTATAACTTTGTCTATTCTTGCACTGAAACCAACCATCTTTAAATATTTATTACTTTTTTAAATTGAATCTTCCTTTGATATTTATTATCATTTTCCCTTCATGCTGACATAATTGGATTTAATTTGCATCAGTGTGTTTTATGTAACTGTGAAGCTGCACTAAGTCAAGTCAAGTTTATTTTCCTCAATTGTACAAGGCTTGCCAGACCAGTAGAGTGTGTAGCCCGCGCCACGTTCTTGGAGGCTGCCTACATCTGCCAGGCGGACTTCACTGAGAGCGGCTATGTCGATGTCAAGTCTGAGGAGTTCATGTGCAATGAGGGCAGACCGACGTTCAGGTCGGTGGCTGTCAGCCTTGTCTAGCATGGTTCTGATGTTCCAGCATGCTAGCTTGAGTTTGTGAGCATCTTTTGAGGGGGAGGACATGGAGGGGGAGGACGTGGAGGGGGAGGACGTGGAGGGGGAGGACGTGGAGGGGGAGAACGTGGAGGGGGAGGACATGGAGGGGGAGGACGTGGAGGGGGAGGACGTGGAGGGGGAGGACGTGGAGGGGGAGGACGTGGAGGGGGAGGACGTGGAGGGGGAGGACGTGGAGGGGGAGGACATGGAGGGGGAGGACGTGGACCTGTCCTCGGGCCTGCGCAAAGGAGCTTTTAGGTGGAGTGCAGTGCGCGCAGTACTGGCCCCACCCTTTACACCCATGGTTCGTGTGCCGTGGCCAAGCAAGCTGGGACGTGGCAGCGAGGTCCTTGGGTCATAGGTTTTATATCGGAGTGGCCTTCTCCTATGCAGGTTTCTTACCCGGGCTGGAGGGGCCTGCCTCCCCTCCTAGGTCGGTCCATACTGCCCGGACTAGGGCCGAGGCCGCCGCAGCTCACCCTGTGCCTGGACTGGGGCCGCCGCTTCCCACTCTCTGCCCGGATCGGGGCCTCCGCCTGCCCCACTCGACCGAGGCCGGGGCCGCCGCCTCCCCCTTGCTCCTGCCCGGATCGAGGCCGCCGCCGTCTACCCTTCGCCCGGACCGGGGCCGGGGCCGCTGCTACTCTCCCTGTGCCCGGACTGGGGCCGCCGCCTCCCACTCCCTGTCCGGACCGGGGCCTCTGCCTGCCTCTCTCGACCGAGGCTGGGGCCGCCCCCTTGTACAAGTACAACCAGATGAAATAGCGTTCTCCCATCCTTAGTGCAAAACATGCAGGCACACAATCAGACATCACACACATACAAAGAATACATATGCAGGAAAAGGATTTCATCGATGCAAATAAATAAATATTGCTTTGTACATATTAAGAGTCTTGATTGGTTCTGTGGACAGTTCCTTTGGTCATTCAGCATTCTCACTGCCCGTGAGAAGAAGCTGTTCCTCAGCCTGGTGGTGCTGGCTCTGATCCTCCTGTACCTCTTCCCTGATGGGAGCAGCTGAAAGATGCTGTGTGCAGGGTGGAAAGGGTCCTCAATGATTTTGCACACCCTTTTCAGATAATGATCCCAGTAGATCCCAGGGAGTCCCAGGGAGACTCCTGTGTGCTTCTCTGCCACTCTTGTGATCCTGTTGATTGACCTTCAATCCAGTTATCTGCAGCAACTGTCACACGCTGTGATGCATCTGGCCAGAATCCTCTTGTTAGAGCTCCTGTAGAAGGTTGACATAATGGTGGCCAGTAGCCTTGCCTGCTTCAGTCTTCTCAGGAAGTGCAGTTGCTGTTATGCCTTCCTGACAAGTGAGGAGATGTTGTGTGTCCACAATAGGCCACTAGTTAAGCAAACTCCAAGGAACTTGGTGCTCTCCATTACAGAGTTATTGATGTGTAATGAAGAATGGTTGTTCCTCGTCCTCCAGAAATCCACAATCATCTTCTTTGTCCTGTCCACGTTGAGACTCAGGTTGTTACACTCGCACCATTTCACGAGATTTACCTCCTCTTCTCTGCAGTCAGACCCACCATTGTTGCTGATGAGGCCGACTACTGTTGTGTCATCTGCAAACTTGTTGGAGCTGGATCGGGCGATCTTCATGGCACCTGTGCATTATACTAATGTACAGTTTGTGACTATAAGTTCTCATTCCTTCATCAAGTCAGTGGTGGATTTTATTTTTATATCGTATCCAAGACAACTATCTGATTATGAGGAAATGAATGGAAAGCTGGGTTGTTTTATTGCTATCCTGTCTGAATTAATTCTTTGTACGAGCCATTCACAAAGTGGCTGTGGAAGTTTCTGCCTCCCCCTTCACCTCCATCTCTTTCTGCTCCAGTTCCTCAGCAGAGCAGCATAAAGCATGGCCCCTTCTGAGAAGTCTGTGCAATACTCCAACGATATACTTCATTACATTTAATATGGCAGTGTGGCCTTTGTGGTATGCAGGATGCATGAGTCATAAATGAGAATGATGCCAGTAAGTAGCATTCACTGCCCAGGTATCTCCTACTCGTTTACCACAGTGGTTGAAAACAGAAACATCATAGCGACTATATGGGTTCTGGCTCCTGTCTTGCCTAATGCACTGCCCAGATCGTACACCAGTCCAATCCTATGAGACTAGAATCACTACAATCACTGTACATGGTCCAGCAACGTACAGCTCTGGCTACGCTATGTGCAGCTAATAGCAAACTGCAGTTTGCAGACTAAGTAACTTTTGTGTCCTCTAGCTAGACAATGAAATGTAATCAGTTCTGGCTGTGAGATGTGTTATATATCTCCAACTCTGGCCTGGAAGTATTTTGTAACTATTAGCCCAGTAAGCTCAATATCTGTCATTGGGAGAAGGCTCAAAGCTGCTGTTAAGGAGAAACAGCAGGACATCTGGATAGAAATGGTTCCATCAGGCTGACGCCTCAGAGATGCAGGAAAGACAGGTGGCATTTTTAAAACTTACTGAATTTCTTTGGGGCTGTAACGAGCACAGTGGATAAAGGGGAACAGGTCGATGTTGCAGACGGCTTTCCAGAGGTGTTTGAAAAGGCCACATAAAAGACTAACCACAAGATAAGGATTATTGGGAGTGATGTACTGGCATGGATAAAGGATTGGGTTACCCAACAGAAAGCAGAAAGTGGGATAAAAGGGTATTTCTCTGGTGAGCGGAGGACGGCAGGGGTTGATGATAGGCCTGCCACTGTTCATGGGACACATTAATGATTTGGAAGAGGGAACTAACTGGACCATAACTAAGTTTGATGTTACTAAATTGGACATAAAAATAGAATGGCATGTTACTGCTTAAATAGTGAAAGACCAGAGCATTTTTTTTGTGCAGGAGAATTTGGGAGTGCTTGTGCATAATTAGCAAAATGTCCAATTGAAGGTGCAACTAGTTATCGAGAAGGCAAATGGAATGTTGACCTTTATTGCAAGGCAGATTAAGAGTAGGGTGGTTCTGCTGTAACTGTACAGAGTATTGGTGAGGCCACACCTGGAGTGCTGCATGCAATTCTTGTTTACTTGAGAAAAGATATGCAGACTTTGGAGTGGTGCAGAGGAGGTTCAGCAAGTTTATTCCAGAGATGAGCCAGTTAGCCGATGAGGAGAGATTGAGGTGCCTGGGTCAATACTCACTGGAATTCAGAAGAGTGAGAGAGGTTCTTCCAGAAACATATAAAATGATGAAAGGGATAGACAAGATAGAGGCAAGAAAGTTGTTTTATCAGTGGACCAGAGCAAGTGGCATTGTCTCAAGATTCGAGGGATTAGGTTAAGGATGGAGATGGAAGAGGAACTGCTTTTCTCAGAGAGAGTGAATCTGTGGAATTCTATGCCCAGAAAAGCAGAAGAGGCTCCCTTATTAAATATACTAATGCAGAGTTAGATAATATTTTTTTCATGATAGGTGAATTAAGGGTCATGTAGAAAAGCTGAGTCCTCGGCCAGATCAGATATGCAGGACAGGCTCGAGGGGCCGCATGGACTGTTCCTCCTCCGATTTCTTATCATCTTAATCTCGGCTCAGGAACGTAGTGACCTTACTGTCATGGGCAAAGTGCTCCTTACCTGGCTTTCAGGCTGTGATTGTGGTTGCAGCAATCGGCAGATTTTAGTGACCTCATCTTCTTGAAGCGAGGAGTGGAGGTGAGGTGCAGCAATTGTTCCCGAAAAGCATTGGACCTCCTGCTAAGTATTCATTATCCTCCATTTGCCCTAGTCTACTCATGCCACTGGTCACTCGGTACTGTAACCCCACCCCCCCCCACCCACAAGTCTACCCTGCTTGATCATTTGTACAGCAGAGTCAACGATAATATAATAACCAAAGACAAAAGTCATTCCAAACTCTGTAGACGTGCAATTTGAGACAATGCTAAAGGCCACTAAAAGTTTGCTGTAATAGACAAATAGTCTGAAGTTCAAAATACTTGTATTTCTCTCTGCCAACAGAAATCCATAGCATCACCTTGTGACAAAATTGCCTCTGCTCATTGCTGGCATAAACCTCAAAGCTCCAATAATGATCCAGTAGTCAGCCTTCACTATGCTAAGAAAATATGAGGCGCCTCAGGCCAACAGATGCAGAGGCCCAGAGTGACTTTTTCAACAAATTCAGGTGAATAAATGTTCACCACTGTGATAGTACCACCACTGGCGAGCGGCAGGCTTGAAGAATCCCAGTAACGATGAGAACACAAGCAGGTATGAAGGTGTTGTGGGCAGGTGAAGTGAGTGAGCACCACAGCAGATGGCGGAGAGGAAAAAAGTATGAGGTTCAATAGAAAAAAAATCCAATGTTATTTTTATTAGGGGACATTAAGTCGATTGGTTTAGGGATGAGATTGACTAGGTACCAAATTGAATTTTTATGTTTGGCTTTGGCTGTTTCAAAAAAAAGTGTTTGGCTATTACATGAAAATCTGATTTAGTTTTAGGAATGCAAAGATGGCAGATTGAAATGAAATCTTGTATTCCTTTAGAAAAGATAACGTATAATTTGAGGGATAAATATCATTTTTTTTGTAAAAGTGTGGAGCCCATTGTGATGAACCTGTGCCATCCTGTCAGTCTTTTGCTATGCTTAGTCTGCTCTACTGACATTGGACGTGTATTATCTTTACCACTAAAGACACTCCCCTTAGCTATAACTGTGTACGCACTCATTATCATTCATTATTGTACTAATGAGTTTCTACTAATAAAAGCCATGATTCCTGGTTAACTACACAGACTTTGATTTCTTCATTAACTGACACTTCACCCGTATTGAAAAACTCGGTATTAAAATTTGATCTCCCAATCTGCCCCGGTGGGTGTCTCAGTTTCCACAGCTTGAAAGCTGATTATGATCATTTTTAGTGATGAGCTCCTTCTTTCTTTCTTTGTAGGTGGGTAGGGGAGGAGGGAGGGTGTCAGTGGGGTGGACGAGGAAGGCTGGGGGGAGGGGGGGTTTCATTTAATTATATAATGTTTGTATCGATATATTATAACGAATGTCATATAATTTAAAATTGTAAATAAAATATTTTAAAAAAGATAACTATGTTTTTTTTAATTCTGGGAAAATATTGATATTTGAAGAGAACCTATGCTTCCATGTGCATTAGGTCACAGAAAGCTGCCATGCAGAAGCAGCTGACAATTTAGGTACATTGCCCATGTTTGCCAAAGGATTTGAAGACAAGAGTAAAGATGCCTCACTATACTGGACCTTGGTAAGATCACACCTGGAATATTGTGTAAATTTTTTTGTGGTAAACCATTGTAATGTATCTGGTCAAGCAAGCCTATTGGCCAAATCTATCTGTGGCCCCTCCCTACAGGATCCTGTATAAAGGTGGCTGTTCCACAGCCCCCTGCAACTCAATGCAGGACAGCCGAACGGTATGTTCTCAAGCCTATTGGTTTCTCCACAATCGTCTCCAGAGTGATTGATGGTGCATCAGTTTTGTTTTCCTTACATTAACTGACCATATAGGAAGAGCAGCAAGAACTCCTGCGAAGGTGGGGTAGCCCATCATATGAGAAAACACTGAGCAGGCTCCACCTTTACTCTCGAGAAATTTCAAGAATGAGAAAAGATCTCATTGGACTGCGCAAAGAAGCTGGTGACAATAAAAGGTCTCAACAACTATCCCCCTGTAACACTGACCTCCACCCTTATGAAATGTTTCAAGCGCCTGATGATGGAACGTATCGAAACAGACCTCCCAGAACTACTTGATCCATTTCAATTCCCCAATAGAAGAAACCATTCCACAGATGATTCTATAGCTTTGCTCCCTTCATCCATCCTGACCCACCTGGAGAACGATGCCTCATACTCTAGGCTGCTGTTCATCAACTTCAGCTTAGCTGGGACCTCAACACCCCTCTCTGTAACTAAATTCTAGACTTCATAATGGAAAGACCACAGTCTGTCCAGGTCAGCAGCAGAATATTGAGCACTGGCACACCTCCGGGCTGTATTCTCAGCCCGCTCCTGTTCACACTATTGACCCACCGCTGCATCGCCAGGTCCAGCTCCAACAGTGTCATCAAGTTTATAGATGACACAACAGTAGCTGGCCTCATCATCAATAATGATAGTCTCACAACAGAAAAGAAGTGGAAATTCTCATGATATGGTGCAAGAGTAACCTGAGTCTCAACGTGGACAAGATGAAGGAGATGATTGTGGACTTCAGAAGGACCAGGAACAACCACCCTTCATTACACATCAACATGCAGAAGCAGCTGACAATTTAGGTACATTGCCCATGTTTGCCAAAGGATTTGAAGACAAGAGTAAAGATGCCTCACTATACTGGACCTTGGTAAGATCACACCTGGAATATTGTGTAAATTTTTTTGTGGTAAACCATTGTAATGTATCTGGTCAAGCAAGCCTATTGGCCAAATCTATCTGTGGCCCCTCCCTACAGGATCCTGTATAAAGGTGGAGAGCACCAAGTTCCTTGGAATTCACTTAATTAGAGATCCTTTGTGGACACACAACATCTCCTCACTTGTCAGGAACATGCAACAGCAACTGCACTTCCTGAGAAGACTGAAGCGGGCAAGGCTACAGGCCACCATTATGTCAACCTTCTATAGGAGCTCTAATGAGAGTGTCTTGGCCAGCTGCAGAGAAATGGGCTGGAGGCCAATCCACAGGACCACAAGAGTGGCAGGGATAATCATTGAAGTCTCCCTACCTCCCATCGACCTGATCTACCGGGACCGTCCTCTGAAGAGGGCGTGCAAAACCACCCCGCATACAGTGTCTTTTAGCTGTTCCCGTCAGGAAAGAGGTACAGGAGTGTCAAAACCAGCACTACCAGGCTAAGAAACTGCTTCTTCCCATGGGCAGTAAGAATGCTGAATGACCAAAGGAACTGCTCACACTAACCAGCCGAGACACTCATATTTAAGAAATATTATTTATTTATATATAATACTACAGATAGTCCCCGACTTATGACCGAATTCCATTCTGACCGAACAGTCGTATCTCAAAATGGACGCAAGTCAGAAATTCACTGCATCGTTTTATTGTTCATCAAATACAACATGGCGCCCACCAAGGCCAGCTCTCGCGAGAGGTTGGCCACCCCTCCCACAGGTGCTATTTTTCATAGATAGGCCCTACTTTCAACCCAAAAGTGCAATTTTTATAGATACATATTTTTTTTTAAAATTTCCACAGTATTTTTTTTTCATTCATAGGCATGGATGGTCAGAGGTCGCAAGTCAGGGACTACTTACACTTGTCCTGCATGTGTCTTGTTTGTCTGTGTGCGTGTTGTGTCTGGTTGTGTGCCTGCATGTTCGGACCCGATCCGAGGACCGGAGTTTGCTGTTTTGTCAGTTTGCACTTGTACAATCAGAGTTTGCACTTGTACAATCAGATGACAATAAACTTGACTTGTTTTCTGGCAGAATCTGACACTACTTGTTACAGTTTCAACACAGGAGGCCATTCCACGTAGGAATGAAACGAGGAGAAACCCCAGAAGGTCCCAAGTCTGTGAATTCCATCTCCCCAACCACTTCGATCATAAATTTCAGAGAATTCTAGATTAAAAAGGAATCAGGAGACATGGGGATGGGGGCAGGAAAATGGCGTTGGGTAGCTCTGTAATTCTGAATAGCTTAATCCCGCACCCATTTCTCATGTTCTCAGTGAATGACCAATTAACTTCACAGATGGAGGAGTGATTTAGAACAGAAGAGAATTATCATAAGAAGATCCAGTGATAAGGAATAAAAATCCTCCAATAAGTTAACAACTGCCTTTGTTCTACTCTTCCACTCCAATATACGGAATGTGAAGACTTCATAAACATTTATGCAGCATTTGTTTCAGCAGATTGCCAAAAGCAAGTTTTATTTGTAACTATATCTTGTTCTGAATCTTGCTACACATTCGATCCCTTTACACCATTACCATACTCTGAAAGTACATATTTTTCATAATTATGGACATTCCTAGCATTTTTAAATAGGAAAATGTTTACACAAAGTGCTGCACATAGTTTTGCTGTCACAGCTCATGAATCTTAGAAGTTTGGCTAGGAGGAGACTAATGAACCCTTTGCATCTATACTACCAGTTAACAAGGCCATGATTAATATTTTATTGTGCATAATTTACCTGCAAGGACCTCCTTAATAAGTAAAAATCTTTCCTTTTGTTTTATTTGGCTCCTGAAAAATCTACATCAAGTGCTGGCAAAGATCATCACTCCATGAATACTTTAGACCCAGTCTTGTTTAATCTCTCCTCGTTGGAGAATCCTCTAATTCCAGGAATCCATTTGATGAATTTTTCAAGTCTACCTTTCCAGGAGAACTAAATCAAGAATGTCTGGAGATGTCAAGTGACAATACCCAAGTGTGCTGGTCAAACTTGGCGCATTATGTAGCAGCCATAGTATTACCTAATGAAGGGCTCAGGCCCTAAATTTTGGCTAGCTTTTACTTCCCACGGATGCTGCATGATGAGCTGAGTTTCCCCAGCACAGAAATAAATCATTGATGCCCCGATGGGGTAACCCAAATACCTGCTCATGATGCCAGAGACAATTACCAATCCGCAAATCATACAAGTGTCCGACACGTGTAGAAAGGTCACAAATTGCATGTCGCACCATTTTCTTTTCTGACCCATTTCAGAAAGTGAACAAGTACTGTCAGATATGATTAAACCAAACTGAGTAATCGGTCAGTTCAGATCTTTCAATTCAATGCATTTTCCTCCTTGCATAATTGACAATTCATTTACAGTGCACTAACTGATGTCGCCTTCTCTGCAGTAAGAAAAGCCAAAGCTCCAGGCAAGTTGGGCCGGCACGGTTCTCGAAGCAGTTAATGCACTGACTTTGCAGCACCAGTGACTGGGACCAGGGTTCGAATCCTGTGTTGTCTGTAAGGAGTTTGCACGTTCTTGCCATGTCTGTGTGGGATTTCCCCGGGGGCTCCAGTTTCCTCCCACTGTTTGAAACTTATTGGGGGTATAGGTTAATTGGGTGTAATCGGACTCGTGGGCCAAAATGGCCTATTACCCTGCAGTATGTCTAAATTGAAATTAAATTTAAAGTCAATAGAAATTTCCATACTCAATATAACGAGACATAGAGTCAGAAAAAGCCAAAGTACAAATCACTGACACATTCTATAGTTTTCTGGCACAGACCAATCGCTTGAAATGCTTAGAGGTCTCTCTTGCAATATTTTTCTTTGTGCTATCTAATTAATGAAAGTTATCGAGAAATAGTTGCACCCTCTAAAAACCTGTTCTGCTATGATTCTGATTTTTATCCAACAATCTGTCCCATGCATCAAGACAAATCAAAATTCATGAAATTGCAAACATATCAGTTCATATTCAACCATCAGAAATCCTGTCCAGCCAATGTTCATTGATGCCTCAACGCCCAAGGAGTTTTTGGCTCCAAATGTTACAGAGTTGGTCTTGGTGCAACACATAAAAATGTTGCAGAACCTCAATGGGTCACACAGTGCCCATAGGAAGCAAATGACTATAACTAATGTTTCAAGCCTGGGCCCTTCATCAAGGTATTATGAGAGTTGATCTTGGACCTGTGTTACAGGGGCAATGGCTCGAGACATCATGTAGTATTTGACAGGGTGCCAGAATGCAGCACCTGAGGAAAACTAAAATTAAATGGAGATCAGAAGTTTTATACCCAGGGCATACCTGTCACAATTAAGAGTGCGTGTTTGTCTATCTCACCACTCAAGTCCATATAGTATCAAAGAGAAGGTGGACCATTGGCTCAGTCATCTTCAGTTGTTTCTTTAAAAATATTTCTTCCATTAAGTGGTCTGACATGAAATTTCTTGTGAACAATGTGCAATGTTCACCTCCCATCTCAGTTTCTTTTCTATATATTTTTATTGAGTTTAACATAATAAGCAGACATAATAAATGTTGATTACATAATGAATCAACTGTGTACAGGTAAATACATATCAAAGGGAGAGGAGACAATAATGGGTAAATAATAAAATATGCATAACTACATTAAACTACATTTACTTACAATAAATCAATCTTGTAATAAAGATAACATATGCAACCATGTCAGACTGTTGCATTAAAATAATAAAAATTAAAGAAACTAAAACACTAAAGGGCTAAACTAATCTAATCCCCTCCCTCTAATCAACACTACCCTTTAGAGAAGAAAGGGAAATCAATAATGATGTGGAATCACTGGCGATCCCCAGAGAACAGACAAATTATTGGGACATATAGTAATTATTGATTTTTCCAGTCATAAAAAAATTCCAAGAATGGGCCCCATAATTTCATAAATTGAAACTTTCTATCTTTAATATCAGACCTAATTTTCTCTAAACTTAAGTAGGACATTACATCATATAACCCCTATGTATGAATAGGGGATGAATCTCCTTTCCAGTTCAATAGAATAGCTCGTCCGGCTATCAATGTTGTAAAAGCGACAATTTTTTTCTTGAGATGCTGATAAAGGTTCATCTGAGTCGTGAGTAAAACCAGACAGAGCACTAAGCGGACAGGGTTTCAAATTAATCTTAAAAATTGTTGATAGAGTTTGAAAAATCTCCGTCCAAAACCTCTCTAATTTTGGGCATTCCCAGAACATATGAATCAGAGAGGCTTCAAAAATTTTACATTTCTCACAAAAAGGATCAATGCCTGCATAGAAACGGGATAATTTAAATTTAGACATACGAGTTCTTTTATTACTTTTTACTATAAAATGAAGCTATCAATATTCATGGCACAAGACAATTAAAGGAACCTAAATTGGTCCAATAAAGCATGTTGATGGCAAAGGGGACTTAGGAACCAGGGTTCCAGATGACCTTGGACTTGCAATGCCCTGAACAATAGACATTCTGCCAGCAACATGCCAGTATGGTCGCACTGAGAGGTAATAACAGCCATTTACTTATTCAGCATCCCCGAAGAAGGGCTTCACCCCAAAACATCAATTGCCTTTTGTTTTCCATGGATGCCAGGTGACCTGCTGGGTTTCTCCAGCACTTTTGTGTACTGTAATAATTGTCACATCATCAGTGGCCGGAGGCCGGAACCTGGCTGGAGGGGTTCAAATAGAACTGAGATTTCAGAGTAGAAACTTCAGAGGATCGGTGTTAAGAGCCCAAAGGACCCCAAAACCCAGCAGCAATAGATATTCACCAAGACAAGTAGTTACTTAAATAAAAGTTATTTTTAATTATCTTGAAACATGAAAACAGAATCAAACTTTAACTTAACTTAACCCCCTTCTAATTCTAAGAGCACGTGTCTGTAATGTGTGTGTAAATTTAAGAAAAGTTCTTTGGTTCACAGTTCATTCTCACTTCTCATTCTTCCAAAGGTTGCAGGCAATTCTTAAACTGTGCACAGAATTTAACATGTATAAAGTTTACCAGACTTTGGTGCTCAAAAGGTAAATGTTTATCGCTCAGGAAGGTTCATTGTAGGTTTGCGGAGAGAGATTTGTTGTTCCAGGATTCCCTCAACTGTGGTACCACTATTAGTCACCTCAATGTCTTGCTGATTAAACTTGCTCCATCAGGGTTCTGCAGATGATAACCTCTTTCTTTCAGGCTAACACAGAGTTCCTTTCTGTTTTCCTTATTCCAAGAGTAACATCAGTCAGATAGCACTTCCAGCCATCCGCCACTCTGGAGTTTCTGTTTCAGTTCCAACAAGTTTCTCCTGCTTGTTTCAGCTGTGACTTTTCAGTCTCTCTCTCCCTCATTTGCACAACCCCCTCCTTTTCCAGCAAACAATAGGAGCTAGTCTTTTGCTCCCATCTATTGTTTTTAGGTAAACAAGAACCCATGTGTGACCTTTGAGTGAGCACTTTGCAGAAACAAGTCTTGTAAAAATGTTCAACACAGACGACCTATCTCCAGTCCCTTCATTTCATGACATCATTTCAATTAGCACCTACTTGTGAAATGTGCATATCATTCTCCATAGTTTCTGTAAAGTCACTGAATATGAATTCTTCAGTATTTCAAATAAGATCTGTTTTAAAGTGTGTGTATATATGTAACCTACTCTAATTTTACCAATTTATCTCCCAAATACATATACAAATATTACATCACACCAGAAAGAGAGTTAAAATGAGGAAACAATTGGCAAGGAAGTTAGGATCAACTTGATTTTTTTTTGTAAGTGTGGTGAGGGATGATGACAACAGAATTAAACAAGAAGGGAGCATCCTCAGGAAGGGGAACTGTTAACAACATAATCTGGAGGCTGGAAAGGAAGGATAGATCACCTGCAGTTTTATTGGAGAGGGATTATTGGAATAGGAGTGAGTCTTGTGGACCAGGGATCCTCAATCCTTGGCTTGTTGTGTGTCTGGAAGGGAGCGGAGTCTTAAATTTCATGAGCCTGCGAGAAGATCAGTGATTGTGGCAAGCAGCTTGGGAAAAGAGTGTACAGGAGTAAGAATTAATGAGAAGTTATTTTTGCATTTCAGAAAGTTTCTTCAATAAAAAAAATTGTTTTAGTAGATGGTTACTGTTTGGTGTCATCAGCCAAATCTTTCTTGATGAAAAAAAAATATACAAAATTCTATGCATTCTGCACCAAACTGCATTTGGGGTTCAGGTGGTTCTGGGCTCCTTTGTGAGATGAGATGATGATGAGAGGCAATTAGAGTTTCAGAATCAGAATTTATTGTTATGAACAAGTTATGAAATTTGGTGTTTTGTGGCGGTATAACAGTGCAAACATTCATATTATGACCTATCTTACAACATTACTACAAATTTAAAAAAAACAGTGCACGAAAAGTAAGGCAGCATCTTTGGTTCATTGATTATTCAGGAATCTGATGGCAGAGGGTAAGAAGCTGTCCTTGTACCGCTGAGTGCTCGCCTTTAGGCTCCTGTACCTCTTTCCCGATGGTAGCAGAGAGAAGAGGGTTGCCCTTGGTGATGGAGGTGTTTGAGGAGAGAGGCTGAATTTTTTAGACACTGCCTCATGTAGATGTCCTTAATGGAGTGATGTCTGGTGCCTGTGATGCCGCAGGCAGAGTTAATAACCCACTGGAAGATTTTCTCATCCTGAGATTTGGTGCCTCCATGCCATGCCAGAATGCTCTCCACAGTATGCCCGCAGAGTTTGAGAGTCTTCGATGTCATACCAAATGCATTGGTATATACACAAGTACAATGTGGAAATGCACTGAAATTCTTGCTTGCTGCAGCCAAACAGGTACACCATATACAATTGTATGTTAAATGAGTGCAATATGCCAAGTCAGAAAATGTAAGATCCTAAATTTAAAAAAAAGAATAATCACTGTTGCAGTTAGTTTCAGTCTTTTGGTGGTCCCAGAGAGTTTATGATTTGGGTTCAGGTGGAATAGGAGGTTCAAGAGCCTGATAGCTATGTAAAAAAAATACTGTTCTTGAACCAAAAGTTGTTGGACTTCAGACGGCTGTGCCTTCTGTTTGAAGGTAGCGGTACAAAGATATTGCGACCAGGGTTGGAAATTCCTTTTTGATGTTGGTCGCTTTCTTGAACCAGTGTCTCACGCAGATGTCTTTAATGGATGGGACGGCTGACACTTCTGGGGGAACTTGGCTAGGTTTGCCACTCTCTGCAGCCTTTTTCTGAAGCACTCGAGTTTCCAGACCAGGCTACAGGTGAGAACGCTGAACAATCAAAGGAACTGCTCACACTGACCATCCAAAACTCTCATTTGTCCAAAACAATATTTACTTATTATTACCATAGATAAAATACTTTCCTGCATATGTATTATTTGTCTGAACGTGTGTTATGTCTGGTTATGTGTCTGCGTGTTTTGCACTGAGGACCAGAGAAATGCTGTTTTGTCAGATTGTACTTCGATAATTAGATGACAAACTTGACTTGACTATGGTGATTCCAGTCAGCATACTTTGCACAACACACTTGTATTCAAAGACATGTCAAAACTCCTCAGACCTCTTGGAAAATAGAGGTGTTGATATGCCTTCTTCATTGCTGACTAAGTGAGCTGGCTCCTGGAGAGTTCCACTGATATGTGGATACCCAGAAACTTGAAAGTGCTAGTTAAAAACAATGCTGGAAAAACTCAGCAGGTCAAACAATATATAGCAAAGATAAAGGTGCATGGTCAATGTTTCGGGCTTGAGCCCTTCATCAAGCCCTTCTCTTTGATGAAGGGCTCAAGCCCGAAACATTGGGGATGCATCTTTATCTTTGCTATCCAAAGCACACTGACCTGCTGAGTTTCTCCAGCGTACGTTTTTACCTCAACCACAATATCTGCTGACTTTGGTGTTTCACTGCTCTAAAGTACGAACCCTTCAATGAAGACAGGTGAATGGTCCCATGGATCTCCACTTCCTACAGTCCAAATAGAGATCCATGGTCTTGCTGGCACTGAGTGAAGGATAGATGTCTTGGCACCACACAACTAGAACTTCAATCTCCATTCTGTATACTGACTCAGCATTACCCGTTATTTGGCCAATAACAGCAGTGTTGATAGCAAATTTTTTACATTGCGTTGGAGCCAAACTTGACTTTGCAGTCATGAGTGTAAAGGGAAAAGCGCAGGCAACTTAGCATGTAGCTTTGAGATAGATGTGCCTGTGTTGATGATCAGTGAGGAGGATGCGATGTTGCTAATCTGCAGAGACAGTCAGAGATCCAGTTGCAAACAGATGGCACAGAGTTCCAATTATCTGAGTTTGATTATTAGCCTGCCGCATCCCAAAAAACATAGGGGTTGATTACATTCATTTTAAGTTATCCAGTGTTTATAGAACTAACAATGAGACTTAATGGGCTGTTTCATGCCTTGATGTCTTTTGGAGAAATTACAGTGTGATAGACCAGATTCTATCACCAATGTGTATATGTACAGATTGTAGTGTAGGATGACTGTGATTGGCTGAGAGTGTAGCCACACCTACTGGCAGGTCTTAAAGGATTGCTCCTAGCCAGACCAGGTCATTCTGGACTGGTCGACCTACTTGTGATATGCTCCAGTCTTTTAGTTAATAAAAGCCTTGGTTTGGATCAACAAGTCTTTGGTTCTTTCGACGCACATCACATACAGTTAAAAAAAGTGTAATATTGTCAATGAAATTCCACAAGGCCTTACTGGGGTTAACATTGTGCAATTTGTGTTACATTCTTGACCCAATTTCAATTATGTTTTTTTTTCTGCCAATATTCTCTTCTTTGAGCAGGAATGGGCATATATTCCACAGAATCGAGCCACATCTAAGCAGTTAGTCTAAGTATGGTAACCATTATTTATGCACGAATCTTGGTAGTGGGTGCTGCCAATATATTTGACGGTGATGATGTCTGCAGCTATGCCACTTCTCACAAATGCCACAGGATAGCACAAAACACTGTATGCAAGTGACTCAAGCAGTGCTCAAGTGGTCCAAAATAGCCTGAAGCACAAGGGTTCATACGGGCCAATATAAACAAGAGAGAGGAATCTTAAAAATGTGACAGCCATAAGTGGTTTATGTATGACATTAGCATGAGGGGAGGATTTCAAGTTGAGTACTTGACCTGTTTATCCTGGAAGAAAATAAATTTGATGAAATGTAATGTGTTTAAGGTTTCAAACATATTTTCCTCAAAATTCACAATGGCTGGAACTCATAAAACATTGTTATCACTCATCAGTTAAGTGAATGTAAAATATTTCCTCCTCTTCTAAATGAGCATGATGCAAAAAAAAATACCTTGTTGTGGCTTTAAGGGCAAACTGGAATTCAGAGTGTTTTCAGGAAAAGACAGGCAAGATCCCTTCAAGGCAGATGGGATCCTGTGGTGGACAGTCCTACATCACAGCTGAGAACAACATTATTCTGAGAGTAAATGGAATAAGAATTGCGGAAGCTCAAAAGGAAGATTTAAACTTTACTCATGAGAACTTGGAATGAGCAGTAAATGTGACCTTAATACAGCCACACCTTACAAATAAAACATCCTGCTCGTAAAACAATGTGAGTGGCCAGCCTAAAAATAAATATCACACAAATTCTCTGAGGGCGACATCAGAACATCGTTCAAGAGGGGTGAAGCCTCGCAAGGGGTCAGGCCCTGACGATGTACCTGGCAGGGTGCTGAAAATCTGTGCCAATAAACTAGCCAAAGTGTCCACGGACATTTTCAACCTCTTGTTGCTGCGGTCTGAGGTTGTCACTAGCTCCAAAAGGGCATTGATTAACCAAGAAGAGTAGTGTGGCCTGCCTCAAAGATTAGTAGTACTAACTTCTACTGTGATGAAATGCTTTGAGAGGCTGGTCATGGCCAGAATTAACATGTACCTAAGCAAAGACCTGGACCCGTTGCAATTCGCCTATCATCACAATTGCCCCTCAGCTCTGGATCACCTTGAAAACATACATACGTATGGCTGCCCTTCATCGACTACAGCTTGGCCTTCAGCACCATGATTCCCTCAGTGCTGGTCAAGAAGCTGCAAACTCTAGGCCTCTGTACCCTTATCTTGCATTTCAAGAATCATCCTGGTAAATCTTATTCATACTCTCTCCAACATCCTTAACATAAGGAGCCCAAAACTGCCCACAATCTCATCAATACCTCTTACTCTTCTACACTATTCCTTGTGAAATGAATGCCAACATAGCATTCATTTGCTTTCTTTATTGCCGATCCAGCCTGGTAGTTAACCTTTAGGTTATCCTGCACGAGGACCCCCCCCCCCCAAGTCCCTTTGCACTTCTGAATTTGCTCCCCATTCGAATAATAATCTGCCTGTTTATTTCCTCTTCCAAAATGTACAACTGTACATTTCTCCACATTGTACCCCATCCGTCATTTCTTTGCCCACTTTCCTTGACTGTCCAAGTCTCTCTGCAACCTTTCAGTTTATTCAACATTTCCTACTCCATCATCTATCTTGGTGTCATCTGCAAATTTCCAAAGGAAAACTGGGTGCAATGCACAAAACGCTGGAGGAACTTAACAGGAGAGGTAGCATCAGTGTTTCAGGCTGAAGTCCTTCCTCAGAACTGGGAAGAGGGTATGGTTAGAAACCAGAACATCCCAGACAAACACACAGAGGCGAAGAGAGCACGCAGACTCAGCACAGACAAAAACTGGAGCCTGGAATTGAACCCAGGTCACTGAAGCTAAGGCACTGTAGCATTACCTGCCATGCCAATGTGTCCCCCATAAAGAACCACACCTTTCAGGAGTCCAATGGTGAACCAAACACCACAGAGTGAGAAGCAGAGAAAGAATAATGAGTTAACATTTTGTGTTCTTCATTAAAACTAAATTTACCAAGGAATCATTGGACACTAATGCAAATAACATGAAGATTGGAGGCATTGTGGACAGTGTAGAAGGTTGTGGTAGTTTGCAACAGGATATAGACAGGATTCAGAGTTGGGCAGAAAAGTGGCAGATGGAGTTCAATCCGGATAAGTGTGAAGTGATACTTTACCTTGAAGGCAGAGTACAGGGTTAATGGCATAATTCTTAACCATGTGGCAAAACACCAAATCTTAGTTCTCTCAAGGTTGCCGTGCAGGTTGATAGGTAGTCAAAAAGGCGTATGGTATGGTGGCCTCCATTAGTCAGGAAACTGAGTTCAAGAGTCGTGAGGTAATGCTGCAGCTCCATAAAACTCCGTGGAATCCACACTTGGAAAATTGTGTTTAGTTCTGATCACCTTGTCACAGATAGGATCTGGAAGCTATGGAGAGGGTGCAGAGGAGATATACCAGGATGACGCCTGGATTTGAGAATGTGTCTCATAGGGCAAGGTTAGCACAGCAGGGCTTTTCTCTTTATCGCGAGGGGGTTGAACGGTGATTTAATACGTCTACTACAAGATTACAAGAGGCAGAGATAGGGTGGACAGAAAACATTGTTTTTCCCCAAGCCAAGAGCAGCAAACTTTAGAAAGTTAGGGGGAGCCAGGAGAGGCTATTTTATTTTTATATTCAGAGGGTAGTGGGCACTTGGAATGCATTGCCGGGGTGGAGGCTGGTACAATAGGGACTTTTAAAAGACTCTTAGACAGGTACATTGATACAAGAAAAATAGAGGGTTATGCGTGCAAAGTAGGGAAGGTTTCATTTGTTGAGTAGAGTTCTATTGGTCGACACAACATCGTGGGTCGAAGTCCTTGTACTGTGCTGTAATCTTCTGTGTTCTCATGACCTCGTCTTCTCATTCAAATATTCATGGCCCACTGAGCATTTCATCTACTTTTATTTTGTTCTTTCATAATTATAATAGTTTAATTTCTCTAATTTTAAATATGAAATTTTTAAAATCTGTTAATGTGACTAGAGGGCAAAGTTTCCAAATGACAATGTGCACTTGGAGTTTAGTCCTAATGAATGTATCCCCCTTGCTGCCTAACTCCATCTGCGTGTGTACAGGAGTTAAATACACTAACACCTTCAAATTGATGAACAGAGATGTTGTTACAGATATTGATCCTTCATATTTATTTCATGTCGACAGGGCTCTCCACTCAAAGCAAGTCTTCAGAAAATCATCACGGGTGCTTTCCTCCATTATAGTCGAAGTTACAATATTAACCAGTTAGTTATTTGCCAGAATATTACAATGATCTTTTATATAAATAGAATATATTTTGCTTATATGTATTCATTCAGAGAACAGTCTGCTGTTTTTTTGTGTCTGCATGATTTGCACCGAGGACCAGAGAACACTATTCTGTTAGATTGTACAATCAGATGAAAAATAAATGCACAAAAAATATATAACACGCACGCACGCACACACACATTTCATACGTTCTTCTCCTTTTGAAATAATTAAAGAGAAGGGAAGCTCGCAAAAATATACAGGATAAAGAAATGAGAAAGTTTCAGATGGGGGTCAGTAATTGTTGCTGAAATAATTGCAGAACTAATAACACACCCAGTTGTGCATGTGCAAGTGTTGCAACAATTTTGGCAAATGCACCGGTTAACTCAAAAATCCTGTCACCCTTGAATTCACCAAATGTCTTGGTTGGTGCAAGGTGTTAATTATTTCTCGTCGAGTATTCAGAACTAAGAAATAATTGCTGCTAGCTCAGAGGCTCGTCTGTACACTTGTAAATATCTGACTTACTTTCTACTTAAATTTCCATCCCATTTCTATTTCGCTTTCTCGATCCAATTAAACATTTCCTCTTCTTATCCTCCCCAATTGGAAATAAAGTTGAATTTCCACAAGTCAATTTTGCAACTGCTTCTCTGACACACTCAGTTTTTCATTATGACTGGTCTAAAAGGTGTCCTCTTGCTTTCTTGGTTTCCACTAGTAACTGAAGTTCTATTTAGCTTGTTCCACTGTCACCAGCTACATTCTTCAGCAACACGTCAAACTCATTGTTTAAAAAGCAAGAACCACAAGGGCAAATCCATCCGTGAATGCTATTAGATGCCTTGCTGCAATATATAAAGGCCTAATATCACAGGCCAATTTTTTGTATTCGAGTAAGTGTACAAGTCTACAGGGATCTGTAGCAGAACAATAGCTTCATTAAGAAACTGACACTAAGAAGGAGGAACATTTACCTCTGAAGTGGCTGAAATAACCATGTTGGAGAATGAGTCATGTTGCATAAGCACCGACCTTCTCCTGTCGCTCTCTAGTCAAAAGACTAAGTGCATTCTCTTCTGCAGTAAGGATCAGGAGTGACCTCATTCTCAGAGAAGCCAGCACCTGAGCTGCCTTTTACTCTTCTGCAGGCTAATGGTTACATGCATGGTAGATTCTGGCTCTGTGAAGCACAATATCAGTAACTAAATTGGTGGCATTACACTCCCCCTCTTTGTTGCAGGTTTAGGTACAAAAGGTTCATTGGAGAGCTGAGGCACATGTGCTTTTAGTTTTCAAAAAAGTGAAAAGAAATTCATTCAGTTATCATTCACTGGGAAATTATCATGTTGTCAGCAAAAGCCATCAGCAATCATGGTTAATCCTTTATCATGATTCTGCCTTCTTAGGTCGATCCAAATAAGATCCTCTTGCTTCCAAAACATTCCTGCCGTAGTGCACCATAAGTTTGCAGCTGCTCCAAATTAAGCTGGTCACCTTTATCTCAACTTCTAATGGACGTAGTGGTTAACGCAACACTATTACGATGCCAGCGTTCGAATCCCACACTGTGTGTAAGGAGTTTGTACCTTCTCCCCTTGTCTGCATGGGTATTCCCTGGGGAGGGAGGGGGGGTCCAGTTTCCTCCCCACCTTTCAAAATGCACCGGGGGTATGTAAGTTAATCGGGTGTAAATTGGGCGGAACAGACTCATGGGCCGAAATGACCTGTTACTGTGCTGACTGTCTCAATTGAAAATAAATTAATGTCTGCCGGGTGAAGATGGTGTGCATTATAAGTGGGAGAAGGAAACGACATTGGTAGGCAGAATTAACGTGAAAGGAAAATTAAATGTGAAAGGCAGAGTGGAAACCAAATGTGCATACCATTTGTAGGCTGTGGGGTGGAGAACGAGGCAGGGGAAATGATTAAGATTGATTTGACAATGTTGATGGAAGGAGGAAGTGAGCTGGGGTTACGACTGGTGCAAATCTGCGACCCTGATACATTGTCGATGTGGTTTACTATTATTCTAACCTGTGCTTCACGCTCATGTGATTGTAATGAAATAATGATCAAAAATGCATTCGAGAAGCAAATGTATTGATGGCAGCTCGATATCTGCATTTACATCCTGGATCAAATACCAGATTTGAGCAAGGATGATACTCATAATTGCCCATGAGGTGGCCACACAATCATGGGCTGGATATCCTTGGAAACTGTTGCTACACCATTTGAAATTTTACACACGGGACACTAGCATTTCACTGAAATTTTAGTTTTCTGTTAATTAAAATTAATTTTCCGATGAACACAAAAAAATGTAAAATAGAGGCAAGCATAGGTTACCTGTTTCCTCAAACTTCTGCTATTTACCATGATGCTGGCTGGTCTGTGCCCATACCCCAGAGCCCTCAATTTCCAATCTTTCCAAAAGGTATCTGCCTCCACATTTGATACCCTGAGTGGTCCAGCTTTACCAACCCTCCAGATAAAAGAGACTTCCAGAAGTTCACCCCCACCCCACCCTGTGAGAAGGAATCTCCATCCGCCTCAGCTTTAGACAACCACATCCTTATCACATACCTAACTCTCCTCACATAAGACTCCATCACCAGTGAGGTGGCACAATGAGTGGAGCTGCTGCCCAACAAGGCCAGTGACCAGGTGCACCCCTGATCTCCTGCATTCTTTGCACATTCTCTCTCTGACTGCATGGATTTTCTCCAGCTGGTCTGGTTTCCTTATACATCCCAGAGATGAATGAATTGGTTTATAAATTGTCCCTTCTACATGTAGATGAGTGGTTAAGCCTGGGGGATATGGGGAGCATCAATGATAGGTGTAGATAGATTAAATGCAAGCAGGCTTTTCCCACCCATTGAATGTCGGTGAGATAAAAACTAGACAGGGGTAAAGGTGAAGAGGAAATGTTTAAAGGGAACATTAGGGGGAACTTCATCACACAGAGAGTGGTGTGAGGGTGGAATGAGCTGTCACCTGGGAAATACATATCTCCTAGCTCGCTAAATTCACTTTGTAGGACCTCAACCCACTTTTGTTTCTCTACATGCACCATGGCAACTTACTGTTCACCCTTCCCTTTCAGAATGGACTGCAGCCATCCCAAGACATCCCTGACCCTTGGTCCCACAAGACCTGTCTGTGACCACAGAAGTGCACCGCCCATAATGGCCCCATAATTGGAATCATCTCTGCTGCAACCAATCATCACTGCATTCCTGGGCATCAATCACATAATCCTCCTCCTCTTCCCAAGAAGAACTGATCCCTTCTTGAAAAAGACACAGTTAAGGGGAATATGTGAGAGTGAAAGATAATTTGCAACTTGTTTAGGCAATTAATTTATCACGGATGCATTTTAAAATTTCAGGTTACCACTGGCCCAAAAAAATAGTGGTCAAAGTAACAAAAATGGAAGAATAAACACTTACAAGCTCAGGTCGTCCCAAAGAGCTGAGTAATTTAGAAGTGTGTTCACCATGGCAACGTAGGGAAACACGATAGTAAATTATTTTCCAGCAAGCTCCTACAAATAACGAAATAATGCCTCTATTTTGGCAATATTATTTCATTAAAATCAGTTAGGAAAAAAAATCAGAAATATTTATCTTCGGTTCTTGAAATAACAGAATGACGTCTTATATTTATCAAAGAAGCTCTGGACTGTGACCACCAAATTTGGAAAAATTTCTTAATTAATAATATTAAACCTCTTTTTGTTTGGTAAACTCTACCATATTTGAACGTAGGATTTCCTATTTTGCTGTTGGTCTTCCTCTCGTGAACTAGGCCTAATTTGGATATTTATAGCAATCCTGTACTTTATAATGGCCAGGGACAAGAATGCATCAATGTCTCAAGTTGCTTAATCGAAAAAAGAATGTATCTATTTACTTCCCATTGATTTAATGGGAATTAAATTGTCCTTACACACAGCGTGGGATTCGAACGCTGGCATCGTAATAGTGTTGCATTAACCACTACGTCCAGGACCAAACTACCTAACACTTGATTCCATAATTGAAAACACACAGAGGCAAAACAAATCTCTGTTGATTTAATGGGAAAGAAAGAATGATGCATTCTTGCTAGAGCTACTCCATATAAACCCGACACATGCAGTCCAAAGACCCTAACCCTAACCCACCTGCTGATAAAATGAGGCTCATCCCTTTTGAAAGTTGTATTCCTCTATCATATTTCATAGTAGACCTCTATTGTAAAATAATTCATAATAAAATCTGCCGATGATCACAAATATCGGAAATCAAAATCATAACAATACTGGGAACTGTGCAGAAGATGTAATTGGCACAAGTAATGTTTCCTAAAAATAGGACTTCCTGTGTGTGCTTCACCACCTCAATATTGTAACAATAAATGTATTCCACAGCCAGCTTTGTAGGAGAGGCCATGTTTACGGAATACAGGCACATATATTTATATAAAACAAATTAAATCTTTGTGAAGGATTCTTTCTTATTCAAAGTTCTCTCGAACTTTCCAAATTTCACACACGAAAATGAAAATTTCTTCAGAAGCACAAAACGACGAGACCAATAAATTTAGTAAGAACACAGAAATGCTGAAGAAACTCACAGCGTTCATCGGAGGTAAAGATACATCACCAAGGTTTCAGGCCTGAGCCTTTTCTAGGCCTGAAACATCAGTGTCTTTACCTCCGATGGACGCTGCAAGACCTGCTGAGTTGCTCCAGCATTTCTGTGTTTTTACTACAATCACAGCGTCTGCAAACTTTAGTGTTTCAGACCAACAAATTTGCCTGTGTGAAACATTTCAGCCCTACGTGTCTATGGGTGCCCTATCAATTTTCCTTTGTTCTTGGCAGGAAACAACAGCATTTCCATGGGGAAAAAAATATTTTGTTCAGCCTTTGATGTTTGTTCCAGGATTCATGTTGCTTTGTAATGGACCAAACTACCTTTCACTTCTTTTCCAGCAAATGCAGGCTTAAAGGACATCTGGACAGATCAACAGTGCCAATTCGAAAACTCAAACATATATGGCACAAACCTACATTCAAGTACAATTAATATGTATTTCAATAGTAGAGACCTAATACCCTGAATACATCTGATCTCAGAAGCTAAGCAGGCACAGGCCTGGTCAGTACTTGGAGGGGAGACTGCGTAGGAACACCAGGTGCTGTAGGTTTCTGTGAGGGGAGCCGGTCAAAATGGCGACACTCTGGTAGACAAAAGTTAAAGAATTTCATGCATGTTACATTATAAATGAAATATTGCGGTGACAATAATGGAACCTTTACCTAACTTCTGGACATCCAATGAGAAAGAATATTTTTTTAAAAATAATAATCCTGGTTGTCTTCACTGGTGAGGGAATTGTTCAAGATGTGTCAGGTTCAGAGGGGGCTCAGTAATTACTCTTCCTGGGAAATGAAGGAGCCTGGTTAAATTTTGCTGGCAAGGTATATCAAGGGTCAGCATTAAGGAGCATGAGAAAGAGAAAAAACACCAGGATAAGAACCCAAAAATTTAAGAATCTTAGTGGTGATATTGGTCCATTATGTAGGGACACTTATGGCAGAAACCATGTGGTTTTACATGGAATTTGATTATATGGAAAAAAGGTGCCATGAGTAGCATAGCAGTTAACAAATACCATTACTGTATAACAGCAGTGACCAGGGTTTGCATCGGGTACTGTCTATGAGGAGTTTGTAGGTTGTCCCCGTGTCTGTGTGGATTTCCTCCAGGTGCTCCTCTCTTCTCCCATGTTCCATAGACGTACAGTTAGTAGGTTCATTGGTCACATGATCCTATTTGGGTCTTGTGGGTCAGAAGGGCTTATTTTTGTGATGTATCTCTAAATTATAAGAAAGTCACAGAATTTGTTCCAGAGAGGACAACCCGATTATGCTGGATTCATCTTTCTAATTTATAACTGCGCACACATAGGATAAGGAGCATTTTCCACCCTGATCTACCCAAGTCAAATGTAAAAGATCTTTGACCGTAACAGGATACGATTGCAGACGTTGCATCTGCCTCTTGAAGATCAGATGCCAAAATCTTTGAAAAAAGGCACCATAATTCAGAAGAAAACAGAGGACTTCTCTTCCATTGGCAGTACGAATCAAATATTTATAAATGCAAATTATGTCAACCATTTAAAAACACACCTAGATCACCGTGCAATTGCAGAATGGATTTGGTCAGTAGTTTGAAATGTAAAAATTTTGGCTGTTTCCTCCATATCTTTTGAGTCAACCATGAACATGTTTAGTCAAAGTTTCTCCTTAAATTCCATGCCACAGCTTTCTGAGTTAAAATAAAAATATGAATGCATGGGGTGGTTATGGCTTTCAGAGGTTCAGAATAAATGGAAAGGATGCTTCTGGCTTTGTTAAGAAACACAAGCTGTAACAATGCCACACAGACCTCTGTTCTTCTGACAAATGAGTCGTTGAAGCAGGTGAAAAACAAGCACAAATATTGGTTCAATTAAATGCTAACACATTACACTGCAGGGAGAAAATGAAGCCCTGGCTGAAAGATTACAAATTATTTTGCTTGGTTTGGCTTGACCACATTTGAATGGCTTTCGACACAACCCATTGAAAAAGTAGTGATAATAATTTCTTTAATTACAAGCTGTCAGAGTTTAATTTTGTTCCGAGTACATCCTGTACAGCATATCTCCATATCACCTTAGTGGAAACTGGCTAGAATACTGTATTGTTAAACTTCCGATGAAATATGTTGCATTATGTTAAAAGCTCCGGGGTAAAGGCACCAACGGGTGAACGCTTTGTTAGCAACACCGTGAGCTGGCTTCGGGAATTTTTCAAGGAAACTGTACTGAGCATATTGCTGTAATTAAGGCAGCTGCTTTAATAACGTTTACATTTGCCACTTTTATGGCATTTTTTTCTGATCCAAGTCCCTTTTTGTTTAAATTTGATCTTTTGCACATGTTGAAGCCCTTGTTTGCATAGCAACCAAACTTTTCTCTGCATTGGTAAAGGATGTAATTTTACCCTTACAATGAGAATGTACCCACACCTGCATTTTCTCGGACTCCTTTACAGCCAAGCTAGGCACACGGTGTAATTCTGTTGTACCTGGCACTCCCGGCCTTGTGCTACATAGATCCTTAGCAGGGGTGAGTGGGAGCAAGGAGTTGATAGCAAAGATTTATCTGGAAAATATTCACAGTACTGTAAAACTGATGATCCAACATGCTGGGTAGACGAGAGCATCTTTCCAGATGCTATTGCACAGCAGACATTTAATCAATTTTTTTGAATTTTCCAGTGAAACTAGTTAAGTTGAAGGGAATACTGAAACAGAACATGAACTCTATAAAGGGAAGGTAGGTTCTGGCATAGCTGTGCAGCCTGTTATCCAGTAGTAAACCCCAGCTCGAGATGTCCAATTCACACCCCCTTGACTCCTGGTCCCAAATCCCCAAAGCTTTAGGAGGCCATCAGCCCTCAAGCACTTTTGGGAGGCCTGATCACCTTCACCAGCCCTGGACCCACTTCCAAGTTCCTGGAAGCCAGATGCCTGCAGCCTGGTGGGAGGCCTTCAGCTGTCGAGGCCTGAGCTGGAACCTGGCATGGAAACCACCATCAGCTGTGTGTGCCAGACAGCCATCCATCAGGAGTGGCAGACACCTCCCAGGATGTTTTCCTGCAGCTTGGCCCTGGCTGACCTGACCTTTTACTTCCCAGTTGGGTTTTCTTCAGTGTTTCCCCTTCTAGCATCTGAGGAGGGTTGTGCTCTTGCGCTCTGGAATCCTGCACCAATCCACCACATCCTCCTGGCTCTGCACCCTCCAGGTCCGACTGCTGAAGGTGGGCATTGCCATTTGGCTACAGAACTCCAAAAATCTTTAATGTAAAATGCACCATCAGCTGGTGGAGAATGCTGCAATGAGAATATTTGGATACAGGCAAGGAATAGGTAGTTGAGAAAAGAGGGGCTAAAGCTTCACAAATGGAGTTTAACATAGGAAAGTGTAAGATGGCATAATTCAGAAGGAAGAATCCAAAGAAAGACTGTTACTTAAATGGAGAGAGATTACAAATGTACAGAGGTAATCATCTGTATGAACTCCTAAAAGTGCACGGAAGTGAAGCAAGTAATTAAGGAAAATGCTACACTAACACTCATTGCAAAGAGTTTGAAAATTATATTTAAATTATGGCATCATTTAGTGAAGTCACACTTGGAGCAATGTGTCCAATTTTGATTCCCTATTTAAGGAAGTAGACACCAGCATCAAATAGTGGACGCCTGGAATTCTCTACCCCAGAAGGCTGTGGATGCTAAATAATGGAGACAAGTATATTTTTGGTGTACATCTACTTGCGGGCGATGTGGAAATGACAACAAAGAAGAGCCGAGGCCTGGGGCAGGTCGGTTGTGACCATGTTGATTGAGGGCTAAGATGGCCAACTCCGCTCCCATTTCCTTGTGATCTATGCAGCTCTCCCACATCTACTTTTCCACCCTTGGTGCTGACTGGTCATCATTGAACCTCCAGCCATTTGGAAGTGAAACACTTCCATCCTAATCTACTCCCCACCCTACACTTTATTTTAGACTGTTCTGCAAACCCACAATTTTTACCAACTCTGCCTAATGCATCTCCTTTCAACCTGTGTTGCTCCCCCTCCACCACTTCTTAATTTTAAAAAAAATTTAGACATAGAGCAGGGTAACAGGCCAATTCAGCGCTACGAATGTGTACCGCCCAATTTGAACGTCATTTACCAACTTCCGGGTATGTTTTTTGAAGGGTGGGAGGGAACATGAGAAAACCCACACAGACACAGGGAGAATGTACAAACTTTGTTTGTTGTCATTTCCCGCAAGTAGATGTACACCAAAAATATATTTGTCTCCATTATTTAGCATCCACAGCCTTCTGGGGTAGAGAATTCCAGACGTCCACTATTTGACGGGCAGTGCGGGATTTGAACCCCAGTCCAGTCCCAATTGCTGGCACTGTATAAAGGCATTGCGCTAACCGCTATGCCAACCCTGCCACCCATTTTATTTTATTTAGTTTTATTTTTCAACATTTTATTTAGATCTGCCCATTTCTTGCAATTCCTGATGAAACATTATGGCCCAAAACCTTGCTGATAAATTGTCAGCCCTGCTGACTTCCTCCAGCATTTTAAGTGCTTCGCCAGGTTTCCAGCATCTGCTCTCTCTCTTGTTCACCTAATACATCTTTGAAATTTTGCACTCAGTTTTTGCCTGACACCATATCTGTGAAGGGTTCCTTTGCCACCTTATAAGCACCATTACAATTTGTAAAAATGGGTGGCCCTGCACTTTAAATGACCCTGGCCTTTAAATAGCAATGAGGTTCCCTTTTCCACGGTCCAGTGGCTTCTGCATTGTAACAGAGACCTGGAAATCAATAGAGATCAGAGGAGACAATGAAGTCAAAATGTATACAGATGAAAGTGGTTGAAAAATAGAACCAAAGGTAAGTGGAGGTTATGGATATTTTGACTTGTGGAAGAGCACCAGAAAGCACCATGCCCTCCATAATATTTGGGACAAAGACACTCCGACCCCCCCCCCCTCCCCACCAATATTTGTCTCTGAGCTGCTCATTTCAAAATTTGTATTTTGACATTTCCACATCTGCCTCCTGAAGAGTGTACCTGATCTGTTAGATATAGGTTTGGGCATTTTCATTATGTTGAGAATTCTTCTGTCATCAACATTTGAGGCTTTCCTTGGAAGACCAGTCCCTTTGCAAGTACGGAGTTCTCCAGTATGCTACTGCTTCTTAATGATGTTCCAAACAATTGATTTTGGTAATCCTAATGTTTGGGTGATGTTTCTTGCTGTTTTTATTCTGGTTTTTCAGCCTCATAATGGCCTTTTTTGACCTTCATTGGCTCAACTCTGGTCCTCATGCTGAAGAAAGGCTGCTACAGACTCCAAAGGTGATCAAAAGCTGAGAAGCCAGCCCAGCTCTTTTATACCTGCTCCGACCGATGAAGCAATGACACCTGCCTGATTAATTGCAAGTACCTGTGAAGCCAAATGTCCCAAACATTATGGTGCCCTGAAATGAGGGGGACTATGTATAAAAAGTGCTGTAATTTCTACAAGGTCAAACCAAAATGTATACAAATAACCTTGAAAATATGGAATGTGCAATTTTATTACATGCAAATTGTTTGATTACAATTTTAAAAACTGTGGGGCACAGGGGAAAATAAAGGAAAAAAGTGTCTTTGTCCCAAACAGTATGCATATGTTTACAGATTACATTCTCTTCCTGAAGGACACAAACTGGAGAGCGATAATGAAAAAGTAAATTTTCAACATCCATATGCCTTTCCAAGTTAACCTTCCTTTACACATTCCAGCTAATTGGAGAAGATTTTAAATAACCCGTTAATCCATGACTGTTGGTTTGGAGCCTATGCCAAAAATGGTTACACCCAGCTACCCACAAGGCAAATTCAACTACTTGCAATAATTGGAATTGCATTATCAAATATCCACTAACAATGTCTTTTAGTTTGCAAAGCTCCAATATTATTGAAAAATAATGCTTGTTGTTAAATCTGTTTCAAAGCAAATTTCCCATTTTACTCTGTGATTATTCCAAATATAGGTATTGCATATGGTGAGAGAAAGACCGTTAAAAAAAAACTAATTAGTTGTAAATTTCCTACCCACTGCTGCATATACTGTGTGATACTCCAGTCAATAGCACCATCATCCTTGACTGCTGAGTAGAAGTGAATTAACACCAACCTGTGTCACAAATTCACTTAATCTGTATTGCCCAATCAGCTGCCTGCTGCTCTGAGGTTTTCAAATCCAACTGCCTGAGTCACCTGACTCATTTGCCTTCAAATAAAATCCCTGTTGAAGTCTGTTACAAGACAATAAATTTATATCCTATGATCATAGCAAATAATTATGTGCAACGCAACTGATCCAAATGACAACTCAAGTGAACTTTTATATTGGAAAAAATAAGCACTGCACATGAAATAAAAACATCTGTGGAATATGAAGCCGAGTTAAGGTTCCAAATTCATGATCTTTCATGAGAACTGAGATGAGTTAGAAACCTAACACATTTTAAGATGCAGGGGATGGGTTGAGAACTCAAGGGGATGTCCATGATAGGACAGAGATTAAACCCCGGAATCATATGAAACTCATGACACAGTACAGTACGTAGCCCTTTGTATATGCACCTTTCATTAAAGGGCTTCCCAATCTAATCTCACCTCTAGCACTATGTCCATAAACCTGATGATCACATATGTTCAAATGCATTTCAAGGCTAAAAAAGGCTGAGGGTTTCTCCATCTATAATCCCTTTAGAAAAGGAATTCCAGATTTTTGCAGTAAAAAGATTTTCCTTCCTTCCCTCCAAATTCTTCTGCCTGTTACTTTGAGTCTATGCTCCCTAGTTTATGATCGCTCTGCTTAGCGAAAGGGCTCCTTCATATTTACTCTGCATTAGGCAGTCATGTAGCATCTATGGGTTGTAAAGGATCAACAATGCTTTGAGCCTGAGCCCATGCCCCTTGACCATTCTCTACTTTCAATATTATGCGAGGTGCCTCCAGGAGAATGATTCCAAGAAAAGCATCTAGTCCGGATGGAGTACCCAGCTGAGTATTGAAAGCCTGTGCTGACCAACTTGCCAATATCTTCATGGATATCTTGCTCATCTCAGGACGTGGTACCCATCTGTTTCAAATAGGCCTCAATCCTACCTGTGCCCAAAAAGTATGTTATAACCTGCCTAAATGACTACTGACCAGTGGCACTCACATCCACAGTGATGAAATGTTTTGAGAAACTAGTGTTGAAGCATATCAGCTCCTGTCTGAGCAGCCACATGGATCCGATCCAATTTGCCTGCCGCATCAATAGGTCTACGACAGATCCCATCTCACTGACTTTACACAAAGCTCTGGAAATATGGACACTAAAGACACTCATATCAGGATTCTTTTTATCCACTACAGTTCGGTATTTAACATGATTATCCCTCAAGACATCAGCGAACTCCAAGACCTGGGCCTCAATAGACCCCGCTGTGTAATTTGGTTCTGGATTTCCTCACCTCAAGACCACAATCATAGAATTGGGAAGAACAGCTCCTCCACCATCTCCATCAGTACCAGGCTGCATACTGCCTCCTGCTCTTCTGTGTGACTCGATATGACAACACTATCGACAAACCTGCTGACAATATCATAGTGGTGGGTTGTCTAAAAAGGGGCGATGAATCAGCATACATGAGGGAAATTGAAAACTCATGTAGGATTTGATTATGAAGGGAAAACTTCAAAGTGATCACTGGGGATCAGAGGTGGACAAGGTGAGTAAATTTAAATTTCTGGGAGTCACTATAATGGGAGGACCTGTCCTGGACCAAAAGTACTCATGTCATTGTGAAGAAAGCACATCAGTGCCTCTAACTGGATGGCATTAACATCGACTTCTCCGACCTGCTCGCCTACTCTCCATTTTCCCACCCTTCTCCTTCCCTTTGTCTTCTCTAGCTCTCCCTGCCCTTCCAAAGCCATCTTCCCTCCCACTGCTTGCTGGTGTGCCCTCCCTCCCATATCCACCTATTGCCTCTTGCCTTTTGGACCGCGCTCCTCCCCCTGCTCCTCCCCTCTACCATTTTGTTCGGGTATCTGCCGACATTTTCCTATACCTTGATAAAGGGCTCAAGCCCAAAATGATGGTTATGATTCTTTATCTTTGCTACATAAAGGACACTGTTTGACCAGCTGAGTTTCACCAGCATTGTGTTTTTACATAAGAAATAGGAGCAGAAATAGACTATTCAGCTCATTGATCATTCTCCACCATTCTATAAGATCATGGCTGATCTGTCAGTGGACTCAGCTTCACCTACCTGCCTTTTCCACTTAACTCTTAGTTCCCCTACTATGCAAAAATCTAACATGTCATAAATATATTTAACTTGGGAAGAAGATTAATGACTCTCAGGGAAAAGCAATTCCTCCTCATCTCTATCCTAAATCTACTCCCTCAAATTTGAGTCCATGTCCCTAGTTCGAGTCTAACCATTCAACGGAAACAACATTCCTGTCTCTGTCTTATATATCCCTCTCATATTTTTATATTTTGTGGTGCACTGAGGTAGCAACGAGCAAGCACAAAGCTCAAAAGACTATACAACTGGCTTCATTCCAGTAAAAGTCTGAACACCAGTTCAAGCCTTGGTGGCTCCCCGTGTGACTTGATCAGGAGGGGCCGGCTCAGGTTTATATTCAGGTCGGCTGATTGACAGACAGCCAGGTGGAGTCAGCCCCTTGAGGTGATCTTCCTGCAGGTACAGAGATCGCCCCCTGCAGTAGGCTGGTGGTCATATCACCACATATTTTTTAAAGAATTCCCTCTCATTCTGACTGGCTGCATCACAGTCTGGTATAGGGACACTAATACCCCTGGGCCTAAAGCCCTCCAAAAGGTAGTGGACACAGCCCAAGACATCACAGGCTAAACCCTCTCCATCGTTGAGAAAGTCTATAGGGAATGCTGCCATCAGAGAGCAGCAGCAATCACCAAGGACCCACACCACCCAGCACAGCACCTTATAGCCTGAATACGCCTGAGATTGTCTAATCTCAGAATCTAAGCAGGCTCAGTACTTGGAGGCGAGACTGCCTGGGAACACCAGGTCCTGTAGGTTTCTGGGAGGGGCGCTGGACAAAGTGGTGACTCTCTGCCTGCCTTACGGTAGACAAAAATTAAAGAATTTCATGTATGTTACATTCTAAATGTAGTATTACGGTGACAATAGTGGAAACTTTACCTTTACATGCTCTGTTCTCGCTGCTACCATCAGGAAAGAGGTACAGGTGTCACAAGACTCACATCACCAGGTTCAGGAACAGCTGCTACCCCTCCACCATCAGACTCCTCAACCACAAACTCAATCAGGGGCTCATTTAAGGACTCTTACTTGCGCACTTTATTGATTTTTTTTCTCTCTCTGTATTGCACAGTTTGTTCACGTGTGTACATTGCTTCTTGAGTACAGTTTATTGCACTAGCAATAGTGGTAATTCTGCCTCGCCCACAGCTGAATCTCAGGGTTGCATGGGATGCCATGAATGTACACTGACAATAAATCTGAATGCTGAACTTGAACTTTTTCTTCTGAATTCCAGCGAGTATAGTCACAAGCCACTCAATCTTTGCTCATAAACAAACCTCCTCATTCCTGGAATCAACCTGAAACACACACACAAATGCTGGAGAAACTCAGTAGGTCCAACAGTGCCCTGATGTAGCAAAGGTGAAGATGCATCACCAACGTCTCGGGCTTGAGCCCTACAGAGGGGCACTGTTGGACCTGCTGAGTTCCTCCAGCATTTGTGTGTTTTTTTTACTTAACCACGGTGTCAACAGAATCCTGTGTTTAACCGAGAGAACCTCCTCAGCATCACCTCCAAAATCAGTATACTTTTTAATCAAGCAGAGAGACCAGAACCACAGGCAGTGCTCCATGTGTAGCCTCATCAGACCTATGTATAGTTGCAGCAGAATCTTCCTGCTCTTAAATTAAATCCCTCTAGCATGGAAGACCAAAGTCCCATTTGTCTTCTTGATTACCTGTTGCACCTGCAAACTAACCTCTTGTGATTCATGGATAAGCACTCCCAAATCCCTTTGCACAATAGCATGATGCAATCTTTCACCATTTTAATAATAATTTGATCTTTTATTTTCCCTTCCAAAGCCTTATTTTTATCTGGCACAGTTCCTCAAATACTACTGTCACTGTACACAAACACACAATAATACGTGTACTGTATATGTTTAAGACACATGAATGAATCCATGTATATATATGACTGGATTGCTAGGTTATATAAATTAAAATCATTCAGCCAGGGATTAATGTAATTTGCTTGAATAAATTATTTTCTTTGATGGCACATTAAACAAGTTAAAGAGCTATTTCAAATTGTGCTCTACAGGCCTCTGATTAATTATTACTTTTCCCAGAGCTATTTTCCATGTATTTATCTTTGCTGGCAAGCTAAACAAAACAAACTGCTAGGCACCAGTTTTTCAGAATTTATCAAGTTAATTACTTCCTGCATGATGAGGCAAAGCCAAAGCAACAATTACAGAATTTAAGTAAAATTATTTTGACACATGATTGATTTGGGTGAAATGCTTCCTCGGGGATTTCAGTTACCTCAATGCCTGCTACTTAATTTTTTTTAAAAATAAGAATGTGAGAATTCTGCAAAATATTATTAATCAACTAATCGCTGAAATATCTTGGCTGGATATGGACTTTTTTTTTATAAACCACTCATTAAAAATAAAATCACAGCTGACTACATCTTGGGTACTGCATGCATTAAAAAAAATTAGCGGATTGTTTATGAGCCATTTGCCCCAAACTGCAATTTAACATTAAGGCCAAAAGGTTGCAGAGCGCAGCACACCCATGGTTGAGATGGGTGAGTGCCCCACTCTTATCTAGCCTCGACCCATGAAGAACAATATACTGAATGACAGAGCTACCTGCCTGGAATGGCAGAATCTGATCGTACAGATGGGAAGCAGCAAACAACTCTCATGAGGCACTGAGAGACAGCACTCCACCTACCCAGCTTTGCTGTTTGTCGAGGGTCTCTACTGTTGGAGATGGTCATTAAAAGTAATTGTTGTGAAGCAAATGTTCCTTACGTTTAAAAGTCACGAATCCCACCTGGTCTTTAAATTAAAACCACCAAACGCTTTAAATTTATTGCTAACTTAAATAATTTAAAGCTCGCAATTTATTCTCATCTCTTTTCCTCATCTCCATTCAAACATGAGTGCAGAAGGATTCCAGCAAGCTCATCCCACACCACTGAAGTCTGGCAATGGCGCAGCTGGAACCTGGATCATTATTGCAAATTACATTTGGATTTGTTAGAAGATATAATAATCAGTGCACTTCTGCAAAGAATGAAAACGTGGAAATTCATCATCCGACAGTCCAATTCTGAGCTTCCAGTTTTCTAAGCCTGTTTCTTTTTGTTTTTTTCTATGAATTACTTTATGTTCATTGCTTGCAAGAATTCAAAAAATCATGGCTCATGTACATATTACTTCCTGATTTGTGAATGGCGATGCTATTTATGCAATTAGCCACCTTAGTTGACCTGATTAGAATATGGTGACCTGCAGCTTTGTCTTGTTTGAAACAAATGGCTTGCTAAGCTATTTCAATCGACGCTATTGCACAGGGGTTCCTTGTAAGTCAGACAATTTGGGTAATGAAGGACAACAATGAACCAGTTAGCTTTATACAGGAATCCTCCAACTTGGATGCTGACCAAGGGATTACCAGACTGGAATGAAGCTTGTAAAAATAACAGTGACAAGTTCGAGCAGTGACGGTGCTTTGGCTGTAAGTGGAACATGTTATGTCACCGTTGAAATATTGAAAAAGGGCATGTTGTTATCAGAAATAAAAACAAAAAGCTAGTAATTCTCAGCAGCTCCACTAGCATTTGTAGAGTGAGAAACAAAGTGAACATTGCAAGTTGTCATCAACCATCGGAGAGCAGCAGCAATCATCAAAGACCCTCCCCACCCAGCACACGCACTGTTCTCACTGCTGCCAACAAGAAAGAGGTACAGGTGCCACAAGACTCTCACCACCAGGTTCTGGAATAGCTGCTACCCCTCCACCGTCAGACTCCTCAACAGCAAACTCAATCAGAAACTCATTAAAGGACTCTTACTTGGGCACTTTATTAATTTTCTTTTTGTTCTCTTGGTATTGCACAGTTTGTTTACATTCATTATTTGTTAACGTGTTTTATGCTATGTACAGTTTATTTTTTTGTACTACCAATTAGTGGTAATTCTACACGCACCCACAGGAAAAAGGAATCTCAGGGTTGTACGTGATGTCGTGTATGTACTCCGACAATCTATCTGAAATCTGAACTTAAATTACATTTTTTATTGAAGTTCATCCTCAGATATGAGATAAATATTGCAATTATATATTTATTACTAGGAAAGTAGTAACATAATCCATGCTTTCACAATTTATGTGAAATTAACTTGTTCAAATATTTACCATTGCTCCTTAACTGGGATGGCTGGCGTAGTGGTTCGCACGACACTGTTACAGTGGCAGCTACCAGAACCAGGGTTCAAATCCCGTGCTGTCTGTAAGGAGTTTGTACATTCTCCCTCTATCTGCGTGGGTTTCCCCAGGGTGCTCTGGTTTCCTCCCACTGTTCAAAACCTACCCAGAGTTGTAGGTCAATTGGGTGTAATTGGGCGGTATGGGCTTGTGGGCTGAAAGGGCCTGTTACCGTGCTGTATGTCTAAATTTTGTGACATGTTAAACCCCTACACCTTTGTTATTAATTCACAATCTAATTACACTTCTAAAGTCTTTCAGAATATTGGTTTCCTTCCCTTTTTCAATGGTAAAGTGGCACAGCCTTCCAAAAGTAAATGAAAGTTTAAAAAGAAATAGTACATACTGTTCCAATGAAAGATTTTCACACTGAAACATTAACTATTTCTTCTTCCACGGGTGCTCCCTGACCGGCTAGGTTTTTCCAGCATTTGGTGTTTTTAATATCAGCCTTACAAGCCCTTCTCAACTTTTCATTCCCAGTGTCATTCTTGGGAATCATTATTCCCCTGATAGTTCTGCTGTTCAAGCAACAAGAAGTATTTTAAATGCAACCAAACCTGTTTTTGTGACTACTTTCCACAATCCACACTCACAACATGCATTACATTTCTTTTCAAAACATCCAATACTTTTGTTCTGCAATGCAAAAATAAAAAAATAATTACTTGCTCATATGAATACAAAAAGCTTCAGCAACAAATCCAACAATTTATTTTCCATATTTAACTTGTTCTTCCTTTTTTTTATTTTTCACACTATGAACCATATTAACCAAAATACACACAAGCATTTCCCTCTTGAATATACACAGTGTCATTTTCTCTCCTTTTCCCCCCTCCCTTCCCTCCCTCCTTCCCACTAAACGTCCAACATATACAATATAATAAACCCATTAAACAATGTCATCACACAATGAAAATAAACAAGAAAATTGTGTCATCTACTTTTACACACTGGGTCAGTTCATTTCGTCTTTTTCTCATTCTATGGAAGATCTGTGTACTTCTCTATGATCTGTTTATTCCTCTCCACTGTTACCTATCTTTTTGGCGGCACAGTTAGTGTAGCAGTTAGCGCAACACCTTTACAGCGCAAGCGATCAAGAGGGGGATCAGAATCCCGTGCTGTCTGAAAGGAGTTTATATGTTTTCCCCATGTCTACATGAGTTTTCCCCGGTGGCTCCGGTTTCCTCCCACTGTTCAAAATGTACTGGGAGTGTAGGTTAATGGGGTGTACATTGGGTGGCATGGACTTGTGGACCAAAATGGCCTGTTTCTGTGCTGTATATCTAAACTTAAAAATTTTAAATTTAAATTTATTTTAAAAAATCTACCTGCATTCAATTTTCTTTCTTTGTGAAGAAATTTTTACTGAATCTTTTTATTGCCTAATGAAATACCCTCTTCAATCTCTGGCAACGTCTTGTAACTTGAGTCACCCGTCAAATTATTAACGAAAAGGAAAACAAACAAAATGCTTGGTTCATTTGTTCACACAGTCTGAGTGTCAGCGGCACAGTCACCTGTCTCTGTTATTTGCATTTTGCCCAAATCTATCTCACGAACCACTGCTGATACTATAAATCCATGCCAATTATTGTCCCCTACTTTCCCAGGCACCTGGCAACAAGGAACTTGGACATGAATCTAAGATTGTCCATTGAGTTTTCTGAGATGGTGCTAAAGGATTGGCAAATCTTAAAGTGGTGTCCAACAAATGCACAAAGAATTAAGATGGAAATTATCCATTTGGCCTAACTTGTTCTACATTAATTCTAATTCAGATATTCAATTTCTTTTACATGTGGTATTCCTCATTAAACTGTACATAGCATAAAACATGTAAACACGTATTACCTTTTTTTCCCTTATAAAAATCATCAACCAGATTGTAACATTTTGCACCTCCTCATCTCTTATCATATTTCATACATGTGCGGATTTTTGGACACAGCGGTTTCTTGGTACCTTTAATGTTTTGTTATGAATTTTTATCTAGTTGATGTAGAAAATGGTCAATGCCCTTTTAAGGAATTTTCTTTCACATTCCTTCTAAAAACGATTTCAAAGGATTTACATATTCCTCTCATTTCCATGAAACTGAAGAATAATAAGTGAACTTCAGATAACAATTTTAGGACAGGGAACAAGATCATTGAGAAATACTAAAAAAAATCCTTCTTTCCTAAAGGAACTCAGGACCCAACAAATGATGTCATTGCTTTGTTCTCAGGTTTTCTGGGTGACCGTTGAAAGCTTCATTTTATTCATTTTATATGCTTCATTTCATCAACTTTCTGTAAAATACATAAAATGGCCATTGATTTCTAAGAATAGGCTCACAATTTAAATTTGTACTTTATTTTTTTCTTTTCCAATATTTTTATTTAAATTGAAATTCTACATTGAAAAATATTTGGTCAAAACAATAATGCATTACACTTAAATCATACCAGTTCGTCCAAGGTACACCATATCCTCAATCAAACAAATTATATTATTGTAATATTTTATTATAAAAAGAAAATCTAAACCCATTGCCAAAAACAAAGCTGTTTGGCAGAGTGGGAAAAAAAATCCCTCTCAGCATGCTAAATGACCTTATTAGTCAACACCTCTGCAGATCAAAGATTTTGAAAGTAATTCATAAAAGGTTCCCAAGTGTTCGAAATTTTAAATTCAAATCGGAAATTGAGCATCTACCGTAATCTTCTCTAAACTTAAACATGATGTCACACAGCCATTGAGCGTGAGGAGGCAGAGCAACGTCCTTCCATCTGAGCAACACTGCCCGCCAAGCGTAATGCCCCTCTCTTCAACAATGCCAAACGAGGCAGTTAAAGGATTAGGCTTAAAATTAAATCTGAACTTTCAAATGTGTTAAATTGACTTACAGCACAAGAATATGAGATTTGGCTCAAACAGATTCCACACACACACCCTCTCTACCTGACCCACTCACCAAAAATACACCACATCCCTTACAAGTACAAATATTTTATGTAATATGGAGAATGTCTTTTATTTTAAAATTTGTTTGCTGTGAGATTTGGGGATTCTGGTCTTCGTTGTAATTCATAAGTATATTTTGAACACAAGCTGAGCAGGGAAAGAACACACAGTGTAAGCTCGTTGTTTACTCTTGTCGATTCGGCTGTGGGAGTAGGCAGCGTCCCGGGGTCTGGAGACTATGCACGTTCAGGGCTGTCCAATGAGCCCTATCTCTGTAGCCTCTGTGCATGTCTAGTGTGCATGCGCTATGGACTGGTGGGGGGTTGGCACATGCATGGGGGGTTGGCGCGGTTGGAGCAGATAGTAAGCCTGCATTGACTGTAATGGCGGGATAGATAATGGGTGAGTGAGGCTCCGATATTTTCTGTTGACTGTCACACATTAGACGTTAGACATTACATGTTACATTACCGAAGAGACTAGTTGTTACCATTAGTCACGTTAGCAAGGATGATATCATTACCAAATTTATAGACGTTAATAAATAAACTTTAAAACTCATCTGGACTTGGTTAATAATTTATTCAAAAGCATCACAGTAAAGAGCCCACTTAACCTCTGAACGACTTTTTTATGGATAGTAGTCGCTACACACAATTTGGCTTGTGGTCTCATGATAAAGGTACCACAGGAGTTTCCTGTGAAACACTGTAAGATGTTGCCTAGGCCTCACTTTGGCTCCAACACAGAACAACCACTTGAATGCAGGCAGCTGGAACTAATCAGTTAGTTTATTATCAGGAGTTGGATTCCCTCCATCTACAGTTCCAGCTCAGCAACGTGTCAAGGGCGTTGGTGAGGAAGGGTTCATCAGTGGGGGGGGGGGGGGGAGGGGGGAGAGGTGCGTCAGAAAGATTGGAGGCATTGGAGGTGAGGAGGGTGAGTGGGAGAATTAAAACGGAAATTAAGTAAACAAGAAAAACACAAAAGTAAAAGTGAAGAAATGAAGGAAAAGAAAATAATAAAATCCAGTGGATGGGATCATAATTTGATTAAATCCTTCGCTTATCACGGGAAATCTGGTAGAAATTATGTGCCTACAAGCTAAGACATGCAGATGTGGCTTCCAATTTTAAACTAAAAGTAACACAGCAAGTTTGATGTGCAATATGGGGAAAGCTTATCATGAAAAAAAATCAGTTGCCCATCTTCATTGTGTTCTGAAAGGGTAGAGGTTCAGCTGCATCTTTCAAAAAGAATCCGGACAAATATTCCATGGGAAAGATTTGCAGAACTACAGAGGAGAGGCTACAGAGATAGGGCTCACTGGACAGCCCTGAAATTAGCTGGCATCACCAAAACAGGCCATTTCATTGGAGATACAAATGAACATTATTTAAACGCATTGCATGCAAAGCGAATGTGAACGCCAGCTGCCTCATAGCTTGCAAAGCATTTTAGCAGGGGTTATTTACATTTAAAATTGGTATTTATTTGTAAATCTGTTCCTTAGCTGAGGTTACTCTGAGATTTATGTATCAATATCAGAGAGGATCATCTGCCGCACGGTTATCGGAGGAAAATTTTAGCCAAGTGCATCAAGACTGTCACAGCTTTCTACCATTCTAAGATGGTAAATACAATAACCCAGACTCTACCCATTCCATCTGTAGATCCAGTTGGGTGAAACAGCTATGCATTGAATTGGAGACAATCATCAGAATTAAAATCCATTCCAAAGAAGCCTTACCCTTGCATATCAGTGAAAATGATGCAAGTATTTCAACTTCGAAAAATTTTTTAAAAACAGGAACAAAGAATAAGCTGCTGGAGGGACTCAATGGTTTGAGCAGCATCTATGGGGACAGAGGGATGGTCGACATTTTGGGAGGAGACCCATTATCAGGAATGAGGGTGTAGAAGGGAAGTGACCAGTATAAAGAGGTGAGAGAAGGGGGGTGGGTGAGGCAGCAGCTGGCAGGCAAGAGGTGAACCAGATGAAGAAGGAGATGGGCAGATGGAGCCCGAAGGGGGGGAGGGGGAGGAGAGAGGGAGGGGAGGGGTGGAGTCAGCAGATAGTGGATGGTCCGTGATAGGCAGAGACAGCAAGGAGAGAGAAATAAGAAAAGTAAAATGTGTGAACACTGAAAGGAAAAGCTGATTTGTAATCTAGCATTAAAAGAATGATAATCTCATCAACCAACAAGTATTTTAGCTGTTGAACCAATACAAATCATTTCTCACTTGGAACACCAGTAGGACTCTGGAGACCTGTGCTCCCTGACTGAATCATCTCTGTCAGAATCACCTCTACTTCACCTCTACCTCTCCTCCTGTACATAACGTAAATCAAAAAAGAACTGTAAACAGATAATGAATGTAAACAAACTGACTGTGCAATAATGAGAAAATTAAAACATTAATAAAGTACACGAGGAAGACTCCTTAAATGAATCCCTAATTGACTTTGTTGTGGAAGAGTCTGATGGTGGAAGGGTAGCAGCTATTCCTGAACCTGATGATGCTGATAATGACTACCAGTTGCATAGGATTGCATACATTTGCATACATTTGCATACATTTGCATTGCATACGTTCTGTGCTAATGCCTGAAATAGCTATCAGGCTGTCTATCCCAATCCTCATTTTTAACATCATCCAAAGATTTCCACTTGGGCATCAGGAAGTATTGATATCCATTCCAAACACTCGAGTTGGTCTTTAGTTTTGGAGCCGAGGATCCTGAATTATCAGTTTTACACTGATTCAGCGAGGATCCCGAAAATCAAAGCAAGAACATAACAACTGGAAGTCAAGAAAAATGTAGAACGAAAGGTGTTATGACATAGAGCCGTGACCAAATGCATGAGAAGAGGATGGAATATAAAGCCTGCCTCATCTCATCAAAACAATACATGATTTAGAAGCTTTACACCCCTATCAATAGCCAATCTGAAATACTGTTCTAAAGCGTATACTGCCATTTTGTCACAAATGTTATTAAAGGTCCTATTAGGGAAAAAGGAGAGAATGATAAAATAAAAACAATGCAAGTAGATCATACTATAGACAATAGATACTATCAATATGGTTTCATGAAAGATTTAACTAATCTGTAGCTTTATTGAGGATGTTGGTAGCAAAGGTGATAAGAGAAAGTGAATGTGCTCGATCCGGATTTTCAGAGATATTTGATTTGGCAGCACGTGAAAGATTGATCTATGGTTTCTACTTTCTACATTTTCATGTTCTTATAAATATTTTTATTTATTCGCGAGTTGCAGTTATCACTCAGGATCCTTTAAACTAGAATGGTTGGGGGGAGGGAACAAAATAGTACAGAGCAGTAAGGAGAAGGTTAGAATGCAAACAAAGAAAGTTTGGAGTAAGTATTTGAATATGGATGGGCAGGTGATAGAGAAGGGAAATGCTCTGGAAGAAGATGAAGGGCAATTGGCAGGAAAAGTAAATAATGTTTTTCTTAAAGATGAGGGAAAACAGGGATTAAAAATTGGGAAATCCCTGAAATTCATATATTTTAATGCCAGGAGTATTGTAAAAAAGGTGGATGAGCTGAAGGTGTGGATTGATACTTGGAAGTATGATGTGGTAGTGATTAGTGAGACATGGTTGCAGGAGGGATGTGATTGGCAACTGAATATCCCTGGGTTTCGTTGTTTTAGGTGTGATAGAGTCGGAGGGGCAAGAGGAGGTGGGGTTGCATTGCTTGTCAGGGAAAATATTACAGCGGTGCCTAGGAAGGATAGATTAGAGGGCACATCCACGGAGGCTATTTGGGTGGAACTGAGGAGTAGGAAAGGAGAGGTTACACTTGTAGGGGTGTATTATAGACCACCCGGAGGGGACCGAGACCTAGAGGAGCAAATCTGTAGGGAGATAGTAGATATTTGTGATGAGCACAGGGTTGTAATTATGGGAGATTTTAATGTTCCACATATAGATTGGGAAATACATTCTGTGAAAGGACTGGATGGGTTAGAGTTTATGAAATGTGTGCAAGATAGTTTTTTACAACAATATGTAGAGGTGCCGACCAGAGAAGGAGCAGTGTTAGATCTACTGTTGGCAAATGGGATGGGTCAAATGACGGAGGTTAGTGTTGGCGAGCACTTCGGGTCCAGTGATCATAATGCCATCAGCTTCAATGTCATTATGGAAAGAGAGAAATCAGGGCCAAGGATTGAGGTTTTTGATGGGGGAAAAGCTAGATTTGAGGAGATGCGAAAGGACTTGCAGGGTGTGCATTGGGACAATTTGTTTTATGGGCAGGATGTAGTAGAGAGATGGAAGTCTTTTAAAGATCAGATTTTGAGAGTGCAAAAGCTTTATGTTCCTGTTAGGTTAAAAGGAGGGGCAAAAGGTTTGAGAGAGCCGTGGTTTTCAAGGAATATTGGAAACTTGGTTCGAAGAAAAAGGGAGGCGTACATTACATATAAGAAGCATGGAGTTAAGGAGATGTTTGAAAGATACATTGAATGTAAGAGGAATCTTAAGAGAGGAATTAGGAAAGCTAAAAAAAGGTACTAGAAAACTATGGAAAGCAGGGTGAAAACTAATCCAAAAGAGTTCTACAAATATGTTAATGGTAAGAGGAAAGCTAGAGACAAAATTGGTCCCTTAGAAAATCAGAGTGGAAAACTGTGTGTGGAGCCTAGAGAAATGGGGGAGATATTGAACAGTTTCTTTTCTTCGGTATTCACTAAGGAGAAGGATATTGGAAGATGTGGGATAAAAAAAGCAAATTGGGTAAATATGGGGAATATAGAGATTACAAAAGGTGTAGTTTTAAGGCTTTTGAGGAATATAAAGGTGGATAAGTCTCCAGGACCAGACGGGATCTTCCCCAGGACATTGAGAGAAGTGAAGGAGGAAATAGCAGAGGCTCTGGCGGTAATTTTCCAAATGTCATTAGATATGGGAATAGTGCCGGAGGATTGGCGCATTGCGCATGTGGTTCCGTTATTTAAAAAGGCTTCAAGGAGGAAGCCTGGCAACTATCGGCCTGTAAGTTTGACGTCTGTGGTAGGTAAATTAATGGAGAAAATTCTTAGAGATAGTACTTATAAACATCTGGATAGACAGGGTCTGATCAGGAGCACTCAACATGGATTTGTGGGAGGAAGGTCATGTTTGACCAATCTGATTGAATTTTTTGAAGAGGTGACTAGGAATGTGGATGAGGGTAGCGCAGTGAATGTTGTCTATATGGACTTCAATAAGGCCTTCGATAAGGTACCACATGGAAGGTTAGTTAGGAAGGTGCAGTCTTTAGGTATAAATTTTAAGATAGTCAAATGGATTGAACATTGGCTGAAAGGGAGAGGCCAGAGAGTGGTAGTGGATAATTGTCTGTCAGGTTGGAGGCCGGTGACCAGTGGTGTGCCTCAAGGATCTGTATTGGGCCCATTGTTGTTCGTTATATACATTAATGATCTAGATGATGGGGTGGTGAATTGGATTAGTAAATATGCAGACGATACTAAGATAGGTGGAATAGTGGATAATGAAGAAGGTTTTCAAGGATTGCAGCGGGATTTGGGCTGCTTAGAAAAGTGGGCTGAAAAATGGCAGATGGAATTTAATGCTGATAAGTGTGAGGTGCTTCATTTTGGTAAGAAGAATCAGAATAGGACATACGTGGTAAATGGGAGAGCATTGAGGAATACAGAAGAGCAGAAAGATTTAGGAGTAACGGTACATCGTTCCCTGAAGGTAGAAACTCACATGAATAGGGTGGTGAAGAAGGCTTTTAGTATGCTGGCCTTTATCAATCATTGCATGGAATATAGGAGTTGGGAGGTGATGTTGAGATTGTATAAGACATTGGTGCGGCCTAATTTGGAGTTCTGTGTGCAGTTCTGGTTGCCTAATTATAGGAAGGATATAAACAGAGTGGAGAGAGTGCAGAGAAGGTTTACCAGAATGTTGCCTGGGTTTAAGCATCTGGAGTATGGGGAGAGATTGGACAGATTGGGTCTTTATTCTTTGGAGCGTAGAAGGTTGAGAGGGGATTTGATAGAAGTATTTAAGATTATGAAAGGGATAGACAGAATGGATGTGGATAGACTATTTCCGTTAAGAGGAGGAAAGATTAAAACAAGAGGACATGAGTTAAGAATTAAGGGGCAGAGGTTTAGAGGTAACATGAGGGGGAACTTCTTTACTCAGAGAGTGGTAGCCGTGTGGAATGATCTTCCGGGAGAAATAGTGGCGGCGGAGTCAATTGTATTATTTAAGAAAAGGTTGGACAGATATATGGATGAGAAGAAGATGGAGGGTTATGGGCATTGTGCAGGGAGGTGGGATGAGAGAGGGGTGTTTGGTTCGGTGCGGACTAGAAGGGCCTAATGGCCTGTTTCCGTGCTGTAATTATGTTATGTTATGTTATTGTCCATTGAAAAGTCCGTTGAGAAATAGTTTCTGCATCAATTATTGTAGTCAATGTCATCAAGTACTTTTTTGTCACATAAAGGCCTTGAGCGCTCAGTTATGTTGAAAGAACAATGAAATGTATAATAAAAATAGTCCTCTTCTGTAGAACAGCTGACCTACAAAAAGAGTTTGTCAATTTAGCTGAAATTTAGTGTGAACAGCCAATTTTACAATGTAGGGGGATGCTTTAAATCCTGAAAGTTAGGTTGGTTTATATCGAAGCTGCTGACATTTTATGTTTATACATTTCATAACAGCAGCCAAGATCTTACCTCCACAGGTTGCACACTTGGAACACTTGCTAAATGTCTTCTGAACATGTTCCTTTCAGGTTTACAACTGTTATGAATTTTCATGATCTGGTCATCATTTTTCAAGGCCAGCATTTGGTGCACTTTCCTAACACCTTTTCAAATTTCAGATTCAGATTTCAGATTTATTGTCAGAGTACATACATGACATCACATACCACCCTAAGATTCTTTTCCCTGAGACAGAATTATCACTTATTGGTAGTGCAAAAAAAAAACCTGTACACAGCGTGTACGTGTAAACAAATAAAGAATTGTAAATAGATAATGAATGTAATTAAAATGAATGTGCAATACAGATTTTTATAAAATCAATAAAGTGCCCTTAAATGAGATCTTGATTGAGTGGTAGCTGTTCCTGAACCTGGTGGCGCAAGTCTTGTGGCATCTATACCTCTTTCCTGATGGCAGCAGTGAGAACAGAGTGTGCGCTGGCTGGTGTGGATATCCTTGATGATTGCTGCTGCTCTCTGATGGCAGCGTTCCCTGTCGATTTTCTCAATAGTATTGTCTGTGATGTCCTGTGCAGGGCTTCACGCTCAGGAGTATTTGTCCCCATACTAAGCCGTGATGAAGCTGATCAGCACACTTTCCACCACACTTCTAGAAATTTGCCAGGGTTTCTGGTATCATACCAAACCTCCGCAAACTCCTGAGGAAACAGAGGCGCTGATGTGGTTTCTTCAAGATGCCATTAGTGTTTTGGATCCAGGAAAGATCCTCCGAGATGGTGACTCTCAAGAACTTAAATTTGCTCACCTCCACCTCTGATTCTCCGATGATCACTGGATTGTAAACCTCTCCCTTTCCTTTCCTGGTCAACAATCAGCTCCTTAGTTTTGGTGACATTGAGTGCAAGATTGTTGTTGCACCATTCAGCCAAGTTTTCAATCTCCATCCTGAATGCTGATTCATCCCCTTTCTTTATACAACCCACTACCGTGGTATCATCGGCAAATTTGTAGATGGTGTCATTGTCGTACTGAGCCACACAGTCGTAGGTGTAAAGTGAGTAGGGGCTAAGAATACAGCCCTGTGGTACTGATGGAGATTGTGGAGGAGATGTTCTTACCATTCCTCACTAATTGTGGTCTGGAGGTGAGGAAATCCAGGATCCAATTACACAGTGGGATGTTGAGTTCCAGGTCATGAAGTTTGCTGATTAGGGGATGGTGGTGAACTTAAGAACTTACAAGTGAGCCACCTTCCCAAATGTCACTTAGTCGAGAATTCCAAGAGTAGACTCAGCAACAACAAAGGGACCACCATCTATTCCCAAGTCATAATAGCATGCAGCTTGAAAGGAAATGCATTTCCACACGAGACCCTTTTGGTAGTAGAGGTTTGCAGGTCTTGAAGATACTATCAGAGTGGAATGAATCACAGGATTGATTTCTCCTGGATACCTCCACACTTTAAGTGCTGTTGGAGCTGCACTCATTCTGGTATTTATAGACAGACCTGGCAATGCCAGCATTTAGTATCCATCCCTGATTACCTCATAACTGAGGAGGCAGTCAAAAATCTGACGCAGAGGTGTATCAGGAGTCAAATAAAGGCCGTACCAGATGGTAAACCAAATGCTTGTTCTATGCCATTTCAACAGTTTTATGTTGAGTGTTGTCGAGACGAGCTTTCTATTTTAAATTCAATTTGAATTTAAATTCTCAACTGCTCTGGTCGTTTTCCACCATGCTCCTGTCTTCTGCCTGGCAATTGGAAAACCTCTGAGGTTTCTCAATAGATGCCACAGGAAGGGAGCAGCATGGTTTGTGTAGTGGTGAGCCTTTACAGCACCAGTGATCGGGACCGGGGTTTGAATCCTGCATTGTCTGTTCTCCCCGTGTCTGTGTGCATTTTCCCCAAGAATTCCAGTTTCCTCCCACCATTTGAAACATACCGAGTGTGTAGGTTAATTGGATGTAAATTGGGCAGCACGGATTTGTGGGCGGAAATGGCCTGTTACTGTGCTGCATGTCTAAATTTAAAATTTAAAAGGACAGCCAAAGGCAGAGGAGTATAGCTCATTGTCTGCTGTGAAAGGATGATTCTATGTCAGTCTATTGCTGTGGGACTGCTCTCCTGTTTTAAAGACCAATTCCCAATGCCTATGGTAACTTTTCCAGATTTTATAACAATTTACAATCAAGACTAGTTTCTACTCTTAAATTTTAAACTATTAACTGAATTAAAATTCCACAGCTGCCATAAGGGGAGTTGAATCGCATCCCTCTTTTGCTAGACCAGGCTTCTGCAATAGTTATCCAGTCTGCAGACACTGCGGTTACATGCTGGAGAAACTCAGCAGGTCAAACAGTGTCCTTTATATAGCAAAGGTAAAAATAAATACCCAACGTTTCGAGCTTTCTATATAAAGGACAATGTGATCTGCTGAGTTTCTCCAGCATTGTGCTCTCATCCTTACTCAAATGCCTATTTACTGCTGTGATAGTCCAGATTCTATCACCAATGTGTCTATGTACAGATGGTAGTGTAGGATGACTGTGATTGGCTGAGAGTGTAGCCACACCTACTGGCAGGTCTTAAAGGATTGCTCCTGGCCAGACCAGGTCATTCTGGACTGGTCGACCTACTTGTGATATGCTCCAGTCTTTTAGTTAATAAAAGCCTTGGCTTGGATCAACAAGTCTTTGCTTCTTTCGACGTGCTCTACGCTGACATTATTCTTTGCGATATGAATACTGTGCAATCTCACCTGCCTGTCTGAACAAACTACCAGCTTACAGAGTCGTCTTCTCGGATGTCATTTTCAATCACTGGAAAATTAATTCTGTTGGATCAAAAGGTTATCTTTCTTTTAGTGGCTGCAATACTCGATTATTCTAGACTAACAAGGTATTAATGCATAAAGGCCATTACTACGACACTAACTGAATACCAGGACTTGGCCCGGCTGGTGGTAAGAGAAGCCTTCCCAATGAGATCCCTCATGAATGACCGGAACGTCACCTTCAATGCATGCTGTTATTGGGACAGCTGCAGTGGGGTGGAGACCGTCACCCATCTCTTTGCCGAATGCAGATTCACAAGGAGGGTGTGGAGAGGGATGCAGGGGACTCTGTCACGGTTCATCCCCAGCGACAATGTGACAGAAGACTACCTGATTTACGGACTGTTCCCAAGGACCAACTCTGAGTCCGACATCCGGAGGCTGCAGGACTATGTGCTGAGGGATGCACTGAGGCTTGGTGCAGACAACGCGAGGGCACTGTGGGGAAAGAGCACTGTTTAGAGAAACACCCTCCCCCCCACACCATTACCAGGCTCTGAGGGACTGACAACAGATGGGGGGTTGTGGTGACTGAGTATTAATGCAACAATGTTAGACATGAAATGTACATCGATAAGATGAGTGACACAATGTAAAAAGTTTCTGAACAGTTTTTCTTGTACTGTTAAATAACTTATTTGGTAGGAGATGACTGACACTATGTAAAAGTTCTGTAAATAACTTACTCAATAGGATTGAAACTATGAATGTAAAGTCTGGAACAGCATTTTATCTTGTATATAATTTATTACAAATAAAGTTTATTTTTTGGGGGAAAAAAAACTGAATGAACTAGTCTCAACAGATCTCTGTTGTTTCAGCTCACAGCCTTGGGCATCACTACATTCTCTGACGCCAGACTGCTGCAATACGAGTCCGTCACACTGGAATATACTCGCTAGAATTCCCCGATGCAGTTGCCATCGACACAAGCTTTACAGGAACTTTCCAATATCAGGTCCTAACTACCTGTGTGATCATCCACACAAACATAATCTAAAAAAAATTGCAAAACCAGTTCTTTAATAAAGCAACGTACCCTTAAACTTAAAGCTTTCATCGATTCCTAACAGATTTGGATTAAAGTGATCTTCCAGTTTCTAAACATCTTTCAACAAGATATATTTTCAATGAATGGCACAAAAAGGTCTTTTAGTGTGGCATTCTTTTTGCAGTACAATAGCTATCAAGAATCTATGCTCAGACATAGCCCCATTTAACATTGTCACAATCTTTTCCAGTAACCTGCAGGGGAACAACCTTCTTAAGGCCCATTCAGTGTTAATATATGAGCTAAATGCTTCACAAACTTGGGCAGAAAGGATGAGATACCCAATAAAGCCCGTTGGGACAGCCATGCTATTCCCTCGTATACAACTGCTGTGAAGCCAAATTTGGTGTGTGCAATAAGATAGTTCGGAGAAAGGTCATCTGTGCCTTCTCATCAGCACATAGAGGCCTTTGACAAACAATGGTCACAGGTATGAACACCTCAAAATCAGCTTTTGGTTTTGCCAGCTCATCAAGCTGGATTCAACAATTCCAAACCCAAAGGAAAGCTACAAAATTCATTCCCATTTCACAATATGCTGATTGCTTTGAGATGCAAAGGAAACAGGAGCATTAAGATTTAGTTACAAGACAGCACAAAAACAACTTCGATTTTGAGGTTCTAAGTCAGAACAGTAAAACCTGAACATCTGTGATAATGGTAAATGGATGAGAAGTACATTCACAAGATCACGAGATAAAGGGACAGAAATGGCCACTTGGCTTATCCAGTCTGTTCTGTGACTCTACCCTAAGCTGAACTATATTCACACCTGGTTCCAATTGCCAGCCTTTTTCCCCATTTCCCCTGATGCCCTGGCCAAACTCTCCCAGTGATCGGGCCTCCACTGCTGTGGCAACAAGTTCCACAAATCCATGACCCTCTAACTAAAGTTTTTCTCATCTCTCTTTTGAATGGATAACTTCTAATTTTAAGACCGTGTCCTCTTGTCCTTAATTCACCTACTAAGTGAAACATCTACATCCACTCTGTCAAAATATTTCAAAATTCAAAATGTTTCTATGAGATCCCCTCTCATTTCTTCTATTCTCTAATGAATCACTAGGATGATTCCAGCTGCCAAACGTTCCTCATACGTTAGCTCTTGTATTCCAGGAATCATCCTATTAAATCTCCTCTTCACGCTCTCCAACAACATCACATCCTTTCTAAGATAGGGGACCCAAAACCGCACACAGTACTCCAAATGAGGTCTCACCAGTGCCTCATTGTAGCGTGAACAAAAGCTCTCGCGACTGGAGGGAGAACATACACTTTTATTAGCTTATAACTGAGGGTAGGGGCTAGGGTCTTGCAGTAGTCTTCAGAAGAGCTCAGGGTTTAGGTGGGAAACCAGGGTTATATATGGGTAGATGGGGGTGGAGCTGGCCACCAGTATAACGCACCACCAGTGAATCTCAGTTCACTGCACCCATACAGCCTCATCAACACCTCTTTACTCTTATACACTATTCCTTTTGAAATAAATGCCAACATAGCATTCGCTTTCTTTACCACCAATCTGACCTGGTCATTAACCTTTAGGTTTCCCTGCACGAGGTTGCCCAGGTCCATTTGCACTTACAAGGTTTGAATTTTCTCCCCATCCAAATAGTCATCTGCCTGCTTACTTCCACTGGCAAAATGTAGAACCGTACACTTCTCAACATTGTACCTCATCTACCATTTTTTTTTTGCCCAGTCTCTTAAGCAGTCTATATCCTTCTACAACTCTTTGGTTTCTTCAACATTTCCTGCTCCACCACCCATCTTGGTGTCATCTGCAAACTTGGCCACAAAACTATTCAATCCACAACTTAAATCATTAATATAAATAGTAGTGGCCCCAAGACTGACCCCTGTAGAACATTGCTTGTTACAGGCAGCCAACCTGAACAGGATCCCTTTATTTCTTGCCTATCAGCCAATTTTCTATCCAATCTAATATCATCCCTGTAATTGCATAGACTCTCAACTTATTTATCAGCCTCACATGTGGCACCTTATTGAAAGCCTTCTGTAAATCCAAATATACCACATCCACAGCCTCCCCTTTGTCCATCCTACCTGAGATTTCCTCAAAAAATTATAATAGGTTGGTCAGGCACAATCTACCCTTCAAAAGAACCATGCTGATTTGGACATATCCTGTAATGCATCTCTAGGTATTTCATAATCATGTCCTTGAGGATTGACTCTAATACCTTCCCAACCATTGACGTCAGACTAATAGGCCTATAGTTTCCTTTTTTTTCTGTCTCCAACCTTTCTTAAACCGCAGAACCAATCCTCTGGAATCATCCCAGACTCTATTGCCTTCTGGAAAATCCTCACCAATAGCTCCACAATCTCCAAAGCTACCTCTTTTAGAACCGTGGGTGCTCCTCATCTGGTCCGGGAGATTTATCAATCTTTAATCCATTCAGTTTGCCTAGCACTATTCCTCTGGTAATCCTAACTGCATCTAATTCTACTCCCTGAAACATATGGATTAAATTCCTCTACCATCTCTTTATTACCCATTATAATTTCCCCAGGATTGTTTTCAATCAGTCCTATGTCTACACATGTCTCCCTTTTACTCTTTATATTTTTTAAACTCTTTTATATTGCTTGCCAATTTCCTTTCACAATTCATCTTTTATTTCCTAATGACTTTCTTTGTCTCTTTCTGTAAGTTTCTAAAAGATTCCCAGTCCTCTGTTTTCCCACAATTCTAGCTTCCTTCTATGCCCTCCCCTTTTATTTTATCTTAGCCTTCACCTCTGTTGTTAGCTACATTGGTGCCTTCTTTCCATTGACAAATTTCCTTTTCCTTGGAATAGATTTATCCTGCATATTTTTCATTACTTGTAAAAATAGCTTCCAATTCTGCTCTGCCGTCCCTCCAACAAGTTTGTGTTTCCAATCAACTTGAGCCAGTTCCTTTCTCATGCCACCGTAATTTCCTTTATTCCACTGAAAATGTGATACCCCCGATAACATATTTTCATTTTCAAATTTGAAACTAAATTCATCCATGTTATGATACATTGTATAACTCTTATGTAAAAATAAGATGACAATATGAACCCACTCCTGAACAGACAGTAAGTACTCCACACTCAAAAGTTATATTCCAAACATCAACAATCTTGGACCTGTCCAAGTCTGAACCAGTAAATTATTCATACCAGTGCAGATCGTTGGAAACCCATTAGGAGTGAGAACTGGCTGTAAGACCAATGGAAAGCTTTGAACTGAATGAGCTAAGCCAGCATAAACCAAGCAATCAAAATCTGATCTCTGCAGTTCAACTGTTCACCAGAGATTACTGGCTAAACTAAACAATATTTAACACAATTTTCCATCATTGTATTTTTTTTCTTAAGTTAGGCACTGTAGAGAATATCAGATACGACATTCCATGAAGAAAACTCAGCTCAAGATAAAGACTTCATCAACTGTCAATGTTGCACTATTCAGAAACAGATCCTATCAGCCTGAAGTGTGGACTTGTGACTGACATTCACAAAAACAAAGAAATGCTTGTTCTTTTTAAGCTAAATCCAGTTTCCTGACAACACAAAATATAGCTTCAACAAGTGCTCTGGTAAAGAATAATAAAAGCAAAGATAAACAAATATAGAATGAGAAGGACCATTCATTGCTACTAGTGTCTTACCTAATGCAGTTAATCTCCTAAAGATGTTGTCTAACCTGCCAAGTGTTTTCAGTGTTTATTTTATATTAGATTTCCAGGATCTGCAGGTATTTTTCCCAATTATTTTTATTACTGGGTATTTAAAGTATCATTTGATGGAAACCATGCCTCACTGAGTAATCAATAGTCAGCAAGAGGCAGCTAGTAGAAGCCAACCATGAATTCCCTGCTGCCACTCCCAATATATCTCTGTCATCGTGCGGGGATAAAACCTGTCTCTTACACATGGAAAAAAAATTACAAAATATTTTGTATCAGAAGCATGAAATTAGGATAAAAGGAGAGAAGTAACTGCAGAAGTACTCTGTACAATCCATCCAATTATAATTTCATCCTATTGCGTGGACTTTACACTTCCAGAAAGTGGTGTGAGCCATGGTGTGATGTGGCCAGCTTCGTGATTCATCAAAGCTGGGCTCACAGACAATTTGCTTTTTGTATGAAATCCAAAATGAGCGGCTGGATCAGATTCCCACCACTCGCTGTTAGCCACAAAAAAAATACCCCAATCAAACCAAAATGAGTCGAATCACTCCAGTTTTCTGAAAAAGCCTTCTTGTAATTAAGGTACTATTTTGATTTTAATTCCGTCCAATTTCAAGCTCGAACAGAAATGTCACCTCTTGAACTAAAAAAAACAATTTTCTGAAGGAGCTCAGTACGTTAAGCAGCATCAGTGGGAAAGAAAGACCTTTTTCTTTCCAAAAATAATCTTTATTTGTAACACATTATTTACAATCATTCAGTCTTTTCACATCCTTAGTGTCTTATCGATGCATGTCCAAGACTGTACATTTGTTACATGCATTCTCCAGTTTGTATTTAGCGTCCTTGCTACTTGTAGTTGTTCCCTGCTCACAGTCAGAGGGACTCACCCTCCGGACTCAGCCCCTCAAAGCCAGGTAGCGGAAAGACTCTAGGCTGTGATACTTCTCCACCAATGACTCGCATTGGCTGCACCAGCCCTCAATGGGTCCCTCAGCACGTACTCCTGCAGCTTGAATGGACCAGTCGGCAGCATTCCCTCACTGACATCGCAGTGTGCTGGAGACCAACAGGTTTCAGGCAGACCAAAGGACACCTTTCACTGAGTTGATGATCTTCCAGCAGCTCTATCAATACTTCAAATCAGAGCCCTTCACCAAGACAGAATGTAGGGGGAAGATAGCCAGTATCACGAGGACAGAGTGAGAGGAGTTGGATGGGGCCCAGTAGAGGGGGGGGGGGGGGGTTAGGTGCACCGGAGAGGGGAAAGATAAAGGACAAATGAGGAGGTGGAGGCAGTTGATTGGTTGGTGGCAGATAAAGAGAGAAAGAGGGAGCAAGAGAGAGGACAGAATAAAGGGGATCAGTTGAAAGAAGATGAAGGACGAAGCTGAAGATGGCTAGAAAGTGGAAACAAAGGCGATAAATGCTGGAATCTGATAAGTGGTAATGGTGAAAGACAGATGTGACCAGAATGGAACAAGCTGGTGAGGGGTGGGGGAAGTTCTGTTGATGAAATGTGGATGAAAGAGGATGGAAGTAGAGGCAAATCAAAGGAGTAGACATGGGGCACTTGCATATGTGCCAGCTATGTCTGAATTTTGTTGGCGACCTGGATCAATCCTTGTGTTAAACCTACCCATGCAGCACTCCCAGCTCTTCCTCCATTACAATGATAGAAGCATAGGTCCATACAACACTACAGCTCAGAAACAGGCCCTTTGTCCCTTCTCATCTGTGCCAATATAGCCCCTTTCACACCGCCAAACAAACTAGGTTGAACCGGGCAATTTAGTGGGTCCATAGCAGGTAAAATGACAGTGTGAAATGTCCCATCCAAGTGAAAGTTAACCAAGCTCTGACTCTTGGTGGAGGGGGGGTTGGGGGTTTAGTATCAGAGCCCAGCCGAGTTAACTCATTAATCACTCTGTGGCGGTGTGAATGCTCAGTCAGCCCTATTAGGTACCATTGGTGACATTAGTGTCTGCGTGCGTGCATGGTCTGGTAGTACTTTAAGTCATCTTGAGATGATTTAAAGGACAGGTACGCACTGACAGCTCCATCAGCCGTCCTGTGAAATATAACTGCACAGTAATGTTTCACAGGACGGCCGGTGGAGCTGTCACAGGGTGGCTGGCGGGGCTGTCAGCACATATTTGTGCTTTAAATTATCTCAAGATTACTTATGCAATCTAATACTATGTAAATAGTCATTATATTCTATTGTTAAGGGAATAATAACAAGCTGGTCTGTGGAGTTGTCCAAAGTTTGAACAATCTGAAGCACACTGTGTTAGATTTTCCCAGGGTCTTTTATACATTGAGTGCATACGTGCTTTATTCCTGCTACAATTGCACTGCCTTGCAAGTACGTAATACATCACTCCTGAGGTTAGTGCTGGTTAGATGATTTAATCTTTCATCATAAGTCAACCCCTTCATCCCAGGGATCAACCTAGTAAACTCCTCTGGACTGTCTCCAAAGCCAGTATATCCTTCCTAACTTCATCACTTCATCTGGCATTTTGATCCACACCCTCACCATTCTCTGCGTGAAGTTCCCATTAATGTTCCCCTCAAACTGTTTCACACAATGACTATACCTGGGCTATTTTCTACACGCAGAAATCATTAATTTTATCAACTTTGTTACTAAATTCCACCCTGCTCTCAAATTCACTTGGACATTTATTGACACTTCTCTCCCCTAGTTAGATCTCCCTGTCTCCATCCCAAGTGACAAGCTATGTACTGACATTTACTACATACCCACTGACTCCCCCAACTACCTCGACTATATCTCCTTCCACCCAGTCTCCTATGCACCAACAATAACCACACAGTCAATGTCACCAAAACTAAGGAGCTGATTATTGACTTCAGGTATGGAAAGCCAGAGGTTTACAATCCAGTGATATTGGGGGATCAGAGGTGGAGAGGGTGAGCACTTTTAAGTTCTTGGAAGTCATTATCTTTGAGGAGCTTTCCTGAACTTAACACACTAATGGCATCGTGATGGAAGTACGTGAGTGCCTCTACTTCCTCAGGAGTTTGCAGAAGTCTGGTATGACACCAGAAACCCTGGCAAATTCCTACAGAGGTGTGGTGGAACGTTGTTGACCAGCTGCATCATGGTCTGGTATGGAGACACCAGCAGCCCTGAGTGGTAAAGCCCTCCAAAACTAGTGGGCCCAGCCCAGGATATCACAGGCAAAACTCTCCCCATTATCGAGAACATCTACAGAGAATGCTGCTGTCGGAGAGCAGCAGCAATCACCAAGGATCTACCCCATCCAGCACATGCTCTGTTCCTGCTGCTGCCATCAGGAAAGAGGTAGAGGTGCCATAAGACTCGCACCACCAGGTTCAGAAACAGTTGCGACCCCTCCACCATCAGAATCCTCAACAACTAATTCAATCAGGAACTCATTTAAGGACTCTTACTTGTGCACTTTATTGATTTTTTTTTAAATTCTCTCTATTGCTGTCAGCTTGTTTCATTCATTATTTGTCTTTATTTGTTGGCACTTTTAGATTGTGTACAACTTTTTTTTTTGCACTACCAGTAAGTGGTAATTTGGTCGTGTGTGCAGAAAAAAGAACTCAGAGTTGTATGTGATATCATGTATGTACCTGGCAATAAATCTGAAATCTTTAAGGATGCTGTCCCTTCCAATTTCTCCACCTCTACTGAATCAAGATGAGGCCCACCATTTTCAGGGAACATGGCAACCCCTCTACTGTGTGCAATACAGCCACCATTTCCTCTTTATTGGAGGTTCACTCTCAACCACCCTCAATCCAAAGAGAACAGGAATAGGGGTCCTCTCCTCCTTCTCTTCCACCCCATTATTTAGCACTTTTTCCTTCATCACCAGCTCCCTCTACCCCTTCACACCAGTTTCTGCCTTCTGCTGGGGTTGCTCCCCCTGTGACTCCCTTGTCCACTCACTCCTTCCCAAGCAAAGATTCATGTGCACCTCTTCCGTCCATATCTACAGCATTCAAAACTCTAAATGTGGCTTCCTCAATATCAGAGAGGCCCAGCGCAGGCCTGGGAACCATTTTGAACAGCATCTGTCTGCAATGCCCATCCTGAGCACCTAGTTGCATGCTATTTCAATTTCCCTTCCCTACCCACACTGACCTGTCCATCATGGACTTTCTCTGTTACCAGAATAAGTCCCAATGTAAACATCATATTCGGCCTGGGTAATCTACAACCCAATGGTATGAACATTTCAGACAGTGTCCCCTCTCTCTTCCAAGTAATCCATTCTTTCTCCCTATTTTGTCCCCTTCCCACACACCCCCACCCAGCAGCCATCCATTCGCATCCCCCTCCCCCTGTTTCCATCCTCTTCCATCCACATTTTACCCACCCATCAGCTCCACTTGTCCTTTACCTCTCCCCCAATAGCTTCCATTATATCATCACCAACACTTCTACGTATCATTTTTTTCCCAACATTGACATAAACTTTTCTGGTTTCTGCCATCCTGCTCTCCTTTCCCTTCCCCCTGTCAGTTCTCCACCCCCTTCCCTCTCTACACATTCACCCAGCCATCCCTCTTCCCCTTGCTTGCTGCTGGTCCCTCCTTCCATTCTCCACCTCCTGCCTTTGCCAGCACACTTTCCCCCCTTACCCTTTGATTCAGACGCCGGCCGACATTTTTCCATACCTTGATGAAGGGCTCAAGCCTGAAACATCAGTCATGTATTTTTATCTTTGTTATATGAAGGACACTGTTTGAGCTCCAGCATTATGTTTTTACATTTTCCAACACTGGTAGATTTTCTCACCATTTTTCTCCCACTGATGCTGTTTGACCTGCTGAATTCCTTCAGTAGATTGTTCTTGCTCCAAATTTCACCGCCTGCATTCTCTCATGGCTCACTCCGAGGTTTGTTACAACATTCAGCGCCTAAATTGTCCAATTTAAATGATTATTCTGCACTTCACTCAACAATTTGTGCTACAGCCTAGACATCAAAGTTTGGACCTGACCTGGGCCTGATTTGCATCAGGTGTGGACGCTGCACAGAAATATTTCAGTTTCGGGTTTTGCCGGGTCATGTTGTGCCAATCCACCTCAAGGCTTTAACCAGGACACCATGACAGAAGCTGACAGCTGTAACATCCTCAGCCCACGGGCAATGAGGGATTTGTGGCTAGTGTTTGGGTGTCAACGATGGTCCTTGGCAAGGGAACGGCCCAAGCTTGGGATCGGTTTATTCAGGCATCAGTTTCAAGTCTGCCTCGGTGCCTCAGTCATACAGAGATGGGAGAGGAGGGCGGGGTAGGGACAAGGGACCAGGTTTTGAGCACGTGGTTGATAAACCTGACTTGTCAGTGTCCAGGCTTGATATCAGCCAATCCCTTCCAGTTGGGAATGCAAAATGTTATAATGTTCAGTTGCAGATTGGTGGGTGTGTGTTCAGTATTTACTGCTCTTTAAGCAAAACTGTGTTTGAAACTGGAATGCCAACCACATACGCATGCTGCAACATGCAGAGTTGAAACGTACAAGAAGTCCCTTCTCATTCCTCTAATTGAGAAATGGAGCTAAATAAAGTCATTCTCCTCGTGGGGGTGCAGAGAAGTGGGTGGTAGCAGATGTTTACATTGACTCTAATTTGCAGGCCAGGACCTTTTTTGACCAAGGTAGCTCCTTGTGGGAGCCCAGTAAACTGTAACACATGTAAAACATTGCTTCCCTCATTCCCTATCATAATTTAAAATCTACTTTGACATAGCAGAATTGAACTGAAACAAATTGTACACGAAGGTGTTCCCTCAAATTATAATTCTTATCGCCTAACTTTTCACAGGGCAGAGGAAATGCACTGATTTATTCTGTGTTATGCTGATATGATTTTAGGACAACTGCTTGAATGAAGTTGAGTACTGTCACTCTATATTCAAACAAGCTGGGTGATAGGCTCTATCAATGACTCCAAAGCCGTAGAGTGAGGAACGATGGGCTTTATTATACTTTAGACTTGTAGCTGGCCCGATTCCAAGTGCTCAACAAGACAGGGAGAGGGAGGTTGGCCTTTATTCCAGGGTCACAAGGGGAGGAGATTCCGGGGAGCGAGTCACCAGTGTGTTCCGAATTTCGGATTTTTCCAGATTTCGGAAAGCCAGATTTATGCCCACCCAAATTGTGCTGCCGTATCCACCCCACCCCCTTCCAGTCACCCTGCCATCTCCCCCCACCCCCCCCTCGCCTGCCCAACTCACGCTGCCGGTCCCTCACCCGCCTGACTCGCGCTGCTGGTCTCCCCCTCCTCACCCACCTGACTCGTGCTGCCGGTCCCTCACTTCCCTGACTTGCGCTGCCGGTTTCTCCCCCTCGTCCGCCTGACTTGCGCTGTCAGTCTCCCGGCTGCCCAATTCGCTCTACAGGACTCTTGCCCACCCAACTCACACTGCCAGTCTCTTGCCCACCCGACTCGCGCTGCCGGTCTCCCCCCCCCTCGCGCACCCGACTTGCACTGCCACCTCTCTCCCCACTTGCCAGATTTTGGAGCTTTCTGGATTTTAGATGTCCGGATAAAGGATAATGTACCTGTACCTTTATTAGACATCAGATTCTGGAACATTATTTGAGGGCATGTGTGTTTCACCTGTAGTACCCATCGTGCAGCTCCAAGCTGCAGGTGAGAGAACCATAGCAGTAATTCCACATTAATCCTGCAAGACTTGAAAAATGTGGGATCTCAACCCAAAACATCACAGATGCTGCTCAATCCGTTGAGTTGGTCTAGTCCAGCAAGAGCCCTTCTGATCATCCAGGCTCCACATGCTTGGGATAAGCCTTTTTATTAGCAACTCACAATTGCTCCCTCAAGGAACTGTAAAATGAGTTTCAGTACTGGCCAGTTTCTAGAGATGTACAGAAAAAGTCCCCCGTGGAGCATCCTTCTAAAATTTGCCTAGCTGTAGAAAGACTCACTTCTGCTACTCAGCAGCACGAGGTCTGACCTTATATAATGGGGCAACATGGTTGGCATTCTGATTAGCACAATGCCTTTTCAGCGCCAACGATCAGGACCGGACAGGGGTTCGAATCCCGCACTGTCTGTAAGGAGTTTGTACATTCTCCCCATGTCTGCGTGGGTTTTCCTCAGGGTCTCTAGTTTCCTACCACCCTTTGGGGGTTGTAGGTTAATTAGGTGTAATTGGGCAGAATGAGCTCGTGGGTCGAAAGGGACTGTTACCATGTAAAAGCTTAAATAAATAAAATTTTACTTGATTTTATTATTCCATGAGCATCACTTCCAACACCACAAAATATTGCTTAGCACTAATGATCCCTGAACAGAAAATATTTAACAGTGAATCACACAGATGAAAATCCAGAGACAAATCTAGACCAGATGATTCGAAGATTACAGAACTCCACCCCTGGACATAAATGAATTTGTCATGTTTTTACAACAATCAAGTTGTTTTTGTCATTGCTAATTGACTAACTTATTAAAAAAAATTCCACATTGTAAACTGAATTTTAATGATCTAGCTGGCATGGGGTGATTTGAACTCAGGATTCTGGATTCTTTACTGACACAGCACCACTAGAGCCCACAATGGTCCTGACTGTACTCGATGGCCTGTAATAGGCAAGTCACATTTCTCGGCAACTGATTCTTGTAATGGATACACCATTCTGCACAATGTCGCAAGAAGGGATGGCTAAGTGGGTAGAGAAAGGAACACAGGAATGTTCTTAAAGCCTTCTGAAGGAAGAGTAACAATCCATAGCAATTCATGGGAATCTCTGACCCATAATCACTCAAGGTGGAGAAAGGGCATTGGAAATTCATTGCGAGCCTCCAACAAACAGAGGAAGAGCCTGGTAGGAACAGATCATATCCAAAACTACCCAGCTGCCTACTCTATTCAGGGCCTCCTCGACCACCTTAGAGCCTACACATCTGGAGTGGAAGGACCTCATCATTGATCTGAGCGAGCGAGTGCCATTACGACACTTGCAGACAGAGCCTTGAAATTGATGCATCTTGATTTTGCTATTTTTCTCTTTGAAACAAGGTGCATGTGTTCATGCGGAATAAAGAACTTTTGATAATGATACAAACTTCAGTGATGGTGAAAGTTTGCAGTAGTGAAGAAGAAAAGCATCCTTCAATAAATAGGTGAAGAGGTCTGGTTAATGTATAAAAATGTAAAGAAAATTGTTAACAATATAACAAGATGCAAGGATGATTGGGCTCATTTAAGATTGTTTTTCAAAACCTTAATATTACAATAAATGAGGTGCATTTTAACATTTTTCTCCTCGAGCACAAATAATTCAGTGTCAAAATTACTTGATCACTAATTTACTGGAAAACCAAGGAGCCAAATCTGGAATTGGAAGGTATATTCTTAAAGCAGGCACACAATAAACCATGGTTCAAGTTTTTGGAACCTATTGGTTAACTTTCTTTTGTCAGGTAGTCCTACTTAAAGGGACTGTTTAACTGTTCTCACACAGCAACATTTCCCAAGAAACTGCTTCAACCAGCTTGCCAATGACATTGCTTCCTGACTTGGAGCTGGCAACCCACATGATCTAGTCAAAAGAAAGTGAGCTTGACATTGTGTTTATGTAAGCCTCCTTTCCACCATTATCATCAAAGTATTCAATCCTGCAGCTTGATTCTTTTAATCAAATCTGCATGAACGCTTCCCACAATTCTGAATGCTCTACAAATGTGTGCTTTGGCCTGTAATACTTAATTAAAGCTGAGCTGTGAATGCCATATGCAGCTTTTAGAGGTTTTTTTTGCAAAATTGTTCCATTTTCTCACCTACCAGCACGCAACATATTGGGCAGCACGGTTGGCGTGGGGGTTACAGCGCCAGTGATGGGGGCCGGGTACGTTCTCCCTGTGTCAGCGTGGGATTTCCCCGTGGGCTCCGGTCTCCTCCCACTGGGGGTGTAGGTCAATTGGGTGTAATTGAACGGCAGCGGATCAAGGGCCGTGCTGTATGTCTAAATTTAATTATTTTAAAATTAATATCATATCACTTCCAACTGAAGAGGGAGATATGACACATTCATTGAGGTGTGGCAACCATACTTGCGACATGTCAAAACGCAGGTGTGATTAGCCTTCTCAATAGGAATACAGTGAATAACAGGAGCACACAAGCCCTGAAATACTAAGAACAAAGAGACAATTTGGAAGTCCTGCTGGCTTTCCCCCACCCTCCCCATTTTTCTCTCATGCATTTGTATTGCTATTTTTAATCATTGATTTTTAATGCTTTATTTGATTTGAAGTGGGAGGGAGGGTGAAGGGTGGGGTAGGGGAAGGTGGGGGTGGGGGGGTGGAGGGACAAAGAGAGGACTCCTCAAACAATGACCTGTAAAAGGGGAGGGTTGTTCCCTGATAACACCTGGCTAATATGAGTCTGTAAAACTATAAATAAAATTTTCAACAAAAGATTAATATTACATGAAAAAAAATTCCATCTCTGTATCTGGGAGCTGACAAGCAAGGCTTAAATAAGGGAAGAGGATTATATGCTGGTTAGTTTACCTTAATGCCTCTAGGTGTATTGAAAACTGGCCTCAGATTGAATTAATGCTGTGTTGATATCATGCCTCAACTCTCACAGAGCAGGTAACAGTCTTGAGTAAATGTTGCTGACTGCATAGTGCTTACCCAATAGGTGTGAAAGTGATAGAGTTCTGTAACATAGAGCCAGGTTCACTGGCCCATCATGTCCATGTGGCACATCAAGCTTCCATCTATAGATGGTGCTTCCATTTACCAGTACTGTCCATCACTTTCTATGCCTTGGCATTTTTTTTTTGAAAAATTTATTTTAAATTTTACAAGGAATAGAAAAGAGATATAACAAAATCTACATGTTTAAAAAACTTATTCCCCTTACCTCTCATACCCCCCCCCACCCCTTAATATCCCTCCCTTCCCCTGGATCTTAACAAACAGAAAGAAGGTTATTACAAAATACGAATATGTAGCGCAAGTTGAATTACAATGTAAATAAAAATAATTACTTAACATTTAGCTTCATACATTTCAAATATGAAATCCACATATTTTCATAAAAGAATAATTATTCCTCAAATTACATATCGAGAAAATTGCCTTGGCATTTCTAATGCTCACCCAGATTCTCCTTCAGTGTTGTGAGAGTATCTGCCTTTACCACTCATTCAGACAGTGTGTTCTAGGTTATAACCATCCGTTGGTTAAAAATAAAATTATAGTCATGCAGAAGTAATTTATTTACATTCCAGTAACATTCAACCCTGTTTAACAAAAAGGAGATGAGGCACAGGACTGTAAAATATGGAGGGTAAAGGTGGTTTTTCAAAAGAACCAACAGTTGCCTTGAATGCCATGAAAAGCAAATTGCCTGATGAAAATCATTAGTTCGTTGGGTTTGAAATTGAGATTAAGTAGGCATCAAGTTGTATTTTTGAGATTAGCCTTGGATGTAATGAGAAAATGTATAGCAATTAGATGGAAAAATGAGATTGATTTAAGATGGCATATGGAATTGAGATCATGCATTCCACTGGAAAAGATAACATAATTTACGTGATAATTATCTGTTTTTAATCGGAAAATGTGGAGCCCTTATTCAGATTATATGGGTTTAAAGTTTTGAACTTCCTTCATCTGGTTGTGGTGGGGCATCTAATTATTTTGCTGGTGGGTGTATCTCCTTTCTTTCTTTCTTCTATCCTTGGGGTTGTGGGTAGTAGGGAGAGGGAGGGATATTGGGGTGGATGGGAGGGAGTGGGGGGAGGAGGGATTTGGTATTTAGAGTTAGGTAACACAGAGCCAGGTTCACTGGCCCATCATGTCCATGTGGCACATCAAGCTTCCATCTATAGATGGAATATGAATGATCATATTTGAATATATTGGAATGTAATGTGGCTCAAATTTTTAAATAAAATATTCAAAAAGAGAAATTCATTAGCTCTTCTTTGGTAATAGTTTATTCTCCTTCACTCTTCTTTCCCTCCTGGGCAATGCAGTTCAAAGCGAAAGGAATATGTTTTCTGTTTATCGTAGTTATAATATTGCATCACTAGTAAAACCTATAGGATGCAAAATCTGTCATCAGAACCAGTTCGGCATGAATTTTTCAGGCGATGTATAATCCAAACGAAATCCTGTTCTAAAAATAGTTTGAGATCTCCCAGTTCAATGAATATTTGTTTCCTCATTGGTAGGTCCTACATTCAGCTTTGAACAAAACCTAACTGTGACTGGCCTTCATGATCAACTTATCGTTGACCCAGAAACGCTGCCAGAGCCCGGGGCAACATTCTTCTTCAAATTATATCACATTAACATTTTATCAGAGTCAAGTGGCTTTAACTACACGAGTGTGTCTACATGATTTTTCACATTCTACAACAATGTTTCACAACTTGATAATGAAAACCCTTGGAATGTCTTCTAGTTATAAAATGTAAGCAATAATTTCAAATTATTTTTTTTTTCAAGTATTAGCACCAGATTGGGGAAACCACACAAAACAAATTAAAGGCATGAATGACCTTTCCTGTACAATCAGCAATCCTCAACCTTCCGCAACTTCTCAAGCTAATGAGCACATCTTCTGCTGGAACTACAAAGTGCAGATCTAATAAAGCTTATTCCGTCACTATAAAAATTAAACCTGGAGTCTTTTCAATTAAGCAAGTTCTTTTGTTGGCATTGTGAATTACTTGATAAAATTCTGTGCCTGGTACAATTCTCAGGCAAACCTTTCAAGAAATTAATTCGTTACATAAAATATTTAGTTAATTTCAAATGAAGATTTGAGCATTTAGGCAGGTTTAGTATAGAGTTTTACTGAATACATTGGAGATGTTGTGGATGGAGAGGATAGTCTCAGGGCGCGTAAAGATATAAATCAACTTTTAAATTGGGCAGAACAATGGCAGATCAGATTTAATCCTGATAGCTAAAGTGTGATGCATCTTGGGAGATCACACAAGGAGAGGACAGACACAAGAAAAATTGGGACCTTAGGGAGAACTAAGGAAGGAAGGAACTTTGTACTAACTAAAAGATGCCAACACAGGCAGATGGGATAGAAGGTCGACAAAAGAGTGGGGTAGATGGCAAAAGATGACAGCAAGGTAGATGTGCACAGAAGGCATACGAGGTGATAGCTTTCATTTATCCAGGGCATCGAGTACTAGGCCATCTCCAACAAGACATTCTCTTCACTTAATGTTGAAATTCAGCGGCATTATCATCACCAAATCTTACATTCAACCATCTTGGGATTATCTTTGACCTTAAAAGCAGGGAGGTTATAATAGTTTTATAAAACATATTCCTCATCTGGAATATTTGGTGCATCTTTGAACAGTTCAGTAAAGCAAAGGTTAGAAAGGATACAGTTGTTTTGGAGAGGGTGCAGAGTGGTTGACCATGATGTTGCCTGGGTTGGATATCTCAGTTATGAGAAGAGATCAAGAAAACTGGGGCTGTTTTCTTAAGAGCAGAGACGGCCGAAAAATTTTAGAAGGGTTCAAAATTCTGAGGCCATGGATAAAGTAGAGAATAGTAAATGGTTGCCTGCAGGCTGCAGTGTCTGCTAATCAAATGAGTTTTTTAAAATTAATTTTTAAAGAAATTAAATTTAGACATTTAGCATGGTAACAGTGCTTCCAGCCCAAGAGCCTGTGTCACCTAAATACCCCAATTAACCTGCAAACCTCAAACATTTTGAAAAGTGGGAGGAAACCGGAGCACCCAAAGGATACCCACGCAGACATGGAGAGAGCATTCACACTCCTCACAAACAGCGTCAGATTTGAACCCAGGTCATGGGCACTGTAATAATATTATATTAACCATGCCACCCCAGAAGTAAGGAGTAAGAAGGGATTTCAAGTTTCTATTTCACTCGGAGGGTGATTGGATTTTGGAACAAACACTTGAATTGCCAAGGCATATACTGTATGTGTTGTTAAATAGAATTACTTTAGATGGATACTTGATGTTCAGCATTGACATTGTTGGTGGGGAGCCTGTTTCAGTGACTCTATACATTATAAAGGCTGAGATTCGCCACATCAGTGCTGCTGTTGTTATTGTGTCACACAGATCTTCCCTACTTCATCAGCAGAATCCTTAATTTCCCGCATGTATTATACTTATCCAGCCTCTGTTATGTGTACCAATGCTACTTGCCTCAGCCACTCACCCTCTCTCCAATGCGTTAGAGTAGATAGATATGTTTTTGGGAGATAAATTGGGAACGGTTTGTTAGAGTGGGTCACATACAAACACTTTAAAACAGATCTTATTTAAAATACTGGAGCCCTGTTCATGCCAGACATATCAGCCCCAGAGCCTTTGAAAGAGCTTTGGAGAGTGCCCAAGAGACTTCACTAATGAATTGTTGTTTACGAAAAGGCAACAGATGAAAGAACTTGTCGGAGCCACAGATTGCCTGGAGAGGAACTTGCTGTTCTAAGAGTGTCATGTGGTTTTGCAAGTAGAGAGAATCAAGTAGGCTTTCTCTTAGAGAGAGAGAGAGAGAGAGAGAGAGAGAGATCACTTCTACAGTTTTACAGTCAGCAGCAGCAGCTGGGACTGGAACAGGACAAGCTGGAAAACTTGTGGAAACACCCATTTGGAAGATGGGTTTGAGTGCTTAGTTCAGCCTGGTCAAAGCCCTTGTGGTTCATGCAAGAGGTGAGGACTGGCTATCTAATGTTTCACTTGGAATAAGTGAAACAAGAAGGAACTGAAAGAAAGAGGTTATCATCTGGAGAACCCTGAGGGGGCAAGTTTCTTCAGCAAGACACTGGAGTGGCTGATGGAAGTAAATCAGTTGCGAATGTCCAGTGTACAACAAATCTCTCTCTCTGAAAACTGACAAGAACCTTCCTGAGCAGTAATCATTTACCTTTCAAGCACCAAAGCCTGGTAAATTTTATAAATGTTAAATTCTGTGCACAGTACAAGAATTGCCTGTAACCAGAGAACTTGGAGGAATGAGAAGTGAGATTAGACTGTGAATCAAAGAACCTTTCTGAACTCACACACACATATTATATGCATGTACGCTTAGAAGTAGAAGGGGGTTACGTTAATATAAAGTTTGATCCTGTTTTCATGTTTAAAGATAATTAAAAGCAACTTTTGTTTAAGTAACTATTTGTCGTGGTGAATATCTATTGCTGCTGGGTTTTGGGGTCCTCTGGGCTCGTAACACCAATCACTGGGGAAAGCTCCTTTTAAATTCTCCCTGTAGTTTCTTGGTGAAAAATCACACTTTGATGAACTTTTCTTTTTTGTATAGTGCGGAAACATATCCAGAGAGAAACACAAAAACTGCATATGCTGTAATTTTGTGTGAACAAGGAGAATCTGGAGGGTCCTCATGTGTCAGGCAGCAGCATCCATGGGGAGAAATGGTCAAATGGCTCGATGAAGGGTCCCGACCTGAAACGATTGACCAGTTCTATACACTGATGCTGCCTGACTCATTAGGGTCCCTCCAGCCTCACTTTTGTCTATTTTCTTGAAGCTTTTCAGACTTCAAAGACCCGTCAGCAATCTCTCCCTTCCTTTCCTTGTTTACATCATTCTTATCGATTTATTTTGTCGCCTTGCAGGTGCCTTGATAATCTGTTTATATTATTATTATCTAGTAATGACATAAAATATTTAAACAAAGGAAAAATCATTGTTTCAAACATTCCATATTTCAGATTCCCAGAGAATAACAAAAAAATGCATCATAAAAGCAGGCCCTTTAGCTAGGCACAGGCAGTCAGAACAGGTCACAGAATGTGCACCAGTGCCTTGACTTCCTCAAATGCCTGAGGAAATTTGGCATCTCTCCAGCAGCTCTCATCAAGTTTTACAGATGCACCATTGAAAGCGTCCTATCAGGGGTGAATCTCTGCGTGGTTTGAGAACTGCCCCAACCAAGACCACAAGAAACCGCAGAGGTTTGTGAACGTGGCTCAGGCCATCGCACGTACCCTCTCCCCTCCACTGATTCCATCTGTAGCTCGTGTTACCTTAGAAAACCAGTCAAATCATCGCACCCCAGCCACACTCTACTCACTCCTCTTCAGTCAGGAAGAAGATTCACAAACATGAGATCATGTGCCACCAGATTCAAGGACACTAATCCCCCCCCCACCCCCACTGTTATCAGAGTCCTAAAATAGTAAAAGTTATCTCCCCTTTCCTCCATGCCAAATGTTACTCTGCACTTTTGTTCGTTGTTTCACTTGCCCAATGTATGAGATGTTTCCTAGTCTGCTCGCAAAACCTCATCTTCATACATATGACAATAAATGTGAACTTGAATAAAGAATAGTTCAGTGTTCAATTAAAGTTTGACATTCCCCTAGATCAGGGGTTCCCAACCTTTTTGTACCCGTTGGGCATTTTTATAGGTTCCCATGTACCCCTAAAAGTTAAGGATTAAAAAAAAACACAACATTGTGAAATCTGACTGCAGATTACAACACCATGTATTGTACAGTAGTGGTTATTCTCTCAGACCCAATGTACCCCCTGACAAGTGCAAATGTACCACTGGGGGTACATGTACCCCAGGTTGGGAACCCCTGCCCTAGATGTACCACTTAAGGTCATGATTATTCTTCTGTACTTTGTGCTCTCTATGTTCAAAGAGTCCGTTTTGTTTCTTCATTTCCAAGTATTATATGATTGCTCTACTTTCTTTTACAGAAACATGATGCTACATGTATCCAAAATCAAATTAGTGCAGATTGTGGAAACATACATGGAATAGAAAATATTTTATATGTTAACTGCCAGATTTTCTGAATTGTAATTTTTTTGACAGCAATATGCCTGTCATGTGGGTCTATTTACTATGCAGTTGCAGTTCCACCCAAAATGTAGTCTTCCACAAAAATTACATTCTTTATTTCAAAATCTCAATTACTAATAATAAATTATAAATTTGTAATGCACCACTGTTCTTTGCAGAATTCACTTTTCATTTGCTGACCATTAAACATTTGTTCTTTATCTCAACACTGCTGTCAATTTTGGTACTGAACTTTGACATCCACTGACATTCGAATATGAGAACATAATTAATTTCTACTTTTAATAATCTAGAAGATCTATTTGTCTGCCTTCCATGTCGAAATATAAAATGATCAGGAAAAATGCTGAAAAGTCAATCAAAAGAGCATTCATTTTCAATAACGTGGTGTAATTGATTGGTGCGGAGAAACAGCATCTTCTTTTAGCATGGCTGTGTTGCAGAAAGGGTCAGTATTTAAGCCCATTCCAAACGGCCCTGATGCACCATTTTCTCGAACCTCTGACTCATTCTTATGAAGGTATCCTTACAAAGCCTTGAAGTAGAAAGTTCCTGCAATAACACCCTGCCTCAACATAGGAACAGAGATTACTTAATAGATGGATGAAGATCCATGTAGAAAGGAAAAAAATGAATGACTAAATACTAAAATTGCTATTGAAGCAAAATCCGCTAATCCCTTTTACAATAGATAACCTTTCCTTTAGAGAATGGGAGAGAAAAGGAATCAAAAGAATAGAAAATTGTTTTTTAGGAAATAATTTATTAACATTTGAACAGTTGAAGGACAAACATGGAATAACTTATGGTACAATGTTTGCATATCATCAACTGAAAGCTTATTTAAAGGATAAATTGGGAAACAGACTGAGATTACCAGAGGGAAGCAGCTTTGAATATGTCATTACAGACACAATGATAATTAAAAGATTTATAACAAATATGTACATTAAGCTTAAGCTGCAAGATAAGGAAAATGAAATAAACTATAAACCCAAACAAAAGTGGGAAAAGGATTTAAACATAAAGATAAAAAATGAAGCATGGGAAAAGTTATGTTCTGGAACTATGAAGAATACAATAAACACAAGGTTATGCATGTTACAGTATAATTGGTTACACAGGGTATATATCAGTCCTCAAAAATTAAAAGAATGGGATCCAACATTATCAGATAGATGTTTTCACTGTAAGAAGGAAATGGGAACAACAATACGTACAAAAGTGAATATATTTTGGGAAGAACTAAATCAGATATTAAATAAAATCACAAAAAATAACATACTAAAAAATCCAAAGATCTTTCTTTTAAGTAACATAAGAATTAAAGAATTTGGCCTCAAATTGGATAAAGCACAAAAAAGATTCATTATGATAGCCTGAGCAGTAGCAAAAAAATGTATTAATGTCAACTTGAAAAATGGAAGAGAGCCTGAGAATACAGCAATGGTACATGGAAATGAATAAATGTATTCCATTGGAAAAAATAACATAAAATTAAAAAAATAAAGATACATTGTTTGAACAAATTTGGGAACCATACATGGAACACAACGGACCTCCACCCCACCTAAAATGATAAGAAGACAAAACGATTTGATTTAGTGTGTAAAAGTAGATGACATGTTTTTCTTGTTTGTTTTTCCCTTGCGTGAAGACATTGTTTTATGGTTTTATTGTATGGCATATGTTGAATATTTATTGGTTTTGGAGGGGGGGTGGGAAGATCCAACAGTATCTATTTAATGAGAAATGCTTGTACATAATTTGGTTGATATGATTCACAGTCTGAGAAATGAAAACTTAAAAGAAAACATAAGAAAAGAGATATGCTCCCACGTAACTGTGATCTTTGACTTCATGTTCAAGGTTATCATCATCTGATTGTACATTTACAACCCAATGAAACAGCATCTCCATAGACCATGGTGCACACACAGAAATACATAATACAGGGGACATCATTGGGTGTAAATTGGGCGACAAGGGCTGGTGGCCCAAAATGCCCTGTTATCATGCTGCATATCTAAATTTTAAAAAATTAAAAGAGTTTCTTCTATGATGCGCTGCTAGTGTGACCATTGGATGACCTCTAACAACTTCAGATGGCTCTTTTTTGTTTGAGCAAGGTATGGTTGTAGATATATCAGGAGACCTCTCCTGGAGGAAGCGCAACAAGGCAAACTGTAAAGAAGGCAAGCCAATGCTCCTACCTTCCAAAAGGTCTGAAGAGATTTGTCATTTCATCGGATACTCAATTAAACTCTACAGATGCAATGGGGCGGGGGGGGGGGGGGTCATCCCAATTTTGTTCGGTAATTCGAATGCCCAGGAACCGCTGCTGCCATCGGGTAGAAAGTACAGAAGCCTGAACAGCAGCAGCTCAAGGTTCCAGAAAAGCAACCAAAGTCTTGAACCTTCACTTGTTATACGAAACAATCTACTCCAGCCCCACAAAAAGACCGGTGTGCACTATTCTAATACCTTTTTGTCTTTCTTTTTTACTTTGGCTTGGCTTCGCGGACGAAGATTTATGGAGGGGTAATGTCCACGTCAGCTGCAGGCTCGTTTGTGGCTGACAAGTCCGATGCGGGACAGGCAGACACGGTTGCAGTGGTTGCAAGGGAAAATTGGTGGGTTGGGGTTGGGTGTTGGGTTTTTCCTCCTTTGTCTTTTGTCAGTGAGGTGGGCTCTGCGGTCTTCTTCAAAGGAGGTTGCTGCCCGCCGAACTGTGAGGTGCCAAGATGCACGGTTTGAGGTGATATCAGCCCACTGGCGGTGGTCAATGTGGCAGGCACCAAGAGATTTCTTTAGGCAGTCCTTGTACCTCTTCTTTGGTGCACCTCTGTCTCGGTGGCCAGTGGAGAGCTCGCCATATAACACGATCTTGGGAAGGCGATGGTCCTCCATTCTGGAGACGTGACCTACCCAGCGCAGTTGGATCTTCAGCAGCGTGGATTCGATGCTGTCGGCCTCTGCCATCTCGAGTGCTTCGATGTTGGAGATGAAGTCGCTCCAATGAATGTTGAGGATGGAGCGGAGACAACGCTGGTGGAAGCGTTCTAGGAGCCGTAGGTGATGCCGGTAGAGGAACATGATTCGGAACCGAACAGGAGTGTGGGTATGACAACGGCTCTGTATACGCTAATCTTTGTGAGGTTTTTCAGTTAGTTGTTTTTCCAGACTCTTTTGAGTAGTCTTCCAAAGGCGCTATTTGCCTTGGCGAGTCTGTTGTCTATCTCGTTGTCGATCCATGCATCCGATGAAATGGTGCAGCCGAGATAGGTAAACTGGTTGACCATTTTGAGTTTTGTGTGCCCGATGGAGATGTGGGGGGGCTGGTAATCATGGTGGGGAGCTGGCTGATGGAGGACCTCAGTTTTCTTCAGGCTGACTTCCAGGCCAAACATTTTGGCAGTTTCCGCAAAACAGGACGTCAAGCGCTGAAGAGCTGGCTCTGAATGGGCAACTAAATTGGCATCGTCTGCAAAGAGTAGTTCACGGACAAGTTTCTCTTGTGTCTTGGTGTGAGCTTGCAGGTGCCTTAGATTGAAGAGACTGCCATCCGTGCGGTACCAGATGTAAACAGAGGAACTACTGACATGGTCTTTGCCCTCAGACAGCTCCAAGAAAAGTGCAGAGAACAAAACAAAGGACTCGACATCACCTTTGTTGACCTCACCAAAGCCTTCGACACCGTGAGCAGGAAAGGGCTTTGGCAAATACTAGAGCGCCTCGGTTGCCCCCCAAAGTTCCTCAACATGGTTATCCAACTGTACGAAAACCAACAAGGTCGGGTCAGATACAGCAATGAGCTCTCTGAACCCTTCTCCATTAACAATGGCGTGAAGCAAGGCTGTGTTCTCGCACCAACCCTCTTTTCAATCTTCTTCACCATGATGCTGAACCAAGCCATGAAAGACCTCAACAATGAAGACGCTGTTTACAATACCTTTTTGTTTCTTTCTTTGGCTTGGCTTCGCGGACGAAGATTTATGGAGGGGGTAAAAAAGTCCACGTCAGCTGCAGGCTCGTTTGTGGCTGACCAGTCCGATGCGGGACAGGCAGACACGATTGCAGCGGTTGCAAGGGAAAATTGGTTGGTTGGGGTTGGGTGTTGGGTTTTTCCTCCTTTGCCTTTTTTCAGTGAGGTGGGCTCTGCGGTCTTCTTCAAAGGAGGCTGCTGCCCGCCAAACTGTGAGGCGCCAAGATGCACGGTTTGAGGCGTTATCAGCCCACTGGCGGTGGTCAATGTGGCAGGCACCAAGAGATTTCTTTAGGCAGTCCTTGTACCTTTTCTTTGGTGCACCTCTGTCACGGTGGCCAGTGGAGAGCTCGCCATATAATACGATCTTGGGAAGGCGATGGTCCTCCATTCTGGAGACGTGACCCATCCAGCGCAGCTGGATCTTCAGCAGCGTGGACTCGATGCTGTCGACCTCTGCCATCTCGAGTACCTCGACGTTAGGGGTGTGAGCGCTCCAATGGATGTTGAGGATGGAGCGGAGACAACGCTGGTGGAAGCGTTCTAGGAGCCGTAGGTGGTGCCGGTAGAGGACCCATGATTCGGAGCCGAACAGGAGTGTGGGTATGACAACGGCTCTGTATACGCTTATCTTTGTGAGGTTTTTCAGTTGGTTGTTTTTCCAGACTCTTTTGTGTAGTCTTCCAAAGGCGCTATTTGCCTTGGCGAGTCTGTTGTCTATCTCATTGTCGATCCTTGCATCTGATGAAATGGTGCAGCCGAGATAGGTAAACTGGTTGACCGTTTTGAGTTTTGTGTGCCCGATGGAGATGTGGGGGGGCTGGTAGTCATGGTGGGGAGCTGGCTGATGGAGGACCTCAGTTTTCTTCAGGCTGACTTCCAGGCCAAACATTTTGGCAGTTTCCGCAAAGCAGGACGTCAAGCGCTGAAGAGCTGGCTCTGAATGGGCAACTAAAGCGGCATCATCTGCAAAGAGTAGTTCACGGACAAGTTTCTCTTGTGTCTTGGTGTGAGCTTGCAGGCGCCTTAGATTGAAGAGACTGCCATCCGTGCGGTACCGGATGTAAACAGCGTCTTCATTGTTGGGGTCTTTCATGGCTTGGTTCAGCATCATGCTGAAGAAGATTGAAAAGAGGGTTGGTGCGAGAACACAGCCTTGCTTCACGCCATTGTTAATGGAGAAGGGTTCAGAGAGCTCATTGCTGTATCTGACCCGACCTTGTTGGTTTTCGTGCAGTTGGATAATCATGTTGAGGAACTTTGGGGGACATCCGATGCGCTCTAGTATTTGCCAAAGCCCTTTCCTGCTCACGGTGTCGAAGGCTTTGGTGAGGTCAACAAAGGTGATGTAGAGTCCTTTGTTTTGTTCTCTGCACTTTTCTTGGAGCTGTCTGAGGGCAAAGACCATGTCAGTGGTTCCTCTGTTTGCGCGAAAGCCGCACTGTGATTCTGGGAGAATATTCTCAGCGACACTAGGTATTATTCTATTTAGTAGAATCCTAGCGAAGATTTTGCCTGCAATGGAGAGCAACGTGATTCCCCTGTAGTTTGAGCAGTCTGATTTCTCGCCTTTGTTTTTGTACAGGGTGATGATGGTGGCATCACGAAGATCCTGAGGCAGTTTACCTTGGTCCCAACAAAGCTTGAAAAACTCATGCAGTTTGGCATGCAGAGTTTTGCCGCCAGCCTTCACAACAAATACGCTGCCACCATGGTGAATGGAAATAATTATTGTCTATGAATATGTGTCCTAGAGGTATAAGTATTTAGTTCCTCTGAATGTGCAGGTGGACTAGAGGGTGAAAAAGACGCTCGATATCCTTGCCTTCTTGAGACTAGGCATCAAGTACAAGAGTTGGTAGGTTACCCTCCAAGACATTGGTGAGGCGGCAGCTTAAGTTGCAGAATAGTCTCACAAGGATGTTGTGGCAGGACTGGAGCTCTTGAATTGTAAGGAGAGACTAGGAATACTTCAACTGTTTTCTATGAAGGGAAGGAAGCTGAGGAAAGATTTTATAGTGGTTTATAAAATCCTGTGGGGCACATTCTTTCTTTCTCAATCTTTTTTTGTTGGTTTTTATAATAAATACAGTACAATGAAGAAAAGGGAATGAAAGTGAAAATACAAAATCATACATGTACCTAAATCAAGATAAAACTTCAAACAGTATAAACTCAGTTCCCCCCACCCCCCCTACCCCCACCATCCACTGCACTGGATAAAAACAGAAAAGACATCAAAAATATTAAAAAACCCACCCAACCTACTCTATTGAAAAAAAAAACTAACCCAAAAAAACATCTGAGCATCTTATCCCTGAGGGTTACATATATTTTGTCGCTTTTGATTCATACCATGAATCAAAATTCAAAGATCATATCTCAATCTGGAAGAGGGTGTACACCTAATCATATTAAAAACATTCACATCAAATGAAAATAAAGACATAAAAGGTCAACTTTCACCAAGGAATCAAATACTCAATTTTTTTTTCTAAACTTAAACAGGACATAATATGAGAGAACCATTGTTTTTCCAGACTCTTTTGTGTAGTCTTCCAAAGGCACTATTGGAGATTGTAGAGCACGTCGAAAGAACCAAAGACTTGTTGATCCAAACCAAGGCTTTTATTAACTAAAAGACTGGAGCATATCACAAGTAGGTCGACCAGTCCAGAATGACCTGGTCTGGCTAGGAGCAACCCTTTAAGACCTGCCAGTAGGCATGGCTACGCTCTCAGCCAATCACAGTTATCCTACACTACAATCTGTACATGTACACATTGGTGATAGAATCTGTACTATCACAGAGGTCTAGAGTCTTTCCATTTGAATAGGATGGTTCTTCCAGCCAACAAGGTAGAGAAGGCCACAACCCATTGCACAGGGACAGAAAAATGTTCTTTCTAAAGGTCAAGAACATCTGCTTAAGGTGAGAGGGGAAAGATTTAAAGGGGATGGTTATATCAAACGAGATGTCAGAGGAAGTGAGAGAGAAAGGTACAATTACAGTACATTGAAATATATTTGGACTGGTTCATGCACAGGAAAGGTTTAGAGGGATATGGGCACCCCAGTGTTAACAAATGGAACTGACTCAAGACTGCACTTTGTTCAGCATGCACGAGTTGGGTTGCCGGCCCATTTCCATGCTGTAAAACTCTCTGACCAGATTCTGGCAGGAAATTTAGAGATCAGTGAGGAAAGAGTAGCAGGAAAAGAAAAGCACCCTGTACCCAGTGGGTTTAAAAAATGCAAAAAAAGCACACACCCCAAAAGCACTGGAAGAAGTGATTGCTGGGAGTCCCGGTGAAACCAAGGGGCAGCGAATTGAGTTGCTCAGCTGCAAAGTGGCCTCCCATAAAGAATCTAGGTGAAGATGTCTGACCAGCTTCACCTCAAGCCTCAGACAACACTCCATATATTCATCATCCACTGGGTGCCATTTTCACCCACGACACATACTACACTGCTTCTCCTGCATTTAGCACTGCTGCACACCTCACACCTACGCTTAACAGCTTCGACTAGTTTTCCTTCAGATGCGATGAAGTAATGGGATAGGTGACCACACATGAAAGCCACGACACTCACCTCGCCCAAACAGACCAGCAGCATTCACGGATATATTTCCTCTCTCATCTGCAGAATGAATTAGATCCAGGTGGCAGCCGCAAGCTGAATGACAAGGGCTCGCTGCCTCAACCATGGAAATTAAAAGAACAACTGCTGAGCCTTTGGCCATGACAAGCTGAATAAAGTAAAAATAGTGGTCCTCGTCCGTAGTGCTCCTTTCTGCCACCTGCCTTGTAAAGTACGACCTCTTACTTTCAGAATCGGAATTTATTATCATGAACAAGTCACAAAGTCCCATGTTTTTCAGTGGTATCATAGTGTAAACATTCATACAACAATAAATTAAAAACAATAGCACACCGAAAAGGTAAGACAGTGTCTGTGGTTCATTGATTATTCAGAAATCTGAGAGTCGTGAGGAAGAAGCCGTCCTTGTGCCACTGAGGGAGCTTCTCTTTAGGCTCCTGTACCTTTATCCCGACGGTAGCAGAGTGAAGGGGGAATGGCCTCAGTGGTGGGGATCTTTGAGGATGGAGGCTGCTTTTTTTAAGGCACTATCTCATATAGATGTCCTGGATGGAGTGAAGTTTGGACCATGTGATATGGCAGGCCGAGTTAACAACCCTCTGGAGTTTATTCGTGTCCTGAGAGTTGGCACCTCCATTCCAGGCAGTGATGCAACCAGCCAGAATGCACTGCACGGTACACCGGTAGAAGTTTTCGAAAGTCTTTGGTGACGTACTGAAACTCCTCAAACACCTCACAAAGCATAGCCACGAGTGAGCCTTCATCATGAATGCATTGACACGGAGCCCCCAGGAGAGATCCTCGGAGATCCAGTGGACACAGGTGGACCGGCTGCGGCAGTGGGCGCAGGTGGACCGGCTGCGGCAGTGGGCGCAGGTGGACCGGCTGCGGCAGTGGGCGCAGGTGGACCGGCTGCGGCAGTGGGCGCAGGTGGACCGGCTGCGGCAGTGGGCGCAGGTGGACCGGCTGCGGCAGTGGGCGCAGGTGGACCGGCTGCGGCAGTGGGCGCAGGTGGACCGGCTGCGGCAGTGCACATTTATATATTTGGTTATTATGAAATACCAGAGGATATCTGTTTCAGTTTAGGGGAGACATTGGGGGTAAATGTGTAACACAGAGGGTAGTGTGTGCCTGGAACACATTGCCAGGCATGTTGGTGGAGGCTGTTATAATAGGAACATCTAAAAGAACAGGAACATGGCTGCAAGAAAAAGAGGGTTATGTGTGTGCGAAACTGTTGAATAGATTCATATACAGTAGGTTGACATAACATTGAGGGGTGACGGGCCTGTACTGTGCTGTAATGTTCTATGTTCGCTGACACCGTGAGGAGCTTTCAATGCTGCAGATACTGTCACAGCATCTTTCAGCTGCTCAACTGGGAACCAAAACTGAGGAGTAGTAGTACAGGGCACAGCAGGCAAGCGTATAACTTCGAATGAAAACGGACACCCTGGAAGAGCTCATCTAGTCAGGCACCATTCAAGGTAAAAAAAAAAATAGTTCTCAGGAAGGGTCCCTCTTCTGAAATGTCAAGTGATTCCTCTTTCTACAGAAACTGCCTGGCTGGGTGAGTTCCTTGAGCATTTCCCTTTTTGTTTCAGATACCAGTAATGGTATAGCTTTATTTGTTTTCCTATGCACCTGTACAGCAGGGGTGCTTCAGGGCAGCGCTGACATCAGAGATGCTGTTTCAGCATGTAACAGATCTGCACTATCAGATATCAAGGCTTTCACCATACACATGCTGCGCACACATGCACTGTCTACACCGCAAACTCATTAGCCACCTCAGCAAGACTGGCTTGTTCTCCAGTAAATGCCTTTTGGTTCACTGATGTAGCTCCAGTGCAGCCAGCACTGTGAAACCTGGACTCATTCAGAGTGAGGGGATCGCGACTGCAACTAGGGCGTAACCTTCATGATAAGATGGCTAGGAGTGCACATCACTTGGACACAAAGGAGTGGAATTCCGTTCAGTTCCAATGCAGAAGCATTGATCCCACACAGGGGGTAGGTTGACAATTATTATAAAGTCTGTCATCCTCAAGAAGAATATGCTCTCCATCTCCTGGTCTCTGGCATTAGGGGATGAAGTTTGCTCTGCATGGAGAACCTCGGTGGTTTTCCAAACTGTTAGTTACAGCAAAAGCATCCAGTTTTAGCCCTGACATAGCCCGTTCAGACATTCTGTCTCATATTTTCTGAGATGAGCTGGGATGAATGAATAGTTCACTCACACATCACAGCCTGCTCCCCATCTCCTCCTGACACGTCCCAGCAGCCAGTCCAGTTCTGTGCCCAGTACTTGCTTTCCTGGTAAATACAGTATTTGAAGAACCAACAACATCTAATATATCTGTAATCAACTGGCTATCCAGGTTCATCTGCAAGTTCTCCAACATTTGCCACACCATCGCCGGCAGACTTTCAAACTCAGTACACCAATAGGCCAAATGTTTGTAATATCAGGCCAAAGCCCAGAGGGAACCAAACAGCACTGATCCATGACGAATTCTTTAAATAGCATTAGCACACGGCATTTTCATTGTTGCTGCTGAAGTCTGTTCAATGGCACACGCTCAAGGAAGAGTTTTAACAGGGAAATGATGCGCCAAAATACCAATGTTAAACCAGCAATGCACATAGACAGGGCTCATTGACCCCCTGCTCTGTTTACCTTTATTGAACATTTAACACAATACTTGACACTTTGCAGAAGGTGTCCATTTCACCCAGTGGGTTCCAACCAACTCCCAGGAGAGCACTCTCATCAGTCCCATTTTCTCTCTGTACCCGCGATTGCCTATTCTCACTCATACACAACAATCAGTTCCCCTCGATTCCTTTTCAAAAACCCACGAGGAGATCGTTTACAGAAATTACGAGCAGGTTAAAACAAGCCTGCAGAAAAATTGTGTCAAGGCACTTATATTCAACTCCAAAGCTGAGTGTCCGAAAGTGATTGACTGTGTTTTGAATTCTACAGTCAGTTAGTCCCATACAATCTTTTGAATTAATCTGCCATATTCAAGCTGATTCTGTCTGCTGCTCTCAAAGATTAAACATCGAAACAGATAGCTTCCTTTTGAAATGAAACAAAGAAGTGAGCAACTATGCTGGTTAGTTCCAATGTAGCAAATTATTAATTGAAGTGTTAACTACACTTAAAATTATACTGTCAAATCTTGGGGTTTTTTCCCAGTGATGATTATTTCCATGTATTAATTGCTATGTAGTAGTTTAGTCATAGTTTAGCATTGAATATATTTTATATATCCATTTATGTGATGAGCATTGCTGGAGAGACAAGGAGAAGCAAGTGTGATCACATATTAAACACAAGGTAATTCAGTAAGCGGAAACATTCTCTCTGGGATCTAGGGACCTTCAGCAAAAATATGGACGCTGGTGGTATTAATTTTTTTTTGAAGTAAACAAATCCAAAATGGGGACAGCAAAATCAGAATAAATAATTTATCATTTCAATACAGATTTTATCTTAATTAACATTGCCTTAAGAAATTAAAAATATTATGAAGTAAGGGTAATATGATATGTCGTTGGCTCAGAGATTTTGTTTTATTATAAAGTAAGAGCATTCTTCTCCAAACCTGATCAGACACTGTTCTGGATATGATTGTCCAGATTGGATTCAAACTTCCCTGAAAAAAATCCAGCTCCTGTAAACCCAAAATAAGATTTAATAAAAACAAGTGTAAATATAGGGAAACTAAGTTGCATTATATTGGACCTCAAAAGTGCTCACTGAGAAATTGAGTAGCATAATATTGCATTTACAACTGAGGCTGTTTTTTTCCCCCTGGAGTGAAATGTGATAGCAACCATCTCCAGGTCATTTTGTGTCACTTCAGAAATTCAATGAGACATATCTGGGTGAGACTCTCATGAACTGTCAGCAAATAATGTATTGATGTAATTCTCTGAGCAATGCTCCACTGGAAGGAGTGTAGAGAGAGAGAGATACATGAACAAGGTTATCTAGAAGAGAACATCATTGGGTACTTCAATTTTAATTTTTTAATTACTTTGGACATACAGCACAGTAACAGGCCATTTCGGCTCACAAGTCCATGCCACCCAATTTACACTCAATTAACCTACGCCCCTGGTAGGTTTCAAACGGTGGGAGGAAACCGGGGAAAACCCATGCAGACACAGGGAGAATGTACAAACTCCTTCCAGACAGTGCAGGATTCGAACCCAGATCCCGATCGCTGGCACTGTAAAAGGCGTTGCACTAACCGCTACACCAACCATGCCACCTTAGGACAAGTAGAACTTTCAAATGCACCACTCGATTGAGGGCAACCCTTATTTACCTTTCATCCAAATGACAACCATTCACACAGAGCCTCACACTACTGCCATCCCCTCGCCACTAATACCTAATTATATTGCTGCCAAACCTTACCAGGTTAGGCCCAGACCTTCACTAGTCAGTTCCTTGGTTCATAATGGACACTTTGAACTATCCTTCCCCTATTCCCTGCTCCTAACTCAGTAATCCAGTTGATCCTAAACCAATCTCCCCCAAAGAAAGGCTGCATCCTGGGTGTACCTTCCTGATCTAATGGCCCTGTTCTCATTTCCCCATCTCAACACAAGGTACCGGCCTAATTTCTGTTTCATCATCCCATAAATGCAAAGTCTCCTTCCCTCTTCTCCAGTCAAGAAACACCCTGATTTTTATTCCATCTCCCTGGCCCAAGCCACCATCCCTGAACCCCTCCCCACAATGGATTCTAATCCACCTTTACGCTTCCCTTTCATCCATTCCTAGTCATATGTCTGATCTCTGTTTACCCCCCCCCCCCCCCCACCAGAGCCTTAAACACAGCAAATGCCCAATTACAGGCACCATCCCTCATTATCCCCCTACCAAATCTGGTCATGTCCCAATCCCAGGTTGAACATTTTAATTGCTAAGAGCCTGTTCAGTTCTTCCCAATGTCTTCGTGTTAAAGACAAACAGAACTTAATTAAAATAGACATAAATTCCAGAAGAGGGTGCATTAGAATATGTAGGCATAATAATCATCTCTACGATTTACACAGAAAGCAAGACTTGTTGGAATATTATCAAAAATATATTTTCCTCTTGGTTCCCAGTTTCAGCTGTCTAATGGATGGGATATTTTTATAGAAGTTCCCTAATCCCTCTGATATATTTGTTATTACATTTTTTTGACACCAAGCCAAATACACAGTTGGATTCTAGAAGGCATCACAATTCTGCTGTATGACCATTGAACTGCTAAAACAGCTCCCCATGATTCTACTATGTATCAAGGATCCAGCTGCAGAAGGGGTGCAGAGGCTTAAGGTTTGGAGCTTGTTGACCAGCACTGAGAGAATAATGGTGTTGAAAGCTGAGCTATAGTCAATGAAGAGCAGACATATGTATGAGTTGCTGTTTTTGAGTGAAGAGCCAGCGATACTGGGTCTGCTGTGGAGTGATTGTGACATTAGGCAAATTGCAGTGGGTCCAGATTTTTGCTTAGGTACATGCTGATTCTTGCCATGACCAGCCTCTCAAAGCACTTCATCACAGTAGAAGTTGGTGCTACTGGACGATAGTCATTGAGGCAGCTCTTCTTGGGTACTGGGATGATTGATGCCCTTTTGAAGCAGGTGGGAACCTCTGACTACAGCAATGAGAGATTGAGAATGACCAGGAACACTCCAGCTAGTTGGCTGGGACAGATTTTAAGTAGCCTACCAGGCACATTGTCAGGGCCTGACGCTTTCATTCTGAAAAACTACCTCCTGCATTTGACTTTCCTTACTAATTGTAAGACCAAAAAAACATAACACATGGGAGCACAAATAGAGCCCATCGAGTCTACCCCGCCACTTAATCATAAGTTGATCCATTCTCCCACTCAGCCCCACTGCCCAGCCTTCTCCCATAATTCTTGATGCCCTGGCTAATCATGAACCCGTCAATCTTTGCCTTAAATACGTAAAATGGGTTGGACCCCGCAATCGCCTGTGGCAACAAATTCCACAGATTTACCACCCTCTGGCAAAATGAATGCCTTCTTATCTCTGTTCTAAGCAGTCACCCTTCAATCTTGAAGGTGTGACCTCTCGAGCTTGATTCTCCCACCATGGGAAACAATTTTTTACATTTACTCTGTGCCACATCTTTCAACATTCGAAATGTTTCATTGAGGTTTCCTCCCTCATTCTCCTAAATTCTAACGTGTACTGGCCAAGAGCAGTCAAACGCTTCTCGTATATAACCTTTTCATTCCCTGAATCATCTTTGAGATCCTCTTCTGAACCCTCGCCAATGTTAGCACATTCTTTCTTAAATGAGGTGGCCAAACTGCTCACAATACAGTGTACTGCAAAGGCTTAGCATCGCACCCCTGTTCTTACCTTCTATTCCTCTTGAAAGGAATGTCTGCATTGCATTTGCCTTCTTCACCACCGACTCAATGTATATGTTGTACGATGGCAAAAGCACTAAAGGAGGTACTTGTAAAAATAAACTACAATAGGAAACTTGCTGCCATTAAGAGATAATAAATACATAAGATAGATCAATAATAAATGTTTGCAGTAATCTTAGTGCAAAAGAAAAGTGTGCAAACAATCCTTTTATGGTGTTGGAGCAGTCTATGAGTAGTGCAAGAAAGGAAGGCTGAAGATTCTGACAGCTGTTGGAATTGTACTGTTCATGAACCTAGAGGTGCTGGCCTTCAGGCATCTGTGCCTTCTCCCTGAAGATAGCTGTGAGAGTGAGCAGTGCAAGAAATATATACACTCTTCCATTTTACATGAGTGGTTTTATTCAATTGTGGTGACTTGAGCGTCACTGGCAAGGTCAGTCCACCTCTCACTGCCCTTAAGAAGGAATTGGCGAGTTGTCTTCAGGAATCACTACAGTCAAATTAGATGATTAATGTTGTGTTATAATTATTGGGGGGGTGAATCTGTGTAGTTTAATGATGTAGTATTCTAATTTTTATTATCTTATTTTTTATTATTTCTTTAAATGTAATTTTTATTTTATTCATGTCATAAAATTTTAAATAAAGTTTAAAAAAAAAGGAATCACTACAGTCCTTCTAATGGAGGAACTCCCATAGTACTGAAAACGAGGGAATCCAGAAACTAGATCAGGACTAGCAACGTATTCCAAGTCAGGATCACATACAATGTGGTGGAGAATCTACAGGTTATGATGACCCCCGTCACCTGTTGCTGCTGCCCTTCTTGCTGGTGGGTGCCACTGGTCTGGAAGGTGATTGCAGAGTGCCCTGGGAGTATAACTGCAGAGCACTTATAGATTCTATATACTTCAATAGCTGTGCACTAGCAGTGAAAAGGATGTCAATCAAATCAGCTACTTTGTCATGGATGGTGCCACGCTTCTTGAGAGCTCCTGGAGCTGCACTGATCCAGGAATGTGAAGTGAACTCTGTCACATTCCTGACCTCTGCCTTTTAGAATATAGCCCCTTTTATAGTGAAATTTAGTGAATTGTAAAGACAGGCTTGCTCTACCTTTAAAACGCTTCACTTACCTGCATAAAAGGTCCAAAGGTGGATTGGCAAGTCCAATGCGATCCAGGTTCCCTCCGCCAAGAGTAGTTGACTCAGAGGTGGACCGAAGTCGCTCCACCTCCTGCGTGAAAGGATTGTCGCTGAAAGAGGCTCCAAAGGGGAGGGCTGATGACGTTGTGATGATGTCATCAGCCTGCATCCTAAGAGCATGAATTTTAAAGAACCCATCTGTGAAAAAGGAGATTATGATCTGCCTGAGTTCTAAGACTGCTCGAACAGATCTCCACTCACGCTCGGACCTGCACCTCAGTAGTCATTGTTGTGTATAAGGCGCTTAAACTTCCCGGTAGGTATGTTCCACATCACGGTGACTGACGGCATTACTACACTACAAGCCCCACCTCCTTCATCTTTGGAAGTCGGTTCGGGAATCACCTCTGCGTAAAAGGACCACGTGAACCGCCTTTTCCATCATCTGCATAAAATGTAAATTCACCTTTTTTTGTGACGTGATCAAGGAATACCTTGACTTTTGTGCGTAAAGAAAACACCCTGATAATATCTAGCCTCTGACCAGTTCTTGCAGCCACTGATTTTTTTGTGTCTGGTCCAGTTGAATTTCTGATCATTAATGACCCCCGCCCTCAAGATGTTGATCGTGGGAGGACTTCATGGTGCTAATGTCTCTCTCTTGTTGGAGATGGTTAACAATGGGGGAAATAAAACCATTCCAAAATTCTGGAAGCACAAGGTATGAGTGGAAAGGAAGATGTGGTTTACTAGATGGTCCACTGGAAAACAGAGAAATCATCCCAAAATCAATTGCAATTTAGCCCGATGTGTACATTAGAAATGCACACATTAATTTCTAGTGTGTAAACGTAATCTGCTGGAGATTACTAATACTAAATTATGAATCAAGAAGCATTCAGAATTACCTCAACTGGTCCAAATTTTGATCATTTTGAATTTCATCCATCCAGTTTAATTAGAATTAAGTTAGATTTTGAAAATGTCCATAAACTATCTGGAAACATGTACTTTTATTTCTTATGTTAGTCACCGGCTAATCTATTAATTATGTTGAAGTATTGTTAGCATTTAATGGCAGCGTATGACCTGCAGCCATTAAATAAAACTCCCAAACTAGCAAAACCAATTAGTAAGATGTGCGGCAGCACAAAATAAAAATTTCTCTTTGTACCTTATGCTCATTTTAAATATAATACAGGTCTCCAAGTATTCTTCTGCAAGGCAGCTGTGTGAATGACACAGGAGCATCTGCCAGGAAAACTTTAGTGCGTGTTCAGATAAATGTGTTCTTCATAACCATGTTTAGACTTTTTAAACAATGGACAGCACATGAAACAAACCTTCCCACCAGTGTGCACAGCAATAAACTGCATTCAACTGCATTTCTTTGTAGAGCATGGACTAAGGAATATGACTAACTGTGTTTGATTTGGCCACTGCAGAAAGAGGTGCAGTGGAAGGATCTTCCTCAGCCCTACTTCATATCATTGTGAATTACTCTGTTGTCATCTGGAAGGAAGAACTACATTTACTGTACAGATGTATCTTTAACTCCCAAAATCAATGGAGCAAACTTTATCAAACCCTATATATGACTGGAGGAACCCATGAATTTACATGGATAATTAAATTAACTTTTTTAAGGATTCTATGAGGGAAAGCTGAGCAGAATTATTTGCACAATGCTTTAGCCTGCCCAAACCCAACCCTGCCCATCCTTTCCCGCATTGTTACACCGGGAGAACACCCGCAACCCCACACTACTTCATTCAGTGGTAGAGGATCTGAGACAAGGGCAGAATTTTGGCTTCACTCATCTCTACCATTGCCCAACAGGCAGCAAGGAATTATTCAAAAAGAGGCCAAGATTTCCTAATGGAACAATTTCACCCTATGATTGCAGAATGGATCTTGTGCTGCCATCGCCACTAATTATGTCCATGGTTACAACTGACCCAAAGCCAATCAATGACTTTAATTTTATTGCCCAGTGTCGGCTGGAGAGAAGCAATCAAATTTGTGGGACCTCTTTCGGGAATAAAATACTTTAGTCAGAAATTACTGGAATAGGTTAGTGTGGGTTTAAAACTATACCTCTCTAACAAAGAAGTTTTAATGACCGAATACAAATCTCACCAGGGAAATATAGAGTAGGGCAGAAAGATTAGATTAAGCAAAGGAAAATTAGAAAAAAAAGTGTAAAATTCAAAATATGAGAAACTAACAATTTACTTATAGTTGATATGAGATTCTATTTTAATGGATCTTCCCTTTCTCAGCCAGATAAATTGCTCGATGTTGCAGGAATATTGAGCTCCTCATTACAATTGCCCTATCTCTGCTCAGTTTAAGCCCTCACTTTCACTTGGGAGCTAAATTGGTTAAGTAATTAATAAACAGCAATCTCTTTAAACATCACGTGGAAGAGGAGAACAGGATACGGTTTCCAAATCACTTAATTAAAGTTAAATTAAATCTCAGTGTTTTAGATTATTCCAGAGTTCGGGAGAACAAACATGAATGTGGAGTTGAGGCCAAGGTCAGATTATTTGAAACAGGTTTTTAACCTACTCCTGCACTTACATGTTATTTTCTTGTTCAATGATACTGAACAACCCATTCAACTCGGCCCTGATCATCCTGACCCTTGCAACTCTCACATTTCGTAGTAACTCACTGAGATCATAAACCCACTTGCTGCAAACCTCACCCAAGACGCCTTTCAATTCTGGGCTGGTTTTCAGATGAGGAAGCAATTTATGCCAAGTAAATATGGCTCAACAATACTTGGAGAAACTGGAATACCTCTCCCAATTGCTGAGAAATCTAAGCCAATAACTCTTAATGATACTTGTGAATAATTAGAAGAAAGAAAAGGGAATCGACGAGAATCTTGAGTGAACAAAGAGAAGCTGGAGGAGGTCAGCAGGTCAGGTGACATCCATGGAGAGAATTGGTCAGTCCAAATCTCAGCTCAAGGCCATCTATTAGTAAAGGGTTCCAACCCAAAACATTGACTGCCCATTTCTCGCCATAGATGCTGCCTGCCCTGCTAAGTCCCTCCAACTTCTCCATGTTCTGGCTCTGGGAAGAAGTGATTTTCTGAGAATGTGTCGAAATGTCACACAGTCAGTCCGAATGAAGGAAAACAGTGAAAAGAATAATCACATTCCCTGCTAATAATGACAACCATTGTTTGTTATAAAAACTCGATGGCCATTATGAATCATTACTATTCTTATATTGAGAGAAGAAGTGTTTTCTGTTGTTTATATAGAACAAAACAGATGAATTCACAGGATATACTCCCAATTTTAAAAAAATACTGTTCGATGAGCATTTCTCGCTTTATGTGGAAAACTGTGTCAAATAAATTCCTCTAGCTGGTATATTAAATTATTGTTTGTGTACTAAATCCCACTCCTTTGAGAAAAGAATAAGAATGCCCAGCTATAATTTGAATTTGACATTTTGTATTCATCTTTCTCCATCCTCACTCTATTTATTCCGCTGTTTCAGGCATTTCCTAAGAAGTAGGAAGCATCTTTAGCAGATTACACATCACTTCAACTTGTGTCGGTTGATGAAGCTCTGTACTGTAAATGCTTGCTAGGAAGAGAGAAATCAGCAGCGTTGGAACGAAAGCAGTGTTCACAGAAACAAATTGTTCACCTCAATCATCAGACACATCTGCCAAACCTTTAAAAAAGGAAGATGAGAAAATACAAAGGCATAAATACACCATAGATAGAATGGAAAACTACCTGGTCCTTATGATTGATGAGGCAAGGTTAATACTACATGTGGGCATGATAAAATCTGAAAATAAGTCAAAAGTTCATTGTAATCTCACATAATTCAAAGGTTCTGCCTACCACCATGCAGTTTGCTTCTGTGTATTCCCAGGCAGAAAATAAGGAATAACACAGTGTGAGAAGACTAGAGAAAAAGAAATCATATTTACAAGAGAGCGCTGTAATTTTTAAAGCTGCTTGTTCAGGAGTGATCTGACAGCATTCCAAGAGCAAACACTCCCACGTATCAACTACCATTCACCAACTGTTTTTTCAGTTGTGGACCAGTCCCATTTTGTACCGCTGGATCACCAGCATTTACCAGAGTAGAAACAGAAGCAGGAAGGTCTTACTGCAGTTGTACAGGCCCTTGGTGAGGTTACATATTTATATCAATAAATATACATCCTTAGTCTTGTGGTGCAGTTTTCGTCTCCTAATCTATGGAAGAGGATATCCTTGCCATTGAGGGGCTACAGTGATGGCCCCTCAATGGCAAGGATATCCTCTTTGAAATTTAGAAGAATAAGAGATCTCATTGAGACCTACAGAATTCTGACAGGATTGAATAGGGTAGATGAGGGAAGAACGTTCTTGATGTTGGAGGTCGAGAGAAAAGGTGTCACACTCAACGGAGAAGGGATGAGCCACTTGGCATAGAGATGAGGAAGAACCTTTTTGCTCAGAGAGTTATGAATTTGTGGAGCAGGTGTTCCCAGAAAGTTGTTCAGGCCAGTTCATGGAAGTTGCATCCTCCAGACCATGATAGACAATTGCGGGATCCACTTCAATCCTTCAGAAGCCAGTGAACCCTGGACCCAACCAACCTTCCATTCCCTGTAGCCGCGTACATTAATGACCTTGTACAGATTGTCTGTGGTTTCACAAGGGCCACAAAGAAATTGTACGTCCATATTGGAGAATTGTCATTCTTTTTAGCCTTTCTGGTGTATATCATATCTATGGAAGTTGGCAAGTTGCAATCCCTGATTTAGTCTTGTCCCTGGGGGGTAACAAAGCTCTAATTTCTAAGCACTACAAATGCATCACTTGCATTTTTATCACAAGCAAAACATGCAAGGAAGTTGACAAATTTACACCATAAGCATTTTGTAAATACTTTATTTAAAATAAAACCACTTAACAAACATTATATTTGGTATTTTATAAAGAGAGTAAAGAAATACCAAAAAAAAGAAAAACCTCATATTAATACCCCCTACCCCCAAACCTCCCCCCAAACTAAAATAAGAGAAGAAAAAGAGGGACAAGAAAACCACAGCAGGAGACTTCACTTTCCAATACCTTTAAACATCTAAATATATGGAGAGACCAATAAGAGAAAGGGATGGTTCGAAACTCATTTAAATTTTAATACCAACACTTTGTAAATATGAACTCCATACTCACAAATGCATTATTGTTGGGGATTCAGAGCATGTTGAGAAGTTTACAACTTTCACCTTGAAGGGTAAAAGCAACCTTGAAGGAACCTATTTCTGATTCCATTAGCCTGCACCCAGATTCCTATGGAGATATACAAGGTTGCTGATTGAAAAATGATTCCTGAGGCTGATGGTGATCTCTGTACTGATCATCTTCTCAGAAATCCTTCAAGGGACTACTAGACGCCATTCAGAAAATGATCAGAAGACATCCTAATTGCTGCATTTCTGCTGAGCCAGGAGAGGGTCAGGAGTTCTTTTCTTGACCTCACCAGAATAGGCTGGGCCTGAGGGCACACGGGCCTGGACAATTTTGCCCTCCGCTTCTCTCATCAAATCTCTGAGTTGACTGCTGCTCTCTTCACTTCTCTCGCGGAATGCATGCCTGCCCCGGCCCAGACTGCTTCAGCTCCTTTTAGGTTCTCTGGAACCTGGCTTCAAAACTCCTCAAGAACTCATTGATGAGCTGCACTTTCAATTTCCCAGTTTTAATCAAATGTGGCCTGATGACAAATTTGCCTTGGGTCATTTGATTTCCTGGAATAGGTTTAGAATACATCTTTCTTTTTCTATGATAACATTTAATTTTGTTCCCCCTTACCACCCCTTGAGAGAGAATAGTCCAAAGTATCCTCGAACATTCTTTAACATTTATGTTTCCATCAGAGTTTCTGCCAAGTTTGGCCTGTTCAACATTCACTTAATATGGGTGGCCCACAGTAGATTTAAAACATGATAGGAGCTGTGTAATGACTGAAGCTCTGTATCAATAAACTGATAATGACTATAAGAATGTATTATTTATATATTCTCTACTGCATACTTGTCCACCTGAATTTCATCAAATTGTTTATTATCATGTGCACCAAGACACAATAAAAAGAATTTCCCGGCAGCCTGTGTTTACTGAGTGGATCTCCTTGCAGAAACTTCCTGGGGGAATCCTAGATGGTTCATGACGTCTTGGATTTCACAGGACTCACCTCTTTCAAGTGGCATCAAGCTGAACCACAGAAATCCCTTCACAGTCAGGACACTTGTCTCTCGAACACTTAAAATCTTCAAAAACTATAAGAAATACATCACTATTGAACATTTCTGAAAGAAATTTAAAAAATTTTTCAAACCACTTAAAATCCAATCTGATTATCTGGTAAACTCAACTCACTGGAGTTCATCAGAAAATCACAAGTGAGAAACTCTTAAGATGCGGCAGCTTCCCTGCCTGCATCTTTGTGCAGGAGCTTTCTGACAAGTCACAGAGAGAAATGCATTAATTCTGCCAGCATTTCTTTCAAGAAAATTCACCAAACGAAACTGCTCCTCCCTCCTTCAGAATGGGTGCTTGCATACTGATGATATATCCAGTCACTAAAGTAAACCCATGCCTTTAAGAGTCAGACTACCTGCAGGATGCTCAATACAGGGTTCAACCTGATGTATACAGGTATATTATGTACAGTGAGCATCCGGTGTCACGTGATTATCCTTCCAAGCCAGCTGTGGGGTTAGTTGTTAAGCAAACGCATGATAGAAATTAGATTTTAAAGGCTTCGACATTGGAACATGAAAGTGACAGTGAAGAAAAATATCAGCTGTGGTCAAATCAAATTATTTAGGAGAAACAAGAGCCCGAATTTCCTATATCTGCTCTCATTTCCTATGTGAGGTGATATGTTTCCTCTATTGTATACAGTTATGGTTGACTACTGTATATATGGAGTTGGCCCGCCCACTGATGACTCATACCCTATGACTCCTCCCCCGTGGTCTTGGGCCATAAAGGTCGAGCCACCTCTCCCTTCCCTCCATTCCTATACCCAGATCCAGGCCAACAAGGTTCTTCTGTACATTAAAGCCTATCGCTCCCTCAGCTTAGTCTTGGTGGTTACTGGTAGTACACTACACTATGTTAAATAATGGCACACCTGAAGAGTTTGAAATTAAATCTGCAGAACACATCAAAATCTCAATTTCATATTGCTTTAGAAGAAGCCAAAATAAAACCACATCACTGACACAGCGGAGAAAGGGTTAAAATTCCACAGCTGCTTCCTAGTAATGTTTGAACCCTTCATGCCCTCAATAACTTTGTGAGAAAATTATTCTTTATTAAGCATTTTATATTTCACCAAAGTTACTCTTGGAAAACATGTTCAACCCTCCTCACAAGGCATGTTTTTCTCATCTGCCCAGCAAGCTGGGATTGCTGTACCTGAGTAAAGGAAATCTTGGTTTGTACCATTGGGCAATCTCATTTCTTACATCGCGGAGGTTGCAGTTTTCAACCACATGGCTAATATTCAAATTGAAACTGAGCTGAGAATGATGGAACTAGCTGCTTCATGTATTCAGTCTGAGAACTCATTCATGGTTGCCACGTCATCTAATGTTGCCCCTTTTTGTTTTCATTTGCAACTCCTGGACGATCTTTAAGCAGCAGGCATCATCCAAGCTGCCCGTATTTAAGGGCTCTCCTGCTGAAATCAGCCAAAGTCTTTGTTCATTTGTCATTGGTGTTTTACTTCACCTTGTGTGCCACTTTGGAAATGCTGAACCTGAAACCAACTTGTTTCCATGCACTTCTAAGACTGTGGTTTCCTTGAGATGCCGATGTCAACAGTTATAAGGTGATATTTGAACTGATTCTTTGATTAGCGAGTCAAGACCAAAGTGGACAACCACTTAAAGTAGTAAATGGAAGAGCAATGTTTCACAGATTTGTGAATAATGATTGTTTAGGAAGTTAATATGCCAATTTATACTATCAATTATCCAATCACATATACCTCCAAGAAGCAAATAAGGAAAAAAAAATCTCTCAAAGTTGCCATGCAAGGGTAGTTAAGAAGGTTTTTGGTGTGCTGGCCTTCATTAATTGGGGGTTTGTGTTCAAGAGTCGTGAAGTGAGAAAATCTCTGGTTAAACTACACTCAGAATATTATGTTCAGCCCTGGTCACCTCGTTACACAAAGGATGTGGAAGCCATGGAGTGAGTTCATAGAAGGATTACCAAGATGATGTCAGGATTGAAAAATGAGGCAAGGTGAGCAAGGTGCTTCTCTTTGGAGCAAAGAAGGATGAGAAGTGACTTAAGAAAGATCTACAAGATTATGAAAGGCATAGATAGGGTAGAAAACCAGGACCTTTTACCTGAGAGAGGCAAAAACCAGAGGACATTTGTACAGGATCAGGGGAGAAGCCAATGGTAATTGTTTACATATATATATTATACACAGAGCGTGATAGGTGCCTGGAATGCATTGCCATAGTGGTGGTGAAGGCTGGTACAATAGCGACATTTAAAAGACTCTTGGACAGGAACAATGATGCACGAAAAATAGAGGATTATGGGTGTGAAGTAGGGAAGGTTTAGTTTATTGAATAGATCGGTACAACATCATGGGCTGAAAGGCCTGTACTGTGCTGTCATGTTCTGTGCTCTACTGAAATGGATCTCATGGTGCAAACAGGAGCATGAAGAAATCCTGTCTATATATTAATCCAATCACCTTGAAAAATGCTGCAACTTCTGGAAAGTTTATGCATTTTTTTGCACATTTTCAAGGGTAATAATTTTGAAAATGATGCCAATATTTAAATGTGATAAGTCTGAACAATTGAAAAGTCCTTTTCCATTGAGAAGGGGAAAGAGCTTGTGGCATGGCACTTTGTACTGTCAGCAGTTAGCATTCCTTTTGGAAATGCCAGTTAAGCCATGTGTGCTCTCTCTAAATGGATGGGAGGGAAGAATGCAGGCAAACTCAGTAGGGCAGGTGACAGTGAATGACAAGGGTGCTGTAGGTAGGAATGGTAACAGGCAAAGCCAATAAAAATTGCCCTGCACACTGGGTGAGAATAAAAGAATATTCAGGAAGTTAGTGCAAAGAAGGAGAGGAAATAGCTCTTATGCACAAAACTAGTTAAATTTAAGACTGGAACCCAGGATTAAATAAAAAGAACCAAGATTCAATGAACCAAAATCACAAGTGGGTAAACTCTGAGAATCTTGAAACTGTTGCCACGTATCCATGGAGATGCAAAACACTGGAAATGATCTGAACAATCAGGTTAAGACCCAACAAGATATTAAAGTCTTGAAATGCCTGCCTCCTTGGTAATTTACTTCCCTTGAGTCCCTCACATTCTTCTATTTGCCAATATATTGTTGCTCTTCTGTTCACAAAAAAAAGCTTTTGACCCCATAGTAACAAGGCAAGACGATGGCATTTGCATTGAACCCATTCCAGCTTTCAACATGTACGAACCATGTTTAAACAAACATCTGACAAATTAGTACTTGGAGGAGTAAACTTTAATCAGGTGCTCAAGTTGAAACATTGGAGACAAATTTAAACCAGGGTCAAGAGTTGAAACATTCTCTACGTATGAACAGTTGATGTCCTGTGCCAATGTTCAATGACAAAATGTAATATGAACTGTATCTTTACCCTGCTATAATTGTCTCTTTTGCTTTATAATCTTTATCTTCTGGGAATAAAATTTCCACTGTGTTCTCCCAATCTTCCCATGTAGCTTTATTCAAGATTGGCAGAAATCCAAAAGTAATTGAAACTGATATTGCCCAAACAGTCCTGTACTCAAATGGGTGCTGAGGCGCATTGCTGGCAATGCCCCTCACCACTCCCCCCACCCACCCTACCAATAACCATTTCCCACCCAGACTTAGCTTCTAGAAATTAAGGGCTAGATGAGCTGATGCAAGGAAGAACAGGTTCTAGATGGTATGTTGGTCTCAGATAGGATACAAATAATCCCTCCATATTGAACACACCCTGAGGACTTCCAATAATTAAACAACATTTATAAACTATTCAAACTGATTCAACTCATTCAACATAGAAATAGGGCCTTCAGATGATCAGCTCCATACCAACCACCTAATTTATTATTCAAGTCCACACCAATCACCTAATTACACTTATCCTATATTTATCCATTTTTATGATTCTCTCCACATTCTCTCAATTCCACCACCCACCCCAGATTTTACCACTCAATTACAAATCATGGGTAATTTATCATAGCCAATTAATCCACATGGTTTTGAGATTTGAGAGGGAGCTGGTGCAGTAGGAGGAATCCCATGCAGGCACCTGCAAACTCTACTCAGACAGCACCTGAGGTTGAGATTGAACTCAAGACCCTGGTGCTGAGAGGCACCAGCTCTTCCAGCAATTGCACTCTACTGCCCAAACCTGGGAGTTAATTTTCTGACAACTAATCTCCCAAACTCTTTCTTTTATAAAGTTTTGTGTTATCTATATATGCTTATCATATTACATTTTTGAATTGAATTATGGAATTGTTTATTTTTAAATGTACAATGATAGAGTGAATAACTTTGCTTTGTATTGTAATGGATAAATATTGGGAGAATTTTGTAAGATTAGTGGGTTACAAACATACACACATTTTAAAACAGATCTTATTTGAAAGACTGAAGAATTTATATTCAGTAACATTGCAGCATCTCTGGAGAAGGTGATGCACATTTCACAAGTAGGTGCTAATTGAAATGACATCATGAAATGAAAGACTATTGTTAAAAAGTACTTACAGTGTGCTCACAGAAAGGTCACTCCTGTTTTGTTTATCTAAGACAACAGCTTGACCAAGGAGAAGAACTCCTGTTGTTTGCTGAAGAAGGTGAGCGAGTCACATGGGCTTTCTGGCAGTCTCAGTTGGAGAGAGAGAGAGAGAGAGAGAGAGAGAGAGAAGAGAAGCCCTCTCAGCTAGTGTGTGTGTGACACTGAAAAGAGAGTGAAGCCAGGAAGAGCTGTTTGGAAACAAAAAGTTCCAGAACAGTGGATGGCTGGAAGTGCTATCTGTCTGATGTTTCTCTTGGAATAAGGGAAAAGAAAGGAACTCTGTGGTAGCTTGAAGAAAGAGGTTACCATCTGGAGAACCCTGATAGGGCAAGTTTCATCAGCAAGACCCTGAGGTAACTAATGGTGGTACCTCAGTTGTGGAAATCCTGAAACAACAAATCTCTCGCTGTAAACCCTACAAGAACCTTCCTGAGTGGTAAACATTTACCCTATGAGCACCAAAGCCTGGTGAACTTTATACATGTTGGATTCTGTACACAGTATAAGAATTGCCTGCATCCAGAGAACTTGGAAGAAGGAGAACTGAGATTGAACTGTGAACCAAAGAACTTTTCTTAAATTTACACACACACACATTACATACACATGCTCCTAGAAATAGAAGGGGGTTAATTTGGGTTAGTTAAATATAGAGATAAGTTATAGTGTGATTCTGTTTTCATGTTTAAAGTTGATTAAAAACAACTTTTGTTTTAAAAACCACTCATCTTGATGAATGTCTATTGCTGGGTTTTGTGGTCCTTTAGGTTCATAACAGTATAGAATACCTGCTGTACTTACAGGTATGTAAGTATAGCAGGTAGTGCCATAATATAACTAAGTGCAGAGTATAGATTGCACAATTTTGCATAGGACATAGAGAAAAGTACAATGACAAGATTGCAAAGACATCATCTTATACAAATGAGCAGTCCTTCTAAGAGTCTCTTAACAGCAAGAAAGGAGCTGCCCTTGAATCTAAAGGTTTGTGTTTTCAAACTCAAGTATTTTTTTTTGTCCAACAGTGGAGGGAGAGAGTGACCAGGGTGGGATGGATCCTTTAGCATGTCGGCAGCTTTCCTGAAAGAGCGAGAGATATCATCGGCCGAGTCAATAGAGGAGAGGTTGGCTTGTATGATGGCCCAAATTGCATTCACAACAGTATGAAGTTTCTTGAGGTTTTGAGCAGAGCAGTTCTCTTACTACTCTGTGATGAATACAGAGAGGTTATTTTGTAAAGGGTTTTCTGAGGTGCGTCTACTTTAAGTGCAATGGCAACTCTGGAGAATCATTTGATGCTCAGTCAGAATCACTGCCATTTACTGATCAAATCTGGATAACACAATGGGCATATCAGAAACCAACACAGACAAGATCAGGTTGGAGCAGCTGACCATTCCCTGCCCAGTGATACAGAAACAGGTGAATGCTATCAGAGGATGAAGACCCTCATTTAATATTTAGGGTCTGATATTCAATGCACTGCCAGTTGCCATTGATAAATCTTGAATTTATTGCATAAATACTCTATTAAAATGGAAGAATGAAGATAACAATTATAAAGAGATTAACTCTAAAGGGAGCATGACTGGATGTCCAAGAAGAATAATCAGATCAGTTAAGTTGCTGTTAATGGCAAAGGAATTAAAACCCAACTCCTGTATAACAGATAGACAATTGGATACACATCAACACGGCAAGTTGTCTGTGGCACTACTTCCAAGGTCCATGCTCTTTGCTGCCAAAATAAGATAGTGATATTACAGGAATAACATCAACACTTTCCTTTAGGTCATCCATAGCTCTTTCAGTAACTGCTTGGACATTTAATTTAGGTTCCTTCAGGATTATCCTATGAAAATCCTAGACCTGCCAAACAATGCCAAGTGTACAAGCATCACAACAATTCAAGAAAATCTTCTGCATCTTCATTGGGTAGCCAGAGAATTGATGTTACTTTCCAAGCAGTAGCTACAGCCAAATAATATTTTTTAAAATTTTAAAAGGGTCTCTGCTGGTTCACAGTTAAAAACAAAATCCTGTTTCTCTCGAACTTAACCTTAGTCATGATTTAACAGTCTGAAAATGTGAGTTACTGTGTGTCACTTGCAGGAAGGGGAGACCTTGGATGCAAGAACTGGAGAGCAAAAGGAGTTCATTTCCAGTTTGAAACCATTATCATTTTCCATTTAACTGTGGCTCTGTTCCATTTACAGTGTTTGCTAAAGGTCCTCAAGAAAGGTTACGATAATTTGTTGTTGGACACTAAGCTGAGAAAACAGGAAAAGCACTGATCTAATTAATAAAAGTTCAACAACTCAGTGCTTCTGCTCATAAACATATTTCACAAACACACTCTGTAAAATACACTTCTGTTTTGTCCTCACTTGAGGTAACTTTCAATTGGGATCTTTGTGAATGACTTGCACCAATTATTTTTAAAAGGAATTTTGTCAGCAAGAGAAAATTTAATTTTAATTTAATTGGAAAGCAAAGTTATGAAAAGAAAACATCTTTGAAATCTGCTATTTCTTCGTGTGGACTTTTGACACTCATGGGTGATTATGGTAGAGTAAAGCATGGCATAACTGTCAGTGAGTTGCCCAAATTAACTCGTTCAGAGAAATAGCACTCTATAAATATTTACAGTGATCTTCTTTAAGAGTGCAAAAGGATACCTTAGAGTTACTATATTTGTGGAATTTCCATAGGATCACAAAAATCAGATTTTTTTTTAAAGTAATCGACAGATCAATTCTGAACTCTAAAAGTAAAATAAGCCTTAAATGGTTTCACTCTGGAGTTAACTGGAATACAACTGCTCCACCCAATTTCAAACTGCATCTCTGAGTAGAACAGATGACAGTAAATTTTCAAATGCAAAATCTCCATGATCTTAACTTGTCCAATAAATGCTAGAAATACGTATTCCTAGAAAGACATTTTAAGAATGTAATCCCTTGCAAATGTGAGTCTAAGAATGACCAAAAGAAAAAAGTACTCACCAATATAAAGTGAAGAATCCCTCTTTCGTACATGGTCATCGATATAGGAGACCCCAAGAGGCTGAATAGGGGTAGCTCCAGCCCCAATGATAACCTGAGCCACAATAACCAGGACATACATCATGTTTGTTGTTTCTGTTTCTGCACACATCTTGAGATTCTTCTCCACTGCAATTTGCTGTTCCTCCAAGGAAAGGTTGGTCATGCAGGTGTCCTTCAATGCTGATGTATCTACCTGCTTGTATTGATATTGATGGCTTAGAAACTCAGGCAGTGCACAAATTAAGGACCCAATGGCCATTATGATTCCACCACAGCCTATGAGTCTTGGCCTGTGACCCTTGCCACCGAAATAGCTCACCAACAAAATTATCATGAGGTTTCCAAACTCAAAGCTGCTTGCAATTACTCCCAGTTCGGTGCTATGTAGGCCAAATCGCCTCTCCAGGGTTGTTAGAATACTGACCTGTGAAACACACGAGGAAAGCATTATCAGTATTAAAGATAAACAAATTGGTTTAAAGCTTAATTACATGGAAGCTTGAGTCCAATTCACAGCTTTCATAATTCTGTCTGTGAAAAAAAAATGGGTTATTTACTGCTTGTGAACACAGTTTTGTCATATCTGCCCCAATAGTTCGAAGTAGCGCGACAAAAGAATATTGCGTGTGCTAGCCACGTTGTCAGGATACTCTGCTCTTAATTTGCAGCCATTGAATTCAAATCCCACCAGAATTCTGGCAATAAATCACAAGAAAACTAAATTATTTGAAGTCTGTACTTTCAAGATCATGAAATGTGGCATTTGCCCTATGATTCGAGAATGAAATCTTGCATGGGTGCATTGGATTATTTTGCTCTTTGTGCAAACAATTGCCTCCAACAAAGGTATCAAGCAATATAGTAAAACATACTGTCTTGAAGGAGCAGAAATTCAATAATTTAAGTTTTTTTGCTTCAATTGTGCAAGAGTAAACAAACAATTCAAAAAGATATGAACTTGTTACTTCCAACAACAAGGTGACATGCGCAGTTCAACCAGAGGTAGAACTATGTTGGAAGACAAATCACTGCCTTCATGTCTGTCTAACTGAAGTAACTTAAAAAGTGAAGACTCAATCCATGACAAGGATATGTTGACACTAGTGAACTGAGTAAGTACAATGTGATAAGGGGGTGAGATTGATCAATGGGCTACACTTCTAAACTATCAGGACGCTGCTTCAAAATGCCCATCGCCAAAAAAAAGGGGAGAAAGGATTTAAAAGATCACCTTAAAGCAAGAGCTGTCACGAGCAAGTGAATGCAAGATGACTAAAAGTGTGACGTGGAAAGTTCCTCTCCAGTGACTTCTCTCCACTCGACAACTGCTTGATACACCCTGATAACTTGTATGGCTAGTTGGATGCTGTTTACCTAGTGTATTATAATCAAGTGTCATTTGTAAATCTGCCATTTGCTCCAATACAGTCTGGCTCTGAGCAAATTGGTTATAACAATCTAATATGGCAATTTCATATCCCCAGTTCCACTTGGTGTGAGATAATCAGATGCTCATTGAAAGTATTCAAAACAATTCAGAAGACAAGAACCATTTATTTGCAAGTCTGGTGGTGCAGCTATTTGCAGTTGCCAAGAGTTACAACTTCAGTGCCTCGACTCTAAGAATACTAATATTCGACAGGTAAGGTTTTCAGTGAGAGAATAAAGGTGTTCTATTGGCAATTCAAGTCTAGCATCACACAATAGCTGGAGCTTATATTACCCCCTGTGAAATGGATTCCGAGTCCAAGCAAGCAAAGCCACTAAAGTATTTGGAATGGATGAATAACTGCATATTCTGTTTCCTGATTATTGGGGTGGGGGGGGGGGGAGGGGGTATGACATGCCTGTGGAACCACTCACCACTCAAAACCTCATTTAACAGCCTGACAAAATCTGGGAACCTACATAATGGTCAGTGGGATGAGGCAAAAATAATAGTTTGGCACAGTCTAGAATGGCTGATGTGTTCTAAGGTTCTAAAACCCATCGAGTCTTCAACATTATTGCAGTCCCTTCAGTTCAACTCTTCCATTCCGACCAAGTGGTCAACCGAGGCCTGCTTGCCCGATTTTCCTCTAACAATAAGGTGACCTGCTCACTTCAATCAGAGATATAGCTATGTTGGAAGACTGCCTTCATGTCTGTCTAACTGAAGTAACTTAAAATGTGAAGACTCAATCCATGACAAGGACATGTTGACACGTGAACTGAGTAAGTGCAATGTGATAGGGGGTGAGATTATCCTTGTGTTTGCCTAAATCTTTTTGCGAACATTACTATTGCACTGACCTCCATCTCTTCCTCCAGCAGCCTACTCCATATACCGACCACAATCTGTGTGAAAAATGTACCCCTTTTAAATCTTTCCCCTCTTATTTAAAATGTATGTTCTCTAGTTTCCCAACGAGACTAGGACTATTTAGCTCATCTTTGCCCCTCATGACCTTCTGTAAGGTCATTACTTAGCAAACCCACAGTGACTATGGTCGTCAGTCTCACCATGCATTACAACTTTACCCAACTGCAGTTCCTCCTCACATAACAAACATTCCTTTGGATCATAACCCAACTGATATCCAAGAGAGGCCTGCCCTCTAATAAAAGGATGTTCCTCTTTGTTTCCCTTAGTTGCATCACAATAAATATTTGGGTAAGGAAGGAATTCAGTCACAACTGCCCAGGTTTTTGATATTTGATAGTGACAAGAAAATAAATAGAAATCCAGAATTTTTTTTAAAGGAAATTAAAAATTTAATCCACCATGATTCAAATGAAGGAGCAGACTTGATGGGCTAAATGGTCTAAATCTGCGCCTATGTCTTACGATTAACAGAGAAAGTAATATCCACACAGTCATCACAGGGGCATTTACACTCCCCTTCTCAGCTCGTCATTTAATTTACAAAAGCACAAGGAAGATGAAAACATAGTAGTCCACACGAAGGAAACAACAACAATATTGAGATCAGATGTACAGCAAAGTAACAGGTCATTTCAGGCCACAAGTCCGTGCCCACCCAATTTATACCCCATTGCCCCACACCCCCAGTACATTCCGAATGGTGGGTTGAAAGCAGAGCCCATGGAAAAACCCACGCAGACACGGAGAGAACATACAAACTCCTTACAGACAGCATGGGATTCAAACTCCGGTCCCGATCGCTGGCACTACGCCAGCAGAGATAAACAAGAGTGACCTTCGTTCCATTCTTACTGCTGAGCAAGATTTCATTGTGCACACCTGGATTGAAATGGAGCATGTTATTTGCATTTGTGATATTAATGAGTTAGTCGCACTCTCACCCTCAGGGTAAATATAGCAGCCAATACACTAAAACCAAGAACCTTCCCACTGCCCAACTGGAATAGTGGCCAATTACTTAAGGAAGCACCACATTCTAACTGCCGCATCTAATGAAAGAGATGGAATACTTCTGTCATGAAAAAAAAACTTAGCAATTTGCCAACTTTCATACCTGCTTTCAATTTAATTTTTCGGGTCCATTTGCACAACGTGCTCTAAATGTGAGGTAAAGGACAGTACGGTTAGTGCAGTGGTCAGCACAACACTATCACACCCCCAGCAGCCTGGGTTCAAATACAGCGCTGTCTGTCAAGGGTTTTGTACATTCTCCTTCTGTCTGCGTGGATTTCCTCCCATGTTCCAATAAAGGCATACGGGGTTAGGAAGGTAATTCATCGGATGGGTGTATTTGGACTGCATGGGCTCATGGGCCAGAAGGGCACGTTACCATGCTGGGATTCCAAATTAAATTGTTAGTAGATGAACTGAGATTAATATAGCAGATAGAATGTTAGGTGTTCCAAAAAGGTTATCCACCATAGGCACAACCAGACTTGTTTTACAGCACTGACGGGCGTCCCCAATATTTTCCATGACACTTTCAGATTTCTGGCTTTTCCTATTCACGGTAATTCGGCAGTTCGTCCCTCTCGTGAAGAGCCAATACTTTCAGGAAACACAGACTCAGTGAAAAATAATGCCATCCCATTTCCAATTTTCAATTCCTCTGCTGGGAGTTCAAAGTTATTCATGGGGGCATCGTATTTACCCGATTCCACTCTGAATTTTCAGAAAATGCATTAAAGGATTTTTTAAAAATCTAAATATTTCTCCAAGCTGTTCTATAATGTTGTAGGAACCGCTGCATAGATAGAGGATGCACTCAATGGTCTTCATCAAAAACTTGAGCAGACATTTTATTTTTTCACTCCAACACCACCTACCTCCAGGCTGTCTACTCACTCCGACCCTGCACATATGTGTTAACCACTACTCTGTTCCTGCTCCACATTCCAGCCCGCGTAATGCGCGTTACATTTCCCGAGCGTCGCCATTGATGAGTCACCAGCGGTTACCCGCCTTGCATAACTATGCGGCCATAACAACACCCCTGAATGTGAAGCTCAGGACATCGCAGGCAAACCCCTTCCCACCATCGAGAACATGCCGTCAGACAGCATGTCCAGTCACCTTTATTTATCGTTCATAACATGCTCACATGGTAGAGATGATAACATTTGTCCAGAACAACAGAGCGTATTTACATAAATAAATGTTAAGATAGAAGTTAAAAACATCAAATTCTAAATATTAAGATATACACTGTAAAAGTCCCCAGTACCACGGCACTCTATGCATGCATGTTCTGGGAATTCAGGAGCCTGATGGCCTGGGGGAAAAAAACCATTGACCTATCTGGATGCAAGGGCCAGAGTGCTGCAATACCTCCTCCCAGATGGCAGAGGGTGAACAGTTTACATGAAGGGTGCGTGGAATCATTCACAATGATTATTGTCTTTCTTGTATGTCGAGTGTTGTAGATGTCCTTCATGGTAGGAAGAGACACCACCCCACCCCCAGTGATCTTTTCCACTGACTTCACTATCCTCTGCAGGGTCTTGATACAGTTGCACAGGATACTCTCAATACATCCTGTCTAGAATGTAGTGAGGATGGAGGGTGGGAGATGAACTTTCCTCAGCCTTCGCAGGAAGTAGAGGCGCTGCTAGGCTTTCTTGGCTATGGAGCTAGTGTTAAGTGACCAGGTGAGATTCTATGCCAAGAAACTTGATACTCTTGACAACCTCAACTATGGAGCCATCAATGGTCAGCGGAGCGAGGTCCCCCTTGGCCCTCGTGAAGTTGACAATGATCTCTTTTGTTTTTTTAACATTCAGATACAGGTTGTTGGTTCTGCACCAGTCCATTAGTGACTGCACCTCATCTCTGTATACTGACTTGCCTCTAATCAGGCCCACCACGGTCGTGTCATCAGCGAACTTTATAATATGGTTTGAGGCATGGGTCAGCAGAGTGAACAACAGTGGACTAAGCACGTAGCCCTGGGGGGTGCTCAGTGTGATGACCTTGGAGGTGCTGTTACCAATCCAGACTGCCTGAGGTCTTCCCGACAGGAAGGCAGAAATTCAATTACAGAGGTAGGGAACACAGTAGGTTCAACTTCCCCATCAGGAAGCAGCAATCATCAAGGATCCACACCACCCAGCACACGCTCTGTTCTCGCTACTGCCATCAGGAAAGAGGTTTTGATGTCACAAGACTCACACCACCAGGTTCAGGAACAGCTGCGACCTCTCCACCGTCAGACTCCTCAATGACGTATTCAATCAGGGACTCATTTAAGGAGACTTACTTGTGCACTTCATTGATAGTTGTTTTTTTTCTCCTCTCTGTATGACACAGTCATTTACATTTGTATATTTGTGTACATTGTGTTGAGGTTTTTTTTGCACTACAAATAAATACTCACCTTAATTCTGCTTGGCCCATAGGAAAAAGAATCATGTATGTGATGTCATGTATGTACTCTGACAATATATCTGAAATCTGATCCTGGAGATGGAAATAACTTCCACTGATATTCTTTGTGGGGGGTAGTATCAATTTAATTACAAAATTCAATTAGATCAGTTGAAGTAATACTATATCCCTTAAAGCTTGTAAAATTCTGGTATATCTGCTCAGAATGTCCTTTTACAAGTATTATTATTCACTTCTGTTCTTTGTGCTTTCAGAGTTGTGGTGATATGACCACCACCCGACTGCAGGGGGCGATCTCTGTACCCGCAGGAAGACCACCTAAGGCCTGACTCCACCTGGCCAGCCGACCCGAATACAGACCTGAGCCAGCCCCTCCTGAGTCAGTCACATGGGAGCCACCGAAGCGTGAACTGGTGTTCATACTTTTACCTGAATAAAGCCTGTGGTTCAGTCTTTCGAGTTTTGTGCTTGCTTGCTGCGACCTCAGTGCATTTTCAATTCTGAATGTGTTTAACCTGCTTCAATTCTAACATACATAATTGTTACATCAATTGTTAAGTTCCAATTAAGTTTATTCTTCCCACAAACAGACATCTTACCTACCTCAGCTCCCTGCAATAAGGTGTCTCGAGCCCTGGAGTTCTGTAGCACAGAACCAGGCCCTTTGGGCCAACCTGTCAGGGCCAAACTGGTCCTAGCTGCCTGCATTTGACTCATATCCCTCTAAACCTTTCCTATCCATGCACTTATCTAAATGCTTTTTAAAAGTTGTGATTGTTCCTGCTTCCACCACTTCATCTGCCAGCTTATCCCATATAATCTGTGTGAAAAAGATACTCTTCACATACACATTAAACAATACCCTCAAGCTCCTTCCCTGTGAAAGGAATATGAGTATTTACCTTATCTATACCCCTCAAGATTTTATAAACTTTTGTAAGATATCCCTGATATGCCATAGACAAGGACCATTCAAGTATCATTCCAATACTGGGCTTTTATTAACAAACAAAAAGCCACCTCTAAAATGCCCAGTGGGAAAAGGTTCTCCATCTGTTGTACCAGTAGGTGGAGTCTCTCTACAGCCATAGCTGTAGCAGTCAGTATAATACGCCCCCTCCCCATTACAATCCCTCAATTTTGTTTCCTCTAGTGGTAAAATAATTCCCAGTCTACTCACACTCTCTTTATAATTCAAGACCGTCAGTTCGGGTAACATTCCCGTGAATCTTTTCTTTGCTCTTTCCAATGGCTGGGTGACCAGATCTACACGCGTTACTCTAGGCGTGATTCTCACCAACATCTTGTACAATTGTAACACGATGCGATGTCCCTGCTCCCGCATTTATGCGCTGTCTGATAGAGACAGTGCATGAAAAATGCCTTTTCCATCCGTGTCACTACATTTATGAAATGACTTGCCTGTACTCGAAGGTCTCTGATCTGCAACACTCCTCAGATTCTGACCATTCACAGTGTAAGTCCTGCCTTGGTTTAACCTACACTCAGTCGAAATTAAATTCCATTTCCCATTCTCGGTCCATTTTCTCAGATTAACTAGATCAGTGGTTCTCAATCTTTTTCCTTTCACTCACATGCCACTTTAAGTCTTCCCTATGCCATAAATGCTCTGTGATTAGTGAGGGACTGCTTAAGGTGGTATGTGGGTGGAAAGAAAGTTTGAAAAACACTTTTAATCGGCCCTAATTGACTCATTATGTGCACGGTTACATAACTCCAAAGGAAATGGGCCAATGACAATTCAGTACAATTGGGTCTGGAGCAGTGATTCTCAATCTTCCCTTCCCACTCACATACCACCTTAAGTGATCCCTTTCTAACCAGAGAGCACCAATGGCATAGGGATTATTTAAAGTGGTATGTGAGTGGAAAGAAACAGGTTGAGAACCACTGAACTAGATCTTTATCGTTCTATGGGTCCTCTCTACAACAGAAAAGGCATTCGTACTAAATAGAAATATAAAATATATATGTTGGTAAAAAATCAAAAGTCTAAAAGAAAGACAATTATATCCTGGTGCATTTCATGTCAGTAGCATACATATTGTATTAAATTTGATACTTTGGGTGAGCCATAGAGAAATTTTGCAAATTGCTTTTTCCTGAATTGGCCTATTAATGTCCTTGTTGATTGTAAAAATCCCACATCTCCGGGATGAACAGAAACAGCCAAATGATTCAAACTTTTCTTTTATGGTGGCTGTTGTCAATTCAATTCCCTAGATACCTTCCAAAAGTGTGTGAGCTAATGAACAAGCTAAATGATACTGCTATTGAGTTATTCCCATTCCCCATGTCAGACATACATTAACCCAAATCAGATCCCCACATCAGTTAAACATTAACATTCATTAAAAAAAATTCAAATGGCAGAATTTTTAAAATTTGTTCTGACTTTATATATATTTAGGGTGGCACGGTTTGTGTAGCGGTTAGCGCCATGCCTTTACTGCGCCAGCGACCGGGACTGAACTGTGGTTCAAATCCCACACTGTCTGTAAGGAGTTTGTACGTTCTTCCCGTGTCTACGTGGGTTTTCCCCAGGGGCTCCAGTTTCCTCCCACCGTTCGAAACGTACCATGGTTATAGGTTTATTGGGTGGCATGGACTCATGGGCCGAAATGGCCTGTTACTGTGCTGTATGTCTAAATTAAATTCAATTATTTGATACAGAAATAAAATGTTTCCCTTTGTATGTAAACTGACAGAGTTCAGAACTACAAAAATACCTCTTAATTTTTTATTTGCAGAAAATCACGAGAAGCTTTCCTTCAAGAGAACTAGGAACGACCACCCTCTACTACATATTAATAACTCAGTAGTGGAGAGAACACCAAAGATCCTCGGAATCCACTTAACAAGTGGCCTATCCTGGACACTCAACATCTCTTCATTTGTCAGGAAAGTGAAACAGTGACCACACTTCCTGAAAAGACTGGAGTGGGCAAGAATACCAGCCACTATCCTATCAACTTCCTGTAAGAGCTCTACCAAGAGCATCCTGGCCAGCTGCATCACAAGCCCCTTTTCCACTGGCAGCGCAGCTCATTTGGCTGTGCAGTGTCCCAGGATAGGAAGTCCTTTGTGCTGTTTCCACTGTGCCACCCTTAAATGGGACACTAATGGCTTTTCCACTGAACACAACTCATCCACAGGGATCGGAGTGTTCTACCTTCAAGTGGAAATGGGTGACATCCTGCTGTTCCTTTTCCACTGGTCTTCTTCAGCATACCGGTGTCAGCAAACACCGGGGATATAAGTAGGGATAAAGGCAGTTAATTCCTGGCGTGAAATAATGACATTTGATACTGGCGTTCGGACAATGTTCCTTTTCCACTGAGCCCTGTCCCAGTACATTCAATGGAAAAGGGGCTACAGTGTGGTACAGTTGCTGAAGAGAATTGGATTGGAAGTCAATCCACAGGACCAAAAGAGTGGCAGAGTGGATCACTGGAGTCTCCATCCCCTCCCCCATTGAGGTGATCTAATGGAATCATTGTCTGAAGAGTGCTTGCAAAATGGTTGAGAACCCCTACAACCTTGCACACAACATCTTTTAGCTACTTTCGTCAGGGAAGGGAAACAGGACGATCAGAGCCAGTACCTTCAGGCTAACAAACAGCTTCTTCCAACAGGCAGTGAGACCCCTGAACAGCTAATGAAATTCTCACAGTAACCCGCCGAGAACGCACTATTTCTTAAACAATATTTATTTATTTGTATATTTATTCTGCATATGTATCACTTGTCTGGATGTGTGTTTTATCTGGTTGTGTATCTGCGTGTTTTGCACCGAGAACCAGAGAACACTGTTTTGTCAGGTTGTACGTGTGCAATCAGATAATAAATAAACTTAAGTTCAAGTTTTTTTGAACTTAACTTGAAATATTGTTCCAGTTCCAACCTGAGTTTCGGTGACAGTTTGGTCCAATAGCACTTTTAGTTATTACCACTAAACAGTTAATGGAAATCAAAATATTTCTCAGAAAAACATGTTAATACTTTATAGAATCTCAATATCTTCTGACATTGCCTCACACCTCTGATGCAACACTAGTTGGACAATATTGGGCCAGAATGCACTGATGTACGAACTTGAAGTGGCCAAAGGTTCTTCAACAATGCCTTGTAGTCAGTGCCAACGTGTCCCAGGCTTCCACATCTACACACAGCCCTGGAGTCTGGCTGCATATGCTTCTGTCCCTGCACACACTACTGAGTTATGAGGTATTCCACCCCCCCCCCCCCCCCCCGACCGACCCTGTAGCTGAGCCAAGAGGCTGGTCACACTTCATCACCATCATTACTTATCAGCTGCGTAGCAGTCCTTGAGCATTCATTTGTATGGGAACGCCAACCTTCATTCAAAAGTTATGATTAGGGAAGTGCTTTTGATTTATTTTCCTTTATTTCACAAGGTATTAGTGGTTTTAACTAATTAAATCAGTTTCATGGGATTTTAAATACTGTAAATGTTTTGTTTCTATTTAATTCTACTGATTTATTTTAATTTCTCTGTGATTATTTAAACAGTTTTCCAAGGTATCTGATCATCAGAAACATTTGGAAAAAACGATGAAGCCTTCTGATCCCATAAAGGTGCCAGGAGCCACGCAGCTCCTGAAGGCTAGTGTGACCAGAGGATACCACAAGAAGCCAGGTGCAGGCAAGCCTCACTCAGCCCAGATTTCCTGGGAACCTCTGTCTTAAATAACCATCCTCTGCACTTACAGATGATTAAAGCAGTGGCAATATAGGGTTTCCAGACTTTCCATCTATGAAGGACATGTCCTGTATTTAATGATTTTGTCCTGTGTCCTCTATTAACTTTGTCAGGACGTCTTTTTTTTTAATAAATTGCAAAATTCAGTAGTTTAGAGTTGGATGATTTTGAAATTTCAATAATTTTATTTGTACTACTTTGAATTTTAAAATGTTAAATAACTCCACTATTACATCAAAGGAAGTCACCCGCAAGTGTTTGTGACAAGTAATGAATTTGTATGAGACCGCGGCCAATGAATGCACACATGGAACATGTCACGTGTGCATTCGTTGGCTGTAGCCACTGGCCACCACCAGTCGGCCAGACCATTAATTATGCTTTTGCAGTTGTCAGTGACAGATCAGTGAAATAACCAGGCTGGATTTTTTTTCAATTCTTGTGTGGGGAAGCGAGCAAAATATTTTTCATTTGTTCTTTGTAATTTAACCCGAACATGCCAAAACCAAAGTGCAAATGAATTCACTGGAAAATGGAGATTTATTAAACAAGGAAAAAGTTGTTTTGAAGCTCTTTGTGGAGTATGCAATTGTGCATTCAATATCGAAAATGGCGGGAAGTTGGATTTAAAGCAGCATCTGCAAAACACCGAAGCACAAGAGATGTACGTTTTCCTCGACTACAAAAGAAACTGATAAAATAACAAATGTCTTGATTAAGGGAAATACAGAAGAAGCTAAAATAATAGCTGCAGAAGCTGGAATGGGCTTCCACACTGTTCATCATCATCACTCATTCAGCTCAAATGACTGTATGAACCTACTGCTACTGGAAGTATTTTCTGATTCCAAAATTGCATCCAAATTTTCAAGTGCCAGTTCGAAATCGACTGCAATAGTAAAAAATGTAATAGCTCCATATACCATTGCAGGGATTCTCAAAGATATAAATGCCTTATCTTTTTTTTTAAACGACATATCCATAGATGCAAGTAACCACCACGCAGAAAAAAAATCAACTTAAATTGTGCCATTTTTTTTCTGTGAAAAGGCTTGCTGTTAAGGCTGTTGCGGGTAAAATCCCTTCCAGATAAGACCTCAGAAACTATAGCCTGCTTTTGCAGAGAAACTCTTACTGAGTTCGGAGTTAATGAGAAAAATTACACCTTTTGATAGAGATAACACAAATACTAATTCCAGTGGACATTTGCGCAAGGTCTATTCAAAGTTGAGGCAAAGCATGATTGATTCCGTGGAAGGTGTTGGCTGTCCCTGCTCATATTCTGCTTCGTGCTGCTCAAACCTCATTTGATATCCTTTCTATTGACAATGAAATATTTGTCAAGAAATGTTCTTACTTCAGCATTTATAATGTTCAAACGATTAAAGGATTTTTGTGATTTTGTTGGCATTCAGAATTCTTCAGTTCCCTCGCATTCTAAAACCGTTGGGACTTTTTTTAATAAATGCAGTTGAGAGAATCCTCAGTTTATTTGGAAGCACTTTTAATTCTGAAGAAAAGATCCCGAAAATTCTTGTTGACTTTTTCAATAATCTATTGAGCGAAGTCCACTTATTCACCATTTTCAATATCTCTTTAGCAATAGGTTTATACAAATTGAAAGAAAGAGCAAAGTGCATTACTGAAGTATTTCATTGCTTAAAGGAGCCTGTTGACTGTGTAAAAGGAAGAACTGATGAAAGATTTTAGCCCTGTAAGTGTCTTTGGCTTGGCTTCGCGGACGAAGATTTATGGAGGGGTAATGTCCACGTCAGCTGCAGGCTCGTTTGTGGCTGACAAGTCCGATGCAGGACAGGCAGACATGGTTGCAGCGGTTGCAAGGGAAAATTGGTTGGTTGAGGTTGGGTGTTGGGTTTTTCCTCTTTTGTCAGTGAGGTGGGCTCTGCGTTCTTCTTCAAAGGATGTTGCTGCCTGCCGAACTGTGAGGCCTTAAAAATGGCAACATTACTTTTAAATGGAAAAATAAATTCCAACTTGGAGTGGATAATCATTTGCTGTTAATGCCATGACTACCTTGCAAAATGGATTTCATCGCTTGAAGAATTCGATACTTTTACATGGATGTTGCTAAATACTCTTCCAGCATGGGAACAAGTGGAATTGTCATGTGTAGTGTTAAAAAAAAAGGAATAAAAATTGACCACAATGTTCTTTTTTGACAGCAGACAACATTTAAAAAACTCGTCGGACAAGAGATACAACACAATCCCAAAGAATGGAAAAGCAAACTATGCCAAGGTGATATTCTGCACTTCAACAAATTAAATTTCAAGAACATCTCTCAAAATTCTTCTTTGTATGCCAGTACTGTTCAGCACACCAGCTCATAATGCTGACGCTGAGTGTGTCTTCTCGTTAATGGATAAAAGGACAAAATAAGTTGGATGTGACCACAGCATAAGCTATGGTACAATGTTAATGGAACACAGACCGTCAGAGCAAGAAAATTTATAAGCAAGTTCTGCAAAGCATGGACCTGTTAAGGAGAGCCGAGTCATCAGTGAAATATAATTAAAGGTATGTAATTGAAATACTTATATTTGAATTGGATAGGAAATGAATATTTCGGTAATAGGGTCTCGCCTCTAAATTAACCTGGTAAAATTATTAATTTAATCCAGATGACTATGTTTCGAAGTATATAGATGTAAGTATTTTTCCTATGTACTAATATTATTTTACGATCGTGTTATATGGCGAGCTCTCCACTGGCCACCGTGACAGAGGTGCACCAAAGAAAAGGTACAAGGACTGCCTAAAGAAATCTCTTGGTGCCTGCCACATTGACCACCGCCAGTGGGCTGAAAACGCCTCAAACCGTGCATCTTGGCGCCTCACAGTTTGGCGGGCAGCAACCTCCTTTGAAGAAGACCGCAGAGCCCACCTCACTGACAAAAGGCAAAGGAGGAAAAACCCAACACCCAACCCCAACCAACCAATTTTCCCTTGCAACCGCTGCAATCGTGTCTGCCTGTCCCGCATCGGACTTGTCAGCCACAAACGAGCCTGCAGCTGACGTGGACTTTTACCCCCTCCATAAATCTTCGTCCGCGAAGCCAAGCCAAAGAAAAGAATATTATTTAATCACAATGTACATATGTACATGCAAATTTGAAATCATTTGATTTTATGTTTGAACAGGGTGTCCTGGATCTCTATTTGGAGAATCTGGTAACCCAATGCCAATGAATATATTGAAAAATAATATTATAACACACAGATGAAAGAATATATCACGACACATCCTGTCATGCTTGTTCCTTGATCGAGACAACTGGCTTCATTAAAATTTTAAAAAATAAGGAAAAGGGAAGAAGGTTCAGACAAAGATCTGTGAAGTCATACCAAGGCAACAGCATAATTACAAAACAAGGCTTTCATACTATAGTCTGAAGTTTCTCTCTGCATATTTTAAAGGAAATTTTAGCAATTATTAGCATAAATTCCACAGTGCAATATCATGACCTGCTTTTCACCTTTGTTGGTTTTTTTCTGGGAAATTAGCTTATCTCATTAGTGAATTTTAAATCATCGGCAGGTTTCTGTCTTAATGGAGCATCATGTGGACACAGCAAAGGCAGGTATTAGGACATAATGTGCCATGCATGGTACAGGCAGGTAATGGGGCATCGTGTGGCCACAGCACAGAGAGGTAATGGGGCATCGTGTGGACACAGCACAGAGAGGTAATGGGGCATCGTGTGGACACAGCACAGAGAGGTAATGGGGCATCGTGTGGACACAGCACAGAGAGGTAATGGGGCATCGTGTGGACATAGCACAGAGAGGTAATGGGGCATCGTGTGGCCACAGCACAGAGAGGTGATGGGGCATCATGTGGCCACAGCACAGAGGTAATGGGGCATCATGTGGCCACAGCACAGAGAGGTAATGGGGCATCGTGTGGCCACAGCACAGAGAGGTAATGGGGCATCGTGTGGCCACAGCACAGAGAGGTAATGGGGCATCGTGTGGACACAGCACAGAGAGGTAATGGGGCATCGTGTGGCCACAGCACAGAGAGGTAATGGGGCATCGTGTGGACACAGCACAGCGAGGTAATGGGGCATCGTGTGGCCACAGCACAGAGAGGTAATGGGGCATCGTGTGGCCACAGCACAGAGAGGTAATGGGGCATCGTGTGGACACAGCACAGAGAGGTAATGGGGCATCGTGTGGCCACAGCACAGAGAGGTAATGGGGCATCGTGTGATTACAGCACAGAGAGGTAATGGGGCATCGTGTGGACACAGCACAGAGAGGTAATGGGGCATCGTGTGGCAACAGCACAGAGAGGTAATGGGGCATCGTGTGGCCACAGCACAGAGAGGTAATGGGGCATCATGTGGCCACAGCACAGAGAGGTAATGGGGCATCGTGTGGCCACAGCACAGAGAGGTAATGGGGCATCATGTGATTAAAGCACAGAGAGGTAATGGGGCATCATGTGGCCACAGCACAGAGAGGTAATGGGGCATCATCTGATTACAGCACAGAGAGGTAATGGGGGACCATGTGGCCACAGCACAGAGAGGTAATGGGGCATCATGTGATTACAGCACAGAAGGTAATGGAGCATCTTGAAGCCACAGCACAGAGAGGTAATGGGGCATCATGTGGTTACAGCACAGAGAAGTAATGGGGCATCGTGTGGATACAGCACAGAGAGGTAATGGGGCATCATGTGGTTACAGCACAGAGAGGTAATGGGGCATCATGTGGTTACAGCACAGAGAGGTAATGGGGCATCATGTGATTACAGCATAGAGAGGTAATGGGGCATCATGTGATTACAGCACAGAGAGGTAATGGGGCATCGTGTTGTTACAGCACAGAGGTAATGGGGCATCATGTGATTACAGCACAGCGAGGTAATGGGGCATCGTGTGGACACAGCACAGAGAGGTAATGGGGCATCATGTGGCCACAGCACAGAGAGGTAATGGGGCATCATGTGATTACAGCACAGAAGGTAATGGAGCATCTTGAAGCCACAGCACAGAAAGGTAATGGGGCATCATGTGGTAACAGCACAGAGATGTAATGGGGCATCTTGTGATTACAGCACAGAGAGGTAATGGGGCATCATGTGATTACAGCACAGAGAGGTAATGGGGGATCATGTGATTACAGCACAGAGAGGTAATGTGGCATCGTGTTGTTACAGCACAGAGAGGTAATGGGGCATCATGTGATTACAGCACAGAGAGGTAATGTGGCATCGTGTTGTGACAGCACAGAGAGGTAATGCAGCATCTTGATGCCACAGCACAGAGAGGTAATGGAGCATCATGTGATTACAGCACAGAGAGGTAACGTGTCATCGTGTTGTTACAGCACAGAGAAGTAATGGGGCATCATGTGATTAAAGCACAGAGAGGTAATGGGACATCATGTGATTACAGCACAGAGAGGTAATGGGGCATCATATGATTACAGCACAGAGAGGTAATGGGGCATCATCTGATTACAGCACAGAGAGGTAATGTGGCATCGTGTTGTTACAGCACAGAAAGGTAATGGGGCATCATGTGATTACAGCACAGAGAGGTAATGTGGCATCGTGTTGTTACAGCACAGAAAGGTAATGGGGCATCATGTGATTACAGCACAGAGAGGTAACGTGGCATCGTGTTGTTACAGCACAGAGAGGTAATGGGGTATCATGTGATTACAGCACAGAGAGGTAATGGGGCATCATGTGATTACAGCACAGAGAGGTAATGTGGCATCGTGTTGTTACAGCACAGAGAGGTAATGGGGCATCATGTGATTACAGCACAGAGAGGTAATGTGGCATCGTGTTGTTACAGCACAAAGAGGTAATGGGGTATCATGTGATTACAGCACAGAGAGGTAATGCAGCATCTTGATGCCACAGCACAGAGAGGTAATGGAGCATCATGTGATTAAAGCACAGAGAGGTAATGGGGCATCATGTGATTAAAGCACAGAGAGGTAATGGGGCATCATGTGATTAAAGCACAGAGAGGTAATGGGGCATCATGTGATTAAAGCACAGAGAGGTAATGGGGCATCATGTGATTAAAGCACAGAGAGGTAATGGGGCATCATGTGATTAAAGCACAGAGTGGTAATGGGGCATCGTGTGGCCACAGCACAGAGAGGTAATGGGGCATCTTGAGGCCACAGCACAGAGGTAATGGGGCATCGTGTGATTACAGCACAGAGAGGTAATGGGGCATTGTGTGGTTACAGCACAGAGAGGTAATGGGGTATCATGTAATTACAGCACAGAGAGGTAATGCAGCATCTTGATGCCACAGCACAGAGAGGTAATGGAGCATCATGTGATTAAAGCACAGAGAGGTAATGGGGCATCATGTGATTAAAGCACAGAGAGGTAATGGGGCATCATGTGATTAAAGCACAGAGAGGTAATGGGGCATCATGTGATTAAAGCACAGAGAGGTAATGGGGCATCATGTGATTAAAGCACAGAGAGGTAATGGGGCATCGTGTGGCCACAGCACAGAGAGGTAATGGGGCATCTTGAGGCCACAGCACAGAGGTAATGGGGCATCATGTGATTACAGCACAGAGAGGTAACGTGTCATCGTGTTGTTACAGCACAGAGAAGTAATGGGGCATCATGTGATTAAAGCACAGAGAGGTAATGGGACATCATGTGATTACAGCACAGAGAGGTAATGGGGCATCATGTGATTACAGCACAGAGAGGTAATGGGGCATCATCTGATTACAGCACAGAGAGGTAATGTGGCATCGTGTTGTTACAGCACAGAAAGGTAATGGGGCATCATGTGATTACAGCACAGAGAGGTAATGTGGCATCGTGTTGTTACAGCACAGAAAGGTAATGGGGCATCATGTGATTACAGCACAGAGAGGTAACGTGGCATCGTGTTGTTACAGCACAGAGAGGTAATGGGGTATCATGTGATTACAGCACAGAGAGGTAATGGGGCATCATGTGATTACAGCACAGAGAGGTAATGTGGCATCGTGTTGTTACAGCACAGAGAGGTAATGGGGCATCATGTGATTACAGCACAGAGAGGTAATGTGGCATCGTGTTGTTACAGCACAAAGAGGTAATGGGGTATCATGTGATTACAGCACAGAGAGGTAATGCAGCATCTTGATGCCACAGCACAGAGAGGTAATGGAGCATCATGTGATTAAAGCACAGAGAGGTAATGGGGCATCATGTGATTAAAGCACAGAGAGGTAATGGGGCATCATGTGATTAAAGCACAGAGAGGTAATGGGGCATCATGTGATTAAAGCACAGAGAGGTAATGGGGCATCATGTGATTAAAGCACAGAGAGGTAATGGGGCATCATGTGATTAAAGCACAGAGTGGTAATGGGGCATCGTGTGGCCACAGCACAGAGAGGTAATGGGGCATCTTGAGGCCACAGCACAGAGGTAATGGGGCATCGTGTGATTACAGCACAGAGAGGTAATGGGGCATTGTGTGGTTACAGCACAGAGAGGTTATGGGGTATCATGTAATTACAGCACAGAGAGGTAATGCAGCATCTTGATGCCACAGCACAGAGAGGTAATGGAGCATCATGTGATTAAAGCACAATGAGGTAATGGGGCATCATGTGATTAAAGCACAGAGAGGTAATGGGGCATCATGTGATTAAAGCACAGAGAGGTAATGGGGCATCATGTGATTAAAGCACAGAGAGGTAATGGGGCATCATGTGATTAAAGCACAGAGAGGTAATGGGGCATCGTGTGGCCACAGCACAGAGAGGTAATGGGGCATCTTGAGGCCACAGCACAGAGGTAATGGGGCATCATGTGATTACAGCACAGAGAGGTAATGGGGCATCTTGTGGTTACAGCACAGAGAGGTAATGGGGCATCATGTGATTAAAGCACAGAGAGGTAATGGGGCATCATGTGATTAAAGCACAGAGTGGTAATGGGGCATCGTGTGGCCACAGCACAGAGAGGTAATGGGGCATCTTGAGGCCACAGCACAGAGGTAATGGGGCATCGTGTGATTACAGCACAGAGAGGTAATGGGGCATTGTGTGGTTACAGCACAGAGAGGTTATGGGGTATCATGTAATTACAGCACAGAGAGGTAATGCAGCATCTTGATGCCACAGCACAGAGAGGTAATGGAGCATCATGTGATTAAAGCACAGAGAGGTAATGGGGCATCATGTGATTAAAGCACAGAGAGGTAATGGGGCATCATGTGATTAAAGCACAGAGAGGTAATGGGGCATCATGTGATTAAAGCACAGAGAGGTAATGGGGCATCATGTGATTAAAGCACAGAGAGGTAATGGGGCATCGTGTGGCCACAGCACAGAGAGGTAATGGGGCATCTTGAGGCCACAGCACAGAGGTAATGGGGCATCATGTGATTACAGCACAGAGAGGTAATGGGGCATCTTGTGGTTACAGCACAGAGAGGTAATGGGACATTGTGTGGTAACAGCACAGAGAAGTAATGGGGCATCGTATGGTTACAGCACAGAGAGGTAATGGGGCATCGTGTGGTTACAGCCCAGAGAGGAAAACTGAGTCAAAGAGCATTCAATTTGTAGTTGATGGGGAGTTCTGCTGTGTGCTCCCCGGCCAAGAACACCTACCGTGCCCACTCTAAATGTTGTTTCAGACTCCACCCTGTGAATTAGTCTATAACAGACTGCCTATATCTCCTTCCTGACTCAGCATTTCCTGCCCTTTAATTTACAGATTCCTTCTTCCACACTCAGGTCCAACCTCTATTCCTTCATTTATCTATTTAATTGGTCTGGCCTTTCTGAATGTTACCTGCCTCTCTTATCAAGTGCCAAAGCTGTACAGCTTAGCTTCATTCAGAGACTTGGAATATTGAGCTCGTGCTTCAACATTGCTGAGTCGAGATCCTGCAATTCATTTCCCCAGAGTAAAGTGGGAATTTTTTTCCCCAAGAATGGACCCCAGGAGCTCAAGAAGACAGATCAGCTCCACAAATTTCTCTTAGTGATAATTTTAAGCTGATAAAATCTTTTTAAAAAAATGTTTACAGAACAAACCACTGTAAATGAAAATATGTTTACAAGACGAACCAAAATGCACCCCGAACATAAATACTTCCATATGTGCATCTGATTTCCAAACTCAATTTCAATTTAGTTGTCCAAGAAACTAGTTGATAATTTCTATCTGGGCTGCTTTTCTTATATTTGGATCACTTGTAAAATGAATGGCAGTTTATTTGCCCTCTCAAAGAATATCAGAATCCATTTACAACCATAACCTACAGTTAGTATGCATTCATTTTGGCTTCTGTGCTCTTTAGTTGGGTGTTAACAGAACTCTATAATGATACAGCTTATGCCTCAAGGGTAGTCTAGAGTCGAAAGGTATGAACCTTGTGCTTTCTAATTTCTGGTAACCCTTTATCTCCGATGTTTGCCCCTCCCTACTTCCAATACACCTTCAGTTACCCCCCCCCCTCCACCCACCTCCACTGTTGCCATTCCCACAACTTCTGTCCCCGCCCAACCATTTTATCCCGCTTCTCCTCCCCTTCCTGACTCCATTCACCTCAGCCCAAATGTTTTACCCACCAGATCCCCCTCTACCTTCTAGAATCATCTTATTTTATCCATCCTTAACCTCTTCCATGACAGTCTCTATTCCCACCAAAATCATCTTGTTGCCAACAGCCCTTTTGTTCCCATTCCTCCAACAACTATCTCTGCCTTCATCCTTCCATGGCTCATCCTACTTCATCCAACCCTTTGTTTTCTTCCCTCCCTTTGACTGGCACCTGTCAATCACCTTCCCCGGTCCTTCAACTCCACCCGTACGCTCCCCTTCAGTCTGTCATCCTTCGCCCTCCCTGGTTACCAGTCATCTGCTATCTTTCTCCCACCCTCTCCTCCTTATTTGACCTACCTTTGTTCCACCCCTCTCCATGATCAGTCGTGATGGATGATTTCAAGGGGAAGCAATGATCATTTCTCTTCCCCCCCCCCCCACCCCGTCCCCTCCCCCCACCTCCCTCACCGTTTCTGCTCAACTACTTGAGTTCTTCCAGCAGGTTGCTCTTTGGGTCCTAACTCCAGCATCTGCTTTCTCCAAATGAGGGATTTTTGACTGCCTCAGGCAAGGTTTACACGTTTCTATCTCTTTGGTTTTTGAATGTTAGAGCAGTACCTCATAGCAAGTGCAACCATTCATTTTATGGGATGACTAAAGTTCATTCCCTTTTCAAAACTATCCATGCGGTTTTATTCTGTACTGTCAAATGCTCGAGCTGCAGGCTTTCAGAAATGTAACCATTAGCAAATACCTATCCTGAGTTACAAACTCCACTCCAGTGTCCCTTCTAAGCCAATGCGCGTGGACACAAACGGGCAGTGTGCACACACAACCCGGCACTCAGCGCTTTCCTCTGTGCACACGCACATGCACACAGCTGAGCAAGCCCACGGCCTCAGCCCGATTCTAATTCCCACAGTTCTATTTCCTTATAGCATTGAAGGAGGCCTTCAGGTTTATGCCAGCTCTCAGATCCCCTCCAATGATTCCATTCCACCACTGATTTTCCTGTGATCAATTCCCTCACGCCTGTTCTTTAAAACACCTCTATATTTCCCACACCTCACTCAGAGCCAATTTACAGGAGTCAATCAACCTGCAATCTTTACGATATGGGAGGAAACTAGAGCATCTGGAGGAGGAAGAACATGAAAACCCCCACATAGTTCAGGTCCATGGAGCTGCAGGATGGCTGCTCAACCTGCAGCATCTCTGGGCTACCCTGAGAAGTTTAAGCCAGAAATTTCACAGAACAACTTCCATTTATAAGGTGCCGCAGCCATGACAAAACTTTCCTTTGCAAATGGCAGCTGCGTCAAGGCATGGAAGCAGGAGCAGGCCATCTGGTTCATTGAGCCTGCTCCACCTTTCAATGGGGACATGGCTGATCTGGCCTTGGATTCAGATCCACCTACCTGCCTGATCATATAAAATTGACTCCAACCCACTAAATGAGAAGCTAACCTAAAAGCTTGGACAGAGAGATGCATTTTGTAGAACATCTTATGAAAAAAATGGTGTGGGAGAGATTAAGAGGAGAATTTCTGAGCTGAGGGCTGCCCAACATCATGGGCTGTAAAGTTCTACATTCAATGCTTTATGTTAAGGACAAAAGTGATTACAGCACAGAGAGGTAAAAGTGGAGGAACTAAATTGGGGAAATTTCAGAAATTGGTAAGGCTGGCCATGTTCACAGAGATGTGTAGGGGAAAGATTGTGGAGGCACTTAAATTGAAAGATGGAAATTGTGATATCAAGGCATTGTCTGATCTGGAGCCAGTGTGGTCAGTAAGCAGAGATAATGGATGAATACAGCACAATGCTTGTTTTAGAGTTTTGTTGGACCTCAGCAAAGGCAGCACAGTTGGCATGATGGTTAACACAAGGCCTTTACAGCGCCAGCATTCAGGACCAGACTGGGGTTCAAATCCCACGCAGTCTGTAAGGAGTTTGCACGTTTTCCCCATGTCTACGTGGGTTTTCTCTGGGGGGAGGGTCCAGTTTCCTCCCACCGTTCAAAAACTTACCGGGGGTGTAGGTTATTGGGATGTAAACTGGGCGGCACGAGAGCCAAAATGGCCTGTTTCCGTGCTGTATGTTTAAATTCAAATTTAATTTAAAAAGTGGAGAGACTAACTGAGAGAAAATGCAAGTGTAAAGAGAGCAACAGACCTATCATTTCCAGTTAAATTGCTGAATTGGGAAAAGTTAGAGAAAAGCAGATTTTAAGATTTAAAGGAAGGTGGGAAGAGAAAATGAAAGACAAAGTCAGTTAAAGGGAAGAGAGAAAATGAAAGGGGTGGTAACAGGAAAAAGAAACTCATCTCCCTTCCCTTCTGATATCTCCAGTATTCCCTCCTTTCATTTTAGACTTCTGGCTGTATTAAACTTTTGCATCAGTGGGCCTGAGTTATTAAGCCAGGAGATAAAAAGACATGGTGAAGTGGTTTCAACAGCTCATAAACTCGTCAGGGTAGAGTTCAACTTAGTGGAGGAGGTGGAAATAGCTCGAGTGACAGCTGGGAATAGTGGTCAGGGATCTATCAGTTTGATAGATCACCGAGATTCCAAAGCAGTCATCATGGTGGGAACTACTGTTATGGCAAGTGTAAGTGAAAGAGTCGGAGGTAACAAGGGTTCTGATCAAATGTCACCATGCAAGTGTGAAAACCATGTCTCTGTCGATGATGGCACCATGTGTCCCTCTTGCGATGTTATGGTTGGCGACTGAGCAAATAACTTCAGTCAGCCAAAGCTCTGTGTCAAGAGGGCTCGCTTCCCAAGATATCTCATGCATTCACTCACCTCCCACTTCCCCTCGCATCCTGATCCTTTCTAAGTTGTTGATGACCTTAGACATCATCTTCAGACGGCAGACTATTCCAGAAAACTATTGAGGAAAAACGTCCTTCTGCTCATCTATAACCAAGTTCAATAATTTTGAATCCTCATAATCTATTTCTGTTCCTGATACACCAGATTCTATACCCTGTGAGAGGGTAACAGGATGTGTTATTTTCTGTTACCTTCTAAATAAATGGTAAAAAAAAGTAACATGCCTATGCAGCGGGTCATTTAAAAAAATAATATAGCATCAGCAAACAGAATTTAATGAAAATTACACGTGCAAATTAGAAGATATAGCTATAGAAAAATTATAAAAATGAGTTCCAATTTCTACATGAAAACATAATGAAGTGCTTAACGAGCTACTTGACCAACAGGTTTTAGGGTGAGTCATCTCTCTGACAACACTTTCTTAACTGTCTGTTCTAAAACAAGAGTGAAGCTATCACATGCTTTCTATGCAGACAGTTAGAATTTAATTAGATATTAGTTATACACAGTGCTAACTCTAATGTAGCAATGTATCACCCCATATTATACTCAAAACAAGGATGGAGTAAACACACCCCTGGCACCAAAAAAAAAGCTTCTTTCTTCCCCTTTTCAATTTGATTAATAATATGGACATTAGGCACTTTCAGGTGGCCAATTGTCCCACTTGTAAAGCCACACATTTTTCAGCAATATGTGGCTGTTGGGAGACCATCTGAATTGGAAGGAGGCGCTTGCAAGTTGAACTTTGTAACCCTCCTCCAAGAGGGATAATCGCCGCAGCACAGTGGCCTCACCACCCATCTGAATGCAGCCGCCTAAAAGCGGCTGCATTTGGGATGACAGTCAGCTGGCGAGTGCCTGACAGCTCCTCTCCCAGCTGCCCCTTCCCCCGGCGCAGGACTTCGGGGCAGGGGCAGCTGGCTGGGCTATCAGCATGGGAACTGCAGGGCTAGAGCGGCCAGCGGGGGAGAACGGGGACTGGAGCAGCCGGCGGGGGAGAATGGGGGCTGGAATGGTCAGCAGGGGAGAAGGGGGCTGGCCGAAATAATGCCGGTACCCGACTCGAGCAATGTATTCACCCGCCGGCTGCTCCAGCCTCCTTCTCTCCCGCCGGCCACTCCAGCCCAGTGAGTGGAGAGAGAGCGGGGCAGCGGGATCAGTGTGGGGATGTCCCTTGCAGGATGTTCCCACGCCGGCCACTCCACAGTGTGGGGACTGAATTCATTAGTGGGGAAAGAGCGGGGCAACGGGATCAATGTGGGGAATGAATTCATGAGTGGGGAGAGAGTGAGGTAGTGGGATCAGAGTTGGGGACGTCCCACAAGGGGCGTCCCGGTGCTGATAGCCCGTGCTGGCTGTCCCAGCTGACAGCCAGCCATCCTGAATTGACAGCCCAAGGGACAAGAATTGGAATGTGCTCAGATGCACATTCCAGCGCAGCTGTCCTTTCAGGTGGCCAGCGCTGTGCTTTAAACTCTGCCACCTGAACAACAATTTAAAGAGCTGCTTCTGCTTCTTCAGGCACATTCTTAGCACAGAATGCACCTGAAAAAGCCTATTGTTGCAGCTTAAAGTGAAACCAGAAAGTGGCAGGTTCTAATACATATTCATTGTTCTGGGCTCCAAACCGACTCCTTGTTTTAGAAACTGAAAGTTTGTGTAAAGCTCCATTCAGCTTGCGAAAGAGATATGGGAAATCTCAAGAAGGAAGCAGGTTCAAGAGTGTGAGAAGATGCAACTTAATAAAATAAAAGCGGAGACAGTTTTTGGAAATTGCTTGAATATGCCCACAATTCCACAATGAATTTCCACGTTAGTGAGGATCATCCTCGTTATATTTTGAATTCTAACCTAAACTTGGAAGCCCGAAATTTGCTGAGCTTTCTTTACCCACAACCCTCTAACATGGAGCTCTTCACGGAGACCATTTTTCCAGAGATTTAGGGTGGCACAGTTAGCACAGCAGCTAGTGCGATGCTGTTACAGCACCAGTGATCGGGACCAGGTTTCAAATCCCACATGCTATCTGCAAAGGAGCTCTCCCCACGTTTGCATGGGTTTCACGGGGAGCTCCAGTTTTCTCCCACTCTTCAAAACACACCAGGTGCTGTAGGCCAATTGGGTGTAATTAGGTGGCACGAGCTCGTGGGTCAAAAGGGCGTTACTGTGCTGTATGTCTAATTTAAAATTTACTCCAAGGAATCTGCTTATTCAAATGGTGTCAGGATACATCTTGTGCAGAAAAGATTCAGTGGGTAAGAACGACTGTAAGAGATCTACAATTTTCAGCTAAATGTAATTTGTTTCAATATATTTGCTTAATAATTTAATATTTAATCATTTCAAACAAGCATTAATAGTTTATTAATGCTTTATAGTTCTTAAAATGTTTTTCAAATTTTCTATCAGAGACAATTAAAAGCATCCAAATCTCCTGTTCAGGTTCAGGAAAGTGCTCAGAGATGTATAGATTTTTCAGCTGTTCTTGTTTAGCATTTTTTGCTGGTTCTTGTTTAGCATCATTAGCCCCTTTTCCACTGACTCCTTGTCCCAGGAATTAATTGGGACAGGGACCAGTGGAAAAAGAACACTGTCAGGACGCTGGCGTCAAATGGCGTCATTTCACACCGGGGATTAACCACATCCACCCCTACTCATATCCCTGGCATCAGCTGATGGCAGCGTGCTGATAAAAACCAGTGGAAAAGGGGCAGCAGGAAGTCACCCATTTCCAGTTGAAGGTGAAACACTCTGATCTCTGGGAATGAGCTGCGACCCAGTTAAGGGTGGTCCAGTGCAAACGGCACAAAGGGCTTCGTATCCCAGGACACTGCACAGCAATTAACTGGGATGCCAGTGGTAAAGGGGCTATTGATCAAGGTGCTACTTCCATGAGAGACCTTCCTGTCTTGGATTGGGACAGATTTGGGCAGCAGTTCAACACACTTGGATCTAGAAAAGTTGGTAGCTTATTGTTAGCCCGATCTATTACTCTGGACAACATTTTTTTTCCCCCAAAAGGTCTGCTTCCTGAAAGAAAATCATGGATTATGATAGACAATTCAAGCTGAATGCAAAGATCATTTCAAACCTGCTGTATCACTTAGGAAGTTGGAGAAACATTAAATTATTTCTTACGACATTTACTTCTAAGTACCTCTGAACCAAGCTTTCAGGTTGATTGCATATGTGGCACAACAAATGTGAGAAGCCCAGGGATTGTCTTGGTCATGAATTTTACAATCAAGGTCGAGTTCCTAGGTTTTCTTACAAAGTGCATTCATGCTGCATCTTAGAGGTTACAGAATGTATCGCAGCTATTGCAACATTGACGAGACATTTCTGCTGTATTGAATCTTCCTGAAAATAATAAATGCTAACATTAAGTTCAATCACTATTGCCTCAGGAACATGTGTTCAATCTATATTAATGTAAGGCACAGTATCTGTATATGTGAGTTGCTTTTATACCCTGTCTACATCTATCCTGACTAAGTATGCCATGCCTAAGACATTTGCATAGCACCTGAATTAAAATATGAAAATTTGCAGACACCGTGGTTGAAGTAAAAACATAATTCTGAAGAAATTCAGGTCAAACAGTGTATTCTATATAGCAAAGAAAAAGATATATGACTGACATTTCAGGCTTGAGCCCTTCGAGGTATGGAAAATTTTGGCAAGTGTCCAAATAAAAGGATAAGTGGGGAGGCATGTTTGCAAAGGCAGAAAGTAGTAGGTGGAGAAGGGAGGGCACAAAGCAAGCAAGGGGAGGAGGGATGGATGGGCCACATTTGTGCCCAGGCATGCTTGGACTGGGGGTGGAGAGCTGACAGGGGAAGGGAAAGGAGGGGAAAGGGGAGCAGGTTAGCAGAAAAAAGAAAGTTGATGTAAATGCCATCCAGCTGGAGAGTGCCCAGAAGGAAAATTAGATGTTGTTCTTCCAATTTACAGGGGGTCTTGGTGGGATAGGACATGATGTCATGGACAGATATTTAAGTATTGGAGTGTAATGCAGAACTGAAATGGTTTGCCATTGGGAGGTCCACGTCACTGGTGTGGACAGAGTGAAGGTGTTCAGTAATCCCTGGTCTGCGCCCAGTCTCTCCAATATAGAGAAAGCCACAAAAGGAGCATTAAATCAATCCTGTGGATATACAAATAAAGTGTTGCTTTGCTTAAAAAGCCTGTTTGGGGCTCCAGACTGTGGTGAGGGAGGAGGTGTGGGCACAAATGTGGCACCTCATGCAACCACAGGGGAAGGTGCTGGGGGGTTGGGGTGATTGGTGGGGAGGGATGAGTGCACGAAGGAGACACAGAGGAAGCGGTCTCTATGGAAGGCAGAGAGGGGAGGGGAAGATGTGTCTGGTCGGGAGATCCTGTTGCAAGTGCCGGAAATTCCAGAGGATAATGGGTTGGATGCGGAGACTGGTGGAGTGATAGGTGAGGATGAGGAGAATCCTATATTTGTGGCGTCTGGTTGGCAGAGGGGGCCAGGGCAGATGAGCAGGGAACGGAGGAGATGCAGGTGAGAGGTGAGATGACAGTGGTAGAGGGGAAGCCACATTTGTGCCCAGGCATGCTTGGACTAATGAAAACAGCTTGCTTTGTGGGCAATATATGACAAAATATGGCTGGAAATCACAAAAAAAGGTAAGTAATAGGAAAATAGGTGGTTTTCACTCAGCAATCCAAAATCCTTAAAATTCACCCAGAGGTGTTTAGGAAGCAAAATCTTTATTGTCCACTGTTACTGGTGTTGTAGGAGATGATAATTTGCTTGCTCCTATTCTTCTTTTCCAATTATGTTGACCTTAATTTACCCCCAGCATATAGCAGATAAAGGAACAAACTCTGGGTAGAAAAGATAAGACCAGCTGCAACACTCAGGAAGGGTGAACTGAACCAGAAATCCAACCAAGGACTGTCCTGAGATCTTTGCATCAGTTCCACATCAGGCAGTGAATTCACCAGCTGAGCCAATGCCCCCTGGGAAATGGCTATGTTATTGCTGGAAGTACCCAGGGTAACAAGGAGTCAGTATATAAGCCAGAGGTTCTTCAAACTGTTATTCTAAAAATGTAAACATTTTCAAAACAATTACTGCTGGCAACCTCAAAATAAATAAGTGGTCAGCATCCGTTACTTTTAAATAGTGAGTGTGGAAAGTTCAGTTTTCAGACCCTTTAACTTGAAATACAAAATGCGGAGCATAATTGTGAACATTACAGTAGTAGAACAGTTAATTTTTTATAACTGATGAGGTAAAAAAATTGATCACAACAAAATTTATTACCATGGTGTCATCACTAAATATCATTGTGCACTGGTGTGCGGTGTTCACACTTTTCCGTGATGTGTGACTAAATGGTACATTCTAACTTGCCCATTAAAATGGAACTGGCATTGAATTCAATGTGCAGTGTGCCAAAAGCAATCAGCACTTTTCCTCCTATACTCAAACTTTTGATAACGGTTTTCTCTGAGTTTTCAGTGAGCTTTACAACATCCTGCCTTTAACACATACAAGGGCAATAGATATCAAATTAATGGGAAGCTCTGGTGAGAAGGACAGCAGTGGAGACCAGTACCTGGATGGAGTTTGAGGGCTACGGAACTGGAAAATTAAGTGGTCAAGTGCTGGTGTTTAAGAGGAGAGTTCTGGTGAAGGGGGCTCTCCTACATTTGTCAGGACAAAGGGGTGAAGGGAGTTCAGATGCATCACCCTGCAAAGTCTGTGCATCAAAGGATGTCAGAAGGAAAGAGGGGGGGTGATATCCATAGAATAAGATCATGAAGATTATACAGGGAGCTAGAGCAAACTGGGGGGGAAACAAAAAAAAGACCAAGAGTCACTCAATTTTGACAGGCTGGGGGCTTTGAGCAGCTGGCGGCAAGGAGCACACTGGAATTGTAAAGGACTGAGTGGAAGTATGGATGGAAGTGCTGTATCACCTTGCACCCACAGCTCTGGCTCACGGTGGACAGGATATGGGATTGGCGATAGCAGATCGGAATTCCAAGATTCAATCGTCTGCTGCAGGCAAGACTTTGGTCACTGGGACGGAAGCAAATGGCAAAGGGGTCAAAATGGGCAGCAGTCAAGTGGAGATTTTTTTGGAGGGGGGGGGTTAGTGGATGTTACCCATGTTTTATTTCGATGTCAGCAAACATATTTATGAAGCTGTCATTGAAGACTCTCAAGAACTTCTACAGGTGTACAGTGGAGAGCATTCTGGCTGGTTACATCACTGCCTGGTATGGAGGAGCCAACTCTCAGGACAAGAATAAACTCCAGAAGGTTGCTAACTCGGCCGTGACATCACAGGCACCAGACTCCACTCCATCGAGGACATCTACATCAGGCGGTTTTTTAAAAAAAGCAACCTCCAGCCTCAAAGACGCCCAGCACCCAGGCCACACCCTCTTCATTCTGCTACCATCGGGGGAAAGGCAGCGGAGCCTAAAGGCATCGGCACAAGGACAGCTTCTGCCCCTCTGAACCAAAGGCGCTGCCTTACTTTTCGTACTATTATATAGTAACATTATAAGATGGTTACAATATGAAGGTTTGAACTACGATGTTGCCACAAAACAGAATTTCACGACTTGTTCACGATAATAAATCCTGATTCAGACCTGTCACCCCACCCCTTTCCCTCTTCCAGCTCAGCAAGTGATAAGATTCGGGCAAGGAGGGTTAAAATGCCCGGAGAGAGCGGCGCAACGACTGCTTCTGTGTTTTGGCATCGGTGGCCACGCTTGAGATGCGTGGAACATGTGGGACAGGCCAAGTTTGAAACTTTGTCGAAAAGAGAAGCAGATGTGTGGGCTGCTGCGGTCGGAGACGACCTTCTCTTCCCCCTCCCTGGCACGGATCACCTCCGCACGCCGGGACCCCCGACGCCCGGGTCTGATGGCATCCGGACACCCTCGGTAGGAGGGGAGGGTGGTCCAGGGGCAGCGCACCGGTTAACGGGAAATGCAGGCGAAGTTAGGCAAACAGCAAAAGAAAAACTGCGTGAAATACGAAGCACCAAATGCTGGCGGGTCCCAGCCGGTCAGGTAGTACCCGTGGAGAAAGAGTTGCTCACATCTCAAGTCGGTGACCCTGCCTCCCAACTTTTGTTTAATCGGAGCTGAATGCGAGTTATCGGATCACCCAGGCTCATGAGTCCGCGGGGATGTGTCTGTTTGATGTGCTCGGCTCAAGCAAACACACTTGGCCCCGTGGGTGCTCGCTCCTTCCCGGCCGATACTCACTAGATAGGCGCCGCTGATACCCTGTGTCAACATCAGGAGGCACTCGGCGATGAGGAACGTTCGGATATCCGAGAAGTACGAGAGCCGCGGGCTCGCCGCCGCCGCCGCTCCCCCTCCTCCCCTGGCACTGCTCATCCCGCTGTCGGTCGGTCGACTGGCCGGTCGCGCAAGAGAACGGGCCGAGTGGGAGATGCCTGCGCGTCTCCAGCAGACAGCCACACCCACCGGCTCCGCTCGCTGGCGGCTCCAGGACGGGGCGAGTATCGAGCGTGCGGGACGGTGGCACCGAGTCAGGCAGAAGGGGAGCTTGAGGGAGTCTCGTTTGAAGGAGGCCGAAGGGAAGGGAGGGACTGTGTCGGAGAAAAGACGGGGGGGGGGGGGGGGGAGAGAGAGAGAGAGGTTTTGAGTTAATGAGTGACACTGAGCGACAAAATCAAGACAGAATGAATGAGAGAGAGAGAGAATGGGTCACAGGGGGACTGTCTGTGACTGGGGAGGGAGTTTGATTCTGAGTGTGACTGGGAGGGGGGAATTACTCTGTGGGGGAGACTGGGGAAGAGAGGGGTCATCGGGGAAGAGAGGAGGAGAGAGAGAAAGGGGTCACCGTGTGGAGGGAGGGGGGGGTCACCGTGTGGAGGGAGGGGGGGTCACCGTGTGGAGGGAGGGGGGGTCACCGTGTGGAGGGAGGGGGGGTCACCGTGTGGAGGGAGGGGGGGTCACCGTGTGGAGGGAGGGGGGGTCACCGTGTGGAGGGAGGGGGGGTCACCGTGTGGAGGGAGGGGGGGTCACCGTGTGGAGGGAGGGGGGGTCACCGTGTGGAGGGAGGGGGGTCACCGTGTGGAGGGAGGGGGGGTCACCGTGTGGAGGGAGGGGGGTCACCGTGTGGAGGGAGGGGGGTCACCGTGTGGAGGGAGAGAAGGATACCGTGTGGAGGGAGATAAGGGGGGGATACCGTGTGGAGGGAGGGAGAGAAGGGGGGATACCGTGTGGAGGGAGGGAGAGAGGGGGGATACCGTGTGGAGGGAGGGAGAGAGGGGGGTCCGTGTGGAGGGAGAGAGGGGGGTCCGTGTGGAGGGAGAGAGGGGGGTCACCGTGTGGAGGGAGAGAGGGGATCACCGTGTGGAGGGAGAGGGGGGTCCGTGTGGAGGGAGAGAGGGGGAATCACCATGTGGAGGGAGAGAGGGGGAATCACCGTGTGGAGGGAGAGGGGGGTCACCGTGTGGAGGGAGAGGGGGGTCACCGTGTGGAGGGAGGGGGGTCACCGTGTGGAGGGAGGGGGGTCACCGTGTGGAGGGAGGGGGGGTCACCGTGTGGAGGGAGAGAAGGGGGGATACCGTGTGGAGGGAGAGAAGGGGGATACCGTGTGGAGGGAGAGAAGGGGGGATACCGTGTGGAGGGAGAGAGGGGGGATACTGTGTGGAGGGAGGGAGAGAGGGGGGTCACCGTGTGGAGGGAGAGAGGGGATCACCGTGTGGAGGGAGAGGGGGGATACCGTGTGGAGGGAGAGGGGATGATACCGTGTGGAGGGAGAGGGGGATACCGTGTGGAGGGAGAGGGGGGATATCGTGTGGAGGGAGAGGGGGGATACCGTGTGGAGGGAGAGGGGGATACCGTGTGGAGGGAGAGGGGGGATATCGTGTGGAGGGAGAGGGGGGATATCGTGTGGAGGGAGAGGGGGGTTATCGTGTGGAGGGAGAGAGGGGGGATACCGTGTGGAGGGAGAGAGGGAGGTCACCGTGTGTGGAGGGAGAGAGGGGGGTCACCGTGTGGAGGGAGAGAGGGGGTAGTCACGTGGGTGTAGGAGAGAGCGGGTAGTCACCTTTGGGGGGAGAGAGGGGGAAGTCACCTTTGGGGGGAGAGAGGGGGAAGTCACCTTTGGGGGGAGAGAGGAGGGAGTCACTTTTGGGGGAGAGGGGGGGAGAGAGGGGGAGGGGAGAGAGGGGGGAGTCACCTTTGGGGGGGGAGAGAGGGGGGAGTCACCTTTGGGGGGGGAGAGAGGGGGGAGTCACCTTTGGGGGGGAGAGAGGGGGAGTCACCTTTGGGAGGGATAGGGGGGAGAGGGAGGGGGAGAGATGGGAGAGGGGGGGAGGGGGAGAGAGGGGCGAGGGGAAGAGAGGGGGAAGGGGGAGAGAGGGGGGAGGGGGGAGAGAGGGGGAGGGCGGGTCCATGTGGCGTGGGGAGAGAGGGGTAGGGGAGAGAGGGGGTGGGGAAGAGAGAGGGGTCTGTGTGAGGGAGGAGAGAGGGTGAGTGGGGGTCACCGTGTGGTGTGGGGGGGGAAGAGAGGGGGGTCTGTGTGAGGGAGGAGAGAGGGTGAATGGGGGTCACCGTGTGGTGTGGGGAGAGGTGGAGCGTGTTTCTGTGGTGGGGGGAGAGAGAGGGGGAATAATCGTGTGGGGGTAGAGAGGGCGGGTCGCCGTGTGTGTGGGGGGTGAAAGGGGTCACCGTGTGTGGGGGGGGGAGAAAATTTGTATGTAAGGGGGGGTAGAAAAAAGGTGTGATTGTTAGGGACAGAAAATGAAGGGGGGCAGAGAGGATGAGTGTGGGTGAGGGAGGATTGAAAGCTGCTGTCTCAGGAAGGTTTGTGTGAGGACGCAGGAAGGAGAGCAAGCCGCACGAAAGGGCGTGTAGGTTTCAGAAAACAGCCTCTGTCATGTGGGCTGGAAAGACTGGGCATGGAAGTCCGTCAATCCATGTGAGAGGAAGAGTATGAGGGAGATGGACGAAGTGTCCGCAAGCCGGAGAAAGGGTCTGAGCAAAAAGGGGGAAAGAGAATCGGATCTGTGCAAGGAGCGTGTGAGCGATGGAGAGGGATGTGCCAGGAGGCAGGAACGCAGAGGGTGAAAAAGTATCAGATGCAAACGTGTCCCGCAGGACGTGGTGGTGGGTGGGTGTAAAAGGCGCTGCTTGAAATTGAGGAGGTGGTGTGAGTGAAAGGAGGAACTGCGTGTGTGAGAGAGCTAACACTGATTGACCGGGGTGGGGGTAAACAGTGGTTGAGAAAGGCAAACTGCGTTAGAGGGGAAGGGCGAGAGTGAGAGGGGCGGAGATTAAAAAATCCCCATCGTGCGCTGTGTGTGGGTGTGTTTCAGCGAACGCTTTGATGGGTTGACGCAAATGTTCCCTCCTTCCTGGAGGTGGGCTCATGCCAGCGAAAAGTTCCCATGAACTGCCCTCCGGCCTCTGTGCTGACACCTTTTCAACACGATCTCGCTGTATTTGACAGCGGTCGCGAGTGGAAAGGTTGACTCGGTCGGTCTCTCTCTCATTGTCCGCGTTCGTCTCTGTCCGAGATTCGCCAGGGGCCAATCCACTTCCAAGTGCACATCTTCCACGGTGACCCGGTGGGGATCCCGGGGTGGAAACTTGGGACAGGCACTTGGCAATAGATTTCACTGGCAACGATGGCACAGCAGCGCTGCCGCCCACCCCCCATCCCCGACACTGAGGGGCGAGATGTCACTGTCAGCTCTTTGGCGCAGAGTCTGGTCCCCTGATTCACTCGTGTGGGTTTAGAGCAAAGAATCGGAGTTGGGAACTCGGAATTAAGGGGCTTCCCTGCACGCGTCTTTCCGCCAACCCCTCCCCACGGCAGCGGCCGGTCTGGAGACAGGTCATCGTGCAGACAGTGGGGGGGGGGGGGGGGGAAACACGTGTTCTCCAGTTAAACCCCACGGAAGGCGAGGGAACAGCTTTGCAAATTCCTCCCGGGGGAGGGAAGTGACTTGGCTCCGAGCGGACCGGGGTCCTTCTGTCGGTCCGCCAACAGCACGTCCGGCCACGCCACTCAACGGGACGGGGGAGGCCAGATCGGGGAAGGAAAATATCATTCCTGACCTTCGGCAGTGGCGGATTAACTACCACCCGGGCCCCTAGGCTGAGCTTTAGTAAGGACCCCCCCCTCCCCCAGGTGAAGGCATCCCCTTGGGGTGCGCATATGGACGCTGTGCTTGGCAATGACTTGATGCGCCGGGTGGCCATAGCCCGCTGGCGGGGGGTGCATGGGGCAGTTTATCTGGTCCCCCCCTGTTCAGCTCTCTGCTGCCACCACCCACCAGGGTGCCATTAATTACACCCAGCCTTTCCACTAGGTTTAATTTCCAGGAACTGTTCTGACTGTCGTTCATAATTGATCTTTAAACAGCATGAATCACTTACTCTTCTCCCAGATAATTCAATCAGTTGGCACCCAACTTTTCAGTGAGTGGCCCTGCTGCAGGAGGCACTGAGGTGGCCTCTCAGTCAATCACCCCCACCCCACCACTTAACTGCCTCCAGGTGCTGAGGGCGAGCTGCTTTAATTCAACCCCTATCCACACCCCCGCCCCCCCCCCCCACCAATCATCCTCCACCCTCCCACCAAACGATTAGATCTTTCGTGTCTCTCCGACCGATTTGGACGTTAAAGATCTAATCGTTCGGTGGGAAGGTGCAGGATCGCACACAGCGCAGTGGAAAATCTTCATGCCGCCACTACCAGCTCCCAGACACCACCCCGGCAATGGCACGACGCCGACTCTGGCCCACGGTCTCCGGCTTCACCCATGCAGACCCGCAGTGTGAGACCAGGCTACCCTTTCCTGAGTAGGATGAAGCCTCGGGGCTTGGGCCCCCTTACCCTCTGGGCCCCTAGGCTTCATCTAATGGTGAATCAGCCACTTCCCTTAGGTTGAGGACTTGGAACTAAATTCTAAAAAAAGAATGTTAATTATGTTCAGAATTATCAACATTGCAATTATGTTCAGAATTATCAACATTGCAACTTAGGTTTGATATTTCGGTAAATCAACGAATAAATGAGATTTTTATCAAGCTGGCTTTCAGCCATTTATCTCCTTTTTTAAAAGAGGCACTAGCTATTTGTGTCACAACTATCAGTTTGTTTATCCAACAGTTAAAACTAATGGTTTGCTTCTCTAAAGCTTCTTCAAGACTATCTCCATAGTTGATGTGAAATTGTATCGAGCAGTCGCTAAAAGCCATTTTGTTACAGCCAGCTCACAAAGGTTTTACAGGAAGTGCTTGATCTAGGTTATGATGAATTGAAAATAATGTAGAATTCAACTCAAAAGATACATGGAGGTCACGACTCACACTTTTCATATAAATGACAGTACACACTGGTGACCATGGAGGACACTACACACTGCTGTCCATGGAGGACACTCTACACACTGCTGTCCATGGAGGGCACTCTACCCACTGCTGTCCATGGAGGACACTTGACACACTGCTGTCCATGGAGGACACTCTACACACTGCTGTCCATGGAGGACACTACACACTGCTGTCCATGGAGGACACTTGACACACTGCTGTCCATGGAGGACACTCTACATACTGCTGTCCATGGAGGACACTACACACTGCTGTCCATGGAGGACACTCGACACACTGGGTTTCATGGAGGACACTGTACACACTGGTGTACATAGAGGACACCACACGCACATCTGTTCATGACACACAGCCATATTTATGGAAGGAATGACACACATTTGTTCACGTGCGGGACACAGCACTCTCTGTTGATATGCTCCAAATCAGCAAGTTAACAATATACTGAAACTTCATTACAATGCTTCAGACAGGAACCTAATGCTAGCATATAAACAAATTTGTGGTTTCAGGCAAATACCCTTACAAGAGAACTGGATAAAAATAGAGATAGAACAGATTTTAAAGGAGTTCAGAGGGATGGAAGGCAAGCAGTAAAGGAAAGAATGAGGGAAGCCTGGATGGAAGGTAAAAATGATAGATGATTGATCCACCAACACTGCGGGCCTTTTTGAGCATTTCCAACATTTTCTTTGTCATACATCCTCTGCATGCATGCTTATTTTGGCAGAGGAGCAAATTGGCTTCTCTACCATTTATGACACGAGTATTTGTTGAACTGTTCAAGTGGCTGCAGGAGGTCCAGATGTTGTGTGAGATGGAGTGGGTTGAAATTTGCATCTTTCATCAACAAAGAGAATATGCTTTGGTGGGGGAGGCATCATTGGAAGTTGGTTTTCTGGATGATGTGACAATCACAGGACATCTTTAATTACCATTGCATTTAAGAGACATTGAACAGGCACAAAGGATACTGACCTATTCTGTAATGTCAGTGGTTTTATCTCACAAGAATTGTTGCAGGAAGGTATTTCTTTCTTGCAATCTGCTCATCCCATAACCATTTTGTCCTTGCCACTCACAATGTCACCCATACCCTTCACCTGCAATCACTGCATCATGCCACACCGTGAATCAAAGGTAGTTGAGGAAACAGGGTGGCTGAAGAAGAACTTAGATTAGGAAAAGGGGCAGGGAGGTGGCAAATGAAATACAATGTTGGAAAGTGTACGGTCATGCACTTTGGTAGAAAATATAAACAGGCAGACCATTTTCTAAATGGGGAGAAAATTGAAAATATCCAGATGCAAAGGGATCTTGGAGTCCTCATGCAGGATAGCCTGAAGGTAAATCTGGTGAAGAAGGCAAATGCAATGCTGGCATTCATTTCAAAGCAAATAGAATACAAGAGCAGGGATATGACGTTCAGGCTTTTAACGACATTGGTGAGACCTCACTTTGAATATTGTGAGCAGTTTTGGTCTCCTCATTTCAGACAGGATATGTTGACATTGGAGAGGGTTCGGAGGAGGTTCACAAGGATGATTCTAGAAATGAAAGGGTTATCGCATGACACCCCTTGGAGGTTACTTGTTGGAATTTAGGAGAATGAGGGGGGAATCTCACTGAAACATTCCAGACGTTGAAAGGCAATGAGAGTAGATGTAGAAAGGTGTTTCCCTTGATGGGATAGTCAAGGAAAAGAGAACACAACTTCAGGATAGGAGGGCATCCATTTAGAACAGAGACGCATTGGAATTTGTTGCCCCAGGCAGTTGTGGAAGCCAGGTCATTGAGCTACCAGAGATTGGTAGGTTTTTGATTAGCCACATTATCAAAGGTTATGGGGAGGCGGCTGGGCAGTGGAGCTGAGTGCAAAAAAAGAGCAGCTCATAAGACTCGATGAGCTAAATGGCCTATTTCTGATCCTACGTCAAATAGTCTTATGGTCTGATCTCTCTGTATTCGTATGTTAATTACAAAGGCAACATTTCATTTTTTTTTTCCCTGCACACAGCCTATTCCTCTTTGGCTGACACATCATTTAAATGTCTCAGAAGCTGATTAAAACACATTCATTTATCACCAACCATGTGAGGACAGAAAGTTTCTGACAGACTTGTTGGTTTGGCCTATCTGGGCATGCATTCATCAGAGGAAGAAATATAAGGCAAACATAGAAAGGAGGAACACAGTGAGTGATGTTTCTTCAGACCTGGGCTCTTTTTACCTGCTACATTTTCTGTGTGATAAAGTGATGTGACTGTTGCTGGTTTCTTCACGTTAAATAGTTGCCTGTTCCTTCTTCCATCTCACTTTCTGTAAAAGCGGTGACAAATACGTCACCCGAAGAGAAAACCAAGCTTCCTGACGTGTTCTGTGCCTGCTCATACACTACCTCAGTGGCTCCTCTGAAGGCACAGCTTGAGAAGGGGTTTTACTCGGGGAACCAATTAGCCTTCAGGAGGTAGGATAAACATATAGGATGCCAAAGTGCCAGCTCAACAGATTCATTTTAGAGGAGTCAGATGCGAACCTCAGCTGCTCAAACTATGAAGGGTTAGAGATGGGGACAACGAGGCAAGCTGTCAGCCAGATAGGTCAAAGGATTGCAACTCCAATGTATCAAACTTCAGGAACAACACAGACTACTTAGAGTGACATGGGCAAACAGCCAGCTCCACGAACTTGACGCTGGCATCCATCACAACAGAAGCTTTTCTGACGGTTTCCACAAAAAGGCCATTAAAATTGCCATATCGGCTTTGAGGTCAGTGTTTGTGGTGCCCATTCCGCTCCCGTCTGTGGGGCGCTCACATTTTCTCCTGTTTTCCTGCACCCATCTGCTCAAACTTACTGTCGTGGGCAGTGCAGCGACTGAACTTCTCAGCAACCAGAAACGTTCTCAGCCATCAGAAAAATAAATTCTTGAAAGTCAGAAAGAAGGGCAAAAACACCCAGAAGGTCCGCATATGTCTAGGATGAGCAATCAACAGTAAACCCGAATGCGCTACAGGTCACATCTCCTTCAATGGTCCTGCTAAAGGATGCTTCCTGCAGAGATGAGTTGGTGAAGTAAGCAGTTATCAAAAAGGACACTAGAAGTAAAGGATATGTCGATTATTTTAATCAGCCATTTAAATATCCCCAAATAGTCCACACTAATCAAATATTGTAGGTTGTCAGAACATTTCAATTGTTTGTACCCACCACCTCTGAACCCCCCTGCCAATTAGTTTGGATTCTTGTTTTATGCAATATTTTGAGATTAATGGCATGATCTCTCTGAACTATATGATGGTTCCCCTTTGCATATAATTCATGTAAGAGTTTACCAAGGAGGCAGTATTCCAATGCTACCTTCTAAAATCTAAATATTTTCATGGAACTGAGGTGAGAAAAATTTGGTCACAGTAATCAAAACCAATGAATATATATTGTCCTTCATATGTATTGTTCGTCTGTACGTGTGTTATACCTGGTTGTGTGTCCACGTCTTTTGCACTGAGGATTGGAGAACAGCTTCGTCAGGTTGTATTTGTGCAATCAGATGACAATAAACAGCAATTTTCAGTAAAAATTATAACCTTAACTATAGCACTGAATTCTTTTCAACGTCTATGCCATCCTGGTAAAATTCTCCTAATCTGCTGAAGAATAAGCGAATTGACATCAGTGTCCTCCCCAGGCCAACATTTCTAGCAGAGTAGCCCTAATTACGTGCAGATTGTTCCAACGGTCTGGCCACATCATTTGCATGCCTGACACCAAAGCCTCAAAATAGATTCTCTATTCTGAGCACCATCAAAGCAGTAAGTAATCAAGTGGACAGGGGAGGGCATTTTCAACCCCTTTTTGAATAGTTGTCATTTGTCCAGGCCCTCAAAAGTGAGAAGCAGCACTTAGGAGAGTGCTGAGGATGTTTAAGTCTTTTCATTGGGAGCACATTAGAAGCCCAACTTCAATGGTGAATGAATGCCCCACCCAGCTCCCCCTCCCCCACCAGTGGTAGCATCGGTGGATGTGCCTCACGGGCAACCTCAAAACCCACAGAACTGCAGTGAGAGCCTTGATCTGCCAAATAAAAGAATACTACAACTTCAAAAGGTTGAATTAAACTACCATCGGAGTGTAAACCATGCATTTCTTGATGTGCAGCCATCAAATGACTAACAAGAAGATAACATCAGAAGACATTTTCTAGAATTAATTTTATCACTTCATCCTCTTTACTGCAGAATTGTTTTGCTAGATGTTTATGAGGTTTGGATACAGACACGTAGACAAATGTTCAAAGGAATGGAGATTAAAATTTAGTCCTACAGCACGGTAACAGGCCATTTTGGCCCACGAGTCTGTGCCGCCCAATTTACACCCAATTAACCTACACCCCCAGTACGTTTTGAATGGTGGGAGGAAACTGAAGCTCCCGGGGAAAAGCCACGTAGATACCAGGAGAACGTACAAACTCCTTACTGAGAGTGTGGGATTCGAACCCTGGTCCCCGGCACTGTAAAGGCCTTGCACTAACCGCCTGGCTAACTATGCCACCCCCTAAGATTAATTGGATCATGCTGAGAAGTGAGTGCTGGATTGAAATGCAAAGCTCCCAATCCTGAGCGAATAAAGAGAAGCTGGAGGGGCGCACCAGGTCATGGAAAATAATGATAGTAAATCTTTTGGGTTGCCTTCATTTCTCTCCATGGATGCTGTCTGACCTGGTGCGCCCCTCCAGCTTCTCGATGTTTGTTCAGGGTTCTTGTATCTGCAGTTTCTTGTGTTTCTCCAAATTCCTAATCTTTACTCATGACCATGCTTCCATAACCAGGTATAGTTAGCATGAATGGCTAAAAACATCACTGGTACTGGTGACTAAAACCTCCTGGACCTCAGAAAGTAGAGGTGTTTTATGGATGGAACTATTGGTGAAAATCATTCGTGAGGTCTTGGAAGGCATATCTGAATGTGCAGCACCCAGATTTTCAAATGCTGGTTACTATGAACAGCTCACTGATCCTGAAAGAATGCCTGTCGTTCAGGACTGGGACCTGAGTTTCATCATCGTCTACTTCACTTATGCACCTGCTTCAACTTAAAACCTCATACCCAAATCAGTATGGTGCGCAACACCCCCCTGTTGCAGGATAAGTTAGCCCACAATCGGCCTATCAGCAACAACAGTCTGGCAGGGAATTTATGCATTTCCATTTATTTATTCCATTTCTGGGAAGAACATAGGCAGTTACAAAATGGTTACTGTGGTGCGCTATCGAACAGCAGCAAACTCACAAAACATAAAGTCTGTTTTACAGGCTTTATTCCACTTAAACCTTCACCACACTTGGTGGGAAAATACTGGTACAAGCTCTGAGACTGACTCCGAATGGGCCAGACCCAGCTTATACCCCGGAGGGTGATTGACAGCCAACCGGGTGGAGCTTGTCCATTCGGGTCGGCTGATTGACAGCCGGCCAGGTGTTTCCCTGTCCTCCCATGTTCTTCTGCAGGTGCAGAGGTCTCCCCCTGCAGTAGGCTGGTGGTGTACCCCCCCACATTCACCCCCATTAAAATTGTCCTGGGGAGGAGGGAAGTTTGCAGTTCATGATGTACCAGAGCCCCAACATATAATTACAGGTTTAGATGGTCCGGCGGCCGTTGGAGTCTCTGCCACCGTTACAGGGTTGGCTCCTGGTCACAGGTCAGCGAGGGTAAGCAGGGGCTGGGGGCGGGGGCCAGAGCGCCTGGCATGGTGCAGCACAGAGAGGGGCCGGGGCTGAGGCGCGCCATGATGCGTTGGATGGGTGGAGGGGCAGGTTTGTCCCCCACGGTTGGATTGAGTGCTTGGTGCCCAGGGGGTCTTGAGTGTCCCATAGCTGTTCAGGGCCAGGAGAGTGTGTCAGGCCAGCGTGGTCCTGGGCTGGAGAACACTGTGCTGGGGTGGGTGCTCCTGCTGGTGCCAGGTCTCTGGTTGAGATGGTGTCCTCCCTGCCGCTGCTGCACCTAACATAGGCGTAGTTGTGGTTCGCGTGTAGGGAGAACACCTGCTTGACCAGGAGTTTGGCCTTGTGTGCCCGCACATGTCTACGCAGGAGCACTGGTTCCAGGGACACAAGCCATGCTGGGAGAGATGTTCCCGTTGCCGAATTCCTAGAGAACAAAAACAAGAGTTCATGAGGGGTCTCGTGGTAGCCACGCACAGGAGTGACCTAATGGCATGGAGCGCCTCAGGGAGGGTGTCCTACCAGTACTCTACAGACCATCCCTTTGACTTAAGGGCCAGGAGGACTGCCTTCCAAACTACCCCGTTCTTGCGTTCTACTTGCTCATTACCTCTCGGGTTATAACTAGTCGCAATGCCCCTCGCCATCAGGTACTGGCGCAGTTCCTCATTAATGAAGCCAGACCCCGGGTCATTGTGGATAAATGCGGGGTAGCTGAACATGGTGAAGATCTGTGTCAGTGCCCTGATGACGGTGGCCATGGAGGTGTCTGGACAAGGGATAGCGAAAGGGAAGCAGGAGTACTTGTCTACGACCGTGAGGAAATAGACATTTCGATTTGTGTAAGGCAGCGGCCCCTTGAAATCCATGCTGAGGCTTTTGAAGGGCCGAGTGGCCTTTACGACATGAATCTGGGGTGGGCGGAAGAAATGAGGTTTGCATTCTGCACAGACCTGGCATGCCTCAGTCATGGTCCTGACGTCTCTGACGGTATACTGGAGGTTCTGGGACTTGATGAAGTGGTATAGGTGGGTGACGCCCGGGCAGCAGAGGGACTCGTGCAGTGCCTGCAGCTGGTCAACATACGGTGACGTACAGGTCCAGGAGAGGGTGTTGGGGGAGTCATTAAACTTCCTGGGGCAATACTGGATGTCGTAACTGTATGTTGCCAGCTCGACTCTCCAGCGCAAGATCTTGTCGTTCTTGATCTTGCCCCTGTAAGTGGTGTTAATCTTGAACGCCACAGCCTGCTGCTCAGTGAGGAGGGTGAACCTCCTGCCAGCCAGGTAGTGGTGCCAGTGGCAGACCGCTTCCACAATTGCCTGGGCCTCCTTTTCAATGGCAGAGTGCCCTAGCTTGGAACCGTGGATGGACCTGGAGAAGAAGGCGACCGGTCACCCCCCCTTGGTTGAGGGTAGCAGCAAGGGCTACATCGGAGGCATCGCTCTCCACCTGAAAAGGGGATTCCTCATCAACGGCGTGCATCATGGTGTCTGCGATATCCTGCCTGATGCGCGCGAAAGCTGCCTGCGCCTTGGGTGGGAGAAGAAAGGCTGTGTCTTGGGCCAGTGGACGTACTTTATGCAAGAAGCGGGGAACCCACTGTGAATAGTAGGAGAATAAACCAAGGCACCTGCGGAGGGCCTTGATCGTGAGGAGGGGGAGGGGCAGCTCCATTAATGGGTGCAACCGTTCCGGATCTGGGCCGATGACACCATGGGCCACAATGTACCTCAGGATGGCGAGGCGAGTGCTGCTGAACACGCACTTCTCTTTGTTGTAAGTGAGGTTCAGCTCCTCGGCCGTCCGGAGAAATTTCTCCAGGTTGGCATCGTGGTCCTGCTGGTCATGACCGCAGATGGTGACATCATCCAGGTACGGGAAAGTCCCCTTTACCTCATCTACCACACGATCCATCTCCCGCTGGAAGACAGAGACCCCATTCATGACCCCCAACAGAATTCGGCGGAACTGGTACAGAGGCCCATCCGCCTTGAAGGTGGTATAAGGCTTGACCCATGGGTGGATGGGGAGTTGGTGATAGGCCGACTTCAGGTCAATCATGGAGAAGACTCGGTAGCGGGCTATCTTGTTGACCATGTCAGGTATCCTCGATAAGGGGTAGACATCCAGCTGAGTGTACCGGTTGATGGCCTGGCTGTAATCCATGACCATCCTTGGCTTACTGCCCCCTTTAACCACCAGGACTTGGGCCCTCCATGGACTGTTGCTGGGCTCTATGACACTTTCTGCCAGAAGCCGCCGCACCTCTGCCCTGATAAAGTCTCTGTCCGCGGCGCAATAGTGCCTAGTTCTGGGGGCTATTGGCTTGCAGTCTGGTGTGAGCTGTGAGAAGAGGGTGGGAGCAGCAATGCGCAGCATGGAGAGGCTGTAGGTTGGCCGGGGCTAGGTAGACAGCGTGCTGTTGAGCGTGTGTGGGTGTAGAGAGTGATCCTTTCAAGGTGGCATTGAAAGTCTAAGCCCAGGAGGACTGGGGCACAGAGTTTGGGCTTGACCAGGAACCTGAACCCAGTGTACGTCTTCCTCCCCACAGTCAGATCAGCCAAGCAGCACCTGAGGGTATTGATAGTTCGGTCCTGGGTGGCAAAGGTGATAGAAAAGGTGGTGGGGTTTTAGGGAGTGGGCCACATTTGGGTGAATAAAACTCTCCCTGCTGCCTTTGTTACTTGCCCATTGATTTTGATGTCCATCATGGAGCACTTGAGGGCGTTGGGGATGCCCCTGGTCAGGGTGGTGGCTGCTAGGATCATCTTGGTGTCTGAGTCATCATTCCCCAGTGGTGGAGTTGAGTCATGGCCAGTGGCATCCTCTGCAGGTGTTGTGATTGGTGAGTGTCGACCGGTGGTGCTCCCCATGGGGGTGGGGTGCGGTGGGTGGCGATCGGCGGCATCTGGATGCATGGGGTGCATCAGTCAGACGGTCTGGTCTGTGTCCATGTTGACCACGTCGTCATCATCATCGGTACCATCTTTGCTGTAGGCCTGGGAGGGCCCGGGTGGTGGTTGCGCCTGCGCCTGACCAGCTCAAGATGGCAACACCATGTGGGAGCACGGGGCAAGACTGACCTTCTTCCCCAGCTGCGGGGGAAGTGACGTCACACCGTCGGTGAGGGTGACTTCGTCACGTGCAGTAGAAGTGACATAATTCCGTGAACTGGGAATTACATTGTGGTAGTCTTCGTGCGGTGGCACTGGCGAGAGCGAAGGCTGGTCCGGACACATGGTGTACACAAGGGGATCATTGCGGGCGAGGCCGGAAGTTGGGCCACAGAGACTAGGGAGGCCGGAAGTAGCTGCGAGGACAATGGTGTCGCCCAGCAATTGCACGTGACGTGGATCGAGTGGGAGGGGGGCAGGTCATCGTAGAGGGCCACTGAGCTTTGAGAGGCATACTTTGGTGAAATGGCCTTTCTTGTCGCATCTCAAACAGTACTGGTTCCTGGACGGGCAGTTTTGGCACGATCAACAATCAGACCCACACCGGGTCCCACAGTACTTATAAGGGGGCCGGGTGCCCGCAGCAGCATTATTTTCATCCCCGATCTGGTTTGGGGCCTGTGGAAGGAAATCAAGTAGACACCAAGACAGAAGAGGGAGTAACTCACACGAAATTGTTGGAATGTGATAAGGATGCGACCTTTTCTGTTTCCTACTTTTCAATATGTCTTGTAACCGTACTGTGTGAGAGGGAGTACATATCCTGTAGCAATTGATTAAAGACTTGTTTGTTTCGGGTTATAGAAGCTTGTTCTCTGCCTGTTACGGGCAGAGTCTCTGTTGTGGACTCTCCAAGGTTAACCTTGTCAATAAACTCTTCTGAAACGATCTCCCGAGCTGCATTTTCTATTTAAATAATTATAGAGTCCCAAAGAAATCGGCGACAGGGCCACAGCAGCTGACTGTGTTGACCACGTGGAGGCCTGGGGAAGCCTGGAGTTGAAGGCTTCAGTGTTCAGGGCTGCTGCCTCCAGAGTTCGGACTACCTCCACTGTTTTGGCCAGGGAGTAGATATTATCCTCTAGCAGCTTCTGCCTGATGGCCCTTGAACTTAGTCCCCGGATGTAGGCGTCTCTGATCAGTCTCTGGACCTCCCTTTCATTTACCCCAGATTCAACCTGACAAGGTCAGGCTAACACACGCAGGGCTCCCAGGTAGGACACAGCTGTCTCCCCAGGCAGCTGGGCACAGATACTTAGGAGGTACCTTGCAAAGACCAGATTCGTGGGAGGCTTGTACATGGTCTCGAGGGTGTTCATCGCTTCTGAGTATAATGGTGCAGTCTTTGAGAGCCTGGAAGGCTCGGGGGCCCAGCTTCAATCAGAGTAAAACGAGCCTTTTCCGGTCAGAGTCCAGGATGTTGTCAGCGTGAACCTCGATGATCACTTCGACTGTGTGCTTCCAGATCTCGAAGCGTGCTTGTGCTTCCAGGTGGCGTGGGTCGATTTCGAGGCTCCCGGCGCTCAGGAGCTTTTCCATAGCAGTTTTAATTTTAAGTAGAATAAATTGTGGTGCGCTATCGAACAGAAGCAAACTCAGAAAACATAAAGTCTGTTCTACAGGCTTAAACCTTCACCACACTTGGTGTGAGAATACTGATACAAGCTCGGAGACTGACTCCGAAAGGGCCGGACCCAGCTTATATTCCGGAGGGTGATTGACAGCCAATCGAGTGGAGCTTGTCCATTCAAGTCGGTTGATTGACAGCCAGACAGGTGTTGCCCTGTTCTCCCTTGTACTTCTGCAGGGACAGAGGTCGCCCCCTGCAGTAGGCTGGTGGTGTACCATCACAGTCACACTTGACTTTCTTCTTCAATATGTCTTCCCCTTCACCTCACAATCCCTTCCAAAAAAGACTGAAGGTGTAGCACATAGAACCCTACAGCACAGTACAGGCCTTTTGGCCCTCAAAGTTGTGCCTTAAAAAAATGTACTGACCCCTCCCTTCATGTAACCCTTTATTTTTATTCCATCCATGTGTCTGTCTAAGAGTCTCTTAAATGTCCCTAATGTTTCAGCCTCCACCACCATCCCTGACAAGGCATTCCAGGTCCCCACAACTCCCTGATGTCTTCCCCCTAAACTTCCCACACTTCACTTTGCACATATTCTCTGGTACTTGCTATTCCTGTCCTGAGATATCACAACTTCCCTCCCTCCCTCAATATAATCCTACCTCTCCATTTTTCTTCTATCTGATGGCTGAAATGACCAGCCTGTCCAGTTAACCTTGGATCAGTGTCAAGATGGCAAAAAAATGAGGGGACCCAAGCCTTGCACATCTTACCCCTCATTCACTCCATACAAAACTTGCAACCAACAGCTGAAACGCAGTTTTTGCTTATCATAGAGGTAACTTAAAGTTAGGATCGTTTATTATAAGGAACCAGCCATGTACTCAATATAGAAAGGAAAGGGTGGTCAGGTCCCTAAACATAAGATCTGCTGAAGAGGATTCAGATGAGGATATTTAATGGTCAACCAACAGGATAAAGGCAATGGACATGCACAATGAAATTCTTGATGTATTGGTGATCCTGTTTTGACCCAAGATATCAAGGAGCATTTCCAACCTTTCATGGGTCTTTGAGTAGATCTGGAGGTCCTTCCCTTCCAGACTGGAAGTAAAGACCATTTCTTACATAGCATTTAGGAATCAGCTCATCATGGAAGGGATAATATAGGCAAAAAATGATACTCAAATATCTGCCACACAGCCTCTTCTCACTGACAATGACAAGCATAGCTTGTCTGTTAATTTGCAGTCCATTTGTTGGGCATGGGCAATACAGCCACAAAGTAATGCCTACATTTTCTCTTTTCTTTTTCACCCTCTTCCCTGTTGTCCACCTCCTATTTCAAAGCTAATGGAAAGGCCTGAGCAACATGATTGCAAGGATCTAGACTTGGCATATAGCAGACAATCACAGATTTGTAAATCAAAACTTACAGTGCCAACAACCTAGGTTTGAATCCAGCGCTGTCTGTAAGGAATTTGTTCTGGTTTCCACCCACCCTCCAAAATATACAGGGTTGGTCAGTTAATTGTCATCATGGGTTTGAGAAGAGCCTTCAAACGTGCTATATTGTTAAAAAGTTTTAAAACAATTTACATAGTGCTTGCAAGCACCTCCAGAGCATTCCAATTTCAGATTTATTGCCAGAGAATATACATGACATCACATACAACCTTGAGATTCTTCCTGCGGGTGAGGCAGAATTACGACTTACTGGTAATGCAAAAAAAAACTGTACTCAATGATAACATGTAAACAAATAAAGAAATGTGAACAAACTGACTGCAATACAAAGAGAGAAACAATCAATAAAGTGCAAAAGTAAGAGTCCTTAAATGAGCCCCTGATTGAGTCTGTCATTGAGGAGTCTGATGGTGGAGGGATAGGAGCTGTTCCTGAACCTGGTGGTGTGAGTCTTGTGGCACCTGTACCTCTTTCCTAATGATAACAGCGAGAACAGAGCATGTGCTGGGTGGTGTGGATCCTTGATGATTGCTGCTGCTCTCCATTGACAATGTTTCCTGTATATGTTCTCAGTGGTGGAGAGGGTTTTGCCTGCCATGTCCTGAGCTGAGTCCACTACCTTTTACAGGCTTTTCGGCTCAGGGGTATTGGTGTCCCCGTACCAGACTGTGATGCAGCCGGTCACCACACTTTCCACCACACCTCTGCATAAATTTGCCAGGGTTTCCGATGTCATATCAAACCTCCACAAACTCCTAAGGAAGCTGAGGCTTTCTTTGCTATGCTATTAGTTGGGTCCAGGAAAAATCCTCCAAGTCCTTGACTCCCAAAAACTTAAATTTGCTCACCCAAGCAATGAACACAATGAAATGCTTGCAACATTTTTAATGTTTTTATTTTACAATGGACACAATACTTGATTTTGCTAAAACAAAAATAAGAAAAAGCTAGAATTACCCAGCAGGTCAGGTCACGTCTATGGAAAGAGAAGCAGAGTCAACATTTCATATCAGGGAGCCTTCATCGGAACAGGATTGAAATATGAACTCTGTTTCTCTTCTCACAGATGTGCCTGACCTGTTGAGTATTTCTGGTATTTTCTATTTCAGATAACCAGCAAGTGTAATTTATTTTTAATTTTCACTTGATTTTGCCTGATCTACTCAATAAAGTTACAGCTGAATTTCCTTATGCAAATTTTGCCTCTGAACATAATCATCACACAGGACTCAAGAGTCTAAGTCACAGTTAACGCAGCAGTGGTTCTCAACCAGTGGGCCACGTGTGTCTTTAAAAATGTTAATTAAAATACTTTGAATTAGATCATTACAGAGGATGTATTGAGTGTAACTGAATCATCACCTGGTTTGGAAGCTGTACTTCCCTGGACTGCAAGACCTGCAGAGGATAGTGAAGTCAGAGGAAAAGATCATTGGGGGCTCTCTTCCTATCATGAAGGACATCTACAACCCTCGATGCAGGCAAAAGGTAATAAACATTGTGAAGAACTCCACACACCCCTCATATAAAATGTTCTCCCTTCTGCCATCTGGTAGGAGGTATTGCAGCACTCGAGCCCTTATGACCAGATTGGGCAACAGTTCTTTTCCCCCCAAACCATCAGACACCTGAATTTCCAGAACATTTGTGGATTAGGTACTGTGGACGTCTTAATATTTTAGTATTTTAAGTTATTCTTACTTATATTTATGAAAATATGCTCCGTGGTCCTGGAGAAATGGTGTCTCATCTTTACCATGCGAGCATTGATATGAACGATAAATAAAGGTGACTTGACAATTAACCTACACCCCCCCCCCAGTACATTCAAAATGTAGAGTGGGTGTAGGGTAGTTGGGTATAAATTGGGCAGCACAAACTTGTGGGTTGAAATGGCCTGTTACCATGCTGTATGTTTAAATTTAAATTTAAACATTTTTAAAATTATTTTTAAAAATAATTTAAAATAAAGTTATGTTTCTTACAGAGGTGCCTTTGACTTGAAAATATTGCTCAGTAATTCCACTAGTGGGTCATGGCATGTTAAGCTGGGAGCCAGGTGGGCCTTCAACTGAAAAAGGTTGAGAACCACTGACGGTTAGCCTATACTTTCAGGAAAATTCCAGGATTTCTGAAAACAGCAGTGCTGTTTATCCAAATTTCTGGATATGGATCTTGATCATGCATGTGTCCAAATAGGAAGCAGGGTTATGTGTGTAATGACAGTGATCATGGTTGCAATGCAACTAGCAATGCCTTAAGGATTATAGCTCCCATTTCATTATTCTTGGCTGCCATTAGGGGCTAGCACAGAGCAGGGGACTGCAGTATGCAAGATCTGTAATGGAGGCTTGTAGCCTCGTGGCATGCCTCATGGTGCTGTTTACAACAACTTTGAAGTAAATAACCTTTTTCTTCATGTATTGTCTAAGAACTCATACATAAAATAACAAGATGAAATATGGCGTCAGAAGTGGGTTGAAGGAAATTAAAAGGTAAAATCTAAAGTCATCAACTGATCAGTGAAGAGAAGCTAACACAGTGAAAAATGGAAGGATTACACCCACCAGCAAAACTTCAGCTGATAGATAATGTGCCTGAAAATTGGAACAGATTTAAACAGCATTTTGGATTGTATTTAGAGGCAGTCAGAGCTGATGAGAAAATTGAAAAAGTGAAACAACAGTTTTCTTACATGTCCTGGGAGATGAAGACCTGGACGTGTATAATAACTTCACATGTGCTGCTGAAGGAGACAAAAAGAAACTGGAAAAAATAATGGAATAGTTTAAGGCATACTGCATACCTAAACATAATATAACATTTGAGAGGCAGAGATTTTTCACATGTTTACAGAAAACGGAAGAAAGTGTTGATCAGTTTGTGACTGAATTGAGAAACAGAAGCAAAATATGTGAATTTGGTGGATTGATTGACTCGCTGATAAAACAGACGTGTGTGGATTTCCAGATAATAATCTAAGCGAAAGACTGCTAAGAGAGCAAAATCTAGACCTAGAAAAAGCCATAGCACTCTGTAGGGCTGTTGACACAAGAGAACTCACAAACACCAAAATGGATGAAGACAGGAACACCTTCGTGGACATGATGACAAGTGCACTGCCCATATCAGATGCACAAATGGAGCTCATAAAGTCAGGGACAAACAAAGATGAAACATTGAGACAACTGAGAAAAAACATCTTGGATGGATGGCCCAACACGAAGCAGGACTGCTCACCTGACATTTCAGAGTACTGGAACTATTAGTGGTTGAAGACATCATCTACAAAGGAAGCAAAATCCTTATCCCATAGAGTCTAAAAAAAGAGATGCTTAAAAGGATCCACAGAGGACATCTTGGAATCAAAAAGTGTAAGAAAAGAGCATGAGAGGTGATGTACTGGGAAGAATCAACAATGATATAACAAATGAAATGTCAAACTGTACAATGTGCTGGAAATATCAAGCAAGCAATCCTGCAGAACCACTAAAGCCACACCCAGCACCATACAGACCTTAACGAATAGGCACTGACCTATTTGAATGTCAAGGGAAGGACTATCTTGTAGTCACAGACTATTACTCCCTAAATCCAGAGGTGTGTAAACTGAACACCACCACTGCAGATGCTGTAATAACAGGTATGAAAGCCATATTCTCCAGACATGGTGTGGCAAGCGAAGTCTTCACAGACAACAGACCCCAGTTTTGCAATTTAAAGTTCCAATAGTTTGCCAAAGAATGGGACTTTGTTCACACCACGTCAAGTCCTCATTTTCCACAGTCCAATGGTCTAGTGGAAAAATCAGTACAGACAGTGAAAAGACTGATGAACAAGGCAAAAGACAGTGGAACAGACTTCTACTAGAGCATGCTCGAGTGTGGTATGTCACCAGCACAACTCCTTATTGGGACGTAGACTAAGATCAAACCTACCCATGCAGGAGAACCTCCCAAAAACAAAAGAGGGGGAGAAAGTGAGGAAGTTCAAAGAACAACAGAAAGAAAACCAAAAGTATTACTTTGACAGAGGAACAAAAAACCTACCGAAAATCTACACTGGTGACCAAGTAAGGCTAAAAGACAAAACAAACTCATGGACTCAGAAGGGAACTGTCCTTAGTGAAATCCAATCAAGATCATACACCATTCAAACAGATGAAGGTGCTGTTCTGCGAAGAAATTATTAAGATCTTCAAATGGGACCAGCCACAGTAGATGGAAAGATGGATACTGTTGAACAACCTGAATACACAGCTAAGAAGACATCGTCTGAGGCAACAACTCAGATACAGGGACAATCAATCAGGAGATCATCAAGATATGTGAATCCTCCTAAGAGGCTCATTGAGCAAATTTAAAGACTCCTGTTATAGAATGATGAAGTGCTATCTTATTCACTCTTCAAGGTTTAGTGTCTGTAAATCTGAATGCAGAAAACAAGGTTTAGAAATGTTAACAATGTTGATAATAATGAAAATGCAAGTTCTTGGTGTTAAAGTTAAAATTGCAGGGTTATACAAAGACAACATGTTAGTTAAATGTAAGCTACTTTTGTTTTAAGAAAGGGAGATGTAATGATAGTGATCGTGGTTGCAATGCAACTAGCAATGCCTTAAGAATTATAGCTCCCATTTGATTATACTTGGCTGCCAGAGGGAGCTGACACAGAGCAAGGGACTGCAGTATGTAATGGAGGCTTTCAGCCTCATGGCCTGCCTCATGGTGCTGTTTACAACAACTTTAAAGTAAAGAACGTTTCCTTCATCCATGTGTTGTCTAAGAACTCACACACGAATACAAGATGAAACAGTGTGTTCAATACTAATTTAAAAATTCAAAGTTAAAGAGTTAACATTTTGCATTGCAAAAAATAACAAATTTGCCAACAAAATGTATCATTTAACCAACAATTTTAGTACTGCATTTCAGCATCTATATTGGGTTTGCACTCAGTAAAGTTTTGAAACAATGGCAAGTTGAAAATTTATTGATATTTCGGACATGTAACTAAAGAAAGGATTTCCATTTCTTGGTCAGCATGGCAGGATCAAATGATTCTTTTTACTTTCCTATAATAGGCTAACACATGTCCATCTGCTGCATAGACAAATTAATTGCCTGAAGCTTTTTAATGTACTGTGTGTGCGCGCACGTGCACGCGCACGTGCTATATAGATAGATATAGATAGATATAGATAGTTACATCAATTGTAATGCATGTATTACTGCAGCATTTCAGATTCTGAGTGATTCTGCTCAATGTAAATAAAGTCCAGAAAACAGATCTCCATGAGAATGGCTCTAAGACTTACTGTTAATCTATCACTTCATTTGAATAATGAAATACTGGAAAAAAAAACTGCAGATGCTTTCCTCTGGGTGTGAGAGCAAGGCATCATTCTGGTCTTGGACCTTATCTAAGTAATTTGGGTAAGCAATAAGTCGATACCGAGTGATTCCTTTTTGGGTAGTTCACCTTTCTCCATTAGTCAGAGTTGGGGTGGCTGCCATGCTGTGAACTGAGGTTATTTTCTAGTGTTGGGAGTGGAGAAGCCTAGTTATGTCTCTTAAGGAGAGAAGAGGAACTGGGAAAGGTGTTATTCAAACATACTTTTCAGTGAAGAAGATTGCTGCCCAGAACTGTCTGCATGAGAATGGAATAAAACTTCCATGATTTTCATCTGTTATAATAATCTCATTTGGCCTTATTTTCTTCAACATTATCCCCAGTGTCAGCATCTTCCTTATTTCTAAATCGATCATTCCATCAGTCTCCTGACCATATTTATAGTTTGTACCCTCCTATATTTTGTGAACTGATCCAAAAGCTTTCATGTGAGGAAATATACACGAGGGAGATAGATCAGTTAATTGAGTGGAGTCACATGAACAACCTTACGCTCAATGTTAGAAAAACCAAGGAGATGATTGTGGACTTCAGGAGGAAGTCAGGAGAACATGAACCTGAGGACTCAGTAGAGGATGGGTCAAGAACTTCAAATTTTTGGGTGTCCACATCTCTGAGAATCTGTCCTGGAGCCTCCATGTTGATGCAATCATGAAGAAGGCTATATGTTGTGAGGTGTTTGAGGAGATATGGTATACCACCAAAGACTCTTCTACAGGTGTACCATGGAGAACATTTTAGCTGGTTGCATCCCTGTCTGTTATGGAGGTACCAATGCTCAGGACAAGAATAAACTCAGAGGGTTGTTAACTTGGCCTGCAACATCATGGGCACTGGACTTCACTCCATTGAGGTCATCTACAAGAGACGGTGTCTTAAGAAAGCAGTCTCTATCTTCAAAAAACCCCACAATACAGGCCATGCCCTCTTCACTCTACCGGTAGGGAAAGGTTACAGCAGCTTAAAGAAAAGCACTCAATGGCACAAGGACAGCTTCTTCCCTACTGCCATCAGATTCCTGAATGATCAATGAACCAAAGACACTGCCTTACTTTGACTTTTCATACACTATTTTTATTTATTTTTTGTCAAGTGGTTTATGTGAATGTTTGCACTGTGATGCTGCCACAAAACAACGCCTTTCACGACTTGCTCATGTCAATAAATCCTGATCCTGAGGTGTTACCTCCTCCACTGACTTTTTACTGCATTTTGAGATTGTAGGTTTGTTATGAGAGAGGAGGAGAACAGAAGCATAAGGCACCAATGCTCCCGTGGTGGGGCGGTAAGGGTCCTCACGGATTTTGCAAGCACTCTTTAAACAACAATCTCAGTAAATCACATCAACGTGGGGAGGGAGGTAGGTGGTGGAGGGATACCTCAGTGATTCTTTCTGCTGCATTTTTTGTGGTCCTATGAATTGACCTCTGATCTGATACTTTAAAGCAACTGTACCACACTGTGATGCAGCCAGCTGGGGTGCTCTTGTAGAAACTTGACAGAATTTTGGCCCGTCTAAGCCTTCTAAGGAAATGCAGTTGCTGAGCACCTTTTTTTTTACATCAGAAGAGCTGTTATGTGTCCAAAATTGGTCACTTCTTAAGTGAACTCCGAGAAACTTAGTGCTGTCCACTCTCTCCACAACAGAGCTATTATGTGTAGTGTAAGGTGGTCATTTCTGGTCCTCCTGAAGTCCACAATCATCTCTTTTGCCCTGTCAATGTTGAGACTAAAGTTGTTATTCTTATGAGATTTTCCTCCTCTTCACTGTAGTGCGACTCATCATCATTGCTGATGAGACTGACTACTGTCGTATCATCTACAAACTTGATTACTCTTTTGAAGCAGGATCTGGCGAGACAGTCATGGGTCAGCAATCTAAGCACATAGCCCTGAGGTGCATCAGTGGAATAGTTCTACCTGTTGGCTTCTCTGGGAGGTGCCCTTTGATATGTTCCATCACTAGAAGCTTGAAGCATTTCATAATAGTGGAGGTCATTGAGATCTGTTACTGTTGCCCTCTTAGATCACTGCTTTAAAATCTGCAGGGACGGGGATGATGGACTGCTGCAATGATATGTTAATAATCTCTGTAATCCCTGCCCCAACTCCTTTCTCATTTCATACATGAAATACCAACCCTTTTTTTCTAAACTTTAATCTTGATAAAGGGTCCCAATTCAAAACATTGATTGCTCATTTTCTACTGATGAAAACTGCCCGATCCACTCAGTTCTTCCAACAGCTCATTTTTGCTTGATTCCAAGATCTGCATTCTTTGTGTTTCACAAGGTATCTATTTCTTATTTTCTTCAATTTTCTCAGATTTTATTTTTGACAGTGAGAATGTAAATTATATAAATAATTACTAGGCTAGTTACCATTTTGTTTTCATTGGAGCTTGAACAGGAATTCCAGTTAAATTTCATTGACCAGTTTAGTAGGAATGTATTTCCTATCAAATGCAAGTTTGAACATTGACTTCAAAAACTTATTTGCTAAGCTGATTGCAAGACAACCACTTCAATGCAGCTGCCATTATCGAAGGTTTATTGTCAAGTTCACGTGGTGCCGTTACAGAAAGTTGCTTGTCAAGTTCGCCTGGCAGCAATTGTGGTAAAAATAGACAATTGTTTGGAATATTAGTAGTTCCAGAAGTAATACTGGCCACAAGGTCACCAGAACACCTTATTTGTGAATACAGTTAGAATGTGTGAGCTTTTGGGAAAATTAACACAGCTTGATGGGGGCAGACAAAGCAGTGTTGGAAACTGAAATTTTAGTCACAAATTGCCTGTTTAGGCCTTCTCATCCTCTCTGTATTATTAAACCTGTTCCTTACCTCCAGCCTTGAGTGTCCTAGATTGTATTGAACAACACCATTCGTCCATTGTTGTTGATGAAGTCCTCGACACCATTAGTCACTTTAAGAATGGATGCGGTGTGTCTGAAGGTAACTGGTCAAGCCGATTCAAGCACAGAATGTCCTGGCACACATTTGGCAGACACATATAGGCACTGCAGTTGTTGCACTGATGGCTTGACAATGGCAATGGGGCTTTCAGCTCTCTCTATTCCTCTTCCAAATTGCCTTTTGCTCCGTACACATTGCTCCACTTTCCTCCTTCCTTTAAGACTTTCTGTAAACGTATGCCCCTGACCAAACTTCTCGTTTTTGGTGAAGGAGCCACCTTTTTCTAATTATACAGCTGTGAAACCCCCTTGATATTCTTTTACATCAAAAACACCAACAAGGGCAACGAAAACTGAAAACATAGGGCATGATTGGAGAGACCAGAAAAAAGAGTTAATGTTTCATGCTGAAGATTCTTCAGCAGAATTCAAAATCAGTGAAAAACAAACTGACCAAGTTGCAGGAAAGGGAATATCTCTGATTGAGACTTGAGTTGCTGTTGACCCATTTGGTTGAGAGGTTAATGAGAGAGGGAGAAAACAAAGAATTGTCGAATGGAACTCTGTCCCTCTTTCTGTTTGTGGACTCGTGCAGTTCTAATGGTGTCCACCATAAGACTGAGAAGCAGCATTGCATCCTCTGTCTGGGTACATTACAGCCCTATTGAATTCAATTCACTTTCTCTGTTTGCATGGGAACTGCCAGTCATTTTGCAGTTATCTCCCTATAATATTAACTAAGTTTTCTCCCTCTATTAATACTGTAGGACAAATCCTACACCTCTGACCCATAGTTTTTTACATGATTTTTTTCTCTCTAACTTTTTGATCGAACAGGCAGATTGCATTTCATCACAGCAATCCTGGTCTCCTGTTGTCCCATCCATTCCTTCCACCCCACACTCTGCAACTTAAAACTAACTTGTTTTCTCTCTTATCCAGTTCTGATAAACGACCGTCTATTTAACCATTTCTCTTATCATTCTGCCCGACCTGCTGAGGGTTTCCAGCATTTTATGTTTATATTTCAGGTTTCCAACATCTGCAGGTTTTGTAATTGATATAAAATGCAAGTTCTGAGAGTTCCACCGCTGTACCAAACTGCCCAATCATCAGTGCCCTCCTGAGGACTTCACCCTGGCTTTCTGAGCATGTGTGATTCAAATGCCGCATGCGTGAGCTCAGCTTCAGAAGCCTCTTGCGAAGAGGCTGAAAGATGAAGATATTCACTTCCTTTCATTCCAGCGCACCCATGCCTGTGGTCTGCAGCATCCTCACCCAACGCAGCGCCCTGGCTCTCCTGAGCATCATAACAGACCCTTTGCATTTCTTTCTTGCTTCTTCAGATAAATTTACAAGCATTTTAATTAACTTGTGTGACTATTTTGTCAGTTCCTGCCTTCTGGTCATGACATTTGCTGCATCTGGCATCACCTGCCTTTCTGATGCCAAAGTTGTGCACTCTTGCTTGCTTTGGCTTTCCTTTTCCTGACAGTGACACTGCTACGTGTCTCTTGCAGCTTCCGTGTGACCGCCTCCCTGAGGCTCTTATTGAACCATAGAGCATTACAGTACAGAAACAAACCCCTTCGGCCCTTCCATGCTGAACTATTGTTCTGCTTAGTCCCACTGACCTGCACCCAGATCATAGTCCTCCATACCACTCCCATCCATGTACCTGTTCAAATTCTTCTTAAATGTTAAAATTGAGCCTGCATTCACCACTTCAGCTGGCAGCTCATTCCCACCACTCCCTGTGTGAAGAAGAGCCCCCTCATGTTCCTTCTAAACTTTTCCCCTTTCACCCTTAACCTATGTCCTCTGGTTAGTATCTCACCTACCCTCTTTGGAAAAAAGCCCATCTACATTTACTCTGTCCATCACCCCTCATAATTTTAAATACCTCCATCAAATCTCCCCTCATTCTTCTATGCTGTAGGGAATAAAGTCCTAACCCGTTCAACCTTTCCCTGTAACTTAGTTCCCGAAGTTATCGATGAGCTCCTCATTCTCCTGTAAGAGCTGAAGGTCATCAGGCTACTGCTCCAGTTTCCTAGCACGGTCTGTAAGGAGCAGCATCTTGATGTATCTCATGCAGAGGTAGCTATCGGGGAGATGGCAAGTCCCACAGGATTCTCACATCTCCCACAGTGAACACTCCACTAACCCTGTTGCCATTCTGACTATTCTACCTTGGCACTAATATAAGCTCAAGGATAAGTCACAATAAAATCTCACCAAAGTCTTACCTTAGTCTCCAACTCTTCTTGCCGAAGTCTCTTGAGCTGAAGCCTCAACTCGCCACTCTAACTCTGGCCCACTCACACAATAGCCACTCCATGGATACCTCTCACCTTCTTGTTCTCACACAGTCTCGCTCCTATTCCCATTTGCTGGAAAGGAAACTTAATAGCACAGCCCTCACTTAAACTGTCCCACTCTTGCATACTCTAGCTCCAACTCCCATTCATTGGCACCAAGCAGCCGGGCTCGAATCTGGCGCCGTCCATAAGACGTTTGTACGTTCTTCCTCATGATCTGTGTGGATTTCCTCCGGGGGCTCTGGTTTCCTCCCACCCTCCAAAATGTACAGCACTAGTAGGTTAATTGATCACACGTGTGTATTTGGGCAGTGTGAGCTTGTGGGCTGGATGGACCTGTTACTATGCGGAAAAAGAACCAATTTTTTTCAGGGCATTGCTCACAAAGACAACATTTTTGTCATTCCTTATTGATCTTGAGAAAGTGGTGATGAGCCACCCCGCTTCTTGAACCATTTTAGGTATGTGTTCCACTAGAATTGTTGGCTGCAGGGTTCTGGAATTTAGAACAGGAGTAAATAAAGAACTGGTTGTATGTTTCCAGGATGGGTCGATGTTCTTCTTATTGCCCTTGCGCACCTTGGTTTGGAGGAAAGAGTAATTTCAGACAGTCAAACTTAACATCAACTTTTAACATTACAGCAACCACAGATGTGCTGCTCCATGGCATTTGTATGGGACAGTAGTCCAAAGAAATGTCAGGGCCTATTGTTTTAGTGCTGGAGAGAAACTTGAAATCAAGATTACTGGATTTGGAGTCAAGAATGCAATAAACAGGGCCAAGTTCGTGTTTAGGTTTGGATTATCAGAGTCATTGTTAATTTTTTGCCACATTATGAAATGTTTTGGGGCTCTAGACCTTTACGCATTATGTAATAATGTAATAAGAGAAAGAATTTCTTCTTTATCTTGCTCTTCATCTTTACATAATCTGCAGAAGAGAAAAGGTTGCTCAACTCTGCAATTTTCATTTAAGGAACTTAAGATTATTTTTTATTGTAGCGAGTGGTGCAGTGAATAAAACACAGCTGAAGTTGTCTGAGCGTTGAACCCACAGAACTGTTTAATGAAATCTTTGCAGGAGTTTAAATAACTACAGTTGGCGTGGTATCCCAATCATCTGAGCTCTGAAGTCGCAAGCCTCCTGGAGTTCTCGGTGCGCCCCAGTCACTGGGAACTGCTGAGCTTGCGGGGACCCGCAAACAATGGATACCGTTTTAATAATGGAGTGGCGCGGTTCACCACATAATTATATTTTTCTTCAAAAACGTGGCTTCCCCTCCACCACCATCAACTCAGCCCATTAGATTTCAGCTAGATTGGACACAAACCTAAATACCAGATACTTTTGTATCGAATGAGAAGCTTCAATTTTGATATTGTGTTTATCATAATTAATAGTTGTTGCATTGAAAAAAAAGGCACATTATTCTAGTCCTTCTAGCTACCCTTCCAGTATCTTCCAGCTACTCCCATCAGGAAAAAGTCCAGCTTTAAGGTTGTGATAGTAGGAGATTTTAATTTTCCATATATTGTCTGGCACTCCTATACTGTTAAAGAGCATTGCATCTGGGTACACCTGACAATAAACAATTCAATCCAAAAATATCTCACTTTTGTTACATGCACCAATGTGGACGATTTCACCCTCTGCCATATTTCCTTCTGTCAACCAGGTTATCACAGTCACTCGCCGTATCTGTATCCTGGATGGCTTGGAGTTCGTCAAATGTGTTCAGGAAAGTTTTCCCACTAGAGAGAGTGCAATTCTAGATCTTCTATTAGGGACAAGAAAAGACAGGTGACAGAAATATATGTAGGGGTGTGGCAGATATAAGTTATGGACATATGCCATCATGCTGAAATAGGCTGAATAGATTGATGTGCTGTTAGGCTTGATATAGACAAACAACAGGTGACCTGGCCTCATGACATCTGGAGTACGTACTACATCATGACATTCACATTGAGTTGGCCAGGGCTTCTCCGTAGACCTATGGGCGCTGTTGAGTCACCATGCCTCATGTAGTGGTTAGATGCCAGTAGATAGGAGCCTGTTGTGTCTAGCTATCATGAGTTTGGAGCCGTTAGTGTTGGTTCTGCTCATTCCCTCCCAGCATACAGCTGCACAGCTCCCCCCAGAACCAGCAGTAAGTGACCAACTGACTCAGCAGTTCTGTTCGTGTGCAGGCGTGAATACTTGCGTAGAACCGGGCAGGCAGAGAAAAATCCATGTGCCTTGTGCATAGCGCTGTGCTACTGCATCATGTACTGCAGGGTACCGGTGTATTGTGTACAAAAGCTGCTGCGGAAGGAAGTGTACAATCAATTGGTAAGCCAAAAAAAAACCAATTGTTGACAACACAAATAAATAGGAATCATATGAGACACTTAAGGTCTGCAAAAGGTATTCAGAGACAGTTGTGAAAAGTCAACGTTGATTACAGACAATTACAGTTAAGGCACTCAGAACAGTAAACAGGTTGTTGGTAAATGTGAGAGTCTATAGTGCCAATCCCGAAGTCTGCTAGGAAAGGGTTAAGTTTAGAAAGTCTAGTAGCAGCTAAAGCCTGCAATATCACACAGGAGCCAGAAGATGGCGCTCTCTGGAGCAATCGTCCATTGCTGTTCAAAGTCTGTAGTGACAAACAGGAGCTGGCAGGTGGCGCTCTCCGGAGGGATCGTCCATTGCTGTTCAAAATCTGTAGTGTCAAACAGGACCTGGCAGGTGGCGCTCTCCGGAGCGATCTTCCATTGCTGTTCAACATCTGTAAAGTCAAACAGGAGCTGGCAGGTGGCGCTCTCCGGAGCGATCTTCCATTGCTGTTCAACATCTGTAGTGTCAAACAGGAGCTGGCAGGTGGCGGTCTCCGGAGCGATCTTCCATTGCTGTTCAAAGTCTGTAGTGTCAAACAGGAGCTGGCAGGTGGCGCTCTCCGTAGCGATCGTCCATTGCTGTTCAAAATCTGTAGTGTCAAACAGGAGCTGGCAGGTGGCGCTCTCCGGAGCGATCATCCATTGCTGTTCAAAATCTGTAGTGTCAAACAGGAGCTGGCAGGTGGCGCTCTCCGGAGCGATCTTCCATTGCTGTTCAACATCTGTAGAGTCAAACAGGAGCTGGCAGGTGGCGCTCTCCGGAGCGATCTTCCATTGCTGTTCAACATCTGTAGTGTCAAACAGGAGCTGGCAGGTGGCGTTCTCCGGAGTGATCGTCCATTGCTGTTCAAAGTCTGTAGTGTCAAACAGGAGTTGGCAGGTGGCGCTCTCTGGAGCGATCGTCCATTGCTGTTCAAAGTCTGTCAAACAGGAGCTGGCAGGTGGCGCTCTCTAGAGCGATCGTCCATTGCTATTCAAAGTCTGTAGTGTCAAACAGGAGCTGGCAGGTGGTGCTCTGCGGAGTGAATGCCAGACCCGCTAACAAATCTTCTGGCTGTCCGCCCGGTGTGTAGGCAATGCCATGTTGAGCAGGAGACGCAAAGCCTATTGCAATGAGTTTTGTCTGCAATTCGAGGTCTCAGACAGGTGGCTTTTTTTAAATTTCACCTGGGTTGATTCTCCCATTGGGGAGGGTGGTTGTCTACCCTCCGGGATGCCTGATCTTCTCTCAGGGGGAGTTAATAATAATTGTCTCTCGGAACGCGTGCTTCTTCTTTTGGGTAGGGGTCGCTGGTTGTTCCCAGGTTGAGTCGTTTTCCCTGTGAGAGTAACTGGTTGAAACATGGGCGGGGGGTTGAAACATGGGCGGGGGGGTTGAAACATGGGCAGGGGGGTTGAAACATGAGTGGGGGGGGGTTGAAACATGGGAGGGGGTCTCTCCCCGGTCACAGCTACTGAGATACAGACGACTCAAGGTCTGAAGAGGCAAGTTTGAAAAGCTTGTGTTGAGGACAGCAGACCTTGCTGATTTATGATCCCTTCAGATAAACTAACTACCATGCTCTGCTTTGTCCAGCATTTACACGCAGCTTTTGATGTATACAACCAGTTTCCCCAAGTCATTGCGGCTGGTTTCTCAGTTTGTGAGGCAGAAAATAACAGTTTAGGTCGTATCGTTTTATCTTTCCAAACTTGATGTGTGTTCAGTCGTCCATGTAGGAAAGCACTGTCCTCTTGCTTGATTGATGTCTTTTCCTGATGACCTGCTGAAGTTGTCCGTAAAATCTACGATTGACCAGTTTGTGGCAAGCAAGGTAAGTTTTGCAGAAATGTTGCAGTTGTTGCTCAGGCTTGCAGAGTTAATTGCTGGGTTTAACTACGGTTAGACCCTTGTTGGAGTCACCAGTGTGGCAGATGTAAGTTATGGACATATGCCATCATGTTGAAATAGGATGAATAACGAGACCACACCTCAGGTTTCAGCCAGAGAAGAGCAAAAGCATTTATTGACGTGCTGTCAGGCTTGATATAGACAAACAACAGGTGACCTGGCATCATGACATCTGGAGTACGTACTACCTCATGACATTCAAGTTGAGTAGGCCAGGGCTTCTCTGGAGACCTATGGGTGCTGCTGAATCACTATGCCTCGTGGCTGTAGTGGCTGGTTGTCAGTAGATAGAAGCCTGTTGAGTCTAGCTATCATGAGTTTGGAGCTGTTAGTGCTGGTTCTTCCCACTCCATCCCCCTCCTCCAGCATACTGCTGCAGGAGAACAATTAGGATTCAGTGATCATAATGCCATTAGTCTCAAGTAACTTAAGGAGAAGATTAGGTCTGGGCCTCGAGTTGAGATTCTAAATTGGAGAAAGGCCAATTTTGAGGAAATGTGTGGATTAGGATAACTTGTTTTCGGGCAAGGATGTGCGAGGTATTGGAGGACCTTCAAAGGTGAAATTTTGAGAGTATAGAGTGTGTATGTTCCTGTCAGCATCAAAGGGAAGGTTTGCAGGTATAAGGAACCTTGGTTTTTGAGGGATATTGGAGGGTCTGGTTGAAGGAGAGAGATGTATAACAGGTATAGGCAACACAGAGCAAATGAAGTACTTGAGGAGTATAAAAAAATATAAGAAATACCTCAAGAAAGAAATCAGGAAGGCTAAAAGAAGATATGAGGTTGCTTTGGCAGACAATGTGAAGAAAAATCTTAAGGGTTTTTTTACACACATGTTAAGAGCAAAAGGATAGTAACTGACAAAACTGGTTCCCTTGAAGATCAGAGTGGTCGGCTTTGTTTGGAGCCAAAAGAAATGGGGAGATTTTAAATGTTTTTTTTTGCCAGTATTCACTCAGGAAATGGGCACAGAGTTGAGGGAAGTAAGGAAAACAAGCAGTGAGTTCATGGAACCTATACAAATTAAAGAGGAGGAGGTGCTTGATGTCTTAAAGCAAATAAGAGTGGATAAATCCCCAGGGCCCGACAAGATATTCCCTGGGACCTTGAGGGAGGCTAGTGTAGAAATTGCAGGGGCTCTGGCAGAAATATTTAAAATGACCTTCGCCACGGATGTGGTGCTAGAGGATTGGAGAGTAGCTCACATTGTTCCATTGCTTAAAAAAAGCTCCAAAAGTAACCCTGGAAATTATAGGCCAGAGAGCCTGATGTGAGTAGTAGGTAAGTTAATGGAAAATGTTCTAACAGATCAGATATACAATTATTCGGATAGCCAGGAACCGATTAGGGATAATCAACATGACTTTGTCAGTTATGGAGGCCTATAGACTGGGTGCAGGTCTTGTTTAACTAATCTTGTAAGGGTTTTCGAGGTGGTTACCAGGAAAGTTGATGAAAGAAAGGCTCGGGATGTTGTCTACATGGACTTTAGTAAGGCCTTTGACAAGTTCCCACAAGGGAAGGTTCAGACACTCGGTATTCATGGTGGATTCGACAATGGCTGGATGGGAGAAGCCAGGGAGGAGGACTGGAGGCCTGAGATTAGTGGTGTGCCTCAGGAATTGGTGCAGGGACTATTGTTGTTTGTCATCTATATCAATGATCTGGATGATGATAAGTTGAATCAGCAAGTCTGCAGATGACACTAAGATTGGAGACATTGTGGACAGTGAAAACAGTTTTCAAAGCTTGTAGAGGGATCTGGACCAGCTAGAAAAATGGGGTGAAAAATGGTAGATGGAATTTACTGCAGACAAGTGTGAAATGTTTTTTTGGAAGGACAAACTAATAAAGGACATGCATGGTAAATGGTAGGGCACTGAGGAGTGCAGTAGAACAGAGGGATCTGGGAATACAGATACATAATTCCCTGAAAGTGGCATCAGAGGTGGATAGGGTTGTAAAGAGAGCTTTTGGCATATTGGCCTTCATACATAAGAGTATAAGAGATGGGTAAAGTTGTATAAGACATTGACGAGGCCACATTTGAAGTATTCTGTGCAGGTTTGGTCACCTAACTACAGGAAAGATATCTTAAGATAGAAAGGTTTACTAGGATGTTTCCCAGACTTCAGGAACAGAGTTACAGGGAAAGGTTAAACAGGTTAAGACTTTATTCCCTTGAGTGTAGAAGAATAAGGGGAGATTTGATAGAGGCATTTAAAATTATGAGAGGGATAGACAGAGTAAAGGTAGATCGGCTTTTTCCACTGAGGATAGGTGAGATACAGACCAGAGGATATGGGTTAAGAGTGAAAGGGGAAATGTTTAGGGCGAACATGAGGGAGAACCTCTGAACACAGAGAGATTTGAGTGTGGAACGAGCTGTCAGTTGAAGTGGTGAATGTGAGTTCAATTTTAACATTTAAGAGAAATGTGGACAAGTACATGGATGGGAGAGGTATGGAGGCCTATAGACTGGGTGCAGGTCAGTGGGACTCATCAAAAAAAATGGTCCAGCACAGATTAGAAGGGCCAATGGGGCCTGTTTCTGGGCTGTAAATCTTCTATGATTCTACTCCCATCGGGAAAAAGATACAGATGTATCAGAGCCAGAACCAGCTTCTTCCCACAGGCAGTGGCAATACTCAATGACTGCTAAAGCAACTCTCTCTCTACTCCTCATTAAGAATATTTATTTTAATATAGGTACACATATACTGTTTGTCTGTCTGTTTTATGTCTGTACTTGTTCTGCACCATGGACCGGAAAACGCTGTTCCATCGGGTTGTATGGGTATAATTGGACAACAAATAAACTTTTAAAAATACTTTATTTAAAATTTTGAGCCACATTACATTCCAATATATTCAAATACAATAATTCATATACAAAAAACAATGTGATAAATACCAAATCCCCCCTCCCCCACTCCCTCCCATCCATCCCAATACCCCTCCCTCAAATCCCTCCCCCTCCCTACTACCCCCAACCCCAAGGATAGAAGAAAGAAAGGAGATATACCCGTCAGTAACATAATTAAATGCCCCACCACAACCGATCAAAGAAAATTCAAAACTTTAAACCCATATAATCCGAATAAGGGCTCCACATTTTCTGATAAAACAGATAATTATCACATAAATTATACGTTATTTTTTCCAGTGGAATGCATGATTTCAATTCCAAAGGCCATCGTTGCAAACTTAAATCAATCTAATTTTTCCAAGTAATCGCTATACATTTTCTCACTACAGCCAAGGCTAATCTCAAAAGCACAACTTGATACCTACTTAATCTCAATTTCAAACCCAACATTTTAATATTACCTAATCAAAATAATGTTGGTTCTGTCAATTATCTCGAAAGCCTCCTTAAGTCATGTCCAAAAAGGTTTTATAGTATCACATGACGATTACAAATAAAGTTGAACTAATTTTTTTTTAGCATCTTGGGGCATTTTTACTTTGATAAAAGTGCATTGTTACTGATTCCTTTCATCTTTTGACTTTTACAGAAAATGTTGAATAAATCTCAGTAAATTAGCCAAATAATTAGTTTCTTGTGAGATACTATTTTTATCACTCCCACAAAAGAACTGGGAGGTGGGTGAAAAACTCACTTGTACTTTTCTTTCTCTTACTGTAAGAGGCACTTCAGGCAATTTTTGCCGATGATGACTCGGTGGCAGGCGAAAGCAAATTCTGTGTAATATTGCAGTCTTTATTCCAATAAAGGAATCTTGAATCTTGAAATTCATGTTTGTTGGTCCTTCAACAGGGCCTGTTTCTGGGAAAGGTTAAACAGGTTAGGACTTTATTCCCTGAGAGGAGAGTTGATTGAGGCATTTGCACCTTCAGGTACACAGTTTCTGTTAATCACACTGGAGGGCACCAGATGTCATCTCTCTAGCTCCGTTGCTCATTTGGGCAAGCAGAAGAAATGTGAAAAAAATTTGCGAAGTCCATGCAAATAAATTCCATGAAGCTGACCTTCTCCATCAAGCAATCAGTGTCTAGAGCAACCATTTTAAATGGGGGCCCCTATTCCCTGTCCATGGGCAGCAGCAGATTTAAGTTAAAAAAAAACCTTATTTTCTTTTCAACTAATGCAACATAAATATTTTTCAATTTTTTTTTAATGGTGTCGGCAGGAGAGAAGTACGAAAGAAACCAAAACATGACTGCTTCACAGGGAAGGGGGCTCATAAACCTTCCTTTACATTCAAACCCCAGCCATTGTGCTAGCCGCTGCGCTGACCATGCTGCCATCATAATCCACCACCTCCCCCAGATTTACAGATAAAGCCTTACTGAATATACCAAATAATATACCAATAAAGATAAAGACTCTTACCGGGCAGGGATAAGGACGTGCTTTGGGACAGTCACTCCAGCGGCATGGCATTGGCGGCTCTTTCTCCAGGGCACTGCCATTTTATTCAAACACAACTTTATTGAAACTCAAACTGCTGTGACGGGCAGGAAGCAACCGGGCATTCTGCTGGCTAAATGTTTGCTCCCAAGGGGTGGTGTGCTGCTTCAGGAAACCATTGCTGATAAAAAGTCTCGGAATTAAATCACGAAAATCTGCAGGCACCGTGGGTGAAGTAAAAAAAAATACAAAGTGCTGGAGAAGCTCAGCAGGTCAAACAGTGGTCTTTATGTAGCAACACCACCAGACACATTTTTCCTTCACCTCCCCTCTCAGCCTTCCGTTGGGACCGTTCCCTCTGCCCATCCCCACCTATTCCTCCCCCCTACCCCTGGCTCCTTCCCCTGCACCCACCTCCTCCCCAACCATGGGCCAGGGCCCCAAACACGCCTTTTAGGTGAAACAACACTTGTACATTTGCAAGGTTTAAGAATGACTGGTCTGGAGCAGATTTACCCTCCTTTAGTTCCCATTAATTTCAGAACCATCAATATCTATCTATATATAAAAAGAGAGCAAGACTGTGTGTGTGTGTAAGAGAGAGAGGATGTGAGTAAACATCAGGGCAAATGCCCGAAAATTTGGTCAAGTATGTAGTAATTAAGGAGCTTTTTAAAGGCAGAGGGAGAGACGGAGAGATGAGAAGGGAAGATCAAGAGCTTTACAAATAAGGTGGAGAAGACAAATACACTAAAATCCCTATTATCTGGCACTCAGTCAACCGGAAGGTCAAACAACTAGCAAAAAAAATCAATGATTAAAAAAAAATAAATAAAGCTTTAAATAAAAGTTTAAATTAAAATTTAAAATTATAAAAATAAAGGTTTCCTGAAGCAGCACACCACCCCTTGGGAGCAAACATTTAGCCAGCAGAATGCCTGGTTGCTTCCTGCCCGTCACAGCAATTTGAGTTTCAATAAAGTTGTGTTTGAATAAAATGGTAGTGCCCTGGAGAAAGAGCCGCCAATGCCATGCCGCTGGAGTGACTGTCCCAAAGCACGTCCTTATCCCTGCCCGGTAAGAGTCTTTATCTTTATTGGTATATTATTTGGTATATTCAGTAAGGCTTTATCTGTAAATCTGGGGGAAGTGGTGGATTATGATGGCGGCATGGTCAGCGCAGCGGCTAGCACAATGGCTGGGGTTTGAATGTAAAGGAAGGTGCGCTGAGTGCCTGAGCGGGACGTTTGTGAGGAGGTGAGTTAGGCTGCGCCGAGGGTCTTGCTGGGACATTTGCATGGTGGTGAGTCGGGTCTGATCGGGACATCAGGATGCCGCTCCCTACTGTAGTGACTCTCCCTATCCCTGCTTAGTAAGACTCTATATCTTTATATTAGTATTAGTTACAGTATATTTGTACGGCTACACCTGTAAACCTAGGGGAGGGGAGGCGTTAATTATTATGGTGGCATGGTTAGTGTAGCAGCTAACGCAATGCTATTACAGCACCAGCGACCAGGGTATGAATTTAAATTTTGTAGTTTACAGGAATTTCTTGATTAAAGTGCTTTGCGTAATTAAAGATTACAATACTGTTTTTATTTCCCAAAGTACTTTACATTTTGCACTGTCTTTTGTCTTAGTGCAGGTAAAATGAGTCTCAGTTAACCGGAAAAGTTTCATTTCCAGTATCCATGATCCCCACAGGTGCCGAATAATGGGGATTTTACTGTACCACTCAGTGCACGAACCTGATTAAGCATTGAACAAAGGTTACAAGGTTTCCCTGAAATACAATGTCAAACCTCTAATGTTCTCATCAATATTTAGCCCTCAAATAACACCATCATAAAATAACTAATGTTTTGTCTTATTGTTATTGTCAGCATTTACCTATGCTCATATGTGTTGAATATTTACCCCTTTACATAATGCAGTTCATTTCTGATTATCCAAAATGCTCGGGACTGGACGTGTATTGATTAACAGCATTTTTTGGATAGCTGAGAAATGGCTTTAAGCAGCCCAGTCACATCTGCAGAATACTGTATCGTCGTTGGCAATCGCCGGCACATCACCGCCGTCGTCGATCCTGCCTGGGAGCCCGAGGTCCCGGCTCCTGGTGCCATTGCCAATCCCTGTCACCTCCCCACCACTGCCACCAAACCTTTCTGGGAGCCCAAGGTCCCTGCTCCAATCCCAGACACCTCCCCACTGCTGTCGCCACTCCTGCCCGGGAGCCCAAGGACCCCTGCACTTGCAACCACCACCCCCTCCCTCCGGTCTGACACTGTTGCTGCCATGCCTCATCACCCCCTGTCTGATGCCAGTGAAAAAAATTCAGTGCTCAACCCCCACCCACATGCGGTTACCCTGACACTGACTCTGGGGACAGCAGAGACCCAAGTACAGTGAAGGGTAAAGAAGACACAGAAAGAGAGAGGGAAGGAAGTTAGCTGAAATGAGGACAATCTCCCCATGCACTGCCTGACCCACCGACTTCCTCCAGTTGCTCACTGATGTCGCTAAACTGGTGCTAACAGCGTGTCAGAGCCCCATGTGAGCATGTCGGGTGACATTTTTTTTCATTGTGATGTCAGGTTGCCGCCAACATTTTTTTGGATAACAGAATTTTGCATGTGGTTTTCGGATAATCGGAAACGTACTGTAGTTATTATCCTGAAGGATTTAATGAATTATGAATTGTTTTAGAATGTTAAGTTATGAAAGTTATCCCATAAATATGTAGGTTCTTGAAAAAGATCTTTGAGAAAATGTGGCTGCCTTAATTTTGTCATTCTTTGTAAATATTGTATTTTTTAATGATTACATTTACTTCCAACTTCTGATGTTGTGATATTTGATCATTTGTACAACAACTTTCAGAAACCCAAGGCGTTTTTAAACCACTTCAATCCCATTATTTCTGAAATTGCAAAAACCAAAGCCTTCTGTTGTCCTCTTCCATTATGAGAAAAGAGATTTACATTTGCAAGAAGAATGCTTTTGCAATCTTTTTTTAAAACTATGTTCTATTTGGTGTGCCCGATGCATTAATTGCGGAAGCTCTTATGAAACTGATGGTTTTGAGATTTTGTAACTGTATTGTGAAATCTGCAGTTAAAATCTGCAGTTAAAATAATGCCACTTTTTACAGAAAAAAATGTTTTAAGATTTGTGGGCTTTTATTAAGCAGACATTTAGCTTTTCAAGATTAGGAGAATTTATTGCAATAAAGTTCAATCTCATAGCTTTGCAACATTTTACATTATTCTGCTGTAATATTTCAGTTTATCTCATTAAGAATTGACGTGCATTCCTTTTTAAAGTTTTTCCCATTTGTAGTACTCTTCCACATTTCTTACTCAACTCTTCACCTGTGCTAGTTCTTTTTAATATTTTACACTCTGAAAGGTTTTGATCCGCACAAAATGAATCCGCGAAAAGGAAGGATAGCTCAGCAGATGGAACCCATAGAGAAAAGTTAAATTTTGATCATACATTATATTTGGATAAGCTGCTGCTAAAATGTCAGTACATATAACTTCAGCAATAAGCCATGAATGGACTCTGTATTCCTAAATCATACGGAAATATGACTCTGACGACTCCACCTGCAAGAGGTACATCCAGCTGCAGCTCCTCGGAGAAAGATTTAGGCAACTGGAGCTGGATGAACTCTGGATCATTCAGGGGGCAGAGGGGTGATAGACAGGTGCTTCAGGGAGAAAGTCGCCCTCAAAGGTCAGGAGGCAGGGAGCTGGGTATCTATTAAGAAAGGGAAGGGGAATAAGCAGTCAGTGCACAGCAGACCTATGGTGGTTCCCCTCAACAATAGGCATTCTGTTTCAGATACTGTTGAGTGGGACAATCTACCAGGGACAAGTTGCAGTGGTCAGGTCTCTGGCGCAGAGTGTGGGAAGGGGAGAGAAGAAGAAAGCAATAGTGATTGGAGAATCCAGAGTTAGGTGAACAGATAGGGGTTTCTGTGACTCCCAGATGGTATGCTGCCTCCTGGGTGCCAGGGTCAAAGAAACATCTCTGATTGAGTTCACAGCATTCTGATGTGGGAGGCGAGCAGCCACATATCGTCATCCACGTGGGGAGACCAATGACATAGATAGGATTAGGGATGAGGACTTGACAAGAAAATATAGGGAGTTAGGAAGGGAGCTGAAAAGCAGAAAGGTGGTGACTTCTGGCCAGTGAGGGTAGGAATAGGAAGTTGTGGTAGATGAATGCGTGGCTGAAGAGTTCGTGGGGGTAGGGGTTCTGGAGAAGTTCATGTAAACCCTGCTATACGCTACTTCAATCAATGTGAAATTCAGCCATTGCGATTTGGAAAACCGTGACAATTTCCTGTTTTACGCATGTCATTATTCAGTTACCGCAAGATCTTTCTGGAAATTTCTGGAAAACTCAAGTTACAGGTGGATCATGTGAACAGCCCAAAATAAAATATATGCAAATGACAGTCAGACACAGCTGCCTCTTTCACTCTGACAGCTTGTTCCAGTAATTGAGGGCCATTCTCCTGGTTAGGAGTCTAGCATGAAAGCTTTTTAATCGGCATGCACTAACGCCAGGGATACGACCAGGTGTCTGAAGATGCCTGTGTGGTGATTAGCCCAGTGTGAAAGGGGAACCATGTATCCTGGGATGAGCTGGTGATGTGCTGATGACGATTTTGCATGAGTTTGTCCAAATGTGTGCTTAACCAGTCTGCACTGTCTTCACAGGAGATACAGGGTAGGTCAGTTGCTTTCAATTGAGTTTTACAGTTGCAGTGAACTGGGATTCACCGGTAGTGTGTTGTGCTGATGGCTGGCCCCCCCCCCCCCCCCCCCAACATCTGCTTACTTATAACCCTGGTTTCCCGCCTAAACCCAGAACCCTTCTGAAGACCACTGTGAGACCCTATCCATATTTATAAGCTAATAAAAGTGTTTGTTCTCCCTCTAGTCATGAGAGCTTTTATTCATGCTACAATTTTATTAGCTTATTCCCTAATGATGGAAGTGCTGCTCAAGCTTGGTTTGCTCTGAGAAACAGTCTGTTCCCCGACGTGGCTGAGGAGTTCACATACAAGCTAGACTGCTTCCAGGCCTACCTGAACATGACCAGAGACATCTTCCACACCAATAAACTCAGGAGGTTTGCACTCGTTTCGAACGTAGGAACGAAAGGGTATGCACTCGTCAGGGACTGCACTACATATGATGCTGCCATCGAGACTTTGAAGGCTTGGTTCCTGAAGTCACAAAACGAGGTCCTAGCAAGGCACCAACTTGCTCTGTCACCAATGACCAGGAGAGACCATTGATGATTACCTGTTGGATCTGTGAATACTTGCCAAGAAGTGCAGGTACGAAGCGGCTATGGGCTTCATTCATGAGGAAGAACAGATCTGGGACTCTAGTCGCGGGGGTCCACTCGAGGTACATGAGGCAGAGAATGCTCTAGTCATGTAAGAAGGATCTGGCTAACAATGTCGAACTGGCTAAATTGCTGGTACAGGCCAAGCTTGAGAATGACGACCTCGAAGCCAGTGAGCTCGCTCACCCAAGTGACCCCTTCCAAGGACTGGCTGTTCCGACTACCCCAGCCCTAATGGCTGCCGCTATCCATGCTAGGGGGGTCCTTTCTCTGTGGCAAGAGCCAGCATCCCCAATCTTGTTGTCCGGTAAAAGACTCAATGTGATCCAACTATGGAAAGAAAGCATTGGGTGAGTGTTTGTTGCACAAGGGGAAGCCCAGGGAAGTCTGCGGCCTGCACCGCTCCCGGATCCGATTCCAGACCCATACCGTCTGCTTCAAATTCACCCGAACCCACTTGCTGTGCTACACACTGACAGAGGGTGACAGTGAGGAAACGATGCAAAAAGGCTTGGTGGCCATCTTGCCGTGACCCAAATTCAAACTCGGTGCCATCGTCGTCGCCGGAGGAAGGATGGTGGCCATCTTGCTATGCCACGAGGTCAATGCCACCTTACCCATGCAGGACAACCCAGAATGGTGGGGCCACTCGAGTGAGGAATATGGAATCTTCGGGGTCCTAGCCTCAATGGTCCTAGATCAGGACAGACCTCACCAGCTCAGCAACTTCATAGTGACTGTGAAGATTAACAGACATTCCACTAAATGCCTAATTGACACGGGCTCTACTGAAAGCTTCATAGACTCATGGACTGTGCAAAAACACAACCTAATTACCATATATTCCTTGCGTCTCATTCACATTCTACGCATATTCAACAACATTGTCGTTTGAAGGGGGAGAATTCTGTAAAATTCGTCTGTATGTACTTGATGAATTGTGTGCTCCAGTGCTGTTGGGTCTGGACTTGCTGTGTCACCTTAAAAGTGTGACTTTGGATTATTCTGGTCCCCTCCTCCCTCTAACGATTTGGAGCGGAGGGCCCCTAAAATCAGACCTACATAGGATGTGGCCCCTGTTAGAGCTCCCCGCTCCCAGGACAATGAAGGCTTTCAGGAGATGCCTGGGATTTTTCTCATATTATACCCAGTGGATCCCTCAATATGCTGATAAGGTTCGCCGTCTCTTAAAAGTCACTAATTTCCCCCTCTCGACCGAAACCCAAATGGCTTTTAACTACCTCCCAAACCACATTGCAAAAGCCGCCATGCACACAGATATCGAGAATCTACCTTTCCAAGTAGAAAACGACACTTTGGACATAGCCCTGGCCATTACCCTCAACCAGACGGGCAGGCCGGTTGCATATTTTTTGCGGACATTGCCAGGCCATGAGCTCCGGAAGCCTTCTGTGGAAAAGGAGGCTCAAGCCATTGTAGAAGCTGTGTAGCACTGGAGGCACTACCTGGCTGGTAGGAAATTTACACTCCTCACTGACCAGCGCTTGGTCACATTCATGTTTAATAACGTCAAGAGGGGAAAAATGAGGAATGACAGTTATAACATTGCCTATTGGCCAAGAGCTCTTAATGACCCTCCAGATGCCTTATCCAGAGGAAGCTGTGCCTCTGCACACACTAGCCAACTGTGGTCTCTGCATAATGAGCTCTGTCATCCAGGGGTTACCCACATGGCTCATTTTGTCAAGGCAAACAATATGCCTTTCTCCATGGAAGACGTCAGGGAAATGACCAGGTCTCGCCAGGTCTGCGCGGATTGGAAGCCGCACTTCTACCGCCCCACAAAAGTGCAACTGATCAAGTCATCCAGGCCCTTCGAATGGCTTAGTGTCAATTTTAAGGGACCTTTCCCCTCCATGAACAGGAACACTTTCTTCCTTTCTTTCATTGATGAGTATTCCCGCTTCCCATTCACCATTCCATGTCCAGACATGTCCACTTCCTCAGTCATAGAGGCCTTAGACTCCATTTTTGCCCTGTTCAGGTATCCCAGCTATATTCATAGCAACCAGGGCTCATCCTTTATGAGAGATGAGCTACGTCTGCAGGTGAGGGGCATCACTTTCAGCATGACTACTAGCTACAATCCCCAGGGGAACGGGCAGGTTGACAAGGAGAACACCATGGTCTGGAAGGCTGTCAAACTGGCCCTGAAGGCAAAAGGCCTCCCTATGGCCCTCCATTCCATCTGGTCGCTACTTTGTACCACGACCAATGCTACTTCTCATGAGCTCCTATTCAATTTTGAAAGAAGTTCGGCATCGGGAACTACACTCCCAATCTGGGTCACCACTCCTGGTCCAGTCCTTCTCAGGAAGCACATGAAGAGAAGCAAGACCGACCCCCTGATGGAAAGGGTGAAACTGCTCCACGCCAATCCCATGTATGCCTATGTGGAGTACCCGGATGGCAGAGAAGACGCCATCTCCATCAGGGACCTGGCACCCGCCAGAACAGAGGGTCCATTGCCTCAAGTGCCCTGCGAGCCACGGAGCTCATTCTCGCCACCCCCAGTCAGGACCTCGGGGGATACGGTTCAGGAGGAAAGTGCATCCCCCTCCACCTTTGAGTCGGAGACCCAGACCACCTCTCCTCCCTCACAAGGAGTCCAGGAGACCCAAGGAGCCCAAGGCCCACCATTACTGAGGTGCTCCACCAAGATCTCCAGACCCCTGGACCACTTAAATCTGTAAATTTGTAAATAACTGTATATTTTTCTACCATTTTTTTCTGAATCCATGTTCTCTGTCTTCATTCACAGACCCTAAATTCTACAGGAAGGGGTGAATGCAGTGAACCTGGGATTCACTGGTAATGTGTTGTGCTGATGGCTGGCCCCGCCTCCCAGCTCCGCCCCCATCTGCCCACATATAACCCTGGTTTCCCACCTAAACCCAGAACCCTTCCGAAATCCACTGTGAAACCTTACCCATTGTTATAAGCTAATAAAAGCGTTTGTTCTCCCTCCAGTCGTGAGTTTTCAGAAGAAAAACGGTTATTAAACAACATAAAGACGGTGAAACGTGAAAAATCAGACATGATCAGGGCTACAATGAGTCAATGGTACGCACTATCTTTAAGTAAGAAGCACAAATATAAAGAACATGGTAAAGTTGCATCAGTTTTTCTAAGCACAAATTACTCCAAAGAGAAGCCCATTAATGATCGAACTGGAACAGCAACTTCATCATTGGGATTGAAGATTGTAACCAAAAGCGAATACCACTTTGTACAAAAAAAGCATTCAAAGCAAAGATTTAAACATCTTTTCGATGCTTAAAGAAAATAAATTTCAAGGGGATACAGAAACCTTTGCAGCAAGTTGAAGTTGGTTTGACGGCTTTAAACTTCGAACAGGATGACACAACATAAGAATGACAGGGAAAGCTGTCAAAAATGCTTCTGCAAAATTTCCGGAAACTTTTCAGAATGGATTTGAACTTGTTGAAACCGCCCAGGATTTTTATCTAAATGTCAATCCTAACATGGAATGAAGTATTAAAGTCTGCAGCAATTTAGAAAAAGTGATCATTAGCTACAGGGAATTTTATAATGAAAATAAATCAAAATCTGTGTAGTCAACCTTTTTCTAAGAAATCATTTAGTTATGATGTCATCATGAAATAAATGAAAAATATCATAATAATTCTTATTAACCTTAACATTTTTGGCATTATATGTAGCTAAAGGTTGTTTTTAAAAATACATTTTTATAAGTCTTGATGGACCATCTGAAAGGACGGGGATTTATTGTAATTATTCCCTTTGATTCTATTAATCACAATGTGAATTTGTCTTGTGATTAAAAATTGGGACAAATTAACTGCATAAAGCAGGGTTTGCCTGAACAGTCTTCCCAGGGATAGCAGCATGGCTTTGTGAGGGGAAGGTCGTGCCTCACGAGCCTACTTGAGTTATTTGAGGAGGATACAAAGGAAATTGATGAAGGTAGGGAGGTAGATGTGGTGATTATTGATTTTAGTAAGGCATTTGACAAGGTTCCCCTTGAGAGACTCATTCAGAAAGTCATGACACATGGGATCCATGGAACCTTGGCTGTCGAGTTTCAGAATTGACTTGCATGTAGCAACCAGAGAGTAGTAGTGGACAGAGAGTATTCTGCCTGGAGGTCAGTGACTAGTGGATCAGTTTTGGGACCCCTGCTCTGTGATTTTTATCAGGGACCTAGATAAAGAGGCAGAAGGATGGGTCAGTAAATTTGCAGATAATCTGAGGGTTGGAGGAGTTGTGGATAGTGCTGAGGGTTGTCGTAGGTTACGAAAGGATATAGACAAGATGCAGAATTGGGCGGAAAAGTGGCAGATGGAGTTCAATTCAGATAAATGTGAGGAAGGTCCAACCTGAAGACTGATTATAGGGTTAATGGTCAAATGCTTAGCAGTGTGGAAGAATAGAGGTACCTTAGAATGCAAATCAATACATCTCTCAAGGTTACAACTTACGTTGATAGGATAGTTAAGAAGGACTATGGAATGCTGGGCTTCATAAGTTGGGAGAACAAGTTCAGGAGTCAAGAGGTCATGTTTCAACTCTACAAATCTCTGGTGAGACCACAATTGGAATATTGTGTTCTGTTCTGGTCACCATATATATATATATATATATATTTATAAATATATATATATATATATATATATATATATACACACAGAGTTGTGGGGGCTTGACATGCCTTGCTGGGGATGGTGGTGGAGGCTGAAACATTAGGGGCATTTAAGAAACTCTTAGACAGGCACACGGATGAAAAAATAGAGGATTATAAGGGAGAAAGGGTTTTGTTTTTTGGGGGAGGAATATATAGATAAGCAAATTATCATGAGCCAGGGGCCTGTATTGTGCTGCAGTTTTCTATGCTCTATGACACATTTCCATTCCAGAATTTAGCAACTCCTTTTAACATTGGAGGCTTCCTCTAAATACTCAGCATGTTTATCCTGTAAGTTGGAAACATTCTTTGCACAGAGAGCACCTGGGTTAACTATTATTATTTGGTAAGTTACCTCGTTTTAACAAAACTAATGATTAGTCACCAATTTACAGTCTGGATTTGAGAAGCTGGCCAGTTTATTTAACACATCCCTTCTCCTCGTTCAGTAACTGAATGCCTGCATTTGGACATTAAGTGGAGGTATCTCAGGACCTGGTTCTGCAAGATACTCCTCACAGTTGAATACATGTGAACAGCAGTTAACAAACATTAAAAACCTTCCATTTTAAATAAAAGTTAAAAATAAGTGATTAAATGTCATACAGGTAAAGCAGTTATGAAAACAGAAAAGATAACTGCCTTCATTGGTAGGGGATACAAGAACAAGGAGATAATGGTGCAATTGTACAAAACATTAGTTAGGCCACAGCAGAGTACAGCTTGCAGTTCTGATCACTGTATGAATGCAATTGTCCTAGAGACAATGTGCCACCAGGATGTTCCTTTAAGATAAAAAGAGAGATTGTATCTGTGGTGATACACCACTAGCCTACTCCAGGAGGTGACCTGTGTACCTGCAGGAAGAGCACTGGAGGACAAGGCAACTCCTGGCCGGCTGTCAATCAGCTGACCTAAATGGACCAAGCCCCACCCAGTCGGCTGCCAATCACCCTCCGGGATAGAAGCCACATCCAGCCCCTCAAGATCAGTCTCAAAGCCAGCACAGCTACTCTCACAGCCAGCTCTGTGGAAGTTTGTGTGGAATAAAGCCTGTTGAACAGCCTTTATGTTTTGTGCCTGCTTTTCTGCTCGATAGCCCATCACAGTATTGTCTGGGTTTGTTTTCCTCAGAACAGCGATGTTCGAGGAGCATACCTGACTGAAGCAGAGATAGGGCAAATTGTGAAAAGCTTTTCCACTGAGAAGAGGTATTTCTGACCAGAAAACAGAATTTTAAGGTAAGGGATAAGAGATTTAAAGGGTACTTGCAGTAGGGGAAAACTTGGCAGGTCACACACGTCGATAGGAAGTCAAAGGTAGTTTGGCCCTGAGCCCTTCATCAGGAGGGTCAATGGGGAAGTGGGTAGGAGCTCAGGCTAAATGACTTCAATTTGGCCCTGAGAGCATAGTTGGCTTCAAAAACCATTCACTTTCCCTGCTCTGTGAGGGAAACTAATCTGTTAGTTTTATAAGTGTATTTTTATTGTTATCAGATTGTACTGCTGTCATTTGACTAAATATGTATTTGTTAAACGGGACCAATTATCACAAGATGAGCATCAAATAATTACATAGAACGGTACAGCACAGTACAGGCCAGTGGCCCACAATGTTATTTCGGCCCATGTGAACCTAGTCCCTATCAATCTAACCACTTCCTCCCTCAGAGCCCATACCTCTCCATTCTTCTTACATCCACTTGCCTATCTAAGAGTCCTTTAAACGTAAAGATTCCACCACCACTCTCACAGTACATTCCAGGCACCCATCACTCTTTGTGTAAAAAGATGCCAAAACTTTCCTCCACTCACCTTGAACAGATGTTCTCTGGTTGAGGTGAGTGTGCAGAACACCATCTTCATAGTCATGGCCTGGTTCAACTTAGCTAACTGTCCACTACACCACCAACTTTGTGTCATCTGCAAATTCACTAATCCTGTTATCGCCAAATCTTTAATCTAGATAACAATTAGCAGTCGATGCAGAATCAACTTCCATAGCACACCATTGGTCACAGCTCTCCAATTGGAAAAGCCACCTTTGTCTCTCTCTCTCCTTAAATTAAATTGGCCAACTTTCTTTGTATCACACCAGATTCCATCAGGCTTCTGTGGTGGTGTTGGCCTGCTTTCTTGGCCAGAGCGTAGAGGGCTAAGCAACCGCGCAGTTAGATGGGCTGAATCGCCGCCCCAGTCATCCAGCACAAGATGACACAGGACCCCATTCCCTTCCGAGGAGAAGCCTGGATTGGTGGAACACTTTGCCCAGGCAGACAGTGCCGCTTCTGGTGCTGTCCGCCACTGGACAGGGAGTGGCGCCGCGATGCACTGTCACATTCCTAAGGCCAGCGCGCCCCTCACAGGAAGTGGGCGGTGCCCTTGAGCAGGGCGAGGAATTCAAAATAAAGTTCAGTTGCTGGTTCACTCTCGTACTGTGTGAACTTCTCTCATTTCGATTGCGCTGCCGTTGGCAGACGCTACAGTGGTGGCCCAGATAGTTCCAAAGTCTTTGGAACCGGCCTCGAATGTGACAAAATGTGGGAAGCTGTTCCTTCGTGGAGAATCCTCCCATGGAGCATAAGAACGAATAACTCTTAATTTCCTGGAACTCAGCCAACTTGAGCGTGTTGTCCACATCCTGAATATGCAAGGCCTGGGCAATAGGAACCCCTCAGAACTCGTGCATGAAATGGTGGCCTGAACGAATGGACCCACAAACTGTTTCTTGTTTGAGGTCCTGTTCTCTCCAAGTTACCTGTACACGTTTCCTCGCAATATCTGACAAGGAAGCAGACAGACTTTTCTGTACCCACAACAGAGCTTGATACACGTATAACCGATCTACACCATCTGCACTGCCAGTTCAGCTGCCCTGTCAGGCCCTCCATCACTAGTCATGGCCCAACTGCAAAGTAACAAGCGCTCAAACGGAACGGTTACTGTTTCTACCACCACAGATGGGGCTGTAACACCCAGCGGTTAGTCCCTCCATACTTGTACCCCAGCACCAAGTCAAGCACCGCGGTGGGAAACAGATAGGCCAGCCGCCGATAGTGGCCTCAGCGGCTGCACACATAAAGGCCTACTCTGCTTCAGCGACCAGTGAACAAAGAGGGATTTCCTAGTCGACATGGGCGCAGAGATACGCCTCATTCTGCCAACGCATTTTGAACAAACACAATTCCAAAGGCCTTCCCTACAAGCAGCCAACGGCTCCTCTATTCCGAGTTTCAGCACCTGACTGGTCACGATCCATGCTGTAGACATGGTTTTCCACTGGAAGTGTACGATTGCATCTGTGGGGCAAGCCCTACTTGGAGCAGATTTCCTCTGGGCACATGAGCTCCTGGTGGTCATAAACAATGCTGCTTGGTCAATGCCACCATGTTCCAGTCATACACCCTTACTCTATGTCAACATTCCTTTCTACCATAAGGAATCCATGCTCTGGACCATAACAAATATGTCCGCCTACTGGCCAAGTATCCATCACTGATGGCACCCAACTTCCATGACACTAAACTAGCACATGGCGTGAAGCATCACATCGAGCCACCAGGCCGTACGCTTGGGCACATCACCTCCTGCAGGACGAATTCCTCCAAGCCAAGACCAAGTTCGCTGCCATGGAGGAGTTTGGTATCTTCCGCCCTTCAAATAGCCCCTGGGAGTCCCCGTTGCACGTGGTCCAGAGGAACTCTGGCAGTTTGCGCCTGTGTGGTGACTACAGATGACTCAATGACACTGCCATTCCAGATAGAGACCGCATCCCACATGTCCAGAATTTTACTACAAAAGCTCCAGGGCTGCCGGATCTTTTCTGAGGTGGACCTCTGTCCTGGGTAAACTTGTACCTCTCACTTTGTTCGCTTTAGATTGGTCACAGTGTTTGAGCTACCGAAAGAAAACAGACACACACACTGAGAGCACTTCAGTTTATACAAGTCTTTATTACTAAATCTAAAGCTGAATTCAAACTACAATATGCAAGCCCTTCCCAATTATACTTATCAATGCCTGGACTGGTCCCAACTGCTGAAGCGAGGCAATGACCGCACACTTGTAGTAGGTTGTCGGGGCGCCGGTGGCAGGTTCTCCACCTCCCCCGACCGGGACGTTAGCTGGACTCAAGAAGTTCTTCTTCTTGCTGAGAGACTTTTCCACCCCTCAGAGTCTGAAACTTCAGCAGTGGGACCATGGCTTACATTACCCAAAAACTGTTTACTCATAGCTTATCTCTTTGAATAAATGGTTACTTATCTTCAAGGTCTCCTGACAGTCTGCGACCAACAAAAGACAACTGCATCTCTGGGCCTCATGGTGGAATTTAGATGTGTCTACTAATTCATATGAATCCTGGGCCTCATGGTGTAAATTAGATTATGTCTTCCTTTTCAATTGCATCCGTGGGCCCCATGGTGGAATTTAGATTATGTCTTCTGATGCAACTGCATCCCTTCTTGCATAAGCTGGTCTAAATCCTCCATTACAACCTCATCAAAGGGTACCATCAGATTCGGGTGCATCCCAACGACATCCTGAAAACGACCATTATTACACCTTTCGGCCTTTTCGAGTTCCTTCAGATGGCTTTTTGACCTTTCAGCATCTCGTGGATGTGGTTGGCAGGACCTCAATTTTATCTTTGTCTATCTGGATGACGTTCTCATCGCCAACCCCGATGCCACCACACACAGGACACACCCAACTCGCCTTTTCAACAGATTGCAGGAGTTTGGACTCACGGTGAACGCAGCTAAGTGTCAGTTCGGCCTCAAAACTATCAATTTCCTGGGACAACGTATAACCTGAGAGGGGGCTACACGACTGCCGGATAAGGTGGAAGCCATCCAACATTTCCCAGGCCCAGCACAATCAAAGGCCTATAGGAATTCCTAGGGATGGTGAACATTTATCATAGTTTCCTCCCGGGAGCGGCCACCCTCATGCAATCCCTTTTTGACCTCATCAAACTCAGCAACAAGGCGCTCCAGTGGACATGTGAAACTGTTGAAGGATTCCAAGAAACCAAAGTGACACTGACAGAGGCCATATCTTTGGCCCATCCAGATTCTTCCTCTCCCATGGCCCTGACAACAGATGCATGACAGAGCGGTCATCACGACGCTGGAGCAGTGGGTCGATGAACCGTTGGGCCCCCTGGCTTTCTTCAGCAAACATCTCTGGACACTAGAACACAAGTACAGCACGTTCGACCATGAACTCTTCTGACATTTCCGGTACATGTTAGAAGGAAAGGTTTTCATCGATACACAGACCACAAACCACTCACCCACACACTCAGCAAGATCTCGGACCCATGGTCGACGAGGCAACAACCACACCTCTCCTACATTTCGGAGTATACAATGGACATTCGCCATGTCGCAGGTAAATCCAACACGGTGGCCGACGCACTGTCCAGACCAGCCATCGTTGCTACCTCAGGAGGACTCAATGTTGCTCAGCTGGCCAAAGATCAAGTAGCAGATGCAGACATCCAGGCCTGCCGGACTGCCATCGCCAGCCTGAAGGTTAGTGATTTCTGTCCGTCACCGGGGAGCCTGACTTTACTGTGCGACATGTCCAAGGGCTTCCCTAGACCCATCCCACCCATGACCTGGTGACAGCAGATGTTTGACCAAATCCATGGCCTGTCACATCCTTCCATAAGGTCCATGGTCTGTGGGCTGTCTTACAAGTTCATGTGGCATGACCACCACCGTGATGTAACCATGTGGGCTAAGACTTGTTTGGAATGCCAACGCACCAAAGTGCACAGACACACCAAGGCCCCGCTCCAGAGTTTCAACCTGGCGCAGCGCTGTTTTGACCATGTCCACGTGAGCATCGTTAGCCCGCTACCCGTGAGCCAAGGTATGTATTATTTATTCACAGTAATCGACTGTTTTACCTGTTGGCTGGAAGCGATACCCCTGCCCATGTGTAACATAGAGACGTGCCAGAGCTTTCTTGTCCATTCGGATCACACACTTTGGAGTTCCAACCCACATCACCTTGGAATGAGGGGCCCAGTTCACGTCCTTGTTCTGAGCCAACCAAGCCAAGTTCTGCGGCAGCCAGTTGCACCACATCAGGGGCTTATCATCCTTAGGCAAACAGCCTCTTCGAACCTTTCCACCACCACCTGAAAGCAACACTGAAAGCTCAAATACAAGGCCCAAACTGGATGGATGAACTCTCATGGGTGCTGCTGAGAATTCGCACAGAAGAAGACCTACCAGCGCCATCTGCTAAGATGGTGTATGGCTCCCCGCTTATCATCCCAAGGATATTCACTTCAACCCTCCCGGCCCACAACCCAGTGCTCTAGATTGAGGGAACAAATGGGTAGACAGAAAATTCCGCCACCTTCCCGACACAGCTCTCCACCCTGCCACGTCCCGGCGAACCTACAGTCTACTGAATTAATTTTCATGTAGAGAAGACTGCAAATGACACCCCTACAATGCTCCACGAATGCCCATTCAAGGTGTTGCAGCGCAATGGTGTCATTTTCACCTTGGACATTGGCAGGCAGCATGACAGGTTTACCACTGACCACCTCAAGGCAGCGCATCTGGACTCAGGCCCGCCTGCCCTGGATCCCCAGGTCAGACACAGAGGCCACCCCCAACCCCACAACGAAAGACAGTACAGTAACTTGCTCAAAGGGTGGCAGCGATTCTGGTGGGGGGGGGGGTAGTGTAGCGGGCCGAGCAACCACAGTTAAGTGGGCTGAATCGCCGCCCCAGTCATCCAACATTAGGTGGTGCGGGCCCCCTTCCTTTCCGAGGAGAAGCCCACAATTGGCAACACACGTTGCCCGGGGACTGCGCCGCTTCATGGCTGCATGCCACTGGACAGGTAGTGATGCTGCGACGCACTGATGTCACTCCCTAAGGCCAGTGTGCCCCTCACAAGAAGTGGGCGGCCCCCTCGAGCAGCGCGAGGAATTCAAAATAAAGTTCAGTTACTGGCTCACCCTCGTGCTGCGTGGATGTCTCTCATTTTGGAGGCGCTGCTATTAGTCAACGCTACTAGAGCATCAATGCAATTGGAGCAGGACAGGTTGCTTGTGGCATGGACTGCAAAAGACTAAATTTCCACCATCTCCACATTAGCACTGTTAATATAGAAGTGTACTGGTATGTGTGTGATAGAAATGGTAGGGCAGATAAGATATGAAGAGATATTTGCATATGTCTTTAATAATTCTCAAAGTTTCTTCACAAAATTGTCTCAGAAATTTCTGATCTATGTACTGAATTTCAGGTTTTGTCATTAAATTGTGAGCTGTCCTTAGCTTTATTTTTTAAACAGATCATTCACTCGACCTATGCTGGTTCCCTGCAAATCAATGTCATCTGTTCCACTTCTTACTACCCTTTAATCATGCAATTTATTCTCTCACCGAGATTCATTAACGTCATCTCTTACTGACCACAGGGGCAGCTTATGGAAGTCAACTACCTGATCGGCACACTTCCTGCACCCTGAGAAATAGCTCAAACCAACAATTCATATCGAATTTAAAGTATATAGTTGTGACCAATTTTAATCAGTGAATTTGCCTACAAACTCATCTGGAAGGTTTGATGATGGAAAAGGCGATGGACATTGTCCGCCTGGACTTTAGTAAGGCCTCTGACAAGGTTCTATATGGGAGGTTGATTAAGAAGGTTCATTCGCTCGGATACAGGATGAGGTTGAGAATTGGATTAGATATTGGCTTTGACAGAGATGGCAGAGAGGCCTGTGACTAGTGGATCGGTGCTGGGCTCATTATTGTTTGTCATCTATATCAACAATCTGGATGATAATGAGGTGAATTGGATCAGTAAATTTGCAGGTGACACTACAATTAAGGGGGGGGGGGGGTCCTGGACAGCGAGGAAGGATTTCAAAGTTTGCAGCACGATCTGCGCCAGATGGAAAAATGGGCTGTAAAATAGCAGATCAAATTTAATGCTGACAAGCGTGAGGTGCTGCGACTAACCAGAGTAAGATATACATGGTAAACACTGAAGTGCGGTAGAACAGAACAATTTGGGAATACAGATACATGATTCCTTGAAAATGGTAGCAGAGAAAGATGGGGGTCAAAAAGAGAACTTTTGGTACAAGAGCCTTCATAAATCAAAGAACTAAGTACAGGAGCTGGGATGTATGCTGAAGTTGTATAAGACTTTAGTAAGGCCAAATTTGGAGTCCTGTGTGCAGTTTTGGTCACCCTGCTATTTAATCATGAGCAGATCCATTTTTCCCACTCAGCACTACTGCTTGCTCTTCTCCCCATAATTTTAGATGCCCTGGCTAATCAAGAACCTATCAATCTCACTATTGGAAGCTCTTGTGGGAGCTGGTGTGCAATGGCCAGCCGACATTCGAAGTTTGCATGCACAGGCATCTCCCACACCTCAGTAACGGAGTGGAAGCAAATCATCCTCCACCCCAAGGAACTCCCATTGGGAGAAAAACAGCATCAAAACACAATTCCAATGTTATTTGGATGAAACATCTTTACTTCTTGGATTATGGACAAAATGATTTTGAAAATTGCTCATTCTGTTAACACTGCAGTCAACCATCTCTGATTCTGGGTGGAATAGAATTAAGTGTGAAACCTACAATGAAATGTGAAAATGGATCTGGTTTATAACCTTGAGCAGAAAAAGAATGGACACATGAAAATGAAAATATAATGCATGTACAGTGGTTAAATTTGTTATATTTCGAAAGGGACTTCAGTTTAATTCAGCTGTATTTAAACTTGGCATTTCCTTTCTTTTTAAAATATTTTGATTGATTCAGGACAGAGGAATATTACGTGTGTGTGTGTGTGTGTGTGTGTGTGTGTGTGTGTGTGTGTCTGTGTGTGTGTGTGTGTGTGTGTGTGTGTAAGCACTTTCTCCTCTTTAATCTGTATAACATCACTGCTTACATACCTTACTTCCTTAGGTTTCATGTGTTGGAATCTAGGGGTTAAAACAGTATGAAATAAATGATTAATTAATAAGTGTATATTTACTGCATGGTTCAGGGAAAAAGGAATGTGATTAAGTGGCAATCACAGCATGGAGCAAAGTTGGCTGAGCAAAATTGTCTGCTCCAAAATACAGGGAGAGGAAATGCATAAAACGATTTAGGAGGAATGCTCAAACTAAAGGAGGTGGTGAGTAGCACAGGAGACACAGGCCAGATCAGAACAAAGAATGGCCTGCAAGAAACAAAGGGAATGGAAAACCAGTCTAGGAGGAAGATTAAGGCAGGAGGAGGTGTTAAAGAGAACAGCAGAAATTGGCCGGACAAGAACAGAATGGTGATTAGAAATATCTGGGGATGAATTAATTTCTGATCAACACAACAGGATAGTCTGGCCTGGAGGATTAAGATGGGAGTGCTACACCCCAGATATCTGCAAAACAGGAGATGACTTGTGATAACCCTTATGCAAAAAGATCTAGCAAAGGAAGACAACTTTTGTTCTGTATGATAATGAAATCTAGCAAAGGAAGCCAACTTTTGTTCTGTATGATAAGGTTGATCTATATAAACTGAACCAACTGGACCATAGGGGTCAGTCTTGGGGAGTAGCTCACTGTGCAGGTGACCTATGAACTAATGAGTGACCCAGAGCTCTGTTAAGTTTTATTCTTGTGCTGTGTAATAAATTGATTGTTGAACCGAATACCTTCTCCTATCACTTCATTCAAAGAACACGCTGGACTCAGACTACACATAGACTAAATTAAGAGTAAGGTAAAGCCAGAGTCCGACAATTTGGTGACCCCGACGTGATGAAGATGGAGAAGTGACGGAAGAAAAAGATACGAAACACCGGTCGATTGTGGTGTGGTGATAACAACAAGTGACCATCCTACAAAGGGAGGTAAGCAGACGCCTGTTTTAACGAAGTTCTGCTATTGGCAAAGATAAATTGTGTGTTGTCACTACTCTGCAAAAGCCCTCGTTAAAGCCAAAGAATAAAACAAAAGGGGGTTGGAGTCCCCCTAGTAGAAGTGGGTTGGAGTCCTCCTAGTAGAACGGGGTTGGAGTCCCCTGTAGTAAAAAGGGGGTTGGAGTCCTCCTAGTAGAAAGGGGGTTGGAGTCCTCCTAGTAGAAAGGGGGTTGGAGTCCTCCTAGTAGAACGGGGTTGGAGTCCCCTCGTAGCGATCTCGAGAGATAGCTTTAGACACTTGGCCAATTAGAATAAGGTGTATGGTGATGGTTATTTGCTTCTATAGTGTGTAATAAGTATTTGATTAAGGATCGTGTACCATAGTAGTGTATAAGTATCTGTATAAGGTGCATTGTGATGGTTATTTGTTTCTGTAGTGTGTAATAAGTATTTGATTAAGGATCGTGTGCTATAGTAGTGTATAAGTATCTGTATAAGGTGCATTGTGATGGTTATTTGTTTCTGTAGTGTGTAATAAGTATTTGATTAAGGATCGTATATCATAGTAGTGTATAATCAGTATCTGTATAAGGTGTATTGTTTTATAGTTATTTGCTTCTATAGTGGATAAGTATCTCTTTAGGAATCGTCTAGTGTATCATAATAGTTTATAATAAGTATTTGTTTAAGGATCGTGTGTAGTGTGCCGCTGGTGTTCATAATAACGTTGGAAGGGACGAAGTAAATCGCAGGGTGTCAAAATCCTACCAGGGGAGAGACCCAGTGAATCACGAAGTCTAAAGGGTTAAAGATCAGAACGGAGATGGAAGGAGTAAATAGGGATGTAGGGCAAGAGCTCGGGGGAGACAGAGGGGTTCCCCCATCTGTAAACCGACAGTGGGAGAAAACAAGGAATCAATTACTGGGAGGATTACCGAAGGGAGAGGAGGTACAAGCTATGAAACGGTATGAACAGATATGGAAAGAGCTGCAGAGTCAGGGGAAGGTACCGCTAGGGTTTGAAAAAATCCGGCTGGTACTGTACTTCGGAGAAGCAGAGAGGGAAGCAGCCAAGGAGGTACAGGAACATGAGGCAAAAGGACAAGGATCTATATTGAATAGAAGAAGGTTTAAACAACAGAGAGAAGTGAAGGAACAGAGAAGGGCAGATTTACACATTATGACATTGGCTTGCATGGCTGTGAAAGCGAACCTTCAACATGATATTAAAAAGGGATCCCATAACACTAAGGAGAATACGGGGGAGGTGAAGCCGTCAGCCCCATTATATCCAGAGTTACCGGAGACATTGCCACCACCTTATCCTATTCCCCAAATGCCAGCGATGCAGATAAGTGAGGGAATAGTGAATGTCACTGAGTTAACAGGTCCAGAACTACATGAGGCGAAGGAGAGACTGAAGAGAGTTGCGCAGGAGAGAGTGGAGGAAACAAAAGAGTGGGTGCACGAAGTACAGAACGATAGATGTGCAGTAAGGAAAAATAGTAGGGGCTTGGGAAATACAGATGAGAGAGAACTGGGACAAGAGGAGAATAGGAAGGGAAATGACCCAGCGAGTGTAAGATGGGAACGGGAGAGAGAGCAGAACGAGGATACTGATCTAGCTAGTGTGAGTGTTGAGAATGAAGAGGAGGAACAGCCAGTCACGATCAGGGGAAGCATGATCACACACAGAAGACAGAGTCAGGATAACCCTCGTTCCCCTTTGGGATATGCGTTGCGGGACAGGGAGGAAGTACGGCTTCCAGAAAGGTATAGACAGATGCCGCTAATTTATGAGGGTCCGCAAATTGGGGAAAGGTATCAACCCTTCTCATTCACCGACATGAATTGTATTTTGGACAAAATGCCACCTCCGACTGAGGGAGGTGGAGCGTGGATGGGAAAGTTCTGCCAATATACGATGAGACATAAGATAGCCATAGGGGATTGGAGAGCATTATTGGGTAAACAGCTTGGGCTGTGGGAGATACAGCAGGTAGAAATGATCGCAGGAATCACTAGGTGCCTCGATGCCGAGCCATTTGCCAACCATGCTACGGCAGTAGGAGGGGCAATGAGAGATAAATTCCCCGTTCCCCACGGTGTCATGCAGTCCCTGACCTTTTCCATAAAGGAGGATGAGGAGATCTCGACTTTTTTGAGTCAGTGTAGGGAGAGTTGGACTGATAAAGCAGGAGTACACCCAGCCACAGATCCCTTGCAGACTACACTCTTTAGGGCTGCAGTAACGAGCAGACTGCCAGCTGTAGTTAGGGAAGCGTTAGAGAATAACCCTGATATTCCTGGCTGCTCGAGTGAGCAATGGGAAAAACATTTGACCCATCACATGAAGCGTTACAGGGCTAAGCAAAAGGAGGACAAACAAACTACGGAGTCGGCACAAGTGCAACTCCTTAAGCTTCAATTGGACGAGGCTAGGAAAAAGGCAAATGAGACAAAAAAGATTTCCTCAAAGGGTGCGAACCAGATGATTCAGCAGCCACCGCAGCCACCACAAGGGAATAATATGAGTTGGCACCCGGCCCCATATTGGGCACCGGGTCCCACCTATGTGGGCAGAACGGGAGGTCCAATGGGGGGGATTCCGAGTAAGAGGGAGAGGTCGGGGTGCTCCACGAATGCAACCAGCCGTATGTTTTGTATGCGGTCAGCCAGGACACTGGAAGAGAGACTGCCCCCTAGCTTGGGATCCTCGGGACACTGGGGGAAGGGGATATGGACCACCACAAAATGAGCATTGGGTCCAGCCCCAGAGATCGTCAGTGCCACCCCCGGTACATCAGGCACCCTATGCGGCTCTAGCTCCGAAGAGACAATTCCCTTTGCTGACAGAGGAGTAGCAATATTGCCCACAGTGACGGAGCCCGAGCACCCACGAGCAGGCTAGGTTGGCAGACCATTTCCTGCAGATTAAAGTAATGGACATGGAAGTATCCTTTTTAGTGGATACGGGAGCCAGATTTTCAACACTCACTGGCACTAAATTTCAAGATAAAACATCATCCTCTAGCGTCCAGCCGATAGGGTTCTCGGGTACACCAGAAAATCTGCCGTTTTCTACACCACTAGTCACTTCTGTGGCGGGACAGACTTTTACACATCAATACATTTTGTCAGCCAGGTGCCCTACCAATCTCTTGGGCAGAGACCTGTTGGTCAAGTGCGGAGCATCGATCCTTTGTGGACCCAGCGGAATAGAGGTCACCTTTCCAAATGGATATTCTATGAACTGTTCATTAACTACACTGCATTCCAGTTCTCAGATGTTGTTGGCGGCAGCTGGAGGATCCGCGTCTGAGGGACAATGGGCTGACATTTACTGGGGGTTGTTGCAACCAGAGGACCCACAGAAGGGAGGGCTGCTAAAGCTTTATAATCAATGGAAGCCGTGGATCCAGACATTACACCCGTATACCCCTCCCTCGGACCCTCCCCATATGACCCTCTTTTACGATAGGGATGGGGATGAAATGTATCAGCATGCCTTTTATGAAGAGGTAGAGGGCATGCTATGGGAAATTAATTCGGACTACATAGTGGTAGGAAAGGAGGGAGTGGCCGCTACGGTGGCACTGACATCTGAACAGCTGGAATGGTATGAGATGGCAGGTGAGGCCATTCCTCATGTCACCCTTGCAATTGGCACTACTCATCAGGCAAAAGATTTGGGACCGATGTGTCGGAACTTGAGGTCCCTTAGTGACTGGTCTGACACCCAAATACCGACAATGCAGTTCTCCTCATCTGGTCAGGCATACAAAATTTTGTCTCCAACATATGATCAAGTCCTCCTTGAGCATAGACAGATTGAACGCTTTCATGGTAGAGAGAAGATGGATCACCCCGACTCGGCCCCTATGCTAGATTCTCTCCCTGAGAACCTGTGGTCAGTGGGACCAGCAGATGTGGGTTTTTGTCAGCAGGTTGATCCCATAACCTTCGAACTGTCAGATTACACCCCTATTTGGCAGATGCAGTATCCCCACAAACCTGAAGCTGAGGAAGGTTTGGCAGAGACCATTGATGGCCTTATGTATTCAGGGGTGTTGGAACATTCGCGTTCTAGTTGGAATACACCCATTTTACCTGTTCCTAAACAAGACATGGGAAAATATCGGATGGCCCATGACTTAAGGCGCATCAATGGTATTGTGAGAACACCCACAGTTCCAGTACCAAACCCATATACTGCCATGACTGCTTTAACCCCCAACCACAAGTGGTTTTCTTGCATAGATTTAGCGAATGCTTTCTTTTGCTTGCCGCTGGCAGAACCATTAAGAGATGTGTTTTCGTTCACGTATAGAGGTAGAAAGTTGCGGTATACTAGGCTTCCGCAGGGCTTTATTTTATCTCCAGGGATTTTCAATCAGGTGTTGAAAGAACAGCTGGGGGGGCTAGCACTGCCAGGTGGGGTAGTTCTGATCCAGTATGTAGATGACATCCTATTAGCAGCACCTGATCATACTTCCTGTTTGGAGGCCACCTGTCTCCTGCTAGTGCAGCTGTTCAAGGCAGGCTTTAAAGTCTCTCGCTCAAAGCTGCAATGCTGCAGACAGGTGGTCACCTTTTTAGGTAGAATGGTCTCAGCGAAAGGCACAAGGATTTCCCCTGCACATCGAACAGCGATACTACATCATCCAAAACTAAAGACAGTAAAAGAGATGCTTTCGTTTTTGGGTTTGTCAGGTTATAGTAGGCAGTTTATCCCATCGTATGGTGAGTTGACACATCCACTGCGAACTTTGGTGAATGAGCAGGGGATGAGGAATCTGGGAGCTACACTTGATTGGACTGCACAGGCTGAGATGAGTTTTATTCTATTGAAGCAAGCTCTTACAACAGCTACAGATTTGGCAATTCCAAATTATAAACTGCCTTTCTTTTTGGATGTTTCTGAAAAAGCACACACAATTGATGGTGTTCTTTTTCAGAAAAAAGGGGGTGGAAGATGTGTGCTCATGTATGTGAGTATCACACTAGACCCAACGGAAGACAGACACCCACCATGTACGAGACATGCAGCGGGAGTAGCAAAGATTTTACAAAAGGTGGCACACATAGTAATGGGACATGGCCTGATGGTATTAACAACACATAGCATTGTAGCATTTGTGAGCTCGACAGCATTTACAATGACTTCACTAAGGCAGACGAGACTAGAAAAGATCCTGAATGCTCCAAATGTTACATTTACCCATGAAGGCATTAACATGTCAGACAATATGGGAGAGGGAGAACCACACTGTTGTGAGAAGAGGGTAGTGAAGGATATTAAAATAAGACCTGACTTACAGGCTACACCCTTAAGAGAACCAGATGAAACCTTGTTTACAGATGGGTGTTGTTACAGACACCCCACAGATGGATTGAAAGCTGCCTAAGCGGTGGTACGAAAAACTACAGGAGGATTTGAAGAAATCATTACAGGGACAGTGAGAGGAAAGGAGTCAGCACAACTCGCAGAACTACAGGGAATGATAGCAGCATTAGAATGGGCAGAAGGGAAGGAGGTCAATATATATACAGACTCGGCATATGTGGTAGGGACAATACAGGTTGAACTTAGTCAATGGATTAGAAGTGGGTTTTTAACAGCAGCAATGACCCCAATTAAACACGAGAAGGACGTTAGGAAACTGGCTGAGGCCCTCCTGAAACCAAGGGCATTAGCAGTTCTTAAATGTAAAGGACATGATAGAACAGATACGATGGTGGCTCGGGGAAATCAGGAAGCGGACATGGCCGCTAAAAGGGCAGCAGGATACGGCCCTCAGTTTATTATGATACAGACAGACAGAACAGCACATGACTTATTACCACCGTGTAGGGTGGAAGTAATAGTACAGGAACAAGCAAAGGCATCACCTCAGGAAAGGATGGTATGGGAGGAAAGGGGGTCAACCAAGGATTTAGGACTATGGAGATCGATAGACGGGAGGCCAGTTTTACCATCTGGACTCATGAAACCCCTCCTCGAGGAGGCGCATTGGCTAACTCACTGTGGAAAGAAGCAGATGATAAGGTACTTGATACATTGGTGGCACCCCTTCCTGCCAGCGATGGTGGAGAACCATATTAGAGAGTGTGAGGTATGTATAGCTTTCAATGTAAAGGCGACTGTAAAGCCACATGAAGGTCAGTTCCCGCTACCTAAGTTACCAGGGCAGGAAATCGTACTTGATTATACGGACATGATTGAGAGGGTAAGTGGCTATCGATACCTCTTAGTAGCAGTAGATGTGTTCACAGGGTGGCCGGAGGCAATCACTGCCAAAAGAGAAGATGCAAGGACAGTATGTAAATTCCTGATCAACCAGTATATTCCGAGACACGGATTTCCTAGAAAAATTAGGTCTGATAATGGAAGTCATTTTAAGAATAATGATCTACAGGAGGTAGAAGCAATTTTGGGATTGAAACATGCCTTTGGAACGGTGTACCATCCGCAATCCCAAGGGAAAGTGCAGAGGATGAACCAAACAATGAAAGGTAAGATCGGGAAAGTACAGGCAAGGACCAAACTAAATTGGGTGGATGCGTTGCCCCTGGCATTAATGTCAATAAGGAGTTCGGTAAGTTCTGTGACAGGATTTACTCCATATGAACTACAAACAGGGCACCAGTTTCCAGGACTGGGAGCCGGAATTCAGACTACGAAGAATGAGGTAAGCTCAATGGGATGCAAGCTTTATTATGAAAAACTAACGGCTCTGGTGTCAGATTTTTCACAACAGGTCACAAGTCCCAACAGAGAAGGGGAAACACCGATACCTTCAGTCGCGGAGTGGGTTCTGCTAAAGGTCATCAAAAGAAAGTGGTCGGAGCCCAGGTGGACAGGACCCTACAGAGTGGTGGAGAGGACGTCCCACGCGGTTCGACTACAAGGAAAAGGCGAGACGTGGTATCATTGGAGTCAGTGTGCAGCAACGGACCCACCAACACGGACACTGGAACAGATTCGAACGGAGGTGACTGAGAACCTGTGAAGCAACCACGGACTAAGAACACTTAACGTCCCTTTTTAAAGAGACTATTGGACTACGGTGACTGTGTATCAGTGGTTGACGGCATAATCAATTTATTGGCATCAAAACAATGAAAGGAGCTGGGATGAATACTATGTGGGGACTATGGGTATTGGTATTCCGAGCCCTTGAAGGGGCTGGAGTAGAAAACCACTGTACAAAGTGTGTGCACTCGGCCTGGGGGTCGCACAACGAAAAAGAACAGTACTTTGCTGATTGGACTAACTTTCCTGAACACTGTGTGGGGACTCACATGGGACGTAAGTGTGTGCATAATGGACAAGTGTATGATGTTAAATTCAATAAGGGCTCTTTACAGTTCACGCCAAATCGAGACCGCTGTCCCCAAGGAGAAACATGGTTTTGTGCCCCGGAGGGAGACCAAGATAAGGAGAAAGGGGGCTCAATTCCCATTCAGAGGATACAGTGGGACCCCATGTGGTAAAAGGGAAAACAACCATACGTATGGGACAGAGATAAGGGGGATATCTATGCCAACGCTAAACGCCAGGCTGCCACTCACAGAGTAGGGGACAATAGATGGGTAGACCTTTGCCAAACTACGGCAGAACTCTTGGGGGTTAAAACTGTTGGGTATGTGGGGGACCCACAAGAGATGGATCATGGCCATGGAGCGGGGAGCCCCTGGAAGTGTGGGAGTTGATGAGTTTTCACGGATCGGCAGATGAAACGCGCCCCCGCCAGACATGGCATCTAGCTAATCACCCATTAGGAGAGGAATGTATCAGGAAGGAGCAAGGCAAGCATTATAAAGGAGATTCGAGGTGCACAAGGGTTAAGATCTTGGGGAAGTTCCCTCGATGGCATCCTCAGCGACCCCGGTGGTTCCTGTCCCCACAGAAGGTAACACATTGCAGACCTATAACAGATAACTCCCGTGGGAAAGGGGTATGGAATTGCATGGGCGTTAATCCATATGAAGGGGTTCCCTCACTCAGACAATTTTGGGCTCATCCCTATCCACACAGATTTGCCCCAGAGGGTTTATATTGGATTTGTGGGAATACGGCTTACACTTTTTTGGAGCCAGACTGGAGGGGAACGTGCTGTATAGGTATCATTCAACCACAATTTGTGCTGTTACCACAGAACGACTCCCATCAGTTAGCAGCGCGTGTATATCAGGGGCTCCGCCAGAAAAGGGATTTAAAGATCGGTGAGTGGGGAGAGGACTGGCCTCCAGAGCGCATTATTTCTTATTATGGACAACGCTGGTGGAAGCGATATTTTTTCTTTGGCTCTTCAATCTGAGGCGCCTGCAAGCTCACACCAAGACACAAGAGAAACTTGTTCGTGAACTACTCTTTGCAGACGATGCCGCTTTAGTTGCCCATTCAGAGCCAGCTCTTCAGGTCTTGACGTCCTATTTTGCGGAAACTGCCAAAATGTTTGGCCTGGAGGTCAGCCTGAAGAAAACGGAGGTCCTCCATCAGCCAGCTCCCCACCATGACTACCAGCCCCCCCACATCTCCATCGGGCACACAAAACTCAAAACGGTCAACCAGTTTACCTATCTCGGCTGCACCATTTCATCAGATGCAAGGATCGACAACGAGATAGACAACAGACTCGCCAAGGCAAATAGCGCCTTTGGAAGACTACACAAAAGAGTCTGGAAAAACAACCAACTGAAAAACCTCACAAAGATAAGTGTATACAGAGCCGTTGTCATACCCACACTCCTGTTCGGCTCCGAATCATGGGTCCTCTACCGGCATCACCTACGGCTCCTAGAACGCTTCCACCAGCATTGTCTCCGCTCCATCCTCAACATTCATTGGAGCGCTTTCATCCCTAACGTCGAAGTACTCGAGATGGCAGAGGTCGACAGCATCGAGTCCACGCTGCTGAAGATCCAGCTGCGCTGGGTGGGTCACGTCTCCAGAATGGAGGACCATCGTCCACTCACATACCACTTTAAGTATTCCCTATGCCATCGATGCTCTGTGATTAGTAAGGGATTACTTAAGGTGGGATGTGAGTGGGAAGGGAAGATTGAGAATCACTGCTTTAGACCCAATTGTTACTGAAATATTTTGCTTGAGAAAAATTGTCATTGGTCTATTTCCTTTGGAGTTGTGAAACCGTGCACATAATGAGGTAATTAGGTACGATTAAAACAGTGGTTTTTCAAACTTTTTCTTTCCACCCACAGAGATTGATAGTTTCTTGATTACCCAGGGCATCAAAGATTATGGACAGAAGGTCAAGCAATGGGGCTGAGTGGGAAAATGGATCAGCTCATGGAGAAATTTAACAAGCACTACCTATCTCAGTGCTTTTTAAACACTCCTCTTCTTGTTCCAAGTCCTGCTCTTGCAGTTCCTGATGAGAAACATCAAGTTGGTATCATATCTCATTTGAAAGATTAGAATTGAGCACTCCAGGGTTCTATAGGTCAGAAAAAAGTGATAAACATTTTCTCCTCCAAGAATATCCCAAATAATTTGGTAAAGCATTAACAGGCTGTCCACAGATGCAGATAATTTGAAATGAAATAGAGCTTCTTTATGCAGTATATTGATATTAAATCACGGAAAGTTACAAAGCGGCTGAATTTCCATGAATGACCAGCCATGCAGGTCCACGTGGAATACAGTGCTTCATCTCAGCAGAAAAACCATGCGTATCCTGAACTGATAATATTGGCCTTTTTACCTGTAATTTCTGAGACTCTTTTGCCAAGGGTGTACTCGGAACACACAAAAAAGGAATCTATTAACCACGTCAACTAGATCCTTGGATTTCCTTATTAGCAGACACCAATCAGGGAAGACTAGTAAAATCACCTTCTCCCTGCTGATCATCAATATGGGCACTCCAAGGCTGTGTGTTTCGTCTCCTGCTCTATTCCCATAAATACTCAAGATGGCATGGCCAAGTTTGGCTTCAAAGCAATCTATTAATTTTCTGGCAACACAACCGTTGTTGGCTAAATAACAGGAAATTACAAATCAGAATGCAGGATGGAGATTGAGAATCTGGTTTTTAAATCTTTTTTAAATTTTTTTTTTAATTTAAATTTTAAAATTTGACATGCAGCACAGTAACAAGCCATTTCACTCATTTCATGAGTCCATGCCGCTCAATTTATCTACACCCCTGGTATGTTTCAAATGCTGGGAGGAAACTGGAGCCCTTGGGGAAAACCCACACAGTCACGAGGAGAATGCGCAAACTCCTGACAGACAGCACAGGATTCAACCTTGGTCCTGATCGCCAGCACTGTAAAGGTGTGGCGGTAACTGCTACGCCAACCGTGCCATCCAGTTCTGTGGTGCCTGAACAACAATCTTTTTCTCAACATCAGCCGAACCAAGGAGCCTATTGTAGACTTTATGACGGGGAGGCCAAATGACTGCTCACATTAATGGGATGGCACGGAGAGGATTAATAACTTCAAGCTTCTGGAAGTCCAAGTATCAAAGGACTCACTGGTGGGTCACAGTGTGTTTCCATGTGGGTCTTTAAAAATTATTACACAAGATACATTAAATTAGATGAAGATGTGTTTCTTACAGCGCTTCCTTTGACTTGAAAATATTGCTCAGTCATTGCCACTTGTGAGCTATGGCATGTTAGACCAGAAGCCAGGAGGATCTTAGACAGAAAAAGGTTGAGACCACTGTTCAAAGAAGTCAGAGGTGGTTTCAGCATGCTGTCGAATATTCTATCAAACTTCTACAGGTTCACTGTGGGGCAATATACTGACTAGTTGTATCACAGCCCTGTTTGGTAATTCATATTCCCAGGAATGCAGAAGGCTGCAAAAGCTGGCAAACACAGCCAGATCCATTGCAGGTTTCAGCCTTCCAGCCATTGAAGGCATCTTTGTGACACTGCCTTAAGAAGACAGTCAATATTATAAAGGGCCCCCATTACCTTGGTCACAACCTCTTCTCAATGCTACCTTCAGTCTGAAGACCAACATCTCTGAGTTCAAAAACAGTCTCTTTTCAATAGCTACCAGGCTCTTGAACCTCCCCTTGTTACACTAATCATGGTCTTTAACATCACCACAAAAGAGCCATCTGCACTATTGTAATGCTGCTTCCCCCCCCCCCCCCCCCCACACTATGGTAACTGTGAATTATGATATACTTTTGTATTTTTATATCTTTTATTTAATATACCCTATTTGTTTTTAGAAAGTACTCATTCGGCAACACCAAGGAAGAATTTACATTGCATAATATATACATGAAATCTTGGTGGCTGCCACATTGACCACCGCCAGTGGGCTGATCTCGCCTCAACCGTCCATCTTGGCGCCTCACAGTTCGGCGGGCAGCAACCTCCTTTGAAGAAGACCGCAGAGCCCACCTCACTGACAAAAGACAAAGGAGGAAAAACCCAACCCCAACCAACCAATTTTCCCTTGCAACCGCTGCAACCGTGCCTGCCTGTCCCGCATCGGACTTGGCAGTCACCAATGAGCCTGCAGCAGACGTGGACATTACCCCTCCATAAATCTTCGTCCGCGAAGCCAAGCCAAAGAAAGAAAAGAAGATATACATGCTAATGTTGATCATTATTACATCAGTATTTCACCTTGAATCAGTGGTAACAAGATCATTTCTACCCTGAGATATCATATGACAAATAAAATGATCAACTATTTGGTTTGAAATTAATTAGAGTGTATCATATTTAAATGAGACAGTTCATTGCTCAGAGAACAACTTACATATTTTGTTCAGTTCTGGCATTACAACACCAGATAAAATTGACTCAAAATATACAGTTGTTATGAATGTAAGCGCCAAAGTAATTGTGTGATTTGCTGTCAGTGATTAGGCCCAAATCCATGCCTTCTACCCCTCTCCCCCACAATTATCTGTTGAACTGAGGGGAATGCAAGGTATTTATAAACTAATCTCACTATTAATTGCCTTGCTTTTTTCTTTTTCAATATTTTTGTTATCATTGAAATTTCACATCCAGAGATACAGAGTACATATGGATTTATCTTAAAATTCAAAAAGATACATTATACTTAAATCATATCATTTCATCCAAGGTACCCCACATTTTAATCAGATTATATTGTATTGACATTAAATTATTTAAAAAAAAGGAAACTCTAAACCCACTACCAAGAAAGAAGCTGTTTGGCCAAATAAAAAGGAATACAGAATTCTTAACAGAGTCAACATTTCTACCTTCATAGGAAATCAAAGATAATAAAAATAATTCAAAAAGGGTCCCCATAGTGTTTGAAAATTTAAATTCAAATCGAAAACTGAGCATCTAATCTTCTCTAAATTTTAACATGACAAGACGTCATGAAGCCACTGAGCATGACTGGGTGGGGTAATGTCCCTCCATCTGAGCAACACCTAGCCATAAGAGAAATAAGAGCTAATACCTGCAACTCAGATATCGTTAACGTTATGCCACTCTGTCCAACAATACCAAATAAAGCAGTTAAAGGATTTGCTTTAAAATTAACTTTAAAAAGTACAAAGAAAGTTTGAAATACTTCAGGCAAATATTAATCAATTTTGCTGAAGGCCCAAGACTTAATTGTATTCTAAATCATTATGATTTACCATATGCTCAAATCTTATTTTCATGCCGTACAAAATATTTGAAGTATTAGATTTTACAAATCCTATTGAAAATTAGATCTTCTTAGTCTATGTGGATTCACCTCATAAAATACTTCTGTCTTTGTGAAAGATTATTGAGGTGATATGTAATCAAGTTATTCATGTATAATGTCATTTTTTTTGGTTTGATAACACTGAATTAGTCACCTTGGATAAAAGTTCCAAACTTAACTGTTGCAGTTTACTATAAACTTAGAAACATAGAAAATAGGTGTAGGTGTAGGCCATTTGGCCCTTCAAGCCTACATTGCCATTCATTTTGATCATGACTGATCATCCACTCAGTACCCTGTTCCAGCTCTCTCTCTATACCCCCTGATCCCCCTAGTCACAAGTACTAAATCTAACTCTCTCTTAAATATAGATATAGAACCGGCCTCAATCACTTCCTGTGGCAGAGAATTCCATAAATCCACCACCCTCTGAGTGAAAAAATTCTTCCTCATCTCAGTCCTGAAGGACTTTCCCTTTATCCTTAAACTGTGACCCCTGGTTCTAGACTTGCTCAACATTGGGAACAATCTTCCTGCATCTAGCCTGTCAATTCCCTTAAGAATTTTGAACGCTTCTATTAAATCTCCTCTTAATCGTCTAAACTCCAGCGAGTACAAGCCCAGTCGTTCTAGCCTTTTTTCATATGCAAGTCCCGCCATCCCTGGCATCAATCTGGTCAACCTTTTCTGCACTCTTTCCATGGCAGTGATGTCCTTCCTCAGATAAGGAGACCAAAACTGAACACAATACTCCAGGTGAGGTCTCACCAAGGCCCTATACAAATGCATCAATACCTCTCTGCTCCTGAACTCGAATCCTCTTGATATGAACGCCAACATACCATTCGCCTTTTTTACTGCTTGCTGCACCTGCCTGCCCACTTTTAATGACATGCACAGCAACACCCAGGTCTCTTTGCATCTCCCCTTTTCCTAATTGGATACCATTAAGATAGTACTCAGCTCTCCTATTCTTTCCTCCAAAGTGGATAACCACACACTTATCTACATTATATTGCATCTGCCATGCATTTGCCCACTCGCCCAACATGTCCAAGTTACCCTGCACACTCTTAACAGCCTCTACACAGCTTACAATCCCACCCAGCTTCGTGTCATCTGCAAATTTGGAAGTGCTGTTTTCTATTTCCTCATCTAAATCATTAATATATATCGTAAATAACTGGGGTCCTAGCACTGAGCCTTGTGGTACCCCACTAGTAACTGACTGCTATTCCGAAAAGTACACGTTTATTCCTCCTCTTTGCTTCCTATCTGTCAACCAATTCTCTATCCACTCAATACCATATCCCCTATACCGTGTGCCTTAAGTTTGTATAGTAATCTCCTGTGTGGGACCTTATCAAAAGCTTTCTGAAAAGCCAGGTAAACCACATCTACTGGTTCTCCCCTATCCACTCTACTAGTTACATCCTCAAAAAATTCAATAAGATTAGTCAGACACGATTTTCCCTTCATAAAACTATGCTGGCTCTAAACAATGAATTCACCACTTTCCAGATGTGCCGCAATCACATCTTTAATAACTGACTCTAACATTTTCCCCACTACTGATGTCAAGCTAACCAGTCTATAATTCCCTGATTTCTCTTTCCCTCCCTTTGTAAAAGTGGAGTTACATTAGCCACCCTCCAGTCCTCAGGAACTACTCCAGAATCTAAAGAGTTTTGAAAAATTATCAACAATGCATCCACTATTTCATGGGTTACTTCCTTTCGCACTCTGGGATGCAGACCATCTGGCCCTGGGGACTTGTCTGCCTTTAATCCCTTCAATTTATCCAACACAACCTCATAACTTACACTTATTTTCCCCAGTCCTTCTGTCACATTAGCCCCATGGTCCCCTATTTTTTCTTGAAGATTATTCATATTTTCCCTAGTGAAGACTGAACTAAAGTAGTTATTTAATTGGTCTGCCATGTCCTTGTTCCCCATTACCAATTCACCTGTTTCTGACTGCAAGGGACCCACATTTGTCTTTACTAGTCTCTTTTTCTTTACATATCTATAAAAACTTTTGTAGTCATTTTTTATATTCCCTGCCAATTTTCTCTCATAATCTCTTTTGCCTTTCCTGATTAATCCCTTTGTCTTCCTCTGTAGAACTCTAAATTTCTCCCAATCCTCTGGTATTCTGTCTTTCCTGGCTAGTTTATACGCTTCCTCTTTACACTTGATACTCTCCCTGATTTCCCTTGTTATCCTTGAGTTATTCTTTTTCCAAACTGGGATGAACAAATGCTGTATTTCATCCAGGTAATCCTTAAACTATACACATGAAAAGATCTTATTTTTCCATGTTCAGTGTCTGGGTGCACCAATCCGTCATAGCCAGAATTACAACTCAAGAAGTTAAAAGAGAGAATGGCAATTTAAATATATGTTGATTATGATAAGCAGCATGTTTAGATCCATAGCATAGCAACACAAAATGTTTTTAAAAAAAATTGAGATTTAAAGAATTTTCCAACATTCAACAAGGGCCTTCATTTCTTATTCGAAGGTTATAGTGATGGGTTTGATTAGATGTGGAATTCAGTGCTTCCTAACTAATGTGCAAGAACAAAAGTCAACTATGAAAGACAACCTTCTAGTTAAATTAAGATATTAGATAGAAATTCTAGAGCAGGGGTCGGCAAACTTTTTAAACCATCGACCTCTTCATGGAACCCTTGATCTCTTGTCGACCTCCAAGCATAAATAGACATAAATGAATAAAAAATTTCTCAATAACCTGGACATTTATTGACCCCTTGGATAGTCCCATGGACTACTTTGCCAACCCCTGCTCTAGAGTTTTGCTTAAATTATTAGTACAGACATGAAGAAATGATAAGGAAGAAGTTGGAAATTGATCATTTTAAACAATAGACATTTATTGTCCAAATTGGCGAAGACATCTTTTGAACATTTGTCTGATCAAAGAACTCAACAAAATACTAATACAAACAGTTAAAAATCCTTCAATTGTATATTTATAAATATGTGTATACATCCTCCTTTATTTTAACTCTAAAACTACAAGGAAAAGAAAGCAGAAATAATTAATGTTAACTCCAATGGAACTATTTTCCAAGGACTTTGCTCCCCTTGCTGGTGGCCAAATACTTACCCTTTCCCTTTCCATTTATACCAAGTAAATAAATAACCACATCTTTGGTTGCAAGCACAAAATGTAATCAAACTATCAATCACTGCTTAATTCTCTACACATTTGGTTAGATCGAAGAAAATGAATAGAATGTGTGATGCGAGGAAAATGGAACTGCTCACGTTTTTAATGATGGCTATCAAAGATAAATCGATCCCCCAGTATATGTGGAGGAGCCCAGGCAACTAAATGTAACTATTAATTGTTTATAAGTTTGATTTTTCATAGCAAGTAACTGTAGTGGCACAGGTATATTTTCTGTTAATGCTTACTGATTGGCTTTGGACTTGGTCTCATCACATAGATGGACAATTTTGCTGACAAGTAAAGATATTCTTGATAATGAAGAATGAGGCTTTTTTTTTTATTCATTCTTAGTCCAATCAGTTTGGGTCCAACTATAACTGCCAAGATTCTCACAAGCACAATTCTTATTTAGTTAATTTTACGTGTGGGAGGCAAACAACTATTTTCTTATAAAAACCTATGAAGTCATGAAATGGATTGGTAAGATAGAAGCAGGAGAGTTGTTTACGCTGGTAGGTGGATGAGAACTAAGGGACAAAGCCTCAGGATTTGGGGGAGTAGTTTTAGGATGGAGTTAATGAGGAACGGCTTTTCGAAGAGAGGTGTGAACCTGTGGAATTCTTTGCCCAAGGCTGCAATATAGGCTGCCTCATTAAATACTGTATATAAAAACACAGATGTTTATATAGTAGGGGAATTAAAAGTTATGGGTAAAAAGCAGGTTAAGAGGAGCTGGGCCAAAAACCTGATCAGCTTAATGAATGGAAGAGCAGGCTTGGCAGGCTGGAGGGCCTTCTCCTGTTCCTTGTGTTGTCTCAAGTTAAAATTGAATGACATCTCTGAGAGCTCAGATGCTCAACATTATGGGTAAATTCACCCTCTGCCAATATTTATTCAAATTCTATATTAAACATACATACATTAGTCATGAAGACAATACGAAGATTGGAACTTTTTTTCCTTCATTCTCCCTGAATCAGCTCAGTTTAATGGCATGCATGAAACCAAAAGGAATTAGTTGACTACAGCTTGAGATTGAAAATTCAGCAATTCTTTCGTCTGTTTGACACAGGACACAATACAAGGCACAATACTGATTAAAAATAATAGAGAATATTATGTTAAACAATCCAACAAATGGTAATTAAGTATCATTACGCTGTGTAAATCACTGTTTAGGCTGTTGGAAACAATTAATTGACTTATAAATATGGTTGTTGGAGATAATTCAAAGTCAAGATAAAATTATTCTGATGCAGAAAGATAATACAAGCATTAAAATAAAATATAAATTCAAGCCTGTTGTGTTAAGTTGTATTTTTAAGTTGTAGTTGCATGGTTGTATCAAATATGGACAGTGTTATTTTTGGCAGACACCTAAATAGAGGTTGATTGTCACTCACTCCTCCACGTAAAACATCAAAAGCACATCTCTGTGCTTAGCCAAGGCACATTCAGTTAAAGTGCTTCCCACATTTATTTTGTTATATAGAGAAGATGCAGGCTATTTCTTTTTACATGTGGTTATTGTGTTTAACTAAAAATATCATAACGATAAAAAGTCTTTAAAAAACCATGGCCCTCAATCACTTTCAAATAATTGATCAAAGGAATTGCATGAATCAATATAGTTGCTTGTGACAAAGATACATGTTCCTGTGCAGGCCATCAAATGGAGGCATGCAGCTGCAGTCATATTTTAAAAATATACAGTGAATTATTTTGGCTTCATACAAAGTTGTTGTGTAATCGTCACTGCACAGGCTTATTGGATCATTCACAGTTCATTAATTCATCTCAGTTGTATTCATATCATTGCCCTCAAACCCTAATTCACCATTTGGCCCATCAGACATCTGTTCAGTAACCATTGGAGGTTTATATAGGAAATAAGCGGCAGCAATTGTGATAATGCTGATCACTTTGCAAGCTGCACCTGGAAACAAATTGCAGAGCTTTAGTGTTGAACTGAGAAGGAGACCAACATCAGGACCTCGATTCCCTTGCTAAAATGTGCACCATTCCACCCATCCTGCTTGTGCTGGCCAAGAAGAGCTCTTCTTGAACCATGGAGAAAGCTTCAAGATATGGAGCTGTCTTATGAGGGCTGAGAGAAATTCCTACACGCAGACAGTAGTGAACATTTGGAATTCTTTACCTAATACAGCCATGGAAGTTTAGCTACTGAGCAAATTCAAAACATATTCAAAAATCGATTATTATCAAAGAAATTAAAGGAATACAAGATGAAGGCAGGATAACGGCATTCAGGTAAGAGATCAGCCACAACCTAATGATTGGCAAAGCACGCAGGAGGTGCTCAATGGCCTATTCTTCCTCTACTCTTGCCTCATTTCAAGATCACAAAATATAGGAGTAGAAGTGCCTATTGAGTCCACGCCACCATTTTATCATTAGCTGATTCATCCTCCCACTCAGCCCCACTCCCCGGCCTTCTCCCCCTAAATAGATTACTCCCGTTTCTTGCTCAATAGCTGTTGTTTTTCAGAGCTAATTAAGGAACCAGTGAAGATACCAGGGCAGCATGGTTAGCACAGGGATTTACACAATGCTTATACAGGACCAGCGACCCTAGTTCGAATCCCACGCTCTTTGTAAGGAGTTTGTATGTTTTCCGATATGGCTTTTTTTACTGGCTGGCTTGCCCTCTGGGGGTCTCCCTGCCTTAGCTCCTTCCTTGATCCTTCGCATGTGACCCCTGGCCATAAAGGTCGAGTCCCTTCTCCTTCCCGTTCATTTTCCTAGCCTGGACCCGGACTGTCATTATTGGGTTACTGATAGCGCCCAACAACTTATTGAGCAAGATTTTAGAACTCTCCAGTTATAGAGAAATTGCTGCACCCCAAACGGCTGGAAATAGACCCCCAAGTCCTGGGTGAATCAGTACTCTTTGAGCAGTGGGTGAAATACTTTAGCAACTTCATCGATGCCGCTACGGATGTGGTCGACTCGGACAAAAAGAAGCTCAAGATCCTTCAGGCACGAGTCGGCCAGAAGGCTTACCTGACCATCCAAGGCAGTGTGACCTACACCGAGGTGATGTCTGAGCTCCGGGCACTCTATAAACCCAAGGTGAACTCGGTTTACTCCCGTTACCTGCTGGCATCCCGAAAACAACAGCCTAGTGAGTCTGCTGAAGAGTTCGTCCGGTCCTTGGTCACACTGGGAAAAGACTTTTTGGAGGATCTCACGGGCCCGGGCACGATATCACTAAACCAGTGCATGGAAGAGCTGATCAGAGATGCCTGTGTGTCGGGGTTGAGGTCAGACTACATCTGTCAAAGACTCCTCGAGGAGGACCCGCTCCCTCTCAAAAAGGCTATCAAACTGGTCAGAATTCTGGACTCGCCCAGTGCCAAGCAGTTTCGATCGCGGGCAGAAGTGGGCCAACTGTGTATGTTCCACCACGAGGGCCATCGGCCTGGGACTCAGCGTCAGGCGTCAGCGACCCCACCGCGGTGGCAATCATGCCAACCGCATCATTGAAATGCAACTTCTGCGGGCAGGCCAAGCATGCGAAGCGCCTCTGCCCTGCAAAAGGAGCAACATGCTCGGGGTGTGGAAAGAGGGGCCTCTACCAAAGGGTCTGCAGGTCCCGATCCTGAAGAGCTTCCAGTGCTGACCACGTGCACGGTGAAAGGAGCGCCATCTTACAGGCCTCTGCTCCCAACCTTGCCACTAAATCAAGCCGGTCCTCACCCAGTCTGGAACTCAATGTTGCAGATCAAGGTGAATGGACATAAAATTAACTGTCTTTTTGATAACGGCAGTACGGAAAGCTTCGTACACCACGATGTGGTCCAGAGACCTCCCTCCCGGTCCAACCCATGACCGGGATGGTTTCAATGGTGGCCAGGGACCAACAAACGAGTATCCGGGGGTATTGTGTAGCGTTGCTAATGGTGGAGGGGGAATGTTATAATGACTTTGTGTTATTAATCATGCCCTGCCTCTGTGTGCTGATCCTCCTAGGCCTTGACTTTCAGAGTCAGTTTAGGAGCGTGATGATGGCATTCGGAGGCCTCCAACCACCGTTGACTGTTCACGGCCCTCAGCATTTGGGTGACCATCCTCAAACGGATAGCTGGCCCCCGTTACCGTCCGGTGGCCCCAGCACCCAATCTCCGGCACCGTCCAGCGATATTGGCACTCAGTCCTCGGCACCGTCCAGCAGTCCCGGCACTCAGTCCCCAGCTACGACCTGTGGCCTCACCACCTTGAGGGTGCCCCCTTCCATCGCTGTTCGCGAACCCATCGCCACCAAAAGTTGGCGCTATAGCTCGGAAGATATGCAATTTATCCGGGATGAGGTTCAGCAACTCCTGGCGGAGGGGATCATAGCCCCTAGCACCAGTCCCTGGAGAGCACAGGTCCTCGTGGTCAGAGGGCCGGGCAAGCCCCGGATGGTAATTGACTATAGCCAAACCATCAACCGCTTCACCCAGCTGGATGCGTACCCACTCCACCGTATAGCCGACTTGGTCAATAAGGTCGCCAAATACAAAATTTTTTCGACTATTGACCTCAAGTCGGCTTACCACCAACTCGCCCTCCATCCAAGCGATCGAATCTATACCGGATTCGAAGCCGACGGGAAACTCTTCTACTTCCTGTGGGTGCCCTTCAGCGTTACTGCTTTCCAGAGAGTAATGGACCGGATGATAGAGGAACACGGGCTGACGGAAACGTTCCCCTACTTTGACAATGTCACCATCTGCAGCCATGATCAGTAGGACCACGACGCAAACCTCGCCAAGTTCTTGCGTACGACCAAGTTACTTAACTTGACGTACAACAAGGACAAGTGCGTGTTCAACACGGAGTGCCTGGCCCTTCTTGGATGTGTCGTGGCACATGGTGTCATTGCTCCCGATCCTGACCGCATGCGACCACTTCTGGAACTCCCTGACCTGAACACCCTGAAGGTGCTGAAAAGATGCCTAGGGCTGTTCTCATACTATCCGCAGTGGGTGCCCAACTATGCCGATAAGGCCTATCCCCTAATTCGGTCAACCACTTTTCCACTATCGTCGGAGGCCCAAGCTGCTTTTAATCAAATCTGTGGGGACATCGCTAAGGCCACAATGCATGCCGTGGATGAGTCCGACCCCTTCCAGGTGTAAAGCGATGCCTCCGACTTCGCACTGGCTGCCACATAAAACCAGGCAGACAGGACAGTAGCATTTTTTTCCCGCACCCTTCATGGTCCCGAACTCCGGCACTCCTCCGTCGAGAAGGAGGCACAAGCGATCATTGAGGCAGTGCGCCACTGGCGGCACTACCTAGCCAGAAAGAGATTTACCCTGTTGACTGATCAGAGGGCAGTGGCCTTCATGTTCAGTGCCAAACAATGGGGTAAAATCAAAAGTGACAAGATTCTGAGGTGGAGGATTGAGCTATCCACCTACAACTATGACACCTTGTACCGGCCAGGTAAGCTCAATGATCCCCCAGATGCCCTATCCCGAGGGACGTGTGTCCGGTCCATGACCAGACACTGCCAAATCTGCACCGAGTGTAAGCCTCAGTTCTACCGGCCTGAAAAGGCACACCTCATCAAGGCCACCCGCCCTTTCGAACGACTCAGTGTCGATTTCAAGGGCCCCTTCCCTACGACAAATAGGAACGCCTACTTCCTTACGGTGGTGGATGAGTTTTCTAGGTTCTCCTTTGCAATCTCCTGCCCGGATAGGACCTCAGCCATGGTCATCAAGGCCCCGAGCAGTTTCTTCACTCTGTTCGGGTACCCTGACTAAATTCGTAGTGACCAGGGGACCTCATTCATGGGTGAGGAGCTTCGTCAGTACTTCCTCACCAGAGGTATAGCCACCAGCAGGACCACGAGCTATAACCCTAGAGGTAATGGCCAGGTGGAAAGGGAGAACAGCACCGTCTGAAAGGCGGTGCTCCTGGGCCTCAGGTCCAAATATTTACCAGTGTCCCATTGGCAGGACATTTTGCCTGAAGCCCTCCATGCTATCCCGTCGTTACTCTGCACCACTACTGGCGCCACCCCGCATGAACGCCTCTTTACTTTTTCTAGGAGGTTGGTGAATGGTTCTTCCATCCCTTCCTGGCTGACATCCCCAGAGCCAGTTCTCCTTCGGAGGCACGTCAGAGGCCATAAGATGGATCCACTGGTTGAACCGGTACACCTCATTCATGCCAACCCCCAGTATGCATTTGTGAGGTACCCGGATGGCCACAAGGACACTGTACCCATACGAGACCTAGCAAGGGTCAGAGACCCCGAGACTGCCTTGCCGGCTGCCGACCACACAGCTGACCCGACGGTGCCACATCCAAGCACAGCCCCGGAGTCAGAGCTCAAATCCCAGTTTCAAGTTCAAGAGTCAGAACATTGTTAAGTCTTTCATAAAACATTCCTTTTCCATTTTATCATTCTTTCTAAAATTGAATAAATAATGCAGAGCATTTTCCTAGGTATTAGTTGCATATTTTTTCATTGAACTACAAACTATACAAGTAAAAAAGAGTGTAGAAGACTGCAGCACAGAAACAAACACTTTGGCCCACAATGTCTGTGCTAACCAGGATGCCAATTTTACTGGCACATCTGCCTACACTTGGTCTATATCTTTTCTTTCCCTGCCTGTTGATGCGCCTGTAGAAATACTTCTTTAACTTTGCGTTTGTATCTGCTTCCATCACTATCCCCGGCAGTGCCTTCCAGGCACCTACCAGTCACTATGTAAAAAAGATCTGCCTTTTAAACTCTTTAAACCAATCTCTTGCACCTTAAATTAGGCATCTCTGCCCGGGGAGAAAAGATTCTGACCATCTCCCATGTGTGTAACTCTCATTATCTTGTATACTTGTATTTGGACACCCTTAAGCCTCCCACACTTCAAAGAAGACAATCCAAGATTGTTCAACCTCTCCTGTAGCTAAGATTCTCTTTATCCAAGCAACATTCTGATGAACTGCTTTTGCACCCTCCACAAATATTCTTTGTTCTTTGAATTATAGCAACCAGAATTGTACACAATACTTCCAATGTAGCCTAACAAAGCTCCCAACTTTTATTCTGAATGCCCCAACTAACGAAGGCAAGATGCTGCTTCATTATCCATATTACAAATTTCAGGGAGCTATGGATCTCTTCTGTACATTAATGTCCTAAAGGGTACTACTATTTTCTGTTTACTTTCATTTAACCTCCCAGTATGCAACACTTGACACTTGTCTGGATTAAGTTCCATCTGCCATTTCTGTTCCCATATTTCCAGCCGGTGTGTACCTTGCTGAATTCTTTGACCACTTACCTCACTATTCACAAACCCAGCCATCCTCATATCATCTACAAACTTAATAATCAGGCACCTTCATCTTTGACCAAATAACTTATGGACATCACAAACAACAGAAATCCAAGCACATTGTGGACCACCACTGGTCACATACCCTCTGTCAGAATTAAAACCCTTCCACCACTACCCTTTCATCTGTGGATAAGCCAATCCTGAATCCAACCTATCAAATCTCCATGGATCCCATCTGCCTTAATCTTTTGGGTCAGCCAACAATGAGAAGCTCTGTCAAAAACTTTATGAAGTTTCATTTATGCAACATTCATATCCTCATCAAATATCCTGCCTTCATCCGCACCACATAATATACTTTTTGTAATCAGGTTAATCTTCGTTACAGAGCCTCAGTTTACACTGGTCTGAGTGTCACTTTAAATCCAACATTACCAACCCTTTCTGATCTCGAGATTGAAATTAGCTTGGATGCTTCCGTGTGCTCAGAAGTTTACCTCATAGTGTTCCAACAATAAAAAAAGTGAAAGAAATTCCCCACTTACTAAATTTTAGAATTCTATTTGCATTTGTTTTCATTTTTGCCAATAAAAATTGAGTTAAGAATTTACCAATCGCTATCAGTAAGATGGCCATTTTTGGGTTGTCATAAGTCCAGCATGCACCTTGATTGCCACAGTCATCTACATCCCAGAGTACACAGGATTTATCAATCACTGTTCCAAAAATAATTGGTCCTGGAATAGCACCTGTAAATAAATGAAAAGTTAGAACAACTGCATTATAATTATTAAACAAAAAGACAGAAAAAGCTGGAAATACTTAGCAAATAATGTGGAGGGCAAAACCCAGTGAATGTTTCAGATGAATGAGTCTTCATCAGAACCATCAACAAGCCCTTCATATCCTGCAAAACCCCGAGTTCATGCTACACTCTGCAACTTAATGAGCTAAAAATATTTATGACTAAACAGACTCTCGTGCAAAAATAAATGCTCTTTCCTTGCCAAGGAGACGAGACCTGTTCTGGAGAATGGAACAATCATATACTTTTGCCGTGCGACTTCAACTTCAAACACTTTCTCTACTCCATCCCCAAAATGAGTTTTGCATCCAAGGACAGCTTTGTCTCTTCCACCTGTGAAATAGTTCCCAATTTCTAATAGATACTTGTCAGGATTATCCATAATTAGAAAAAAAAAACTTTTGTTTTGATCAAACCAGTTTTGTTCATATCTACTGTGAAGTGAATTGCCAATTACATTCCATGTAGAATTCTTAATAGCTGAAGAAAGAATTAAATTTGTACTAAACTTCAATCCAAGATCAAGATCTCACCAAATGTTTGTTCACCAAAAACAAAATACAATTTACTCCCAAACAATTTTTTTATCTATTGCACTAATAAAAAATGACCTTTGCACTAAATGGCCCTAGAAACCTTCTCCACTATTACATTGTGCTCCAACTGTGCTCTTGCCATAACTTGCAAGATTTCAATGGAGATGGAAAGACTACATTCCATCACTGGACCAGCTTTGCCCATCACCACCTATGAAAGAGGGTGATCTAGGTTTAAAACAAAAATGTCCAGGGTTTAGGAGTTCATGATGTTTCCAGTTACGATCGTTGGAGTCAGTATCGTGATTTTCAGTTCCACGCAACCTGCAGATGTGACCCGTCACGATGTTGTTAGTGAACTAGAATTCCACGTCATCCATTCCATTTTCCAATATCAGAATACCTCAAAACCAACTTTATTCTGAGTTCAGGAAGGACAATCTGAATCCATCTGAAAGCCAATTAAATTTGGAGTTGTTGGCTTCACTGAGGAATACCACACCCCATGTATACCAAAGGTTTTAATAGTGTACTTTTGCCTATTCTATTACAATACCAATGTCACATAGTTTCGTCTTACCTAGGAGCCGAACAAAAACCCAATCAATGCCTAATGAAAATGAGCGTTGATTATCGGGAACACACCTGTAGACAAATGAATCAAGTTGATTATTAAAATTAAAGAACAATAACCATAGACATCGAGGACGTACCAAAAGATTTTATTGGCATCCTATTTCAACCATATAGATTTCTTGACATCAACTAGCAAGTCCATACAACTTCTCAGTCACTAATATGAAAGAAATATAATTTGTATCTTTCTTGACAATTGTTTAGCTGTGATTATCATGCAGAAAATAGTAAGAGTGAAATTATTCGTGTCTCACGATCCACTTGTACCAGTGGAAGCAACCCTGCCAAAATAATTGCCCATTGAAACATTTTTGTTACACACTTTGGATATTTGACGAGGAAATGGATTATTGCTGATTATTAGTAAGATAGATTATTGATTCCATTGCAATTGAACCCAAAAAATAAATAAAATTGTCCAAAATTCAGTATGAAACTCCATTAGGCTGGTTTACACCCAGAAACAAACTGTAAAAAGCACCTCATTTATCATTCCAATCAGAAGAGTGCATATCTCTTAAATGCACACTCCCCACAGCAGCAACTATCAGTAAGTCTGTCATTAGTACACAGGAGTCAGGCGACATGAGAGTAGGAAGTCATATTTTGTCAAATAGGAAATCCAAATGGTGATCAATTGAAAAGAAGCCCTATCTGCAGCATGGGGGTGAAGGAACCTTACCGTAATAAAAAGCCTGGCAAAGGTGGATACAGTCATCTCCTGCAAGATTGAGCATGCTTGCATGCAGTGATCAGGGTGGAAATCCTCAAGGAAAATATTTTGTGTGGAAGTCTCTGCACCTCAGGAAATGCAGAGATTTTATTGCTGGCCACCCAAATAATGGAAACAGGAATTTGTTCATTTATGTGTGAGAGTCAGTGCAGGTGGACCTGTAAATTATGAAGCGGGGGTTTCAAGGAGTCTGTGGGGATGTTTTGTTTGGGAAAGGTAATGAGCACATCCTTGGACCTCTTTCTCTACGTGCCTGGTAATAGCGAGCCTGAGTCAGGAGCCTGGTCAGCCAAGATGAGTGGAACTGGCATCAACATAATATGAACATTGACCTGGGAGGGAACACCAAACCAATGTGATCCTTCCAGTAAATGTGAAGAATTTTGCAAAGACAGCATTGATGCCACTTTTTCAGAACCTACTGCAGATGGTCTAAGTCTCAGAAGCACACAGAAGAGAAAGGAGTACTGCTGCCTAGTAGACCATGAATTCTGAACCACATTCTGAGGTCCCTGCGTCTTGTTCATCCAAGTGCCTGTTAAATGTTGTCCCTGCTGCTCGATTACACAAAGGCTGTGCCAACAGATTGGAGGTGTTGAGTTACTAGGAGAGATTCTTTTTCCCTGGAGCAAAAGAGACTGTATATAGAATTATATAGATAAGGTACACAGCCAGAGTTTATTTCCCATGATAGGGATGCCCAAATCTAGAGAGTCTAGGTTTAAGGTGAGAGCGAGAAGGTTCAAAGGAGATCCAAAGAGTAAATGTTTTGCACAAAAAGCTGTTGGTATCTGGAAAGAGCTGCAACAGTTGGTGACGAAGGCAGGAATAGTAACAACATTTAACAGGCACTTGGATGAACAAGACACAGAGGAATAAGGAATTAGTGCAGGCAAATAGGATTAGTATAGAGAGGCTGATGGTCAGCATGTATATATGATTGGGTGAAGGATCTGTTTCATTGTTGCGCTATAACTAAGGTGGCGGTGAATTTCATTTGGGAGGTGGCTCATTTGATTTGGGAAGCAGTCAATGTTTCCTTGCGTCTTGATGCAAATTTTTGTCAGGGGTAGGGTGATGCAGATGGGGCAAGTCAGGCACTGGGGCATCAAGGGGTCCATTCAAACCAGTTCCTTGTCCCCGTTCAGGGATTCATCTGTGCCTGGGTATCCCCGGCGAGTTAACTCCTGGGGTTCCCTGCATCATTGTTATCCTTGGTTTAGTTACTTTTCTTTGGGTGCCTTCGTACATTTTGCTCATACCTTGATGAAGGGCTCAATCCCTAATGTTGGTTCTGCATCTTTATCTTCGCAATATACATTGCACTGTTTGACTTGCTGAGTTTCTCTATCAGAGTGTTTTTACTTTTAATCATTGTTAGGCTTCTGGGATTGGTGGATACTGCAGGAGCTGGAGTGCGTCCTGGGCAGCAAGATCTGAAATTTTGTAATAGCACACAAAATGAGAGCCTGGGGATAAAGGCCTATTAGTAGAGGATCTTTACCTTGAGTGTTTCATGAAAACATTGATGGTTTGCAGCTCAACTTTTAAGATTTAATGAATGTAAGTATCATCTGCATACAGGCTTGTTTCACCTTGGTTCTGAAGTATAGTCACTGTAGGTTGAACGGCTTTCCGGTAATTCTGGAGTTAAACCGGTACTTGAATTGTTCTAGTTGTATCTGCATTAAACTGCCTCAATGTGGAGTGTGGCTCTTGTTCCAGGAGATGTTGGCAGCTAAAAGGTTCTGCCAGTTCATATTCCCTCAAGAATTATGTGGACATCCTGGAAAGTTTAGGGGGAACTTCTTCACAGAGAGTGGTGGGAGTGTGGAATGAACTGCCAGCTGAGGTATTGAATATGGGCACAGACTAGAAGGGCCAACATTCCAGGTTCTTACTTGGAGCTCTGTTGAAGATACGAGTACAGTGTTTGCTTACACTAATCAGAAGACTGCAATGCTAGCAGATCCCAATACCTCAGATGTCATTTGTTTCTCACTGAAATAAAGTAGATGGAATCAATTCTTCAGTGTCTATATGACCACTCATGATCATCAAATAGTAGATATGTGCTAAGGCTACTTGGAATGGTCCTGTGATAAGAATTTGAGGGGCAATTGAATTCTACCTCCTTGGAGATGTCCAACTAGGCACAAGGACATGGTCAAGGATCTTTCCACAGAATTTCAAAGACATTAGAACCAGAGAACATTACAGCACAGAAACAGCCCCCTTTGGCCCTTGCAGTTTGTGCAGAACCATTTTTTTTTGCTTAGTCCCACTGACCTGCACCCAGTCCATAGCCCTCCATACCTCTCCCATCCATGTACATGCCTAAATCTTCTTAAATGTTAAAATCGAGTACGCATTCACCACCTCAGCTGGCAGCTCTTTCCACACTTTCACCACTCTCAGTGTGAAGGGGTTCCCTCTCATGTTCCGCCTAAACTTTTCCCCTTTGACTCTTAACTCGTGTCCTCTGGTTTGTATCTCACCTACCCTCAATGGATAAAGCCGATCTACATTTACTCTGTCTATCCCCCTCATCATTTTAAATAATTCTGTCAAATCTCCATAGCATTTTAAGCAAACCTGATCATGAAAAGGGGACTAGTCAGAGAGGTCCATGTTCAGTAACACTACTGAAGACTGGGAGTTAATGCAATCTAAGCAACCAATCATTACAATAACAGTGTGCAGCCTTTGGTGTCACTACAGTCCGTATCAATGAATATCTAAAACTTTCACTGTTGGTCTAAGTGGATTCAAGGGGCAGCAAAGTAGTTTTTTATTTGACAAACAACACAGTAACAGGCCATTTTTTGCCCAATTGTTTGTCCGTGCCGCCCAATTCACACCTAATTAACCTACACCCCAGTATGTTTCAAATGGTGGGAGGAAACTGAAGTCCCCAGGAAAATCCCAAGCAGACACGGGATTTGAACCCCAGTTCTGATCGTTGGTGCTGTAAAGGCGTTGTGCTAACTGCTACACCAGTCATTCAGTTAGTTATTCAGGTGATAGTCATGCTATTTTCAAAGGGAGATAATCCACCGATGTTCAGCGTCTTTGAAGGGACACTCCTTTGCTTCTTTTACTGACTAACTGTATGAGGTGCTGGGCATCACTAATGATGAATCTTTGCCTTATGGGAGGCGGAAGGCATTTTTGAGTAATATTATATGTTCTATACTATTACATGAGAATTAAGGAATCTTTTTTGGCTCCTTCCATAAAGACCAACACTCTACACAGTACTTCAACTGTGGACTCATCAATATGTTATATAGCTGAAGCATAATCTTCCTACTTTTGTGTTCATTCACACTAGCAATAAACCATAGCATAACATGGAGGTCTTGATAAAAGGTTCAGAGTCAAAACAGTCACTGACCAGTTCTACCCATAGGTGCCGTCTGACTGCTGAGTGCCTCCGGCAATTCTTTGTCTGCATATGAAAATTACCCTGCCCTGAGACAGTATTGAGTTGCAAAAGCACACCGAAATGCTGGAGTAACTCAGCTGGTCTTTTCAGCATCCATAAAAATCAAAGATATATTGCTGACGTTTCCGGCCTGAGCCCTTCTTCACGGAATAAGCAGAATGTGCCAGAAGCAGGAAACCTCAGAAAGTCTCAGAATTCAGACAATGCTGGGGGAGGAATCAAGACCAACAATTGGATGTGATAACGGGGAGTGGTGATTGTAGTGATATGTTTTCTCCTTGTACGTTACTCCCTAACTGTGCGCTGTTGTATGTATGAGGCTGGCCCGCCCACTAGTGACTCATCTCCTTTGATTCCTCCCCTCATGACCTGGCCATAAAGGTCAACCTCCCTCCCCCACTTCTGGCATCCCTGTACCTGGATCCAGGCCAGCCGAAGTCTTGTCTTTATTAAAGTCTATCATTTCCCTGCTCTTGACTTTGTGGTTATTGATAGAGCCTATCAGTGATAACTTACCATGTCTGCATGAAAGGAGATAGGGAAAGGAGAGACAGAGCTGGGGGAAGGCAATGGAGGAAGAAGCCGGGGGGAGAGGGGACTTAACAAAAGCCAGAGAAGTCTTTGTTAATGCAATCCAGTTGGAGGGTGCCCAATTGGAAGATGTGGTGTTGTTCCTCCAATTTGCACATGGTCTCAGTCTGGCAGTACACAAGATCAGGGACAGATATTTCAGCAAGGCAATGGGATGGAGAATTGAAATGGGTGGCACCAAGAGATCCACACTATTGCATTAATATCAACCTCACACCCCTCCCCCCTCCCATCACCTTTCCCCAGCTCTGTCTCTCCCTTTTCCCCATCTCCTTTCACACAGCCATGACAAATTCTCACCTCTCCCCTTATCATATTTAATTATCACCTTGTGTTGGTCTGGATTCTTCCCCCAGCTGGCATTGTCTGAATTCTGAGACTTCCTGCTTCTGGCTCATTCTTCATATTCCTTGAAGAAGGGCCAAGCCGCAAACGTCAGCAATTATGAGTTTCTCCAGCATTTCTATGTGTTTTTAATTACAATCACAGCATCTGAAGACTTTCATGTTTCACAAAGTATTGAGTTGAACTGGGTGACCTGTCCTGAATGTTTTATCTGAAAATACTATCACCTTGATTGGTAGTTGCTTCATAGAGTCAGATTCCACCAAACTTGCATCAGATAGCTATACTCTGCTCTGGGTGTTGATTCCTTCTTACATGGTTGGCATAGCAATTAACACAACACCTTTACAGTGCTATTGATTGGAAATAGGTTTGAATCCCAGACTATCTGCAAGGAGTTTGTACGTTCTCCCCAGGTCTGCGTGGGATTTCCATGGTTGGGGGGGGGGTTCTAATTTCCTCCCACCATTTGAAATGTACTGGGGGTGTAAGTTAATTGGGCAGTATGGACTTATGGGCTGAAATGGCCTGTATATCTAAAAAATGGAACTTCTGTGGATTATTTTAGAGATTTAGGAAACAAAGTCTAACTTGAATCTGGTAAACCACAAACAAAATGCAAATTTTTTTTGCAGCTGAGGGAAGTATGATTAATACTGACTGAGGGATTCCAGGAAATGTGTAGCTGGGGACAACAATACCAGAGGAAGTATCAGGGCTTTAGTTAATGAAAATATGCTTTGAAGATCAATGTTTTGAATAGGGACTATAAAAAAAGCCACCACTAAATGTACTGTGCTCAATTCAGATTGAACACATCTTCAATATACAAGAAATGTTTACACTTATATTAGTTATAAATAATACATAAAACTTTAGTGGAAATGAGTCTCAAGCTGCAGTGGCTATGTTACGAGAACTACATTAAAAAGATACAACATACCTGAGAACAGAAGTTGTGATCGCTGTGCTAGTCATAAATGTAAAAATGACACAGATCATAAATAACCCCAAAAACATGGGCAAATGGGTACATTTAGAACCACATATTCCTTTCTGTGCGTCAAAATCATAGCTATCATTCTGGACACAAGAGCAGTTTTCATAAACCTGAAATGCAAAAAGCAAGTACAATTTATACATCCAAAAGTTCCCAGAGCAGCTTCAACATGGCTGCCAGGACTGCCGCAGAACCCTTGTTGGTGACCAACTTCCTTGAGAAGTTAAGGTGGAGAATCAAGAGCAACTGCTTGGACTACTGAGCACATATTCTTCTGAAGATAACCAATTTTGGCTTGCATACCTGTTTAATATTATGAAGTTATCTGGCTCAAAGCTGATGTTATTTTTAAATTGATAAATACATTCCAATTAGCAGCCCATTCTGAGATCTGCTCAAAGCTGTGATGTAATTGTGGCCAAAACATAAGCTGCATTCGGAAATTCTAAAATCTGGCATTAAATGCAAAGTCTCGTCTACTATTTAATGTGATGCATATTAACTATAGATATTTCACATTAGCTCCAATTTTTGTCCGACACATAATATTTTAATACATAATATTTTAAAACAGTGGTCTGATCGATCAAAGCTTCCTGTTTTATGCAACACTGAAGCAACTATCACTTTAAGTCACCAGAATCATACAGTAAATATCCTAGTCGATATCAGATAAAAATGGGATGAGGTTGTACAAGGGAGCAAGGAGATAAATTAAAAAAACAGGACCTCAATGGTAGTAATCTCAGAATTACTGCCTGTCCCACGTGCTAGTCAGAGCAGGAATACCAGAATAGTTGAGATAAATATATGACTTGAATAGTGGTACAGGAGGGAGGGTTTCAGTTTCCTGGGACATTGAAACGGGTTTAGGAGTTGGGACCAGTATAAATCAGATGGCCAGGATCAGCAACAATGTCCTAGGACTGTTTTCTCATGCTGTTGGAAAGTGTTTATGGCAGGAGGGTGGGAATCCATGCAGATCAACAGAAGGAAGCAATGCAGAGACCGAAGGTGAAAATGTAAGAAGTCAAATGCAAAAGTCAGAAAGATTACTAGATTCGAAAAGAAGAATGAGTGTAAAGGCACTTTATTTAAATGCCCATAGTATTCGAAGCAAGGTCTGCAAACATGTGATGCAAATCAGTTGAAAGGGGTGAGATTTAGTGGCCATTACAGAAACATGGTTGCAGGGTAGAGATGATTGGGTAATAAATATCCAAGGATTTCAGATAATTCGGAAGGATAGGAGGAAGGCAGGGGAGATGAGTAACATTCTTAATTAAGGATTCGATCAGTTTAGAGATAATATAGGGTAAAAGGAACAGAAACTTTATTCCATCTGGGCAGAAATAAGTAATACCAAAGGGAAAAACATCTCCAGTGGGAATTTGACAATTGTAATGGAATTCTTTGAGGATGTAATGAGTGCATTGAATGGAGGGAAACAGGTAGATGTAGTGTACTTGGATTTCCAGAAAGGATTCATTAAGGTGCCACATGAAAGACATACACAAGAAAAAGATGCATGAAGTGAGGGGTAACGCATTAGCATGGATAGAGAAATGGTTAACCAAGAGAAGGTAGGAAGTTGGATAAATGGGTGTTTCTCTGGTTGGCAACCAGTGGTAAGGAGTTGGTGCAGGGCCGCTACTGTTCACTGATGATCTGGAAAAGGGACCGAGTGTAGTGCATCCAAGTCAGCTGATGACACTAAGTTGAGAGAAAGGAAAATTGGGCAGAAGACATGGAAAGTGCAGAGAGTTGGTAAATGCTAGGTCATCCACTTTGAAAGGAACGATGGAAGGACAGAATTTTATTTAAATTGCGAAAGACTGCAGCATGCTGTTGTGCTGAGGGACATGGGGTGCTTTATGCATTCATGAGACACATGATTCATGAAGTGCAAAAGGTTGTTATGAAGAAGACAAATGGTCCTCATTGCTAGATGGACTGAATTTCAGAGCAGAGAGGTTCTGCAGCAACTGTACAAGATACTGGTGAGGCTGCACCCGGAGTATTAAATGCAGTTCTGGTCTCTTTACTTGAGAAACAAAAAATAGAATGGCTTTGCAGAGGAGTTTCACCAGGTTGATTCCAAAGAGAAGGCCCTATGAGGAGAGACTGTGTCACTTGGGTCTATACTCACTGGAATTCAGAAGTATAAGAGGAGATCTTATAGAAACATATACATTTAGTAAAGGAATAGATTAAATAAAGGCAGGAAAGAGGAGACCAGAACTAGGGACAAAGAATCAAGATTCAGAGAGTAAATTAAGAATAGAGAGTAGGAACTTATTTTCACAGAGCAGCAAATCTGTGGAATTCTCTGCCAAATGAAGCAATGATGATCATCTTATTGAACTTAATTAAGACAGAGTTAAATAGATTTTTGCATAGTGGGGAATTAATATTCATGGGGAAGACGCAGGTAGGTGGAGTTGTCAACTGCCAGGTCAGCCATGATCAGGTAGGTGGAGTTGTCAACTGCCAGGTCAGCCATGATCTTGTTGAATGGTGGAGTAGGCTAGACAGCTCAGGTGGCCCATCCCTGCTCTGATTTCTTATATTCCATGAGATTCTGCTGTCATAAAGCCATTAAAGATTCCCTGTTTGATTTGTCTCCAACTTTCATTCCACCTGCAATTCCTTCCTAATTTTCCAACTTCTAATGTATATTTTTCCCTGGTTAATTTACTTCCCTCTCTCTCTTTTTTTATTACTGGTCATTTATTTTGATATCTGAGCATTGCAGGCAACACCAGTGAATTTTGTGGGTGGTACACATGGTAGGCATTGTAGGCAGATAGAAGAAGCACTGAATATTTAGGGTAATGGGTGAGCAACCAATCAAATGGGCTGCTTTGTCCTGGATGACATTGAGCTATACGAATACAATTGCATTTGTACTCATCCAAACTAAGGGAGAACCTTTCATTGCACCCCTGGCTTGGCCTTGTAAATGGTGGAAAGGTCTTAAGAGTGTCAGGAAATGAGTAATTTGAAGATTCAACCCAAATTTGACCTGCTTATGTAGCCCAGTATTTATGTGGCTGGACCTAAGGTATTGCAAATGGAATTAAACACTGGACACATTTAAGCAGAACAAAGAAAATTATTGTAAGATCATAGATCAAGGAATTAGCTCAGAAGCAGAATTGAGGTGCAAGACAAGTTTGAGGAGCTAGATTGCCTCATCCTGGTGTTATTTTCTTGTGTTCTGTTCATTGTAGAATCATGAGGTTAAATAAGAAATAAAAACCATTCGGCATTTGCTATTTCTATTTAAAAGAATTAAAGTGCATCTTCAATCTCAATACCATTTTCCTTCACTATCTCCATGCACCTGGATTCCTCTAACATCCAACAATCTGCTGATCTCAATTTTGAATGAAATCAATACTGAACCTGCATGGCACTCAAGAGTAAACAATTGCAAAAATTCACCAACTGAGAGAATAAACTTCTTCTCATTTTAGACTCATTAGAGGCGGGGACCCCTGGTTTTAGATTCTGTACCGGAAGAGAAGGGCCCATGACGCCATCTTTGCCATGGCTGGCCTGCTGATGGTGCGTGACAACCGCTGCAATTATGTGCGCCGCCACACAACCCATTCCCCCAGAACCAGTGCCAGTGGTCTCACAGTTCCTCGTGGGTGAGATCTGGTGCTTTGGTGGCCGACCTCTACGTACTGATGGTGGGAACTTTACCGGCTCTGACAAGACCAAGTGGGCTGGTTTGAGGTGGTGCAGTGTGAAAAACTCCTCTCTGGCCCCAAAGTTGAGAGTAAATGTTGGTACATTTCTCTGGAGCACCTTGTAGATTCCCTCATAGAGACGCGGGAGGTGTGGCCTGTGTCCGCCATTCTGCGACAAAACACATAGTTGCAAGAGTTTAAGTCTGTGCAGTAATTGGAGGGTGGGTGAAAGTGTCACGATGGTCCGAGCAATTCCCAATTTGTCTCTCAGTCTTTCCAGTACGATGGCGGTATCAGAGGCTTGGCCTGGCGACAAAGGGGGCAATTGGCCCGGGACTGCAAGGATTTCGCCGTAGACTAATTCTGCTAAGGAGGTTTTGAGGTCATCCTTAGGTGCTGTGGGTATACTGAGGAGGACCTATGGCAGTTCATCCACTCAGTTTGGCCTCTCCAGCCTTGCCATCAGTACCTAATTACGGTGGCGACGAAAACACTCGATTAGTCCAATGGACTGAGGGTGATATGTAGTGATGCAGTGTAGCTGGGTGCCCAGGAGTTTGGAGAGTTTGTTCCAAAGAGCGGAGGTGAATTGGGCCCTCCGGTCTGTAGTTGTGTGCACTGGGACTCCAAAACGGGAGACCCAAAATGGGAGACCCAGGCAGAGAGGAAAGCTCTGGTGCAAGTGTCGGTGGTGGCGTCTGGGATGGGGACAGCCTCCAGCCATCGGGTGTATCTGTCCACTATCTTGAGCAGGTAGCGTGACCCTCGAGAGACTGGAAAGGGGTCCACTATGTCAAGGCGGACATGCTGGAATCTGTGATTCAGTGTATCAAACTGTTGGAGACGGGGCTTTGAGTGCTGCTGAACTTTCACCTTTAGCAGTGTGTGTAGGTTTTCACCCATTCACTAACCTGCTTGTGCAGCCCATGCCAGACGAACCGGGAGGATATCATCCATACCATTGTTCAGATGGAGGAATGGGAAAGGCCATGTAGCATGTCGAAAAGTGTTCACCGCCATTGGAGACATCACAGAGTAAAGTCATGCCATTGGTATCCAGTGGGAGGTCTTGGAGCTACAGACTCATGATCACCGTCTGAAACTGTGGGTCACGGGATCGCCTTGTTGGGCTTGAGCCAGGTCGAGGTAGTTGATGCCTTGTGACAAGTTGTGAACAGCTGGTCTGGAGAGTGCATCAGCGACAACGTTCTCTTTGCCTGAGAGGTGGTGGATGGAGTGAGTGAATTCAGATTTGCAATATAAGTGCATCTGCTGGCAGGTGAACCACAGGTCAGAAGATTTGAAGCATGCAAAGGTCAACGGCTTATGGTCTGTGTAGACCATGAAAGGCCACCCCTCCCCCCTCCAAGAAGTAGCAAAATGGCAGAAAGCGAGGTAGAGAGCTAGCAGCTCTCTGTCAAACGTGCTGCACTTCAGTTCAGGCTCACACAGGTGAGGGCTGAAAAAGGCAAGGAGCCCTCAGGTGTTGTCCACGAACTGTTCCACCACTGTGTTGGACACATCAACCGTGAGGACCGTGGGCACGTCCATGCATGGGTGGACCAGCATTGTTGTGGCAGCCAAGGCCTCCTTGATTTTCTGGAAAGTGGCCTGCGCCTCGTCAGTCCACTCAAGTTCTTTCTTGGAGTCTGACATTAACACGAAGAGTGGGCACGTGATGCTGGCAGCTGCGGGGATGAACCTGTGGTAGAAATTCACCATGCCCACGAATTCTTGCAGTCTCTTCAGAGTCATCGGTCTGGTGAACTGTCATATAGTCTTCACCTTGTCGGATAAAGGAGTTGTGCCGTCCTTGGTGATTCTGTGGCCCAAAAGTTGATTTCTTCAAGGCCAAACTGGCACTTTGCTGGGTTTATGTTGAGGCCGAACTCACCTGGCAAAGGTGTGAGATGCGTTCCTCAAGAGACTTGCTCACTTTCAGGATATCATCCAGGTAGGTGAAAAGGAAAGGCAAGTCTCTACCACTGCATCCACGAGGTGCTGGAAGGTTTGGGCTGTGTTTTTCAGACTAAAAAGCATGAGAAGAAACTCAAAAAGGCCAGAAGGGGTGATGATAGTGGTCTTTTAGACATCGTCTGGGTGAACAGGGATCTGGTGGTATACCCAGATCAGGTCCACCTTAGAGAAGAGGCGTGCACCGTTGAGATTTGTCACAAAATCTTGGATGTGGGGGATTGGGTAGTGGTCTGGTGTCGTCGCATCATTGAGGCATCCACAGTCTCTGCAGGGTCTCCAGCTGCTGTTGACTCGGGCACCAGGTGGAGGGGAGAGGCCCATGAACTGTTGGAAAGGGAGACAATACCAACTTCTTCCGTGCCCTTAAACTCTTCCTTGGCGAGGTTGAGTTTGTCAAGGGGCCAGACATCAGGCTCGAGAATGCACTGGTGGACCTGTGGTTGCAATGTGGTGCTGGATGCTACGTTTCCGCATAGTGATGGTGAACTGGGGATGCAGGATGGAGGGATAGCTGGCAAGGAGACGGCTGTATTGGCCATGCAAAGTCTTCACAGAGGCGAGCTGGGTTGCCGGCTTGTTGGATGTGTCAAGGGTTACTGTGACAGATTATTTTATGTTGTATATAGATAGGTTTTAAAGGAGATCAATTGTGGCAGGTTTTTAAGTGTAGGTCACATACAAACACTTCAAAACAGATCTCATTTAAAATGCCAGAGCTATGTTCAAGCCAGACAGTCCAGGCTCTGGTGCCTTTGCAAAAACTTTGAAGAATGCCTATAAGGACTTCACAAGTAGGTGTTAATTGGATATGCTGTGGAGTAATGGATTATTGATCTGGAAAGCAACAAAGGCCCAGTGCCACAGTCCGAGTGCAGTTTGCTGTTCTCAGAGGGTTATGTGGTTTTCTCAGAGAGAGAGAGAGAGAGAGATAGAGAGAGAGAATTCAGTTCTCCAGTTCAGCAGCAGCTGGGACTGGAACAGGACAAGCTGGCAAGCTTGTGGAAAAACCCCATTTTGAAGATGGGTTGTGAGTTCTTATTTCAGCTTGGTCAAGGCCCTTGTGGTCCACACAAGAGGAGATGGCTGGCTGTACAATGTTTCACTTGAATTAAGGGAAACAAAAAGGAACTCTGTGGTGACCTGAATGAAAGTTATCATCTGGAAAACCCTGATGGGGGAAGTTTCTTCAGCAAGACACTGACGTGGCTGATCGAAAGGGATCAGTTGTGGATGTCCAACGAGCAACAAATCTCTCTCTGAAAACTGATAAGAACCTTCCCGAGCAGTAACCATTTACCTTTCAAGCACCAAAGCCCTGTAAAATTCATAAATGTTATATTCTGTGCAAAGTGTAAGAATTGCCTGATACCGGTGAAATTGGAGGAGTGAGAAGTGAGATTGGACTATGAATCAAATAACTTTTCTGAACTTACACACATGTGCACTTAGAATTAGAAGGGGGCTAAGTTAGGTTAAGTTAAATTTTGATCCTGTTTTCATGTTTAATGACAATTAAAAGCAACTTTTGTTTAAGTAACTATTTGCCTTGGTGAATTTTTATTGCTGCTGGGTTTTGGGGTCCTCTGGGTCCGTAACTGTACTGACTGGAAGGTCTCTGTGTGCACCAATCATTTGCCCTGAAGGTCTACCAGTAGACAGTGTGCATGCATGAAATCTGTGCCTAGAAGAGGCTTGTCCATGGATGCCGGAATGAATGATCAATTGAAAGTGGTCTTACCAAAACGCACAGGAATGCACTACTTGCCAAAAGTTTTAATGGTGGTGTTGTTGGTTGCACACAGAGTGGGGCTATGAGTTCTCTTGCATGTCTCGAGCAACATAGGGGGAATGACACTTATCTCTGCCACCGTGTCCATCAGGAACCTGCGGCCCGAGATCCTTTCCCAGACGTGGAGTAGAATGTTCGGTCGGCCAGCCTCCATGACCATTAACAATGGCTGGCCCTGTTGTTTCCTGGAAACGAGCATGGCTGGTGGCATCTGCATACTTCTGCGCCCTACCACTGATGGTAGAAGCACCATTTTGGCTCAGTCACTTGTTGGACTGGCCTTGGGCATTGGACTGGGCAGCGGCCTTGTGACGCATTTGACTGTGTCTATGGGCTCACACTTGAAACATTAGAGGACATCTGTTTGTGCCGAGACCTTACATTGGTCACTGAAATCTATGTCAGTCAGTAGGAGCCTAATGTCTTTGGGCATTTGCTCGAGGAACGCCTGCTCGAACATGAAGCAGGGCTCGTGTTCCTCAGCCCGGGCGAGCATCTTGTCCATGAGGGCAGACGGCATTCTGTCCCCTTGGCCATGCAAGTGAAGGAGACTGGTAGCCCTTTCATGCCGTGATAGGCCGCAAGTGCTAATGAGGAGGTTCTTTAGTGCCTCTGGTGGCACCTGGATGAGGTCATCGATTTGTGAAGCAACCTCCTGGTTGAGTGAGCTGACGAGGTGGAAGTATTTTGTCGATTCCAAGGTCATCTGTTTGATCTAAAATTGGGCCTCCACTTGGCCAAACCAAGGGCAGGGCCTGTTCATCCAGAAAGTCGGCAGCTTTAACACAATGGCACCTACAGCTGCGGGTCCATTATCCCGAGTCTTCAAAATGTGGAGACTCGTCGGGGTCATCAATGTAGCATGTTGTGTGCAATTATGTGTGCTCCCACAAGCATACTACTTTTCTTTATCACTGTCCCATGTTGGCTTCACACAAGGGCGTCCAAGTTTTTTTGAATATCAACGCTTCCCAATGAATCACCATTTAAAAAAATTGATTTATGGCCGTTTAATCATGATTATCCTGGATAATATTCCTTTTTTCCCAGATTTTATTCAGGTATAATGCAATTTGTTATAATAGTATTTAACTGATTTATATGTATAATAATTTTAACAATCACATTTAATAATAAGGGATGGAATTAAAATTTGTCATATTGTGCATTTACTTTAATTTTATATTATGTAAATGATATTATTTTGCCTTGCTTTATTAATAATGCATATGGATTACGTTAACTCAATAAAATATTTAAAAAAAAAATAAAAAATATTCAGCATTTTTGTTTTCTCCAACAAAGAGAAATACCTATGTTGTTGCCTTTTCATATCTTATATCCCCACTTAGTTTCATGGCATCAGCAAAGTGAAATGTGTTATGTTTGGCACTGTCAGTTCAATTGTTGAAATAGGCATTAAGGAGTTGGGGCAAAAGCACCAATTCCAGCGGTAACCAACAGGTCACAGCTTCCAACCTGAGAATGGTTCATGTCGCCTTTGATGCGAGTGAATGCTGATTGGGCTTCTGCCAACAGGAGAAAAGTAGTATTTTTTTTAAACCAAGGGCAGGCTTTGTCTGTATAATTTGGGAACTATTGTGCATAGTATGAAAAGAACCCCATGCACCTCTTTAGGGCCTTGAGGTTTTGGGGGAGTGGGAGCTCCAGCAGGGACCGCATAATCTCAGGGTCGGGTCCATTTTTCACCACGCATCTTAGTATAGCCAGACATGAAGTTCAGAACACACATTTCTTCTGGTTATACGTGAGATTTAGAGTTTTTGCTGTCTGGAAGAATTTTGACGTCGTGATCCTGCAGGTGCTGGCCACAGATGGTCACATTGTCCAGGTAGGGGAATGTGGGTTTCAGTTGGTGGCCATACACCATTTGGTCCATCTCCCTCTGGAAGACGGAAACTCTGTTCGTGACTCCAAAGGGGACCCTGAGGAAATGGTGGAGGCAGCCATCTGCCTCAAACCCCATGTATGGGCTGTCCACTGGGCAGATTGGGAGCTGGTAATAGGCTGACTTGAGGTCAATGGTTGAGAAGTCCCAGTATTGGGCAATCTCATTCACCACATGCGGGTAGGCATCCAAGAGGGTGGTCTGCTTGTTGTCTATGACCATCCTGAGTTTCTCTCTGCTCCACCACCACTACCTGGATTCTCCAAGGAGGGTGCTAGACTCTATGATGCCCTCTGCCAGGAGTTGCTTAACTTCAGCTTTGATAAAGGCTCTGTGCCCTGCTCTTAGTTACCACCAGCTTATAGTCGGGAATGAGGTTTTCGAATAGGGTGGGGTCGTAGGACCTGGAGGGTAGACAGACTTCAGGTCGTGAACAGTAAGCAATGTTCAGATTGCTGGTTGGTTGTGTTCGGGGAGACGAGCGGGTGTTTCAGCAGCTGGTTGTTATGGACACTGAGGGAGAAGTGGGGCCCATCATATTCCATCAGAGCACTTTGAAGATGGCACTGGAAGTCAAGCCCCAGTATGACTAGTGCAAAGTTGTGGCATCACGAGCAATTGAAAATTCTTGTATTTGGTGCCATTCATGGTTCACGTTACCGTGCAGCTCCCTCGGATTTCGGTCAAATGGGACTTTTAGGCTAATGAGATTTTACACTGGAATGGGGTCACTGTGAGGGAGCAGTGATGTACAGTACCCAGGTGTATGAAGCTTCTGGTGCTTCCAATGTTGAATAAGCAGTTTGTAATGCAGCCATTTACCCCAATGTCCATGGTAGACCTTGCTAATTGATGTGGGTTGCTCTGATCCAGAATGGTGGATGCCAGCATCAGTTCATTGTCTAACTTGCTGCTACTATATGTGCATGTCAGCAGCCTCCAATATGTCCATTTCAAAGATGACCGTCCCCATGGTTCGCACGCGGTCACCACCGGAAGTAAAGCCAACCCTGGCTGTTGTGTGCTCGGGCCTTTGTCGTGCTGTTTTCCACGACCAGAAGTGGGGCCGGAAATGATGCTGCCCAAGTTGGCGACAGTTGCTGTTTGGACGCAGCACAGTAGGCGGAAGATCTGGACCTACACACCCTTGTATTGTGTTCTTTTCTTCTGCAGCTGGAGCAGGTTGCTCTTCTAGCAGGGCAGTTCTTCCACGGGTGCTTTGTCTGGCCGAAGTAATAGCACGAACTCCCCATGTGGTGGCCATGCTGCCAGTGGAGTTTTTAGTGCCTTTAACAGATCAGCCACGTCCATGAGCCTTTTTCTGATATGATCATACCTGAGACTGGCCACACAGGCACCCCTGATCAGTTCCTCCTGGTAGACGGATGTCATAACATCAGTGCAGCCATAAGCTCTCCTCAGCTCCTGTAAAGGCTCGAATGTATTTGTCAACGGACTCACCAGCTGATGTCGACGGCTGCCCAGGAGGTATATGTATGTTCGTCTGGGCCAGATATTGCTTCTGCAGGAGCCCCATAGTGGCTGAGTACGTCTCAAGTCTCTAATCGTCTGGAAGACACGGTGGCTGCCTGTACAAACAGTAGGTCTCTCTTACCATCCTCTTCCCGAATGTTGTGTCACCTCATAAAGACATTTAGGCAGTGCAGCCACTGATTAAATTTTATAGAGGCTGCTGGATCCTTGGGATCAGTGTCCAGCTTCTTCACTCAAATAGCCTTGTCCATGGCACATAGTTATAGTGATTAAATTGTGGTGCCATTAATTAGACCCAACAGACCAGAAGTCAAGATTAATTGTCTTTAACCACTATAAACTTACTCACATATTCCATGCTGTTGGCTCAATTCCAAGGCAGTACTGAGGGAGGGGATCAGGTGATACAGTGTTCCAACACACCTACCAAAACGTAACACCTCACATTTTTCTGCATTTAATTCCATCTGCCATTTTTCAGCTCATTTTTCTAGCTGGTCCAGATCCCACTACAAGCTTTGAAAATCTTCTTCACTGTCCACAACACCTCCAGTCTTAGTGTCATCTGCAAACTTTCTGATCCAATTTATCACATTATCATCCACATCATTGATAAAGATGACAAACAGCAATAGTCCCAGCACTGATCTTTGAGGCCCATCACTAGTCATAGGCCTCCAGTCTGAGAAGCAATCATCCACCACTACTCTCCGGCTTCTCCCATCCAGCCGTTATCAAATCCAGTTCACAACTTCACCATGAATATCAGGCTCTGAACCATCCTGACTCATCTCCCATGTAGGACCTTGTCAAAGGCTTTACTAAAGTTCATGTAGACAACATCCACAGCTTTTCCTTTGTCAACTTTCCTGGTAACCTCCTCAAGAAACTCTCTAAGATTGGTTAAACACGACCTAGCATACGCAAAGCCATGTTGACTATCACTAATCAGTTTCTGGCTATCCAAATAATTGTATATCTGATTTCTTAAAACAATTTCAAATAATTTACCTATTACTGATGTCAGGCTCTCCAGCCTGCAATTTCCAGGGTCACTTTTGGAGCTTTTTTAAAACTACGGAACAATGTGAACTACCCTCCAATCCTCTGGCGCCACACCCATGGCAAAGGAGGTTTTAAATATTTCTGCCAGAGCCCCTGCAATTTCTACATTAGCCTCACTTAAGCTCCAAGCAAATTTCTTGTCTGGCCCTGGGGATTTATCCATCCTTATTTGCTTTAAGACAGCATTTCCTCCTCTTTAATCTGTACAGGTTCATGACCTCATTGCTTGCTTTTCTTACTTCCCATGACTCTGTGCCTGTTTCCTGACTGATGAAAAAATACATTTAAGATCTCCCCCATTTCTTTTGACTCCAAACAAAGCCAACCACTCTGATCTTCAAGGGGACTAATTTTGTTCCTTACTATCTTTTTGCTCTTAATATACCTGTAGAAATCCTTAGGATTGACTTTCATATTGTCAACCAAAGCAACCTCGTGTCTTTTTCTTTTAGCCTGCCTGACTTCTTTCTTGAGAATTTTTTTGCATTTTTTATACTTCTCAGGTACCTCATTTGCTCCATGTTGCCTATACCTGCTCTACATCTCTCTCTTCTTCTGAACAAGATCCCCAATATCCCTTGAAAACCAAGGTTCCCCTATACCTGTGAACCTTGTCTTTAATCTTGATAGGAACGTACAAACTCTGTACTCTCAAAATTTCACCTTTGAAAGTCCTCCACTTAACTCACCTGAAAACAACTTAACCCAATCCACATATTCTAGATCCTTTCCCATTACTCAAAATTTTGGATCTCAACCTGAGGCACAAACTAATCCTTCTCCATAATTAACTTGAAACTCAAGGCATTATGATTAAAATGTTCTCCTACACGTACTTCTGTCACCTGTCCTGTCTTTTTCCCTAATAGGAGATCCAGTATTGCACTTCAGAAAACTTTACTGAAACCATTTGACAAACTCCAAGCCATCCAGTCCTTTTACAGTAGGGGAGACCCAGTCAATATGGGAAAATTAAAATCCCATACCATCACAATCTTGTGTTTTCTGCAGTTGTCTTCTATCTCTCTACAGGTTTGTTCCTCCAATTTTTGTTGACTATTGAGCAATCTATAATACAACCCCATGATTGAGGTCATACCTTTCCCGTTCTTCAGCTCCACACATATAGCCTCAGTAGAGAAGCCCTCTGGTCTGTCCTGTTTGAGTAGAGTTATGTTATTTTCCCTGATGAGCAATGCCACTTCTCTCCCTTTATTACTCCAATATCACTTGCACATCTCATACCAAACAGATTCATCAGTTATTATGGTAGACATATCTTTCATCCATGTTGCAACATACTCACCATTGCTCCTCTTCCTCTCTTGCAGGCAATGCTTGCAATTGCAGAATGCAGTTGTCAGTTGGGTACCCTACTATTCCGACAATATTTTGTTATTTTTCAATATATCATTTGTCTAATCATGAGACTATTTTAATTCAATTTATAACAAATTAAAAATGTAAATCAACTATCGTAAGTTGGAGAGACTTGCCTGAATGTTATCTTTTGTTGTTTCATTAATACAACCAGCATAGCATGCAGAAAAATACTGGACATTATCAATGCCACAGATGGGGTTAAAGATTGAACGGTTGCAATGACAGTCAGCATTACAGGGCGCCTCAAGTTCAAACTTCTCTGTAGTTCTGTTACTGTGAGATAATACACAGAATTTTTAAAAAGCAGACTACACTCCAAAGAACACTTATATAAAAAAGAGGGATGAAGTTCCTTTATTTCACTGAAGGGCTAATTGCACAAATACTAACTGTTTTGGTGATTTCTTCATTATATTTATCAGTTTTGCAGCCAAGTAAGGTGCATTTGCAAAAATACAAAAATTTTTTTTTTGCGTTGAAGCATTCTGCTAAATTATCAAGTACACCTGTTTTGTGTCAGGATTGCTGAAAGTTAAACTCAAGGACATGCCCTTCCAGAACACATATCCCCATTGAAAGAAAAGTTACCCAACACAGACTTGGACATTAGAAGTCAATATATTTATTTAATTGCATTGAATATGAAGGGCTAATTGCTTCTCAGAATGGAGTGAACCAATAATTATTTCCTGTCCATGTTATTATGATCGTTTGTTAGCTACAATCCTGTCAACTGACTGGTATGATGCAATATCTACTTGTTCTTAAAAAAAAGTGAAATATTCAATTTCCATCCCAGTACTAACCCTATGGTGACAATGTCAAATTTATGTTTTAAAAAAGATTTCCTATTTTTTATTAATGGTAGTATTAATTTTTCCAGCTAAATTTTGCCTGATAATTCAAATAGTTTATATTAATATTTTTTCTTTAGTTGCACCTATAAACAAAATCCTTGTATTTTTCCCTTTCATTCAGTTCTTGTTACTCTGTTCTCCCACTATTCAAAAAGTCATTGTTCCTACATCAGCCCATTAAAAATAATTTATTATTTACCAACTTGTCCAAGCACTATCACCAATAAAGCCATGCTCACCATCATCTATGCTCTAATCCCACTAAAGAACCTTCTCCAACCTGTAATCAAGCTGAAGACAGAAGGTGCAAGAATGTTGAACACAGGTCAAGCAGCATCTGAGGAAGCACACACTGGATGTCACCATTTCAGGTTGAGGCCCATAGACCAGGACTGAGAGAGAAGGGGAAGAATGGCCAAGGTGCTGCAGCACAAGGAAGAGGGAGTGGTGAGGGGGGGAATAGAAGCTGGTAAGTGACTGGTGAAACTGGATGGGAGAGGATGATGTGCAGTTGGTCCACATGGAGAAAGAGGGTAGGATAGGTAAGTAAAGGGAGGAGAAAACTAGGTGTGTGGGAGAGAAGAACACAGGTGGAGGGAAGACGATCTAGGATGTCTTCAGCAGCTGAGGTCCTTCTGGAGCCCTTCTTGGCCCTCAGCACCCTCTTGAATCCCGGTTCCAATACTTGGTTCCCATAAGTTAGTCTCCAGCACCCACAGCAAGTGTCAATGCCTTGACTGCAAGTTGCTGAACCCCTTACTCATTCACTCTGCTGGTCACCATCCTGTTGGGTCATCTCCTCTGCTTCTCCTTCTCAACGGGGGGGGGGGGGGGGGGGGGTGAAAGGGGTGTATTTACTGGTTCTGGTGCCCTGAGCCGCTCTGCTGCTCCCCCTGGTCTGCAAACTTTCTAGGCCAATGACGAACACAGGTGCTGCCATCTTGGACAAGACCCCATTGTTGCAAAATTTTAAATAAAAAACTGTCATCCCTTTAACAGCCGATTTAAAGCATGGAGCCGTCAGAATTTTGATTGGACAATTGGACCCTGTGGAGGAGTGCTGTATCCCACTCATTGTTCTCCCTGTGTCCACACCAGTGGCAGTGCAGCCTTGACAGCAGCTCCATATACACTCTATATAGTCTCTCTGTAGCAATCAATAAGGTGAAGGACAGACAGGTAGTTTTGTAGTGAGAAGGAGAGCTAACATGCATCAAGAAGTTCAAGATAGCCTTTGAAGTAATTGCTTTCCCCAATATAGACAAAGCTCCAAATAAAGTAGACCATGTTGAACCTCTGCCACACTTACAAAGGTTATTTATGTTTCTGAATAGTGGTGAGGGAAGAGGTAAAGGGATGGATGGAACACCTTCTGCAATTGCTGGGATAAGAGCCAAGGGATGGAGAGGTGAATGGACAAGGGAGTCACAAAGAAAGTGGTCCCTGTGGAAAGCAAAGATAAGTGGGTGTGAAGAAGACATGAATGTTTATGGAATCGCGACTGTCCATTACCTCAAATAGCCTTCACAACTACCATTCCCGTGATAAATGTTTTTAAGTTATAGATCAACCAGTGATAATTCAGATCTGCTTGCTGCTAATAGTTAATCAAAATTCTAATTAACTTTCCATAAGTTAGAACAGATCCGATAGTTATGTAGAAATGCAAAAACAAAGAGATTATGAAATAGATGCAAACAGATATTAAGTTAAAGAGATATTCTATGGAAGTGTGGAACTTATAATGACCAGATGCAAAAACCACAGAAAAGAGTTGTATTTATGCAGCTTGGGAAAAATGGTTGGTCTTAGAGGAGGAAAGAAACACAAAGTTTTATGGAGAGCATTAAAGGCCCAGCCATCAGTGGTAGAGCAATTCAAGTCAGCAATGCTCAAGTGGCCAGAACTGGAGAGCTTGTGGCAATTGTAAGGATGGTAGAAAAGGAAAAGGATGGGCTGAGGCTACCTGATAAAGGTATGAACAGTTAAACAATTTAAACAAGGGGTGGGCAACCTTTTTTTTAAAAAAAACTCACATTCCACCTTAAGTATTCCCAAATGCCATAAGTGCTATGATTAGTTTGGGATTGCTTAAGGTGGTATGTGAGTGGAAAGAAAAAGATTGAAACCACTGTTTTAATCGTACCTTATTGACTCGTGATGTGCACGGTTTCATAACTCCAAAGCAAATAGACCGATGACAATTTTTATCAAGCAAAATATTTCAGTAACAATTGGGTCTAGTGCAGTGGTTCTCAACCTTCCCTTCCCACTCACATACCGCCATACCATAGTTCACTGAGATTGCTTAAGGTAAAAAAAACTCACCCTTGGTTTAAATTGCTTAACTAGGAGTCAGCAATAGGCCACAAACCCAGGAGTAATAGCTGAATAGGTCAGGGTGTTGACTGAGATGTGGGTAATGCATTTTGAAAGAGAGAGTGCACAGAAATGGTCAAGACCAGAAATAACAAAGACATGGATGGGGTTACAGCAGCAGATAAACCAAGAAAGAGGCAAGATAAGTTTTAAGGGTGTAGCAATTTAAAAAAAATATATAAAAAGAGATTTAAATCATGGAGATATTGATGGAAAAAGATAGATGGAGGCATTATGGGAAGTAATTTTTCATGAGAGCACCTTGGTTTTAAGGCATTAAATATGTGTCTGTCTAGCAGAAGTGTATATAAATGACAAGTATATAAATAACAGGATGGTGTTAACATCAGAAAAGGCACACATCTGAAACAGTTGTGAAAATCTGCAAAATTAAATATTAAGACCAATGCTTAACTTGTACAAAACTGTGTTAGGACAATCAAAATTGGGACAATCAAAGGTGGCGGTACGGTTAGCACAAGGCTATTCCACTGCCAGCAACCTGGGTTCAAATGTGGCACTGCCTGCAATGAGTTTGTCCATTCTCCCCATGTCTGTGTAGGTTTCCTCCTGTTGACCCGGTTTCCTCCCACCGTTTAAAATGTACAGGGATTGTCAATTAATTTGGGTGCAATTAGGCTGCAAGGGTTTAAATGGCCAGAATCGGCTTCTACTGTCCTGTAAGTAATTATTTTTAAATGAAATAAATGCATTTCAAAATTATTCTATTATCCAAAGATACTTGGGGGGTGTCAACATTTAAATGAAGCCTTAATTTAAATTGTGAAACATTATATCACAGACAATATCAAGAAAGGAGAAAATTCAATGTGGTAAACAAACTTCAAACAACATTAAAAGATCAGAATAAAACTTTATGGACCAAGACACAAGAGAAATGGACATACTGTTCAGAGCAGAACGAAGAACACACAAACATCAGGTTAATAACATTCACTTTGAACAAAACCACATATTTATTCTCTTATCACTCCTCATTGAACAGTACAGCACAGGAACAGGTCCATCAGTCCATGACATCTGCACTGAAAATGATGCCAAATTAAACAATATCTATTCTACCTGTACATGATCCATATCCCTCCATTCCCTGCCTATTCATGTTTCAATCCCAAACCCTCTTAAACACTACTATTGGCTTTCTTTCCATTTCAACATAATACTTAATCAACTTGTATCCTATTTACACCAAGAGATGAAAGTACTGATGAAATTTACACCTTGTAAAAATCACATAGGTACAACTTAACTATTCGGGATATCTATGATAAACTGAATGCAATTAAATATGGACTCACTGATAATAGTTCTGGTTAATTCCAGCAAATGGAGAATTTGAGCAATAACCAAAGAAAAAAACAGTGCAGAACAGCAGTGACAATACAGTTGTAGCTAAAGCCATCTTGATCATATTTCGACATTGGAGCCTCAGCTTTGAAATGATGATCCCACTGGTAATTTGACCAATAAAAGCTCCTGGAATAATTGTTGCGCCTTAAAAGAAAAGTTAAAATCAATTGTATCTGTGTAATATGAGTGACCATTTAAAAAAAAATGTCCTAATACTGTGGCAATAAGCATCCAAAATCAAAGGTCTCTTCACTTTAATATTATTGTTTACAAATTATTGTATAATTGTATGAAGTAGTACCTTTTAAAATCATTTTGAAAATTCAAATACAACTTTGTATAAATTAAGATGCCCTTTCACAAAAATATTGAAGAAAATTGACCATCAATATGTGACTAGTAACATCTCTAAATAAATCATACAAAACTTTTTAAAATAATTCTAACTGTAGTCTTATCTGTCAATGGAATCATATAACTACTAACCTCCAAGGATTGCTGCTAGGCTGGCAGTTTGGCTATACTGATTTTCAATAAATTTAGGCAAAAATGTCACAAAGCCTGTGATCACTAGACCATCACTGCAGCTTGCTGCAATTAAGCACATGAAAACTGTATTCTTCAGCAATCTCTACAAGAAATAAGAGATTTAACAATTAGTGAACACAGGCCTCAGGAACTGAACCATAAAGATCAAATGGATGCAGGCCTAAAATAATCATTTATGATTTACTAGGAAGAGTTCTGCATAGTTTGTTCAAACCAAAACATGCTGAATTAAATAAACTGTTTAGTCCACATGCACAGAGATAAAATAAAAACACTTTGTTTTGTGTGCTATCCAGGCAAATCATCCTGCACAGAGTACAGCAGAATGGAGTTAAAAAGGAAGGGCACAGCCACTGGGGTTGTTCAACGTACTGGAGAAACTCAGCAGGTCCTGCAGCACCTATTGGAAGGGAAACCAATGTTTTAGGCCTGAGCCCTTAATCAAGGTAATGAGCAAATCACAGACAAGTGCCTGAATAAGAAGGTGGGGGAGGGGGAAAGAGAGGAGATAGGAAAGATGGAGGAGCACTGGCTCACAAGCAAAAGGTCATAGGTGGGAGGGTAGGAGAAAAAAGCTGAGGTGATGGGCGAGGAGGTAGCTCTCTGATCAAAGGGGCTCAGAGCTGGAGGAAAGATGACAGAGGGATAGAGAAAGAGAGAGACTTGGGAGAGAGGTTTAATGGAAACTGGACGTCCATATTAATGCTATCTGGTTGGAGAGTGCCCAGACAGAATATTAGGTGTTGTTCTTCCAATTTGAGGGTTGCCTCGGTTTGGCAGTGCACGAGACCACAGTTCACCAATGAGTGCAAGAAGAAAAACAAAAGAGTAGTGAACAGTGTCTTATAAAACAAAAGTGCAGGATACAGTGTTAAAGCAAAACAACAGTAAACCAGTGCAAGTCATCATCTGTTACAAAAGGGAGGCCCGATTAACAGTCCAGTAACAGCAAGAAAGAAAGCGTCATAAAATCTGGAGATACAGGTTTTCAAACTACTGTTTCTTCTATCTGATGGGAAGAGAGAGAGGAGATTGTGCGACTAGGGTGGGACATTTGCTTAAAGATGATTTAAGGCAGCAGGAACATTAACATCATTATAAGTAATGTAGGAATATAGCCCAGTGCTTCCTAATAATGGGAACAGAGCACATAACAATGCCATTAGGCCCTGTGATGCTCACATATGAAGACACCAGCCCTTGAAATGATCTTCTCCACAAAACCATACCGCTACTGCATGGTCTGCAAGAAGCAGGTAAAGGGGAGTTGGAGGGAAAGAGCGTGTCATTACGTCCTCTACAACTTTTATACTATGCAAATTAGAAATTCAGATCATTGCAATTGAAGTCAGGAGGGAACTCACAAACAATGGGCCGGGGGCAGGGGAGAGTGCAGGAGGCTTCTGAATGCCAAGGTTCAATTAAGCTGACAGGATGTGTTGGCAGAGTTTGGAGTATGGCCCAAGGAAATATGGAGTAAAATAGTAAGATGTACTTTAACTGTACAAAGTATGTCAAATGTTTTAAATTATGACAATCAATGATTGTCACAAATGTGCCCTGGAATTTTGGCTAATTGTGTGATAATAGGCACCTTGATGGTCGTTAGTACTGCCGCCACACAGCTCCAGGGAGAAAGGCTTGATCCTCACCAATTTCCTTTGGACTTTGCGCTTTCTCCTTTGACCAAGGATGTTCCAATTTCTTTCAACAAGGTAATAAGTCAATTGGCTACTGTAAATTTATTTTAGCATAGAGTGGGCAAAATAATCATTTGCAAGAGATAAGGAGTGAAAGGAAGAGTAAAGGAACGGGATGGTTGGATGTTCTTTTAGAGCCAGCACAGATTAGCTGATGCTACTTTCATAGAATTATAGTCATAAAGCACAAAATGAGCCCTTTGGCACTTTTATTGCCCTGCATTAGGAATCCTCTTTCCAGGCTTTGACTATTCAACTGCCTGTCTAAATGCTTTCTGGTTGCAGTGATTGTATGTGATTCCATCATCTCCTCTGGTATTCCAAATGTCCACTCCTGTCTGTACACAGCAACTTTTCCTCAGGTACCTTTTGAAACTCATTCCTTTCACCTTAAAGCTATGCCCCCTTGTTTATGATACTGTTACAATGGGAAAAAGATTCTATCAATCCTACCTATGCCACGAATAATTTCATATTCAGGCCAAGACTCAACCTTCTTTGCTTCAGCCTATCCAATCTTTCTCCATAACTAAGATTTTTCCAGTCCAGGTAACCTCCTGGTGAATTTCCTCTGCCTTCTCTCCAGTGCAATCTCATCTTTCCCATGGTGTGTGGCAACCAAAACTGCACACATTGCTCTAAGTGCATCCCCAACTAGTGTTCAGTATATTACAAGCTCCTGTTTTTAGTCAGTGTTACTCTGGAGGCTTGGTGCAGGATGCAAAACATTTATAGACTTCACAGCTCATATTTAATTTAGTAACCACACTTTAAGGGTTAACACAGGCTGCAAACTTTTAACAGCAAAACCTTTTAAAGCAAAACCTTTTAAGCTTGTGGTCAAACAGAAGGCACCGTCAAGTAGGAATATTACTCAAAGTTGATACTTTGGGAGAAGAACAATGTGTTTATTCAAGAAAAACAGATGGGACGCTTAAAGAGAGTGGTGAGTGAAGTCATATGATGAGTCATGTGTTTGAGACACTTGAAGAGACAAGTTTTCAGTCAGCAAATAATCTGAAAACAGAGAGGTGGAATGACTCTATGAAATGGATAATTCTAATAATTCTCCTTATAATGGCCATTTTGATTGGCCCATATCTGGGTAAAGGAAGCAGGAGAATTGCTTAATTTGGATCGTGACCATTCTGATGGCCATTTCATCTGGCCCTTGTCTGGGTTTGTGGAACCATCACAGAAGTCCAAAGTTTCATTTCTCCTACACAACGAAGAGGAGATTTGTGATAATCATTGTATGAAAGAACATTTCTCATGAAGCTAATTGACAAGGATTCGTGCGTTTTGAGCAGTCTGATCACTCAGTGTCTCAATTGCTTCATAATTACTTCTGAACATCAGTTTAAAAGTCTGAATTTCAACACAGAATTTCCAAGACTGAACTTTGGGAATTGACTTTCAAGAATTGTGCTTAAACCGTAATGTTTGGCTAATCCACACACACACACACACACACACTGCATAGTTAGAGTAAAATTTAGATTTAAATAAGATGTTATATTACTAGTAATTATTAATAAAAATATTGTTTTAAAAAATTATTGTCTTGGTGAATTTCTATTGCTGCTGGTCTGTGACGTTACAACATTGCAAAATAACATTCCAACTGCCGTATTCCACGACTGACCTCGGAAGGCAAACTTATCATATGCATTCTTCATCACCCTATCTACCGATGTTGCCATTTTCAGTAAATTTTAAATTTGCACAACAGGTTCCTCTGTTCATCCACACTTTCTTTGTGTCCTATCATTTACTCTACATGTCCTACCAAAATAAATCACCTCACAGTTGTTGGGATTAAATTCCATCTGCCAACCCTCCACCCAAATTTCTATTTGATTTTATTTCCTGCTGTAGCCTTAGACAACCTATCCAGAACACCTTCAACTCCCATGTGGCTTATTTCAATTGGAAAGCTTCTGTTGAACAATAATGTCAATAAAACACTGGATGGAATGCTGCTGCTCTCTGCATTGAAGCCAGAAGTTTCTAGTGTCTGAAGCTCACTATTTGATCCATATCCTTACAACTTTTCCTACAAGGTAACCTTGATTAGAGGGAGGTGATAGATCAGATTTAGTTTTAGTTTTTTTTTTTGTTTTTCTTTATTCCTTTTTTTAAGATTAACATTAAATATGGGTTTAATATGTTTATCATAGATCATATCATTAAATTAGACAGAACTTGCCCTTTGATAAGATCAAGGGATTGTCTATTTTAGTCTTATTTATTTTCTATCCAGAATTATTTTTAATGAAATATTGTTAAATTAACAATTATGGAGAGGTTTTCATTTACATTTATATTTACTTTGTGATATGTATATGCTATGACCTGTTATTTGTTTTATTAAAAGACTTTGTATGTAGGATTTATATGTTAAACTCAATAAAAATATTTTTAAAAGAAAGAAATCAGAAGTTTAAATGTTGAAGAAGACAATGATCTGTGATATTCTCTGTGGTACTCTCTCTGTGGCAGACTTTTCACTGGAGGTTTCCTTGCAGCATGTAACACTGTTCTCTAATTGCCTCTCTGCTGAAAAGCAAATAACAGCTCTCTTTTATCACATGCTGCAGGCAACATTAACTCAGTGTTCAGTCACAGTTTGAGGAAGACCTGAAGTCAGACTCCAGTGTAATCACAGTTTCCTTGACAACCCCTTAATGTTCTGTATCCTTTATCTTATGGCTATAAGCCACGAGTGGAAGAAACAGATTGAGTTGAGTTTCAAACCAACTTATTTTCTGATTCACTCAAGTTCGCTTAAAAGGCCCATGCTGGTCTTAGCACTCATGTGGGGTGAAAGTGACGTCAACTTCCTGTCTGTTGTTTTGCCCTGCACTGAGCTCCTGAGTATGTCTCTGATTGCAGACTCAACCATGAATGCTGACACCGGTTCACCTGGCGTGTGGGTGAGCTGCCACATGGACCATCTCCCAGAACCAGCTATAGGAGGCACTGAAACCATACTCCATACACTGTTTTTCATGGCTATCCTCGCCTCTTGATTGGGTGCTCAATGTTCAGGTTTGCAGGCTTGATGCGGTCTATGGTAAATGTCTCCTCTCGGCCTCCCACATCCAAAACATAAGTTGCCCCGTTATGACGTACCACCTTGAAGGGTCCTTCATACGGCTGCTACAGGTCTTTGGGTATGAAGAAGGGCCTTGCCTCATGATGAGACGTCTGCATTGGAGCAAGTGTTCTGAGTCTTTTCCGGTCTGGAAAGGACCTCTGCTGGTGTGTCCTCCTGGCCATGGAGTGCGGACACGAATTTGCCAGGTACTGTGAGCAGTGCACCGGAAACTAGTTCAGCGTATGTCGCTGCCAGGTCTTCCTTGGGGGACTGTGCAGATGCCAGCAGGACCCAGGGGAATTCGTCTACCCAGATTGAGGGTGGTATGCAATTGGCTATTGGAGCTGGATTCCTAGCAATTATGCTGCTGCTGACTAGAGTCGAGGTGAACTCTGCCCCTCTGTTCAAGGTGATGTGGGTGGAAAGCCCTAATCTCACCACCCAGGTTGCAATCAGTGTCCTGGTGCATGTCTCTGCCGTCGTGTCGGTAATTGGGACAGCTTCCAGCCACCTCCATGGCAAATAGGCACCTTGCTCTTTCAAGACAGGTAGTGGGCTGACAATATCCACATGCACATACTCGAACCTCTTGTGAGATGGCTAGAAAGGTTGCAGCAGCGCTTTTGCTTGCCTCTAGACCTTGGAGGTCCAGCCGTGTGTGCACATCCTGGCCCAGTGGTCGACCTGCTTGTGTAGGCCATGCCACATGAAGCAATCTGCGATTAGCTGGGTGGTCACCCGGATGGAAGGGTGGGCTAATCCGTGGAAGGTGTCGAAGATCTGGCACCTCCAAGCGTTCAATACGATGGGCCGAGGTTGCCCGGTGGAAATGTCACACAGGAGTTTGGTATCTCTGGGCCCAATTTGTATGTCCTCGAGGCAGAGTCCGGTGACTATGGTTCGGTACGCCAATAGTTCATTGTCCCTCAGTTGTGCCTCTTCTAACTCCGCATAATCCATTCTTGGAGGGTGGGTCGGCCACCACGTTGCTCTTCTCTGAGATATACTTGATTGTGGTGGTGAATTTTGATATGAACAACAGTAGGACTGCTGCCAGGCAGACCACAGATTGGTCACCTTGGCGATTACAAGTTGAGGGGGTTGTGATCGATGAAGATTGTGAACTCCCTCTCTTCCAGGAAATACTGGTGTCGAATGGCCAGATATAGGGCCAGCAGTTCTCTGTCGAACACACTGTACTTGATCTCTGGGGGTCACATGTGTTGGCTGAAGAAGGAAAGTGGCTTTCATTGGCCTTCAATTAACTGTTCAAGAATGCCTTTGACTGCAGCTTTGGGGCGTCTACGGTGAGAGCCATGGGGACATCTACCCGGGGGGTGGACCAGGAGCATAGCATTTACTATAGCTGCCTTGGCCTGGTCGAAAGCGGCCATCGCTTCTTCTGTCCAAGTTACCTCTTTGGTTTTGCCAGATCAAGCTAAACAGGGGGGTGCATGATCCGGGCCGCGGAGGGGATGAGTGGTGGTAAAAATTAACCATCCGACAAATTCCTGCAGGCTCTTGACTGTGATGGGCCTGGCAAATTTGTGAATGGCCTCCACTTTCCCTGGCGGGGAACAGCACCATGATGGTCAAACATGCCCAAGAAATTAATGATGGGTAGGCTGAACTAGCATTTGATGAGGTTGCCCGCCAGGCTGTAGTCACTGAGCCAGGAAAAGAGTAGGCGCAAGTATACTAGGTGTTCTTGGAGGCAGCAGCTGGCTACCAGCATGTCATCCAGGTAGATGAACAGAAAGTCCAGGTACCCCCCTATTGTGTCCATGAGGTGTTAGAATGTCTGGGCTTCATTTTTGAGACCGAACGGCATTCTAAGGAATTTGAAAAGACTGAACGGGGTTATTATGGCTGTCATTGGGATATTACCTGGACAGGGATTTGATACTCTTATACCAGGATTATCTTTGAAAAGGTTGACCATAAGTCCTGGATGTGCAGGACTGGGTACCTATCAGAGATAGTAGCTTCGTTCAGCCTCCTGTAGTCCCATCCTCTGTGGACTTGGGCACCATATGGAGTAGAGAGGCCCACGGGTTGTCTGAATGCTGCACAATGCCCATCTCCTCCATCTTGTTAAACTCCTCCCTTGCTGGTCAGAGCTTATCTGGTGGTAACCTGCATGCTTGGGCATGCCAGGGCTGTCCCTTAGTGGGAATGTGGTACATCATGCCATGTTTGGGGGATGTCATGGAAAACTGTGACATAAAGATGGTTGGGAACTCTGACAACACCCTTGCGAATTTGTTGTCCGAACACATGACTGAGTCCAGGAGTGGAGCCGGCAATCTGGCCTCACTGAGAGGAAAGGTTTGAAATGTCTTCATGTCGACTAGCCGTCATCCCTTCAGGTCCACCTGTAAGCATTGTGTGCATAGGAAGCCTGCACCCAAAAGTGATTGTGACACCGCGGCCAGCATAAGTATCCATGTTAATTGCAAAGGGGTGGTGTGTGTGCCGTAGGTGTGGATGGTGCTCCCGTTGGCTGCTGTGAGTCCCTTCTGGTCCTGGTATCATGGCTTGGAGGAAAGAACATTTGATTTCTGCTCCTGTGTCTACCTGCACCTGGAGTGTCTGACCCAGACATTCAGGAGTCTATCGTGTTGGCCAGCCACCATAGCCATCAGCAACAGCTGACCCTGTTGTTTCCCTGGAACAAGAATGGCAGTCGGCATTGGCAGGCCCCAGATCCCCACCTCTGATGGTAGAAACACCAAGACTTGGAGCTGTTGTTGTCTCTTGGTGTGGGCGTGCTAACTTCGCTGCTGGGGCATGGGGTGGTTCGGCTTTCAGTCGTGACGCAGCCCTAATTCCGACGCTTGTTCCACTGTCTCTTTTTGTGCGCCACAGGATGTCTGCGTGCGTGGCCAACTTCTGCAGGTTGGAGAAATCCTTATTTATTAGTAGGAGGTGGTTGTCCTCCAGCATCTGCTCCAAAAAGATCTGTTCGAAGTGTAGACACGGCTTATGGCCATCTGCCAGTGTCAGCATGTCACTCATTTGGGCCAACGGTGCGCTGTCGCTTAGGCCGTCCACACGCAGCAACCACATGGCCTGTTTGCAATGTGAGAGGCTGACAGTGCCAACCCACAAGGCTTTGAGTGCCCCATACCTGCCAGCCTCTGGGGGCTGTTGCATAAAGTCCATTATTCAGCCTGCTGTCTCTTGGTCAAGTGCTGCTACCACATAGTTGAACCTGGTCTCATCGGAGACAGCGTTCCTGACCCAGACTGGGCCTTTGTTTGTTGACACCAGATGAGGAGCTGAGGGGTCCAGAAAGTTGGCGGTTTAAGTGAAACTATTTTGAAAAGATGAGTCGCTTGTGTTGTCCATGTTGCTGGAGTCGTTCATGTCGGGTCCAAATGCCGTTGGACTGTCAGGGTCACCAATGTGGCTATCAGCCACAGCGAGTGGAAGAGAAACGCTGAGTCAAGTCGAGTTTCAAACCAACTGATTTACTGATTCAACCTCAGGCTCTTGAAAGATCTATGCTGGTCCCAGCGTCTGTGTGGGGCTGAAGTGACGTCAACTTCCTGTCCATTGTATTGTTCTGCACTGAGAGCTCCCGAGTATGTCTCTGACTGCGGACTCGACCACAACTGCTGGCGCCAGTTCGCCTGCCATGTAGGTGCGGCCACAATCACACCAAAAATAAGAAAACAAGGAAGGAACAGTGACATAGGTGCTGGCCTTTAATTTAAATTGAGGGTCAATAGTATTCTCATGTAAAAAAAAATGAAGACCTTGCATATTTGCTGTAAAAATTAAAAACATCAATAGAACTCGGAGTGTGAAATTGTTGCTTACTCTAAGGTCATCCTGAATACCCTTATCAGTTTGGCATCTCTACATTTGCAGATCAAAGTGAGTGGTATGTATTTCTGGCTTATGGTCACAATACATAACATAACATAACAATTACAGCACGGAAACAGGCCATTAGGCCCTTCTAGTCCACACCGAACCAAACACCCCTTTCTAGTCCCACCTCCCTGCACAATGCCCATAACCCTCCATCTTCTTCTCATGGATCAGTGCAGCACAGGAAGAGGCCTTTCAGCCCACAACGTCTGTGCTAATGATGCCAATTTAAACTAATCCAAACCATAGACTCATTTTCTATATCCTTCCATTCCTTTCCTGCCTGTTGAAGTGAATCTCAATCATCACTATCTCAGCTGTTTCCACCACCTCCGCTCGCAGCGCTTTTCAGGATCACTCTCTTGAGTAAAAAATAAATTGCCTTGCAAATCTCCTTTCGTTTTTTTCCTCTCATTCTAAATCTATGCCTTCTAATATTTAATGTTTCCACCTGAGGGGGAAAAAAATCTCTGTTCATGTCTCTCATAAGTTTATAGATTTTATAAGTTGTCTCCATGGCTCTGACTATTTAAGTTTGTCCAATCTCTCCTGCCAGCGAATACGCTTTAATCCTTGCAACATCTTTCCACCCTCTCCAAAACTTCCACAGTCTTCCTGTAATGTGTGACCAGAACTGCACACAATACTCCAAACGTGCTGAACCAAAGTTGCAGCTGCAATCGACTTACCAACTTTTTTATTCAAAGTCTCACACAATGAAGACAAGAGTGCTTCATACCTTCTTTCCCATATCATCTATTTGTGTTGTCACTTTCCAAAAGCTATGACTTTGCACCCAAGATCCCTCTGTATCACCAAAAGGATCCTCCATTTACTGTATACTTTCTGATAAAGGTGGTAGGGATGTTGTTTACATGGACTTTAGCAAGGGCTCTGACAATGATCTGCATGGTAGGCTGGTCTGGAATGTCCAATTCATTGGGATCCAGGGTGAGCAAGTTAATTGGACACAGAATTGGCCTGAAAGTAGGACACAGAGAGTGGTAGTGGAGGGTTGTTACTCAGATTGGTGGCATATGGCTGTGCTCCAGGGAATGGTGCAGGGTCCACTGCTGCATGTCATTTGATATTAATGACTTGGTTGAGAATGTAGCGGACATGCGGAGTAAGTTAGTGGATCACACAAAAATCAGTGGTAAGTAGACCGTGTAGAAGGTCTTCGAAGATTACTACAAGATCAAGATGAACTGGGAAAAATGGGCGAAGGAATGGCAGGTGGTAACTTATGTGAGGCAAGTGTGAAGTGTTAAAACTTTGGGAGAGCAGCACTTGGGGAGTGTTGGAGAACAAAGTGACTTGAGGTTACAGGCACATAATTCCATGTAAGTGGCAACACAGGTAGACAAGGTGGTGAAGAAGACTTTAGTTACACTTGCCTTAACCAGTCTGTGCATTGAGTACAGGAATACAGTTTTGATAACCCAGCTATGGGGAAAAAAATATCATTAATATGGAGAGGGTGCAGAAAATATCCAGGACAGATAGGTTTTAATTCCAAGGAGAAGCTGGATATGCTGAGACTCTTCTCCCATGAACATAAGAAGCTAAGGACGGACCTTGTAGGGGTTTATTAAATCATGAAAAGCATACTGTTGTAGAATTTTTCCCTAGGAAAGGAAAATTTAAAACTAGAGGGCGTAGATTTCCTCACACAGAGGTAGCAGGTAAATGGAGCAAGTTGCCTGAAAAAAAATGATAGAAGCAGGGACAATAATATAATTCATAATAAATGTAAACATGGATTTTAAAGGTTTAGAGCAGGGGTGTCAAACTCAAATTCACAGAGGGCCAAAATTAAAAACTTGGACTAAGTCGAGGGCCGAACTAAATATTTATTGAAAATTTTCAACAACATCTGCATGTTTTCTCTTCTTTCAACATATGTAATGTTAAACTTTTTCTTATTAAAATAAATGTTTAATAATAGTTTTGGTTAAACTCTTTCCAGAAGAAGCATTAACAAATGAGAAATAAAATATTCAATCAATAATATTTCTCTATAGAGGATTTGTCAAATGTTGCTAGTGTGCTGTCGAATAGTAAAATCTGAGGGCTATTGAGAATGTGGGAGAATAACATGATTACTGAAACAATCAAATGGGTGACTGATTGTGGGCATGAACTCTAGCAGGGTTATTTGCCATGCCCTTTTTCCATTGGTACAGATATCCTTTGATTTACACACTTTTCAAGTTTTATGCCTAATGAGCTTGTATTCAGGTGCAGGACCATTTTTAACCAGGAATATATTTATCACTGTGACATGAAACTATTGGAAGATCGTTTTATCCTGAGATTAAAGTTCATAATACTTACTCAGGCCTGTGTGCGGGAGGGCGGGGTTTGCGGGCGATCGGGTTGGACAACGACAGTGCGGAGGCATCGGCTCTCGCTGCAGGGCAGCATCTCGGCGGATCAGCGGCCCCGTCACCGTGAATCGCGGGTCGGCCTGCGGCAGGGAGGGGGAGTGGGCAACAGTCCTGGCGAGGTCAGGCCCGAGGCCTCCAGTTCCAGGCGCTGGGAAGCGGCCTTGGCTTCCCCTGACACCGGCCAGGCCGCGCTGCGGTGGGGGGGGCGGGCGGGGAGACACGACAGTGCGGGGGCATCTCGGCAGATCAGCGGCCCCGTCACTGTGAGTCGCGGGTCGGCCTGCGGCAGGGAGGGGGAGTGGGCAACGGTCCTGGCGAGGTCAGGCCCGAGGCCTCCGGTTCTGGGCGTTAGGAAGCGGCCTTGGCTTCCCCTGACACCGGCCAGGCCGCGCTGCGGTGGGGGGGGGCGGGCTGGGAGACACGACAGTGCGGGGGCATCGGCTCTCGCTGCAGGGCGGCATCTCGGGGGATCAGCGGCCCCGTCAGCGTGAGTCGCGGGTCGGCCTGCGGCAGGGAGGGGGAGTGGCCAACGGTCCTGGCGAGGTCAAGCCTGAGGCCTCTGGTTCCGGGCGCTGGGAAGCGGCCTTGGCTTCCCCTGACACCGGCCAGGCCCCAAAACCAGAGTCCACGGTGAGACCCTGCAACGTAAACAGAGGAGGTGGGGGCGAATAGTGGGCTGACGCCAATGCATTCTGGGATTTGTAGTATTATTGTGCATGCGCTATACTGGCGTGGCAGCCAGCGGGCCACCTCTAATACATTTTTGAAATGATCTTGCGGTCCAAATATAATTATATCGCGGGCCAAATTTGGCCCGCGGGCCAGAGTTTGACACGTATGGTTTAGAGGGATATTGGCTGAAAGCAGGCAAATTGAACTAGCTTGGTCAGCTGAAAGGCCTGTTTTCATGCTGTAGAACTCAATGACTACAACTCAATGATCTCAGAAAGTGCAAATCCTCAAACTGGTTTGGATTAAGTCCATTTTCCACTTATCTGCCCATGTTTCCAACATCCATGTCCTTCTATATCCTTTGACAACCTTCCCCACAATCTGCAACCCTGACATCGTTTGCGTCCACGTAAGGTGTCTCTTCATACTTTGATAATTCTTTAGACGGTTTTTTCTATTATTGACCAGTTTTGATGAGAATCTTCTTTTGCAAATCCCTTATTGGCTGCAACAAATGTCACCCATTTGGACTCAGCTCTTGAAATGTTGTCTTGCATGTTTATATTATATGCAGATAAAATTCATGTTAGTTTGTAATACACCATAAAGGAAGTCAGTGGAATATGAATCTAGCCCCTTAACATTTGGCCAGTTAGATTAAAATTGTGGATTAACTCTACAAAATTGCTGGAGAAACTCAGGAGATCATGCAGTATCTACAGGAAGTAAAGGGGAACCAACATTTCGGTCCCAAGTCCTTTGTTAGGGTTTAAATTAACTTGGTTTCTCTTTACACAGATGTTTCCCAATTTGCTGAGTACTTTCAGCATTTGCTGTTTCCGTTTCAGCTTATAAGCCAGCATTGACACCTCATGGAAATGCAAACTACAGTTCAATTACCACTCAGAGTTTGGCAATGTCCTGATGGTATAAAAACTATAATGATCACGAGAAACATTCTGAAGAAACCTCTCCAAGGTGGAGATAATTTTTACAGTGATCTTACCAAAAGTACTGTGAAGAAATCCTTGAAATTCTCTCCAAAATTATCCTGTTTGAAAATCTTCCCATCCTTATAACTGTGGGCCTGAGAAATCTTTCCACGTTGTATTTTTTCTGTGCCTGTAATGATCAAAACATTTGGACAATGTGAAACCTAAAATGTTGAAGAATTGTTTGGGTTGCCATATCTGCAGGACTTGGACTATTTAAGATAGGTCTATTTAAGATATCACTTTCAGGTTGATGGTGCCCAAGGCCCAGAATGAGATAGTACAGTCAACAGAAACAGTTTGCAGCTCCAACTATAGTCTTGTGATTTGAATGTTAGGGGTGTTTTGTTGGGAGTTTTAGAACAGGCTTCCTCAAGGATGTTCTTGGAAACCTAACTACCAATCAGTCTACCACATGTGCCAAGGTCTCTCAAACAAGCCCTGTCGGATCTGGATCTGCTAAGTTTGACCATGGAGGCAGAAATTCCGAGCGGTGACGAGTAATACTCACCTAATGACACACGAATGCACTTAGAGAATCCATATGGAAGTTCTATTGATTTTATGTACTTGCTGTTCCTAATTTAATTGAACAAAGGAGATTCTGTGTTTTCTTTACATTGAGTGAAAGATTTAGTATTGAGGAGTTATTTTGAGATTACTGATGTTAGTCGTGAATTATTTCCTTACAGTGCATCAGGGCAAAAAAGGGGAAGTAAACAGTGAAACCTCGTTAACACGCGATTCGCTAATCCACGGAATCGCTTATAGCGTGGGTGTCTGTGGACCCCAAACATCGATTTTAGGATGCCAGGCTAAGAGCCACAAACTCAAAAATGGTCTCTTATGGCTCATTTACAAGACGTGTATGTTAATATGTGGAGTTTAAAGGTCTTATTTTCGGGTTTGAGTCACAGTATTCTGTTTTCCTGCTTCCTGAATCACGACATGTATGCAACTGTTTCGCGACTCGACTATAATGTGGTATGAAATCTTGGACCCCAACTACCGCATTCTAATAAGGTTTTACTGTATATTGCAATAAAAACACTCCAAAATGCTGGAGGAACTCAGCCAGTCTTTCAGTAGCTATAGGAGACAAGGATATATTGCTGATGTTTCGGGCCTGAGCCCTTCTTCAAGGAATAAGCCAGAAGCAGGAAATCTCAGTAAGTCTCAGAATTCAGACAATGGGAGAGGAATCTAGGCCAACAAAAGGTGTTACCTGGGTAAGGGGAAAGGTAAGAATTTATTATATTTGTGCAAAAGGAGAAAGAATGGAGAAACGGATAGGGAAAAGCAAAGGCAAAGCGGGTGTTTAACGAAAGCCAGGGAAGTCAACATTAATGCCATCTGGTTGGAGGGTGCCCAGTCGAAAGATGAGGTGCTGTACATCCAAATTACAAGTGGTGTCAGTTTGGCAGTGCATGAAATATATTGCAACCTATATTCCGCTTCCTGGTTTTACACTTCCTCTTCTTACTAGTGTTTCTACTTTTCAGCTTCTTCCTCAATAGATGGTGATAAGGCCAGATTTGTCAGGCAACGTGCAACATATCAGCACAAGTTTTATGTGTGTTTAAGAGGAGTGCTGCAGAACTCTACCAGTGAGTCGCATTCGGAGCCTGTGATTGTAGCTTTAAAAAAACATAGTAATTGCTGGAGGAACTCAGCTGGTTTCGCAGCATCCATAGAAGGTAAAGATATATTACTGTAGTTTTGGATCTGATCCCTTCTTCAAGGTACAGTAGAACTCCAATGGTTCGAAATGGTTGGGACCAGGCCTATATCTGATAAACGACAGTAGCAACACCAATTACTTGCAACAGTGTTTAAACAATAAAGTTTAATTCTCACCAAAAAAATGCTGGCTGCCACTCCGACACCCCCCACCGACGCCCCCACTCCTGCTTGGGAGGCCACTCTCCTTGATGATGGCAGGACAAGGATTCTTCCAACCACTTGCGGCCGGGAGACAGTGGCACGCAGTTTGAGAGGAAGAGTTGGAGAGAAAAGTCAATAGGGGAAGGTAAGGAAATGGAAAGAGAAGGGAGAGGGAGTTAACTGAAATGAGAACAATTCTCATTCTAATTTCATGTCAAGTGAATTTTTTTTAAGCCTGTGAGGTCAGTTCAGCTCTGAAAAACCTTTGGATAAATGAGGATTTCTGAGATTCCAATTTTGGATAATCAGAGCTATACTGCATAAGCGAATAGCAGGCAGGTATCTGAATAAAGAATGAGAGAGAAAGGGAAAAGAATGAGAGAGGGAGGAGTCCAACAAACAAAAGATGTTAATTGGATTCGATAAGAGGAAAGATGAAAATCAATTTGGCTATATGAAAGAAGACAGAGGGAAAGGGAAGAGAATGAGAGGAAACAAGACAGGGGACAAAGATTGGGGTGGGATGGTGGTGTTGTTTTAATGGAAACCAGAGAAGTCACAGTTAATGTGATCTTGTTAGAGGGAACCCAGACTGAGGATGACATGTTGTTCCTCCGATTTGTGGGGGGGTCTCAGTCTGGCAGTGTATGAGACTGTAGAAAAAAAAACTAGTTAGTTGTAAATTTCCTACTCACTGCTGCATACACTGTGGGGAACTCCAATTAATAGTACCGTCTCCCCATACTGCTGAGTTAAAGTGAATTAATACCACCCTGTGATGCAAGTTCTGTGGATCACTTGATCTCTATTGCCCATTCAGATTCCTGCTGATCTGAACCTTTCAAATCCAACTGCCTGAGTCACCTGATTCCAATTACCAGGTGCAGCCTTCAGATAAAATCCCTGTTGAAGTCTGTTACAAGACCATAGACAGACATGTCAGCAAGGGAATGGGACAGGTAATTTAAATGGATGGCCATTGTGGGATCCACACTATTGTGGCAGGCAAAAACGAGGTGTCAACAAAACAATGTCCAAGATATCAGGAGTCTGTACAGAAAGAAACACAGCTGATATTTCAAATCAATATCTTTTCATCACACCTGGTAGTGAAAATACTTGGCATTTTTTTGTTGAAGAAAAGTATGGAGTGATCAGGGTGGGGGACGAGTGAAGAGAAGAAAGGGAATATATGTGATAGAGAATAGGTAGACTTCTTTGGAGGAACCAAACACAGATTGGGCGATCACTTTTCAGTATATCCCCATTCATTCCCCAAAAGTGACCTAGAGTTTCCATTCAATTCTGCATCCAACCTCTCAGCCAACAGCTTCCTGTGCTTTCTAGGGAAATACAAAATAAGCATGAAGAACAGCATGTCATCTTCTACCTGTAGAATATTTTGCTGTTTCCACACTTTAATGTGCACAAAACCAAAGTGGAAGCAAGTTATTCCGAGATCACAAAGAATTGTCAGAAAGGGAAGGCTCAGGTATTACCTGGGTATTCCCTCCCCAACCAACTTCCTTGGGTATGAACATTTAATCCATTTCACAAATCCCCCAAACCACCTTTCAGGATAATCCCATCAGGTATATTCCTCCACTTGTTTCTCTGCAAATTATTCTCTTCTACATACCCATCAACATCTGCTTGACTCTCCTACACCAGGAGTGGCCAAACTACAGCCTCCACGCCAACTGTAGCTCGTTGCTCATTTTTAAGTGGTCCATGGTGAATTTAAAAAATAAAATGGATTATAGCCCATTAGAACATAGTCTCTAATAATAAATTGGACTGTGTGTACACTTAGTTTCAACACTAGATATCGCTGCCATTTTGAACAACTACTAGACCGACCTGCAATGTTACTCATTGATGAAAATGCTTGCCTCAGTTAAAAAAATCGTGCACCTTAGTTGATTAAACATGGCAGAACCAAAAAGACAGAAAATAGCAAGGCAATGCCAAAAACTTCACACATGGTGGGAAATGAATACTTTGTCACAGAAGTCACAGGGACGTTTGTTTGATTTGTAAGGAATCTATTAACTTTAATAACCTATCTACAGATTTACACATTTGTATCATAATCATTAAGGTGGACACTTGGGCCATGAAATGTATTCACTGAGAGTTGTGGAGGAATGTTGGAGACTGCCTTGTTCCTTGATCTTTTTTTTCCTGTTTTTATTTTGCATTGCTTTTTGAATTAGTTTTAAAGAGTTTTATTGTATTCATTTACTTAAAGAGCAGCAGATACATTAATGCCAACTGTAATGTGAGCACATCAATAAACAACTGTAATGTCAACAGTTAAAACTGTCCAGTAGTGTCATATAGTTATTCTGATAGAAACTGAATTTTCGATGGCACAGGATTTTCTGGTCTGTTTTCTTGCAGTGTAACTGGTTGAAAACTGCCAGGCTTAATATTGTTTATCCATGTGACTCATATTTTTCAATACAACCAAAAAGGTTTAGCTATCCCTGTCCCACACTAAGAATAATCTGCAAAAGCCAATTAACTTGCATGTCTTTGGGATAGAGAGAAAACCAAAGCATATGGAGGAAATTCATGTGGTTACAAGCAGAACATGCAAACTCAACACTTAAGCCCCAGATGTCAGAACCAAACTTGGGTCAATGAAACTGTGAGGCAGCAGGAAAACCTACTAAGCCAGTGTGCTCATTCTAACTACTTCTGCCTTGTCAGTCAAATTCCCCAAAATGTTCAAACCAATGCTGAAATTATGCAATGTCAGATGGCATAACTCTGGCCCATAACCTCTCGAGGACATCAAAGGCCAATGTTTACTACCCTACCAACAGTAAAATTTTCACCAGGACCCCTATTTGTAAACTAGTGCTTGCCAACACAATGTTATGTGGACTCCTTAAGAAGCATTAGAAGACAACTTTGATTAATTAGACATTCAACTTAGCTTAATTATACATTCAAATATTAATCATCCTCTGGGCAGACATTTTGACCATACATAATCTCCATTATTGAAACGGCATCCAATGCTATTGGTTGGTTTATCAGCATTACAGATGAAAACTTTGACACTTAAACTCAAGGTACTATTGCAGAGAAAATATACATTTTACTAAGTAACATATATGACCTTAAAATTTTATCAAAAACAAAACAGAAATTTATTTTAGTCTTAAGGTTAAAAGTAATTTAGCCATCTTTATTTTCCAATGTTCATATTCTCAGTCCTTTTAATTGGATGGAAAGCATCCACATTTATGTAAATGAGTATCCACGCATACAGACACCATCTTAAACTCAAAGCTATTTGTTTCAGATCTTTTTCAGACATGTTATGCAATTTCAATGATCTATCAATAATTTTTTTTAATTATTGAATTGAATTGGTCAAGACACTTGCCTGGTAGGTGTTTTGGGAAGCACGATAAAGGTATAATCAAAGTCCAGGCAAGTATCCAACACAAAAGAAACCCAATCCACCAAGCACCGAGCCATCGAGGGTCACCAGGCTGTAAATCAATGCTACCAAATAAATAAAATATCATATTAGATCTTCTCAGTAGTGTCATAATTTTACCTCCTAGTACTGCACAAAGTCAATTTTTAAACAATTTTGTTTGTGTTAGCTTTCTCTCATGCTTCTGAGGGACTTGAACAACAGCAATTTCAACTTAATTTCAGAGGACTGCCTTCCCTTCCTGTCTTTTAAAATAAATTCACAATGATGACATCCAATATGAATGACTATGGCATATATTTTAATGCCAAAGCCCTTGTGTCAGCATCTTTTATTACAAACTGTTATGTTCATATTTATAAAAGCTCTAGTTTAAATAAGCATTACAGCCTCCAATTGCACTTCTGCTTTTCATCATCAGTTCCTCTGCTTTTATCATCTTCTTTCTTCTTTGGCTTGGCTTCGCAGATGAAGATTTATGGAGGGGTATGTCCACGTCTGCTGCAGGCTCGTTGGTGACTGACAAGTCCGATGCGGGACAGGCAGGCACGGTTGCAGCGGTTGAAAGGGAAAATTGGTTGGTTGGGGTTGGGTTTTTCCTCCTTTGTCTTTTGTCAGTGAGGTGGGCTCTGCGGTCTTCTTCAAAGGAGGTTGCTGCCCGCCGAACTGTGAAGCGCCAAGATATCAGCCCACTGGCGGTGGTCAATGTGGCAGGCACCAAGAGATTTCTTTAAGCAGTCCTTGTACCTCTTCTTTGGAGCACCTCTGTCTTGGTGGCCAGTGGAGAGCTCGCCATATAACACAATCTTGGGACGGCGATGGTCCTCCATTCTGGAGACGCGACCCACCCAGCACAGTTGGGTCTTCAGCAGCGTGGATTCGATGCTTGCGGACTCTGCTAGCTCGAGTACTTCGATGTTGGTGATGAAGTCACTCCAATGAATGTTGAGGATGGAGCGGAGACAGCGCTGATGGAAGCGTTCTAGGAGCCGTAGGTGATGCCGGTAGAGGACCCATGATCCGGAGCCGAACAGGAGCGTGGGTATGACAACAGCTCTGTACACGCTGATCTTTGTATGTTCCTTCAGGTGGTTGTTTTTCCAGACACTTTTGTGTAGTCTTCCAAAGGCGCTATTTGCCTTGGCGAGTCTGTTGTCTATCTCGTATGGTCACACCAATCCTCAAAATAATTTTGCTTCCACATTTCAACATCATATTTTGATATTTCACTGTAAATAAGATTATAAAATCAATATATTTTTCAGTTGATGAATACTTTTAGCCCACTAAAGGAAAAAGCAGACCTGTCTCAAGATCAGGAAATTAAATAGAACAAATGCAAGGGAGCATTCAGGAAATATTGATCACAATTATGATTAATTAGGGTTCTTTGTGGGAAAATAATGAGGAAATTAATTGTAAGGTCAGTTAATGACAGAGGGTCATTTTTAGAAAATCAAAATTAACCCAGATGAATTGAAATCTAGGGATTGGCAAGCTAAGCAGAAAATGAAAAATGGGCAGCAGTTAGTTGGAGGAATTAGTTAAGAGTGGTCTTGATGCACTCTAACAAGGAGCAAAGAAAAACATCAAAAGGTAGAGCTCTTAGTCCAATGAAGATGTAGAAATGAATATAAAACAAAACAAATATGATAAATGGCAGGCTCATAGTTCAATAAGGAATCTGGCTGAGTATTAAGAAAGACCAGAATAAAAACTCAAAAATGAAACTGAGGAACAAAGAGCATATGAGGAAAGAGTAAAAGGAGTAAACAGAAAATAATTTATAATTGCAAATAAAATAAGAGTCAGAATACAGGGATCATATTCCGGTTGGCTGCCAGTTGCTAGCAGTGTTCCACAGGGAGGTGTTGGGGCCACTTCTTTTTACATTGTACATTAATGATTTAGATTTTGAAATGAATGGCTTTGTGGCCAAGTTTGCAGATGATACAAAGGTGCAGGTAGTGTTGAGGAAACACGGAAGGCTGCAGAAGGACTTAGAAAATTTGAAGAATGGGGAGAGAAGTGGCAAACAAAATAATGTCAGAAAGTGTACTGTCATGCACTTTGGTAGAAGAAATAATCAGGGAGACTATTTTCTAAACGGGGAGAAAATTGAAAATTCCAAGATACAAAGAGATCTGGGAGACCTGACTCAAGATAGACTGAAGGTAAACTTGCAGGTTGAGTCAATGGTGAAGAATGCAAATGCAATGCTGGCATTCAATTCAAGAGGAATTGAATATAAGAGCAGGGATGTGTTGTAAAGGCCACTGGTGAAACCCAAGTTGGAGTTCTGTGAGTTTTTGGCTCCTCGTTTAAGCAAGGATATGGTGGCCTGAGAGAGAGTTCAGAGGAAGTTCACAAGGATGACTACAGGAATCAAAGGGCTACATCAAATGAGGAATGTTTAACGGCTCTTGGCTAATTCTTGTTGGAATTTAGGAGATGAGATGGGATTTCATTGAAACATTTCAAATGTTGAAAGGCATGGACAGAGTACATGCAGAAATGTTGTTTCACATGGTGGAGAGGCTCGGACAAGAGGGCAAAACCACTGGATTGAAAGGCGGCCACTTACAACAGATATGCGGAGGAATTTCTTTAGCCAGAGAGTGATGAATCTGTGGAATTTGTTATCACAGGTAGTTGTGGAGGCCAAGTCATTGGGTGTATTTAAAACAGAGACAATAGGTTCTTGATTAACCAGGGTGTCAAAGATTATGGGGAGAAGGTCAGGCAGTGGGGCTGAGTGAGAAAATGGATCAGCTCATGATTGAATGGCAGACTCTATGGGTTGAATAGTCCATTTCTGCTCCTATGGTCTTATAGTCATCAAAAGAGTGAGTCATTTTGGAAACAACGAATTTTCGACTGGCAGAGCGTTTGGCTGCCTAGAGATAACTGGGCATTTTACTTTCAGTAAGAGGAAGATGCAGGCCATGATAGCCACGATGAAAGAGGATAAACAATCTGCATGATTTTAAAAAAAATCTTTCCTCATTAACTCAGTTGATTTCTTCAATAAACAATGGATTGATGACTGTATTGCACTTGATATGGATTTTCAAACACATTGATGCCCAGGGGATGAAAGAGGAAGTAGCTGTTTTAAACTAAAGAAGGGATGAAGACAATAAAACTTGCTCTTCAGACTGGACCAAGTGTACAATTTCAACCATTGCTCATTTTGATTTATGAGAATAGCCTGGACTTGGGTTCACATGGCAGAATTTCAAAGTTAACATAAAACTCCAGAGAAAAGAATGAGCAGGTTTGTATTGAACACTGTGAGGCTCTGAGAAATACAATAGTCACAGGTGCTGGAAACTGGAACAAAAAGGAAGCTGGAGGGACTCAGTGGAGAGAAATGGCCAGTCAACTCTTTCGATTCCAAATCCTTTATCAAGACTGAGGTGGGAAGGGAAATAGAATAACAGGATACTGGAGAAACAACATTTTTTCTCATAAATCCCTCCTCCCTTAGCTGTTCCTCCATCTCTCTCACCTTCATTATAGCAAGGGGACAACAATGGAAGCATGGGATATGAACAGAAAGAATAATACAATGTGGGAATAGGAGGTACAGATTACCTGAAATTGGAAAATTCCATGATCATACCATTGGGTGCAGACTACCCAGTCGGAATATGAAGTGACTTTCCTCAACTTTGTGTTGGGTTGAGCAGACGGCCGAGGACAGACAGGTCAGTGTGGGAATGGAGTTGAAATGGCATGCAATTAGGAGCTCTGGATGGCTGTTGAGGATAGATTTCAAGTGATCTGCAAAATAGTTGTACAGTCTGCCCTTAGTCTTGCTGATGTACAGTTGGCATCAGTGCAAGCAGTGAATAGAGTAGACAAGGTTGAATGAGGTGCAAGTAAATCTTGGCCTCGTCTGCAATGGCTCTATCGGTCCTTGGAAGTTGGTGAGGGTGTATGAATGTGTCTTATCCCCTGCGATTGTGGGAGAAAGTGCCAGGGATTAGAGAAGGGTGGGTGGGGAGGGATGAATGGATCATGGAGTCATGGAGGGTCTGGTCAACTGCAGAAGATGGAAAGGGGAAACGAAAAGTGCAAGAAGGCAAATGAAAACCTGAGCTATATAATTTTGGCAGAGGACTAAAGCAGAGAAGTTGCATCAGACCTTATGGTTTAATAAACAGTGGTTAATACTAGATGAATTAGATTATCCAAATCAAAATGGGATACTTGAAAGAATGCAAAGATTATGCAGGTGTGATAGAAGATTTACTTAAAACCACAACATAAATCTGAAAAATCTTTCAGTCTCTTGTTTTCTTTAAGGCTTCAACCTCATTTTGTCACAGCCTTGAACAAGTTCTGACCAAGAGAAAAATTATAAACAGTCAATAATTTTTGTATATTCATGAGGCACTGCATGTTAGACATGTATAGAAATGAAAATAAAGGAAAATTATAAATAGTAAGATGCTTTCATTTGTACAACCAGCAATATGTTTTCTCCAAATGCAGAACAAAATTGGTCCATATTCATTTGCTTTTAAGGAAATGAAAATTGATTCTAATGAAACATGTCAGATATTGATGAGCATTTACAAAATAGATGTTGAAAGAGAATCCTCTTCTGTTTGAGAAGCTAGAAGCTAGTTCTAAAGGGCTAAGGTGAAGAGTTTTAGAACTCTCTATTCAGAGGGATAAGGATGCAATGCTGAGTATTTTAAAATGGCATGAAAGGTTTACGATCAAAGGAATTAAGGTTCACAAGGATCAGACAAGAAAGTGGTCTTAAGATAGAGATCCAGCAATGATCTTTAGATAGAGATCCAGCAATGATCTTTAGATAGAGGTCCAGCAGTGATCTTTAGATAGAGGTCCAGCAGTGATCTTTAGATAGAGGTCCAGCAGTGATCTTTAGATAGAGGTCCAGCAGTGATCTTTAGATAGAGGTCCAGCAGTGATCTTTAGATAGAGGTCCAGCAGTGATCTTTAGATAGAGGTCCAGCAATGATCTTTAGATAGAGGCCCAGCAATGATCTTTATGAATGGCAGAGAAGGCTCAGAAGCTTTTTAGCTTATTCTACAAGAATAACAGCAAATAAATTAAAACAACTTACTTGGAAACATCATTGACATCAATATAGATGTCCAGCATCTGACCACCTAAAACATATCCAATGGCTGGGCCTAGAACTGACATACCAGTTCCAATACCTGCAGGGTATCGTAACACATGATTATTTAATTAGATTTAAAGCTATAATATTAAAAAACATGATTGTAATTGTGCTTTCAGATACATGAATGCAAAGTCTATAATTCTTTTAATTATGTCCATTTGCCTCTATCACTCTTTTGTACTCTCATTGAAACCAATACACTTGCCTTAACCTTTTGTTAATATTCTTGTGGTGCACCTTGATGTGGTTTACTGTGTTAAAGCAGCTAACAAATGCAAATAAATGCTGTGGCAGTTATAATTGCAAATTCCCCTTTGATTGCTTGAAGGCAAACCTGTACATCTAAAGCTGAAACTTTTTGAATGCAAAATAAACCATTGTTGCTCAAAGTCACATGCAGATATGGAGAATAATTTTTAATCTGTTACATTGGCAAGAATATTTGTATTGAATCCTGAGAAATAACATGGACAATCTAACAAGATTCAAGCTCCAAACAAAATGATGGTAGCTGTGTGTTAAAATAAACATCCTATTTTTCAAATTTGCATTGTTCACACTTATTAACATGGCAATGTCTGAAAATATGGTTTATGCTATTTTGCTGTGAATATACAGTATCAAATCTATTCTATAGTCCTACAGTTTCCTTAAAAATCAGAGATCTTTGAAGTAAATATAACACAACACAAGCAGCCACATAAACATACCAACATAAAGGGAAGTTTTATCATTAGGAACACAGTCATCGATGTAGGCTGTCCCCAATGTGTACAAGGGGGTGCCTCCAACTCCATGTAACAATTGTCCCAGAAAAAACAGATAGAGAAAATTTGATGATTTAGTTGCAGAATTGCAGGCTTGGGTGGTGGAATTACCATTGGAAGGAACACAGATATCTGAAAGAAAAACATTGTGTGATTATCCTAATCTCAGAATCTTGCTTATCCTTGTTCATTTTCATGTGTTTCCCTAAATTTAATTTTTTTAAAATTATTTTTAAAATTAAATTAAAACTATTACATTTACATGTTTTTAAATGTAACTTTAGACATACAGCACAGTAACAGGCTATTTTGGCCCACGAGTCTGTGCCATCCAATTTATACCCAATTAACCTACACCCGAATGGTGGGAGGAAACTGGAGTCCCCACTCTTAACAACTGTAATGCCATTAGTTCATGATCTTAAACTCAGCAACACCTAAATTAAATGACAAAGAGCAATCAAGCAGAGACAACAGGATTTTTTCTTAATTTAGACATTCTGTATGGTAACAGGCCCTTTCGGCCCACGAGCTCGTGCCACCCAATAAATCTACAAACCCTGTATGCTTTTGAAAGGTGGAAGGAATCCGGTGCACCTGGAAGAAATCCATGAAGATATGGGAAAAACATACAAATTCCATTCAGACCGCAGGATTCGAACCCCAGTCCCAATCGCTGGTGCTGTAACAGCATTGTGTTAACCGCTGTGCCAATTTGTTGAAGAGATATGCAATTGTTTGTTCTGGTAACAAAGTTCAAGTTCATTAGTAGAGTGCACAACACCAAGGTGGCTTTCTAATTATGCTGTTGGGTAATACCTGATGCTTAATGTCTATGATTAAGCGCATTTGTGCTAGACATTCATGCTCAACTGGCCATAAATTCAGCTCATTTATTTAACACAGTGATTTTCAAACAGCTCCACCCCCCCCCACCGCCCCCAAACTCACATTCTACTTCAAGCATTCTCTGGTCTGTGATAGTAAGGGATTCCTTAAGGTGGGATGTGAGTGGGAAGGGAAGGTTTGAGAATCACTGCTCTAGACCCAATTGTTACTGAAATATTTTGCTTGAGAAAAATTGTCATTGGCCCATTTCCTTTGGAGTTACGAAACCGTGCACATAATGAGTCCATTAGGGACGATTAAAACAGAGGTTTACAAATTTTTTCTTTCCACTCCCATACCATCTTAAGCAATCCCTTATTAATCACAGGACACCTATGGCATAGGGAATACTTCAGGTGGAATGTGAGTTTAGGGGGCAGTTTGAAAATCACTGATTTTAACACATTGAATATTTTGATTAATTTTAGTAATCTATGGACACAGAGATTGACGCTAATAAATCTTGTAATTGACATAAACCTTGATTATTTACTGCAATTTTTTTTAACAGGCCGGTTCAGCTCACATGTCTGTGCTCCCCAATTAACTTACAACCCTCAGTGGAAGGAAATAAGAGCAACGGCGGAAACCCACACAGACACAGAGAAAATGTACAAACTCCTTACAGACAGTGTGGGATTTGGACCCCTGACCTGATCGGTGGCGCTGTAATAGTGTTGCGCTAACAGCTACGCCAACCCCGTTTCTTAATTCATGTGAAGAAAAATACAGTATGTTCAGGACTGGGAACAGTTAAAGGGGATTTACATCATTGGGGAATCTCAGGACTGGCACTCGGGAGCCCGATTAATAACTGAGAGGAAGGGGGTGGGAGTTGCACAAGAGATGGAACCTGGGAGGTGGGCACGAGGAATGAATGCCTGAGATGGTGGCGCTGAAAAAAAGTATGGGTTAGTTTGATGATTGTAACTTGTGGTGGGTGGGTTTGGAGATAGTGGAAAGGGTCAGAAATCTGAGATCAGATCACAACATTAGGTGGGGGAAAGGAGTGGCTGCAGGATGATCAGCCAGATGTTTGTCACTAGGCTATGCATCCACAGTAAAGTCAACAGAAGGTCAATGGGGTGAGCAAGTAAGTTACTGAAATTAAAGGGGAGCTAACCAGATAAGATTCCTCATTTTGCTGTGTGAGCTACTTCAGAAGGTCTCCCTTAAATAGCACCAATCAACTCAAGTTATTCTTGGAAAGTTCAATGATAACTGCTCTTCAGAACAATGTGGCATTATTTGTGGGACAACATAACAAAGGCGAACTTCCTCAGTGCTGCATTCAGAAATGAAAATAGTTAATGTCCTCAAAATCATTGCATTAGGTGTCCAAATTTCTTGGCCATCATGTTTCCATGTTTTAGGACATTAAAGACAAATATGTGAATCACAGTTCTTCAGTTAAATTTAGGTTTCCCCAAGAGAGCAGAAGGGGTCAAACTTAGAAATCTGTAGCAGTGTCGGGACTTTCTAATGGTTCAAGATACTATCATGATGTTCAAGAGGGCATGTTCAAGATCAATTTCCTTAACAATGAGACGGATTAATGTGCAGAAGGGAATATATTCACTTATTATAAATAATCTCAATAGCTATACAATAGTTTGTGCCAATTATCAAAACATTAATGCTGACAATTCCAAGCTTCTTGCAAACTCATTTACTTATGAAATAGATAAAAGTACCACCTTGTGCACAGTTAAAAGCATTTTTTTGTCCCTTTCAAAGGTCAGTTACTGACTATGCATTTAAAATGCAATTACTCTTCCTACTTATCTCAAGTTTAAGATAACACTCAATGATAACTACTCGTTTTGGCACGGAACTATTCATAAGCATATTACTTGTTGTTTGTGGCAAAATTATACCTTGTCATCAATGCATCAATTTTTTTTACAATCCAACTATAGCTCCTCAAGATTTTCAATTAACCAATTAAGTTTGAGTAATTAGAAGATTGGCAGATTTTACGTCAAAGAACCTAGACATAAATGTAACAATATTTACATTGCCTTGCCATTTTCAACTCCAATTCATGTTTTTACAGAAATAAGCCATTTTTATGCAGTAAATATAATGTAAGATTTTAGAACATTTTGAACCATAATCACTGAGGTGCTCTTCTTACTGTTTGCAGTTTATTTTAAAATTTTAACGTTATAATAAAATACAAAACAGTTTTCAATTAATCAGCTTATTGAAATTTATTGCTGGCATGGTTGTTTACCTGCATCAAGACAAAAGCTTCTAATACGACAGAGCCTTTTTTAAAAATCTTAGATCCAATGATTAATCAGATTATTTCCAAAGTAATTTTTGAAATTTATCTGCTCATGAAGTGGCCCAGACTTTGGTGTTAGCAATGAATAAACAAACACTGGTTAACCACGACAGTTACACTTGCTCAACATACACTCAATTGGCTTTTGCACGAGTTTGAGGGAATCAGAAATCCTCAATGAAATACCAAGGATTGGTGAAAACAGGCAAATCAACCATTGCCTAGATCTTGTACAGGCATGTATGGCCAAGTCAATTGTGACAGAAAGCAGATGGTGGGTTGCCAAGATGAAATTTTAATTGCATAATTAGGCGATAGAATAGAATGAGCAGTTATCACTTCCATATTTCACTGACACTTACTTGAAAAAAAATGGTTTACATGGAACAAAAAAATGTATCACTGTAGTGATCGCTGAAATAACGAGAATGTAGTTGTACTCAAGAATACTTTATTTGGACCTGTAGGCCTGACTTTATATGCACTTCCATTTCCACCTTTGCCGGCAGAAATGATGTCACTGCCAAATACAAAGGGTTCTTCCCGCACGCGGGCTTTCTCTCCTTGATGAAGGGAGCTGGCCTCTTTGCCGACGTGCGACCACCAATTTGGGAGCCAGTTCATGTGCATAGTGAATGGGGCGCCACATGACACCATTTCCCCCCCATCCCCAGAACCGGCAATGCTTTCCCCCCCCCTCAAACCCAAAGTCTGGATCGATTTCTGTTTAGGCAGTCTGCCCCTAGGACTTCCACTGATTGGGCCCAAGTCTACATGGGCCAGTTTCAGTCGTCCCCCTAATGTCCAAAACAAATGTGGACCCCATTGTTCTTAAGCATCTTAAACGGCCCGTCGTACAGTCTCTGCAATGGTGCCCAATACATTCCTCTTCTTACAAAACAAAATTACAGATCTGCAGGTCTTTGGGCACACAGGTCTGGGTCCGTCCATGCTGTTACATCAATGTGGGGGCCAGGGTACCAAGCCTCTCATGTAGTCTGTCCACGCCCATTGCAGGTTCTTCCTTTTGCCCCCGTGGGGCTGGGACGAACTCGCTGGGGACAACCAGGGGTGTTCCGTAAACCAACTCGGCTGACAAGGTGTCCAGATCTTCCTTGGGTGCTGCGCAGATTCCTAGTAGGACCCAGGGAAGTTTGTCTACCCAGTCAGGCCCCTTCAGGCAAGCCATGAATGCTGACTTCAGGTGCCTGTGGAAAAGCTCTACTATCCCGTTTGACCGTGGGTGGTATGCAGTCGTGTTGTGTAAGTGCACTCCCCAAAGTCTGGAGGTGAATTGAGCACCTCTGTCAAAGGTTATATAGGCCAGTAGTCCGAAACGTGCCACCCAGGTCACGATCAGTGCTCAGGCGCAGGAGTGACTGGTTGTGTGGGTCCGTAGGGCTGCTTCTGGCCTTCTCGTGAGGCGATCCACTATGGTGGAGGTACTGTGCTCCTCATGACACTGGCGGGGGCCCCACAAAATCTACATGGATGTGGTAGAACCTTTGGTGGATGGGTGCAAACTGCTGCGGTGGGGCTTTGGTGTGCTGCTGTACCTTGGTTGCTTGGCACTGCATGCATGTTTTTGCCCATCTGTTGACTTGTTTCCTGAGCCTGTGCACACAAATCTGTTGGCGACCATCCGGATGTTTGCCCTGACAGACAGGTATGTCACTCCGTGCATGGAGTTGAAAACTCGCTGTCTCCATGGTGCCGGGATGATGGGGCATAGCTGACCAGTAGCGACGTTGCACAGGAGGGTATTCCCGCCGGGGCCTACTGGTATGTCTTGTAGTTGTAAACCTGAGACTGTGGTCCTGTAGCTGGACATTTCATTGTCCGCCTGATGTGCTTCTGCCAGTGCTGCAAAGTCCACCCCTTGGGACACGGCCTGGAGGGTCAGCCCAAAAGGTGCATCTGTCATGACGTTGTCCTTCCCCGAGACATGTTTGATGGTTGTTGGGTATTTGGAGATGTAGGACAGATGTTGCTGCTGGTGTGCTGACAAGGAATCAGACCTCTTCATGAATGCGAAAGTCAACAGCTTGTGATCTGTAAAAGCAGTGAATAGCCTGCCCTCTAAGAAATATCCTAAATGTCGGATGGCCAGGTACAGCACCAATAACTCTCGGTCGAAGGTACTGTACTTAAGCTTGGGCGGCCTTAGGTGTCTGCTGAAGAATGCTAAGGGTTTCCAAAGCCCTTCAATCAACTGTTCCAACACTCCACCGACTGCAATGTTAGAGGCGTCCACTATGAGGGAGGTCGGAACGACTGTCCTGGGATAGTCAGCAGTGCGGCGTCCACTAGGGCTTCCTTTACTTGTACGAAAGGGACTGCGGAAGCGTCATCCCAAGTGATGTCTGTGGCTCTGCCCGACATCAGATCAAATGAACCGATGATAGAAATTCACCATGCCTATGAACTCCTGCAGGCCCTCGACTGTATTGGGCCTGGCAAATTGTCAGATGGTGCCTACTTTAGTGGACAGTGGCGTCACGCTATCTTTGGTATTCTTGTGGCCCAGGAAATCAATGGCTTCGAGTCCAAACCAGCATTTGACCAGGTTGATCGTGAGGCTGAACTCGCTCAGACGGGTGTAGAGTTTGCAGAGGTGGGATAAATATTCCTGGCAACTGCTGCTAGCTATCAGGACATCATCCAGATAGATGAACACAAAGTCCAGGTCATGGCCCACTGCATCCATTAGCCGCTGGAATGTCTGTGCGACATTCTTGAAGCTGAACAAAATGCAGAGGAAATCAAACAATTGAATGGGATGATGATGGCTGTCTTGGGGATGTATTCGGAGTGTATCAGGATTTGAAGGTATCCCTGGATAAGGTCTACTCTGGAAAAAAATGCTTGTCCCATACTGGTTCACTGCAAAGTCCTGTATGTATGGCACATGGGAGTGGTCCGGAGTTGTGGCCTCGTTTAGCCAGTGGTAGTCCCCACATGGTTTCCAGCCCCCAGCTCCTTTAGGTACCATGTGCAGGGGGGAAGGCCCATGGGCTGTTGGATTGCCGTTTGATCCCTAATTCCTACATCCTCTTGAATTCCTCCTCCGTTGAGTGGAGCTTGTCGGGGGGAAGTCTCCATGCTTTGGTCTGGAGTGGAGGTCCGTGTCAATATGTGATGTGGAACTCCACGCTTGGGCATGGTTGACGTGAACTGCGGGGTAAGCACCGATGGGAATTCCGCAAGAAACCTGGTGAACTCATCCTCTGAGAGTGTGATGGAGCCCACATGTGTGGCTGGTAACCTGGTTTCACCCAAAGAGCACGTCTGGAATGTCTTAGCGTAGATTAACCAGCAGGCTATGCTCACAGAAAGTCTGACCCCAGGAAAGCTTGGACCACGGAAGCCAGTGTGAAGTCCCATATGAATTTGCTATTGTCAAACTGCAGCTGAAATGTGCAGGTTCCATAGGTCAGTATCACGTTGCTGTTGGCTGCCCTCAGAGTGGGTCCGGTCTTCCTGCCGATGGAGTCGTGCCCCATCGGAGCCAGGACACTGATCTCCACTCCTGCATCGACCAGAAAGCGGCATCCAGACTGTTTGTCCCAGATGTATAGGAGGCTTGCCTTGATATCCATCAGCAGCAGCTGGCCCCAGTGCTTCCTGGGAACATGCACGGCAGGCTTTTGTGCCCCACTGCTGGTGGTAGAAATATCACTGCTCATTTGTTTGTGAGCGCGCTGTTGCTGGGCCTGATCTGGCCTGTTGCTGCTTGTGGGGCCTAGTAACTTGCCCAATGGCCGCCATGCTCTCCTTCTTGGCCTTCCACAGCATTTCTGCCTGGCCACCATCTTCTGGGGGGGTCACTGAAATCGGCATCAGACAGTAGTAGGCGTATGTCCTTGGGTAGCTGCTCCAAGACACCTGCTCAAACGTGACGCAGGAAGTGCGTCTTTCAGCCAGAGTCAGCATCTCGTACATCAACGCTGACGGGGAACTGTCCCCCAAACCATCCAAATGGAGCAGGCATGTGCACCATGAGAGGCCAAAAGACCTTAAGAGCAGCTCTTAAAATGCAGCATATTTGCCCTCTTCTGGAGGTGATTGTATAAAGTCTAAGACTCATCTTGCCATCCGTCTCCTGGTCCCTGGAGCTTACTACATAATAGTAGCTCGTCGAGACTGAGGTTACTTGCTTGATTTGAAACTGGGCTTCAGCTCGGTTGAACCACATGCGTGACCGCGACGTCCAGAAGGTTGGTACTTTCAACGCGACTGCGTGCATGATTGAGTCAGTCATCATGTGTCCAAATAGCATCTGGACCATCAGGGTCACCAATTGTAGCGGCGTACTACACACAGCACTGAAATAACAACATCAAACACATTCAGAGTCGCACTCAAGAATACTTTATTTGCAAGCCCGCCCTTTTACGCACTTCCGTTTCTGCTGTTGTTGGTGGAAATGACATCACCGTTGAATAAAAAGGGTTCTTTCCGTGCGCAGGCTTTCTCTCCTCAAAGAAGGAAACCCCACATCATTTTGGAAGCCAGTTCACATGCATAGTGAACCACATCATTCAAGATTTCTTGGTGGGTTTTTGTGATCTGTTTCATTCTTGCCTTAGCAATCCTTCATCCTCCTATTCAAGTCTGTGTCCAGTCAAATCACTTCCAATTGCTTCAACATGCATTCACAATTGCATGTTGCAACAGTGCATTTCCCCTCTCTGAAGCCACTGTTGTGCAGCAGTGTATTCCATACACATATGAACAGGTGTATAGAACTCATAATACTCTTTGACATTATATGCCAAGTGTTAAACTCATTTTGTATGTTAATTTCAGCTTCAAATTACACATATTAAAAGAACATTTCTTTCAAAAATAATTTCTAGTTCTATGCATCTTCTTAACTATTCAGAATAAAGGATACTTAAACAATACTCACAGAGTCTGAAAATTGAAGTGAAAATTAGAAAACAATTCAATGCCCGGTTGGGCAGACGCAAAGAAAGATTACATTAATACAAGAATAAAAGAATAGGAAGCAGAAGTGGAACAAAAACAAAGGTGGAGAAACTCAGCAGGTCAAATAGTGCACTTTATATATCACAGATAAGGAATCATAACCAATATCTCGGGCTTGAGACCTATATCAAGGTATGAAAAAAAATGTAGGCAGGCACCTAAACAGAGTGATGGGGAGAGGGGCTGGGGGAAAAGCACGTGTAATGATAGTGATCATGTTCGCATGGCCATTAATAAGGCCTTAATTATAGTTCCCGTTTGATTAGACTTGGCTGCCAGCAGGTTCTGACACAGAAGAGAGAGTATGTAAGATCTGTAATGGAGGCTTGAAGCCTCATGGCCTGCCTCATGGTGTGATTTACAACAACTTTAAAGTAAAGAACTTTTTCCTTCATCCATGTGTTGTCTAAGAACTCACACACATGAATACAAGAATTCTCTAACCAGGGAAGTGGTTGAGGCTGCCTCATTAAACATATTTAAAATTCGGTTAGATAAATTTTTACATGATAGAGGAATTAGGGGATATGGAGTTAGGTCATAAATTAGATCAGCCATGATCGTATTGAATGGCGGAGCAGGCTTGATGGGCCATTTTTGGCCTACTCCTGTTCCTACTTCCTATGTTCCTATGTTCCTATGAAACATGGTGAGATGAAGGAAATTAAAAGGAAATACTTTAAAATGTAAAACCTTGTCAGCAACTGATCAGTGAAGAGAAGCTAACAGTGAAAAATGGAAGGATTACACCCACCAGCGAAATTTCAGCTGACAGATAATGTGGCTGAAAATGGAAAAGATTTTAACAGCATTTTGGATTGTATTTAGTGGCAGTTGGAGCTGACGAGAAAAGTGATAAAGTGCAAGTGTCATTTTTCTTACATGTCGTGGGTGATCAAGAACTGGAGGCATATAATAACTTGACATTTGCTGCTGAAGGAGACAAAATTAAATTGGCAAAAATAATGGAACAGTTTAAGGTATACTGCATACCTAAACGTAATGTGATGTTTGACATGCACAGATTTTTCACATGTATACAGAAAAATGGAAGAAAGTATTGATCAGTATATGACTGAATTGAGAAACAGAAGCAAAATATGTGAATTTGGTGGACTGATCAACTCACTGATAAAAGATAGACTTATGTATGGTATTCCAGATAATAGTCTAAGGGAAAGACTGCTAAGAGAGCAAAATCTAGACCTGTAAAAAGCCATAGCACTCTGTAGGGCTACAGAAACTGTAAAATCGCAGGCAAAAGAGCTGTTCAGTGAAACTAGCTGCAACATAGATGCAGTGAGCAAGAACAGACATAAACCGACAAAAAGCACACCAAAGTAGAAATAGAAGCGTGGCCAGTGCACAAAAATGAAAGGGACAATCGAAGGCCATGATTTTAAGAAGATTAGACCCAGACCAAAGATGTATGGAAAAAAAGTGAAGGTGACAGGATATTCAGGTACTGATATACCAGTGCAAGGAGAATGCATGGTCAAAGTGAAACACAAGGACAAAGAGCACATGCTAACATTCATTGTGGTACCAAAGGATGTACAGGCCATTCTAAGTTTAACAGTCTGTTAGAAACTGAACCTGGTAAAAAGAGTCCTCATTGGGGAAAGCAAAGGAGAGACAGTCTATGATGAACTCATGAAAGAGAACAATGACCTATTTCAGGGTCTTGGCTGCCTTCCAGGAGAACACAAGATCAGAGTGGATAAACGTATGCCACCGATAATACATCCATGGAGAAAAGTTCAATTTGCACTTCAAAACCAACTCGAGTTGGACAGGATGGAAAACCTGAACATGATTTAGAAGATAGATGAGTCAACAGAGTGGTGAGTTCACTCATTGTTATGGACAAAAAGAATGGAAAGCGTAGAATTTGCCTTGATCCAAGAGATCTAAACAAAGCAATAAAAAGAGAACACTTTAAGCTTCCGACACATGAAGAAATCATGTCACAATTTGCAAAGCAAAGTTTTTCAGCAAGTTAGATGCATAATACGGATTTTAGCAGTTAAAATTGGATGAAGCAAGTTCAAGACTGTGCACACTCAATAGCCCATTTGGCAGATACAGATTCCTAAGGTGACCATTGGGAACTGCCTCAGCTCCTGAAGTGGATCACAAAACTATCCATATGGTCTATGAGTACCTGGACGGAGTTGATAGCTCAATGGATGACATCATAGTATGGGGAACCATGAGAATGGAACATGATGAGAGACTAAGGAAAGCAACAAGGAAAGCAAACCTGAAGCTGAATAGAGAGAAATGCCAGCTCGGGGTGACACAACTAACATTCGTAGGAGATATTGGCAGTGAGGGCATCAGACCAGATCCCAGAAAGATGTTCGCTATTGGGAACATGCCAAGGGCACAATGAAAAAAGGACATACAGAGATTTAATGGAATGGTCAACTATATGGGTAAATTTATATCCAACCTCTCAAAAAAGACGGCTCCATTGAGAAGACGAACAGAAAAGAACATGAATGGGACTGGAATCATCAGCATGAACAATCATGAAGCAAACTGAGACCCAGCGAGACCCATCAAGATATCATCAGACACTTCACATAGTTGGCTTGGTGCAGTTCTTCTGCAAAAATATGACGACTGGCAACCGATTGCATATGCATCATGCTCAATGGGAGACACGATATGCTCAAATTGAAAAGGAATTGCTCAGCATCACATACGCCTGTGACAGGTTTCATCAGTTTGTGTCAGGACAACCAATCAATGTAGAGAATGACCATAAGTCCTTGATTGCATTGTTACAAAACCCATTAAATGAATGTCTACTAAGAATACAAAGAATGATGATTAGGCTGCAATGCTATACACTGAATGTGGCATACACTCCGGGTAAGCTAATGTACACTGCCAACACATTGTATAGAGCTGTTGACATGTGAGAGCCCGCAAACACCAAAATGGATGAAGACATGGATGCCTTCATAGACGTGATCACAAGTGGACTGCCCATTATCAGATGCAAAAATGGAGCTCATAAAGTTAGAGACAAACAAAGATGAAACACTGAGACAACTGAGAAAAAACATCTTGGATGGATAGCCCAACATGAAGCAGGACTACTCATGTGATGTTGCAGAGTACTGGAACTGCATGGTGAAACTATCAGTTGTTGAAGACATCACCTACAAAGGAAGTAAAATCCTTATCCCAAAGAGTCTGAGAAGAGATGCAAGAAAGGATCCATGGAAGGCATCTCGGAATTGAAAAGTGTAAGAAAAGAGCATGAGAGGTAATGTACTAGCCAAGAATCAACAATGATATAACAAATGAATGTCAAACTGTCCAAAGTGCCAGAAATATCAAGGAAGCAATCGTAAAGAATCACTAAAGCCACACCCAGCACCATACAGAACTTACCAGAAGGTAGGCACTGACCTATTCAAATGTCAAGGGAAGAACTCTCTTGTAGTCACAGACTATTACTCCCTGTATCCAGAGGTGTGTAGACTTAACACCACCACTGCAGATGCTGTAATAACAGGTATGAAAACCATATTCTCCAGACATGGCATGGCAAGCAAGGTCTTCACAGACAATGGACCCCAGTTTTGCAATTTAAAGTTCCGAGAGTTTCCCAGAGTGGGACTTTGTACACACCACGTCAAGCCACCGTTATCCACAGTCCAATGGTCTAGTGGAAAAATCAGTACAGACACTGAAAAGACTGACGTACAAGGCACAAGACAATGGAATGGACTTCTACCAGAGCCGCACAACACCGCTCGAGTGTGGTATGTCACCAGCACAACTCCTTATGGGACGTAGGCTAAGATCAAACCTACCCATTCAGGAGAACCTCTTAAAAACAAAATAGGGGGAGAAAGTGAGGATGTTCAAAGAACAACAGAAAGAAAAACAAAAGTATTACTTTGACAGAGGAACAAAAAAAACCTACTGGAACTCTATGCTGGTGACCAAATAAGGCTAAAAGACAAAACAAACTCATGGACTCAGAAAGGAACTGTCCTTAGTGAAGTCCAACCAAGATCATACACCATTCAGACAGATGAAGGTGCTGTTCTGCGAAGAAATCGTTGAGGTCTTCTAATGGGACCAGCCACAGTAGATGGAAAGACGGATACTTTTGAATAACCTGAATACACATCTGAGAAGACATTGTCTGAGGCAACAATTCAGATTCAAGGGCAATCAATCAGAAGATTGTCAAGACACATGAATCTTCCTAAGAGACTCAATGAGCAAATTTAAAGACTCCTGTTATGGAATGAAGTAGTGCTATCTTATTCACTCTTCAAGTTTTAGTGTATGTAAATATAAACACACAAAGAAAGTTTAAAAAATCTTAACAATGTTGATAATAATGAAAATGTAAGTTCCTGGTATTAGAGTTAAAATTGCGGTGTTATAAAAAGAAAACACGTTAGTTAAAAGTAAGCTACTTTTGTTTTAAGAAAGGGAGATGTAATGATAGTGATTATGTTTGCATGGCCACTGGTAAAGCCTTGATTATAGTTCCTGCTTGATTAGACTTGGCTACTTGCAGGGGCTGACACAGAGCAAGAGATAGTATGTAAGATAGGTAATGGAGGCCTCCAGCCTCATGGCAAGCCTCATGGCATGCCTCACAGTGCTGTTTACAACAACTTTAAAGTAAAGAGCCTTTTCCTTCATCACTTTCCTGTACTTGTCTTAATTCCCAAAACATCCAATTATCTACTGACATGTCAGCCAGGAGAAAAAAAAACCAAATTACATTTGACATCTTTTTAAAATCTGCAACAGCCATTAAAATGTAATGAGACCCGATGTGTCTAAACATACATTTTCATTGGTAGAGAAGGATTTGTCTTCATGTGGGTTTTTAAAAAAAAATCAATTGCACATGATTAGACAAATGTAATAGTTATCTATCAGGTCATCTTTGCAATTTCACTGTCAATGTTGAATCACGTCATGTTTATCGAGGCTTTGATGGAGCAGACCATATCAGACCTCCAACTCACCAATTTCCATGCTTAAATGCACATATGCTGTCATGAGAAACTGCAAGCTAATTTACTGTTCAATTGTGCCAATAATCTTACTTTCCATTCAATTCCAAATCTAGGGAACCCCCGTTCAGACTTAGGACAGGTTATTTCATGTAACTCAGTGCTATTCAAGAAATTAGATTCACCCATTGAATCATCAGACTTGAACAATTGTAATTAGCATTATCTACATCTCAAAAAGGGTACAAAAAAATTTAAAAAGAAATGAGCTTATTATGTCTTGATCACAGGTTAGCTAACTTTGTTTTACTTTTTGACAAGTTTGAAATTTTATTATTTTACTTAAACTACTGTTATTTTAAGAGAGTGAACAAGGTGATATTTCTCAAAACAAAATATACAAACAGACCTCTTATTTGAACACCATAATTATACAGGCCGCTACTGAAATGCGGAAGAGCAAACACAAGAGATCCCAATCCAAGCATAAAAGCTGAAAAGGCCAGCCATCGGGGTTTGTGTCCCTTTTGTCCACAGTAAGAGACAAAGAGAGATAAGAGGCAGAATGAGATGTCATATCCAGTAGAAATCAATCCTGCCAAGAAACTGGTCAAGTTGTATCGCTTTTCAATTGTGCTGAGGTTGACGTTCACCAGACCATTCACCAAAACACCTGGAACAAAAAGAATATTAATATTTTAAAGATAGAAAAACAGTGAATATATCCTATTACATGCTCCCATTTTCATTTGAGTGGGACTGCCACTTTAAGAGAACAAATCAGGTGGCAAGCTCTTCAGCCCCTGGAGATTGACTGTGGATTGACAGGCTGAGTACCCAAATTTGACACTTCTGAGAAGAGAGGAAGTGCCTGGAGGCACAGATGCAGAGACCACGTAACCAACATGCAAGGGTGCAGTGTTTGCTCAGGGGTCATTCTATGGAAGCAGCCCTTTGGAGGAGAGCTCTTGGAAATGGCCTGATTTCTCCATGTTATAGGGAAGCGAGTATGCCTCACCATGACCAAAAGTGAAGGTCACTTGGAACAGCTGACCATGAAAGGGGTTTGGAAGCAGAAGAAATACTGCATTTCGGCTGACCCATGGAAAAGGTTCTGGAAGCTTTGTGAGAATCTCTTGCTTTGTGTTCCCTACACAAAGGGAAAGTGAGCTTTGATTGCCACTCACCTAAAAAGGGCATTTCTCTGAAAGAACCTCGAAAAGGATTTTGTGAGTTTATAAGCAGTCTGTTATCTACTTCATGAATTTCTTTGCATCCATTTAAAGCCTGCATGTCAACATTGGATTTTCTGAGACTGAACTTTGAATGGTCTTTCCAGAATTATGCCTCAGGTATAGTGACTTGGGGTATTCTACACATAAGTATATTTGTGGATAGTTGCTGGTTAAGTAGATAAACTTAGATAAATTAGATAAGGTACTTAATAATAAAATATTATTTTAAATATAACACTCTCCGGGCTAATTTATATTGCTGCTGACTGGGTAAGTAACAACCCCAACAAACCTCAGTGCAAATTTTCTCAGCAAGTCACTATGGTTCAGTAATGTTGAGTATTTTGCTATTCCTTCACCTCTTTTTAGAAAAAAATCCTGAATTCCTTACAAAAAATCTTCATGATAGCATCATCAATGGAATAACAAGAAGGCAGGCAACTCTCTGCCTCTTCAGTCACTCAGGAGGGCTAACCTATCAATTATCATAAAATATAGAACATGAAATAACAGATTGCTTACCAGTGATATCAATAACAATGGTTGTTCAACAAAGCAATTATTCCTCGGCTCAAAATTCTAACTTAATAAATTCAAGACTCAATTTGTATGTCATTCCCATTATTGACCATGAAACACTACAGCACAATCTAGGCCATTCAGCCTACAGTGTTGAGCCAATCTGCATCAATCTAGTCCACAATAATCTAAATTTTCCCTGCCTCACACTCATAACTCTCTCTCTTACATCCATGTACCTATCCATGAGGTTTTTTTTTAATCTCCCTGTTGTACCAGCCTTCACCACCAACCCTACAATGCATTCCAGGCCCCCATCACTCTGAGTAAAAATTAAAAATTACATCTGACATCTCCCCCAAATTTTCCTCCACTCACCTTAAACTGATGTCCTCTGGTATTTACTTTTGCCATCCAAAGAAAAAGGGTTCTGGCTGTTCATATCTAAGCCCCTTGAATTGAATTAGATTGTTTGTTGCAATGAGATATAGTGAAAAGCATTGTTTTGCATACTATCCAGGCAAGTTAACCTATATGCATGGACAGGAGGGTGCAATAATAATTTTTAAAAAATGTGTTGTTACAGTAAGTCAAAGAGTGCAGGGTAAACTGTTACAAAGAATAGGTGCAGGGTATATTAAAGACTACAGTGAAAACTGTGCAAGGGCATTTTAAAAAAAAACAATGCAAAACCCATTTAAGAGTCTGATAGCAATATGAGAAAAACTGTCCTTGAATTTGGAGGTTCATGTTTTCAAACTCATGAATCTTTTATCCTACATAAGGGAGGAGAAGAGATTCATATATGTGAATTATTCAACTTTTATTAATGTTGGAGCAGACTGGGACCCATCAAAAGCAAATCCCATCATTTACCTTTCATCCTCTGACCTCTTCTCAACATGAAATCAAAACTACCACTGGCATCTTCCAAACTTAACAACAAAGTCAACTTGGCCCAGATTTCCCTGATGCTAGCTCCTCACCATTATCTACCCCCAATCTCAAACCTCCTCCCTATTACCAACTCCCTCACTACCCAATCTTGAACTCCCTGGGCATACCCACTCTGGTGACAATTGACAAACAGACCTCCCAAACAAATCATCAGGGGAGATCTCCACCACTCTCTTATCAGCCAGACTCACCATATAGAGACTCTAACTAGTTTTCAATGCAATGCCCACACCAAGCCCTCACCCTGCTCACCTTGGTCCAGCGGTTTCTGCAGACACTGACCGTCCATCTCTTCTGCCCATGTCAGCTCTCCACAGTATCATTTCTTTTTTCTGGGCTTTAACTCCTTTCCAATGAAGCCTATTTTATTTCCTGCCTGCATTGCAGCTTAGTGTTTAAGACTTAGCCTCTGGTGCCATATTCCCCTTGAAGATCTGAGCAATGGAGCACCATCTTTGAACTCAGAGAACTACTTGACAATAATGTGCTTGTGAAAATTTAGAGCCTCTGATAGATAGCCTTCTGTCTCCTGGTTTTGGACTGAGCCTCATCCTCAGTCTCTGTTATGGACACTATTCCGTAGCACTCGAAAACGTGGGTCTTTGTGAATACGTTGTTCACATAAGTGCACCATGCACCCTCCACTCTGTGTGAAAACCTGCCATTTAAATCTTTACCCTCTCAACTTAAACCTATGACCTCTAGTTTTAAATTTCCCTCCCTGGGAGAAAGACTGTGACCGTCCACTTTATCTCCCCCTTGTGATTTTATAAACCAGGGATGACCAAACTTGCTTAATGTAAGAGCCACAAACAATAGAGCTCAGATGCTTGAGAGCAGCAGGACATACATTTTTATTGTTACTAAAATGTTATATAAATTTAAAGAAATGCATATTAAATGCAATAATATTTATTCATGCATGCAGTTTTTAAACTGTTAATTTTTATTAGTTTCAGTCATCACAAAGACACAAATAGGTAAAAAAAAAGTTTTCACAGACACTTTAAATAAGATTTCTATCTGAAGTGTACCAGCTAGGTTTGCACAGTTCAACGTCTGCATTTATACAGGTACACAATCCTTTATCCAGACATCTAAAATCTGGAAAGTTCCAAAATCCAGCAAGTGGGGAGAGAGAGACGGCAGTGCGAGTCGGGCAGGCGAGAAAGCAGCAGCGCGAGTCAGGTAGGCAAGGGTGGGGGGGCGGGGGCGGGGGTCGAAATTTCTAGAATATTTGAATTTTCCATGAGCTGCACATTAAAGGTCAAAGAGTTGCAAACTTTCCACAAGGTCACCCATCAGCCTCCTTTGCAGCAAGGAAAACAGTCCCAGCCTATCCAATTTCTCCTTACAATTTAAGCCTTCCTGTCCCAGCAACATCTTTGTACTTTTTGTTTTGCACCATCTTAATCACAACCCTCCTAGAGCATAGTACCAAGAATTAGACATAACATTCCAAATATGACATTTTAGTGTGCGTGCTGCTCAAAGTGTGGAGTATGAACAACACATACACATGGTTGTCGAAATCAAAGACTGATCTATTGCACTGCCTGTTCTTTATATTCACTCCCTACCTCTGATGATAGAGTGACATCATCATCACAGCGCCGGCCTTTGACTGGCCGGCGTTCCCGCCGTTATCCACTGTTTCCCACTGCACGGGAGGTCACCCAGGACGATGGCTATTTTGTGAGCCAGGTCACGACGAGGTTCACGGGCCACTACATCGTCACCATTATCTTGAATAGTGATGACAGGATATCCCAACTCAAATATTCAGTCTTGGCAAGCATCCCTAAAATGCTCTTCACTGCTCTGTCTAACTTTGTGGCTATTTTCAAGGAACTATGTGCTTGTACCTTGAGGGACTGGCTGATTTAAGTCCTCCCTGGTTCAACTTATCAAAATGCAACACCTCACATTTGTCTGAGTTAAATAATTTACCAATAGGTAAATCATTGGAAGGAGTTCTGAGAGATAGGAATATATAGGTATTTGTACAATTAAGGGCTGATTAAGGACAGTCAGTGTGGCTTTGGGCATGGTAGGTCATAGAATCTTGTAGAGTTTTTCAAGGAGGTTACCAAAAAGGTGGATGAAAGAAACACTGTGGATGTCGTCGACATGGACTTTAGTAAAGCCTCCACATGGGAGGTTAGATCAGAAGGTTATGACACTAAGTATCCATGGAGAGTTTGTAAACTGAATTCATAATTGGCTGTGTGGGAGAAAACAAGGAAGTGATAGTGGATGGCTACTTCTCAGACTGGAGGCCTGTGACTAGTGGTGTGCCTCAGGGATCTGTGTTGGGAACATTGTTGTTTGTTGTCTATATCAATGATTTGGATGATAATGTGGGAAAATGGATCAAGTTTGCTGATGGCACAAAGACAGGAGGTGTTGTGGACAGAGAGGAAGATTTTCAAAGCTTGCCAAGAGATCTAAACTAACTGGGAGAATGGGCCAAAAAAATTGCCGATTGAGTTTAATACAGGCAAGTGTGAGGTGATCCATTTTGGAAGGACAAATCAAGGTAGGGGACATACACAGCAAATAGTATGGCACTGAGGAGTGCGGTGGAGCAGAGAGATCAAGGAATACAGATACATTGATCCCTGAAGGTGGCATTGCAGGTGGACAGGGTTGTAAAGAATGCTTTTGGCATCTTAGCCTTTATAAATCAAAGTATTGGGTATAGAAGTTGGGATCTTATGTGGAAGTTGCTTAAGACATAGATGAGCCAAATTTGGAATATTGTATGCAGTTCTGGTCACCTAACTACAGGAAGGATATCAATAAGATTGAAAAAATGCAGAGATTTACTAGGATGTTGCTAGATGTTGAGTTACAGGGAAAGATTAAACAGGTTAGAACTTTATTCACTGGAGTGGAGGATGAAGAAAGAATTCAGGGAGATTTGTTAGAGGTTTACAGGATTTTGAGGGGTAAAGACAGAGTAGATGAGAGTAGGCTTTTTCCACAGATTGGGGGAGATAAATACGCGAGGTCATCGTTTTAAGATGAAAGGGGAAAGGTTCAGGGGAACAATTGGACAAAGTTCTTCACTCAGAGAGCGGTGGGAGTGTGGAATGAGCTGTCATCTGGTGTGGTGAATGCAGGCTCGATCGTGAGTTTTAAGAATAAATTGGATATATGGATGGGAGAGGACTGGAGAGTTATGGAGTGGGAGCAGGTCAATGGAACTAGCTGAATAATGGTCAGCACAGACTAGAAGGACCAAATGGCCTGTTTTCTGTGCTTTAGTGTTCTATGGTTCTATGCTATTCCTTGATCCTCTTAGTCCTGCTTAGATAAACTTTCTCACTCTCCACTATACTGTTAATTTTGGTGTTCTACACAGACTTACTAACAATGTGAACTGCTTTATCATTAATAAAGGTGACAACAGTAGACACAGCACTGATTCCTGCAGCACACCACTGGTTACAGGTCTCCAATCTAAAAAATCTAGTCTCTACTCCAACCTTTTTACTCCTTCCACTGGCCAGTTCACCCTCTATCTCATGTAATCTAATTTCCCTGACCAGCCTACCATGTGGGACCTTGTCAAAGGATTTGCTGAAGTTCATGTTGATATAAAGAAATCTAGTATATTAATTAGTATATTAAAAGCAAAAGGGTAACAGAGAGAACAAGTTCTTTTGAGGGTCAGTGTAGTTGCATATTTGTAGAAACAGAGGACATGAGGATACTTTCTCAGTTTATCACATCAAAAGTGCTATGTGCTATTGCTGAGTTTAATTGTTTATTGTCTTGTGTACCGAGATACTAACTAAAGAGTTTCAACTTTCTTTTATAATGTTAATAAACTTTTCTCCATCAAAATATATGTGCCAATACCTAGACATCAAATATTCTCACATCCAATAGTTAATGGTTTTGTTTTAAACACACAGAATGATAATGGTACATCCAGAAGGGAAGTTCACACCAAGCAAATTGTCATGGCCACAAGTTTCCAATTACAAAAGGAGAAGGACTCTGAAGAAATGTTAGTAGCTTTCAGGAAGCTGCAGACAGAACTACACTGTATACTGAATAATCATCTGAGTAAGTTATATCAAATTTCAACTCACATTAAGAGTGATTTAAAGTTAATTAAGAGAAAGGTTTCTATGTTTGTAAGTATAACTGACATGAGGTCAGTCGCTTTGAGGTGAGCTATTTTAAATGATCGTATGAATCAAAGCACACACGTTACATATCTAATCATACTCAGCATCATTCAAGAACTGGACTTGCAATTAGATGGCATCTTTTTTTTTATTTTTGCACTATGAGTCATATCAATAACAAAATCCACAAATGATCATATACATAGTGACATTTTTTTCTTTTCCCCCACTTCCTCTCTCCCCTTCCCCACCCTCATCAAAAATCAGTAAATGATAAAACATTTAAAACAAAGAAATAACCAAAAAAGGAAAAAAGTCGTATCGTCCACTTTCACATATTTAAATCTTATGCTCATAATTATATTGTTTTACGAGATGGAGGTTTGTGGTCGGCATTCTCCGACATATTTTATGTACGGTTCCCAAATTTGCTCAAATAATGTACACTTGTCTTTCAGATTGTATGTAATTTTTTTCTAATAGAATGCACTTGTTTATTTCTCTACACCACTGTTGTATTTTAAGGTTTGTTTCCATTTTCCAGGTTGTCATAATACATTTTTTGGCTACTGCTCATGCTATCATCATAAATCTTATTTGGGCTTTGTCTAATTTTAGTCCTAATTTTTTGTCTTTAATATTATTTAACAGAAATTTTTTTGGATCTTTTGGTATATTATTTTTTGTGATTTTGTTTAATATTAGGTTTAGATCTTCCCAGAAAGTTTTTACTTTTGAGCATGTCCAAATTGCATGTAATGTTGTTCCAATCTCTTTTTTGCAACAAAAACATCTCTCCGATGCTGTTGGGCACCATTCTTTTCATTTCTAAGGAGTGATATATAATCTGTGTAGCCAGTTATTTTGAATCATACATAATCTACTATTTATCGTGTTCCCCATTGTTCCTCTACATAACTTCTCCTATGTTTCGTTCTTTATCTCTGTGTTTAAATCTTTTTCCCAACTTTGTTTCGGTTTATACTTTATTTCATCTTCTTCTTTATAATGTAATTTGATGTACATGTTGGTAATAATTCTGTTAATTATCATTGTGTCTGTGATTAAATATTCATAGTTGCTACTTTCTGGTAATCTTAAGCTATTTCCCAATATATCTTTTAGATACGTTTTCAATTGGCAATATGTAAATATTGTACTTTATGCTATTCCATATTTATCTTTTAAAAAATTGATTGAATAATCAATCACAAATGTTAATAAATTATTTCCCAAAAAGCAATCTTCTATTTTCTTGATTCCTTTTCTATCCCATTCCTTGAAAAATAAATTGTCTGTTGTAAAGGGGATTAATGGATTTTGTGTTAATATCATTTTTGGTATTTGATAATTTATCTTTTTTCTTCCAGGTGTATTTTTTTTCCATAATTTAAGTATGTGATGTACTACTGGTGAATTGTTATATTGCACCAATTTTTCATCCCACTTATAAAGTAAGTGTTTAGGGATATTTTCTCCCAATTTGTCTCATTTTATCTTAGTCCAGTCCAGTTTTTCTCCTCTCTGATAAAATCTGATAAATACCTTAATTGTGCTGCCCTGTAGTAATTTTTAATGTTTGGTAGCTGTAACCCTCCTTGTTTGTAACTCCATGTTAATTTTTCTAGCACTATTCTTGATTTCTTACCTTTCCATAAATATTTCCTTCCTATTTTCTTCAGTTTTGCAAAAATTTTCTATGTCAGGGGGATTGGTAATGGTTGGAATAGATATTGCACTCATGATTCAAAATTAAAATTAAAATTAACAGTATTAAAATTAACAATTAAAAATTAAAAATTAAAATTAAAATTAACAGTATTAAAATTAACAGTAGTTCTTTCCAATTCTCTAGATCTTCCCGTGTTTTTTTTAAATTAATGGTTCATAATTTAATTTGTATAAATGTTTTAGGTTGTTATCTATTTTGATACCAAGGTAACGTATCGCCTGTGATTACCAATAATAAAGGGTTTCTTTTTTAAATTCTGGATAATCAATTTTGTTTATTGGCATCACTTCACTTTTATTGGTGTTAATCTTGTATCCTGATATCTCTTTATATTCTTTCAGTTTCATATGTAGTTTTTTTATTGACTTATCTGGTTCTAATAGTTAAATATACTATGATGTCGTCTGCAAATAGGCTGAATTTATATTCTTTCTCTTTTATTTTTATTCCTTTTATCATAGTTTCCTTCCTTATCAACTCAGCTAGTGGTTCAATAACCAAAGCAAACAGGGAAGGGGATAATGGACATCCCTGTCTTGTTGACCGGCTTAATTTAAGGTGATCTGATACATATCCATTTATTACTACCTTTGCTAACAGTCCATTATATAATGCTCTAATGTAGTTAATAAATTTTTACGGTAGTTTAAATTTCTGTAACACTTTAAACAAATAGGTCCATTCTACCTTATTGTGTCTAATGTATCAGCTACCATTGGCATTTTATTTATTTGTGCTGCATGTATTAAATTAATAAGTTTACAAATATTATCAGCTGCTCATCTTTTTTTAACAAATCCAGTTTGGTCTTGCCTTACTACTTTCGGTAAATAATCATTCAGTCTGTTTGCTAGTAATTTTGCTATTAATTTATAATCTGTATTCAATAATGATATCGGTCTGTATGAAGATGGCAATAGCGGGTCTTTTCCCTCTTTTGAGATTACTGTAATTATTGCTGTTTTCCATCATTCTGGTAAGTTTTGGGTCTCTTCGACTTGATTTATTACTTCTAGGAGGGGAGGGATTAATAGATCCTTAAAAACTTTATAAAACTCTATAGGGAATCCATCTTCACCTGGTGTTTTATTGTTTGGTACTTTTATTAATATATCTTGTATTTCTTCAGTCTTAAAAGGTTCTGTCAATTCATTTTGTTCTTCTATTTGTAGATGTTCAATGTTAGATAAAAATTCATCAATTTTGTCATTTTTTTCTTTATTTTAAGTTTGGTATAATTGTTTATAGTATCTTTAAAAAATTTCATTAATCTCCAATGGATTATATGTGATCTAGTTATTGTCTTTTCTTGTTGCTAGAATGGTTCTTTTAGCTTGTTCTGTTTTAAGTTGCCAGACCAATATTTTGTGTGTTTTCTCTCCCTGTTCATATTTTTGATTTGTTTTCATTATATTTTTCTCTACTTTATATGATTGTAATGTTTCAAATTTTAAAGTATTAAAAAAACTATCAAAACAATGTATAGAGATTAATTGTAAAGATAATGTAAATATAAAGTTGATGTTTGAAAAACATAAAAAAATGGAGGAAAAAAAGCTTTGTTACATTTTTGAAAAATATATAGAGTTTCTCTGAGGGGGGCTAGGGAGAGGAAAAGAACTACTACTGCAAAATCTGTTGATGCTTGCAGTTATTACCGCAACCCAAATAGATAAGGGAATTGTGGTTGTCTGGGAAGGAGCCAATACAGGGGGGACTTTCATTATTTTGGATAGGAATATTTTCTGTGTTAATTTTAGTAGGGGTTTCAAGGAAAATTTGTTTTTTAATTGTGTTGTTATGTATTGAAATGCGCAAAAATAATTTAAAAAAAGAGACGGAAGAGTTGAGGAGACGAGAAAGAGAATTGAAAAATGTATAAAGATGAGTACATTAAGTTTCATGACTGTAAATATTAATGGAATACTCAATCAAATTAAAAAAGAAAAAAATCGACATTGCTTTTGTGCAAGAAACACACTTAACCGAGATAGAACACAGTAAATTGAAGAGAGACTGGGTCGGCCATGTAGTGGCAGCATCATTCAATTCAAAATCCAGGGGAGTAGATATATTAGTCAACAAAAATCTGACAATCAGCATAAAAGAAATAATAACAGATCCAGCAGGTAGATATGTAATTACAAAGTGCCAGATTTATTCTGAATTTTGGAATTTACTAAACATCTATGCACCTAACAAAGAAGACCAACTATTTATGCAAAACATCTTCCTAATGATAGTAGGTACACAGGGACATATCTTGCTTCGAGGGGACTTCAACTTGAACCCAATGATGGACAAAACTGGGAAGACAATTAACAATAAAAATAAAGTAACTAAATTTACACTAAAAGCAATGGAGGATATGAAACTAATTGATATATGGAGGAAACAACACCAAAAAGAGAGAGAATATTCACACTACTCAAATAGATGTAAGACCTATTCAAGAATTGACATATTTTTATTATCAGCACAGATCCAAGGAAAAGTTTAAAAAGGAAGATAAAGCACAATTATTATCAGATCAATTGAATGAGAGGATGCCCCACCAAAGACATATAGATGGAGACTAAATCTGACACTGTTAAAAAGACAAGATTTCAAAGAATATATTGAACAAATTAAAATATACTTCAAGATAAATATGGAATCAGTAAAAGATAACTTAATTTTATGGGACGCACTGAAGGTCTTTATTAGAAGACAAATAATTAGCTATATGACTAAAATTACTTCCCAATATAGTTGGGAAGTAGAACAGTTGAAAAAAGAGATAACAATCATAGAAAAGGAATTGGCAGAAAGAGAAGATACAGAGAAAAAGAGAGAACTGACAGAGAAAAAATTAAAATTAGATGACAACTTTAATATTGGAAATGTCCCAAAATTTTGCAGATGTATAGTCAAGTTAAAATGGATGTTCACCCAAAACAGTAGGGGTATTGTCACATTTGTGGCCCGAAATGTGAAGTTAATAAAACATTAAACACAACTTTTATCAGGTAAACTTCTGAGTGTCTTTATTCTCCCGTTTCCTTTGTTCTCTTGCTTGTGTTCTTATCTCTCTCTCTCATACCACGTGACTTCCGGTACATCTCAGACATATTCATTATCATGACATCCCTCCTTTAATCAGAAATAAACTTTATCTTCACTTATCAATATCCCTCGGAAACATACAAACATCGTAACTAATGGTAATACTATAACTCAACTACATAAAATTTACTTCCTACTGCACTCATACATGCACTTTATGATATAAGATTAAAATACTGTCCCAAAGTCCTTATTAAAGCTATGGCACAAACTCTTCGTATCGTTTGGGCACTTTCCGGTTTCGTTTCGGCCTGCCTGCGATATTGTCGTCGCTTCTCGGTTGTTCACTCTCGGCGTCGGAAATACTGCTCGCCACGGCTTCGGGTGTTTCTGGCGCTCTAGTCACTTCATCAGAGGTGCTGGTAACTGCCTCTGGAACATCATCAGGTCTCTCAGTTTCAACATCTCGTATTGGCCTTTCAACCTCTTCGTTCGATGTATCTCTGGACTGGTACCTTTTTATACTTCATACATTTCTCTTATACAGGACTCCAGTCGGAGACTTGACTGTCACCATACTGCCACTTCTGGATACGACAGTATAGGGTTGATGATAATAAGGTGTGTCTAGCTTACCACCAGTTTCATGCCTCACTAGAACATTATCTCCTGGCATGATGTCTGAGTACTTGGCTCCACGTTTCGAATCTGTGTACAGCTTTGCTGTACCTTTCTTTTCAGCATCGTGGTCCCTCATCTCCTGGTCGTCTCGGATTTCCTTTATTTCTGGCATTTTTGTGCGGATTTTTCTCCCAAAAAATGCTTCTGCAGGACTTTTTCCAGTGGTTGCATGAGGCGTTGCTCGATAGACAGCCACATAAGATAGCAATGCTTCTCGCCAATTTTGTCCTTCTGCGTGTGCAATCCTCAATCGTTTTTCAATGGACTGATTTTGTCTCTCTACTTCTCCATTGGCTTGCGGCCATTTCGGAGTTACTTTATGATGGTGGATACCTGTGGTCCTCATGTATTCCGTAAAATGTCTCTGAAGTGAATTGTGGACCATTGTCAGAGTATAATGGAACGGGTAATCCATATCTTGCGAATATCTCTGCTAACGCTTGCATTGTTTTTTCAGTGGTTGTGGACTTCAACACCACGTACTCATAGTATCTGCTGTAGTAATCTATCACTACCATAATTGATTCACCCGTCGGTAAAGGTCCAAGAAAATCAACAGCTACGTCGATCCATGGTCCTGTCAGAAGTTGCGTACTCCGGATCGGTTCTGGCGGATTACTCCTACTTGTGATTTGACATCCGTGACAAGTTTTAACAAATTTCTCTGCGTCTTTATCACAACTTGGCCACCATACCTTGGTCCTGAGGTTTTGCTTGGTACCAACAATACCTAGGTGTCCTTCATGCGCTAAGGATACGATCTTCGGTCTCAATCTTTGTGGTATCAACAATCTGCAACCTCTTAATACACACTGTCCGATGCAACAAAGTTCGTCTCTAATGGGAATGTCAGCCTTGTGAGTACACTTGTCCCATTGTCCACTCTGTATGCATTCTCTTACTTCCATGAGTTCTGGATCACGTTCGGATTCTCTCTCGACTTCCTTCGTAGTCACAGCTTTCGGTGTCGACTGAATAGCTACGAAGCGTACAAAGCTCTCTGTTTCAGTTCCCAATTCTGACTTGGATTGTGGACCACCATCCTTCACCAATCTGGACAATGGATCTGCAATGTTTGTTTTCCCTGCAATGTGGATTACTTTATATTTGTAGGGTTGTAGTCTGAGTACCCATCTCTCTATTCTGGAACATGGTTGGGATCTAGGTGCATAGATCACCTCTAATGGCTTATGATCTGTGATGTTCAAATTTAATGCCGTATAAATATGCATGGAACCTCTCACAGGCCCATACAAGACCAAGTGCTTCTTTCTCTGTCTGAGAGTATCTTCTTTCCACATCTGATAATGATCTGCTGGCATAAGCAATGATTCTTGGTCCTCCATCATGCATCTGGACCAACACAGCTCCTAAACCAACTGGTCTGGCATCCGCTATGACTTTGGTTGATGCCGCCGGATCGTAATATCCAAGAGTTTTTGCATCTGTCAGGCTTTGCTTCAGCGCTGTGAACGCTTTCTTCTGCTCAGATCCAAAATGAAATGGTACACCTTTTCTGGTTAGTTTCCTTAGTGGTTCTGCCACTGTAGCGAAATTAGGAATGAACTTTGCACAAAAATTGACCAATCCTAGGAAACTCCTCACCTCTGTTGCGTTCTGAGGTGCACGTGCCTCTGCAATAGCTTTCACCTTGGCCTCTGCAGGGTTTAGTCCTTTCCTTGTAAGTCTGTGTCCCATGAAGTCCATTTCTGATACACCGAACTGGCACTTGTTTCCATTCACGGTAAGGCCTGCCTCCTGTAGTCTAGATAGTACATGCCTCAACCGTTTGTCATGCTCTTCCTTCGTTGGTACATGGACTATGATGTCGTCAGAAATGTTGGCAACTCCAGGAATGCCTTGAATCGCTCGATGGATTTCATACTGGTAGATCTCAGAAGCTGCATTAATTCCAAATGATAGTCTCTTGTAACGATACAATCCACAGTGAGTCACAAATGTAGTTACATCTCGGGAACCTGGATCCAGCTCTAATTGATGATAGCCCCATTTCAGATCAATTTTTGAGAATACCTTGCTGGTAGTTAGTTCTTGAAGTACTTCCTCCACTGTTGGTATAGGGTGTCGTTCTCTAGTTATAGCTTCATTGGCCATTCTCATGTCAACACATAGTCTTATGTCACCCTTTGGTTTGGGCACAATCACTACGGGACTGACCCATTGTGTCGAATGTTCCACAGGTTCAATAATGTCTTGTTCGATCAATTCTTTAATTTTGGCTTCGACTTTCCCACGAAGTCCAAACGGAGTTCGGCGCATTGGTTGTGCCTTGGGTTTGACCGTTTCATCTACCGCTAGCTTCATTTGTCAACCTTTCAGCTTTCCTACTCCTTGGAAGACTGCGGGGAATTCTTGCTTCATATCCTCGTAACAGCAATGGTTCTCCCCTCTCTTCTATGACCATAAACTCTGCTTCGGTGTACTTATCTCCAGCTTCAACAGTTGCAGTAAAACATCCAATGGTCTGCAATGGCTTGGTTGCTGTGTATGGATATAGTTTCTTGGAACACTTCTTTGAGGTACAGATGATCTTTTTCCTTTTCAACCTCTCCCATATATGTCGATCAATCACATTACTGTCACTGCCTGAGTCTGTCACTCCACCAATGATCACTGGGACCTTCTCATGATGTACTTCATTCAACGTAAATTGGTAACAACTCTGTTCCTCCTGGGTATCATCATCGTCACCGTCTATCTGGCGAATGGTATCTTTCTTTCCAGGATACTTTCCTTTCCCCCAGGCTTTGCCTTTGGAAGTTGTACTCTTCCTCTCCTGGTCTGCATTGGACTTGCTTTTGCACTTCTTTGCAAAGTGGTCCTTACCTACACACTTTCTGCAAACTTTGCCTTTGGCCGGGCAATATGGGTCTTTTCCAAAGTGACCTCGGTTTCCACATCGATAACACTCCACGTCATGTGTCGGCGTATATCTTGGCTGGTTATGGCGATGTGAGAGCCTCTTAATTTGCTGGCTTGAGTTGTCTTTCAGGGTCATGGTATGAAATTGCCCTTCAACAGCCTCTAATGCAGCAGCAATGGTTAAAGCATCGGTGAGTTCCAACTCACTCCCTCTTTCCAGTAGACGTCTTCTGAGTTTATCTGATCTGCAGTGCTGTACGACTTGATCCAGTAATTGGTTGTCCAAATCAGCTGGCATGTAATTGCATCCAACAGCTTGCTGGCGTAGTCTCGTCACGTACTGAGCAATTGTCTGGCCATCTTCTTGTCTCGTTCTCCGAAACAAATGGCGTTGAAATGTAGCATTCGGTGTCACTACATAGTGTGCATTTAATGCATCTACTGCTTTCTGGTACTCATCCTTTTTTCCAGTATTTAAAAGTGTCTTAAATGTTTCCCGAACTGAGGGTCCAGCAGTGAAAAGTAATGCCCTTCTCTGCGCTTTTTGTTCAACTGTACTGGTATCTAGAAATAGGCTACGACTGTCGGTGTAGGATTCAAATTCTTCCAGCCATGCCTTCCACTTCACACTTACAGTGCTTGCATCACCCGTTGGGTCAAAATGAACAATTCCACTATGTGTTAGAAAGTCACTGTCTGCCCCAGCCATGAGGAAATATTCCAGCCCCAAAAGTACTGAGTCAAAGAGAAAATTCTTATCACCTTGAAGTTGTCTGTAATCCTCTGTAATCTTGTTTAGTCTTTAATTTTCTTCAAGCTTCTTTCATCCTCGTCGCCAATGTCACATTTGTGGCCCGAAATGTGAAGTTAATAAAACATTAAACACAACTTTTATCAGGAAAACTTCTGAGTGTCTTTATTCTCCCGTTTCCTTTGTTCTCTTGCTTGTGTTCTTATCTCTCTCTCATACCACGTGACTTCCGGTACATCTCATACATATTCATTATCATGACAGGTATGAACAATTAAGTTCTGATTCCAATTCTGGGGTCTTCGGTTTGGTTTGGTTTGGTTTGGTTTAGTTTCGTAAATAAAAGAAGTCCTCCAGTCCTGGAGGAGCATGTTGGATCCGGGTGACCGAATTGTTTAAGGTTGCTGTGAAAAAATGAGAAGGAAGACGTACCTCCCTGGGATCCTTTGAAGTACCTGCCCCTGTCGTATGACAGTCAGAGGGGAGGGGAGAATCACCAGGATGTTGATGATATCCCTCCCGAGGAACACCAACAGGTGAGAGAGTCCGATAAAGGGGTAGAGGCCTGTGCCCCGGAGCTGGAGGAGGCAGGACAGAAGAGCTCGGACAGGTAGAAAAAACATGAGAAAAAGAGAAACAGACCTGAAAAAGGGTTGGGTCAAGAAACCAAGGAATGTCTCTGGGGAGATTTCAGGGAACTCGACAGTCCAGGACCATGGTTGAATAAAAGCTCAGGGAGCTCAGTTAAGAGTTCAGGGAACTAATGTGGTCAGGGACCGTTAGTGTGCTTGTGTGTATGTGTCTGCCCGGGGAGCTCAGGTTTTGGGAACCTGAGATACTAGGAAACTGTACTCACGCTCCCTCTGGGGAGCGCAAGCACTGTGTGATGCATTCTTACGAACTTACGCCTGCAGAGGTGTCTATATCCTAGCAAGACAGACAGTGAACCGCTGTGTGATCTGTTTAAAGGTTAATAAGAAAATTATGAAAGCTATGCCTGGAGGAGGACAACCTTTAGCAATCCGCCTGTTTCACCGGATACAAGTGGATTTCACCGAACTCCCTAAGGACCAGCGATGGAAATTTCTACTAGTAATAGTGGACCATTTCACAAGCTATAATCTAATTATATTTAAGCATAAACTTAGTGACGGTTATCTGTGTACCATTGGATGTCCTTCTGATCTTCAGCAGTGTTTTCTCAGAGGCTACAGCATAGCTGGTGGTATGACTTGCTATAAAAGAGATTCCAAACAGTACTGAAGTACAATCTTGAGCAGGTCTGGCTGGAGTCACATCTTTGTTCCATGGGCAGATTTCAGATTCAAATTTAAGATTTATTGTCCGAGTACATACATGACATCACATACAAACCTGAGATTCTTTTTCTGCAGGCGAGGCAGAATGACCACTTATTGGTAGTGCAGCAAAAACTGTACACAGCATATACATGTAAACAAATAAGAGCTGTAAACTGGCTACAAATGTAACCTAAATGGAATAGAGATTTCTTTTTTTTAATTCAATAAATTAAGAATTCTTAAATGAGTCCCTGATTGAGTTTGTCATTGAGGAGTCTGATGGTGGCAGCTGTTCCTGAACCTGGTGGTCTGAGTCTTGTGGCACCTACACCTCTTTCCTGATGGCAGCAGCAAGAATAGAGCATGTGATGGGTGGTGTGAGTTCTTGATGATTGTTGCTGCTCTCCAATGACAGTATTCCCTGTAGATGTTCTCAATAGTGGTGAGGGTTTTGCCTGTGATGTCCTGGGCTGTGTCCATTACCTTTTGCAGGGCTTTAAGCTCAGGGGTATTGGTGTACCCATACTAGGCCCTGAGGCAGCCGGTCAGCACACTTTCCACCACACCTCTAAAGAAATTTGCCAGGGTTTCTAGTGTCATACCAAACCTCTGCAAACTCCAGAGGAAATAGAGGCCATGACATGTTTTCCTCATGGTGCCATTAGTGTGTTGGGTCCAGGAAAGATTCTCTGAGATAGTGACTCCCAAGAACTTAAATTTGCTCACCTTCTCCACTTCTGATCCCTCAATGATCACTTTGACTTTCTCTTCTTGAAGGGAAAGCAGCAGTAGGTGGCAGCAGAATAGATAGTGATGCCAGTGGCATTGCTGGGTTCACAAGTGCTGTTATCCACAGGGGGAACAACAAAAAGACAACTTACAATCCAGAAGACAACACAGCAATCCTAGTAATCTGCTACAGTATGGGTTGCTGAAGTATGCTTTGAGCAAATGTCAGAAGGCACAAGTTTAAACGTGAATATTAGAGGCCAGGGCTTTCGGACATTGGGGTAGCTTCTGTTCATGTTACACTGAAGTTCAGCAATTGGCAGATAGCTAGGCTGTCGGGTGTTAAAAATTGAGCTAGCTCCCACTTCCATGTTGGAAAAGTTGAGCTCCAACAATTTTCTGCTAGGCAAGATGGCTATTCTCTGAAAAAAAAAGGCACCAGATTGGGGCCATGAGGTTCAAGGTTAAACCATTTATGCTAAAAAAAAGAAGATATGGTAAGGAAAATTTCAGGGAAGGGGTTGGTTTGAACCATAGAACATTGCAGCACAGAAAACAGGCCCTTTGGCCCTTCTAATCTCTGTAAGACCATTTTTCTGCCTCGTCCCACTGACCTGCACCCAGTTCATAGCCCCTCCATACTTCTCCCATCCATGTATCTGTCCAAATTTATTGGTGTTAAAATTGAGCCCACATTCACTACTTCAGCTGGCAGCTCCTTCCATACTCCCAATACTCTCTCTGTGAAGAGGTTCCCCCTAATATTTCCCCTAAACTTTTCACCTTTCACCCTTCACCTATGTCTTCTGGTTTGTATCACACTTAGCCTCAGTGGAAAAAGCCTAGTTGTATTTACACAGTCTATACCCCTCATAATTTGAAATATCTTGATCAAATCTCCCATCAGTCCTAATGTGTTTAATCTTTTTCCTGTAACTCAGTTCCTGAAGTCCCAGCACATCCTAGCAAATCTTCTCTGCACTCTTTCTATCTTTCCTATAGTTTGATGACCTTGGCTTCACTGCTTTTTACTGGAGGAGGAGCAATATATAGGTTATTCTTTGGCTTGGCTTCGCGGACGAAGATTTATGGAGGGGTAAGTGTCCATGTCAGCTGCAGGCTCGTTTGTGGCTGACAAGTCCGATGCGGGACAGGCAGACACGGTTGCAGCGGTTGCAGGGGAAAATTGGTGGGTTGGGGTTGAGTGTTGGGTTTTTTCTCCTTTGTCTTTTGTCAGTGAGGAGGGCTCTGCGGTCTTCTTCAAAGGAGGTTGCTACCCGCCGAACTGTGAGGCGCCAAGATGCACGGTTTGAGGCGATATCAGCCCACTGGCGGTGGTCAATGTGGCAGGCACCAAGAGATTTCTTTAGGCAGTCCTTGTACCTCTTCTTTGGTGCACCTCTGTCACGGTGGCCAGTGGAGAGCTCGCCATATAACACGATCTTGGGGAGGCGATGGTCCTCCATTCTGGAGACGTGACCTACCCAGCGCAGTTGGATCTTCAACAGCGTGGATTCGATGCTGTCGGCCTCTGCCATCTCGAGTACTTCGATGTTAGGGATGAAGTTGCTCCAATGAATGTTGAGGATGGAGCGGAGACAACGTTATAGGTTATATATAGTGGAAGTTTAATGCAGCATTGCTGAAAAGGAAAGATTTTTGCGACTTTATAAGGCAACAGATAAAAAATTTTATGGATCTAAATGAATATTCTCTAACTAAAAAGTTTGTGGTATGGAATTCTTTGAAGTCTAATTTAAGAGGACAAATAATAAGTTATATGGCTAAGGTTAAAAAAAATGTCTGAAGTTAATTCTTTGGAAAAGGAAATAATAAAGATGGAAAAAGAATTGCAAAATCAAGGGAATGATGAACCAAGGAAAATGTTGGATTTAAAGAAAGTGAAGTTTTATACATACAAATATATAGAGTAGAGAGGGATAGAAGACAAACCTGACAAAAATATTACGAAATGGGAGATAGAACTCAAAGTTTTAGCATGGCAATTGGAGACTGAACAAGTATTGAGAACAATAGCAGCTGTAAAAGAAGATTTGGGTCATCTTACATATAAAACACAAGGAATTAATGATGTATTTATGAAATTCTATAATTTCATAAATAAATCAGAATCTTTGAAGGATGGGGATAAAATAGATGAATATTTGTCCAAAAATTACTTTACCACAGTTTAGCATAGAAGAGAAGACAGAAATAACAAATCCATTTACAGTTAAAGAATTATGATATATTGATGTCTTTACCAAATAATAAGGCTTCAGGGGAGGATGGTTTCTCTCCGGAGTTTTATAAAGAATTTAAAGAGTTATTGATTCCGATACTTATGGGGTTGTTAGATCAAATGGAAGATCTTTGGGACTTTCCCGAGTCATTCAAAACTGCGTTAATAAGTTATTCCACAAAAAGGGAAGAACCCTTTGCTTCCATCTTCATATAGACCAATTTCATTATTGAATACTGATTATAAAATTTTATCCAAACTAATATATTAACTAAACGTTTACCTAAATTGAATTAATATGGGCCAAACAGATTTTATTAAAAATAGAAGATCAGCAGATAATATTTAAGTTCAATAGATATGGCTCAGAAAAGAATAATACCATCAATGGCTTTAGCTTTAGATGCATAAAAAGCATTTTATAGATTAGATGGGACTATTTCTTTAAAGTACTGAAGGTTTTTGGAATTCCAACAAATGTTATAAATTGGATAAGAGAATTATATAATTCTCCAAAGGCTCAGGTGATTAAAAATAAGCAAATATCAAAATCTTTTTGTTGGAAAGATCATCTTGACAAGGATGCCCATTATCTCTTTTTTTTATTTGCATTAGGTATAGAACCTTTAGCTAAGGTGATTAGAAGTGATCATGAGATTGAGGGCTTTAAGATGCATGATAAAGAACATAAAATTTGTCTTTTTGCAGATGATGTAATATTATATCTTACAAACCCTGAAAGCTCATTACAAAAAGTAAATGATCGATTGGCAGAGTATGGGTTAGTATCAGGTTACAAAGTAAATATTGATAAAAGTGAAATGATGCCAATGATCGAGACAGACTATGTTCAAGTTAAGAAAAGGACAAAATTTAAATGGCAGATTGGTGCAATTAAATATTTAGGAATTAATGTTGATAAGAATGTAAATAATTTATTTATATTAAACTGCATATATTTATTGAGAAAAATTTTAAAAGATGTATTAAGTTGGAAAGATCTGCCAATTTCTTTAATAGGAAGGATTAATTGCGTGAAGCTGAATATCTTTCCAAGAATACAATACATTTTTCAATCTTTACCAATTTTTGTACCAATAATGTTTTTTCAGGATTTAAATAAAGGTGTAAGAAAATTTATTTGGAGGGATAAAACACCTTGGATGGCATTAAACAAATTAACATGGAAATTTGATCAAGGAGGATTTTGATTGCCTAATTTTAAAAATTATTATAAAGCGGTTCAATTAGATTTATGTCTTCTTGTTATCAGACCGATGAAAAGATTGCATGGGTGCAATTTGAAATAAGTAAAATTGGAGAAAGTAATTCTGAACACATTTTATATAAATGACATGAGGGGTTATTAAAAGTTAAATCAGATCCACCAATTTTGAAGCATGCTCTCCAAGTATGGAATGGAGTACATGTCAAAAGAGGAATGAAGAAATATCAGTTGGCTAAAATAATATTAAATCAAAATCCTTTAATTCCTTTTATGGTTAAAAATTGTTATTTTGATGTTTAGAATAATTGTGGAATAAAAAAAAAGGGATTTTTGAGGGATTTTTTTAAACTTTTGATCAATTGAAAGATAAGAATACTATACCACATAATACTATTTTTTATTATCAACTTAAATCATATTTAAAAAGAAAATTAGGGAGGAATTTTAAATTGCTAGAACAAAGTCCATTTGAATATCTAATAACGGATATGAGTATTGAAAGATTTATTACTAATATGTATATCAAATTACAATAGACTATTCAGAAAAAGGATTTAATTAAATCCAAATCTAGATGGAAAAAAGATTTAAATATACAAATTCAAAACAAAGTATGGTCAAAATTATGCTATGAAAGTGTAACTAATACAATTAATGGTATTATTTAATTTTTTTACATCAATTATCTTATACTCCATACAAATTGCATGCACTTCATTCAAATAGTTCTGATCAATGTTTTAGATGTAATAAAGTAGGATCTTTCCTGCATGCAGTCTGGCCATGTGAAAAGGTAGACAAGTTTTGGAAGGATGAGTTTTGAAGATGCAAATTTTGAAGGATCCCAGAGTATTTTTATTGGAAGTTTTTAGTGGGGTTGAATAGATGGCGAATGGAACTATTAAATTGTATACTATTAGAGAGAATAACATATAATTTACAAAATCAACCAGAAAAATTTGATAAGATTTGGAAACCCTGCATGGATTTTATTGCTACAACTTTACCTGCAGCGTCCACCACGCCCCCATCCAACCTGCCCTAATTAGTTATAGTTTAAGATTGTTAAACTTCAATTAATTAATTAAAATATAGGTTTATTAGATAGGCTTTTTCTTTTCTTTCTACTTTTTTGGGCGAGGGAGGGGGAGAAAACATATAAAAATCGTATCATTTTTGTATTATAATTTTTATCATTTTTCTATTATGGATAAATACTATATATGTTTTGACACAAATCAAAAATAAATATTTTTTTAAAAAGCCTATGGAATACTGGGCTTCATTAACGGGGGATTGAGTTCAAGAGTCAAGAGGTCATGTTGCAACTCTACAAATATCTGGGGAGACCACTATTAGAATATTATGTTCAGTTCTCATTAATCTTGGAAGGACGTCGGAGAGGATGCAGAGGAAATTTACTAGGATGTTGCCTGGATTGGAAAAATGTCTTATGAGGCAGGATAGCAGAGCTAGAACCTTTCTCTTAGAGGCAAAGAAGAAACTCAGAGGTCCACAAGATTATGAGAGGCTTAGATAGGGTGGACAGCCAGCACCTTTTTCCATGGCAAGAATAGCAAACACCAGAGGTCACGTGTACAAAGTGAAGGGAGGGAATTTTAGGGTAAGTTTTTTTTTAAATATACACAGAGTTGTGGGTGCGTGTAATGCCTTGCCGGGGTGGTGTTGGTGGAGGCGAAAACATTAGGGGCATTTAAGAGACTCTTTGGCATATGGATGGAAGAAAAATAGAGGGTTATGGGGTAGGGAGAGTTTAGGTTTTTTTTTAAAAGGAATATATGGGTTGGCACAACACTGAGAACCAAAGGGCTGGTACAGTGCTGTAGCAATCCATGATCTTTTCACAACACCTCCAGTCTTTGTGTCATCTGCAAACTTGCTGATCCAATTTACCACATTATCATCCAGATCATTGATATAGATGGTCCCAGCACTGATCCCTGAGGCACACTACTAGTCACAGGCCTCCTGTCATCCACTACCACTCTTTGGCTTTTTCCATATAGCCAACAATGAATCCATTTTATTACCTTACCATGATTACTGAGTATCTGAACCTTCCTGACTAACCTCACATGTGGGACCTTGTCAAATACCTTACTAAAATTCATGTAGACAACATCCACAGCCTTTCATTCATCAACATTTCCGGTAAGCTCTTCAAAAAAAACATGACCTACCAGGCACAAAGCTATGTTGACTATCCCAAATCACTTCCCAGCGATCCAAATACTTTTAAATCCAATCTCTTGGAACAGTGATTCTCAACCTTTTTCGGTCTAAGGACCACCTGGCTTCTGACCTAAAATACAATGGCCCACAAGTGTCAATAACTGAGCAATATTTTCAAGACAAAGGCAGCTCTGTAAGAAACACATCTTTATCTAAAGTATTTTATTTAACATTTTTAAAGAACAAAATTCCCTGGACACATAGAGTGATATGAAAACTCCCATTCAAAAATCAAAGTTCAAGCAACTTTGATGAGACCCTTGTTCCTGATGTTTCTTCACCAGTTTCCAGAACCTTGGTTCTGTTGTATTTGATGCACACCTGAGATCTGCCTCCACTTCAATGAGGTTTTGTGCTTTTGTCTTCAACTGTAGCAACTTCGAAAAGACTGATTCACAAAGATAACTGGTCGTGAAGGGCAGGATCTTCCTAAGACCCTCCCTCGCATTGATGGGGTAACTATCTGTCATTTTTGGCTAAAGTTCAGAGATAGACAAAACCTCAAACATATCTCTGAATCCAGTGCATCCAGAATTGTTTTGAAGCTCAATGAGTTGACCATGCAGATCATCAGGGACTTTGTGGACTTTAACAAGAAAGGGTTTTTCACCAGTCCCAATCCTTCACAGCTGATTTCTGGGAAGTAGTGCAGGAATTCTTCTCCGAGGCAGCCAAGATGAGTGACATCTTCCTTTGCAACATCAGCATCCATTCCATTAACAGCTACTGCTGAAAGAGATTCAAACATGGCAAAGTTCCCTCCCTCAGCCTCGTGCTTCCATTTTCAACCTTTTGTATAAATGCATTGAGAGCATCAACAAACTGGATGATAGTTGTGTCTTTGCCTTGCAGCCAGAGATTCAATTTGTTCAATTGATCAAAATACCTACAGCTTTTCATCGAAGCAGGTTTCTAGTTCATACTTTTTTTTTGCATTTCAGGAACACTGCAAATGTTCTCATTGTTCAAACACTCACCCCACATTTCCTGTTGATAACCAATGCACTTTTAGTGCAGTAGAGCAGGTTTTTATGCTCTAAATCCATATCTTTGCACAGTTGTTTGAACAGCCAAGAGTTCGAAACCTTACTTTTCACATAGTTCACAATTTTGATGACTTGACCAAGAATATCCTGAAGAGGAGGCGGAAGGGTTTTTGAAGCAAAAGCTTGCCAATATAACACAAGCCCTTTTCATATTTGCATCCCACTAAATTGGCCATTCAGTGTTCCGGGATAGGAATGAGGGTTTGGCTTTCCACACTTGACCTCTCCTAACTGGGACAGTGAATGCTTTCACACTTGCAAGGAGCCATCCCCAGGGTTAGAATTGTTCTACCTTCTACTGGTGATGTCATGACGCATCAAGTGATGGTGGGCCTGCCCTAAAACTTGATCAATGCATTATGATCTTATATTTGAACAAAATAATTATGCCTAATTATAACTTAATTAAGCTTTATTACCTCACAGTATGATCCCTTCAGAACCTGTTGTTGTTGTGCTGTTACATAAACCTTTATAAAAGGACCACGGGAAAGTGTTGGCAATAAATAACAATAGCAGACAATTTTTATACAGCGTGGGAAAGTTGGTAGCACTATAGTGCACAATTTATACAGCATGGTAAAGTTCGTAGCGCTATCACGTACAATTTATACAATGTGGGAAAGTTGGTAGCACTATCACATACAGTTTATAAAGACCAAAGCAGATCTGCCCTCCCAGAATTCCAGGTGGCAGAGAAAGGGCTATGTGCACAGCTGCATGCATGGAGCACTCCTGGAGGGTTTTCTCGGCTGCATGGTGTTCTGGTAAGACCTGTCTGCCATTACTTTTTCCCACAGTCTTGTGTGCTATAGTGCTACCATGTTTTTCCCCCCACAATTTAAAATTGTCCACTATCGCTATTTACTCTCTCTCTCTCTCTCTCTCTCTCTCGCTGCTACTTTTCCATGGCAAAGTTTATCCTTTCATTTTAATCTTTTCTTCCCTCATGTTCCTGCATTCACGCGATAATTTGGGTCATTTCAATCCCACAATGCAATTGCCCATTCCACACTTGCCTGGTTGTAATCCCAGCGTCTACAGACACAGCCTACTATAGTTGGGGTCGAGGCCATCAATCATGTGATGATGTCATCTAATGCCGGCGTTGAGAAGATTTTCCCTTCATACTAGACACTTTAAGGTCAATAAATCTGGGGACCACTTGCAAGTGTGAAAGTGAACAGCAAAATTTTTTGGAGATTGATCTCGTACAAGAGTTTCAAAGCCATTTTTCTCTCCTAACATGGTAGGTGCACTGTCTTTATCTAATTACCATACATAAATACATGGTTTGCTAGTTTATGTTTAATTAATTTCTATAGTGTTGGGATATTTCCTTAAGCATTAATGGCTATTCATTTGTTCACATTAGCCAAGTAAACGTGCAAGATGTCCTACCATCACACAATCCCGTTCTTCAATGTAAATTTCTGCAAAAATAATTTATATCCAATTTTAGGGGAGAAACATATCATGCATCTTACATTATAAACAGAAGCCTCTCAAGTCTTAACTGAAGTGAAGAACAACAAATAGCAAGAAAACATACACTTCTGTCTTGTGTTGCAGTCTGATAGGAATTGTGACTCAGTGCTAAGTGCCAAACCTCATATTGAGAGTCAGCCAGATAACCTCTCTGACCTCAGTGGCAGATTGCTTGCCACCCCACCCAAGGTCACCTGAGAAAACAGAGATATGACCTCAGATCTAACCTGACCTCACTGGATTGAGAAGTCTCCATGGCCCGCATGGGGACACACTGTGGCCCACTAGTTGGGAACCACTGTGGAAGAGCATCTTACACATTGTTGACAGATTGGGCTTCAGTGCTGCATGGGTCATTCAAAAAAAAAATGAAGTTACATTCATTTCAGCTCAAGTGCCCTTTCATACTATTTATTCAGGTCTTGTTCTTATATTTTAAAAAAGGTTCTGATAATTTTATAAATGTAATTTCTCCCTTTTCTATCTTTCTAACATCTTCCTTTCTCACACTCAATTCCTCATTCAGTATCAGATTTGGCATTTAATTCATCCTCAACTTCCTTGTTTTTGATTCTGTTATTTTAATTATCTGATTGGCTAAGGACATAAATACACAGTTGCTTGTATATTTAGGTCAGAGAGTTCCAGCTTATCCTGCTTCAATATTATCAACTCTTTCAGCAATTTTCAAAACAAAAGTATGTCAAAAATTCAAATAAAAAAAATATAGAACCACATCCAGGTTCCCTGAAGGTAGGATTGCCAAAAATATTACTCAAACAAAAAAAGAACTTGTGCGTGGCTTCTTGTCATAGAGATGGCTTAATATTTTGGCAGGATAATGGTCATGGCTTTGTAATGCCTTAATAGGAAAGGATTCCTGCAAGGACCCACTGGAGGATTCTCCAAGAGAGGTTTCCATTTTCCATTATTTAAGTAATCTACTTTGTGTGGTGCAGACTACAAAGTCTGGTGACTCCAGAACAAATAGTGTTTTTTTGCTCAGAACCAATCCTGAACTAATTCATTCTACATCAGATTCCTGGTCAGAATATTTTACAATGGGTGCTCGTTTATAATGGGTGCGTTTACAATGGGTGACCGAATGAATGTTAAGATTCCAAATAAATGTTAAGATTCCAACAGGATATAGATGAATTGAGAAAGTTGGTCAAGGAATAGCAGACAGAATTTAACTCAGATGAATGTGAGCCATTGTACTTTGATAAGCTAAACCAGGTGAAGAGTTACCCAGTGAATGGTAGGAACTGTAGAGTATTGTAGGACAAAGAGACTTTGGGGCACAGAATGATAGTTCCACGAAATTAACAATACATGTAATCAGGGTGGTGAAGAAAGCATGGTTGCTTTCATCGGTCAATGCACTGAGTACAAGAGTTGGGCCATCACGTTACAGCTATACAAGAAATTGACAAGACCACACTTGGAGTATTGAGTGCAATTCTGTTCTTAAGAAATCATCAAGCTGGAAAAGGTGCCAAAAATATTCACAAAAAATGTTACCAGAACTAGCAGGCTTCAATTATGTAGAAGACTGAATAGACTGTGAATTTTCTCCCTGAAGCAGAAGGAGCTGAGGGGGGCATAATATAGACTTTTTTCCTGGGGTTGGGGAACTAAAACTAGAGGGCAAAGATTTGAGGTGAAAGATTTAAAAGGGATCTGAGGAGCACCTGTTTTCACACACAGGGTGCTAGACATATGTAGTCAGCTGCCAGAGGCAATGAAAGGGACAGGTGCAATTATCGCATTTAACAAACATGTAGACAGGTACATGAAGAGAAAAGGTTTACAGATATATGGGCACCAGTATGGGTAAATAACTTGGTCAGCATGGACGAGTTGGGCAAATTCCATGACTCAACAGCTCGTATGAAGAAGCCAATTTTTCACTTAAATGTGGAGGATCTCCTTCTATAAATGACTGTTACTTACTCTTTATTTTCCCTCTTTGGTCTCATTTCTCCTCTTCCTCCTTTACATCTTTCCCTTACTTACCTCCCTCTCTCTGGTCTCCTCTTTCTTGCATCCAGCTACCATCGGCTGAACAACCCAACCTGCCCAAATAGCAACTTGATTCCCATGGAGCTTAGACTTGGTGCTGGTATTTATCAAATAGTATGTATGCCAAGCTGTTTCTGTGAAGCTGCTCCAAGAGCAACTCATCTCAATAAAGGGACCCTTCATTGTCTACCTATTTCCCTCCAGGGATGCCGCCTGAGGTCCTTCCAGTTTCTCAGTGCTTGCATTGGAGCAAGGAACTAATGGTTAAACAGTATAAAACATTAGTCTAACAACAGCTGGAATAGTGTATGCAGATGCATTTGCCATGTTATCAGAAGGATGATTCTCCTGGAGGGCTACAGAGGAGATTCACTAGGAAACAGCCCAGCACCAACTTTTCTGCTCTGAAGATTTGTGATGTGTAGGAGGGAGCTGACTGAGATGTACAAGAGTGAGGGGCACAGAAAGGAAATGTTTCCCCTTTGTAGAGATGTCCATGATCAGAGGGCATGGGTTTAAAATAATTCAAGGGGGCTTGAAGAAGGGGTGATTGAAATTTCAAAGGGCTAATGGAGAACAGTTTTTTCTCTCTACATTATTACTGTCTGAGCAGATCCTGCTCACTTGATAACCATCTCCTCCCCAACCCTCTCCAAACTAACTTTTCCTTTCCTTCTGTTTGATAACATGTCAACTGCTTCCGTTCCACAGATGCTGCCTGGCCTGCTGAGTGCATCCAACAGTTTCTGTTTTTATTTCGGATTTCAAGCATCAGTAGTAGTATTAGTTTTGATTTTGTACAATTAAGTAAAATGTGTTAAATATGTTAGCGCTTCAGATTTCACAAGGCAAAAATCTCAAGGAAAGACATACTCATGAGGCACTGGAAAACTGACCATTTCCCATAACTCGGAAACACGACTCAAACAAGGCGACGTTGACTATTAAATTCATCACTGTAGCCTTTTGTTGTCAGATGAAAAAATTAAAAATGAAGATCTTAAACCAACACAAAGTTCATGGTCTATCATGTACCAGTGCCCCCAGCATTCACTGATGAGGGAAAACCAGAGATATATAATCCAGTGATCATTGGGAGAAATCAGAGGTGAAGAGGGTGAGCAAATTTAAGTTCTTGGGAGTCACGATCTCAGAGGTCCTTTCCTGGACCCAACACACTAATGGCATCATGAAGAAATCACATCAGATCCTCTACCTCCTCAAGTTTGCAGAGGTTTGGTAAGTCATCGGAAACCCTGGCAAATTTCTACAGATGTGTGGTGGAAAATGTGCTGACTGGCTGCATCACAGTCTGGTATAGGGATGCCAATACCCTGGAGCATAAAGCCCTGCAACAGGTAGTGGACACAGCCCAACCAAAACCCTCCACACTATTGAGAACATTCACAGGGAATGCTGCCATCAGAGAGCAGCAGCAATCACCAAGGATCCAAACCACCCAGTACACGCTCGGTTCTCACTGCTGCCAAAAGGAAAGAGGTACAGGTGCCACAAGACTTGCACCACCAGGTTAAGGAACAGCAACTGCTCCTCCACCATCAGACTACTCAACAACAAACTCAATCAGGGATACATTTAAGGACTCTTACTTGTTCACTTTATTGATTTTTTTTCTCTGTATTGCACAGTTTGTTCACGTTCGTTATCTGTTTACAGTTCTTTTTTTCTTTACATGTATATGCTGTATTTTTTTTTGCCAATAAGTGGTAATTCTGCTTTGCCCACAAGAAAAAGAATCTCAGGGTTGTATGTGATATGTGTATGTCCTCTGTCAATAAATTTGAAATGCCATTGGTGCAGCCTCCATCTTACCTTCCAAATCCACTAGCAGGATAAGTGAACCAATATAAATGTTCTAATTACACTCAGCTAGTTCCAGTGGGCATGGCAGGGCAATCATTTACCAGGTGGCTAGAACAAAAGGCTCACTCAAGGAAGATTTCAAGGTCTTCCTGAGAAAGTACAATGTCTCACTGACACCTTGGAATCTCTCATACTCATAGTAGAAAAAGACCTTGCACAGAGAACTTTGAAACTTTGCATCAGGAGCACACAGAAGCCAGCAAAGATGCTGCCTGATCTGCTGAGTGCATCCAACAGTTTCTGTTTTTATTTCGGATTTCAACAGTAGATTCAAGTTTTCTTTATTGTCATGTAATACTACAGAACAGAGTCACCATTAGTGTTGCCTGGCGCCCTTTAAAAGCTGATTTAATCCTTTCAGTCGACAATGTATGGTCTTCAGCTGGCACATCGCTAGTATTCTCCTCAATTCTTTGTTGTCTTCAGCAGAACTGCTTCTGTAGCTAAAGTTTGTTAGTGATTAAGGTTTCCTTCCAACCAACATCAAAATCAATGCTTGCATTTCATGGGTTATAGTATCACTTTATCTCAAAACAGTATCTTCCCAGAGATGATCAGAATTGCCTGCCTTTTTAAACTTTTTGAATGTTTGAGAAAGTCTAGCGATATCATCAAGCTCCAAAAATTAAATGATACAAAAAAAAAGCAAGCCTTTTGGGTGCTTACCATCTTCCAAGCTACTTGCACTCCTGGCCTGCCATGCATTTCCAGTAACATCTGTGCAAAGATTGACTGTTCTATTTTTTGATTGATTAAAATCTAGAAACTAATCATTATCAATCCCATGTTCCCACCCAAGAAGACCATGCAGTTGAGGAAAAATTGTTTTACACCACCTAAAATGTGACATTACAAAATACTGCTAACATTGATAAGTTTATCGTCATACACATTGTACAATGTACATATGCCCAAACGTCTTACTTGCTGCAGCCATACAGGTACTATAATGAAAATCTATCTTTGGCTTGGCTTCGCGGACGAAGATTTATGGAGGGGTATGTCCACGTCTGCTGCAGGCTCGTTGGTGACTGACAAGTCCGATGCGGGACAGGCAGGCACGGTTGCAGCAGTTGCAAGGGAAAATTGGTGGGTTGGGGTTGGGTGTTGGGTTTTTCCTCCTTTGTCAATGGAAATCTATAATAGTTAACTAATAATGAAATTAAAAGAGATTATAAATACAAGTCATTAACTTTATTTATCGTTCTTACCATGCCCGGACCGTAAAGATAGCATTTGTCCAGGACCATGGAGCATAATTACATACACACGTTAGATTAGAAGTTAAACACATTAAAATATTAAGACGTATACAGTTAAAGTCCACGGTACACTATCCACATGTTCTGGGAAATCAGGAACCTGACGACTTGGGGGAAAGAAAACGTTTGCCCAATCTAGACGCAAGGGCCCAAATGCTGCAGTACCTCCTTCCAGATGGCAGAAGGGAGAAGAGTTTACATGAGGGTGTGCGACTGACCAGTGTAGTGAAAGGTTGAAAATGTTCATAAAATCTCCAGCCAGTTGGTTCAAACAGATTTTAAGAATCCAAACAGGAAAACCGATTGGGCTGGACGCTTTCCGAGGATACACCTTCCTGAAGGTTCTGTTCACCTCAGTCTCAGAAACTGGATGCATAGAGTCATCAAGGGTTGTGAGGATTCTTCATTGTTTTCTCTTTCGAAGTGAGCGTTTGAAGGCATTGAGTTTATCCAGAAGTGATGTATTGCAGTTGATGGTGCAGTCTTGTTTTGCCAGATAGGATGTAATGGCTTGTAAACCCCTGCTATAGCTGTTAGGCTGTCTGAGACTCCAGCTTGGGGCAGAATGGTCTTTTAGCAATGGTGAGGGTCTTCTGGAGGTTTTCCTGGACTTTCCACGTGTTTCTGAATCTCCAGCCCCAAACACCATAGATCTGCTCTTTAATTGGTTTATCCATGGTTTCTGATTTGGATACCCCCAGATGGTCTTAGTAGTATCACACTTAGAAGTGATCTATTAAATTGTCTGATGTTAAATTAACTTTAATATTTTAAACTGCTAACACTTCAAAATATAAGAAGTGGGTTCAAATCCTGCGCTGTCTGTAAGGAATTTGTACGTTCTTCCTGTGTCTGCATAGGTTTTCCCTGGGGGCACGTTTCCTCCAGCCATTCGAAACATACCGGGGGGGGGGGGGGGGTTATTGGGCAGCACTGTCTCATGGGTTGAAAAGGCCCTATTACTGTGCTGTATGTTAAAAACAATTTAGCACAATTAATAGAAAGTAAATAATATTTTCACCAGGTTGTGGGTCTTGTTAAAAGCTCCAGCATTTTGAAGTTCACTCTGCAATGTAAGATGGATTTTTAAAAATTATTTGGCAGTCATCTGCAGAACCTAAATGCACTACAGACTGCAAAACTTAGCCTATTGTCTATTTCCTGCCTTTAGACTATCTTTGTATGGCATGCCCTGGGAAAATTACGGTAAATAGGACATGCTCTTAAAGTACTGATGTGAGAGAAATATAGGGGTCCAAGGTTCAGGGCTATCTGAAAGTGGTAATGCAAGTACACAGGGTGATAAAGAAGGTGTATGGTACACTGGACTTCATTGTCAGGGTATTGAGTATACATGTGGACCTATATAAATTTGGTTCAGCTGCACTTGGAAAACTATGTGCAATTCTGGTCATCCCATTACAGGAAACTCCAGGAGACTTTGAAAAGGGTATTAGGATGTTGCCTCATTTAGAGGGTAAAAGTTATGTGAGAGATTTTCTCTGGAGCACAAGACACCTAAGATATAGGAGCAGAAGTAGATTGTTCAGCCCATCAAGCCTGTCCTGCCATTTCATCAAAAGCCGATCCATTCTCCCACTCAGTCCCACTCCCGTCTTCTCCCCATGACCTGACTATTCAGAAATCTATTCATCTCTGCCTTAAACACACCCAATGACCTGGACTTCACAGCCACCTGTGACAGTAAATTTCAGAGGTTCATCACTCTCTAGCTGAAGAAATTTCTCTGGACCTCTATTTTAGATGGGCATCCTTCAATCCTGAAGTTGTGCCCTCTTGTCCTTGACTGCTCCACCACAGGAAACAACTTTGCTACATCTACTCTGTTCAGGCCTTACAACATTCAAAATGCATCTATGAGATTCCCCCTCATTCTTCTGAACTCTGAAAGTACAGAGTACAGTCCAAGAGCCAGCAAAGGTTCCTTATATTCTACTCCCTTTGTTCCAGGAATCATTCTTGTAAATCTTCTCTGAACCCTCTCCATTGCCAGCACATCCTTCCTTCAATATAGATCTCAAAACTGTACCCCACACTCCAAGTGAGGCTTTGCCAGTGCCTTACAAAACCTCAAGATCACATCCCTGTTCTTGTATCATATTCCTCTAGACATGAATCCAATATTGCATTTGGCTTCTTCACCTCTGACTCAACATGGAGGTTAACCTTTAGGGTATCCTGCATGAGGATTCCTAAGTCCATTTACACCACCAAATTTTGAATGATCTCTCCATCCAAATAATAGCCTGCCCTTCTATTCTTTCAACCAAAGTGCCCAATCAGACACTTCCCAACATTGTGTTTCATTTGCCACTTCTATCCAAGTTTCCCCACAGCTATTAGAGGCTGAAGAAAGATCTACAACACTACACCAGATTCTTTTCCCAGGATTAAAGCATCACACATTTAAAAGTGAGGGGAAGGAAGTTTAAGGGAAATGTTCAGGGCAAATATTTCCCTGGTAGGTGCCTGGAATGGGCTGCCAGGATTACTGATGAAAACAGATTCAACTGTTACATTTAAGAGGCTTCTAGATAGAAGCATGACTATGAGGGAGATGGATGAATATCTATCAAGCACAAAGAGAGTTTTCATTTAATTCAGGCATTATGTGTTGCACAGCCATGGGCTAAAGGGCCTGTTCCTGCACTGTAATATTCTGTTTATATGTTCTAGTCCAGATTATCTAAAATGTCTGCCTTCTTCCACAAAAGTGCCTTCCCCTCCACCACCATCAACTCTGCCCTTACCCACATCTCCTCCATTTCCTGCTCATCTTCCCAGCGCCCCTCTACCCCAAGATGTAACATACACAGGATTCCCCTTGTCCTTACCTACTACCCATGAGCCTCCGCATCCAACATATCATCCTCTGTAATTTCTGCCACCTACAACATGATCCCACTACTAGACACATCTTCCCCTCTCTGCCTTCCGTAGAGAAATCTCCCTCCATGATTCCCTCATCTACTCATCCCTCCCTACCAATCACCCCCTTGGCACCTTCCCCTGTGGCCATAGGAGGTGCAACATGTGCCCATACCTCCTCCCTCTCCATAGTATGGGGTTTCAAACAGGCCTTTCAAGTGAAGCAACACTTCATTTCTATATCTGGTGCTCCCTTTGTGTCCTTCTCTATGTCGGAGAGACTAGATGAAGAATGGTCTGTATCAGTGCCAGGAATCACCCAGCAGCCAATCACTTCAATTCTGTGCCCCATTCCCATACTCACAAGCCTGTCCATGGCCTCATGTACCATCCCACCAAGACCACCAATAAATTGGAGGATCAACACCATTTTCCAACTGGGCACTCTCCAATCGGATGGCATTAACATCGACTTTCCACCTCCCTGCCTGTCTGGAATGTGTGTAATGTGTGTGGTCATGTGTCCTCCTGATCTGAAACTTATTCGAAGTCACAACATCTGTCAATCAAGGTTTAAATCCTCTCGGAGCATTATTGGCTAGAAGCACAGATTTGCACTGTATATAACACCAACACACAATGCATTCTTTTTCTCTGCCTTGTGGTCCAAACCTCAGACATCGCTCCATGGCAGGTCACTACTGTGGACATTGCTGGAAGCATTGCGGGTAAAGTATGCAGATAGCTGCACCCCCATTGGTACAGGGAACCAGGTGTGTGTGTTAAAGTCCCTGTCATTACTCAAGTGTGTGAGTGTGTAGAGTATCAGTGGCCACTGGTATCGGATTCCAACTTAGATCCAATGTGACTGTCATTGTTTAAGCAATATGGTAATCGAGTACCATTCGGCATTCTCTGCTGTTTGTCTCCTGTATGTTAATTAAAGTTAAAAATGACTGTAATACTTGTATCCAGACTCGTCTCTCTGTGAACCCAATGAACTGGATACTCTTCCCAACACGACAGCCAGCCAACTCTGTTCTCCCTTCCCTTTTACTTCTTTCCTCCAGCTCTACACCCCCTTCCTCTCCCCCTGCTTGCTGGTGTTCCCTCCGTCCCTTATCCACGTATTACCTCCTGCCTTTGGGACTGTTCTCTTCCCTCCCCACTACCATTTTGTTCGGGCACATGTCTACATTTTTTTCAGACCTTGATGAAGGGCTCAAATCCAAAATGTTGTTTATGTATCTTTATCTTTGCTAAATAAAGCGAGCTGTTTGATCTGCTGGGTTTCTCCAGTGTTGTGCTTTTACTGTTCTATGGTTTATGTTGTATCTTCTATAGATGGAGAGCAAGGACAAATACTGAATCTTGCATTTGTCTCCACAAATGGAAATTTATTTATCATTTATATTTATGATCTGCTTTTCTGTCTTAGTACATTGTAGTAATTTAATTTATACTATTATTGCTGGTGTATCTGTACATTGTACACATCAATAAACTGTCATCTTATCCCATTCAATGCACTGAAAGTGAAATAGGACAAAGTTCAGAAACTGATTAGGATTAAAAATGAGGCAACAAAAAATATTTGGAGGACATTGTTAAAAGATTGCTCTGGCTCAAAGGAGATAAGCTGCATCTGAAGTTCGAGTGGAAATTTTGGAATCTGACCAAAATGTTGCCACTTTCCATGCATAAAGGATAACTCCAAAGATCTGATACTGGAGAGGGTACAATTGTTACATACCCTTTTTTTTAAAAATAAATCAATAAACCAAGTAATGCAGGATTAATTAGCCCAACTAATAGAAATGATGGAGGAACTTGTAGTGACAAAACTAATATGGATAATTACTTGGAAAGTATACCAACTAGTTACATCAGAGGTACTCAACCTTTTTCTTTCCACTCCCATACCACTTTAAGTAATCCCATAGGTGCTGTGATTAGTAAGGGATTGCTTAAGGTAGTATGTGGGTGGAAAGAAAAGTGTTTGAAAACCACTGTTATGTGCACAGTTTCCAAACTCCAAAAAGGAAATGGGCCGATGGCAATTTTTCTCAAAATATTTCAGTAACAATTGGGTCTAGAGCAGTGATTCTCAACCTTGCCTTCCCACTCACATACCACCTTAAGTAATCCCTTACTAATCACAGAGCACCGATGGCATAGGGATTACTTAAAGTGGTATGTGAATGGAAAGAAAAAGGTTGAGAACCACCGAGTTACTTCATGTCCTGGTTTGGAAACTTGAATGCCCAGGAATGCAGAAGGTAGACATCAGCAAGTTCATGAAGGGCATTAACTTCCCATCTTTTGAAGACATTTACGTGAGGCTCTCCCAACATCATAAATGACCATTATCCTGACCGTTCTCTCTTCTCGCTACCACCTTCACCCAGACGCACAGAAGCCTGAAGTCTAGCACCTCTAGGTTCATGACCTTGTTTTCCCCCTTCAGTTATCAGCCTCTCCAACCTCACTTTCTCTTATATTATTAAGATTTTTTTTCTCTTATGTATTTTGTGTCTTATACACCTGGAAAGCTGCAACAAGATTGTCATTGCATCCATACATTGTATTAATATATGTGATTACAGATCATTCAAATTCAGGAGGCTACTTAGACTGGTGAAAAGAATATGGTGGAAGAAATTTAAGAGAATTAAATAATAAACTTGGGAAGAATAATGAGGATAGGCAATATAAACAAAATGGATCAACTTTAAAGGAATTGCTTTAGGATTGCAAGAGAAATTGAAAGGACTATTTTCAAAACAGATGGGAATCTTTGTTTTCTAAATCTTTTATGGCTCAAACACAATGATATTGTGCTCATTTTTATACATTGCTGATTAGATTTCTTGTGAAATATTGAGGATTTCTCTTCAGGAAACACACCACAAGAATACAAAGGCTAAATGGGAAGCAGAGATGCACGTTTTAGGCTTCAATAAAACCAAGAAAAGCTGGGAATTAGTTCCCCAAAATGGGAGATTTAATAAAACTTTCAAAAATCACAAAGGGTTTTGAGAGAGTAAGTGAGGCAATAATGTTTTCAAAAAAAACTAGTGAATATGGATTTAAGATCATTGTCAAAAGAGCAAAAGGCAACAAGAAAATACTTTTGAACACTTTTGAACCTGGATTGGGTTGCTTTAAAAGATGGAAGAAGCAGATTCAACTGCAACTTTCAGAGGGGAATTAAATAAAGCACTTGTGTGGGATAAAATTATGTGGCTACAGGAGATCTATAATCAACCACAGAGATAGGGAACAACAAAATTCACATTAAAACATATTCAATCACATTCAAATTTGTAACAATGTTGCAAGAAAGTTAGGAGAATTTTATTTGCTTGAGTGTAGAAAAATGAAGGTAAATTTGATAGAGGTATTTAAAATTATGAGGGGAATGGTCAGAGAAAATGTAGGTAGGCTTTTTCCACTGAGGGTCAGTGAGATACAAACCAGAGGACATGGGTTAAGAGTGAAAGCGGAAAAGTTTAGGGGGAAGTTCTTCACACAGAGTGGCGAGAGAGTGGAACAAGCTGCTAGTGGATGTAGTAAGTGCGGGCTCTACTTTAATATTTAAGAATTTGGACAGGTACATGGATAGGAGGACTGGGTGCAGGTCAGTGGGACAAGACAGAATAATAGTTCAGCACAGACTAGAAGGGCTGAAGGGCCTGTTTCTGTCCTGTGTGGTAACTTCAGATGTGGTGGTGATGAACAGGTCTGGTAAATTTGTTAATCTTAAAACTAAAAAAATCAACAATATTAATTTCTCTATGAAAGTTCTGAACAGCTATGATGGAAGCTTGAGATTTAACAGACAACAAATTTATATTCGGACATTAACATTAAACATGTGCATGAATAACATTCGTGGTTGTATGTGTTCATTCAGATCCAATGATTCATTGAGTTTGGCATATGGTGGAAACATTTAGCACTGATCACGAAAGATGAATTTGACTCTGCTTTTTGTTATCCCTATATATCTATTCCTGAATGGTGAGCAATCATTCTAGTACTTTAATTCTCCCATACAGGGCATGACTTTTGCATCTAACAACATGATTTTGGCTCACTGAATGAATTCCATATGGACACCTAATACAGAAGCACATTGTACTTTCACAGGAGACAAATACTATAATTGGCAATGGCACAGCTACATCATTCCTCAAGTAAGGAATACAAATGCAAGAACAATAAAAACAAATTTCATCAATGCAGGGCTAGAAAAGAAAACAGGATGGGAGGGATGGATTCAAAGAGATTTTTAAGGTTGAGAATTTTAATTGGTCGATCAAATCTTCCACAGATGAAACCTTTATCCACATCTTTGTACCTTTAAACCTGACTACTTCAATGTTTGTGGCCTGCCTCCCATCTAGTGTCCAACCTAGACATCCAAAGTTCTGCAACTCATTTCTAGCAAGTAGAGTTCAATCAATACCCCAGTCTTACGGGGCGTGGCAAGATGGCGTAGAACAAAGATGTGGGTTCTGTCTCTCCCTGGCAGGACTAATTAATGTCTGAGTTGTAAAGACTGTTTAAAAGTTAAAAAGTTTGTTAAATGTATTATTAGGTGTTGGGGCTGCAAGAAATGAAGAAAGGAAGAGGTCAGAAGCAAAAGAAGTTAGTTTTTTTTTAAACTTTATTTATTCGTTCAAAAAACAAATAATATATGACATACAGCAATTAAACATGAACATGAACTTTATATATATATATAAAAAAGAAAAGAACCCCCCACTCCTTCAGCCAACTCTCCTAAGGAGAGCATAAAAAAAGGGAGAAAAGAAAGAATATTAAAGAAAAAGTTAAATATACATATTAAAATCTAATCAATATAAATTGAAATGTAAATATTCTGAATATAATGACCACTTATTAATAAAAAATTATAATTATCATGCAAAACTTAATTTTTTCCATTATTAAACAATATTTAATCTCACTATGCCATCTATTAATATCAATCATATTTATATCTTTCCACATACTAGCAATTAATTTTTTGGCTACGGATAAAGCCAAATATACAAAAGCAAGCTGAAATTTATCTAATCCCAAACCTTTCAGAGGTTGCAAACTACCCAATAAAAATACTGTTGGATCTCAAACTATTTTAATCTTATACAGGTATTCTAAAAATGATTGAATTTTCTTCCAAAAAGATTGTATATGTATACATAACCAAACAGCATGAAGAAAAGTTCTAACCGTATCACCACATCTAAAACACAAATCTGATTCATTAAAACTACATATTTTTTTTATTTTTCAGGTGTCAAATATAATTGATGTAAAAAATTGTAATTAATCATTGCATAACATGCATTTATCAATCTAGTTACACTATAACAAATATCTAACCAATCCTCTTCAGAAAAAATAAAACCAATATCTTCTTCCCATTTAATTTTAGATCTATCCCAACCCTTTTTATCCATACCATCCTGTAATATTTGATACATAAATGAAATATAACTCTTCTCTGGAACCTTCATAAGAAAAGTCTCAAATTTAGTCATTTTAGGTAAAATCATGTCTCTACCAAACATATATTTTACCAAAGATCGAATTTGATAATATAGAAACAAAGAATTCTTATCAATACCAAAACCTTCCCTCATCTGATTAAAAGATAAAAACTTACCCTCTTTAAAACAATCTCCCAAATTTTTCACACCTTTAAATCTCTAATGCAATAAACTTTGATTATGTATTGAAAAATAAATAAGTTGATTATTATACAAGAGTCAAAGCCAATAATTTACCCCTAGAACCTATAATTTTATTTTTCTTTACCCATAACTTCATGAAATGTTTTAGTATAGGCACATTATATTGTTGTAACAAATTTATATTACATCTAAACAAAAATTGATGTATTTCAAATTCAGAAATACTTGCTATCTCAATTTTAGCCCAACTAGGAGGCCGTACCAAATCCATCAATGAACTAATAAATTTAAGTTGGGCTGCCTCATAATAATTTTGAAAATGTGGTAAACATAGTCCCCCTAACTCATATTTCCAAGTTAATTTATTCAAAGCTACTCTTGAAAATTTACCCCTCCATAAAAACTCCCTAATCATTTTATTCAAATCTCGAAAAAAAATTTTATCAAGTAAATACGGAATAGATTGAAACAAATATTGTATACGCGGAAAAATATTCATCTTAATTGTATTTATCCTTCCAATTAAATTAATAGGTACATCTTTCCATTTAATCAAATCAGTTTTTATTTTTTTCATTAATGGAGCATAATTTCATTTATATAAAGATTGATAATTAACATTCAAAATTATACCCAGATATTTAATTTGATCAGTCCACTTCAAATTAATAATATTCTTATAAACTGAATAATCTCCTTCACTTAATAGTAATATTTCACTTTTTTCCCCAATTAACTTTATATCCAGAAAGACATCCATATTGCATTAAACATTCCTTCAAATGCAAAAGTGACTGAGCTGGGTTTATTAAATACATCAATATATCATCAGCAAATAAATTAATTTTATACTCCTCATCTAAAACTTTCATACCTTGTATCTGTGTATTTTGTCTTATCAACTGTGCTAAAGGTTCAATCACTAACGCAAAAAAAGCTGGTGTTAAAGGACAACCTTGACGAGTTGATCAAGTTAGCTTAAAAGATTCCAAAATCAAACCACTCGTCAATACTCTAGCTACCGGTTTACTATATAGACCCCTAATCCAACCAATAAAAAAGGACCAAACTTAAATTTCTCCAAAACTTAAAACAAAAAATTCCATTCAACTCTATCAAATCCTTTTTCTGCATCTAAGGATATCACCATCAAGTGATCTAAAGATTGTCAAAATCTATTAATCAAACTAATCATGCGCAGAATGTTATCTGAAGCATATCTATTCTTTATAAAACCTGTTTGATCAATATGAATCAACTTTGGTAAAAATTTAGCCAATCTATTCTCTAATATTTTAGCTATTATTTTATAATCTACATTTAACAACGAAATTGGTCTATATGAAGATACTTTCAAAGGATCTCTATCTTTTTTAGGAATTACTGTAATTAAAGCACTAGAAGAAGATTCAGGTAATTCACAATGTTCTCCAACTTGACGTAATATATCCCCAAACACTGTAGATAAATCAACATAAAAATTTTTTATAAAATTCAACTGAAAATCCATCATCACCAGCCGATTTACCATTCAGCATTTCCAGCATAGCCATTTTAATTTCTGAATCAATAAATGGTTCTTCTAACTCCTGTATATCTCCATCCTCTAATATTGGTAAATTCAATTGTGATTAAAAAAAGATAAATCGATCCAGTATCCTGTTTTCCTTCAGACGTATATAACTTTTTATAAAATGAATAAAATTCATCATTAATCTCATGAGGTTTATAAGTAATAAGAGAATTCCGTCTAACAGCATTAATAGTCCTCAATATCTGTTCTTTCTTTAATTGCTACGCCAATACCTTATGTGCTTTCTCTTCCCATTCGTAATACCGTTGTTTAGTCCTATTAATCATATATTCAAATTGATAAGATTGCAAAGTATTATATTTCAATTTCAGCCTAGATAATTCTATTTTCTGATCTACTGTAGCATCTTTCTGACATTCCTTTTCCAACTCATCGATCTGTTTCTCTAATTCAAGACTCTGATTTAATCGATTCTTTTTTATTTTAGAAGTATAACTAAATATTTGTCCTCTCAAATAGGCTTTCATAGCATCCCATAATACAAACTTACTTTGAACATATTTAGAATTTTCATTAAAAAAATTAATTTGTTTTTTCAAAAAAATCAATAAATTCCATATTTTTAACAACATTGTATTAAATCTCCAACGATAAGCTATTTGAATTTTCTCAGAAGTTTCATATGTAAAATATAACAGAGAATGATCTGAAATCACCCTATTTTTATATTCTGCTTGTTGTATTTTCCCTTGTAAATCTGCCGATACTAAAAAGAAGTCAATCCTTGAAAACGATTCATGTCTAGATGAATAAAAAGAAAAATCTTTTTCTGTCGGATTAAGACATCTCCAAATATCTACTAAATTAAGATCTTTCATCAACGCTTGGACCTGAATTGCCATCTTGGATTTTTTAATTTTCTTCGGAAATTTATCTAATAAAGGTTCCAAAACACAATTAAAATCACCACCAACTAAAATATTATCATTAGCCTGACCCAGACATAAAAATGCATCTGAAATAAATATTTCATCATCTTCATTTGGGGCATAAATATTAAGTAAAGTCCAAAATTCACTAAAAATCTTACAATTCAATTTAAGAATACATCCTGCCTTTTCCTCCATTGATTGTAATTCAAAAGATAAATTTTTATGTATCAAACTTGCTACATCTTTAGCTCTAGAATTAAATGAAGAAGAATATACATGCCTAACCCAGTCCCTTTTTAATTTCACGCTTTCCTTCACATTCAAATGTGTTTCTTGTAAAAAGGCAAAATCAATTTTCATTTTCTTAATATAGTTATTAAAGTTGTGGGAAAGAGTGAAAAAGCTGGGCCTACCAAACAGAAGAAGCACCAGGTTCGATTAATCCAAGCCTCAGAGGACATCTCCGGATGAACTTGGAAGAAGATCGATGTCTCTGAAGATTCAACCGACTAAAGATGGCACCGACATCGGTCAGGACGTTCGCGAGCGTCGTGCCGTTAGCGTGACCAAGGGTAGCGAGCTTAGTGGGGCCACACAGGGGTATGGTCGGGACAGCGCTGTAGGCAATGCTCCAATGAGCGCTGTCATGCCAGCGAGTGCACACTATCACGCAACGGCCCAATGTGCATGCGTCCAATGTCGCATTTTTGCGAGGTCTTAGACCGGTTTCGTGCTGCGGGGGGCCTGCTCCTTGACAGGCTGAAAAAGTCAGTCCGATGTGGACTGGGGTTCAGACACGCAGCAGAACGGCAAGAGAGGACGTTTTAATACCCGAAGATGATGAAGAAGAGCAAATCGAATATTTGGATGAGGAAGATCAGGAACTGTTGTTAATGGCAGCTGAAGCAATGGAAGGTAGGCCTGGAACTACAAAAATGGCTTCCCCTTTTAAGTCAGTTGCTTCACCTACTTCAAATCCTTCACCTGGACCTGATGTGGTTACAATGTTTGAGGAGTTAACAAAACAGAATGAAAACATTATGACTTATATAACTACTGGTTTTCATAACACTGATGAACAATTTGTTGAAATGTAAGGTAAAATATCTGATATGTGTGGAGAAATTGCTGCTATCAAAGAGGATCTTAATAAGTGTTTGATTGCTGTGGATGAAGTACAGGAAAGATGTAAAAATGTCAAAGATAGAATGGATGAAGTAGAAGAATCAGTATCTGGTTGGGATATGCAGAAGAGTATGTTTATGCAAAAAATTAACTCTCTGGAAAATCAAAGTCGAAGGAATAATGTTAAGATAATTGGACTTCCAGAAGATGTTGAAGGTCAAGATCCTACAAACTTTTTTCATATATGGATTCCAGAAATATTAGGGGCAGAAGCAGATAGATAGAAGCAGATAGATTGGAGCTGGATAGGGCTCATCGAGCGTTGAGAAGGAAACCTTTTCTAGGACAACCTCTGAGAGCAGTTTTACTTAGATGTTTAAGATATCAAGATCGGGAGATGATTTTGTGCCTTGCGGTGCAGAAAGCTTGAATTGATCAGAATCCAATAATAGTTCAAGGTAATGGAGTTTTCTTTTACGCGCATTTAAGTCAGGAGGTTATACAGCGGCATAAGGAGTTTAATCAAGCTAAGACGGTATTGTGGAAGAAGGGTTATAGGTTGACATTTAAATACCCAGCTGTGTTGAAAGTGTTCTATGAGCCATCTCAATTTCAATTTTTTGAGAAAACTCAGGATGCTTTAACTTTTGCTAATTCTTTACCCCAGATAACAAGTTGAGTTTTGATCTTTCCAAGAAGCCAGCAATCAATGTTCCTAAAGTCAAGAATGGAAATGGGAATGAATTGCAGAAGATGGAGATGCTCCAGCTGATTGATGTGGCAGAAGATATTATAATGCAGTATAGACAATAATTTTATTCTATTTTCTTTTAGAAGTCTGGCCGGGGAGGAGTACATGACCCTGCTGAATTCTAAGTCATCTGCCACTAGTGGTATTGACCACATCCGGTCGATGAGGGGGGTACTGCTTTGCAGTTTGTGGGGGGGGGGGTAGGAGGGGAATTTTTGTGTTTGTATTTTTGGTTGTTGTTGGGGAGGTTCTTTTTCTTTTTAAGGGGATATTATTTGACTTTTAACGTAGGTTAGTAAGAAAGGAGGGGAATTTTTTTTATTAATTCTGTTTTTATTGTAAGAGTAAATTTTGTTAAGTGCCACTCTATAGGTGATCATTAATAATTTGAATTTTGCGACGTTTAATGTTAAGGGGTCAAATTATCCGATAAAACGGAAATGTATATTGGATTATATCAAAAAGTTGAAGGTAGATATAGCATTTTTGCAAGAAACTCACTTAACAGAAAAGGAATATTTGAAATTGAAAAGAGATTGGGTAGGACATGTAATTCTAAGGCTAGAGGAGAAACTATTTTGGTAAATAAAGTACTGTTTATTTTGGATTCCTTTTTTGTTAATGCTGGTAGAATTTTGGTGGTGAATTGATAATGTTACTAGTTGATTTCTATAATTAATGTTGCTAGGCAACAAACTAATCAACCAAAGATAGTGGCGATAGATGCGAGAAAGGCTTTTGATAGGATTGAGTGGAAATTTTTATTTAAGGTTTGAGAAAAATTTCACTTTGGACCGCTTTTTACTACTTGGGTTAAAGCTTTATACATTAATCCTTCTGAACGAATAATGACGAATGGTCAGATTTCATCTGCTTTTACATCATCCCGATCAACTAGGCAAGGTCTTTCACTAGCACTGTTTACTTTGGTAATAGAACCTTTAGCTCAAGCTATTAGGCAAAATTTGGATATTAAAGGTATTAAAGTAGGTGAACAAGAGTATAAGATTAATTTGTTTGCTGATGACGTTTTAATATATTTAACATATCCTAAAGAATCTTTGAGAATGCTGCAAAATTTATTAAATCAGTATGGTATATTGTCAGGTTATAAAGTTAATTGGGAAAAGAGTGAAATATTACCGATATCAGATGAGGATTATACAGATTGCAGACAGATTACAAAATTTAAATGGTCTAATAAAATTAAATAATTAGGAATTATAGTTAATAAAGAATATCAGCACTTACATATTTTGAATTATACATCATTGTCAAATAAGATTAAAATTGATTTACAGAAATTAAAAGATTTGACATTAACTTTAATTGAGAGAGTTAATTGTATAAAAATGAATATTTATCCTTGTATACAATATCTTCTTCAATCTATTCCATGTGTGATACCAAAGAAATTCTTTAAAGAATTAAATAAAGCAATCGATTATTTTTGTGGAAGGATAAATTGTCTAGGGTATCTATGCATAAATTAACATGGCAATATGAATGGGGAGGACTTCAATTACCATTATTATGAAGCGGCACAGTTGAAATTTATTAATAGGCTGTTTGATCTTCAACAACCACCTGTGTGGGCTAAAGTTGAATTGGATTAAATTTCTGAAAAATAAATGAGTCAATTTATTTATAAATGGAATCCTTTATTGTTACAAAAATATAAATTACCAGTATTAAGACATATATTGGATACTTGGTATAAGCAGGATTCACTTATAGGTTCTAAAAGGAAATTTTTGATTAAATCACCGTTGTATCAGAATAAATTAATTCCATTCTCCTTAAATAATCCTTATTTGAAAAATTGGAAATTGAAAGGAATTAGTATTATACAAGATTGTTTTGAGGCGGGTAAATTTTCTACATTTAATAGATTACAAGAGAAATTTGATACTTCTGCAAATTCTATTTTTGCTTATTATCAAGTTCAAGATTTTTTGCGAATACAATTTGGTAAGGATTTAATTTTACCAAGTCAATCTAAATTTGAGATTTTAATGGTTGACAAGGAAACGAAAGGATTTATATCAAATATGTATAGGTTGTTGTAAGAAAAGATAAAGTTGGGGTATATAGGACAAAAGAGAAATGGGAGAAAGATTTAGATATTGAATTGTCTTGGGAGGAATGGTCAACTATGTGTACTGATAGCATTACAAAATTAATTAATGTGAGAAATAGTATGGACAACTATAATTTTATTCATCAATTAGATTTGACTCCTGAGAAGTTGAAGAAATATGGATTTAGTTTAATAGATTTGTGTTTTAGATGTGGAGAAAATCCATTGTATAATAATCAACTTATTCCTTTTTCAATACATAATCAGTTTATTGCATTGGAGATTTAAAGGTGTGAAAAATTTGGGAGATTGTTTTAGAGAGGGTAAATTTTTATCTTTTAATCAGATGAGGGAAGGTTTTGGTATTGATAAGAATTCTTTGTTTCTATATTATCAAATTCGATCTTTGGTAAGATGTATGTTTGGTAGAGATATGATTTTAGCTGAAATGACTAAATTTGAGACTTTTCTTATGAAGGTACCAGAGAAGGGTTATATTTCATCTATGTATCAAATATTACAGGATGGTGTGGATAAAAATGGTTGGGATAGATCTAAAAGTAAATGGGAAGCGGATACTGGCTTTATTTTTTCCGAAGATGATTGGTTAGATATTTGTTATGATAATGTAACTAGATTGATAAATACCCGTTATGCAATGATTAACTTATAATTTTTTACATCAATTATATTTAACACCTGAAAAATTAAAAAAGTATGGTTTTCATGAATCAGACTTGTGGTTTAGATGTGGTGATACGGTTGGAATTTATTTTCATGCCGTTTGATCATGTATACATATACAGTCTTTTTGGAAGAAAATTCAATCGTTTTTAGAATATCTGTATAAGATTAAAATAGTTTTAGATCCAACAGTATTTTTATTGGGTAGTTTGCAACCTTTGAAAGGCTTGGGATTAGATAAGTTCCAGCTTGCTTTTGTATATTTAGCTTTATCTGTAGCGAAAAAATGTATTGCTAGTACGTGGAAAGATACAAATATGATTGATATTTATGAGATGAAATATTGTTTAATAATGGAAAAAGTTATGTATGTTTCACGTGATAATTATAATTCTTTTATTAATAAGTGGTCATTATATTCAGAATATTTACATTTCAATTTACATTGATTTGATCTTAATATGTATATTTAATTTTTCTTTAATTTTTTAAAATTTCTTTATGGCTCTCCTTAGGAGAGTTGGATGAAGGGGGGATTCTTTTCTTTTCTCTTTTTTTCTATATATAAAAAATGACGTTCATGTTTATGGTTAATTGTTGTATATGTCATATTATTTGTATTTTTAATGAATAAATAAAGTTTAAAAAAAAAGGTATGGAGAAAAGACAGGGACTTTTATGCATTGTGTATGGACATGTAAGAAAGTTAAATCCTTTTGGGAAAAAGTTATAAAATTTTTGAGAGATTTATTCACAATTGATTTGCAAATGGATCCAATGATGTGTTTATTGGGCTATAGAAATGCTGTTATTTTGGGATTGGCTGATAAGCCATATTTGGCATTTTTGCGGTTAGGGTTAGCAGTCGCAAGAAAATGTATAGTGATAACTTGGAAAAATTATGTAGAATTGAACATACAAAGATGGCAAAATGAATTGCAATCGTGTTTATTTTTGGAAAAAAATAACCTATAATTTGCAAAATAATTATTCTTTTTTGTTAAAATGTGGAGTTTATATTTGGAAGGTATGGCTATTGACCTTAAGTAAAGAGTTGGCACATTGATTAATTCATTTTAAATGTATAATTTTTTTGTAAGGCTCCAAGGGGTGGGGGAGAGAGTTAAGATAGTGTAGTTAGTAGAGGGAGGGAGGGGGATATTGTTTTTCATATTTTGTATTTTTTTAATATATTTGTATTTTTGTATCTTTGCATTTTCTTTCTCTATAATATGCTATAAAAATTTTAAATAAAATTTTCAAAAAAAATCATTCTTACGACGTTCAGTGGATCATCGATGCTAATAAGTTAAAATTTCACTCTTGCTTTATACTAATTTAGCAGGTCTGTACCTGGTAATTGGGCAGAGTGAAATATCCCAACAGGGCAGGGCAAATTAAATTCAACCAAGCTCTGACTCTTGGTGGGGCTAAGAGTCCAAGCCCAGCCGAGTTAACACACTAATCACGGTGTGAAAGGGCAATCAGATTTTAAGGGAGGCGGGACCCTCTGTCCCTTTGAAATCCAGGGTAGCCGATTGATCAGTAAATCACGGTGCAGTGGGAAAGGCTCCCAAAGTGCAGCATGCCCAGTAAGTTTACCTGCTTCCTGAGAGGGTTGGCAGTGTGAAAGGGGCTGACATTTTCACGTCGAGCTCCTTCCTGTTACCACCTCCATCCCAGCAACTCTTCAACATCCCTATGTCCTACAAGTCTGACCTCTTGTACTACCTTGCTTGCATTATATTAGCAGGCAAGGCAATATGCTCTGAAACTGACTCCACATACATCTCTTTAAAAACATTCCTTTAAACTTGCCTCATTGACAAAGCTTTTACTCCTTTGCCCTAATATCTCCTTAATAGCCACAATATCAAATTTTGTACACCAAAATGCATATTTCATACAGTCATCAATAAAAACAAGGATGAAGGGCAAACATAGTACAGTAAAACTTTGATAATCGACAATCTAACCATTTGGAAATACCAATAGTTTGGCATCTGGCTCCACTAGGTATAAATCCCCATATTTCCCCCAAGACTCGCCAGTTCCTGCATTGCCCCAAGTCTCACCATGATCACTCTTCCCCAAGACTCACAGCTGCCTACCCTTGCCCAAATCTCATCAGGGGTTGCGTTTCCCCAAGATTTACCCAGTGCCTGGTTTTCCTGTGACTCAATGGGTTCTGGGTTTCCACACATCCCTGAAACTTATCAGTTCAATGGAGAGTTTATTATGATCAACATAACTGCAGCTGAGCTACAGCAGACTAACACATACTTTATTGTGATCACAGACATCGATGAATATTAGTTGGCTCTTTTGTTTCTCATGGGAAGAACAGCTTGAACTGCAAATTTTTTTCAAATTGTGAGGGTAGTTTTGACTTGACTTTAAATGAACAACACACAACTTACAAGGCTGATCTGACGTGTCACTAGAAATATGCAAAACAATTTTTCTCCAACAGCATATGCTTCCTAGTGATATTGCCTTCTACAAATATGGGGTTGGCTGCTTGGAGGGTTCAGCCCATTGTGGTAGAGCCCTGGTTTTGCAGACTGAGGAGGACACACAATTATTTTCTCAACAAATGACTGGAAAAAGACAAATTTGAGGTTCAAATTATTCAAATTTGGAAAAGTGGAAAATACAAAAAGTTAACAACATGATTGAACTCAATAAACTTTCTTTGGAAATATGTTAACTCTTTCTTTTCCAAAATAATGGTCAATGTTGATTTTGAGCTGAAAGAAGAAATTATCATCAAATGAGACCGGGATAACCTACAGGGAAAAAGTGCCATGCAAAATTTGGTTCAGTTCCGGTGACCGTTTCCTCTTGTATCCAATGAACACCTTTTGTCTGTTGGTCTTTTCTCCTCCATGTAAAATTCTTCCCCATATCTCTCCCCAGTCTTTAATTCAGATACCTGACTGCTAATTTTGCTTATACCTTGAAGGAGGGCTCAGGACCAAAACGTCAGTAATTTATCACTACCTCCAGTGGATACTGTGAGACTGGCTAAGTTCCTTCAGTACTTACTGTTCTTTCTTTGGCTTGGCTTCGCGGACGAAGATTTATGGAGGGGGTAAAAAGTCCACTTTACTTAATAACAGCAATTCCTCAGAATACTCTAAACTCAGTTGTTTGCAGTAACTGTGCACATGTATGAAGTGAAGCTCAAGAAAACATATTTGATATCAGCCATGATGAAAATACACTCAAAATATGGCAGTCAGTAAACTCTGATCTGATCCAAGACACTTATGTAATGCAGTGACTTGGAGAATATGCCCTGAAACTACAGAAAGGATAAAATGCTTGAAGAGGAATGAGACTGAAAATAATTCTTAACAGGAAGCCATATCCACTCAGAGCATTCAGGGAGAAACTCTCCTGTCTGAACTCCAGCAAAGGTGGATGTGAGTGATATTTATACTTCAACACAGATACCATTGCTGAAACTCAGTCGGCTCCTGCTCAGGAAGCCAATGTCATGTCTGAGGTCTATAACTTTTAACCTGAACTCCTAAATTTCACATTACACAGAGTGAAAAAGTAAAGCACACTCATTATATTCCAGATTTATCTTGAGGATAACTTGTTAAAGTTTGGCAAAGGTTTTCGATATTGTCCTCAAGATCTTGGTTTCTCTAGAAGCAAAAATAGTTACTCTATCAACTCCGCTTAATATCTCAAAAAGATCAATCAAATCACTGAATAAACTACAAAACCAGAGAACTTGGAAGAATGAGAAGTGAGAAGTGAAATTGAACTGTGAACCATAAAACTTTTCTTACATTTACACACACATCACATATACGTGCGCAAGTTAATAGAGATAAGTTAAAGTTTGATTCTGTTTTAAGATTATTAAAAACAACTTTTGTTTAAGTAACTGCTTGTCTTGGTGAATGTCTATTGCTGCTGGGTTTTGGGGTCCTTTGGGTTCGTGGTAGGGCACTGAAGAGTGCGGTAGAACAGAGGGATCTGGGAATACGGATATATAATTCCCTGAAATTGGTGTCACAGGTGGATAGGGTTATAAAAGAAGCTTTTGGCATTTTGGCCTTCATAAATCAAAGTTTTTGAGTGAGGGAGTTGGGATATAATGGTAAAATTGTTGAGGCCAAATTTGGAGCATTGTATGCAGTTTTGGTCATCCAACGACAGGAAAAGTATCAGTAAGATAGAAAGAGTCCAGAGAAGATTTACTAGGGTCTTGCCTAGACTTCAGGAACTGAGTTACAGAAAAAGGTTGAACAGGTTGGGACTTTATTCCCTAGACCATAGAAGAATAGGGGGAGATTGGATATTTAAAATTATGAGGGGTCTAGACAAAGTAAATGTTGGTAGGCATATAAACCAGAGGACATGGGGTCAGGGGTGAAAGGATTACAGGGAACATTGGGGGCCCAGAACCTCTTCACACAGAGAATGGTGGGAGTGTGGAATGAGCAGCCAGTTGAAGTAGTGAATGCAGGCTCAATTTTAATTTTTTTTTTAAAAAAGAATTTGGACAGGAACAAGGATTGGAGGAGCATGGAAGACTATGGGACTTGGGAGAATAATAGTTCAGCACATACTAGAAGGGACTGTTTCTGTACTGTATTGTGCTATGGTTCTATGGTTTTCACACAGAACTCTGCCTGCAGTTGTAATATGCTCTACCATTTCTCATTATGGAATTCCCAGTTACATATCTGCACTTTATAATTTCAATTTGACAATCACTTGGTCTTTTCTGAATTCTTGTTCAGATTATTCTTTTCTTTGGCTTGGCTTCGCGGACGAAGATTTATGGAGGGGGTAAATGTCCACGTCAGCTGCAGGCTCGTTTGTGGCTGACAAGTCCGATGCGGGACAGGCAGACACGGTTGCAGCGGTTGCAGGGGAAAATTGGTTGGTTGGGGTTGGGTGTTGGGTTTTTCCTCCTTTGTCTTTTGTCAGTGAGGTGGGCTCTGCGGTCTTCTTCAAAGGAGGTTGCTGCCTGCCAAACTGTGAGGCGCCAAGATGCACAGTTTGAGGCGATATCAGCCCACTGGCGGTGGTCAATGTGGCAGGCACCAAGAGATTTCTTTAGGCAGTCCTTGTACCTCTTCTTTGGTGCACCTCTGTCACGGTGGCCAGTGGAGAGCTCGCCATATAACACGACCTTGGGAAGGCGATGGTCCTCCATTCTGGAGACGTGACCCACCCAGATTAAAGGCATTTATAAATGAACATGTTTTCATCAAGCTGCATTGCTCCAAAAGTCCCTTCCTCGTCTTCTGACTGAGGGTTATCTAATGCAGCTCCTCAAATCACGACACATCTTTCAGAGTGAACTTTCTGAAAATTCCCTCAGTGCACATTACATTTCCAATTTTATACCATCTGCAAATTTTAAACTGAATTCATCTTCAACTCAAACTTCATGGCAGGAATATCATCAAATATTCATAAAAGCTAAACAATAACCATTTTCAACAAACAGATTAGGACTTTATTCCCTGGAGTGTAGAGGAATGAGGTGAGATTTGATATAGGTAATTAAAATTATGAGGGAGACGAACAGAGTAAATGTAGATAGGTTTTTTTCCCCACTGAGATTACACGAGATACAAACCAGGGGACATGGGTTAAGGTGAAAGGGGAAATGTTTGGGGGAAACATGAGGGGGAACTTCTTCACACAGAGAGTGATGGGAGTGTGGAATGAGCTGCTATGAACTGGGTGCAGGCCAGTGGGATTAAAAAAATTATTCGGCTCAGACGAGAAGGGCCTGTTTCTGTGCTGTAATGTTCTATGGTTCTAATGTTTCATTAAAGAAACATTTGTTGTCTATTAAAGCTAAAGCTCCAGATTTTCCATAGAGAATTTAATACAGTATTATTGAATGTTTTCGTTTCAAGCTCAACAAGATTACCAGATCTCTACATCACCACCAAATTTGAAGTAACAACATCTCCTAACTTGCATTTGTATTCTTGGCTTGAAGAATGATGCAGCTGTCATTGCCAATTTGAGAATGCAATGTTCTCCTGCACCAGGTGTCCTTTTGGAAACCTACCTACTGCTCCTTTTATCGCGGCTTCAATTTAAGTAGCAATCCTAATACGTGGTATCTTATTAAAATCTCCTTCAACTCCAGCGTCCTCAATCCTCTCAACAAAATAACTTCTTTAATTAATATCCAAAGCAGGGCATATATATTTTAAACTGCAATATTTTAGCATTATTATGCACAATAGATTTCAGATCTCAAAAGAGAGCAGTCCAAACCCATGTGATTACAGTCCAGTCTCTACTTTCCCAGCACAATCCACACCTGATCAGAAATCATTTTGCAACTTTAATGGGTCAGAATAAATTTTAAGTCCTTCAGTTAAAAAATACATTCAGTGGCTGGAGAACCAGAATAAAAGGTAGCCTGGGGCTGCTGAAGAATATGCAAAGGAAAACAGGTAGGTCCAGGGCTGGGACTGGGTTCTTTGGCATGATGCCTAATCAAATGTCCAGAGAGACAATTCAACTGAGAAACCAGTGTAATTGTTCTCTGCTCAGAAAACATTGAATTTTATGTATAACTCTGAAAAAACACCACCATGCTACCAAATATTCAAGCCCTTGTATTCTTTTAAAGACTGAGGACAATGAGGTGAATATGAAACAGTATTGATCAACTCAGAAATTATTTTGCATTATTCAGAAACTCAATGAGCTAACCTGAATCCAGGATAACAAACTAAATCAATGGTTGATGTCATAACAGACATATTTATTTTCTTCTGTGTATCAAAGCATTCCCAATGCTGTGATATCTATTTCCCTTATTTTCATTTATTTTTTTCACCACCCTTGTTTCCTACAAGGGTAGGAAAACCTACACTTTGCCTCTTTCTCCTTCAATACATCCTTTGAAAGGCTAATTATGGCACTCCTCATCATCTCATCAGAGGAATGTTAAGCAAGACGAGAAATATCCCTTATTGCACTCCTGACACTTGCTGCCTAGACTCTGCAGGGCAACCAAGTGAGTGGTGGCATCTTCTGAGCGACCAAGTGGGCACCCTCCTTCCTCAGCGTTTCGCTGATAGACCCGCAGCACTTCCGGAGGGTTCAGCCGTAAATCCCAGCATCACGGGCTCATTCCCTGGATGCCATACACTCACTTGGGGGCCAAAATGGAATCCTTTCTCCTCATCCAGAGCCACTGACTTCTCTTTTCAGCAGCTCTGGAGAGATCTTTGACTGCTTGTTAGTGTATCTTTCCTTGCACTCCCAACTCCCAGGGTAGTCTTGATGCCAATGTGGCTACAGATCCTCTGCAGCCAACTTCAACCAGTCGAACTCTTGACTTCCAGCCAAGTTGCTGCACATCAGCTGCAAGCTCAGCGTACCTCAGCTTTTTTGTGCTCATAGGCCTACTCCACTGAATCCACCCAGGGCACTGTAAGCTCGATGATGTAAACGAGATGGAGTGAGGCCAATCACAGCACAAGGTCTGGTCTGAGGCTGGTTTCCACAATTTATTTGGGAAGCAGAGCCTCTGACCCAAGTCTGCTGCTATTTTCCAACCACATGGCCCACCTAACCGCCCAGAGTCTGGTCTTGATACAAACAGTATCTCCAATCATCTCATCCTCCAGAAGGCAAGTTTGAATCCTTATTAGAACAAGACACCTGCAATCCAAATAATAGTCATTGATGATTTACATTGTGGCCTATAAATAAGCCTGGTTAATGGGCGAGGGACCTGGCTGAATGGTGTATGAACAACAACCTCATACTTGATGTCTCTAAGACCGAGGAGCGGTTTGCAGACATTACGAAAAGAAAAACCAAAGGTGTATAATCCAGTGATTATTGGGGGGAATTAGAGGTGGAGAGAGTGAGCAAATTTAAATTCCTGGGATTTATTATTTCAGAGGTCCTTTCCTGGATCCATCATACTAATGTCTTCATAAAGAAAGCACGTCAGCTCCTCTTCTTCCTCTTGAATTTGCGAAGGTTCAGTATGTCAGATGTGTTGTGGTCAGTGTGCTGCCTGATTGCATCATGGCCTGATCACGGGAGCACGAATACCTGAGCGGAGGGCCCTGCAAAAGGTATTGGGCGCAGTCCAGTACATCAAAGGCAAAACTTTCCCCATCATTGGGAAGATCTACATGGAAATCTACCGTCAAAGAGCAGCACCAAAACATGCTCTTTCGTGCTATTGCCATGAGGAAAGAGGTACAGGTGCCACAGGACTCATCCCTCCAGGTTCAGGAATAGCTGCTATCCCATAATCATCAGACTCTTGAACAACAGATTCATTTAGGGACGCATTTAAGGACTCTTATTTTGCACATTATTTATTACTGAATATTTATTCCTGTATTTGCACAGTGTATTTACAATTCTTTCCTTTGCTTAGATAACTTTCTTTCATCTACATTTCTTTCTTGTTGATTACAGTTCCCAGTTATCGGTAATTGGAAATTCCTTCTAGCCCATGGGAAAAAGAATCTCAGGGCTGTATGTGATGTCATGTATATAGTCTGATAATAATTTTGAACTTTGAAAGCCTCCCTGTCTGCACCTTCTATACCTTGACCTTCAAGATCACCAGTGTGATAACATGGCTTTTTACTCCCTTGTGTTCTTGCCCTTTAGTAACTCAATTAAAATTCTTATTCTCCATTTCCTTCCGAGCAATAAAAAAAGGAATAGATATATTCTTCCCTAAATCTCCGAGCAAGCAATTTCTCTTTGCTAGTGATTTATAAATGTATTGAAAACAAGCCAACTCAAAACTTTACACTTGTCTGAGCTAAATTCTGTTCAAAATTCTCATTCTCTGCTGTCCATTGAAGTATCTCAACAAGATTCTTTTATGGGTTACACACAGAACATAGAACAATACTGCACAGTACAGGCCCTTCAGCCCTTGATGTTGTGCCAACCCATAGATTCCTTCCTTTAAAAAAAGTACTAAACCTCCCTACCCCATAACCCTTTTTCTTTAAATTGTTGATTGTTATGCGTTCGAAGATAGTGTAAAATTTGTTTTGTGTGCTAAGCAAGCACGTCAATCCTTATTAAAGTACAACAGGTGGTAGAAAATAAAACAAAAGTGCAGAGTACAGTTTCTGCCATGTGGCATCTGAACCCCAGTGATTCCATCTTTTCTCTTGAGTTCACCAACTCCTTCCTTCCCTTGAGTCAATGGGTTTAGAAGGATAGGGTGACCTTATTCAAATATATAAAATCCTACAGGGCTTGATAGGGTAGATATTATGATGTTTTCACCAGTGTGAACATCTTAAACAAGGATGCATTAATACAAAATACGTGTCAGTCATTTAAAACTAAGCTAATTAACATGCAAATGGCAGAGGAAAAGAACTATTATATCAGCAACATTTCAGTGATATCCTCTTATCTTTTCAGAATTCATTCATATCCTTTGCATAGTTTTCGCATGTGTTTTTTGGATTTAGAAAACATTTTAGATAGGTTATTTGTGAATCCCTTTTTGGGCTTGAATTTATTTGACAATAAGATATTGGAGCAGAGTATACTTAAATAATATTATTTTTTCATACCATCAGCTTAAATCACATTTAAAAAAATTAATTAGGTGCGAATTTTAGACTTCCAGAACAGAGCTATATATATATATATAAATATATATATATATATCACAAGACCCAATACAACAAGAGGAACTATACAAGTCAAAAGTAAAATAGGAAAAAGATTTAAATATACAAATTCATGTCAAGGCCTGGAGAGTGTAACAATTAATGTTAGATATCAAATGGTACAATAATTTTTTTTTACACCAATTATACTACACTCTGTATAAATTATATGGACTTAATTAAAATTGTTGTCACAAATGTTTCAGATGTAACAAAGAAAGAGGAAACTTATTACATGCAGTTCAGTATTATGAAAAAGTGGGAAATTTTTGGGAAGACTTGGATATATTATTTGGACAAATTATGAAGATACAGATACCAAAAGATCCCAAAATATTTTTGCTTTGACACTAATACTAAATTGAAGTTAGACAAAATATCAACGAAAATCTTTGAGTGTTGCAGTAGCAGTGGCATGGCAGTAACATGGAAGTCAGATAATTTTATAAGGTTGGATAGATGGCACATGGAAATTCAAAACTGTATATCATTAGAAAAGATTATTTATAATTTAAGGAATCAACCTGAGAATTTTTCATCAGTAGGAGTCCATCCACATCATCCATAACACCCGCTCCATCCAATTAATATGTACAGGATAGAATAATGTGTTAGGAATATATGAATAGTGAATAATAAATAAATTCAGGTGTTTTCACTTTTTACTCTCCATTTTCTTTTGTGGAGGGGGAGGGAAGGGGATAAAAAGAAAAAAATATATCATTTTTATTACCTTGTATTGTCATATGATGAAAAATTAAATGTATCTTTTGATGCAAATGAAAAATAAAATTTTCAAAAATATAGGAGCAGAATTAAGCTCCATTGAGTCTGCCTCACCATGGCTGATTGGGGTTAGGGTTAGGGTTAATCTCCACAGTTGTCTTTGGCAATGAATTCCATAGATTCATCATCCTCTGGGTGATGAAATTCCTCCTCATCTCAAAGGGAAGTTTTTGTAATCTGCGCTGCACTCTCTGGTCCCCGACTTCCCCACTGGAGAAAACATCCTCTCCACATCCACTCTATCCAGTCTTTTTTAGTATTTGATAGGTTTCAATGAGATTTCCCCTCATCCTTCTAAACTCCAGCAAGTACAGTCCCAGAGCCATCAAATGCTCCTCATATGATAACCCTTTCATAATCAGTGAACCTCCTCTGGAGCCTTTCTAATGCCAACACATCCTTACTTTGATAAAAAGTCCAAAACTGCTCACTATACCTTATAAAGCCTCAACATGACTTTGCTGCTTTTATATTCTATCCCTCTCCAAATGAATGATAGCATTGCATTTGTCTTCCTTCCCACCAATTCTACATGCAATGTAACCTTTAGGGAATCTTGCACGTGGACTCCCAAGTCCCTCTGCACCTCTGATTACTGAACGCGTTGCCAATTTAGAAAATAGTCTTGCACCTTTATTCCTTCCACCAAAGTGCATGATCAAACACTGTATTCAATCTGGCATTTCCTTGCCCAATCTAACCTGTCTAAGTCCTTCTGTAGACTCAATGCCTCCACATCACTCTCTGGTTCTCTTCCAGAGTTTTTATGCACAAAAGCCACGTCATCACCAGCTCAAGTTTTATTAAAAAAGGGCGAATTTACCTTTTATACAGAGGATGGAAAAGCCAGCTTCCCAGGAAAACAAGGGGTCAAGATGCAGCGGCTGCCCTGTGTCAGCCCCACCACCTCACTCCCTGACAGACACCCGCCTCACTGCCTTAGCCCCACTGCCTGATAATCCCCTCTGCCTGACAGCCTCTGCCCTGCTGCCTCTCCGAGTTCCCTACACCCAATGTTGAGTGAAGAGATGCCGCCACCAGGAGCCTGCAGAGTCCCAGCCATTCAGTCCAAGGGGTGACATGAGGGAGTGGATGGTGTGAAGGATGGCCTGACAGCTCCACCAGCCGCTCTGCGACAGCGCAGCGGGGCATCAGGGCTGTCAGCGTGACGTCCATCATCTTACTTTCCTGTTTGGAACCGCTTTCAACAGCAATCCTTTTATGCAGGAGGTGGAGCAACTTTGATTCACCTGTTACTACCACCCTAGGTGGAGGGAACATGGAGCAAAAGGATCTGCCAATCCTCCTTTAGATGCAAGTCTTAAAAGCAGAGGAAACTTGTCTTTACAAATCATTAATTTTCACTCGAAAAGAGCCTTTTGTACCACCTGCAATCTTGGCCTCAATCCCTTCAATTCCATCATCCAAATCATTGATGTGACACAAAAACAACTCAACATTGAATCGTGTAGAACACCACGAGCAGCTAACCAGAAAAGGGCCCTTTTGACCCCCATTCTCTGCATCCTGCCAGTCAATCTATCCCTGCAAATATCTTTCCGACAATACCATGGGTCCTATCTTACTTAGCCAGCTCACATGCTCCCAGCTCAAATCCTACTTTAGCCAGCTAAAGTCCAAGATTCACTGACTCTCCTTTGTCTGTCCCTGCCACTTGTCACATCTACTTTGTGTAATGAGGAAGTGGTCTCTTTGACACCCCTTGCTAAATCATGGTATCTGAACAGATGTCGATGCATTTTCCTTTGTTTGACTAAAGGAAGAGTTGGGGATTGAGTAATGTACTAGACCCTCAGAAACATGAAGTGATCTAATTTTACTCCATTTAAATTATCCACTATCCTAAATCACAAACTGTGGACATATTTCCTTTCCTAATAGCTACGGTTTCACATACCTCGAGGACTAGGGGCCAAGAGTAATTAAGAATGGAAGACTCTGCCCACTTAATAATGATCAAGAGAAAAAAAAGGTAACAATGAGGGAAAGAAAAACATAATATTAAATATGAAAGAAACTTGTAAATCCTACCTTGAACAATAGCAAGCAGACTGTAAAAGAGTAAATATCCTTTGGGGTTGTTGCAGTTCTGAATACCATCTAACACACACGTTCCCCATCCACAAGGTCCTTCCGCAAACTCTTGCCTTGATCTTGCTCTCTCCGGCCTGGATTTGGCAACTTCTTCCAGGATTTTGTGGGCAGGTTTTGAATCTTGTTTCACGTCTAGATTTCCCTCAGAGAGGAAGGTTGGGTTGTCTATTCCTTCATTCATTTCCTTCTCAAAGTTTGGTTAAAGGCTGTATTGCCAGACAGTTTTTGTTTGAAGAAATGTGGACAACTTAGCCCCCACCCCCACCCCCACTTGTTCTGTCAGATCAATCCAAGTTCAACTTCCAGGGGCTGCGGCTGGAAAACCTGTGACTTTCACAGGCAGCAGAAATACCTTCAGATGGCACGAAAGTTGGCTCATCTGCTTGTGAATTCAGGGCGGTCTCTGCATGAAATCGAGGAGGAGGAGGAGGAGGAGCGAGGACTCTGGTCCACCCGATCGGTCCGAAGGCGATGCAGGCCCATCACTGCCCAGGTTCCCATGAACCGCACGCCCTAGACCTGTCACTCCGACCCCCCCCCCCCCCACCCGAGACCTGTCACTGCGACCCCCCCCCCCCACCCGAGACCTGTCACTCCGACCCCCCCCCCCCCCACCCGAGACCTGTCACTCCGACCCCCCCCCCCCCACCCGAGACCTGTCACTCCGACCCCCCCCCCCCCCCCCCACCCGCTCAAAATTCACTGGACTCCAATGGGCCCCGAACCAGGAAGCTCCTGGCGTGTCGTTGCCTTGAAGCTGCTTTAACCCATTCGGCGCTGACACGAGACGGCGTGGAAAAGGCCGGGCCGGGCCAAAGGTGCAGGTGCAGGAAGCGCGAGGGCTCATCGATTCGGATGGGTTCGTCGGCACCACCCGGCCGGGACACAGGGCAGGGGCGGGGCGGGGGGGGGGGTTTGAAGGGAACAAACTTTCAGGGGGCCCGGCCTCGGCCGTCTGGGGTTTCAGAGCGTGAGCAAACTCGACAGCCCCCCGCGTTGGGGGTGAGGGTGGGGGGGGTGATGGGGGTGGGGGGGGTGATGGGGGTGGGGGGGTGATGGGGGTGGGGGGGGTGATGGGGGTGGGGGGGGTGATGGGGGTGGGGGGGGGTGATGGGGGTGGGGGGGGGGGTGATGGGGGTGGGGGGGGGGTGATGGGGGTGGGGGGGGGTGATGGGGGTGGGGGGGGGTGATGGGGGTGGGGGGGGTGATGGGGGTGGGGGGGTGATGGGGGTGGGGGGGGTGATGGGGGTGGGGGGGGGTGATGGGGGTGGGGGGGGTGATGGGGGTGGGGGGGTGATGGGGGTGGGGGGGTGGAGGTGTGGGGGGGTGGAGGTGGGGGTGTGGAGGTGGGGGAGGGGCATCCATGGCGGGAGGCTCCTCGGTCCCGGTGGCTTCATTATGAAGGGTTGTTTTTCTCAACGGCCTCTTCCTCTTTTTCATGGTTTGTGCAACCACTTCCACCTCTGGCCGCCCGAGGGTAATTCATTTCCTTCTTAAAGTTTGGTTAAAAGCTGTATTCCCAGACAGTTTCTTTTTGAAGAAATGTGGACTTTCCTGGCCTTCAAATCTGTCCTGCCAACTCCTCGATACCATGAGAAACAGAAGTACCTTCACAGAATTTGCTCGAGACAAAAATTGAGAACAAAGAACTTTTATTATACTATTACAACAATGCAAAGTTGGGTGCTTCCCCTTACCCTGGGAATACACACAGATACTGAGGCTGACCCAACTTTTATACATTTCATTTCAGTACAGAGATACCTTCCCCCTAACATTCTTCTGCCTCCTGGATTGGTTTAGCATTAGGTAATTCTGCCCACGTGGATTCTAACTTCTTATCAGTTTATGTGCCTTCCTGCAAACTTGTTAGCCAGGAAATATCATGTCTTTGTTCTTTACTCATTAATCAATCCCCAAGACTTGCTAAAGCTATCTACTTGCTATCCTGTATTGAAGATCCTTATTTTATTATACTTTTATAACCCTTCCTCCCATTCCAGCATCCCTTCACCCTGATTTAATCCATAATACTTCATTTCTAATGAGCACTTGCTTGACTCCTCACATTCTAGTATCCCTTCACCTTAAGTTAACCCATAATACTTCATTTCTAATGAACACTTGCTTGACTCCTCACATTCCAGTATCCCTTACAATCCACCCTTTTTCTTTAGCTACGCTTAGAAAATCCCCATTCGGTAGTGTTCTGTTAAGCTTGGTCCCTTTCCCAGCGAGTGAGTAAACGAACTGCGGCCTCAGCATCATCAGACGGAGTTTGGGAAGCATACATCATTTGGGTTGTAGTGTCCTGATGAAGGGCCCGTTGAATTAAACACTGCACACAAGTCTTTAGGCAGGGGAGCACCATAATGGCCAGAATAGCGAGTCCAGCTGCTATAAGGGCTATGGGTATCAGACTCCAGTTACCAATAAAAAGTCTAGTTCATCCCACACCGGACCAAGGTTGCCCCGTCTGAACCTGGGCATGGGAAGATTTTCGAACTCCTGAAGAAGTGTCTTTAACCGCCTGACCGTTGTGAGCATTGTCCTTAACCAGTCTTTCACAAACGCTGCCTTCAGCAGCCAACGAGTAATCGAGAGCCAGGCGGTTTTGTTGAACTGTGGCTTGTATCTTCGTTTTTCTTCAGCCCCTAAATTCAGGGCCATTGGTATCTGTTCGGTGATGATCTCCAAGGCTGCCTGGAGTCTGATTAAACGATTTAAATGCCAAGCAGCTTTAGTATTCTGGAGCAGCTTACTTCGTTTACAGCTGGAACTCCCCTTACAGTGGTGGGTTTTTTTTAACATTCCGAATGTCTGTGTGACCCAAAGGATGCTTTACAGGAGACCAAGTTGGGGAGGGGTGTTTCTTGTCACTTAACCTGTGAGATGCAGCTTGTCTGCGAACATTAGCATTAGTATCACTGAGCCTGTGAGTTGCAGCCTGTCTATGAACATTAGCATATGTATTAACTCTATCTCTGCCACATGTACAATCCTGACTACCATTCTGTCTGTCTTTGTCCCACCATCTCCTTTGTGCTATCCCTTTAAAACTCCAAAATACAAATCAAATCTACTCCTCTAGAGCCGTTCTGTTCCCCTGGTCCATGTTGGGATCCTATATTAACCCATACCCCACTATGACTATACTTTATATCTATGCCCTATCTACATTCTAAAGGTAAATAATTGTCACCTCTGCTGCCCCTATTCCAGGAGGACTTAATACATCGTGAGTAATTTAGGGATGTCCCAAAAACGGGGAACCAACAAGTAAACAATACAGTAAATGGTAAAAACAACATTACAGCACTTTTTCCCGGCGTAGTGTAATTTTCAGATCAGAAGGATGAAGGACAGCACACCCGGTGGAGGGTAGATTATCAATGTCTTTAGTCCGTGGATCAGCACCTTGTTCAATTCATTGTATTTGAGTCCACCCCTTTTCTTTCGTTCGCACTGCAGTGTCTGTAATCAAAAGTACACAATAGGGGCCATCCCAGACAGGTTTTAGTTGGTGATCTTGCCATGCTTTTACATATACCCAATCACCAGGTTTAATAGAATGAATAGGATACTCCAGGGGTGGGCAGTAACAGCTGCATGTCTATTTTCTCCGTGAGCGCAGACTGTTTGGCAGCTGCATCTGCCTGTCTGTTCCCCTGTGCTTCAGGACTGTCACCACTTTGATGGCTCCATACATGAACTACAGCTATTTCCTCAGGTAATGTAAGAGCATCTAGAGATTGGACAATTAAGTTTTCATGGATCAACTTTTATCCTTTTCCAGTTATCATTCCCGCTCTTTCCAGATCTCCCCAAAGGTGTGCACTACACCAAAAGCATACTCTGAGTCTGTGCCCACCTTGTTCTCTAGACCCTGGAGAGCTCTACAGAGGGCATACAATTCACAAGATTGTGCTGACCAATGACCGGGAAGGTGACCGGCTTCAATCACCACTCCTTCTTTCCCATCCACTACACTATACCCGCTATAGCGAGTGCCATCAATGCAACGAGAAGATCCATCAATAAACCACCTTTCACCCTCCTGTAAAGGCTCATCACTTAAATCCTCTCTAATTTTGGTCTGTAAATCTGTTACCTCTAAACATACATGCTCTAACTCATTTATGGTATTGTCAGAATTTGGAGAAACCAAGAAAGCTGCTGGATTGTGTTCTTTATTCGTAATCAGGGTCAAATCATCCCTATCCATTAGGATCGCTTCATATTTTAAAATTCTAGAGTCTGTGAGTCACCTTCCAGCACGTTGTAAGAGAATATTGCGGACTGTGTGAGGGGTGTGAACTATCATCGGGGCACCAAACATAATCTTTCGTCCTTCCTCATCTAAAATAGAAGTGGCTGCGATGGCTTGCACACACTCTGGCCAACCACGACAAACAGGGTCTAAAACTTTTGACAGAAAAGCAACTGGCTGTCTACAGCCTACCCTCTCTTGTGTTAGTACTCCGGTGGCCACACCTCCTTTCGCATTGGTATATAGGCTTATTTAGGTTAGGTAAAGCCAACACTGGGGCACTAATAAAGCACTGTTTCACCAAGTTAAAATCTTTAATCTCTTCCTCTGTCCAGACAACAGCTTCGCCCCCTAGAATCGTGAGTTTATCATAGAGAAATCTGACCAGGCTAGAATAATTTTCAATCCAGATTCTACAGTATCCCACTAAACCAAGGAATTTCCTAAGTTCTTAGGCATTCTTGAGAGGGGGGATCTGTAGAATACAACGTATCCTCTCTGGAGTTATTTTCCTAGTTCCCTGACTTACCAGATGACCTAAGTATTTAACTTCTGATTGAACAAATTGTAATTTGGATTCGCCCACCCTGAGACCCTTATTCTCCAGAAAATTCAAAAGTTCAACAGTATACTGTTTAGCTAATTCATACGTTTTTCCCGTAATTAACAAATCATCAACATATTGTATCAACTGACAATTCTCTCTCCGAGGAGCCTCACCTAGTATTTGTTCTAAGACCTGACTGAATAAATTTGGTGATTCTGTAAAGCCCTGGGGAAGGACCGTCCACCAATATTGATTCTTGCGTCCAGTAAAAGGATTTTCCCATTCAAAGGCAAACATGTCTCTGCTCTCTGTTGCTAACGGACAGATCCAGAAAGCATCTTTGAGGTCAATCACACTAAACCATTTACTATGTGGATCGATTTTACCCATTATTGTATAGGGATTAGGTACAAACAGGTGACGGGTGAGAATAATTTTGTTCAGCTCCCTCAAGTCCTGCACTAATCGATAGGTACCGTCTGGTTTTTGGACAAGTAAAATTGGGGTATTAAAAGGTGACATACAAGGTTCGAATATACCATCTTTCACCAACTGGTCAATTACTGGCTGCAGCCCCTTTCGGCCAGCCATAGGAATTGGATACTGTTTTCGTCTAATTACTTGTTCAGAATCTTTTAAAGTAACTTGCAGGGGAGGAATATCTAACACTTCTCTATTGCCTCTTTCTGCCCATACTCCAGGATTTATTAGTTCTTGATCTTCCTCGCTTAATACATACAATTGAACCCTGATACTTCATTCGTGTGATCTGGTGCCGATAGCCAATTGGTCCTGTAAATCTCGTCCTAACAAACAAACTCCATCTTGGGGAACTAGTAAAATATCCTCTGTTATTATCTTTTCTCCCATTTGTATTCTTACATCTCTTAATACAGGGACTGTAAAGTCTCTTCCTCCTACTCCCGAAAACATCACTGTCCCCTCTATCTTAACACCCTCGGGTGGTTGTAAAATACTAGACCGGGCTGCCCCAGAATCTACTAAAAAAAGTCATCTTGTCACTCTGGGGTATTATGCTTAAATTTACCAATGGTTCTCCGTGCAGCCCCACGGTGTGTATTGACTGAGAACCGTGACCCCCCCCCTATTCATAATATGCTTCCATCTGTCTGACTGTGGCTTGTCGGACTCTGGCTTTACCTTACTCTTAATTTAGTCTATGTGTGGTCTGAGTCCAGCGTGTTCTTTGAATGAAGTGATAGGAGAAGGTATTTGGTTCAACAGTCAATTTATTACACAGCACAAGAATAAAACTTAACAGAGCTCTGGGTCAATCGTTAGTTCATAGGTCACCTGCACAGTGAGCTATTCCCCAAGACTGACCCCTATTGTCCAGTTGGCTCAGATTATATAGATCAACCTTATCATACAGAACAAAAGTTGGCTTCCTTTGCTAGATTTCATTATCATACAGAACAAAAGTTGTCTTCCTTTGCTAGATCTTTTTGCATAAGGGTTATCACAAGTCATCTCCTGTTTTGCAGATATCTGGGGTGTAGCGCTCCCATCTTAATCCTTCAGGCCAGACTATCCTGTTGTTTTGATCAGAAATTAATTCATCCCCAGATATTTCTAATCACCATTCTGTTCTTGTCTGGCCAATTTCTGTTGTTCTCTTTAACACCTCCTCCTGCCTTAATCTTCCTCCTAGACTGGTTTTCCATTCCCTTTGTTTCTTGCAGGCCATTCTTTGTTCTGATCTGGCCTGTGTCTCCTGTGCTACTCACCACCTCCTTCAGTTTGAGCATTCCTCCTAAATCGTTTTATGCACCTGTATTTGGGAGCAGACCATTTTCCTCAGCCAACTTTGCTCCATGCTGTGATTGCCACTTCATCACATTCCTCTTTTTCCCTGAACCATGCAGTAAATATACACTTATTAATTAATCATTTCTTTCATAATGCTTTAACCCCTAGATTCCAACAGTCCCCCTTTTGGTCTCAGGAAACTGAGACCAACCACCTGTTACCTTATTCGGCCGAGACCTCCGGAGTTATTGCCAGGATCGGCATTTCTGACCCCTTGTAGTCATTATACTCTTGGGAGGGCAGTAGGGACAAATACATGCCTTGGGGTCTGGGGATGGCTCTCTGTGAAAACGCTTGTTGAATCAGGCACTGGAGGCAGGGAAGGATGCACGGGATCAGGATCAACGCCAACACCACCACTCCAGCAACTAGCACTGCAGTCTGTATCCATCCCCAGTCTCCAGAGAACAAATTTTCTAGCCATGAGCTGCCCCATAGTCGCCAGGTCTGAACCGGGACATGAGCTAATTTGTGAATGCCTGAGGAAATCTCCTTTACTGCTTGCCCTTGTCATCGATTTTTAAACCACAATTAGTGAGATTCAATTTCCCACACACTCCCCCTTCAGTGGCTAACAAGTAGTCTAATGCTAAGCGGTTTTGAAACACCGTGGCCCTCATCTGTTGCTGCTCTTCTACCAACAGATCAAGGGCTGTGGCAGTGTTAATGGTGATAATTTCCAAAATAGCTTGTAAACGAATCAGACGGTTTAACATGTAAATTGGGGTTCGATATCCCCAGGACCCATCCTGGGCCCAAGTGGCAGGTCCATAATAAGAAATAATGTGCTCTGGAGGCCAGTCCTCTCCCCACTCACTGATCTTTAAATCCCTCTTCTGGCGGAGCCCCTGATATACACGCACGGCTAACTGATGGGAGTCGTTCTGTGGTAAAAGCACAAATTGTGGTTGAATGATACCTATACCGCACGTTCTCCTCCAGTCTGGCTCCAAAAAAGTGTATGCCATATTCCCACAAATACAATATAAACCCTCTGGGGCAAATCCGTGTGGATAGGGATGAGCCCACAATTGTCTGAGTGAGGGAACCCCTTCATATGGATTAACACCCGTCCAATTCCATACCACTTTCCCACGGGAGTTATCTGTTATAGGTCTGCAATTTGCTTCATTCTGTGGGGCCAGGAACCACCGGGGTCGCTGAGGATGCTATCGAGGGAACTTCCCCAAGATTTTAACCCTTGTGCACCTCGAATCTCCTTTATAATGATTGCCTACTCCTTCCTCCCCTAATGGGTGATTCGCTAAATGCCATGTCTGGTGGGGGCACGTCTCATCTGCCGATCCGTGAAAACTCATCAACTCCCACACTTCCAGGGGCTCCCCGCTCCATGGCCATGACCCATCTCTTGTGGGTCCCCCACATACCCAACAGTTTTTTACCCCCAAGAGTTCTGCCGTAGTTTGGCAAAGGTCTACCCATCTATTGTCACCTACTCTGTGAGTGGCTGCCTGGCGTTTAGCGTTGGCATAGATATCCCCCTTATCTCGGTCCCATACGTATGGTTGTTTTCCATTTTGCCACATGGGTTCCCACTGTATCCTCTGAATGGGTATTGAACCCCCTTTCTGCTTATCTTGGTCTCCCTCCGGGGCACAAAACCATGTTACTCCTTGGGGACAGCGGTCTCGATTTGGCGTGGACTGTAACGATCCCCTATTGAATTTACCATCATACACTCGTCCATTATGCACACACTTACGTCCCGTGTGAGTCCCCACACAGTGTTCAGGAAAGTTAGTCCAATCAGCAAAGTACTGTTCTTTTTCGTTATGCGACCCCCAGGTCGAGTGCACACACTTCGTACAGTGGTTTTCTTCCCCAGCCCCTTCAAGGGCTCGGAACACCAGTACCCATAGTCCCCACATAGTATTCATCCCAGCTCCCTTCATTGTTTTGATGCCAATAAATCGATTATACCGTCAACCACTGATATACAGTCACCATAGTCCAATAGTCTCTTTAAAAAGGGATGTTAAGTGTTCTTAATCCGTGGTTTCTTCACAGAGTCCCAGTCATCTCCGTTCGAATCTGTTCCAGTGTCCGTGTTGGTGGGTCCGTTGCTGTTCACTGACTTCAATGATACCACGTCTCGCCTTTTCCCTGTAGTCGAACCGCGTGGGACGTCCTCTCCACCACTCTGTAAGGTCCTGTCCACCTGGGCTCCGACCACTTTCTCTTGATGACCTTTAGCAGAACCCACTCCGCGACTGAATGTATCAGTGTTTCCCCTTTTCTGTTGGGACTTGTGACCTGTTGTGAAAAATCTGACACCAGAGCCGTTAGTTTATAATAATAAAGCTTACCTCATTCTTCGTAGTCTGAATTCCGGCTCCCGGTCCCGGAAACTGGTGCCTCGTTTGTACTTCATATGGAGTAAATCCTGTCACAGAACTTACTGAACTCCTTATTGACATTAATGCCAGGGGCAACGCATCCACCCAATTTAGTTTGGTCCGTGCCTGTACTTTCCCGATCTTACCCTTTATTGTTTGGTTCATCCTCTCCACTTTCCCTTGGGATTGTGGATGATACACCGTTCCAAAGGCATGTTTTAATCCCAACATTGCTTCTACCTCCTGTAGATCTTTATTCTTAAAATGACTTCCATTATCAGACCTAATTTTTCTAGGAAATCCGTTTCTCGGAATATACTGGTTGATCAGGAATTTACATACCGTCCTTGCATCTTCTCTTTTGGCAGGGATTGCCTCCGGCCCCCCTGTGAACACATCTACTGCTACTAAGAGGTATCGATAGCCACTTACCCTCTCAATCATGTCCGTATAATCAAGTACGATTTCCTGCCCTGGTAACTTAGGTAACGGGAACTGTCCTTCATGTAGCTTTACAGTCGCCTTGACATTGAAAGTGATACATACCTCACACTCTCTAATATGGTTCTCCACCATCGCCAGCAGGAAGGGGTGCCACCAATGTATCAAGTACCTTATCATCTGCTTCTTTCTACAGTGTGTTAGCCCATGCGCCTCCTCGAGGAGGGGTTTCATGAGTCCAGATGGTAAAACTGGCCCCCCGTCTATCGATCTCCATAGTCCTTGATCCTCGGTTGCCCCCCTTTCCTCCCATACCATCCTTTCCTGAGTATCCTTTGCTTGTTCCTGTATTATTACTTCTACCCTACACGGTGGTAATAAGTCAAGTGCTGTTCTGTCTGCCTGTATCATAATAAACTGAGGGCCGTATCCTGCTGCCCTTTTAGCGGCCATGTCCGCTTCCTGATTTCCCCGAGCCACCATCGTATCTGTTCTATCATGTCCTTTACATTTAAGAACTGCTAATGCCCTTGGTTTCAGGAGAGCCTCAGCCAGTTTCCTAACGTCCTTCTCATGTTTAATTGGGGTCATTGCTGCTGTTAAAAACCCACTTCTAATCCATTGACTAAGCTCAACCTGTATTGTCCCTACCACATATGCCGAGTCTGTATATATATTGACCTCCTTCCCTTCTGCCCATTCTAATGCTGCTATCATTCCCTGTAGTTCTGCGAGTTGTGCTGACTCCTTTCCTCTCACCGTCCCTGCAATGATTTCTTCAAATCCTCCTGTAGTTTTTCATACCACCGCATAGGCAGCTTTCAATCCATCTGTGGGGTGTCTGTAACAACACCCATCTGTAAACAAGGTATCATCTGGTTCTCTTAAGGGTGTAGCCTGTAAGTCAGGTCTTATTTTAATATCCTTTACTACCCTCTTCTCACAACAGTGTGGTTCTCCCTCTCCCATATTGTCTGCCATGTTAATGCCTTCATGGGTAAACATAACATTTGGAGTATTCAGGATCTTTTCTAGTCTCGTCTGCCTTAGCGAAGTCATTGTAAATGCTGTCAAGCTCACAAATGCTACAATACTATGTGTTGTTAATACCGTCAGGCCATGTCCCATTACTACGTGTGCCACCTTTTGTAGAATCTTTGCTACTCCCGCTGCATGTCTCGTACATGGTGGGTGTCTGTCTTCCGTCGGGTCTAGTGTGATACTCACATACATGAGCACACATCTTCCACCCCTTTTTTCTGAAAATGGACGCCAACAATTGTGTATGCTTTTTCAGAAACATCCAAAAAGAAAGGGTGTCTATAATTTGGAATCGCCAAATCTATAGCGGTTGTAAGGGCTTACTTAAGTAGAATAAAACTCATCTCAGTCTGTGCAGTCCAATCAAGTGTAGCTCCCAGATTCCTGATCCCTTGCTCATTCACCAAAGGTCGCAGTGGATGTGTCAACTCACCATACGATGGGATAAACTGCCTACTATAACCTGACAAACCCAAAAACGAAAGCATTTCCTTAACTGTCTTTGGTTTTGGATGATGTAGTATCGCTGTACGATGCACAGGGGATATCCATCCCTGCACCTTTCGCTGAGACCATTCTTCCTAAAAAGGAGACCACTTGTCTACAACATTGCAACTTTAAACGATAGACTTTAAAACCTGCCTTGAACAGCTGCACTAGCAAGAGTTTTGTGGCCTCCAAACAGGAGACAGGCTCAGATGCTGCCAATAAGATATCATCTACGTACTGGATCAGAACTACCCCACATGGCAGTACTAGCCCCCCCAGCTGTACTTTCAAAACCTGATTAAAAATCCCTGGGGATAAGATAAAGCCCTGCGGGAGTCGAGTATACCGCAACTTTCTACCTTTATACGTGAACGAAAACACATCTCTTAATGGTTCTGCCAGCGGCAAGCAAAAGAAAGCATTCGCTAAATCTATGCAAGAGAACCACTTGTGGTTAGGGGTTAAAGCAGTCATGGCAGTATATGGGTTTGGTACTGAAACTGTGGGTGTTTGCACAATACCATTGATGCGCCTTAAGTCATGGGCCATCCGATATTTGCCCGTGTCCTGTTTCGGAAAAGGTAAGATGGGTGTATTCCAACTAGAACACGAATGTTCCAACACTCCTGAATAGATAAGGCCATCAATGGTATCTGCCAAACCTTCCTCAGCTTCAGGTTTGTGGGGATACTGCATCTGCCAAATTAGGGTGTAATCTGACAGTTCGAAGGTTATGGAATCAACCTGCTGACAAAAACCCACATCTGCTGATCCCACTGACCACAGGTTCTCAGGGAGAGAATCTAGCATAGGGGCCGAGTCGGGGTGATCCATCTTCTCTCTACCATGAAAGCGTTCAATCTGTCTATGCTCAAGGAGGACTCGATCATATGTCGGGGACAAAATCCTGTATGCCCGACCAGATGAGAACTGCACTGTCGGTATTTGGGTATCGGACCAGTCACTTAGGGACATCAAGTTCTGACACATCAGTCCCAAATATTTTGCCTGGTGAGTAGTGCCAATTGCAAGGGTGACATGAGGAATGGCCTCACCCGCCATCACATACAATTCCAGCTGCTCAGATGTCAGTGCCACCGTAGCGGCCACTCCCTCCTTTCCTTCCACTATGTAGTCCGAATTAATTTCCCATTGCATGCCCTCTACCTCTTCATAAAAGGCATGCTGATACATTTCATCCCCATCCCTATCGTAAAAGAGGGTCATATGGGGGGGGGTCTGAAGGAGGGGTATACGGGTGTAACGTCTGGATCCACGGCTTCCATTGATTATAAAGCTTTAGCAGCCCTCCCTTCTGTGGGTCCTCTGGTTGCAACAACCCCCAGTAAATGTCAGCCCATTGTCCCTCAGACGCGGATCCTCCAGCTGCTGCCAACAACATCTGAGAACCGGAATGAAGTGTAGTTAATGAACAGTTCATAGAATATCCATTTGGAAAGGTGACCTCTATTCCACTGGGTCCACAAAGGATCGATGTTCCGCACCTGACCAGCAGGTCTCTGCCCAAAAGTTTAGTAGGGCACCTGTTTGACAAAATGTATTGATGTGTAAAAGTCTGTCCCGCCACAGAAGTGACTAGTGGTGTAGAAAACGGCAGATTTCTGGTGTACCCGAGAACCCTATCAGCTGGACGCTAGAGGATGATGTTTTAGCTTGAAACTCAGCGCCAGTGAGGGTTGAAAATCTGGCTCCCGTATCCACTAAAAAGGATACTTCCATGTCCATTTCTTAAATCTGCAGGAAAGGGTCTGCCAACCTAGCCTGCTCATGAGAGCTCGGGCTCCGTCACTGTGGGCAATATTGCTCCTCCTCTGTCAGCAAAGGGAATTGTCTCTTCGGAGCTAGAGCCGCATGGGGTGCCTGATGTACCGGGGGTGGCACTGACGATCTCTGGGGCTGGACCCAATGCTCATTTTGTGGTGGTCCATATCCCCTTCCCCCAATGTCCTGAGGACCCCAAACTAGGGGGCAGTCTCTCTTCCAGTGTCCTGGCTGACCGCATACAAAACATACGGCTGGCTGCATTCGTGGAGCACCCCGACCTCTCCCTCTTACTCGGAATCCCCCCATTGGACCTCCCGTTCTGCCCACATAGGTGGGACCCGGTGCCCAATTTGGGGCTGGGTGCCAACTCGTATTATTCCCTTGCGGTGGCTGCTGAATCATCTGGTTCGCACCCTTTGAGGGATTCTTTTTTGCCTCATTTGCCTTTTTCCTAGCCTCTTCCAATTGAAGCTTAAGGAGTTGCACTTGTGCCGACTCCGTAGTTTGTTTGTCCTCATTTTGCTTAGCCCTGTGATGGGTCAAATGTTTTTCCCATCGCTCATTCGAGCAGCCAGGAATATCAGGGTTATTCTCTAACGCTTCCCTAACTACAGCTGGCAGTCCGCTCGTTACTGCAGCCCTAAAGAGTGTAGTCTGCAAGGGATCTGTGGCTGGGTGTACTCCTGCTTTATCCGTCCAACTCTCCTTACACTGACTCAAAAAAGTCGAGATCTCCTCATCCTCCTTTATGGAAAAGGTCAGGGACTGCATGACACCGGGGGGAACGGGAAACTTATCACGCATTGCCCTTCCTACTGCCGTAGCATGTTTGGCAAATGGCTCGGCATCGAGGCACCTAGTGATTCCTGCAATCATTTCTACCTGCTGTATCTCCCACAGCCCAAGCTGTTTCCCCAATAATGCTCTCCAATCCGCTATGGCTATCTTATGTCCCATCGTATATTGGCAGAACTTTCCCATCCATGCTCCACCTCCCTCAGTCGGAGGTGGCATTTTGTCCAAAATACAATTCATATCGGTGAATGAGAAGGGTTGATACCTTTCCCCAATTTGTGGACCCTTATAAATTAGCGGCATTTGTCTATACCTTTCTGAAAGCCGTACTTCCTCCCTGTCCCGCAATGCATATCCCAAAGGGGAGCGAGGGTTCTCCTGACCTTGTCTTCTGTGTATGATCATGCTTCCCCTGATCGTGACTGGCTGTTTCTCCTCTTCACTTTCAACACTCACACTAGCTATTTCAGTTTCCTCGTTCTGCTCTCTCTCCCGCTCCCATCTGACACTCGCTGGGTCATTTCCCTTCCTATTCTCCTCTTCTTGTCCCAGCTCTTTCTCATCTGTTTTTCCCAAGCACCTACTATTTTCCCTTACTGCACATATATCGTTCTGTATTTCGTGCACCCATTCCTTTGTTTCCTCCACTCTCTCCTGCGCAACTCTCTTAAGTCTCTCCTTCGCCTCATGTAGTTCTGGACCTGTTAACTCAGTGACATTCACTATTCCCTCACTTATCTGCATCGGTGGCATCTGGGGAATAGGTTAAGGTGGTGGCAATGTCTCTGGTAACTTTGGATGTAGCAGGGCTGACGGCTTAACCTCCCCTGTTTTCTCCTTTGTGATATGGGATCCCTTTTTAATATCATGTTGAAGGTTCGCTTCCACAGCCATGCAAGGCAATGTCATATTGTGTAAATCTGCCCTTCTCTGTTCCTTCGCTTCCTTCTGCTGTTTAAGCCTTCTTCTATTCCATATAGATCCTTGTCCCTTTGCCTCATGTTCCTGTACCTCCTTGGCCGCTTCCCTCTCTGCTTCTCCTAAGTACATTACCAGCCGGATTTTTTCAAACCCTCGTGGTACCTTCCCCTGACTCTGCAGCTCTTTCCATATCTCTTCGTACCGTGCCATAGCCTGTACCTCCTCTCCCTTCGGTAATCCTCCCAGTAATTGATTCCTTGTTTACAGCTGGGGGAACCCATCTGTCTTCCCCGAAGTCTTGCCCTACATCCCTAATTACTCCTTCCATCTTATGTTCCGATTTTTAACCCTTTAGACTTCGTACTTCACTGGGTCTCTCCCCTGGTAGGATTTTGCCACCCTGCAATCTACTTCGACCCTTCCCACGTTATTATAAACACCAGCGGCACACTGTACACAATCCTTAAACAAATACTTATTATAAACTATTATGATACACTACACGATTCTTAAACAGATACTTATTATACACTATAGAAACAAATAACTATAACACAATACACCTTATACAGATACTTATTATACACTACTATGGTACACGATCCTTAAACAAATACTTATTGTACACTATTATGATACACTATTCTTAACCAAATACTTATTATACACTATAGAAACAAATAACTATCACAATACACCTTATTCTATTTGGCCAAGTGTCTAAACATATATCTCGAGATCGCTACGAGGGGACTCTAACCCCGTTCTACTAGGGGGACTCTAACCCCCGCTTCTTACAGGGGACTCTAACCCCAGTTCCTTACGAGGGACTCTAACCCCCGTTTCTTGCAGGGGACTCTAACCCCTGAAGCTTTATTCTTTGGCTTTAACTAGGACTTTTGCAGAGTAGTGACAACACACAATTTTATCGTTGCCAATAGCAGAACTGCTTACCTCCTTTTGTTGAATGGCCACTTGTTGTTATCACCACACCACAATCGACCGGTGTTTCGTATCTTTTTCTTCCCTCATTTCTCCATCTTCATCACGTCGGGGTCACCAATTTGTCGGACTCTGGCTTTACCTTACTCTTAATTTAGTCAATGTGTGGTCTGAGTCCAGCGTGTTCTTTGAATGAAGTGATAGGAGAAGGTATTCAGTTCAACAGTCAATTTATTACACAGCACAAGAATAAAACTTAACAGAGCTCTGGGTCAGTCGTTAGTTCATAGGTCACCTGCACAGTGAGCTATTCTCCAAGACTGACCCCTATTGTCCAGTTGGCTCAGTTTATATAGATCAACCTTATCATACAGAACAAAAGTTGGCTTCCTTTGCTAGATTTCATTATCGTACAGAACAAAAGTTGTCTTCCTTTGCTAGATCTTTTTGCATAAGGGTTATCACAAGTCATCTCCTGTTTTGCAGATATCTGGGGTGTAGCGCTCCCATCTTAATCCTCCAGGCCAGACTATCCTGTTGTTTTGATCAGAAATTAATTCATCCCCAGATATTTCTAATCACCATTCTGTTCCTGTCTGGCCAATTTCTGCTGTTCTCTTTAACACCTCCTCATGCCTTAATCTTCCTCCTAGACTGGTTTTCCATTCCCTTTGTTTCTTGCAGGTCATTCTTTGTTCTGGTCTGGCCTGTGTCTCCTGTGCTACTCACCACCTCCTTCAGTTTGAGCATTCCTCCTAAATCATTTTATGAATTTCCTCTCCCTGTATTTAGGAGCAGACCATTTTGCTCAGCCAACTTTGCTCCATGCTGTGATTGCCACTTAATCACATTCCTCTTTTTCCCTGAACCATGCAGTAAATATAAACTTATTAATTAATCATTTCTTTCATAATGTTTTAACCCCTAGATTCCAACAGGCTTTACCCTACCCTTAATTTAGTCTATGTGTCATCTGAGTCCAGCGTGTTCGTTAAATGAAGTGATAGGAGAATCAGTTTATTACACAGCATAAGAATAAAACTTAACAGAGCTCTGGTTCAGTCATTAGTTCATAGGTCACCTGCACAGTGAGCTATTCCCCAAGACTGACCTCTACTGTCCAGTCTCTACAGTTTATATAGCTCAACCTTATACAGAACAAAAGTTGGCTTCCTTTGCTAGATTTCTTGTATAAGATTTATCATAAGTAATTTCCTGCTCTGCAGTTATCTGGGGTGTAGAGCTCCCATCTTTTTTAATCCTCAAGGTCAGAATATCCTGTTGTTTTGATCAGAAATCAATTCATACCCCAGATATTTCTAATTATTTCTTTGTTCTCATCTGGCCATATTCTTCTGTTCTACTAAACACCTCCTTCTGTCTTAGCTTCTTACTGATTCCATTCTCTTTGTTTCTGACAGTCTCTGTCAGATTCTTTTTGTTTGTGCTAATCAACATCTCCTTTTGCCTTAACCTTCCTACTAAATTGTTTCATACATATCCTCTCTTTTGTATTTGGGGAGCAGGCAATTCTAAACCTACTGTAATCAGCCAACTTTGCTACATACTGTGGCTGCCCCTTACTTACATTACTCTTTCCCTTCACCATGAGGTAAATATAAAATTGTTACATAGTACTGGATTCATGTATACAAACTGAATAGTACAAAAGCATATATTCTACATATTTTCTATGATTAATTAACCCCTATATTCCAACACATCAGTGCGTAAGGTCGCGTCACCCTGGCTTGCATTGGGCATTCTCTCTTAAAATTACGCACCTCTGGACTAGTCAGGGGCACATTTACAAAACCAAGACCCCCTCCCATGGGAACTTCCTGTAAAGGTCTCATCCAGTTAGTTTCTGGCTTATTATGTCTAGGTTCCTGCTCTCTGGGAAATGAATCAAAGGGTTCTGCCCTTTCTTCCCGGAGGGTCTCACACTGCTCTGAATTAAAGTCGCCTCTCTCTCTTGTCAATAGAGGTGGTAATCGAGTACTTTGTGAAGGGTCATCATACCACCCCTACTTTCTTCTCCTTTCTTTAGCTGTGGGGGTGGAGGGGAAGGTGCAGAAGGGTAGAGCATAGGAGGGGGGGAAAGATAGGAGCCGGCATAGGAGGAGCATAAGGTGGAGGAAGGGAATGTAACACATCCCATCCTTGTGTTTCAGGGACAAAAGGTTCCTTATCTTTCTTGTCCTTGGATTCCTTTTCATTCAAAACAAGTTGATCAAATGATCCCCTGAGCCAGCAGGCTGCATATTCTCTGCTCTCAATATTATCTCTTTGATTTTGATAGAACCAGATGTTCAATGCCTGACACATCCAGTCCTCATCGGATCCGAACTTTGGCCAATATACCGAATTCCCTTTTATCGGGTTTTTTAACCCATTCCAGACAGCAATACCTGACCATGGTCTGTTTGTCTTTCCCACGGGTTTTCCCCGCACCCCAATCAGATAGCATTAATCCTAACGGACTTTGCTTGGTTATCTGATTGTCCCGTCCTTCCTTGGGACTATTTCCCTTGCTACTCACACCTCCCATACTAACAGGTAAGTAAAATTCCTCTTACCGGGATCCAGTAGCTATTCCTAGCGCGCTTCCTTAACATCCTCCCGTTGTTTGTTCTCAATGCCTCTTCTCGTATATCACTGGCTTCGTCCACTGACAAGTCACCCGCCGTCCGTGAGTCCAGCTGAATCAGCCGGGATGCACCTACCCTCGTCATCGGGCACTCTGTCAGTGGAGGGAGTGGGATCCCGGACGAGCCCCATTTGTGATAAACAGAAGTACCTTCACAGAATTTACTCGAGACAAAAATTGAGAACAAAGAACTTTTATTATACTATTACAACAATGCAAAGTTGGGTGCTTCCCCTTACCCTGGGAATACACACAGATACTGAGGCTGACCCAACTTTTATACATTTCATTTCAGTACAGAGATACCTTCCCCCTAACATTCTTCTGCCTCCTGGATTGGTTTAGCATTAGGTAATTCTGCCCACGTGGATTCTAACTTCTTATCAGTTTATGTGCCTTCCTGCAAACTTGTTAGCCAGGAAATATCATGTCTTTGTTCTTTACTCATCAATCAATCACCAAGACTTGCTAAAGCTATCTACTTGCTATCCTGTATTGAAGATCCTTATTTTATTATACTTTTATAACCCTTCCTCCCATTCCAGCATCCCTTCACCCTGATTTAACCCATAATTCTTCATTTCTAATGAGCACTTGCTTGACTCCTCACATTCCAGTATCCCTTCACCTTAAGTTAACCCATAATACTTCATTTCTGTTAGAAATTAATGTACCTTTAAAGAAATTGCTCGAGACAAAAATTGAGAACAAAGAACATTTATTACAACAACAATGCAAAGTTGGGTGCTTCCCCTTACCCTGGGAATACACACACATACTGGGACTCACCCAACTTTTATACAGTCAATTTCAGTATCAGAGTGCCCTTCCCCCTTACATTCTTCTGCCCCCTGGATGGGTTTGGCATAGGTAATCCTTCCTGCCTACGTGCAGTTTCAGTACACTTGGAGGACCAGGGGGTATCCTGTGGGTGTCCCATCATGTCATTGTCCTTATTCACACCTTCCTGATTCTCTGGGCTACAATCTCTTGGTATGCAGAGTTGACTCATTCTATCTAGGGTTGGCTAATTTCATATGTATAAATCTGTGTAGGGTTAGCTAATTAGATATGTAGGACTTGGTACTTCTGTCCAGGGCTAGGAGACCTTTATCTGATCCAGACTACCTCGACTTCCTACATTTTATTGTACCTCACCATTCCTTTTCTTAGTCTTATGGTGGCTCTTGTCACACAGAAGATTCTTATGTTAATCGTGCTAACTCTGCTTTCCTGCATCGTAACCCCCAAGCTTATCCTGTTTGTACTGGTTACAGCCATTAACTGATGAATTTTAGTTTCTTCCATGTTCATAATTTTAGATCAATTTTCCCATCTCTCACATTTCTAATGAGCACTTGCTTGACTCCTCACATTCCAGTATCCCTTACAATACTTTCTCTGCTATCTCCCTCTGATGCATGGTTAAACTATCTTCAAATGATTAAAGCTGTGCATGAGGGCAATGGATTCCAGTCTGGAGAATCCATGGTTAAAATATCTTCAAATGATTAAAGCTGTGCATGAGGGCAATGGATTCCAGTCTGGAGAATCCATGGTTAAAATATCTTCAAATGATTAAAGCTGTGCTTGAGGGCAATGAATTCCAATCTGGAGAATCCATGGTTAAACTATCTTCAAATGATTAAAGCTGTGCTTGAGGGCAATGAATTCCATTCTGGAGAATCCATGGTTGAAATATCTTCAAATGATTAAAGCTGTGCTTGAGGGCAATGAATTCCAATCTGGAGAATCCATGGTTAAACTATCTTCAAATGATTAAAGCTGTGCTTGAGGGCAATGAATTCCAATCTGGAGAATCCATGGTTAAAATATCTTCAAATGATTAAAGGTGTGCATGAGGTCAATGGATTTCAAGCTGTAGAATTCATGGTTAAACTAACTTGAAATGATTAAAGATGTGCATGTGGGCAATGGATTCCAGTCTGGAGAATCCATGGTTAAAATATCTTCAAATGTTTAAGTGCATGTGGGCAATGGATTCCAGTCTGGAGAATCCATGGTTAAAATATCTTCAAATGATTAAAGCTGTAGCTGAGGGCAATGAACTCCAATCTGGAGGATCCATGGTTAAAATATCTTCAAATGATTAAAGCTGTGCATGATGGCAATGAATTCCAACTGTAGAATTCATGGTTAAACTATCTTCAAATTATTAAAGCTGTGCATGAGGGCAATGGATTCCAGTCTGGAGAATCCATGGTTAAAATATCTTCAAATGATTAAAGCTGTGCTTGAGGGCAATGAATTCCAATCTGGAGAATCCATGGTTAAAATATCTTCAAATGATTAAAGCTGTGCATGAGGACAATGAATTCCAATCTGGAGAATCTATAGTTGAAATATCTTCAAACGATTAAATCTGTGCCTGAGAGCAATGAATTCCAATCTGGAAAATCCATGTTTAAAATATCTTCAAATGATTAAAGCTGTGCATGAGGGCAATGGATTCTAAGCTGTAGAATGATTAAAACTGTGCATGAGGACTATGAATTCCAAGCGGTAGAATCCATGGTTAAAATATCATCAAATGATTAAAGCTGTGATTGAGGGCAATGAATTCCAAGCTGCAGAATTCATGATTAAAATATCTTCAAATGATTCAAGCTGTGCATGAGGGCAATGGATTCTAAGCTGTAGAATTCATGGTTAAAATATCTTCAAATGATTAAAGCTGTGCGTGAGGACAATGGATTCCAAGCTGTAGAATTCATGGTTAAAATATCTTCAAATGTTTAAAGCTGTGCATGAGGGCAATCGATTCCAAGCTGTAGGATACATGGTTAAAATATCTTCAAATGATTAAAGCTCTGCATGACGGCAATGAATTCCAACTGTAGAATTCATGGTTAAAATATCTTCAAATGATTAAAGCTGTGCACGTGGGCAATGGATTCCAGTCTGGACAATCCATGGTTAAAATATGTTCAAATGATTAAAGCTGAACATGAGGGCAATGAATGCCAATCTGGAAAATGCATGGTTAAAATATCTTCAAATGATTAAAGCTGTGGTTGAGGGCAATGAATTCCAATCTGGAGAATGCGTGGTTAAAATATCTTCAAATGATTAATGCTGTGCATGAGGGCAATGAATGCCAAGCTCTAGAATCCATGGTTAAAATATCTTCAAATTATTAAAGCTTTGCATGAGGGCAATGGATTCTAAGCTGAAGAATCAATGGTTCAAATATCTTCAAATAATTAAAGCTGTTTATGAGGGCAATGAATTCTAAGCTGTAGAATCCATGTTGAAAATATCTTCAAATGATTAAAGCTGTGCATGAGGGCAATAGATACCAACCTGTAGAATCCATGGTTAATTTATCTTCAAATGATTAAATCTGTGCATGAGGGCAATGGATTCCAAGCTGTGGAATCCATGGTTAAAATATCTTCAAATGATTAAATCTGTGCATGAGGGCAATGGATTCCAAGCTGTAGAATCCATGGTTAAAATATCTTCAAATGATTAAAGTTGTGCATTGGGGCGATGGATTCCAAGCTGTAGAATCCATGTTTCAAATATCTTCAAATGATTAAAGCTGTGCATGAAGGCAATGGATTCCAAGCTGTAGAATCCATGGTTAATTTATCTTCAAATGATTAAATCTGTGCATGAGGGCAATGGATTCCAAGCTGTAGAATCCATGGTTAAAATATCTTCAAATGATTAAAGCTGTGCATTGGGGCAATGGATTCCAATCTGGAGAATCCATGGTTAAAATATCTTCAAATGATTAAAGCTGTGCTTGAGGGCACTAAATTCCAATCTGGAGAATCCATGGTTAAACTATCTTCAAATGATTAAAGCTGTGCTTGAGGGCAATGAATTCCAATCTGTAGAATCCATGGTTAAACTATCTTCAAATGATTAAAGCTGTGTTTGAGGGTAATAAATTCCAATCTGGAGAATCCATGGTTAAAATATCTTCAAATGTTTAAGTGCATGTGGGCAATGGATTCCAGTCTGGAGAATCCATGGTTAAAATATCTTCAAATGATTAAAGCTGTAGCTGAGGGCAATGAACTGCAATCTGGAGAATCCATTGTTAAAATATCTTCAAATGATTAAAGCTGTGCATGAGGGCAATGGATTCCAAGCTGCAGAATTCATGATTAAAATATCTTCAAATGATTCAATCTGTGCATGAGGGCAATGGATTCTAAGCTGTAGAATTCATGGTTAAAATATCTTCAAATGATTAAAGCTGTGCGTGAGGACAATGGATTCCAAGCTGTAGAATTCATGGTTAAAATATCTTCAAATGTTTAAAGCTGTGCATGAGGGCAATGGATTCCAAGCTGTAGGATCCATGGTTAAAATATCTTCAAATGATTAAAGCTCTGTATGACTGCAGTGAATTCCAACTGTAGAATTCATGGATAAAATATCTTCAAATGATTAAAGCTGTGGATGTGGGCAATGGATTCCAGTCTGGACAATCCATGGTTAAAATATGATCAAATGATTAAAGCTGAACATGAGGGCAATGAATTCCAATCTGGAAAATGCATGGTTAAAATATCTTCAAATGATTAACGCTGTGGTTGAGGGCAATGAATTCCAATCTGGAGAATTCATGGTTAAAATATCTTCATATGATTAAAGCTGTGCTTGAGGGCAATGAATTCCAATCTTGAGAATGCGTGGTTAAAATATCTTCAAATGATTAATGCTGTGCATGAGGGCAATGAATGCCAAGCTGTAGAATCCATGGTTTAAATATCTTCAAATGATTAAAGCTGTGCATGAGGGCAATGGATTCCAATCTGGAGAATCCATGGTTAAAATATCTTCAAATGATTCAAGCTGTGCATGAGGTCAATGAATACCAAACTGTAGAATCCGTGGTTAAAATATCTTCAAATGATTAAAGCTGTGCGTGAGGACAATTGATTCCAAGCTGTAGAATCCATGGATAAAATGTCTTCAAATGATTAAAGCTCTGTATGAGGGCAATGAAAACCAAACTGTAGAATCCATTGTTTAAATATCATCAAATGATGAAAGATGTGCATGAGGGCAATGGATTCCAAGCTGGAGAATCCATGGTTAAACTATCTTCAAATGATTAAAGCTGTGCTTGAGGGCAATCAATTCCAATCTGTAGAATCCATGGTTAAACTATCTTCAGATGATTAAAGCTGTGCTTGAGGGCAATGAATTCCAATCTGTAGAGTCCATGGTTAAAATATCTTCAAATGATTAAAGCTGTGCATGAGGACTATGAATTCCAATCTGGAGAATCTATAGTTGAAATATCTTCAAATGATTAAATCTGTGCCTGAGAGCAATGAATTCCAATCTGGAGAATCCATGGTTAAAATATCTTCAAATGATTAAAGCTGTGCATGAGGACTATGAATTCCAATCTGGAGAATCTATAGTTGAAATATCTTCAAACGATTAAATCTGTTCCTGAGAGCAATGAATTCTTATCTGGAGAATCCATGGTTAAAATATCTTCAAATGATTAAAGCTGTGCATGAGGGCAATGGATTCCAAGCTGTAGACTGATTAAAGCTGTGCATGAGGACTATGAATTCCAAGCTGTAGAATCCATGGTTAAAATATCTTCAAATGATTAAAGCTCTGCATGACGGCAATGAATTCCAACTGTAGAATTCATGGTTAAAATATCTTCAAATGATTAAAGCTGTTCATGTGGGCAATGGATTCCAGTCTGAAGAATCCATGGTTAAAATATGTTCAAATGATTAAAGCTGTACATGAGGGCAATGAATTCCGAGCTGTAGAACTGAAGATTAAAATATGTTCAAATGATTAAAGCTGTGTATGACGGCAATGTATACCAAGCTGTGCAATACATGTTTAAAATATCTTCAAATTATTAAAGCTGTGCGTGAGGACAATAGATTCCAAGCTGTAAAATTCATGGTTAAAATATCTTCAAATGATTAAAGCTGTGCATGTGGGCAATGGATACCAGTCTGAAAAATCCATGGTTAAAATATGTTCAAATGATTAAAGCTGAACATGAGGGCAATGAATTCCAATCTGGAAAATGCATGGTTAAAATATCTTCAAATGATTAAAGCTGTGGTTGAGGGCAATGAATTCCAATCTGCAGAATCCATGGTTAAAATATCTTCAAATGATTAAAGCTGTGCTTGAGGGCAATGAATTCCAATCTTGAGAATGCATTGTTAAAATATCTTCAAATGATTAATGCTGTGCATGAGGGCAATGAATGCCAAGCTGTAGAATCCATGGTTAAAATATCTTCAAATTATTAAAGCTGTGCATGAGGGCAATGGATTCCAAGCTGTACAATCCATGGTTAAAAATCTACAAATGATTAAAGTTGTTTATGAGGGCAATGAATTCCAATCTGGAGATCCATGGTTGAAATATCTTCAAATGATTAAAACTCTGGATGAGGGCAATGAAAACCAAACTGTAGAATCCATGGTTTAAATATCATCAAATGATGAAAGATGTGCATGAGGGCAATGGATTCCAAGCTGGAGAATCCATCGTTAAACTATCTTCAAATGATTAAAGCTGTCCTTGAGGGCAATCAATTCCAATCTGTAGAATACATGGTTAAACTATCTTCAAATGATTAAAGCTGTGCTTGAGGGCAATGAATTGCAATCTGGACAATCCATGGTTGAAATATCTTCAAATGATTAAAGCTGTGCTTGAGGGCAATGAATTCCAATCTGGAGAATCCATGGTTAAACTATCTTCAAATGATTAAAGCTGTGCTTGAGGGCAATGAATTCCAATCTGGAGAATCCATGGTTAAAATATCTTCAAATGATTAAAGCTGTGCATGAGGTCAATGGATTTCAAGCTGTAGAATTCATGGTTAAACTAACTTCAAATGATTAAAGATGTGCATGTGGGCAATGGATTCCAGTCTGGAGAATCCATGGTTAAAATATCTTCAAATGTTTAAGTGCATGTGGGCAATAGATTCCAGTCTGGAGAATCCATGGTTAAAATATCTTCAAATGATTAAAGCTGTAGCTGAGGGCAATGAACTCCAATCTGGAGAATCTATTGTTAAAATATCTTCAAATGATTAAAGCTGTGCATGATGGCAATGAATTCCAACTGTAGAATTCATGGTTAAACTATCTTCAAATTATTAAAGCTGTGCATGAGGGCAATGGATTCCAGTCTGGAGAATCTATAGTTGAAATATCTTCAAACGATTAAATCTGTGCCTGAGAGCAATGAATTCCAATCTGGAAAATCCATGTTTAAAATATCTTCAAATGATTAAAGCTGTGCACAAGGGCAATGGATTCTAAGCTGTAGAATGATTAAAGCTGTGCATGAGGACTATGAATTCCAAGCGGTAGAATCCATGGTTAAAATATCTTCAAATGATTAAAGCTGTGATTGAGAGCAATGAATTCCAAGCTGCAGAATTCATGATTAAAATATCTTCAAATGATTCAAGCTGTGCATGAGGGCAATGGATTCAAAGCTGTAGAATTCATGGTTAAAATATCTTCAAATGTTTAAAGCTGTGCATGAGGGCAATGGATTCCAAGCTGTAGGATACATGGTTAAAATATCTTCAAATGATTAAAGCTCTGCATGACGGCAATGAATTCCAACTGTAGAATTCATGGTTAAAATATCTTCAAATGATTAAAGCTGTGCATGTGGGCAATGGATTCCAGTCTGGACAATCCATGGTTAAAATATCTTCAAATGTTTAAGTGCATGTGGGCAATGGATTCCAGTCTGGAGAATCCAAGGTTGAAATATCTTCAAATGATTAAAGCTGTAGCAAAGGGAAATGAACTCCAACTGTAGAATTCATGGTTAAAATATCTTCAAATTATTAAAGCTGTGCATGAGTGCAATGGTTTCCAGTCTGGAGAATCCATGGTTAAAATATCTTCAAATGATTAAAGCTGTGCATGAGGGCAATGGATTCCAGTCTGGAGAATCCATGGTTAAAATATCTTCAAATGATTAAAGCTGTGCATTGGGGCAATGGATTCCAAGCTGCAGAATTCATGATTAAAATATCTTCAAATGATTCAAGCTGTGCATGAGGGCAATGGATTCTAAGCAGTAGAATTCATGGTTAAAATATCTTCAAATGATTAAAGCTCTGCATGACGGCAATGAATTCCAACTGTAGAATTCATGGATAAAATATCTTCAAATGATTAAAGCTGTGGATGTGGGCAATGGATTCCAGTCTGGACAATCCATGATTAAAATATGTTCAAATGATTAAAGCTGAACATGAGGGCAATGAATTCCAATCTGGAAAATGCATGGTTAAAATATCTTCAAATGATTAAAGCTGTGGTTGAGGGCAATGAATTCCAATCTGGAGAATCCATGGTTAAAATATCTTCAAATGATTAAAGCTGTGCTTGAGGGCAATGAATTCCAATCTTGAGAATGCATGGTTAAAATATCTTCAAATGATTAAAGCTGTGCGTGAGGACAATGGATTCTAAGCTGTAGAATGATTAAAGCTGTGCATGAGGACTATGAATTCCAAGCGGTAGAATCCATGGTTAAAATATCTTCCAATGATTAAAGCTGTGATTGAGGGCAATGAATTCCAAGCTGCAGAATTCATGATTAAAATATCTTCAAATGATTCAAGCTGTGCATGAGGGCAATGGATTCTAAGCTGTAGAATTCATGGTTAAAATATCTTCAAATTATTAAAGCTGTGCGTGAGGACAATGGATTCCAAGCTGTAGAATTCATGGTTAAAATATCTTCAAATGTTTAAAGCTGTGCATGTGGGCAATGGATTCCATGCTGTAGGATACGTGGTTAAAATATCTTCAAATGATTAAAGCTCTGCATGACGGCAATGAATTCCAACTGTAGAATTCATTGTTAAAATATCTTCAAATGATTAAAGCTGTGCATGTGGGCAATGGATTCCAGTCTGGACAATCCATGGTTAAAATATGTTCAAATGATTAAAGCTGTGGATGAGGGCAATGAATTCCAATCTGGAGAATCCATGGTTAAAATATCTTCAAATGATTAAAGCTGTGCTTGAGGGCAATGAATTCCAATCTTGAGAATGCGTGGTTAAAATATCTTCAAATGATTAATGCTGTGCATGAGGGCAATGAATGCCAAGCTCTAGAATCCATGGTTAAAATATCTTCAAATTATTAAAGCTTTGCATGAGGGCAATGGATTCCAAGCTGAAGAATCAATGGTTTAAATATCTTCAAATAATTAAAGCTGTTTATGAGGGGAATGAATTCTAAGCTGTAGAATCCATGTTTAAAATATCTTCAAATGATTAAAGCTGTGCATGAGGGCAATAGATACCAACCTGTAGAATCCATGGTTAATTTATCTTCAAATGATTAAATCTGTGCATGAGGGCAATGGATTCCAAGCTGTGGAATCCATGGTTAAAATATCTTCAAATGATTACATCTGTGCATGAAGGCAATGGATTCCAAGCTGTAGAATACATGGTTAATTTATCTTCAAATTAATAAATCTGTGCATGAGGGCAATGGATTCCAAGCTGTAGAATCCATGGTTAAAATATCTTCAAATGATTAAAGCTGTGCATTGGGGCAATGGATTCCAATATGGAGAATCCATGGTTAAAATATCTTCAAATGATTAAAGCTGTGCTTGAGGGCACTAAATTCCAATCTGGAGAATCCATGGTTAAACTATCTTCAAATGATTAAAGCTGTGCTTGAGTGCAATGAATTCCAATCTGTAGAATCCATGGTTAAACTATCTTCAAATGATTAAAGCTGTGCTTGAGGACTATGAATTCCAAGCGGTAGAATCCATGGTTAAAATATCTTCAAATGATTAAAGCTGTGATTGAGGGCAATGAATTCCAAGCTGCAGAATTCATGATTAAAATATCTTCAAATGATTCAAGCTGTGCATGAGGGCAATGGATTCTAAGCTGTAGAATTCATGGTTAAAATATCTTCAAATGATTAAAGCTGTGCGTGAGGACAATGGATTCCAAGCTGTAGAATTCATGGTTAAAATATCTTCAAATGTTTAAAGCTGTGCATGTGGGCAATCGATTCCAAGCTGTAGGATACGTGGTTAAAATATCTTCAAATGATTAAAGCTCTGCATGACGGCAATGAATTCCAACTGTAGAATTCATTGTTAAAATATCTTCAAATGATTAAAGCTGTGCACGTGGGCAATGGATTCCAGTCTGGACAATCCATGGTTAAAATATGTTCAAATGATTAAAGCTGAACATGAGGGCAATGAATGCCAATCTGGAAAATGCATGGTTAAAATATCTTCAAATGATTAAAGCTGTGGTTGAGGGCAATGAATTCCAATCTGGAGAATCCATGGTTAAAATATCTTCAAATGATTAAAGCTGTGCTTGAGGGCAATGAATTCCAATCTTGAGAATGCGTGGTTAAAATATCTTCAAATGATTAATGCTGTGCATGAGGGCAATGTATGCCAAGCTCTAGAATCCATGGTTAAAATATCTTCAAATTATTAAAGCTTTGCATGAGGGCAATGGATTCCAAGCTGAAGAATCAATGGTTTAAATAACTTCAAATAATTAAAGCTGTTTATGAGGGCAATGAATTCTAAGCTGTAGAATCCATGTTTAAAATATCTTCAAATGATTAAAGCTGTGCATGAGGGCAATAGATACCAACCTGTAGAATCCATGGTTAATTTATCTTCAAATAATTAAAGCTGTGCATGAAGGCAATGAATTCCAAGCTGTAGAATCCATGGTTAATTTATCTTCAAATGATTAAATCTGTGCATGAGGGCAATGGATTCCAAGCTGTAGAATCCATGGTTAAAATATCTTCAAATGATTAAAGCTGTGCATTGGGGCAATGGATTCCAATCTGGAGAATCCATGGTTAAAATATCTTCAAATGATTAAAGCTGTGCTTGAGGGCACTAAATTCCAATCTGGAGAATCCATGGTTAAACTATCTTCAAATGATTAAAGCTGTGCTTGAGGGCAATGAATTCCAATCTGTAGAATCCATGGTTAAACTATCTTCAAATGATTAAAGCTGTGCTTGAGGGTAATAAATTCCAATCTGGAGAATCCATGGTTAAAATATCTTCAAATGATTAAAGGTGTGCATGAGGACAATGGAATTCAAGCTGTAGAATTCATGGTTAAACTAACTTCAAATGATTAAAGATGTGCATGTGGGCAATGGATTCCAGTCTGGAGACTCCATGGTTAAAATATCTTCAAATGTTTAAGTTCATGTGGGCAATGGATTCCAGTCTGGAGAATCCATGGTTAAAATATCTTCAAATGTTTAAGAGCATTTGGGCAATGGATTCCAGTCTGGAGAATCCAAGGTTGAAATATCTTCAAATGATTAAAGCTGTAGCAAAGGGAAATGAACTCCAACTGTAGAATTCATGGTTAAACTATCTTCAAATTATTAAAGCTGTGCATGAGGGAAATGGATTCCAGTCTGGAGAATCCATGGTTAAAATATCTTCAAATGATTAAAGCTGTGCATGAGGGCAATGGATTCCAGTCTGGAGAATCCATGGTTAAAATATCTTCAAATGATTAAATCTGTGCATGAGGGCAATGGATTCCAAGCTGTAGAATCCATGGTTAAAATATCTTCAAATGATTAAAGCTGTGCATTGGGGCAATGGATTCCAAGCTGCAGAATTCATGATTAAAATATCTTCAAATGATTCAATCTGTGCATGAGGGCAATGGATTCTAAGCTGTAGAATTCATGGTTAAAATATCTTCAAATGATTAAAGCTGTGCGTGAGGACAATGGATTCCAAGCTGTAGAATTCATGGTTAAAATATCTTCAAATGTTTAAAGCTGTGCATGAGGGCAATGGATTCCAAGCTGTAGGATCCATGGTTAAAATATCTTCAAATGATTAAAGCTCTGCATGACGGCAATGAATTCCAACTGTAGAATTCATGGATAAAATATCTTCAAATGATTAAAGCTGTGGATGTGGGCAATGGATTCCAGTCTGGACAATCCATGGTTAAAATATGATCAAATGATTAAAGCTGAACATGAGGGCAATGAATTCCAATCTGGAGAATCCATGGTTAAAATATCTTCAAATGATTAAAGCTGTGCTTGAGGGCAATGAATTCCAATCTTGAGAATGCATGGTTAAAATATCTTGAAATGATTAATGCTGTGCATGAGGGCAATGAATGCCAAGCTGTAGAATCCATGGTTAAAATATCTTCAAATTATTAAAGCTGTGCATGAGGGCAATGGATTCCAAGCTGTACAATCCATGGTTAAAAATCTACAAATGATTAAAGCTGTTTATGAGGGCAATGAATTTCAATCTGGAGATCCATGGTTGAAATATCTTCAAATGATTAAAGCTCTGGATGAGGGCAATGAAAACCAAACTGTAGAATCCATGGTTTAAATATCATCAAATGATGAAAGATGTGCATGAGGGCAATGTATTCCAAGCTGGAGAATCCATGGTTAAACTATCTTCAAATGATTAAAGCTGTCCTTGAGGGCAATCAATTCCAATCTGTAGAATACATGGTTAAACTATCTTCAAATGATTAAAGCTGTGCTTGAGGGCAATGAATTCCAATCTGTAGAGTCCATGGTTAAAATATCTTCAAATGATTAAAGCTGTGCATGAGGACAATGAATTCCAATCTGGAGAATCTATAGTTGAAATATCTTCAAACGATTAAATCTGTGCCTGAGAGCAATGAATTCCAATCTGGAAAATCCATGTTTAAAATATCTTCAAATGATTAAAGCTGTGCACAAGGGCAATGGATTCTAAGCTGTAGAATGATTAAAGCTGTGCATGAGGACTATGAATTCCAAGCGGTAGAATCCATGGTTAAAATATCTTCAAATGATTAAAGCTGTGATTGAGAGCAATGAATTCCAAGCTGCAGAATTCATGATTAAAATATCTTCAAATGATTCAAGCTGTGCATGAGGGCAATGGATTCAAAGCTGTAGAATTCATGGTTAAAATATCTTCAAATGTTTAAAGCTGTGCATGAGGGCAATGGATTCCAAGCTGTAGGATACATGGTTAAAATATCTTCAAATGATTAAAGCTCTGCATGACGGCAATGAATTCCAACTGTACAATTCATGGTTAAAATATCTTCAAATGATTAAAGCTGTGCATGTGGGCAATGGATTCCAGTCTGGACAATCCATGGTTAAAATATGTTCAAATGATTAAAGCTGAACATGAGGGCAATGAATGCCAATCTGGAGAATCCATGGTTAAAATATCTTCAAATGATTAAAGCTGTGCTTGAGGGCAATGAATTCCTATCTTGAGAATGCATGGTTAAAATATCTTCAAATGATTAAAGCTGTGGTTGAGGGCAATGAATTCCAATCTGGAGAATCCATGGTTAAAATATCTTCAAATGATTAAAGCTGTGCTTGAGGGCAATGAATTCCAATCTTGAGAATGCATGGTTAAAATATCTTCAAATGATTCAAGCTGTGCATGAGGTCAATGAATACCAAGCTGTAGAATCCATGGTTTAAATATCTTCAAATGATTAAAGCTGTGCATGAGGGCAATGGATTCCAATCTGGAGAATCCATGGTTAAAATATCTTCAAATGATTCAAGCTGTGCATGAGGTCAATGAATACCAAGCTGTAGAATCCATGGTTAAAATATCTTCAAATGATTAAAGCTGTGCGTGAGGACAATTGATTCCAAGCTGTAGAATCCATGGATAAAATGTCTTCAAATGATTAAAGCTCTGTATGAGGGCAATGAAAACCAAACTGTAGAATCCATGGTTTAAATATCATCAAATGATGAAAGATGTGCATGAGGGCAATGGATTCCAAGCTGGAGAATCCATGGTTAAACTATCTTCAAATGATTAAAGCTGTGCTTGAGGGCAATCAATTCCAATCTGTAGAATCCATGGTTAAACTATCTTCAGATGATTAAAGCTGTGCTTGAGGGCAATGAATTCCAATCTGTAGAGTCCATGGTTAAAATATCTTCAAATGATTAAAGCTGTGCATGAGGACTATGAATTCCAATCTAGAGAATCTATAGTTGAAATATCTTCAAATGATTAAATCTGTGCCTGAGAGCAATGAATTCCAATCTGGAGAATCCATGGTTAAAATATCTTCAAATGATTAAAGCTGTGCATGAGGACTATGAATTCCAATCTGGAGAATCTATAGTTGAAATATCTTCAAACGATTAAATCTGTTCCTGAGAGCAATGAATTCTTATCTGGAGAATCCATGGTTAAAATATCTTCAAATGATTAAAGCTGTGCATGAGGGCAATGGATTCCAAGCTGTAGACTGATTAAAGCTCTGCATGAGGACTATGAATTCCAAGCTGTAGAATCCATGGTTAAAATATCTTCAAATGATTAAAGCTCTGCATGACGGCAATGAATTCCAACTGTAGAATTCATGGTTAAAATATCTTCAAATGATTAAAGCTGTGCATGTGGGCAATGCATTCCAGTCTGAAGAATCCATGGTTAAAATATGTTCAAATGATTAAAGCTGTACATGAGGGCAATGAATTCCGAGCTGTAGAACTGAAGATTAAAATATGTTCAAATGATTAAAGCTGTGCATGAGGGCAATGGATTCCAAGCTCTACAATCCATGGTTAAAAATCTACAAATGATTAAAGCTGTTTATGAGGGCAATGAATTCCAATCTGGAGATCCATGGTTGAAATATCTTCAAATGATTAAAGCTCTGGATGAGGGCAATGAAAACCAAACTGTAGAATCCATGGTTTAAATATCATCAAATGATGAAAGATGTGCATGAGGGCAATGGATTCCAAGCTGGAGAATCCATGGTTAAACTATCTTCAAATGATTAAAGCTGTCCTTGAGGGCAATCAATTCCAATCTGTAGAATACATGGTTAAACTATCTTCAAATGATTAAAGCTGTGCTTCAGGGCAATGAATTCCAATCTGGAGAATCCATGGTTGAAATATCTTCAAATGATTAAAGCTGTGCTTGAGGGCAATGAATTCCAATCTGGAGAATCCATGGTTAAACTATCTTCAAATGATTAAAGCTGTGCTTGAGGGCAATGAATTCCAATCTGGAGAATCCATGGTTAAAATATCTTCAAATGATTAAAGATGTGCATGTGGGCAATGGATTCCAAGCTGGAGAATCCATGGTTAAACTATCTTCAAATTATTAAAGCTGTGCTTGAGGGGACTCAATTCCAATCTGGAGAATCCATGGTTTAAATATAATCAAATGATGAAAGATGTGCATGAGGGCAATGGATTCCAAGCTGGAGAATCCATGGTTAAACTATCTTCAAATGATTAAAGCTGTCCTTGAGGGCAATCAATTCCAATCTGTAGAATACATGGTTAAACTATCTTCAAATGATTAAAGCTGTGCTTGAGGGCAATGAATTCCAATCTGGAGAATCCATGGTTAAACTATCTTCAGATGATTAAAGCAGTGCTTGAGGGCAATGAATTCCAATCTGTAGAGTCCATGGTTAAAATATCTTCAAATGATTAAAGCTGTGCATGAGGACTATGAATTCCAATCTGGAGAATCTATAGTTGAAATATCTTCAAACGATTAAATCTGTGCCTGAGAGCAATGAATTCCAATCTGGAGAATCCATGCTTAAAATATCTTCAAATGATTAAAGCTGTGCATGAGGATTATGAATTCCAATCTGGAGAATCTATAGTTGAAATATCTTCAAACGATTAAATCTGTGCCTGAGAGCAATGAATTCTAATCTGGAGAATCCATGGTTAAAATATCTTCAAATGATTAAAGCTGTGCATGAGGGCAATGGATTCCAAGCTGTAGAATGATTAAAGCTGTGCATGAGGACTATGAATTCCAAGCTGTAGAATCCATGGTTAAAATATCTTCAAATGATTAAAGCTCTGCATGACGGCAATGAATTCCAACTGAAGAATTCATGGTTAAAATATCTTCAAATGATTAAAGCTGTGCATGTGGGCAATGCATTCCAGTCTGAAGAATCCATGGTTAAAATATGTTCAAATGATTAAAGCTGTGCTTGAGGGCAATGAATTCCAATCTTGAGAATGCATGGTTAAAATATCTTCAAATGATTAAAGCTGTGTATGACGGCAATGTATACCAAGCTGTGGAATACATGGTTAAAATATCTTCAAATTATTAAAGCTGTGCGTGAGGACAATTGAATCTAAGATGTAAAATTCATGGTTAAAATATCTTCAAATGATTAAAGCTGTGCATGAGGATTATGAATTCCAATCTGGACAATCCATGGTTAAAATATGTTCAAATGATTAAAGCTGTGCATGTGGGCAATGGATTCCAGTCTGGACAATCCATGGTTAAAATATGTTCAAATGATTAAAGCTGAACATGAGGGCAATGAATGCCAATCTGGAGAATCCATGGTTAAAATATCTTCAAATGATTAAAGCTGTGCTTGAGGGCAATGAATTCCTATCTTGAGAATGCATGGTTAAAATATCTTCAAATGATTAAAGCTGTGGTTGAGGGCAATGAATTCCAATCTGGAGAATCCATGGTTAAAATATCTTCAAATGATTAAAGCTGTGCTTGAGGGCAATGAATTCCTATCTTGAGAATGCATGGTTAAAATATCTTCAAATGATAAATGTTGTGCATGTGGGCAATGAATGCCAAGCTGTAGAATCCATGGTTTAAATAACTTCAAATGATTAAAGCTGTGCATGAGGGCAATGGATTCCAATCTGGAGAATCCATGGTTAAAATATCTTCAAATGATTCAAGCTGTGCATGAGGTCAATGAATACCAAGCTGTAGAATCCATGGTTAAAATATCTTCAAATGATTAAAGCTGTGCGTGAGGACAATTGATTCCAAGCTATAGAATCCATGGATAAAATGTCTTCAAATGATTAAAGCTCTGTATGAGGGCAATGAAAACCAAACTGTAGAATCCATGGTTTAAATATCATCAAATGATGAAAGATGTGCATGAGGGCAATGGATTCCAAGCTGGAGAATCCATGGTTAAACTATCTTCAAATGATTAAAGCTGTGCTGGAGGGCAATGCATTCCAATCTGTAGAATCCATGGTTAAACTATCTTCAGATGATTAAAGCTGTGCTTGAGGGCAATGAATTCCAAGCTGTAGGATCCATGGTTAAAATATCTTCAAATGATTAAAGCTGTGCATGTGGGCAATGGATTCCAGTCTGAAGAATCCATGGTTAAAATATGTTCAAATGATTAAAGCTGTACATGAGGGCAATGAATTCCGAGCTGTAGAACTGAAGATTAAAATATGTTCAAATGATTAAAGCTGTGTATGACGGCAATGTATACCAAGCTGTGCAATACATGTTTAAAATATCTTCAAATTATTAAAGCTGTGCGTGAGGACAATAGATTCCAAGCTGTAAAATTCATGGTTAAAATATCTTCAAATGATTAAAGCTGTGCATGTGGGCAATGGATACCAGTCTGAAGAATCCATGGTTAAAATATGTTCAAATCATTAAAGCTGAACATTAGGGCAATGAATTCCAATCTGGAAAATGCATGGTTAAAATATGTTCAAATGATTAAAGCTGTGGTTGAGGGCAATGAATTCCAATCTGGAGAATCCATGGTTAAAATATCTTCAAATGATTAAAGCTGTGCTTGAGGGCATTGAATTCCAATCTTGAGAATGCATGGTTAAAATATCTTCAAATGATTAATGCTGTGCATGAGGGCAATGAATGCCAAGCTGTAGAATCCATGGTTAAAATATCTTCAAATTATTAAAGCTGTGCATGAGGGCAATGGATTCCAAGCTGTACAATCCATGGTTAAAAATCCACAAATGATTAAAGGTGTTTATGAGGGCAATGAATTCCAATCTGGAGATCCATGGTTGAAATATCTTCAAATGATTAAAGCTCTGGATGAGGGCAATGAAAACCAAACTGTAGACTCCATGGTTTAAATATCATCAAATGATGAAAGATGTGCATGAGGGCAATGGATTCCAAGCTGGAGAATCCATGGTTAAACTATCTTCAAATGATTAAAGCTGTCCTTGAGGGCAATCAATTCCAATCTGTAGAATACATGGTTAAACTATCTTCAAATGATTAAAGCTGTGCTTGATGGCAATGAATTCCAATCTGGAGAATCCATGGTTGAAATATCTTCAAATGATTAAAGCTGTGCTTGAGAGCAATGAATTCCAATCTGGAGAATCCATGGTTAAACTATCTTCAAATGATTAATGCTGTGCATGAGGGGAATGAATTCCAAGCTCTAGAATCCATGGTTAAAATATCTTCAAATTATTAAAGCTTTGCATGAGGGCAATGGATTCCAAGCTGTAGAATCCATGTTTAAAATATCTCCAAATGATTAAAGCTGTGCATGAGGGCAATAGATACCAACCTGTAGAATCCATGGTTAATTTATCTTCAAATAATTAAATCTGTGCATGAGGGCAATGGAATCCAAGCTGTGGAATCCATGGTTAAAATATCTTCAAATGATTAAATCTGTGTATGAGGGCAATGGATTCCAAGCTGTAGAATCCATGGTTAAAATATCTTCAAATGATTAAAGTTGTGCATTGGGGCAGTGGATTCCAAGCTGTAGAATCCATGTTTCAAATATCTTCAAATGATTAAAGCTGTGCATGAAGGCAATGGATTCCAAGCTGTAGAATCCATAGTTAATTTATCTTCAAATGATTAAATCTGTGCATGAGGGCAATGGATTCCAAGCTGTAGAATCCATGGTTAAAATATCTTCAAATGATAAAGCTGTGCATTGGGGCAATGGATTCCAATGTGGAGAATCCATGGTTAAAATATCTTCAAATGATTAAAGTTGTGCTTGAGGGCACTAAATTCCAATCTGGAGAATCCATGATTAAACTATCTTCAAATGATTAAAGCTGTGCCTGAGGGCAATGAATTCCAATCTGGAGAATCCATGGTTAAAATATCTTCAAATGATTAAAGATGTGCATGTGGGCAATGGATTCCAAGCTGGAGAATCCATGGTTATACTATCTTCAAATGATTAAAGCTGTGCTTGAGGGGACTCAATTCCAATCTGGAGAATCCATGGTTTAAATATAATCAAATGATGAAAGATGTGCATGAGGGCAATGGATTCCAAGCTGGAGAATCCATGGTTAAACTATCTTCAAATGATTAAAGCTGTCCTTGAGGGCAATCAATTCCAATCTGTAGAATACATGGTTAAACTATCTTCAAATGATTAAAGCTGTGCTTGAGGGCAATGAATTCCAATCTGGAGAATCCATGGTTAAACTATCTTCAAAAGATTAAAGCTGTGCTTGAGGGCAATGAATTGCAATCTGGAGAATCCATGGTTAAAATATCTTCAAATGATTAAAGCTGTGCATGAGGTCAATGGATTTCAAGCTGTAGAATTCATGGTTAAACTAACTTCAAATGATTAAAGATGTGCATGTGGGCAATGGATTCCAAGCTGGAGAATCCATGGTTAAACTATCTTCAAATGATTAAAGCTGTGCTTGAGGGCACTCAATTCCAATCTGTAGAATCCATGGTTAAACTATCTTCAGATGATTAAAGCAGTGCTTGAGGGCAATGAATTCCAATCTGTAGAGTCCATGGTTAAAATATCTTCAAATGATTAAAGCTGTGCATGAGGACTATGAATTCCAATCTGGAGAATCTATAGTTGAAATATCTTCAAACGATTAAATCTGTGCCTGAGAGCAATGAATTCCAATCTGGAGAATCCATGCTTAAAATATCTTCAAATGATTAAAGCTGTGCATGAGGATTATGAATTCCAATCTGGAGAATCTATAGTTGAAATATCTTCAAACGATTAAATCTGTGCCTGAGAGCAATGAATTCTAATCTGGAGAATCCATGGTTAAAATATCTTCAAATGATTAAAGCTGTGCATGAGGGCAATGGATTCCAAGCTGTAGAATGATTAAAGCTGTGCATGAGGACTATGAATTCCAAGCTGTAGAATCCATGGTTAAAATATCTTCAAATGATTAAAGCTCTGCATGACGGCAATGAATTCCAACTGAAGAATTCATGGTTAAAATATCTTCAAATGATTAAAGCTGTGCATGTGGGCAATGCATTCCAGTCTGAAGAATCCATGGTTAAAATATGTTCAAATGATTAAAGCTGTGCTTGAGGGCAATGAATTCCAATCTTGAGAATGCATGGTTAAAATATCTTCAAATGATTAAAGCTGTGTATGACGGCAATGTATACCAAGCTGTGGAATACATGGTTAAAATATCTTCAAATTATTAAAGCTGTGCGTGAGGACAATAGAATCTAAGATGTAAAATTCATGGTTAAAATATCTTCAAATGATTAAAGCTGTGCATGAGGACTATGAATTCCAATCTGGACAATCCATGGTTAAAATATGTTCAAATGATTAAAGCTGTGCATGTGGGCAATGGATTCCAGTCTGGACAATCCATGGTTAAAATATGTTCAAATGATTAAAGCTGAACATGAGGGCAATGAATGCCAATCTGGAGAATCCATGGTTAAAATATCTTCAAATGATTAAAGCTGTGCTTGAGGGCAATGAATTCCTATCTTGAGAATGCATGGTTAAAATATCTTCAAATGATTAAAGCTGTGGTTGAGGGCAATGAATTCCAATCTGGAGAATCCATGGTTAAAATATCTTCAAATGATTAAAGCTGTGCTTGAGGGCAATGAATTCCAATCTTGAGAATGCATGGTTAAAATATCTTCAAATGATAAATGTTGTGCATGTGGGCAATGAATGCCAAGCTGTAGAATCCATGGTTTAAATAACTTCAAATGATTAAAGCTGTGCATGAGGGCAATGGATTCCAATCTGGAGAATCCATGGTTAAAATATCTTCAAATGATTCAAGCTGTGCATGAGGTCAATGAATACCAAGCTGTAGAATCCATGGTTAAAATATCTTCAAATGATTAAAGCTGTGCGTGAGGACAATTGATTCCAAGCTATAGAATCCATGGATAAAATGTCTTCAAATGATTAAAGCTCTGTATGAGGGCAATGAAAACCAAACTGTAGAATCCATGGTTTAAATATCATCAAATGATGAAAGATGTGCATGAGGGCAATGGATTCCAAGCTGGAGAATCCATGGTTAAACTATCTTCAAATGATTAAAGCTGTGCTGGAGGGCAATGCATTCCAATCTGTAGAATCCATGGTTAAACTATCTTCAGATGATTAAAGCTGTGCTTGAGGGCAATGAATTCCAAGCTGTAGGATCCATGGTTAAAATATCTTCAAATGATTAAAGCTGTGCATGTGGGCAATGGATTCCAGTCTGAAGAATCCATGGTTAAAATATGTTCAAATGATTAAAGCTGTACATGAGGGCAATGAATTCCGAGCTGTAGAACTGAAGATTAAAATATGTTCAAATGATTAAAGCTGTGTATGACGGCAATGTATACCAAGCTGTGCAATACATGTTTAAAATATCTTCAAATTATTAAAGCTGTGCGTGAGGACAATAGATTCCAAGCTGTAAAATTCATGGTTAAAATATCTTCAAATGATTAAAGCTGTGCATGTGGGCAATGGATACCAGTCTGAAGAATCCATGGTTAAAATATGTTCAAATCATTAAAGCTGAACATTAGGGCAATGAATTCCAATCTGGAAAATGCATGGTTAAAATATGTTCAAATGATTAAAGCTGTGGTTGAGGGCAATGAATTCCAATCTGGAGAATCCATGGTTAAAATATCTTCAAATGATTAAAGCTGTGCTTGAGGGCATTGAATTCCAATCTTGAGAATGCATGGTTAAAATATCTTCAAATGATTAATGCTGTGCATGAGGGCAATGAATGCCAAGCTGTAGAATCCATGGTTAAAATATCTTCAAATTATTAAAGCTGTGCATGAGGGCAATGGATTCCAAGCTGTACAATCCATGGTTAAAAATCCACAAATGATTAAAGGTGTTTATGAGGGCAATGAATTCCAATCTGGAGATCCATGGTTGAAATATCTTCAAATGATTAAAGCTCTGGATGAGGGCAATGAAAACCAAACTGTAGACTCCATGGTTTAAATATCATCAAATGATGAAAGATGTGCATGAGGGCAATGGATTCCAAGCTGGAGAATCCATGGTTAAACTATCTTCAAATGATTAAAGCTGTCCTTGAGGGCAATCAATTCCAATCTGTAGAATACATGGTTAAACTATCTTCAAATGATTAAAGCTGTGCTTGATGGCAATGAATTCCAATCTGGAGAATCCATGGTTGAAATATCTTCAAATGATTAAAGCTGTGCTTGAGAGCAATGAATTCCAATCTGGAGAATCCATGGTTAAACTATCTTCAAATGATTAATGCTGTGCATGAGGGCAATGAATTCCAAGCTCTAGAATCCATGGTTAAAATATCTTCAAATTATTAAAGCTTTGCATGAGGGCAATGGATTCCAAGCTGTAGAATCCATGTTTAAAATATCTCCAAATGATTAAAGCTGTGCATGAGGGCAATAGATACCAACCTGTAGAATCCATGGTTAATTTATCTTCAAATAATTAAATCTGTGCATGAGGGCAATGGAATCCAAGCTGTGGAATCCATGGTTAAAATATCTTCAAATGATTAAATCTGTGTATGAGGGCAATGGATTCCAAGCTGTAGAATCCATGGTTAAAATATCTTCAAATGATTAAAGTTGTGCATTGGGGCAGTGGATTCCAAGCTGTAGAATCCATGTTTCAAATATCTTCAAATGATTAAAGCTGTGCATGAAGGCAATGGATTCCAAGCTGTAGAATCCATAGTTAATTTATCTTCAAATGATTAAATCTGTGCATGAGGGCAATGGATTCCAAGCTGTAGAATCCATGGTTAAAATATCTTCAAATGATAAAGCTGTGCATTGGGGCAATGGATTCCAATGTGGAGAATCCATGGTTAAAATATCTTCAAATGATTAAAGTTGTGCTTGAGGGCACTAAATTCCAATCTGGAGAATCCATGATTAAACTATCTTCAAATGATTAAAGCTGTGCCTGAGGGCAATGAATTCCAATCTGTAGAATCCATGGTTAAACTATCTTCAAATGATTAAAGCTGTGCTTGAGGGTAATAAATTCCAATCTGGGGAATCCATGGTTAAAATATCTTCAAATGTTTAAGTGCATGTGGGCAATGGATTCCAGTCTGGAGAATCCATGGTTAAAATATCTTCAAATGATTAAAGCTGTAGCTGAGGGCAATGAACTCCAATCTGGAGAATCCATTGTTAAAATATCTTCAAATGATTAAAGCTGTGCATGATGGCAATGAATTCCAACTGTAGAATTCATGGTTAAACTATCTTCAAATTATTAAAGCTGTGCATGAGGGCAATGGATTCCAGTCTGGAGAATCCATGGTTAAAATATCTTCAAAAGATTAAAGCTGTGCCTGAAGGCAATGAATTCCAATCTGGGGAATCCATGGTTAAAATATCTTCAAATGATTAAAGGTGTGCATGAGGACAATGGAATTCAAGCTGTAGAATTCATGGTTAAACTAACTTCAAATGATTAAAGATGTGCATGTGGGCAATGGATTCCAGTCTGGAGACTCCATGGTTAACATATCTTCAAATGTTTAAGTGCATGTGGGCAATGGATTCCAGTCTGGAGAATCCATGGTTAAAATATCTTCCAATGTTTAAGTGCATGTGGGCAATGGATTCCAGTCTGGAGAATCCAAGGTTGAAATATCTTCAAATGATTAAAGCTGTAGCAAAGGGAAATGAACTCCAACTGTAGAATTCATGGTTAAACTATCTTCAAATTATTAAAGCTGTGCATGAGGGCAATGGATTCCAGTCTGGAGAATCCATGGTTAAAATATCTTCAAATGATTAAAGCTGTGCATGAGGGCAATGGATTCCAGTCTGGAGAATCAATGGTTAAAATATCTTCAAATGATTAAATCTGTGCATGAGGGCAATGGATTCCAAGCTGTAGAATCCATGGTTAAAATATCTTCAAATGATTAAAGCTGTGCATTGGGGCAATGGATTCCAAGCTGCAGAATTCATGATTAAAATATCTTCAAATGATTCAAGCTGTGCATGAGGGCAATGGATTCTAAGCTGTAGAATTCATGGTTAAAATATCTTCTAATGATTAAAGTTGTGCGTGAGGACAATGGATTCCAAGCTGTAGAATTCATGGTTAAAATATCTTCAAATGTTTAAAGCTGTGCATGAGGGCAATGGATTCCAAGCTGTAGGATCCATGGTTAAAATATCTTCAAATGATTAAAGCTCTGCATGACGGCAATGAATTCCAACTGTAGAATTCATGGATAAAATATCTTCAAATGATTAAAGCTGTGGATGTGGGCAATGGATTCCAGTCTGGACAATCCATGGTTAAAATATGATCAAATGATTAAAGCTGAACATGAGGGCAATGAATTCCAATCTGGAAAATGCATGGTTAAAATATATTCAAATGATTAAAGCTGTGGTTGAGGGCAATGAATTCCAATCTGGAGAATCCATGGTTAAAATATCTTCAAATGATTAAAGCTGTGCTTGAGGGCAATGAATTCCAATCTTGAGAATGCATGGTTAAAATATCTTCAAATTATTAATGCTGTGCATGAGGGCAATGAATGCCAAGCTGTAGAAGCCATGGTTAAAATATCTTCAAATTATTAAAGCTGTGCGTGAGGACAATAGAATCTAAGATGTAAAATTCATGGTTAAAATATCTTCAATTGATTAAAGCTGTGCATGAGGACTATGAATTCCAATCTGGACAATCCATGGTTAAAATATGTTCAAATGATTAAAGCTGTGCATGTGGGCAATGGATTCCAGTCTGGACAATCCATGGTTAAAATATGTTCAAATGATTAAAGCTGAACATGAGGGCAATGAATGCCAATCTGGAGAATCCATGGTTAAAATATCTTCAAATGATTAAAGCTGTGCTTGAGGGCAATGAATTCCTATCTTGAGAATGCATGGTTAAAATATCTTCAAATGATTAAAGCTGTGGTTGAGGGCAATGAATTCCAATCTGGAGAATCCATGGTTAAAATATCTTCAAATGATTAAAGCTGTGCTTGAGGGCAATGAATTCCAATCTTGAGAATGCATGGTTAAACTATCTTCAAATGATTAATGCTGTGCATGAGGGCAATGAATTCCAAGCTCTAGAATCCATGGTTAAAATATCTTCAAATTATTAAAGCTTTGCATGAGGGCAATGGATTCCAAGCTGAAGAATCAATGGTTTAAATATCTTCAAATAATTAAAGCTGTTTATGAGGGCAATGAATTCTAAGCTGTAGAATCCATGTTTAAAATATCTCCAAATGATTAAAGCTGTGCATGAGGTCAATAGATACCAACCTGTAGAATCCATGGTTAATTTATCTTCAAATAATTAAATCTGTGCATGAGGGCAATGGAATCCAAGCTGTGGAATCCATGGTTAAAATATCTTCAAATGATTAAATCTGTGTATGAGGGCAATGGATTCCAAGCTGTAGAATCCATGGTTAAAATATCTTCAAATGATTAAAGTTGTGCATTGGGGCAGTGGATTCCAAGCTGTAGAATCCATGTTTCAAATATCTTCAAATGATTAAAGCTGTGCATGAAGGCAATGGATTCCAAGCTGTAGAATCCATAGTTAATTTATCTTCAAATGATTAAATCTGTGCATGAGGGCAATGGATTCCAAGCTGTAGAATCCATGGTTAAAATATCTTCAAATGATAAAGCTGTGCATTGGGGCAATGGATTCCAATGTGGAGAATCCATGGTTAAAATATCTTCAAATGATTAAAGTTGTGCTTGAGGGCACTAAATTCCAATCTGGAGAATCCATGATTAAACTATCTTCAAATGATTAAAGCTGTGCCTGAGGGCAATGAATTCCAATCTGTAGAATCCATGGTTAAACTATCTTCAAATGATTAAAGCTGTGCATGAGGGCAATGGATTCCAGTCTGGAGAATCCATGGTTAAAATATCTTCAAAAGATTAAAGCTGTGCTTGAAGGCAATGAATTCCAATCTGGGGAATCCATGGTTAAAATATCTTCAAATGATTAAAGGTGTGCATGAGGACAATGGAATTCAAGCTGTAGAATTCATGGTTAAACTAACTTCAAATGATTAAAGATGTGCATGTGGGCAATGGATTCCAGTCTGGAGACTCCATGGTTAACATATCTTCAAATGTTTAAGTGCATGTGGGCAATGGATTCCAGTCTGGAGAATCCATGGTTAAAATATCTTCCAATGTTTAAGTGCATGTGGGCAATGGATTCCAGTCTGGAGAATCCAAGGTTGAAATATCTTCAAATGATTAAAGCTGTAGCAAAGGGAAATGAACTCCAACTGTAGAATTCATGGTTAAACTATCTTCAAATTATTAAAGCTGTGCATGAGGGCAATGGATTCCAGTCTGGAGAATCCATGGTTAAAATATCTTCAAATGATTAAAGCTGTGCATGAGGGCAATGGATTCCAGTCTGGAGAATCAATGGTTAAAATATCTTCAAATGATTAAATCTGTGCATGAGGGCAATGGATTCCAAGCTGTAGAATCCATGGTTAAAATATCTTCAAATGATTAAAGCTGTGCATTGGGGCAATGGATTCCAAGCTGCAGAATTCATGATTAAAATATCTTCAAATGATTCAAGCTGTGCATGAGGGCAATGGATTCTAAGCTGTAGAATTCATGGTTAAAATATCTTCTAATGATTAAAGCTGTGCGTGAGGACAATGGATTGCAAGCTGTAGAATTCATGGTTAAAATATCTTCAAATGTTTAAAGCTGTGCATGAGGGCAATGGATTCCAAGCTGTAGGATCCATGGTTAAAATATCTTCAAATGATTAAAGCTCTGCATGACGGCAATGAATTCCAACTGTAGAATTCATGGATAAAATATCTTCAAATGATTAAAGCTGTGGATGTGGGCAATGGATTCCAGTCTGGACAATCCATGGTTAAAATATGATCAAATGATTAAAGCTGAACATGAGGGCAATGAATTCCAATCTGGAAAATGCATGGTTAAAATATATTCAAATGATTAAAGCTGTGGTTGAGGGCAATGAATTCCAATCTGGAGAATCCATGGTTAAAATATCTTCAAATGATTAAAGCTGTGCTTGAGGGCAATGAATTCCAATCTTGAGAATGCATGGTTAAAATATCTTCAAATTATTAATGCTGTGCATGAGGGCAATGAATGCCAAGCTGTAGAAGCCATGGTTAAAATATCTTCAAATTATTAAAGCTGTGCGTGAGGACAATAGAATCTAAGATGTAAAATTCATGGTTAAAATATCTTCAATTGATTAAAGCTGTGCATGAGGCCTATGAATTCCAATCTGGACAATCCATGGTTAAAATATGTTCAAATGATTAAAGCTGTGCATGTGGGCAATGGATTCCAGTCTGGACAATCCATGGTTAAAATATGTTCAAATGATTAAAGCTGAACATGAGGGCAATGAATGCCAATCTGGAGAATCCATGGTTAAAATATCTTCAAATGATTAAAGCTGTGCTTGAGGGCAATGAATTCCTATCTTGAGAATGCATGGTTAAAATATCTTCAAATGATTAAAGCTGTGGTTGAGGGCAATGAATTCCAATCTGGAGAATCCATGGTTAAAATATCTTCAAATGATTAAAGCTGTGCTTGAGGGCAATGAATTCCAATCTTGAGAATGCATGGTTAAAATATCTTCAAATGATAAATGTTGTGCATGTGGGCAATGAATGCCAAGCTGTAGAATCCATGGTTTAAATATCTTCAAATGATTAAAGCTGTTCATGAGGGCAATGGATTCCAATCTGGAGAATGCATGGTTAAAATATCTTCAAATGATTCAAGCTGTGCATGAGGTCAATGAATACCAAGCTGTAGAATCCATGGTTAAAATATCTTCAAATGATTAAAGCTGTGCGTGAGGACAATTGATTCCAAGCTGTAGAATCCATCGATAAAATGTCTTCAAATGATTAAAGCTCTGTATGAGGGCAATGACAACCAAACTGTAGAATCCATGGTTTAAATATCATCAAATGATGAAAGATGTGCATGAGGGCAATGGATTCCAAGCTGGAGAATCCATGGTTAAACTATCTTCAAATGATTAAAGCTGTGCTTGAGGGCAATCAATTCCAATCTGTAGAATTCATGGTTAAACTATCTTCAGATGATTAAAGCTGTGCTTGAGGGCAATGAATTCCAAGCTGTAGAATCCATGGTTAAAATATCTTCAAATGATTAAAGCTCTGCATGACGGCAATGAATTCCAACTATAGAATTCATGGTTAAAATATCTTCAAATGATTAAAGCTGTGCATGTGGGCAATGGATTCCAGTCTGAAGAATCCATGGTTAAAATATGTTCAAATGATTAAAGCTGTACATGAGGGCAATGAATTCCGAGCTGTAGAACTGAAGATTAAAATATGTTCAAATGATTAAAGCTGTGTATGACGGCAATGTATACCAAGCTGTGCAATACATGTTTAAAATATCTTCAAATTATTAAAGCTGTGCGTGAGGACAATAGATTCCAAGCTGTAAAATTCATGGTTAAAATATCTTCAAATGATTAAAGCTGTGCATGTGGGCAATGGATACCAGTCTGAAGAATCCATGGTTAAAATATGTTCAAATGATTAAAGCTGAACATTAGGGCAATGAATTCCAATCTGGAAAATGCATGGTTAAAATATCTTCAAATGATTAAAGCTGTGGTTGAGGGCAATGAATTCCAATCTGGAGAATCCATGGTTAAAATATCTTCAAATGATTAAAGCTGTGCTTTAGGGCATTGAATTCCAATCTTGAGAATGCATGGTTAAAATATCTTCAAATGATTAATGCTGTGCATGAGGGCAATGAATGCCAAGCTGTAGAATCCATGGTTAAAATATCTTCAAATTATTAAAGCTGTGCATGAGGGCAATGGATTCCAAGCTGTACAATCCATGGTTAAAAATCTACAAATGATTAAAGCTGTTTATGAGGGCAATGAATTCCAATCTGGAGATCCATGGTTGAAATATCTTCAAATGATTAAAGCTCTGGATGAGGGCAATGAAAACCAAACTGTAGAATCCATGGTTTAAATATCATCAAATGATGAAAGATGTGCATGAGGGCAATGGATTCCAAGCTGGAGAATCCATGGTTAAACTATCTTCAAATGATTAAAGCTGTCCTTGAGGGCAATCAATTCCAATCTGTAGAATACATGGTTAAACTATCTTCAAATGATTAAAGCTATGCTTGAGGGCAATGAATTCCAATCTGGAGAATCCATGGTTAAACTATCTTCAAATGATTAATGCTGTGCATGAGGGCAATGAATTCCAAGCTCTAGAAACCATGGTTAAAATATCTTCAAATTATTAAAGCTTTGCATGAGGGCAATGGATTCCAAGCTGAAGAATCAATGGTTTAAATATCATCAAATAATTAAAGCTGTTTATGAGGGCAATGAATTCTAAGCTGTAGAATCCATGTTTAAAATATCTACAAATGATTAAAGCTGTGCATGAGGGCAATAGATACCAACCTGTAGAATCCATGGTTAATTTATCTTCAAATAATTAAATCTGTGCATGAGGGCAATGGAATCCAAGCTGTGGAATCCATGGTTAAAATATCTTCACATGATTAAATCTGTGCATGAGGGCAATGGATTCCAAGCTGTAGAATCCATGGTTAAAATATCTTCAAATGATTAAAGTTGTGCATTGGGGCAATGGATTCCAAGCTGTAGAATCCATGTTTCAAATATCTTCAAATGATTAAAGCTGTGCATGAAGGCAATGGATTCCAAGCTGTAGAATCCATGGTTAATTTATCTTCAAATGATTAAATCTGTGCATGAGGGCAATGGATTCCAAGCTGTAGAATCCATGGTTAAAATATCTTCAAATGATTAAAGCTGTGCATTGGGGCAATGGATTCCAATCTGGAGAATCCATGGTTAAAATATCTTCAAATGATTAAAGCTGTGCCTGAGGGCAATGAATTCCAATCTGTAGAATCCATGGTTAAACTATCTTCAAATGATTAAAGCTGTGCTTGAGGGTAATAAATTCCAATCTAGAGAATCCATGGTTAAAATATCTTCAAATGTTTAAGTGCATGTGGGTAATGGATTCCAGTCTGGAGAATCCATGGTTAAAATATCTTCAAATGATTAAAGCTGTAGCTGAGGGCAATGAACTCCAATCTGGAGAATCCATTGTTAAAATATCTTCAAATGATTAAAGCTGTGCATGATGGCAATGAATTCCACTGTAGAATTCATGGTTAAACTATCTTCAAATTATTAAAGCTGTGCATGAGGGCAATGGATTCCAGTCTGGAGAATCCATGGTTAAAATATCTTCAAAAGATTAAAGCTGTGCTTGAGGGCAATGAATTGCAATCTGGAGAATCCATGGTTAAAATATCTTCAAATGATTAAAGGTGTGCATGAGGACAATGGAATTCAAGCTGTAGAATTCATGGTTAAACTAACTTCAAATGATTAAAGATGTGCATGTGGGCAATGGATTCCAGTCTGGAGACTCCATGGTTAAAATATCTTCAAATGTTTAAGTGCATGTGGGCAATGGATTCCAGTCTGGTGAATCCATGGTTAAAATATCTTCAAATGTTTAAGTGCATGTGGGCAATGGATTCCAGTCTGGTGAATCCATGGTTAAAATATCTTCCAATGTTTAAGTGCATGTAGGCAATGAATTCCAATCTGGAGAATCTATAGTTGAAATATCTTCAAACGATTAAATCTGTTCCTGAGAGCAATGAATTCTTATCTGGAGAATCCATGGTTAAAATATCTTCAAATTAATAAAGCTGTGCATGAGGGCAATGGATTCCAAGCTGTAGACTGATTAAAGCTGTGCATGAGGACTATGAATTCCAAGCTGTAGAATCCATGGTTAAAATATCTTCAAATGATTAAAGCTCTGCATGACGGCAATGAATTCCAACTGTAGAATAAATGGTTAAAATATCTTCAAATGATTAAAGCTGTGCATGTGGGCAATGAATTCCGAGCTGTAGAACTGAAGATTAAAATATGTTCAAATGATTAAAGCTGTGTATGACGGCAATGTATACCAAGCTGTGCAATACATGTTTAAAATATCTTCAAATTATTAAAGCTGTGAGTGAGGACAATAGATTCCAAGCTGTAAAATTCATGGTTAAAATATCTTCAAATGATTAAAGCTGTGCATGTGGGCAATGGATACCAGTCTGAAGAATCCATGGTTAAAATATGTTCAAATCATTAAAGCTGAACATGAGGGCAATGAATTCCAGTCTGGAGAATCCATGGTTAAAATATCTTCAAATGATTAAAGCTGTGGTTGAGGGCAATGAATTCCAATCTGGAGAATCCATGGTTAAAATATCTTCAAATGATTAAAGCTGTGCTTGAGGGCATTGAATTCCAATCTTGAGAATGCATGGTTAAAATATCTTCAAATTATTAAAGCTGTGCATGAGGGCAATGGATTCCAAGCTGTACAATGCATGGTTAAAAATCTACAAATGATTAAAGCTGTTTATGAGGGCAATGAATTCCAATCTGGAGATCCATGGTTGAAATATCTTCAAATGATTAAAGCTCTGGATGAGGGCAATGAAAACCAAACTGTAGAATCCATGGTTTAAATATCATCAAATGATGAAAGATGTGCATGAGGGCAATGGATTCCAAGCTGGAGAATCCATGGTTAAACTATCTTCAAATGATTAAAGCTGTCCTTGAGGGCAATCAATTCCAATCTGTAGAATACATGGTTAAACTATCTTCAAATGATTAAAGCTGTGCTTGAGGGCAATGAATTGCAATCTGGAGAATTCATGGTTGAAATATCTTCAAATGATTAAAGCTGTGCTTGAGGGCAATGAATTCCAATCTGGAGAATCCATGGTTAAACTATCTTCAAATGATTAAAGCTGTGCTTGAGGGCAATGAATTCCAATCTGGAGAATCCATGGTTAAAATATCTTCAAATGATTAAAGATGTGCATGTGGGCAATGGATTCCAAGCTGGAGAATCCATGGTTAAACTATCTTCAAATGATTAAAGCTGTGCTTGAGGGGACTCAATTCCAATCTGTAGAATCCATGGTTAAACTATCTTCAGATGATTAAAGCAGTGCTTGAGGGCAATGAATTCCAATCTGTAGAGTCCATGGTTAAAATATCTTCAAATGATTAAAGCTGTGCATGAGGACTATGAATTCCAATCTGGAGAATCTATAGTTGAAATATCTTCAAACGATTAAATCTGTGCCTGAGAGCAATGAATTCCAATCTGGAGAATCCATGCTTAAAATATCTTCAAATTATTAAAGCTGTGCATGAGGACTATTAATTCCAATCTGGAGAATCTATAGTTGAAATATCTTCAAACGATTAAATCTGTGCCTGAGAGCAATGAATTCTAATCTGGAGAATCCATGGTTAAAATATCTTCAAATGATTAAAGCTGTGCATGAGGGCAATGGATTCCAAGCTGTAGAATGATTAAAGCTGTGGATGAGGACTATGAATTCCAAGCTGTAGAATCCATGGTTAAAATATCTTCAAATGATTAGAGCTCTGCATGACGGCAATGAATTCCAACTGAAGAATTCATGGTTAAAATATCTTCAAATGATTAAAGCTGTGCATGTGGGCAATGCATTCTAGTCTGAAGAATCCATGGTTAAAATATGTTCAAATGATTAAAGCTGTACATGAGGGCAATGAATTCCGAGCTGTAGAACTGAAGATTAAAATATGTTCAAATGATTAAAGCTGTGTATGACGGCAATGTATACCAAGCTGTGGAATACATGGTTAAAATATCTTCAAATTATTAAAGCTGTGAGTGAGGACAATAGATTCCAAGCTGTAAAATTCATGGTTAAAATATCTTCAAATGATTAAAGCTGTGCATGTGGGCAATGGATACCAGTCTGAAGAATCCATGGTTAAAATATGTTCAAATCATTAAAGCTGAACATGAGGGCAATGAATTCCAGTCTGGAGAATCCATGGTTAAAATATCTTCAAATGATTAAAGCTGTGGTTGAGGGCAATGAATTCCAATCTGGAGAATCCATGGTTAAAATATCTTCAAATGATTAAAGCTGTGCTTGAGGGCATTGAATTCCAATCTTGAGAATGCATGGTTAAAATATCTTCAAATGATTAATGCTGTGCATGAGGGCAATGAATGCAAAGCTGTAGAATCCATGGTTAAAATATCTTCAAATTATTAAAGCTGTGCATGAGGGCAATGGATTCCAAGCTGTACAATGCATGGTTAAAAATCTACAAATGATTAAAGCTGTTTATGAGGGCAATGAATTCCAATCTGGAGATCCATGGTTGAAATATCTTCAAATGATTAAAGCTCTGGATGAGGGCAATGAAAACCAAACTGTGGAATCCATGGTTTAAATATCATCAAATGATGAAAGATGTGCATGAGGGCAATGGATTCCAAGCTGGAGAATCCATGGTTAAACTATCTTCAAATGATTAAAGCTGTCCTTGAGGGCAATCAATTCCAATCTGTAGAATACATGGTTAAACTATCTTCAAATGATTAAAGCTGTGCTTGAGGGCAATGAATTGCAATCTGGAGAATCCATGGTTGAAATATCTTCAAATGATTAAAGCTGTGCTTGAGGGCAATGAATTCCAATCTGGAGAATCCATGATTAAACTAACTTCAAATGATTAAAGCTGTGCTTGAGGGCAATGAATTCCAATCTGGAGAATCCATGGTTAAAATATCTTCAAATGATTAAAGATGTGCATGTGGGCAATGGATTCCAAGCTGGAGAATCCATGGTTAAACTATCTTCAAATGATTAAAGCTGTGCTTGAGGGGACTCAATTCCAATCTGTAGAATCCATGGTTAAACTATCTTCAGATGATTAAAGCAGTGCTTGAGGGCAATGAATTCCAATCTGTAGAGTCCATGGTTAAAATATCTTCAAATGATTAAAGCTGTGCATGAGGACTATGAATTCCAATCTGGAGAATCTATAGTTGAAATATCTTCAAACGATTAAATCTGTGCCTGAGAGCAATGAATTCCAATCTGGAGAATCCATGCTTAAAATATCTTCAAATGATTAAAGCTGTGCATGAGGACTATGAATTCCAATCTGGAGAATCTATAGTTGAAATATCTTCAAACGATTAAATCTGTGCCTGAGAGCAATGAATTCTAATCTGGAGAATCCATGGTTAAAATATCTTCAAATGATTAAAGCTGTGCATGAGGACTATGAATTCCAATCTGGACAATCCATGGTTAAAATATGTTCAAATGATTAAAGCTGTGCATGTGGGCAATGGATTCCAGTCTGGACAATCCATGGTTAAAATATGTTCAAATGATTAAAGCTGAACATGAGGGCAATGAATGCCAATCTGGAGAATCCATGGTTAAAATATCTTCAAATGATTAAAGCCGTGCTTGAGGGCAATGAATTCCTATCTTGAGAATGCATGGTTAAAATATCTTCAAATGATTAAAGCTGTGGTTGAGGGCAATGAATTCCAATCTGGAGAATCCATGGTTAAAATATCTTCAAATGATTAAAGCTGTGCTTGAGGGCAATGAATTCCAATCTTGAGAATGCATGGTTAAAATATCTTCAAATGATAAATGTTGTGCATGTGGGCAATGAATGCCAAGCTGTAGAATCCATGGTTTAAATATCTTCAAATGATTAAAGCTGTGCATGAGGGTAATGGATTCCAATCTGGAGAATCCATGGTTAAAATATCTTCAAATGATTCAAGCTGTGCATGAGGTCAATGAATACCAAGCTGTAGAATCCATGGTTAAAATATCTTCAAATGATTAAAGCTGTGCTTGAGGGCAATGAATTCCTATCTTGAGAATGCATGGTTAAAATATCTTCAAATGATTAAAGCTGTGGTTGAGGGCAATGGATTCCAATCTGGAGAATCCATGGTTAAAATATCTTCAAATGATTAAAGCTGTGCTTGAGGGCAATGAATTCCAATCTTGAGAATGCATGGTTAAAATATCTTCAAATGATAAATGTTGTGCATGTGGGCAATGAATGCCAAGCTGTAGAATCCATGGTTTAAATATCTTCAAATGATTAAAGCTGTGCATGAGGGCAATGGATTCCAATCTGGAGAATCCATGGTTAAAATATCTTCAAATGATTCAAGCTGTGCCTGAGGGCAATGAATTCCAATCTGTAGAATCCATGGTTAAACTATCTTCAAATGATTAAAGCTGTGCTTGAGGGTAATAAATTCCAATCTGGGGAATCCATGGTTAAAATATCTTCAAATGTTTAAGTGCATGTGGGCAATGGATTCCAGTCTGGAGAATCCATGGTTAAAATATCTTCAAATGATTAAAGCTGTAGCTGAGGGCAATGAACTCCAATCTGGAGAATCCATTGTTAAAATATCTTCAAATGATTAAAGCTGTGCATGATGGCAATGAATTCCAACTGTAGAATTCATGGTTAAACTATCTTCAAATTATTAAAGCTGTGCATGAGGGCAATGGATTCCAGTCTGGAGAATCCATGGTTAAAATATCTTCAAAAGATTAAAGCTGTGCTTGAAGGTAATGAATTCCAATCTGGGGAATCCATGGTTAAAATATCTTCAAATGATTAAAGGTGTGCATGAGGACAATGGAATTCAAGCTGTAGAATTCATGGTTAAACTAACTTCAAATGATTAAAGATGTGCATGTGGGCAATGGATTCCAGTCTGGAGAATCCATGGTTAAAATATCTTCAAATGATTAAAGCTGTGCTTGAGATCAATGAATTCCTATCTTGAGAATGCATGGTTAAAATATCTTCAAATGATTAAAGCTGTGGTTGAGGGCAATGAATTCCAATCTGGAGAATCCATGGTTAAAATATCTTCAAATGATTAAAGCTGTGCTTGAGGGCAATGAATTCCAATCTTGAGAATGCATGGTTAAAATATCTTCAAATTATTCAAGCTGTGCATGAGGTCAATGAATACCAAGCTGTAGAATCCATGGTTTAAATATCTTCAAATGATTAAAGCTGTGCATGAGGGCAATGGATTCCAATCTGGAGAATCCATGGTTAAAATATCTTCAAATGATTCAAGCTGTGCATGAGGTCAATGAATACCAAGCTGTAGAATCCATGGTTAAAATATCTTCAAATGATTAAAGCTGTGCGTGAGGACAATTGATTCCAAGCTGTAGAATCCATGGATAAAATGTCTTCAAATGATTAAAGCTCTGTATGAGGGCAATGAAAACCAAACTGTAGAATCCATGGTTTAAATATCATCAAATGATGAAAGATGTGCATGAGGGCAATGGATTCCAAGCTGGAGAATCCATGGTTAAACTATCTTCAAATGATTAAAGCTGTGCTTGAGGGCAATCAATTCCAATCTGTAGAATCCATGGTTAAACTATCTTCAGATGATTAAAGCTGTGCTTGAGGGCAATGAATTCCAATCTGTAGAGTCCATGGTTAAAATATCTTCAAATGATTAAAGCTGTGCATGAGGACTATGAATTCCAATCTGGAGAATCTATAGTTGAAATATCTTCAAATGATTAAATCTGTGCCTGAGAGCAATGAATTCCAATCTGGAGAATCCATGGTTAAAATATCTTCAAATGATTAAAGCTGTGCATGAGGACTATGAATTCCAATCTGGAGAATCTATAGTTGAAATATCTTCAAACGATTAAATCTGTTCCTGAGAGCAATGAATTCTTATCTGGAGAATCCATGGTTAAAATATCTTCAAATGATTAAAGCTGTGCATGAGGGCAATGGATTCCAAGCTGTAGACTGATTAAAGCTCTGCATGAGGACTATGAATTCCAAGCTGTAGAATCCATGGTTAAAATATCTTCAAATGATTAAAGCTCTGCATGACGGCAATGAATTCCAACTGTAGAATTCATGGTTAAAATATCTTCAAATGATTAAAGCTGTGCATGTGGGCAATGGATTCCAGTCTGAAGAATCCATGGTTAAAATATGTTCAAATGATTAAAGCTGTACATGAGGGCAATGAATTCCGAGCTGTAGAACTGAAGATTAAAATATGTTCAAATGATTAAAGCTGTGCATGAGGGCAATGAATTCCAATCTGGAAAATACATGGTTAAAATATCTTCAAATGATTAAAGCTGTGGTTGAGGGCAATGAATTCCAATCTGGAGAATCCATGGTTAAAATATCTTCAAATGATTAATGCTGTGCATGAGGGCAATGAATGCCAAGCTGTAGAATCCATGGTTAAAATATCTTCAAATTATTAAAGCTGTGCATGAGGGCAATGGATTCCAAGCTGTACAAACCATGGTTAAAAATCTACAAATGATTAAAGCTGTTTATGAGGGCAATGAATTCCAATCTGGAGATCCATGGTTGAAATATCTTCAAATGATTAAAGCTCTGGATGAGGGCAATGAAAACCAAACTGTAGAATCCATGGTTTAAATATCATCAAATGATGAAAGATGTGCATGAGGGCAATGGATTCCAAGCTGGAGAATCCATGGTTAAACTATCTTCAAATGATTAAAGCTGTCCTTGAGGGCAATCAATTCCAATCTGTAGAATACATGGTTAAACTATCTTCAAATGATTAAAGCTGTGCTTCAGGGCAATGAATTCCAATCTGGAGAATCCATGGTTGAAATATCTTCAAATGATTAAAGCTGTGCTTGAGGGCAATGAATTCCAATCTGGAGAATCCATGGTTAAACTATCTTCAAATGATTAAAGCTGTGCTTGAGGGCAATGAATTCCAATCTGGAGAATCCATGGTTAAAATATCTTCAAATGATTAAAGATGTGCATGTGGGCAATGGATTCCAAGCTGGAGAATCCATGGTTAAACTATCTTCAAATGATTAAAGCTGTGCTTGAGGGGACTCAATTCCAATCTGGAGAATCCATGGTTTAAATATAATCAAATGATGAAAGATGTGCATGAGGGCAATGGATTCCAAGCTGGAGAATCCATGGTTAAACTATCTTCAAATGATTAAAGCTGTCCTTGAGGGCAATCAATTCCAATCTGTAGAATACATGGTTAAACTATCTTCAAATGATTAAAGCTGTGCTTGAGGGCAATGAATTCCAATCTGGAGAATCCATGGTTAAACTATCTTCAAAAGATTAAAGCTGTGCTTGAGGGCAATGAATTGCAATCTGGAGAATCCATTGTTAAAATATCTTCAAATGATTAAAGCTGTGCATGATGGCAATGAATTCCAACTGTAGAATTCATGGTTAAACTATCTTCAAATTATTAAAGCTGTGCATGAGGGCAATGGATTCCAGTCTGGAGAATCCATGGTTAAAATATCTTCAAAAGATTAAAGCTGTGCTTGAAGGTAATGAATTCCAATCTGGGGAATCCATGGTTAAAATATCTTCAAATGATTAAAGGTGTGCATGAGGACAATGGAATTCAAGCTGTAGAATTCATGGTTAAACTAACTTCAAATGATTAAAGATGTGCATGTGGGCAATGGATTCCAGTCTGGAGAATCCATGGTTAAAATATCTTCAAATGATTAAAGCTGTGCTTGAGATCAATGAATTCCTATCTTGAGAATGCATGGTTAAAATATCTTCAAATGATTAAAGCTGTGGTTGAGGGCAATGAATTCCAATCTGGAGAATCCATGGTTAAAATATCTTCAAATGATTAAAGCTGTGCTTGAGGGCAATGAATTCCAATCTTGAGAATGCATGGTTAAAATATCTTCAAATTATTCAAGCTGTGCATGAGGTCAATGAATACCAAGCTGTAGAATCCATGGTTTAAATATCTTCAAATGATTAAAGCTGTGCATGAGGGCAATGGATTCCAATCTGGAGAATCCATGGTTAAAATATCTTCAAATGATTCAAGCTGTGCATGAGGTCAATGAATACCAAGCTGTAGAATCCATGGTTAAAATATCTTCAAATGATTAAAGCTGTGCGTGAGGACAATTGATTCCAAGCTGTAGAATCCATGGATAAAATGTCTTCAAATGATTAAAGCTCTGTATGAGGGCAATGAAAACCAAACTGTAGAATCCATGGTTTAAATATCATCAAATGATGAAAGATGTGCATGAGGGCAATGGATTCCAAGCTGGAGAATCCATGGTTAAACTATCTTCAAATGATTAAAGCTGTGCTTGAGGGCAATCAATTCCAATCTGTAGAATCCATGGTTAAACTATCTTCAGATGATTAAAGCTGTGCTTGAGGGCAATGAATTCCAATCTGTAGAGTCCATGGTTAAAATATCTTCAAATGATTAAAGCTGTGCATGAGGACTATGAATTCCAATCTGGAGAATCTATAGTTGAAATATCTTCAAATGATTAAATCTGTGCCTGAGAGCAATGAATTCCAATCTGGAGAATCCATGGTTAAAATATCTTCAAATGATTAAAGCTGTGCATGAGGACTATGAATTCCAATCTGGAGAATCTATAGTTGAAATATCTTCAAACGATTAAATCTGTTCCTGAGAGCAATGAATTCTTATCTGGAGAATCCATGGTTAAAATATCTTCAAATGATTAAAGCTGTGCATGAGGGCAATGGATTCCAAGCTGTAGACTGATTAAAGCTCTGCATGAGGACTATGAATTCCAAGCTGTAGAATCCATGGTTAAAATATCTTCAAATGATTAAAGCTCTGCATGACGGCAATGAATTCCAACTGTAGAATTCATGGTTAAAATATCTTCAAATGATTAAAGCTGTGCATGTGGGCAATGGATTCCAGTCTGAAGAATCCATGGTTAAAATATGTTCAAATGATTAAAGCTGTACATGAGGGCAATGAATTCCGAGCTGTAGAACTGAAGATTAAAATATGTTCAAATGATTAAAGCTGTGCATGAGGGCAATGAATTCCAATCTGGAAAATACATGGTTAAAATATCTTCAAATGATTAAAGCTGTGGTTGAGGGCAATGAATTCCAATCTGGAGAATCCATGGTTAAAATATCTTCAAATGATTAATGCTGTGCATGAGGGCAATGAATGCCAAGCTGTAGAATCCATGGTTAAAATATCTTCAAATTATTAAAGCTGTGCATGAGGGCAATGGATTCCAAGCTGTACAAACCATGGTTAAAAATCTACAAATGATTAAAGCTGTTTATGAGGGCAATGAATTCCAATCTGGAGATCCATTGTTGAAATATCTTCAAATGATTAAAGCTCTGGATGAGGGCAATGAAAACCAAACTGTAGAATCCATGGTTTAAATATCATCAAATGATGAAAGATGTGCATGAGGGCAATGGATTCCAAGCTGGAGAATCCATGGTTAAACTATCTTCAAATGATTAAAGCTGTCCTTGAGGGCAATCAATTCCAATCTGTAGAATACATGGTTAAACTATCTTCAAATGATTAAAGCTGTGCTTCAGGGCAATGAATTCCAATCTGGAGAATCCATGGTTGAAATATCTTCAAATGATTAAAGCTGTGCTTGAGGGCAATGAATTCCAATCTGGAGAATCCATGGTTAAACTATCTTCAAATGATTAAAGCTGTGCTTGAGGGCAATGAATTCCAATCTGGAGAATCCATGGTTAAAATATCTTCAAATGATTAAAGATGTGCATGTGGGCAATGGATTCCAAGCTGGAGAATCCATGGTTAAACTATCTTCAAATGATTAAAGCTGTGCTTGAGGGGACTCAATTCCAATCTGGAGAATCCATGGTTTAAATATAATCAAATGATGAAAGATGTGCATGAGGGCAATGGATTCCAAGCTGGAGAATCCATGGTTAAACTATCTTCAAATGATTAAAGCTGTCCTTGAGGGCAATCAATTCCAATCTGTAGAATACATGGTTAAACTATCTTCAAATGATTAAAGCTGTGCTTGAGGGCAATGAATTCCAATCTGGAGAATCCATGGTTAAACTATCTTCAAAAGATTAAAGCTGTGCTTGAGGGCAATGAATTGCAATCTGGAGAATCCATGGTTAAAATATCTTCAAATGATTAAAGCTGTGCATGAGGTCAATGGATTTCAAGCTGTAGAATTCATGGTTAAACTAACTTCAAATGATTAAAGATGTGCATGTGGGCAATGGATTCCAAGCTGGAGAATCCATGGTTAAACTATCTTCAAATGATTAAAGCTGTGCTTGAGGGCACTCAATTCCAATCTGTAGAATCCATGGTTAAACTATCTTCAGATGATTAAAGCAGTGCTTGAGGGCAATGAATTCCAATCTGTAGAGTCCATGGTTAAAATATCTTCAAATGATTAAAGCTGTGCATGAGGACTATGAATTCCAATCTGGAGAATCTATAGTTGAAATATCTTCAAACGATTAAATCTGTGCCTGAGAGCAATGAATTCCAATCTGGAGAATCCATGCTTAAAATATCTTCAAATGATTAAAGCTGTGCATGAGGATTATGAATTCCAATCTGGAGAATCTATAGTTGAAATATCTTCAAACGATTAAATCTGTGCCTGAGAGCAATGAATTCTAATCTGGAGAATCCATGGTTAAAATATCTTCAAATGATTAAAGCTGTGCATGAGGGCAATGGATTCCAAGCTGTAGAATGATTAAAGCTGTGCATGAGGACTATGAATTCCAAGCTGTAGAATCCATGGTTAAAATATCTTCAAATGATTAAAGCTCTGCATGACGGCAATGAATTCCAACTGAAGAATTCATGGTTAAAATATCTTCAAATGATTAAAGCTGTGCATGTGGGCAATGCATTCCAGTCTGAAGAATCCATGGTTAAAATATGTTCAAATGATTAAAGCTGTGCTTGAGGGCAATGAATTCCAATCTTGAGAATGCATGGTTAAAATATCTTCAAATGATTAAAGCTGTGTATGACGGCAATGTATACCAAGCTGTGGAATACATGGTTAAAATATCTTCAAATTATTAAAGCTGTGCGTGAGGACAATAGAATCTAAGATGTAAAATTCATGGTTAAAATATCTTCAAATGATTAAAGCTGTGCATGAGGACTATGAATTCCAATCTGGACAATCCATGGTTAAAATATGTTCAAATGATTAAAGCTGTGCATGTGGGCAATGGATTCCAGTCTGGACAATCCATGGTTAAAATATGTTCAAATGATTAAAGCTGAACATGAGGGCAATGAATGCCAATCTGGAGAATCCATGGTTAAAATATCTTCAAATGATTAAAGCTGTGCTTGAGGGCAATGAATTCCTATCTTGAGAATGCATGGTTAAAATATCTTCAAATGATTAAAGCTGTGGTTGAGGGCAATGAATTCCAATCTGGAGAATCCATGGTTAAAATATCTTCAAATGATTAAAGCTGTGCTTGAGGGCAATGAATTCCAATCTTGAGAATGCATGGTTAAAATATCTTCAAATGATAAATGTTGTGCATGTGGGCAATGAATGCCAAGCTGTAGAATCCATGGTTTAAATAACTTCAAATGATTAAAGCTGTGCATGAGGGCAATGGATTCCAATCTGGAGAATCCATGGTTAAAATATCTTCAAATGATTCAAGCTGTGCATGAGGTCAATGAATACCAAGCTGTAGAATCCATGGTTAAAATATCTTCAAATGATTAAAGCTGTGCGTGAGGACAATTGATTCCAAGCTATAGAATCCATGGATAAAATGTCTTCAAATGATTAAAGCTCTGTATGAGGGCAATGAAAACCAAACTGTAGAATCCATGGTTTAAATATCATCAAATGATGAAAGATGTGCATGAGGGCAATGGATTCCAAGCTGGAGAATCCATGGTTAAACTATCTTCAAATGATTAAAGCTGTGCTGGAGGGCAATGCATTCCAATCTGTAGAATCCATGGTTAAACTATCTTCAGATGATTAAAGCTGTGCTTGAGGGCAATGAATTCCAAGCTGTAGGATCCATGGTTAAAATATCTTCAAATGATTAAAGCTGTGCATGTGGGCAATGGATTCCAGTCTGAAGAATCCATGGTTAAAATATGTTCAAATGATTAAAGCTGTACATGAGGGCAATGAATTCCGAGCTGTAGAACTGAAGATTAAAATATGTTCAAATGATTAAAGCTGTGTATGACGGCAATGTATACCAAGCTGTGCAATACATGTTTAAAATATCTTCAAATTATTAAAGCTGTGCGTGAGGACAATAGATTCCAAGCTGTAAAATTCATGGTTAAAATATCTTCAAATGATTAAAGCTGTGCATGTGGGCAATGGATACCAGTCTGAAGAATCCATGGTTAAAATATGTTCAAATCATTAAAGCTGAACATTAGGGCAATGAATTCCAATCTGGAAAATGCATGGTTAAAATATGTTCAAATGATTAAAGCTGTGGTTGAGGGCAATGAATTCCAATCTGGAGAATCCATGGTTAAAATATCTTCAAATGATTAAAGCTGTGCTTGAGGGCATTGAATTCCAATCTTGAGAATGCATGGTTAAAATATCTTCAAATGATTAATGCTGTGCATGAGGGCAATGAATGCCAAGCTGTAGAATCCATGGTTAAAATATCTTCAAATTATTAAAGCTGTGCATGAGGGCAATGGATTCCAAGCTGTACAATCCATGGTTAAAAATCCACAAATGATTAAAGGTGTTTATGAGGGCAATGAATTCCAATCTGGAGATCCATGGTTGAAATATCTTCAAATGATTAAAGCTCTGGATGAGGGCAATGAAAACCAAACTGTAGACTCCATGGTTTAAATATCATCAAATGATGAAAGATGTGCATGAGGGCAATGGATTCCAAGCTGGAGAATCCATGGTTAAACTATCTTCAAATGATTAAAGCTGTCCTTGAGGGCAATCAATTCCAATCTGTAGAATACATGGTTAAACTATCTTCAAATGATTAAAGCTGTGCTTGAGGGCAATGAATTCCAATCTGGAGAATCCATGGTTGAAATATCTTCAAATGATTAAAGCTGTGCTTGAGAGCAATGAATTCCAATCTGGAGAATACATGGTTAAACTATCTTCAAATGATTAATGCTGTGCATGAGGGCAATGAATTCCAAGCTCTAGAATCCATGGTTAAAATATCTTCAAATTATTAAAGCTTTGCATGAGGGCAATGGATTCCAAGCTGAAGAATCAATGGTTTAAATATCTTCAAATAATTAAAGCTGTTTACGAGGGCAATGAATTCTAAGCTGTAGAATCCATGTTTAAAATATCTCCAAATGATTAAAGCTGTGCATGAGGGCAATAGATACCAACCTGTAGAATCCATGGTTAATTTATCTTCAAATAATTAAATCTGTGCATGAGGGCAATGGAATCCAAGCTGTGGAATCCATGGTTAAAATATCTTCAAATGATTAAATCTGTGTATGAGGGCAATGCATTCCAAGCTGTAGAATCCATGGTTAAAATATCTTCAAATGATTAAAGTTGTGCATTGGGGCAGTGGATTCCAAGCTGTAGAATCCATGTTTCAAATATCTTCAAATGATTAAAGCTGTGCATGAAGGCAATGGATTCCAAGCTGTAGAATCCATAGTTAATTTATCTTCAAATGATTAAATCTGTGCATGAGGGCAATGGATTCCAAGCTGTAGAATCCATGGTTAAAATATCTTCAAATGATAAAGCTGTGCATTGGGGCAATGGATTCCAATGTGGAGAATCCATGGTTAAAATATCTTCAAATGATTAAAGTTGTGCTTGAGGGCACTAAATTCCAATCTGGAGAATCCATGATTAAACTATCTTCAAATGATTAAAGCTGTGCCTGAGGGCAATGAATTCCAATCTGTAGAATCCATGGTTAAACTATCTTCAAATGATTAAAGCTGTGCTTGAGGGTAATAAATTCCAATCTGGGGAATCCATGGTTAAAATATCTTCAAATGTTTAAGTGCATGTGGGCAATGGATTCCAGTCTGGAGAATCCATGGTTAAAATATCTTCAAATGATTAAAGCTGTAGCTGAGGGCAATGAACTCCAATCTGGAGAATCCATTGTTAAAATATCTTCAAATGATTAAAGCTGTGCATGATGGCAATGAATTCCAACTGTAGAATTCATGGTTAAACTATCTTCAAATTATTAAAGCTGTGCATGAGGGCAATGGATTCCAGTCTGGAGAATCCATGGTTAAAATATCTTCAAAAGATTAAAGCTGTGCTTGAAGGCAATGAATTCCAATCTGGGGAATCCATGGTTAAAATATCTTCAAATGATTAAAGGTGTGCATGAGGACAATGGAATTCAAGCTGTAGAATTCATGGTTAAACTAACTTCAAATGATTAAAGATGTGCATGTGGGCAATGGATTCCAGTCTGGAGACTCCATGGTTAACATATCTTCAAATGTTTAAGTGCATGTGGGCAATGGATTCCAGTCTGGAGAATCCATGGTTAAAATATCTTCCAATGTTTAAGTGCATGTGGGCAATGGATTCCAGTCTGGAGAATCCAAGGTTGAAATATCTTCAAATGATTAAAGCTGTAGCAAAGGGAAATGAACTCCAACTGTAGAATTCATGGTTAAACTATCTTCAAATTATTAAAGCTGTGCATGAGGGCAATGGATTCCAGTCTGGAGAATCCATGGTTAAAATATCTTCAAATGATTAAAGCTGTGCATGAGGGCAATGGATTCCAGTCTGGAGAATCAATGGTTAAAATATCTTCAAATGATTAAATCTGTGCATGAGGGCAATGGATTCCAAGCTGTAGAATCCATGGTTAAAATATCTTCAAATGATTAAAGCTGTGCATTGGGGCAATGGATTCCAAGCTGCAGAATTCATGATTAAAATATCTTCAAATGATTCAAGCTGTGCATGAGGGCAATGGATTCTAAGCTGTAGAATTCATGGTTAAAATATCTTCTAATGATTAAAGCTGTGCGTGAGGACAATGGATTCCAAGCTGTAGAATTCATGGTTAAAATATCTTCAAATGTTTAAAGCTGTGCATGAGGGCAATGGATTCCAAGCTGTAGGATCCATGGTTAAAATATCTTCAAATGATTAAAGCTCTGCATGACGGCAATGAATTCCAACTGTAGAATTCATGGATAAAATATCTTCAAATGATTAAAGCTGTGGATGTGGGCAATGGATTCCAGTCTGGACAATCCATGGTTAAAATATGATCAAATGATTAAAGCTGAACATGAGGGCAATGAATTCCAATCTGGAAAATGCATGGTTAAAATATATTCAAATGATTAAAGCTGTGGTTGAGGGCAATGAATTCCAATCTGGAGAATCCATGGTTAAAATATCTTCAAATGATTAAAGCTGTGCTTGAGGGCAATGAATTCCAATCTTGAGAATGCATGGTTAAAATATCTTCAAATTATTAATGCTGTGCATGAGGGCAATGAATGCCAAGCTGTAGAAGCCATGGTTAAAATATCTTCAAATTATTAAAGCTGTGCATGAGGGCAATGGATTCCAAGCTGTACAAACCATGGTTAAAAATCTACAAATGATTAAAGCTGTTTATGAGGGCAATGAATTCCAATCTGGAGATCCATGGTTGAAATATCTTCAAATGATTAAAGCTCTGGATGAGGGCAATGAAAACCAAACTGTAGAATCCATGGTTTAAATATCATCAAATGATTAAAGATGTGCATGAGGGCAATGGATTCCAAGCTGGAGAATCCATGGTTAAACTATCTTCAAATGATTAAAGCTGTCCTTGAGGGCAATCAATTCCAATCTGTAGAATACATGGTTAAACTATCTTCAAATGATTAAAGCTGTGCTTCAGGGCAATGAATTCCAATCTGGAGAATCCATGGTTGAAATATCTTCAAATGATTAAAGCTGTGCTTGAGGGCAATGAATTCCAATCTGGAGAATCCATGGTTAAACTATCTTCAAATGATTAAAGCTGTGCTTGAGGGCAATGAATTCCAATCTGGAGAATCCATGGTTAAAATATCTTCAAATGATTAAAGATGTGCATGTGGGCAATGGATTCCAAGCTGGAGAATCCATGGTTAAACTATCTTCAAATGATTAAAGCTGTGCTTGAGGGGACTCAATTCCAATCTGGAGAATCCATGGTTTAAATATAATCAAATGATGAAAGATGTGCATGAGGGCAATGGATTCCAAGCTGGAGAATCCATGGTTAAACTATCTTCAAATGATTAAAGCTGTCCTTGAGGGCAATCAATTCCAATCTGTAGAATACATGGTTAAACTATCTTCAAATGATTAAAGCTGTGCTTGAGGGCAATGAATTCCAATCTGGAGAATCCATGGTTAAACTATCTTCAAAAGATTAAAGCTGTGCTTGAGGGCAATGAATTGCAATCTGGAGAATCCATGGTTAAAATATCTTCAAATGATTAAAGCTGTGCATGAGGTCAATGGATTTCAAGCTGTAGAATTCATGGTTAAACTAACTTCAAATGATTAAAGATGTGCATGTGGGCAATGGATTCCAAGCTGGAGAATCCATGGTTAAACTATCTTCAAATGATTAAAGCTGTGCTTGAGGGCACTCAATTCCAATCTGTAGAATCCATGGTTAAACTATCTTCAGATGATTAAAGCAGTGCTTGAGGGCAATGAATTCCAATCTGTAGAGTCCATGGTTAAAATATCTTCAAATGATTAAAGCTGTGCATGAGGACTATGAATTCCAATCTGGAGAATCTATAGTTGAAATATCTTCAAACGATTAAATCTGTGCCTGAGAGCAATGAATTCCAATCTGGAGAATCCATGCTTAAAATATCTTCAAATGATTAAAGCTGTGCATGAGGATTATGAATTCCAATCTGGAGAATCTATAGTTGAAATATCTTCAAACGATTAAATCTGTGCCTGAGAGCAATGAATTCTAATCTGGAGAATCCATGGTTAAAATATCTTCAAATGATTAAAGCTGTGCATGAGGGCAATGGATTCCAAGCTGTAGAATGATTAAAGCTGTGCATGAGGACTATGAATTCCAAGCTGTAGAATCCATGGTTAAAATATCTTCAAATGATTAAAGCTCTGCATGACGGCAATGAATTCCAACTGAAGAATTCATGGTTAAAATATCTTCAAATGATTAAAGCTGTGCATGTGGGCAATGCATTCCAGTCTGAAGAATCCATGGTTAAAATATCTTCAAAAGATTAAAGCTGTGCTTGAGGGCAATGAATTGCAATCTGGAGAATCCATGGTTAAAATATCTTCAAATGATTAAAGCTGTGCATGAGGTCAATGGATTTCAAGCTGTAGAATTCATGGTTAAACTAACTTCAAATGATTAAAGATGTGCATGTGGGCAATGGATTCCAAGCTGGAGAATCCATGGTTAAACTATCTTCAAATGATTAAAGCTGTGCTTGAGGGCACTCAATTCCAATCTGTAGAATCCATGGTTAAACTATCTTCAGATGATTAAAGCAGTGCTTGAGGGCAATGAATTCCAATCTGTAGAGTCCATGGTTAAAATATCTTCAAATGATTAAAGCTGTGCATGAGGACTATGAATTCCAATCTGGAGAATCTATAGTTGAAATATCTTCAAACGATTAAATCTGTGCCTGAGAGCAATGAATTCCAATCTGGAGAATCCATGCTTAAAATATCTTCAAATGATTAAAGCTGTGCATGAGGATTATGAATTCCAATCTGGAGAATCTATAGTTGAAATATCTTCAAACGATTAAATCTGTGCCTGAGAGCAATGAATTCTAATCTGGAGAATCCATGGTTAAAATATCTTCAAATGATTAAAGCTGTGCATGAGGGCAATGGATTCCAAGCTGTAGAATGATTAAAGCTGTGCATGAGGACTATGAATTCCAAGCTGTAGAATCCATGGTTAAAATATCTTCAAATGATTAAAGCTCTGCATGACGGCAATGAATTCCAACTGAAGAATTCATGGTTAAAATATCTTCAAATGATTAAAGCTGTGCATGTGGGCAATGCATTCCAGTCTGAAGAATCCATGGTTAAAATATGTTCAAATGATTAAAGCTGTGCTTGAGGGCAATGAATTCCAATCTTGAGAATGCATGGTTAAAATATCTTCAAATGATTAAAGCTGTGTATGACGGCAATGTATACCAAGCTGTGGAATACATGGTTAAAATATCTTCAAATTATTAAAGCTGTGCGTGAGGACAATAGAATCTAAGATGTAAAATTCATGGTTAAAATATCTTCAAATGATTAAAGCTGTGCATGAGGACTATGAATTCCAATCTGGACAATCCATGGTTAAAATATGTTCAAATGATTAAAGCTGTGCATGTGGGCAATGGATTCCAGTCTGGACAATCCATGGTTAAAATATGTTCAAATGATTAAAGCTGAACATGAGGGCAATGAATGCCAATCTGGAGAATCCATGGTTAAAATATCTTCAAATGATTAAAGCTGTGCTTGAGGGCAATGAATTCCTATCTTGAGAATGCATGGTTAAAATATCTTCAAATGATTAAAGCTGTGGTTGAGGGCAATGAATTCCAATCTGGAGAATCCATGGTTAAAATATCTTCAAATGATTAAAGCTGTGCTTGAGGGCAATGAATTCCAATCTTGAGAATGCATGGTTAAAATATCTTCAAATGATAAATGTTGTGCATGTGGGCAATGAATGCCAAGCTGTAGAATCCATGGTTTAAATAACTTCAAATGATTAAAGCTGTGCATGAGGGCAATGGATTCCAATCTGGAGAATCCATGGTTAAAATATCTTCAAATGATTCAAGCTGTGCATGAGGTCAATGAATACCAAGCTGTAGAATCCATGGTTAAAATATCTTCAAATGATTAAAGCTGTGCGTGAGGACAATTGATTCCAAGCTATAGAATCCATGGATAAAATGTCTTCAAATGATTAAAGCTCTGTATGAGGGCAATGAAAACCAAACTGTAGAATCCATGGTTTAAATATCATCAAATGATGAAAGATGTGCATGAGGGCAATGGATTCCAAGCTGGAGAATCCATGGTTAAACTATCTTCAAATGATTAAAGCTGTGCTGGAGGGCAATGCATTCCAATCTGTAGAATCCATGGTTAAACTATCTTCAGATGATTAAAGCTGTGCTTGAGGGCAATGAATTCCAAGCTGTAGGATCCATGGTTAAAATATCTTCAAATGATTAAAGCTGTGCATGTGGGCAATGGATTCCAGTCTGAAGAATCCATGGTTAAAATATGTTCAAATGATTAAAGCTGTACATGAGGGCAATGAATTCCGAGCTGTAGAACTGAAGATTAAAATATGTTCAAATGATTAAAGCTGTGTATGACGGCAATGTATACCAAGCTGTGCAATACATGTTTAAAATATCTTCAAATTATTAAAGCTGTGCGTGAGGACAATAGATTCCAAGCTGTAAAATTCATGGTTAAAATATCTTCAAATGATTAAAGCTGTGCATGTGGGCAATGGATACCAGTCTGAAGAATCCATGGTTAAAATATGTTCAAATCATTAAAGCTGAACATTAGGGCAATGAATTCCAATCTGGAAAATGCATGGTTAAAATATGTTCAAATGATTAAAGCTGTGGTTGAGGGCAATGAATTCCAATCTGGAGAATCCATGGTTAAAATATCTTCAAATGATTAAAGCTGTGCTTGAGGGCATTGAATTCCAATCTTGAGAATGCATGGTTAAAATATCTTCAAATGATTAATGCTGTGCATGAGGGCAATGAATGCCAAGCTGTAGAATCCATGGTTAAAATATCTTCAAATTATTAAAGCTGTGCATGAGGGCAATGGATTCCAAGCTGTACAATCCATGGTTAAAAATCCACAAATGATTAAAGGTGTTTATGAGGGCAATGAATTCCAATCTGGAGATCCATGGTTGAAATATCTTCAAATGATTAAAGCTCTGGATGAGGGCAATGAAAACCAAACTGTAGACTCCATGGTTTAAATATCATCAAATGATGAAAGATGTGCATGAGGGCAATGGATTCCAAGCTGGAGAATCCATGGTTAAACTATCTTCAAATGATTAAAGCTGTCCTTGAGGGCAATCAATTCCAATCTGTAGAATACATGGTTAAACTATCTTCAAATGATTAAAGCTGTGCTTGAGGGCAATGAATTCCAATCTGGAGAATCCATGGTTGAAATATCTTCAAATGATTAAAGCTGTGCTTGAGAGCAATGAATTCCAATCTGGAGAATCCATGGTTAAACTATCTTCAAATGATTAATGCTGTGCATGAGGGCAATGAATTCCAAGCTCTAGAATCCATGGTTAAAATATCTTCAAATTATTAAAGCTTTGCATGAGGGCAATGGATTCCAAGCTGAAGAATCAATGGTTTAAATATCTTCAAATAATTAAAGCTGTTTATGAGGGCAATGAATTCTAAGCTGTAGAATCCATGTTTAAAATATCTCCAAATGATTAAAGCTGTGCATGAGGGCAATAGATACCAACCTGTAGAATCCATGGTTAATTTATCTTCAAATAATTAAATCTGTGCATGAGGGCAATGGAATCCAAGCTGTGGAATCCATGGTTAAAATATCTTCAAATGATTAAATCTGTGTATGAGGGCAATGCATTCCAAGCTGTAGAATCCATGGTTAAAATATCTTCAAATGATTAAAGTTGTGCATTGGGGCAGTGGATTCCAAGCTGTAGAATCCATGTTTCAAATATCTTCAAATGATTAAAGCTGTGCATGAAGGCAATGGATTCCAAGCTGTAGAATCCATAGTTAATTTATCTTCAAATGATTAAATCTGTGCATGAGGGCAATGGATTCCAAGCTGTAGAATCCATGGTTAAAATATCTTCAAATGATAAAGCTGTGCATTGGGGCAATGGATTCCAATGTGGAGAATCCATGGTTAAAATATCTTCAAATGATTAAAGTTGTGCTTGAGGGCACTAAATTCCAATCTGGAGAATCCATGATTAAACTATCTTCAAATGATTAAAGCTGTGCCTGAGGGCAATGAATTCCAATCTGTAGAATTCATGGTTAAACTATCTTCAAATGATTAAAGCTGTGCATGAGGGCAATGGATTCCAGTCTGGAGAATCCATGGTTAAAATATCTTCAAATGTTTAAGTGCATGTGGGCAATGGAGTCCAGTCTGGAGAATCCATGGTTAAAATATCTTCAAATGATTAAAGCTGTAGCTGAGGGCAATGAACTCCAATCTGGAGAATCCATTGTTAAAATATCTTCAAATGATTAAAGCTGTGCATGATGGCAATGAATTCCAACTGTAGAATTCATGGTTAAACTATCTTCAAATTATTAAAGCTGTGCATGAGGGCAATGGATTCCAGTCTGGAGAATCCATGGTTAAAATATCTTCAAAAGATTAAAGCTGTGCTTGAAGGCAATGAATTCCAATCTGGGGAATCCATGGTTAAAATATCTTCAAATGATTAAAGGTGTGCATGAGGACAATGGAATTCAAGCTGTAGAATTCATGGTTAAACTAACTTCAAATGATTAAAGATGTGCATGTGGGCAATGGATTCCAGTCTGGAGACTCCATGGTTAACATATCTTCAAATGTTTAAGTGCATGTGGGCAATGGATTCCAGTCTGGAGAATCCATGGTTAAAATATCTTCCAATGTTTAAGTGCATGTGGGCAATGGATTCCAGTCTGGAGAATCCAAGGTTGAAATATCTTCAAATGATTAAAGCTGTAGCAAAGGGAAATGAACTCCAACTGTAGAATTCATGGTTAAACTATCTTCAAATTATTAAAGCTGTGCATGAGGGCAATGGATTCCAGTCTGGAGAATCCATGGTTAAAATATCTTCAAATGATTAAAGCTGTGCATGAGGGCAATGGATTCCAGTCTGGAGAATCAATGGTTAAAATATCTTCAAATGATTAAATCTGTGCATGAGGGCAATGGATTCCAAGCTGTAGAATCCATGGTTAAAATATCTTCAAATGATTAAAGCTGTGCATTGGGGCAATGGATTCCAAGCTGCAGAATTCATGATTAAAATATCTTCAAATGATTCAAGCTGTGCATGAGGGCAATGGATTCTAAGCTGTAGAATTCATGGTTAAAATATCTTCTAATGATTAAAGCTGTGCGTGAGGACAATGGATTCCAAGCTGTAGAATTCATGGTTAAAATATCTTCAAATGTTTAAAGCTGTGCATGAGGGCAATGGATTCCAAGCTGTAGGATCCATGGTTAAAATATCTTCAAATGATTAAAGCTCTGCATGACGGCAATGAATTCCAACTGTAGAATTCATGGATAAAATATCTTCAAATGATTAAAGCTGTGGATGTGGGCAATGGATTCCAGTCTGGACAATCCATGGTTAAAATATGATCAAATGATTAAAGCTGAACATGAGGGCAATGAATTCCAATCTGGAAAATGCATGGTTAAAATATATTCAAATGATTAAAGCTGTGGTTGAGGGCAATGAATTCCAATCTGGAGAATCCATGGTTAAAATATCTTCAAATGATTAAAGCTGTGCTTGAGGGCAATGAATTCCAATCTTGAGAATGCATGGTTAAAATATCTTCAAATTATTAATGCTGTGCATGAGGGCAATGAATGCCAAGCTGTAGAAGCCATGGTTAAAATATCTTCAAATTATTAAAGCTGTGCGTGAGGACAATAGAATCTAAGATGTAAAATTCATGGTTAAAATATCTTCAATTGATTAAAGCTGTGCATGAGGACTATGAATTCCAATCTGGACAATCCATGGTTAAAATATGTTCAAATGATTAAAGCTGTGCATGTGGGCAATGGATTCCAGTCTGGACAATCCATGGTTAAAATATGTTCAAATGATTAAAGCTGAACATGAGGGCAATGAATGCCAATCTGGAGAATCCATGGTTAAAATATCTTCAAATGATTAAAGCTGTGCTTGAGGGCAATGAATTCCTATCTTGAGAATGCATGGTTAAAATATCTTCAAATGATTAAAGCTGTGGTTGAGGGCAATGAATTCAAATCTGGAGAATCCATGGTTAAAATATCTTCAAATGATTAAAGCTGTGCTTGAGGGCAATGAATTCCAATCTTGAGAATGCATGGTTAAACTATCTTCAAATGATTAATGCTGTGCATGAGGGCAATGAATTCCAAGCTCTAGAATCCATGGTTAAAATATCTTCAAATTATTAAAGCTTTGCATGAGGGCAATGGATTCCAAGCTGAAGAATCAATGGTTTAAATATCTTCAAATAATTAAAGCTGTTTATGAGGGCAATGAATTCTAAGCTGTAGAATCCATGTTTAAAATATCTCCAAATGATTAAAGCTGTGCATGAGGTCAATAGATACCAACCTGTAGAATCCATGGTTAATTTATCTTCAAATAATTAAATCTGTGCATGAGGGCAATGGAATCCAAGCTGTGGAATCCATGGTTAAAATATCTTCAAATGATTAAATCTGTGTATGAGGGCAATGGATTCCAAGCTGTAGAATCCATGGTTAAAATATCTTCAAATGATTAAAGTTGTGCATTGGGGCAGTGGATTCCAAGCTGTAGAATCCATGTTTCAAATATCTTCAAATGATTAAAGCTGTGCATGAAGGCAATGGATTCCAAGCTGTAGAATCCATAGTTAATTTATCTTCAAATGATTAAATCTGTGCATGAGGGCAATGGATTCCAAGCTGTAGAATCCATGGTTAAAATATCTTCAAATGATAAAGCTGTGCATTGGGGCAATGGATTCCAATGTGGAGAATCCATGGTTAAAATATCTTCAAATGATTAAAGTTGTGCTTGAGGGCACTAAATTCCAATCTGGAGAATCCATGATTAAACTATCTTCAAATGATTAAAGCTGTGCCTGAGGGCAATGAATTCCAATCTGTAGAATTCATGGTTAAACTATCTTCAAATGATTAAAGCTGTGCATGAGGGCAATGGATTCCAGTCTGGAGAATCCATGGTTAAAATATCTTCAAAAGATTAAAGCTGTGCTTGAAGGCAATGAATTCCAATCTGGGGAATCCATGGTTAAAATATCTTCAAATGATTAAAGGTGTGCATGAGGACAATGGAATTCAAGCTGTAGAATTCATGGTTAAACTAACTTCAAATGATTAAAGATGTGCATGTGGGCAATGGATTCCAGTCTGGAGACTCCATGGTTAACATATCTTCAAATGTTTAAGTGCATGTGGGCAATGGATTCCAGTCTGGAGAATCCATGGTTAAAATATCTTCCAATGTTTAAGTGCATGTGGGCAATGGATTCCAGTCTGGAGAATCCAAGGTTGAAATATCTTCAAATGATTAAAGCTGTAGCAAAGGGAAATGAACTCCAACTGTAGAATTCATGGTTAAACTATCTTCAAATTATTAAAGCTGTGCATGAGGGCAATGGATTCCAGTCTGGAGAATCCATGGTTAAAATATCTTCAAATGATTAAAGCTGTGCATGAGGGCAATGGATTCCAGTCTGGAGAATCAATGGTTAAAATATCTTCAAATGATTAAATCTGTGCATGAGGGCAATGGATTCCAAGCTGTAGAATCCATGGTTAAAATATCTTCAAATGATTAAAGCTGTGCATTGGGGCAATGGATTCCAAGCTGCAGAATTCATGATTAAAATATCTTCAAATGATTCAAGCTGTGCATGAGGGCAATGGATTCTAAGCTGTAGAATTCATGGTTAAAATATCTTCTAATGATTAAAGCTGTGCGTGAGGACAATGGATTCCAAGCTGTAGAATTCATGGTTAAAATATCTTCAAATGTTTAAAGCTGTGCATGAGGGCAATGGATTCCAAGCTGTAGGATCCATGGTTAAAATATCTTCAAATGATTAAAGCTCTGCATGACGGCAATGAATTCCAACTGTAGAATTCATGGATAAAATATCTTCAAATGATTAAAGCTGTGGATGTGGGCAATGGATTCCAGTCTGGACAATCCATGGTTAAAATATGATCAAATGATTAAAGCTGAACATGAGGGCAATGAATTCCAATCTGGAAAATGCATGGTTAAAATATATTCAAATGATTAAAGCTGTGGTTGAGGGCAATGAATTCCAATCTGGAGAATCCATGGTTAAAATATCTTCAAATGATTAAAGCTGTGCTTGAGGGCAATGAATTCCAATCTTGAGAATGCATGGTTAAAATATCTTCAAATTATTAATGCTGTGCATGAGGGCAATGAATGCCAAGCTGTAGAAGCCATGGTTAAAATATCTTCAAATTATTAAAGCTGTGCGTGAGGACAATAGAATCTAAGATGTAAAATTCATGGTTAAAATATCTTCAATTGATTAAAGCTGTGCATGAGGACTATGAATTCCAATCTGGACAATCCATGGTTAAAATATGTTCAAATGATTAAAGCTGTGCATGTGGGCAATGGATTCCAGTCTGGACAATCCATGGTTAAAATATGTTCAAATGATTAAAGCTGAACATGAGGGCAATGAATGCCAATCTGGAGAATCCATGGTTAAAATATCTTCAAATGATTAAAGCTGTGCTTGAGGGCAATGAATTCCTATCTTGAGAATGCATGGTTAAAATATCTTCAAATGACTAAAGCTGTGGTTGAGGGCAATGAATTCCAATCTTGAGAATGCATGGTTAAAATATCTTCAAATGATAAATGTTGTGCATGTGGGCAATGAATGCCAAGCTGTAGAATCCATGGTTTAAATATCTTCAAATGATTAAAGCTGTGCATGAGGGCAATGTATTCCAATCTGGAGAATGCATGGTTAAAATATCTTCAAATGATTCAAGCTGTGCATGAGGTCAATGAATACCAAGCTGTAGAATCCATGGTTAAAATATCTTCAAATGATTAAAGCTGTGCGTGAGGACAATTGATTCCAAGCTGTAGAATCCATGGATAAAATGTCTTCAAATGATTAAAGCTCTGTATGAGGGCAATGACAACCAAACTGTAGAATCCATGGTTTAAATATCATCAAATGATGAAAGATGTGCATGAGGGCAATGGATTCCAAGCTGGAGAATCCATGGTTAAACTATCTTCAAATGATTAAAGCTGTGCTTGAGGGCAATCAATTCCAATCTGTAGAATTCATGGTTAAACTATCTTCAGATGATTAAAGCTGTGCTTGAGGGCAATGAATTCCAAGCTGTAGAATCCATGGTTAAAATATCTTCAAATGATTAAAGCTCTGCATGACGGCAATGAATTCCAACTATAGAATTCATGGTTAAAATATCTTCAAATGATTAAATCTGTGCCTGAGAGCAATGAATTCCAATCTGGAGAATCCATGCTTAAAATATCTTCAAATGATTAAAGCTGTGCATGAGGATTATGAATTCCAATCTGGAGAATCTATAGTTGAAATATCTTCAAACGATTAAATCTGTGCCTGAGAGCAATGAATTCTAATCTGGAGAATCCATGGTTAAAATATCTTCAAATGATTAAAGCTGTGCATGAGGGCAATGGATTCCAAGCTGTAGAATGATTAAAGCTGTGCATGAGGACTATGAATTCCAAGCTGTAGAATCCATGGTTAAAATATCTTCAAATGATTAAAGCTCTGCATGACGGCAATGAATTCCAACTGAAGAATTCATGGTTAAAATATCTTCAAATGATTAAAGCTGTGCATGTGGGCAATGCATTCCAGTCTGAAGAATCCATGGTTAAAATATGTTCAAATGATTAAAGCTGTGCTTGAGGGCAATGAATTCCAATCTTGAGAATGCATGGTTAAAATATCTTCAAATGATTAAAGCTGTGTATGACGGCAATGTATACCAAGCTGTGGAATACATGGTTAAAATATCTTCAAATTATTAAAGCTGTGCGTGAGGACAATAGAATCTAAGATGTAAAATTCATGGTTAAAATATCTTCAAATGATTAAAGCTGTGCATGAGGACTATGAATTCCAATCTGGACAATCCATGGTTAAAATATGTTCAAATGATTAAAGCTGTGCATGTGGGCAATGGATTCCAGTCTGGACAATCCATGGTTAAAATATGTTCAAATGATTAAAGCTGAACATGAGGGCAATGAATGCCAATCTGGAGAATCCATGGTTAAAATATCTTCAAATGATTAAAGCTGTGCTTGAGGGCAATGAATTCCTATCTTGAGAATGCATGGTTAAAATATCTTCAAATGATTAAAGCTGTGGTTGAGGGCAATGAATTCCAATCTGGAGAATCCATGGTTAAAATATCTTCAAATGATTAAAGCTGTGCTTGAGGGCAATGAATTCCAATCTTGAGAATGCATGGTTAAAATATCTTCAAATGATAAATGTTGTGCATGTGGGCAATGAATGCCAAGCTGTAGAATCCATGGTTTAAATAACTTCAAATGATTAAAGCTGTGCATGAGGGCAATGGATTCCAATCTGGAGAATCCATGGTTAAAATATCTTCAAATGATTCAAGCTGTGCATGAGGTCAATGAATACCAAGCTGTAGAATCCATGGTTAAAATATCTTCAAATGATTAAAGCTGTGCGTGAGGACAATTGATTCCAAGCTATAGAATCCATGGATAAAATGTCTTCAAATGATTAAAGCTCTGTATGAGGGCAATGAAAACCAAACTGTAGAATCCATGGTTTAAATATCATCAAATGATGAAAGATGTGCATGAGGGCAATGGATTCCAAGCTGGAGAATCCATGGTTAAACTATCTTCAAATGATTAAAGCTGTGCTGGAGGGCAATGCATTCCAATCTGTAGAATCCATGGTTAAACTATCTTCAGATGATTAAAGCTGTGCTTGAGGGCAATGAATTCCAAGCTGTAGGATCCATGGTTAAAATATCTTCAAATGATTAAAGCTGTGCATGTGGGCAATGGATTCCAGTCTGAAGAATCCATGGTTAAAATATGTTCAAATGATTAAAGCTGTACATGAGGGCAATGAATTCCGAGCTGTAGAACTGAAGATTAAAATATGTTCAAATGATTAAAGCTGTGTATGACGGCAATGTATACCAAGCTGTGCAATACATGTTTAAAATATCTTCAAATTATTAAAGCTGTGCGTGAGGACAATAGATTCCAAGCTGTAAAATTCATGGTTAAAATATCTTCAAATGATTAAAGCTGTGCATGTGGGCAATGGATACCAGTCTGAAGAATCCATGGTTAAAATATGTTCAAATCATTAAAGCTGAACATTAGGGCAATGAATTCCAATCTGGAAAATGCATGGTTAAAATATGTTCAAATGATTAAAGCTGTGGTTGAGGGCAATGAATTCCAATCTGGAGAATCCATGGTTAAAATATCTTCAAATGATTAAAGCTGTGCTTGAGGGCATTGAATTCCAATCTTGAGAATGCATGGTTAAAATATCTTCAAATGATTAATGCTGTGCATGAGGGCAATGAATGCCAAGCTGTAGAATCCATGGTTAAAATATCTTCAAATTATTAAAGCTGTGCATGAGGGCAATGGATTCCAAGCTGTACAATCCATGGTTAAAAATCCACAAATGATTAAAGGTGTTTATGAGGGCAATGAATTCCAATCTGGAGATCCATGGTTGAAATATCTTCAAATGATTAAAGCTCTGGATGAGGGCAATGAAAACCAAACTGTAGACTCCATGGTTTAAATATCATCAAATGATGAAAGATGTGCATGAGGGCAATGGATTCCAAGCTGGAGAATCCATGGTTAAACTATCTTCAAATGATTAAAGCTGTCCTTGAGGGCAATCAATTCCAATCTGTAGAATACATGGTTAAACTATCTTCAAATGATTAAAGCTGTGCTTGAGGGCAATGAATTCCAATCTGGAGAATCCATGGTTGAAATATCTTCAAATGATTAAAGCTGTGCTTGAGAGCAATGAATTCCAATCTGGAGAATCCATGGTTAAACTATCTTCAAATGATTAATGCTGTGCATGAGGGCAATGAATTCCAAGCTCTAGAATCCATGGTTAAAATATCTTCAAATTATTAAAGCTTTGCATGAGGGCAATGGATTCCAAGCTGAAGAATCAATGGTTTAAATATCTTCAAATAATTAAAGCTGTTTATGAGGGCAATGAATTCTAAGCTGTAGAATCCATGTTTAAAATATCTCCAAATGATTAAAGCTGTGCATGAGGGCAATAGATACCAACCTGTAGAATCCATGGTTAATTTATCTTCAAATAATTAAATCTGTGCATGAGGGCAATGGAATCCAAGCTGTGGAATCCATGGTTAAAATATCTTCAAATGATTAAATCTGTGTATGAGGGCAATGCATTCCAAGCTGTAGAATCCATGGTTAAAATATCTTCAAATGATTAAAGTTGTGCATTGGGGCAGTGGATTCCAAGCTGTAGAATCCATGTTTCAAATATCTTCAAATGATTAAAGCTGTGCATGAAGGCAATGGATTCCAAGCTGTAGAATCCATAGTTAATTTATCTTCAAATGATTAAATCTGTGCATGAGGGCAATGGATTCCAAGCTGTAGAATCCATGGTTAAAATATCTTCAAATGATAAAGCTGTGCATTGGGGCAATGGATTCCAATGTGGAGAATCCATGGTTAAAATATCTTCAAATGATTAAAGTTGTGCTTGAGGGCACTAAATTCCAATCTGGAGAATCCATGATTAAACTATCTTCAAATGATTAAAGCTGTGCCTGAGGGCAATGAATTCCAATCTGTAGAATCCATGGTTAAACTATCTTCAAATGATTAAAGCTGTGCTTGAGGGTAATAAATTCCAATCTGGGGAATCCATGGTTAAAATATCTTCAAATGTTTAAGTGCATGTGGGCAATGGATTCCAGTCTGGAGAATCCATGGTTAAAATATCTTCAAATGATTAAAGCTGTAGCTGAGGGCAATGAACTCCAATCTGGAGAATCCATTGTTAAAATATCTTCAAATGATTAAAGCTGTGCATGATGGCAATGAATTCCAACTGTAGAATTCATGGTTAAACTATCTTCAAATGATTAAAGCTGTGCATGAGGGCAATGGATTCCAGTCTGGAGAATCCATGGTTAAAATATCTTCAAAAGATTAAAGCTGTGCTTGAAGGCAATGAATTCCAATCTGGGGAATCCATGGTTAAAATATCTTCAAATGATTAAAGGTGTGCATGAGGACAATGGAATTCAAGCTGTAGAATTCATGGTTAAACTAACTTCAAATGATTAAAGATGTGCATGTGGGCAATGGATTCCAGTCTGGAGACTCCATGGTTAACATATCTTCAAATGTTTAAGTGCATGTGGGCAATGGATTCCAGTCTGGAGAATCCATGGTTAAAATATCTTCCAATGTTTAAGTGCATGTGGGCAATGGATTCCAGTCTGGAGAATCCAAGGTTGAAATATCTTCAAATGATTAAAGCTGTAGCAAAGGGAAATGAACTCCAACTGTAGAATTCATGGTTAAACTATCTTCAAATTATTAAAGCTGTGCATGAGGGCAATGGATTCCAGTCTGGAGAATCCATGGTTAAAATATCTTCAAATGATTAAAGCTGTGCATGAGGGCAATGGATTCCAGTCTGGAGAATCAATGGTTAAAATATCTTCAAATGATTAAATCTGTGCATGAGGGCAATGGATTCCAAGCTGTAGAATCCATGGTTAAAATATCTTCAAATGATTAAAGCTGTGCATTGGGGCAATGGATTCCAAGCTGCAGAATTCATGATTAAAATATCTTCAAATGATTCAAGCTGTGCATGAGGGCAATGGATTCTAAGCTGTAGAATTCATGGTTAAAATATCTTCTAATGATTAAAGCTGTGCGTGAGGACAATGGATTCCAAGCTGTAGAATTCATGGTTAAAATATCTTCAAATGTTTAAAGCTGTGCATGAGGGCAATGGATTCCAAGCTGTAGGATCCATGGTTAAAATATCTTCAAATGATTAAAGCTCTGCATGACGGCAATGAATTCCAACTGTAGAATTCATGGATAAAATATCTTCAAATGATTAAAGCTGTGGATGTGGGCAATGGATTCCAGTCTGGACAATCCATGGTTAAAATATGATCAAATGATTAAAGCTGAACATGAGGGCAATGAATTCCAATCTGGAAAATGCATGGTTAAAATATATTCAAATGATTAAAGCTGTGGTTGAGGGCAATGAATTCCAATCTGGAGAATCCATGGTTAAAATATCTTCAAATGATTAAAGCTGTGCTTGAGGGCAATGAATTCCAATCTTGAGAATGCATGGTTAAAATATCTTCAAATTATTAATGCTGTGCATGAGGGCAATGAATGCCAAGCTGTAGAAGCCATGGTTAAAATATCTTCAAATTATTAAAGCTGTGCGTGAGGACAATAGAATCTAAGATGTAAAATTCATGGTTAAAATATCTTCAATTGATTAAAGCTGTGCATGAGGACTATGAATTCCAATCTGGACAATCCATGGTTAAAATATGTTCAAATGATTAAAGCTGTGCATGTGGGCAATGGATTCCAGTCTGGACAATCCATGGTTAAAATATGTTCAAATGATTAAAGCTGAACATGAGGGCAATGAATGCCAATCTGGAGATTCCATGGTTAAAATATCTTCAAATGATTAAAGCTGTGCTTGAGGGCAATGAATTCCTATCTTGAGAATGCATGGTTAAAATATCTTCAAATGATTAAAGCTGTGGTTGAGGGCAATGAATTCAAATCTGGAGAATCCATGGTTAAAATATCTTCAAATGATTAAAGCTGTGCTTGAGGGCAATGAATTCCAATCTTGAGAATGCATGGTTAAACTATCTTCAAATGATTAATGCTGTGCATGAGGGCAATGAATTCCAAGCTCTAGAATCCATGGTTAAAATATCTTCAAATTATTAAAGCTTTTCATGAGGGCAATGGATTCCAAGCTGAAGAATCAATGGTTTAAATATCTTCAAATAATTAAAGCTGTTTATGAGGGCAATGAATTCTAAGCTGTAGAATCCATGTTTAAAATATCTCCAAATGATTAAAGCTGTGCATGAGGTCAATAGATACCAACCTGTAGAATCCATGGTTAATTTATCTTCAAATAATTAAATCTGTGCATGAGGGCAATGGAATCCAAGCTGTGGAATCCATGGTTAAAATATCTTCAAATGATTAAATCTGTGTATGAGGGCAATGGATTCCAAGCTGTAGAATCCATGGTTAAAATATCTTCAAATGATTAAAGTTGTGCATTGGGGCAGTGGATTCCAAGCTGTAGAATCCATGTTTCAAATATCTTCAAATGATTAAAGCTGTGCATGAAGGCAATGGATTCCAAGCTGTAGAATCCATAGTTAATTTATCTTCAAATGATTAAATCTGTGCATGAGGGCAATGGATTCCAAGCTGTAGAATCCATGGTTAAAATATCTTCAAATGATAAAGCTGTGCATTGGGGCAATGGATTCCAATGTGGAGAATCCATGGTTAAAATATCTTCAAATGATTAAAGTTGTGCTTGAGGGCACTAAATTCCAATCTGGAGAATCCATGATTAAACTATCTTCAAATGATTAAAGCTGTGCCTGAGGGCAATGAATTCCAATCTGTAGAATTCATGGTTAAACTATCTTCAAATGATTAAAGCTGTGCATGAGGGCAATGGATTCCAGTCTGGAGAATCCATGGTTAAAATATCTTCAAAAGATTAAAGCTGTGCTTGAAGGCAATGAATTCCAATCTGGGGAATCCATGGTTAAAATATCTTCAAATGATTAAAGGTGTGCATGAGGACAATGGAATTCAAGCTGTAGAATTCATGGTTAAACTAACTTCAAATGATTAAAGATGTGCATGTGGGCAATGGATTCCAGTCTGGAGACTCCATGGTTAACATATCTTCAAATGTTTAAGTGCATGTGGGCAATGGATTCCAGTCTGGAGAATCCATGGTTAAAATATCTTCCAATGTTTAAGTGCATGTGGGCAATGGATTCCAGTCTGGAGAATCCAAGGTTGAAATATCTTCAAATGATTAAAGCTGTAGCAAAGGGAAATGAACTCCAACTGTAGAATTCATGGTTAAACTATCTTCAAATTATTAAAGCTGTGCATGAGGGCAATGGATTCCAGTCTGGAGAATCCATGGTTAAAATATCTTCAAATGATTAAAGCTGTGCATGAGGGCAATGGATTCCAGTCTGGAGAATCAATGGTTAAAATATCTTCAAATGATTAAATCTGTGCATGAGGGCAATGGATTCCAAGCTGTAGAATCCATGGTTAAAATATCTTCAAATGATTAAAGCTGTGCATTGGGGCAATGGATTCCAAGCTGCAGAATTCATGATTAAAATATCTTCAAATGATTCAAGCTGTGCATGAGGGCAATGGATTCTAAGCTGTAGAATTCATGGTAAAAATATCTTCTAATGATTAAAGCTGTGCGTGAGGACAATGGATTCCAAGCTGTAGAATTCATGGTTAAAATATCTTCAAATGTTTAAAGCTGTGCATGAGGGCAATGGATTCCAAGCTGTAGGATCCATGGTTAAAATATCTTCAAATGATTAAAGCTCTGCATGACGGCAATGAATTCCAACTGTAGAATTCATGGATAAAATATCTTCAAATGATTAAAGCTGTGGATGTGGGCAATGGATTCCAGTCTGGACAATCCATGGTTAAAATATGATCAAATGATTAAAGCTGAACATGAGGGCAATGAATTCCAATCTGGAAAATGCATGGTTAAAATATATTCAAATGATTAAAGCTGTGGTTGAGGGCAATGAATTCCAATCTGGAGAATCCATGGTTAAAATATCTTCAAATGATTAAAGCTGTGCTTGAGGGCAATGAATTCCAATCTTGAGAATGCATGGTTAAAATATCTTCAAATTATTAATGCTGTGCATGAGGGCAATGAATGCCAAGCTGTAGAAGCCATGGTTAAAATATCTTCAAATTATTAAAGCTGTGCGTGAGGACAATAGAATCTAAGATGTAAAATTCATGGTTAAAATATCTTCAATTGATTAAAGCTGTGCATGAGGACTATGAATTCCAATCTGGACAATCCATGGTTAAAATATGTTCAAATGATTAAAGCTGTGCATGTGGGCAATGGATTCCAGTCTGGACAATCCATGGTTAAAATATGTTCAAATGATTAAAGCTGAACATGAGGGCAATGAATGCCAATCTGGAGAATCCATGGTTAAAATATCTTCAAATGATTAAAGCTGTGCTTGAGGGCAATGAATTCCTATCTTGAGAATGCATGGTTAAAATATCTTCAAATGATTAAAGCTGTGGTTGAGGGCAATGAATTCAAATCTGGAGAATCCATGGTTAAAATATCTTCAAATGATTAAAGCTGTGCTTGAGGGCAATGAATTCCAATCTTGAGAATGCATGGTTAAACTATCTTCAAATGATTAATGCTGTGCATGAGGGCAATGAATTCCAAGCTCTAGAATCCATGGTTAAAATATCTTCAAATTATTAAAGCTTTGCATGAGGGCAATGGATTCCAAGCTGAAGAATCAATGGTTTAAATATCTTCAAATAATTAAAGCTGTTTATGAGGGCAATGAATTCTAAGCTGTAGAATCCATGTTTAAAATATCTCCAAATGATTAAAGCTGTGCATGAGGTCAATAGATACCAACCTGTAGAATCCATGGTTAATTTATCTTCAAATAATTAAATCTGTGCATGAGGGCAATGGAATCCAAGCTGTGGAATCCATGGTTAAAATATCTTCAAATGATTAAATCTGTGTATGAGGGCAATGGATTCCAAGCTGTAGAATCCATGGTTAAAATATCTTCAAATGATTAAAGTTGTGCATTGGGGCAGTGGATTCCAAGCTGTAGAATCCATGTTTCAAATATCTTCAAATGATTAAAGCTGTGCATGAAGGCAATGGATTCCAAGCTGTAGAATCCATAGTTAATTTATCTTCAAATGATTAAATCTGTGCATGAGGGCAATGGATTCCAAGCTGTAGAATCCATGGTTAAAATATCTTCAAATGATAAAGCTGTGCATTGGGGCAATGGATTCCAATGTGGAGAATCCATGGTTAAAATATCTTCAAATGATTAAAGTTGTGCTTGAGGGCACTAAATTCCAATCTGGAGAATCCATGATTAAACTATCTTCAAATGATTAAAGCTGTGCCTGAGGGCAATGAATTCCAATCTGTAGAATTCATGGTTAAACTATCTTCAAATGATTAAAGCTGTGCATGAGGGCAATGGATTCCAGTCTGGAGAATCCATGGTTAAAATATCTTCAAAAGATTAAAGCTGTGCTTGAAGGCAATGAATTCCAATCTGGGGAATCCATGGTTAAAATATCTTCAAATGATTAAAGGTGTGCATGAGGACAATGGAATTCAAGCTGTAGAATTCATGGTTAAACTAACTTCAAATGATTAAAGATGTGCATGTGGGCAATGGATTCCAGTCTGGAGACTCCATGGTTAACATATCTTCAAATGTTTAAGTGCATGTGGGCAATGGATTCCAGTCTGGAGAATCCATGGTTAAAATATCTTCCAATGTTTAAGTGCATGTGGGCAATGGATTCCAGTCTGGAGAATCCAAGGTTGAAATATCTTCAAATGATTAAAGCTGTAGCAAAGGGAAATGAACTCCAACTGTAGAATTCATGGTTAAACTATCTTCAAATTATTAAAGCTGTGCTTGAGGGCAATGAATTCCAATCTGGAGAATCCATGGTTAAACTATCTTCAAATGATTAAAGCTGTGCTTGAGGGCAATGAATTCCAATCTGGAGAATCCATGGTTAAAATATCTTCAAATGATTAAAGATGTGCATGTGGGCAATGGATTCCAAGCTGGAGAATCCATGGTTAAACTATCTTCAAATGATTAAAGCTGTGCTTGAGGGGACTCAATTCCAATCTGTAGAATCCATGGTTAAACTATCTTCAGATGATTAAAGCAGTGCTTGAGGGCAATGAATTCCAATCTGTAGAGTCCATGGTTAAAATATCTTCAAATGATTAAAGCTGTGCATGAGGACTATGAATTCCAATCTGGAGAATCTATAGTTGAAATATCTTCAAACGATTAAATCTGTGCCTGAGAGCAATGAATTCCAATCTGGAGAATCCATGCTTAAAATATCTTCAAATTATTAAAGCTGTGCATGAGGACTATGAATTCCAATCTGGAGAATCTATAGTTGAAATATCTTCAAACGATTAAATCTGTGCCTGAGAGCAATGAATTCTAATCTGGAGAATCCATGGTTAAAATATCTTCAAATGATTAAAGCTGTGCATGAGGGCAATGGATTCCAAGCTGTAGAATGATTAAAGCTGTGGATGAGGACTATGAATTCCAAGCTGTAGAATCCATGGTTAAAATATCTTCAAATGATTAGAGCTCTGCATGACGGCAATGAATTCCAACTGAAGAATTCATGGTTAAAATATCTTCAAATGATTAAAGCTGTGCATGTGGGCAATGCATTCTAGTCTGAAGAATCCATGGTTAAAATATGTTCAAATGATTAAAGCTGTACATGAGGGCAATGAATTCCGAGCTGTAGAACTGAAGATTAAAATATGTTCAAATGATTAAAGCTGTGTATGACGGCAATGTATACCAAGCTGTGGAATACATGGTTAAAATATCTTCAAATTATTAAAGCAGTGAGTGAGGACAATAGATTCCAAGCTGTAAAATTCATGGTTAAAATATCTTCAAATGATTAAAGCTGTGCATGTGGGCAATGGATACCAGTCTGAAGATTCCATGGTTAAAATATGTTCAAATCATTAAAGCTGAACATGAGGGCAATGAATTCCAGTCTGGAGAATCCATGGTTAAAATATCTTCAAATGATTAAAGCTGTGGTTGAGGGCATTGAATTCCAATCTTGAGAATGCATGGTTAAAATATCTTCAAATGATTAATGCTGTGCATGAGGGCAATGAATGCAAAGCTGTAGAATCCATGGTTAAAATATCTTCAAATTATTAAAGCTGTGCATGAGGGCAATGGATTCCAAGCTGTGCAATGCATGTTTAAAAATCTACAAATGATTAAAGCTGTTTATGAGGGCAATGAATTCCAATCTGGAGATCCATGGTTTAAATATCATCAAATGATGAAAGATGTGCATGAGGGCAATGGATTCCAAGCTGGAGAATCCATGGTTAAACTATCTTCAAATGATTAAAGCTGTCCTTGAGGGCAATCAATTCCAATCTGTAGAATACATGGTTAAACTATCTTCAAATGATTAAAGCTGTGCTTGAGGGCAATGAATTGCAATCTGGAGAATCCATGGTTGAAATATCTTCAAATGATTAAAGCTGTGCTTGAGGGCAATGAATTCCAATCTGGAGAATCCATGGTTAAACTAACTTCAAATGATTAAAGCTGTGCTTGAGGGCAATGAATTCCAATCTGGAGAATCCATGGTTAAAATATCTTCAAATGATTAAAGATGTGCATGTGGGCAATGGATTCCAAGCTGGAGAATCCATGGTTAAACTATCTTCAAATGATTAAAGCTGTGCTTGAGGGGACTCAATTCCAATCTGTAGAATCCATGGTTAAACTATCTTCAGATGATTAAAGCAGTGCTTGAGGGCAATGAATTCCAATCTGTAGAGTCCATGGTTAAAATATCTTCAAATGATTAAAGCTGTGCATGAGGACTATGAATTCCAATCTGGAGAATCTATAGTTGAAATATCTTCAAACGATTAAATCTGTGCCTGAGAGCAATGAATTCCAATCTGGAGAATCCATGCTTCAAATATCTTCAAATGATTAAAGCTGTGCATGAGGACTATGAATTCCAATCTGGAGAATCTATAGTTGAAATATCTTCAAACGATTAAATCTGTGCCTGAGAGCAATGAATTCTAATCTGGAGAATCCATGGTTAAAATATCTTCAAATGATTAAAGCTGTGCATGAGGACTATGAATTCCAATCTGGACAATCCATGGTTAAAATATGTTCAAATGATTAAAGCTGTGCATGTGGGCAATGGATTCCAAGCTCTAGAAACCATGGTTAAAATATCTTCAAATTATTAAAGCTTTGCATGAGGGCAATGGATTCCAAGCTGAAGAATCAATGGTTTAAATATCATCAAATAATTAAAGCTGTTTATGAGGGCAATGAATTCTAAGCTGTAGAATCCATGTTTAAAATATCTACAAATGATTAAAGCTGTGCATGAGGGCAATAGATACCAACCTGTAGAATCCATGGTTAATTTATCTTCAAATAATTAAATCTGTGCATGAGGGCAATGGAATCCAAGCTGTGAAATCCATGGTTAAAATATCTTCACATGATTAAATCTGTGCATGAGGGCAATGGATTCCAAGCTGTAGAATCCATGGTTAAAATATCTTCAAATGATTAAAGTTGTGCATTGGGGCAATGGATTCCAAGCTGTAGAATCCATGTTTCAAATATCTTCAAATGATTAAAGCTGTGCATGAAGGCAATGGATTCCAAGCTGTAGAATCCATGGTTAATTTATCTTCAAATGATTAAATCTGTGCATGAGGGCAATGGATTCCAAGCTGTAGAATCCATGGTTAAAATATCTTCAAATGATTAAAGCTGTGCATTGGGGCAATGGATTCCAATCTGGAGAATCCATGGTTAAAATATCTTCAAATGATTAAAGCTGTGCCTGAGGGCAATGAATTCCAATCTGTAGAATCCATGGTTAAACTATCTTCAAATGATTAAAGCTGTGCTTGAGGGTAATAAATTCCAATCTGGAGAATCCATGGTTAAAATATCTTCAAATGTTTAAGTGCATGTGGGTAATGGATTCCAGTCTGGAGAATCCATGGTTAAAATATCTTCAAATGATTAAAGCTGTAGCTGAGGGCAATGAACTCCAATCTGGAGAATCCATTGTTAAAATATCTTCAAATGATTAAAGCTGTGCATGATGGCAATGAATTCCACTGTAGAATTCATGGTTAAACTATCTTCAAATTATTAAAGCTGTGCATGAGGGCAATGGATTCCAGTCTGGAGAATCCATGGTTAAAATATCTTCAAAAGATTAAAGCTGTGCTTGAGGGCAATGAATTGCAATCTGGAGAATCCATGGTTAAAATATCTTCAAATGATTAAAGGTGTGCATGAGGACAATGGAATTCAAGCTGTAGAATTCATGGTTAAACTAACTTCAAATGATTAAAGATGTGCATGTGGGCAATGGATTCCAGTCTGGAGACTCCATGGTTAAAATATCTTCAAATGTTTAAGTGCATGTGGGCAATGGATTCCAGTCTGGTGAATCCATGGTTAAAATATCTTCAAATGTTTAAGTGCATGTGGGCAATGGATTCCAGTCTGGTGAATCCATGGTTAAAATATCTTCCAATGTTTAAGTGCATGTAGGCAATGAATTCCAATCTGGAGAATCTATAGTTGAAATATCTTCAAACGATTAAATCTGTTCCTGAGAGCAATGAATTCTTATCTGGAGAATCCATGGTTAAAATATCTTCAAATTAATAAAGCTGTGCATGAGGGCAATGGATTCCAAGCTGTAGACTGATTAAAGCTGTGCATGAGGACTATGAATTCCAAGCTGTAGAATCCATGGTTAAAATATCTTCAAATGATTAAAGCTGTGCATGACGGCAATGAATTCCAACTGTAGAATACATGGTTAAAATATCTTCAAATGATTAAAGCTGTGCATGTGGGCAATGAATTCCGAGCTGTAGAACTGAAGATTAAAATATGTTCAAATGATTAAAGCTGTGTATGACGGCAATGTATACCAAGCTGTGCAATACATGTTTAAAATATCTTCAAATTATTAAAGCTGTGAGTGAGGACAATAGATTCCAAGCTGTAAAATTCATGGTTAAAATATCTTCAAATGATTAAAGCTGTGCATGTGGGCAATGGATACCAGTCTGAAGAATCCATGGTTAAAATATGTTCAAATCATTAAAGCTGAACATGAGGGCAATGAATTCCAGTCTGGAGAATCCATGGTTAAAATATCTTCAAATGATTAAAGCTGTGGTTGAGGGCAATGAATTCCAATCTGGAGAATCCATGGTTAAAATATCTTCAAATGATTAAAGCTGTGCTTGAGGGCATTGAATTCCAATCTTGAGAATGCATGGTTAAAATATCTTCAAATGATTAATGCTGTGCATGAGGGCAATGAATGCCAAGCTGTAGAATCCATGGTTAAAATATCTTCAAATTATTAAAGCTGTGCATGAGGGCAATGGATTCCAAGCTGTACAATGCATGGTTAAAAATCTACAAATGATTAAAGCTGTTTATGAGGGCAATGAATTCCAATCTGGAGATCCATGGTTGAAATATCTTCAAATGATTAAAGCTCTGGATGAGGGCAATGAAAACCAAACTGTAGAATCCATGGTTTAAATATCATCAAATGATGAAAGATGTGCATGAGGGCAATGGATTCCAAGCTGGAGAATCCATGGTTAAACTATCTTCAAATGATTAAAGCTGTCCTTGAGGGCAATCAATTCCAATCTGTAGAATACATGGTTAAACTATCTTCAAATGATTAAAGCTGTGCTTGAGGGCAATGAATTGCAATCTGGAGAATTCATGGTTGAAATATCTTCAAATGATTAAAGCTGTGCTTGAGGGCAATGAATTCCAATCTGGAGAATCCATGGTTAAACTATCTTCAAATGATTAAAGCTGTGCTTGAGGGCAATGAATTCCAATCTGGAGAATCCATGGTTAAAATATCTTCAAATGATTAAAGATGTGCATGTGGGCAATGGATTCCAAGCTGGAGAATCCATGGTTAAACTATCTTCAAATGATTAAAGCTGTGCTTGAGGGGACTCAATTCCAATCTGTAGAATCCATGGTTAAACTATCTTCAGATGATTAAAGCAGTGCTTGAGGGCAATGAATTCCAATCTGTAGAGTCCATGGTTAAAATATCTTCAAATGATTAAAGCTGTGCATGAGGACTATGAATTCCAATCTGGAGAATCTATAGTTGAAATATCTTCAAACGATTAAATCTGTGCCTGAGAGCAATGAATTCCAATCTGGAGAATCCATGCTTAAAATATCTTCAAATTATTAAAGCTGTGCATGAGGACTATGAATTCCAATCTGGAGAATCTATAGTTGAAATATCTTCAAACGATTAAATCTGTGCCTGAGAGCAATGAATTCTAATCTGGAGAATCCATGGTTAAAATATCTTCAAATGATTAAAGCTGTGCATGAGGGCAATGGATTCCAAGCTGTAGAATGATTAAAGCTGTGGATGAGGACTATGAATTCCAAGCTGTAGAATCCATGGTTAAAATATCTTCAAATGATTAGAGCTCTGCATGACGGCAATGAATTCCAACTGAAGAATTCATGGTTAAAATATCTTCAAATGATTAAAGCTGTGCATGTGGGCAATGCATTCTAGTCTGAAGAATCCATGGTTAAAATATGTTCAAATGATTAAAGCTGTACATGAGGGCAATGAATTCCGAGCTGTAGAACTGAAGATTAAAATATGTTCAAATGATTAAAGCTGTGTATGACGGCAATGTATACCAAGCTGTGGAATACATGGTTAAAATATCTTCAAATTATTAAAGCAGTGAGTGAGGACAATAGATTCCAAGCTGTAAAATTCATGGTTAAAATATCTTCAAATGATTAAAGCTGTGCATGTGGGCAATGGATACCAGTCTGAAGATTCCATGGTTAAAATATGTTCAAATCATTAAAGCTGAACATGAGGGCAATGAATTCCAGTCTGGAGAATCCATGGTTAAAATATCTTCAAATGATTAAAGCTGTGGTTGAGGGCATTGAATTCCAATCTTGAGAATGCATGGTTAAAATATCTTCAAATGATTAATGCTGTGCATGAGGGCAATGAATGCAAAGCTGTAGAATCCATGGTTAAAATATCTTCAAATTATTAAAGCTGTGCATGAGGGCAATGGATTCCAAGCTGTGCAATGCATGTTTAAAAATCTACAAATGATTAAAGCTGTTTATGAGGGCAATGAATTCCAATCTGGAGATCCATGGTTTAAATATCATCAAATGATGAAAGATGTGCATGAGGGCAATGGATTCCAAGCTGGAGAATCCATGGTTAAACTATCTTCAAATGATTAAAGCTGTCCTTGAGGGCAATCAATTCCAATCTGTAGAATACATGGTTAAACTATCTTCAAATGATTAAAGCTGTGCTTGAGGGCAATGAATTGCAATCTGGAGAATCCATGGTTGAAATATCTTCAAATGATTAAAGCTGTGCTTGAGGGCAATGAATTCCAATCTGGAGAATCCATGGTTAAACTAACTTCAAATGATTAAAGCTGTGCTTGAGGGCAATGAATTCCAATCTGGAGAATCAATGGTTAAAATATCTTCAAATGATTAAATCTGTGCATGAGGGCAATGGATTCCAAGCTGTAGAATCCATGGTTAAAATATCTTCAAATGATTAAAGCTGTGCATTGGGGCAATGGATTCCAAGCTGCAGAATTCATGATTAAAATATCTTCAAATGATTCAAGCTGTGCATGAGGGCAATGGATTCTAAGCTGTAGAATTCATGGTTAAAATATCTTCTAATGATTAAAGCTGTGCGTGAGGACAATGGATTCCAAGCTGTAGAATTCATGGTTAAAATATCTTCAAATGTTTAAAGCTGTGCATGAGGGCAATGGATTCCAAGCTGTAGGATCCATGGTTAAAATATCTTCAAATGATTAAAGCTCTGCATGACGGCAATGAATTCCAACTGTAGAATTCATGGATAAAATATCTTCAAATGATTAAAGCTGTGGATGTGGGCAATGGATTCCAGTCTGGACAATCCATGGTTAAAATATGATCAAATGATTAAAGCTGAACATGAGGGCAATGAATTCCAATCTGGAAAATGCATGGTTAAAATATATTCAAATGATTAAAGCTGTGGTTGAGGGCAATGAATTCCAATCTGGAGAATCCATGGTTAAAATATCTTCAAATGATTAAAGCTGTGCTTGAGGGCAATGAATTCCAATCTTGAGAATGCATGGTTAAAATATCTTCAAATTATTAATGCTGTGCATGAGGGCAATGAATGCCAAGCTGTAGAAGCCATGGTTAAAATATCTTCAAATTATTAAAGCTGTGCGTGAGGACAATAGAATCTAAGATGTAAAATTCATGGTTAAAATATCTTCAATTGATTAAAGCTGTGCATGAGGACTATGAATTCCAATCTGGACAATCCATGGTTAAAATATGTTCAAATGATTAAAGCTGTGCATGTGGGCAATGGATTCCAGTCTGGACAATCCATGGTTAAAATATGTTCAAATGATTAAAGCTGAACATGAGGGCAATGAATGCCAATCTGGAGAATCCATGGTTAAAATATCTTCAAATGATTAAAGCTGTGCTTGAGGGCAATGAATTCCTATCTTGAGAATGCATGGTTAAAATATCTTCAAATGATTAAAGCTGTGGTTGAGGGCAATGAATTCCAATCTGGAGAATCCATGGTTAAAATATCTTCAAATGATTAAAGCTGTGCTTGAGGGCAATGAATTCCAATCTTGAGAATGCATGGTTAAAATATCTTCAAATGATAAATGTTGTGCATGTGGGCAATGAATGCCAAGCTGTAGAATCCATGGTTTAAATATCTTCAAATGATTAAAGCTGTGCATGAGGGCAATGGATTCCAATCTGGAGAATGCATGGTTAAAATATCTTCAAATGATTCAAGCTGTGCATGAGGTCAATGAATACCAAGCTGTAGAATCCATGGTTAAAATATCTTCAAATGATTAAAGCTGTGCGTGAGGACAATTGATTCCAAGCTGTAGAATCCATGGATAAAATGTCTTCAAATGATTAAAGCTCTGTATGAGGGCAATGACAACCAAACTGTAGAATCCATGGTTTAAATATCATCAAATGATGAAAGATGTGCATGAGGGCAATGGATTCCAAGCTGGAGAATCCATGGTTAAACTATCTTCAAATGATTAAAGCTGTGCTTGAGGGCAATCAATTCCAATCTGTAGAATTCATGGTTAAACTATCTTCAGATGATTAAAGCTGTGCTTGAGGGCAATGAATTCCAAGCTGTAGAATCCATGGTTAAAATATCTTCAAATGATTAAAGCTCTGCATGACGGCAATGAATTCCAACTATAGAATTCATGGTTAAAATATCTTCAAATGATTAAAGCTGTGCATGTGGGCAATGGATTCCAGTCTGAAGAATCCATGGTTAAAATATGTTCAAATGATTAAAGCTGTACATGAGGGCAATGAATTCCGAGCTGTAGAACTGAAGATTAAAATATGTTCAAATGATTAAAGCTGTGTATGACGGCAATGTATACCAAGCTGTGCAATACATGTTTAAAATATCTTCAAATTATTAAAGCTGTGCGTGAGGACAATAGATTCCAAGCTGTAAAATTCATGGTTAAAATATCTTCAAATGATTAAAGCTGTGCATGTGGGCAATGGATACCAGTCTGAAGAATCCATGGTTAAAATATGTTCAAATGATTAAAGCTGAACATTAGGGCAATGAATTCCAATCTGGAAAATGCATGGTTAAAATATCTTCAAATGATTAAAGCTGTGGTTGAGGGCAATGAATTCCAATCTGGAGAATCCATGGTTAAAATATCTTCAAATGATTAAAGCTGTGCTTTAGGGCATTGAATTCCAATCTTGAGAATGCATGGTTAAAATATCTTCAAATGATTAATGCTGTGCATGAGGGCAATGAATGCCAAGCTGTAGAATCCATGGTTAAAATATCTTCAAATTATTAAAGCTGTGCATGAGGGCAATGGATTCCAAGCTGTACAATCCATGGTTAAAAATCTACAAATGATTAAAGCTGTTTATGAGGGCAATGAATTCCAATCTGGAGATCCATGGTTGAAATATCTTCAAATGATTAAAGCTCTGGATGAGGGCAATGAAAACCAAACTGTAGAATCCATGGTTTAAATATCATCAAATGATGAAAGATGTGCATGAGGGCAATGGATTCCAAGCTGGAGAATCCATGGTTAAACTATCTTCAAATGATTAAAGCTGTCCTTGAGGGCAATCAATTCCAATCTGTAGAATACATGGTTAAACTATCTTGAAATGATTAAAGCTATGCTTGAGGGCAATGAATTCCAATCTGGAGAATCCATGGTTAAACTATCTTCAAATGATTAATGCTGTGCATGAGGGCAATGAATTCCAAGCTCTAGAAACCATGGTTAAAATATCTTCAAATTATTAAAGCTTTGCATGAGGGCAATGGATTCCAAGCTGAAGAATCAATGGTTTAAATATCATCAAATAATTAAAGCTGTTTATGAGGGCAATGAATTCTAAGCTGTAGAATCCATGTTTAAAATATCTACAAATGATTAAAGCTGTGCATGAGGGCAATAGATACCAACCTGTAGAATCCATGGTTAATTTATCTTCAAATAATTAAATCTGTGCATGAGGGCAATGGAATCCAAGCTGTGAAATCCATGGTTAAAATATCTTCACATGATTAAATCTGTGCATGAGGGCAATGGATTCCAAGCTGTAGAATCCATGGTTAAAATATCTTCAAATGATTAAAGTTGTGCATTGGGGCAATGGATTCCAAGCTGTAGAATCCATGTTTCAAATATCTTCAAATGATTAAAGCTGTGCATGAAGGCAATGGATTCCAAGCTGTAGAATCCATGGTTAATTTATCTTCAAATGATTAAATCTGTGCATGAGGGCAATGGATTCCAAGCTGTAGAATCCATGGTTAAAATATCTTCAAATGATTAAAGCTGTGCATTGGGGCAATGGATTCCAATCTGGAGAATCCATGGTTAAAATATCTTCAAATGATTAAAGCTGTGCCTGAGGGCAATGAATTCCAATCTGTAGAATCCATGGTTAAACTATCTTCAAATGATTAAAGCTGTGCTTGAGGGTAATAAATTCCAATCTGGAGAATCCATGGTTAAAATATCTTCAAATGTTTAAGTGCATGTGGGTAATGGATTCCAGTCTGGAGAATCCATGGTTAAAATATCTTCAAATGATTAAAGCTGTAGCTGAGGGCAATGAACTCCAATCTGGAGAATCCATTGTTAAAATATCTTCAAATGATTAAAGCTGTGCATGATGGCAATGAATTCCACTGTAGAATTCATGGTTAAACTATCTTCAAATTATTAAAGCTGTGCATGAGGGCAATGGATTCCAGTCTGGAGAATCCATGGTTAAAATATCTTCAAAAGATTAAAGCTGTGCTTGAGGGCAATGAATTGCAATCTGGAGAATCCATGGTTAAAATATCTTCAAATGATTAAAGGTGTGCATGAGGACAATGGAATTCAAGCTGTAGAATTCATGGTTAAACTAACTTCAAATGATTAAAGATGTGCATGTGGGCAATGGATTCCAGTCTGGAGACTCCATGGTTAAAATATCTTCAAATGTTTAAGTGCATGTGGGCAATGGATTCCAGTCTGGTGAATCCATGGTTAAAATATCTTCAAATGTTTAAGTGCATGTGGGCAATGGATTCCAGTCTGGTGAATCCATGGTTAAAATATCTTCCAATGTTTAAGTGCATGTAGGCAATGAATTCCAATCTGGAGAATCTATAGTTGAAATATCTTCAAACGATTAAATCTGTTCCTGAGAGCAATGAATTCTTATCTGGAGAATCCATGGTTAAAATATCTTCAAATTAATAAAGCTGTGCATGAGGGCAATGGATTCCAAGCTGTAGACTGATTAAAGCTGTGCATGAGGACTATGAATTCCAAGCTGTAGAATCCATGGTTAAAATATCTTCAAATGATTAAAGCTGTGCATGACGGCAATGAATTCCAACTGTAGAATAAATGGTTAAAATATCTTCAAATGATTAAAGCTGTGCATGTGGGCAATGAATTCCGAGCTGTAGAACTGAAGATTAAAATATGTTCAAATGATTAAAGCTGTGTATGACGGCAATGTATACCAAGCTGTGCAATACATGTTTAAAATATCTTCAAATTATTAAAGCTGTGAGTGAGGACAATAGATTCCAAGCTGTAAAATTCATGGTTAAAATATCTTCAAATGATTAAAGCTGTGCATGTGGGCAATGGATACCAGTCTGAAGAATCCATGGTTAAAATATGTTCAAATCATTAAAGCTGAACATGAGGGCAATGAATTCCAGTCTGGAGAATCCATGGTTAAAATATCTTCAAATGATTAAAGCTGTGGTTGAGGGCAATGAATTCCAATCTGGAGAATCCATGGTTAAAATATCTTCAAATGATTAAAGCTGTGCTTGAGGGCATTGAATTCCAATCTTGAGAATGCATGGTTAAAATATCTTCAAATGATTAATGCTGTGCATGAGGGCAATGAATGCCAAGCTGTAGAATCCATGGTTAAAATATCTTCAAATTATTAAAGCTGTGCATGAGGGCAATGGATTCCAAGCTGTACAATGCATGGTTAAAAATCTACAAATGATTAAAGCTGTTTATGAGGGCAATGAATTCCAATCTGGAGATCCATGGTTGAAATATCTTCAAATGATTAAAGCTCTGGATGAGGGCAATGAAAACCAAACTGTAGAATCCATGGTTTAAATATCATCAAATGATGAAAGATGTGCATGAGGGCAATGGATTCCAAGCTGGAGAATCCATGGTTAAACTATCTTCAAATGATTAAAGCTGTCCTTGAGGGCAATCAATTCCAATCTGTAGAATACATGGTTAAACTATCTTCAAATGATTAAAGCTGTGCTTGAGGGCAATGAATTGCAATCTGGAGAATTCATGGTTGAAATATCTTCAAATGATTAAAGCTGTGCTTGAGGGCAATGAATTCCAATCTGGAGAATCCATGGTTAAACTATCTTCAAATGATTAAAGCTGTGCTTGAGGGCAATGAATTCCAATCTGGAGAATCCATGGTTAAAATATCTTCAAATGATTAAAGATGTGCATGTGGGCAATGGATTCCAAGCTGGAGAATCCATGGTTAAACTATCTTCAAATGATTAAAGCTGTGCTTGAGGGGACTCAATTCCAATCTGTAGAATCCATGGTTAAACTATCTTCAGATGATTAAAGCAGTGCTTGAGGGCAATGAATTCCAATCTGTAGAGTCCATGGTTAAAATATCTTCAAATGATTAAAGCTGTGCATGAGGACTATGAATTCCAATCTGGAGAATCTATAGTTGAAATATCTTCAAACGATTAAATCTGTGCCTGAGAGCAATGAATTCCAATCTGGAGAATCCATGCTTAAAATATCTTCAAATTATTAAAGCTGTGCATGAGGACTATGAATTCCAATCTGGAGAATCTATAGTTGAAATATCTTCAAACGATTAAATCTGTGCCTGAGAGCAATGAATTCTAATCTGGAGAATCCATGGTTAAAATATCTTCAAATGATTAAAGCTGTGCATGAGGGCAATGGATTCCAAGCTGTAGAATGATTAAAGCTGTGGATGAGGACTATGAATTCCAAGCTGTAGAATCCATGGTTAAAATATCTTCAAATGATTAGAGCTCTGCATGACGGCAATGAATTCCAACTGAAGAATTCATGGTTAAAATATCTTCAAATGATTAAAGCTGTGTATGTGGGCAATGCATTCTAGTCTGAAGAATCCATGGTTAAAATATGTTCAAATGATTAAAGCTGTACATGAGGGCAATGAATTCCGAGCTGTAGAACTGAAGATTAAAATATGTTCAAATGATTAAAGCTGTGTATGACGGCAATGTATACCAAGCTGTGGAATACATGGTTAAAATATCTTCAAATTATTAAAGCAGTGAGTGAGGACAATAGATTCCAAGCTGTAAAATTCATGGTTAAAATATCTTCAAATGATTAAAGCTGTGCATGTGGGCAATGGATACCAGTCTGAAGATTCCATGGTTAAAATATGTTCAAATCATTAAAGCTGAACATGAGGGCAATGAATTCCAGTCTGGAGAATCCATGGTTAAAATATCTTCAAATGATTAAAGCTGTGGTTGAGGGCATTGAATTCCAATCTTGAGAATGCATGGTTAAAATATCTTCAAATGATTAATGCTGTGCATGAGGGCAATGAATGCAAAGCTGTAGAATCCATGGTTAAAATATCTTCAAATTATTAAAGCTGTGCATGAGGGCAATGGATTCCAAGCTGTGCAATGCATGTTTAAAAATCTACAAATGATTAAAGCTGTTTATGAGGGCAATGAATTCCAATCTGGAGATCCATGGTTTAAATATCATCAAATGATGAAAGATGTGCATGAGGGCAATGGATTCCAAGCTGGAGAATCCATGGTTAAACTATCTTCAAATGATTAAAGCTGTCCTTGAGGGCAATCAATTCCAATCTGTAGAATACATGGTTAAACTATCTTCAAATGATTAAAGCTGTGCTTGAGGGCAATGAATTGCAATCTGGAGAATCCATGGTTGAAATATCTTCAAATGATTAAAGCTGTGCTTGAGGGCAATGAATTCCAATCTGGAGAATCCATGGTTAAACTAACTTCAAATGATTAAAGCTGTGCTTGAGGGCAATGAATTCCAATCTGGAGAATCCATGGTTAAAATATCTTCAAATGATTAAAGATGTGCATGTGGGCAATGGATTCCAAGCTGGAGAATCCATGGTTAAACTATCTTCAAATGATTAAAGCTGTGCTTGAGGGGACTCAATTCCAATCTGTAGAATCCATGGTTAAACTATCTTCAGATGATTAAAGCAGTGCTTGAGGGCAATGAATTCCAATCTGTAGAGTCCATGGTTAAAATATCTTCAAATGATTAAAGCTGTGCATGAGGACTATGAATTCCAATCTGGAGAATCTATAGTTGAAATATCTTCAAACGATTAAATCTGTGCCTGAGAGCAATGAATTCCAATCTGGAGAATCCATGCTTAAAATATCTTCAAATGATTAAAGCTGTGCATGAGGACTATGAATTCCAATCTGGAGAATCTATAGTTGAAATATCTTCAAACGATTAAATCTGTGCCTGAGAGCAATGAATTCTAATCTGGAGAATCCATGGTTAAAATATCTTCAAATGATTAAAGCTGTGCATGAGGACTATGAATTCCAATCTGGACAATCCATGGTTAAAATATGTTCAAATGATTAAAGCTGTGCATGTGGGCAATGGATTCCAGTCTGGACAATCCATGGTTAAAATATGTTCAAATGATTAAAGCTGAACATGAGGGCAATGAATGCCAATCTGGAGAATCCATGGTTAAAATATCTTCAAATGATTAAAGCCGTGCTTGAGGGCAATGAATTCCTATCTTGAGAATGCATGGTTAAAATATCTTCAAATGATTAAAGCTGTGGTTGAGGGCAATGAATTCCAATCTGGAGAATCCATGGTTAAAATATCTTCAAATGATTAAAGCTGTGCTTGAGGGCAATGAATTCCAATCTTGAGAATGCATGGTTAAAATATCTTCAAATGATAAATGTTGTGCATGTGGGCAATGAATGCCAAGCTGTAGAATCCATGGTTTAAATATCTTCAAATGATTAAAGCTGTGCATGAGGGCAATGGATTCCAATCTGGAGAATCCATGGTTAAAATATCTTCAAATGATTCAAGCTGTGCATGAGGTCAATGAATACCAAGCTGTAGAATCCATGGTTAAAATATCTTCAAATGATTAAAGCTGTGCTTGAGGGCAATGAATTCCTATCTTGAGAATGCATGGTTAAAATATCTTCAAATGATTAAAGCTGTGGTTGAGGGCAATGGATTCCAATCTGGAGAATCCATGGTTAAAATATCTTCAAATGATTAAAGCTGTGCTTGAGGGCAATGAATTCCAATCTTGAGAATGCATGGTTAAAATATCTTCAAATGATAAATGTTGTGCATGTGGGCAATGAATGCCAAGCTGTAGAATCCATGGTTTAAATATCTTCAAATGATTAAAGCTGTGCATGAGGGCAATGGATTCCAATCTGGAGAATCCATGGTTAAAATATCTTCAAATGATTCAAGCTGTGCATGAGGTCAATGAATACCAAGCTGTAGAATCCATGGTTAAAATATCTTCAAATGATTAAAGCTGTGCGTGAGGACAATTGATTCCAAGCTGTAGAATCCATGGATAAAATGTCTTCAAATGATTAAAGCTCTGGATGAGGGCAATGAAAACCAAACTGTAGAATCCATGGTTTAAATATCATCAAATGATGAAAGATGTGCATGAGGGCAATGGATTCCAAGCTGGAGAATCCATGGTTAAACTATCTTCAAATGATTAAAGCTGTGCTTGAGGGCAATGAATTCCAATCTGTAGAATCCATGGTTAAACTATCTTCAGATGATTAAAGCTGTGCTTGAGGGCAATGAATTCCAAGCTGTAGAATCCATGGTTAAAATATCTTCAAATGATTAAAGCTGTGGATGTGGGCAATGGATTCCAGTCTGAAGAATCCATGGTTAAAATATGTTCAAATGATTAAAGCTGTACATGAGGGCAATGAATTCCGAGCTGTAGAACTGAAGATTAAAATATGTTCAAATGATTAAAGCTGTGTATGACGGCAATGTATACCAAGCTGTGCAATACATGTTTAAAATATCTTCAAATTATTAAAGCTGTGCGTGAGGACAATAGATTCCAAGCTGTAAAATTCATGGTTAAAATACCTTCAAATGATTAAAGCTGTGCATGTGGGCAATGGATACCAGTCTGAAGAATCCATGGTTAAAATATGTTCAAATGATTAAAGCTGAACATTAGGGCAATGAATTCCAATCTGGAAAATGCATGGTTAAAATATCTTCAAATGATTAAAGCTGTGGTTGAGGGCAATGAATTCCAATCTGGAGAATCCATGGTGAAAATATCTTCAAATGATTAAAGATGTGCTTGAGGGCATTGAATTCCAATCTTGAGAATGCATGGTTAAAATATCTTCAAATGATTAATGCTGTGCATGAGGGCAATTAATGCCAAGCTGTAGAATCCATGGTTAAAATATCTTCAAATTATTAAAGCTGTGCATGAGGGCAATGGATTCCAAGCTGTACAATCCATGGTTAAACTATCTTCAAATGATTAAAGCTGTCCTTGAGGGCAATCAATTCCAATCTGTAGAATACATGGTTAAACTATCTTCAAATGATTAAAGCTGTGCATGAGGACTATGAATTCCAATCTGGAGAATCTATAGTTGAAATATCTTCAAACGATTAAATCTGTGCCTGAGAGCAATGAATTCAAATCTGGTGAATCCATGGTTAAAATATCTTCAAATGATTAAAGCTCTGCATGACGGCAATGAATTCCAACTGTAGAATTCATGGTTAAAATATCTTCAAATGATTAAAGCTGTGCATGTGGGCAATGGATTCCAGTCTGGACAATCCATGGTTAAAATATGTTTAAATGATTAAAGCTGTACATGAGGGCAATGAATTCCAATCTGGAAAATGCATGGTTAAAATATCTTGAAATGATTAAAGCTGTTTATGTGGTCAATGAATTCTAAGATGTAGAATCCATGATTAAAATATCTTCAAACGATTAAAGCTGTGCATGAGGGCAATAGATTCCAAGCTGTAGAATCCATGGTTAAATTATCTTCAAATGATTAAAGCTGTAAATGAGGGCAATGAATTCCAAGCTGTCAAATCCATGGTTAAAATATCTTCAAGTGATTAAAGCTCTGCATGAGGGCAACGAATTCCAAGCTGTAGAATCCATGGATAAAATGTCTTCAAATGATTAAAGCTGTGCATGAGGGCAATGAATACCAAACTGTAGAATCCATGGTTAAAATATCATCAAATGGTGAAAGATGTGCATGAGGGCAATGGATTCCAAGCTGGAGAATCCATGGTTAAAATATCTTCAAATGATTAAAGCTGTGCGTGAGGACAATGGATTCCAAGATGTAGGATCCATGGTTAAAATATCTTCAAATGATTAAAGCTCTGCATGACGGCAATGAATTCCAACTGTAGAGTTCATGGTTAAAATATCTTCAAATGATTAAAGCTGTGCATGTGGGCAATGGATTCCAGTCTGGAGAATCCATGGTTAAAATATCTTCAAATGATTCAAGCTGTGCATGAGGTCAATGAATACCAAGCTGTAGAATCCATGGTTAAAATATCTTCAAATGATTAAAGCTGTTCGTGAGGACAATGGATTCCAAGCTGTAGAATCCATGGATAAAATGTCTTCAAATTATTAAAGCTCTGTATGAGGGCAATGAAAACCAAACTGTAGAATCCATGGTTTAAATATCATCAAATGATGAAAGATGTGCATGAGGGCAATGGATATCAAGCTGGAGAATCCATGGTTAAACTATCGTCAAATGATTAAAGCTGTGCTTGAGGGCAATCAATTCCAATCTGTAGAATACATGGTTAAACTATCTTCAGATGATTAAAGCTGTGCTTGAGGGCAATGAATTCCAATCTGTAGAGTCCATGGTTAAAATATCTTCAAATGATTAAAGGTGTGCATGTGGACTATGAATTCCAATCTGGAGAATCTATAGTTGAAATATGTTCAAACGATTAAATCTGTGCCTGAGAGCAATGAATTCCAATCTGGAGAATCCATGGTTAAAATATCTTCAAATGATTAAAGCTGTGCATGAGGACTATGAATTCCAATCTGGAGAATCTATAGTTGAAATATCTTCAAACGATTAAATCTGTTCCTGAGAGCAATGAATTCTAATCTGGAGAATCCATGGTTAAAATATCTTCAAATGATTAAAGCTGTGCATGAGGGCAATGGATTCCAAGCTGTAGAATGATTAAAGCTGTGCATGAGGACTATGAATTCCAAGCTGTAGAATCCATGGTTAAAATATCTTCAAATGATTAAAGCTCTGCATGACGGCAATGAATTCCAACTGTAGAATTCATGGTTAAAATATCTTCAAATGATTAAAGCTGTGCATGTGGGCAATGGATTCCAGTCTGAAGAATCCATGGTTAAAATATGTTCAAATGATTAAAGCTGTACATGAGGGCAATGAATTCCGAGCTGTAGAACTGAAGATTAAAATATGTTCAAATGATTAAAGCTGTGTATGACGGCAATGTATACCAAGCTGTGCAATACATGGTTAAAATATCTTCAAATTATTAAAGCTGTGCGTGAGGACAATAGAATCCAAGCTGTAAAATTCATGGTTAAAATAACTTCAAATGATTAAAGCTGTGCATGTGGGCAATGGATACCAGTCTGAAGAATCCATGGTTAAAATATGTTCAAATGATTAAAGGTGAACATGAGGGCAATGAATTCCAATCTGGAAAATGCATGGTTAAAATATCTTCAAATGATTAAAGCTGTGGTTGAGGGCAATGAATTCCAATCTGGAGAATCCATGGTTAAAATATCTTCAAATGATTAAAGCTGTGCATGTGGGCAATGGATTCCAGTCTGAAGAATCCATGGTTAAAATATGTTCAAATGATTAAAGCTGTACATGAGGGCAATGAATTCCGAGCTGTAGAACTGAAGATTAAAATATGTTCAAATGATTAATGCTGTGTATGACGGCAATGTATACCAAGCTGTGCAATACATGTTTAAAATATCTTCAAATTATTAAAGCTGTGCGTGAGGACAATAGATTCCAAGCTGTAAAATTCATGGTTAAAATATCTTCAAATGATTAAAGCTGTGCATGTGGGCAATGGATACCAGTCTGAAGAATCCATGGTTAAAATATGTTCAAATGATTAAAGCTGAACATTAGGGCAATGAATTCCAATCTGGAAAATGCATGGTTAAAATATCTTCAAATGATTAATGCTGTGGTTGAGGGCAATGAATTCCAATCTGGAGAATCCATGGTTAAAATATCTTCAAATGATTAAAGCTGTGCTTGAGGGCATTGAATTCCAATCTTGAGAATGCATGGTTAAAATATCTTCAAATGATTAATGCTGTGCATGAGGGAAATGAATGCCAAGCTGTAGAATCCATGGTTAAAATATCTTCAAATTATTAAAGCTGTGCATGAGGGCAATGGATTCCAAGCTGTACAAACCATGGTTAAAAATCTACAAATGATTAAAGGTGTTTATGAGGGCAATGAATTCCAATCTGGAGATCCATGGTTGAAATATCTTCAAATGATTAAAGCTCTGGATGAGGGCAATGAAAACCAAACTGTAGAATCCATGGTTTAAATATCATCAAATGATGAAAGATGTGCATGAGGGCAATGGATTCCAAGCTGGAGAATCCATGGTTAAACTATCTTCAAATGATTAAAGCTGTCCTTGAGGGCAATCAATTCCAATCTGTAGAATACATGGTTAAACTATCTTCAAATGATTAAAGCTGTGCATGAGGACTATGAATTCCAATCTGGAGAATCTATAGTTGAAATATCTTCAAACGATTAAATCTGTGCCTGAGAGCAATGAATTCAAATCTGGTGAATCCATGGTTAAAATATCTTCAAATGATTAAAGCTCTGCATGACGGCAATGAATTCCAACTGTAGAATTCATGGTTAAAATATCTTCAAATGATTAAAGCTGTGCATGTGGGCAATGGATTCCTGTCTGGACAATCCATGGTTAAAATATGTTTAAATGATTAAAGCTGTACATGAGGGCAATGAATTCCAATCTGGAAAATGCATGGTTAAAATATCTTGAAATGATTAAAGCTGTTTATGTGGTCAATGAATTCTAAGATGTAGAATCCATGATTAAAATATCTTCAAACGATTAAAGCTGTGCATGAGGGCAATAGATTCCAAGCTGTAGAATCCATGGTTAAATTATCTTCAAATGATTAAAGCTGTAAATGAGGGCAATGAATTCCAAGCTGTCAAATCCATGGTTAAAATATCTTCAAGTGATTAAAGCTCTGCATGAGGGCAACGAATTCCAAGCTGTAGAATCCATGGATAAAATGTCTTCAAATGATTAAAGCTGTGCATGAGGGCAATGAATACCAAACTGTAGAATCCATGGTTAAAATATCATCAAATGGTGAAAGATGTGCATGAGGGCAATGGATTCCAAGCTGGAGAATCCATGGTTAAAATATCTTCAAATGATTAAAGCTGTGCGTGAGGACAATGGATTCCAAGATGTAGGATCCATGGTTAAAATATCTTCAAATGATTAAAGCTCTGCATGACGGCAATGAATTCCAACTGTAGAGTTCATGGTTAAAATATCTTCAAATGATTAAAGCTGTGCATGTGGGCAATGGATTCCAGTCTGGAGAATCCATGGTTAAAATATCTTCAAATGATTCAAGCTGTGCATGAGGTCAATGAATACCAAGCTGTAGAATCCATGGTTAAAATATCTTCAAATGATTAAAGCTGTTCGTGAGGACAATGGATTCCAAGCTGTAGAATCCATGGATAAAATGTCTTCAAATTATTAAAGCTCTGTATGAGGGCAATGAAAACCAAACTGTAGAATCCATGGTTTAAATATCATCAAATGATGAAAGATGTGCATGAGGGCAATGGATATCAAGCTGGAGAATCCATGGTTAAACTATCGTCAAATGATTAAAGCTGTGCTTGAGGGCAATCAATTCCAATCTGTAGAATCCATGGTTAAACTATCTTCAGATGATTAAAGCTGTGCTTGAGGGCAATGAATTCCAATCTGTAGAGTCCATGGTTAAAATATCTTCAAATGATTAAAGGTGTGCATGTGGACTATGAATTCCAATCTGGAGAATCTATAGTTGAAATATGTTCAAACGATTAAATCTGTGCCTGAGAGCAATGAATTCCAATCTGGAGAATCCATGGTTAAAATATCTTCAAATGATTAAAGCTGTGCATGAGGACTATGAATTCCAATCTGGAGAATCTATAGTTGAAATATCTTCAAACGATTAAATCTGTTCCTGAGAGCAATGAATTCTAATCTGGAGAATCCATGGTTAAAATATCTTCAAATGATTAAAGCTGTGCATGAGGGCAATGGATTCCAAGCTGTAGAATGATTAAAGCTGTGCATGAGGACTATGAATTCCAAGCTGTAGAATCCATGGTTAAAATATCTTCAAATGATTAAAGCTCTGCATGACGGCAATGAATTCCAACTGTAGAATTCATGGTTAAAATATCTTCAAATGATTAAAGCTGTGCATGTGGGCAATGGATTCCAGTCTGAAGAATCCATGGTTAAAATATGTTCAAATGATTAAAGCTGTACATGAGGGCAATGAATTCCGAGCTGTAGAACTGAAGATTAAAATATGTTCAAATGATTAAAGCTGTGTATGACGGCAATGTATACCAAGCTGTGCAATACATGGTTAAAATATCTTCAAATTATTAAAGCTGTGCGTGAGGACAATAGAATCCAAGCTGTAAAATTCATGGTTAAAATAACTTCAAATGATTAAAGCTGTGCATGTGGGCAATGGATACCAGTCTGAAGAATCCATGGTTAAAATATGTTCAAATGATTAAAGGTGAACATGAGGGCAATGAATTCCAATCTGGAAAATGCATGGTTAAAATATCTTCAAATGATTAAAGCTGTGGTTGAGGGCAATGAATTCCAATCTGGAGAATCCATGGTTAAAATATCTTCAAATGATTAAAGCTGTGCATGTGGGCAATGGATTCCAGTCTGAAGAATCCATGGTTAAAATATGTTCAAATGATTAAAGCTGTACATGAGGGCAATGAATTCCGAGCTGTAGAACTGAAGATTAAAATATGTTCAAATGATTAAAGCTGTGTATGACGGCAATGTATACCAAGCTGTGCAATACATGTTTAAAATATCTTCAAATTATTAAAGCTGTGCGTGAGGACAATAGATTCCAAGCTGTAAAATTCATGGTTAAAATATCTTCAAATGATTAAAGCTGTGCATGTGGGCAATGGATACCAGTCTGAAGAATCCATGGTTAAAATATGTTCAAATGATTAAAGCTGAACATTAGGGCAATGAATTCCAATCTGGAAAATGCATGGTTAAAATATCTTCAAATGATTAATGCTGTGGTTGAGGGCAATGAATTCCAATCTGGAGAATCCATGGTTAAAATATCTTCAAATGATTAAAGCTGTGCTTGAGGGCATTGAATTCCAATCTTGAGAATGCATGGTTAAAATATCTTCAAATGATTAATGCTGTGCATGAGGGAAATGAATGCCAAGCTGTAGAATCCATGGTTAAAATATCTTCAAATTATTAAAGCTGTGCATGAGGGCAATGGATTCCAAGCTGTACAAACCATGGTTAAAAATCTACAAATGATTAAAGGTGTTTATGAGGGCAATGAATTCCAATCTGGAGATCCATGGTTGAAATATCTTCAAATGATTAAAGCTCTGGATGAGGGCAATGAAAACCAAACTGTAGAATCCATGGTTTAAATATCATCAAATGATGAAAGATGTGCATGAGGGCAATGGATTCCAAGCTGGAGAATCCATGGTTAAACTATCTTCAAATGATTAAAGCTGTCCTTGAGGGCAATCAATTCCAATCTGTAGAATACATGGTTAAACTATCTTCAAATGATTAAAGCTGTGCATGAGGACTATGAATTCCAATCTGGAGAATCTATAGTTGAAATATCTTCAAACGATTAAATCTGTGCCTGAGAGCAATGAATTCAAATCTGGTGAATCCATGGTTAAAATATCTTCAAATGATTAAAGCTCTGCATGACGGCAATGAATTCCAACTGTAGAATTCATGGTTAAAATATCTTCAAATGATTAAAGCTGTGCATGTGGGCAATGGATTCCTGTCTGGACAATCCATGGTTAAAATATGTTTAAATGATTAAAGCTGTACATGAGGGCAATGAATTCCAATCTGGAAAATGCATGGTTAAAATATCTTGAAATGATTAAAGCTGTTTATGTGGTCAATGAATTCTAAGATGTAGAATCCATGATTAAAATATCTTCAAATGATTAAAGCTGTGCATGAGGGCAATGGATTCCAAGCTGTAGAATCCATGGTTAAATTATCTTCAAATGATTAAAGCTGTAAATGAGGGCAATGAATTCCAAGCTGTCAAATCCATGGTTAAAATATCTTCAAGTGATTAAAGCTCTGCATGAGGGCAACGAATTCCAAGCTGTAGAATCCATGGATAAAATGTCTTCAAATGATTAAAGCTGTGCATGAGGGCAATGAATACCAAACTGTAGAATCCATGGTTAAAATATCATCAAATGGTGAAAGATGTGCATGAGGGCAATGGATTCCAAGCTGGAGAATCCATGGTTAAAATATCTTCAAATGATTAAAGCTGTGCGTGAGGACAATGGATTCCAAGATGTAGGATCCATGGTTAAAATATCTTCAAATGATTAAAGCTCTGCATGACGGCAATGAATTCCAACTGTAGAATTCATGGTTAAAATATCTTCAAATGATTAAAGCTGTGCATGTGGGCAATGGATTCCAGTCTGGAGAATCCATGGTTAAAATATCTTCAAATGATTCAAGCTGTGCATGAGGTCAATGAATACCAAGCTGTAGAATCCATGGTTAAAATATCTTCAAATGATTAAAGCTGTGCGTGAGGACAATGGATTCCAAGCTGTAGAATCCATGGATAAAATGTCTTCAAATTATTAAAGCTCTGTATGAGGGCAATGAAAACCAAACTGTAGAATCCATGGTTTAAATATCATCAAATGATGAAAGATGTGCATGAGGGCAATGGATTTCAAGCTGGAGAATCCATGGTTAAACTATCTTCAAATGATTAAAGCTGTGCTTGAGGGCAATCAATTCCAATCTGTAGAATCCATGGTTAAACTATCTTCAGATGATTAAAGCTGTGCTTGAGGGCAATGAATTCCAATCTGTAGAGTCCATGGTTAAAATATCTTCAAATGATTAAAGGTGTGCATGTGGACTATGAATTCCAATCTGGAGAATCTATAGTTGAAATATGTTCAAACGATTAAATCTGTGCCTGAGAGCAATGAATTCCAATCTGGAGAATCCATGGTTAAAATATCTTCAAATGATTAAAGCTGTGCATGAGGACTATGAATTCCAATCTGGAGAATCTATAGTTGAAATATCTTCAAACGATTAAATCTGTTCCTGAGAGCAATGAATTCTAATCTGGAGAATCCATGGTTAAAATATCTTCAAATGATTAAAGCTGTGCATGAGGGCAATGGATTCCAAGCTGTAGAATGATTAAAGCTGTGCATGAGGACTATGAATTCCAAGCTGTAGAATCCATGGTTAAAATATCTTCAAATGATTAAAGCTCTGCATGACGGCAATGAATTCCAACTGTAGAATTCATGGTTAAAATATCTTCAAATGATTAAAGCTGTGCATGTGGGCAATGGATTCCAGTCTGAAGAATCCATGGTTAAAATATGTTCAAATGATTAAAGCTGTACATGAGGGCAATGAATTCCGAGCTGTAGAACTGAAGATTAAAATATGTTCAAATGATTAAAGCTGTGTATGACGGCAATGTATACCAAGCTGTGCAATACATGGTTAAAATATCTTCAAATTATTAAAGCTGTGCGTGAGGACAATAGAATCCAAGCTGTAAAATTCATGGTTAAAATAACTTCAAATGATTAAAGCTGTGCATGTGGGCAATGGATACCAGTCTGAAGAATCCATGGTTAAAATATGTTCAAATGATTAAAGGTGAACATGAGGGCAATGAATTCCAATCTGGAAAATGCATGGTTAAAATATCTTCAAATGATTAAAGCTGTGGTTGAGGGCAATGAATTCCAATCTGGAGAATCCATGGTTAAAATATCTTCAAATGATTAAAGCTGTGCATGTGGGCAATGGATTCCAGTCTGAAGAATCCATGGTTAAAATATGTTCAAATGATTAAAGCTGTACATGAGGGCAATGAATTCCGAGCTGTAGAACTGAAGATTAAAATATGTTCAAATGATTAAAGCTGTGTATGACGGCAATGTATACCAAGCTGTGCAATACATGTTTAAAATATCTTCAAATTATTAAAGCTGTGCGTGAGGACAATAGATTCCAAGCTGTAAAATTCATGGTTAAAATATCTTCAAATGATTAAAGCTGTGCATGTGGGCAATGGATACCAGTCTGAAGAATCCATGGTTAAAATATGTTCAAATGATTAAAGCTGAACATTAGGGCAATGAATTCCAATCTGGAAAATGCATGGTTAAAATATCTTCAAATGATTAATGCTGTGGTTGAGGGCAATGAATTCCAATCTGGAGAATCCATGGTTAAAATATCTTCAAATGATTAAAGCTGTGCTTGAGGGCATTGAATTCCAATCTTGAGAATGCATGGTTAAAATATCTTCAAATGATTAATGCTGTGCATGAGGGAAATGAATGCCAAGCTGTAGAATCCATGGTTAAAATATCTTCAAATTATTAAAGCTGTGCATGAGGGCAATGGATTCCAAGCTGTACAAACCATGGTTAAAAATCTACAAATGATTAAAGGTGTTTATGAGGGCAATGAATTCCAATCTGGAGATCCATGGTTGAAATATCTTCAAATGATTAAAGCTCTGGATGAGGGCAATGAAAACCAAACTGTAGAATCCATGGTTTAAATATCATCAAATGATGAAAGATGTGCATGAGGGCAATGGATTCCAAGCTGGAGAATCCATGGTTAAACTATCTTCAAATGATTAAAGCTGTCCTTGAGGGCAATCAATTCCAATCTGTAGAATACATGGTTAAACTATCTTCAAATGATTAAAGCTGTGCATGAGGACTATGAATTCCAATCTGGAGAATCTATAGTTGAAATATCTTCAAACGATTAAATCTGTGCCTGAGAGCAATGAATTCAAATCTGGTGAATCCATGGTTAAAATATCTTCAAATGATTAAAGCTCTGCATGACGGCAATGAATTCCAACTGTAGAATTCATGGTTAAAATATCTTCAAATGATTAAAGCTGTGCATGTGGGCAATGGATTCCTGTCTGGACAATCCATGGTTAAAATATGTTTAAATGATTAAAGCTGTACATGAGGGCAATGAATTCCAATCTGGAAAATGCATGGTTAAAATATCTTGAAATGATTAAAGCTGTTTATGTGGTCAATGAATTCTAAGATGTAGAATCCATGATTAAAATATCTTCAAATGATTAAAGCTGTGCATGAGGGCAATGGATTCCAAGCTGTAGAATCCATGGTTAAATTATCTTCAAATGATTAAAGCTGTAAATGAGGGCAATGAATTCCAAGCTGTCAAATCCATGGTTAAAATATCTTCAAGTGATTAAAGCTCTGCATGAGGGCAACGAATTCCAAGCTGTAGAATCCATGGATAAAATGTCTTCAAATGATTAAAGCTGTGCATGAGGGCAATGAATACCAAACTGTAGAATCCATGGTTAAAATATCATCAAATGGTGAAAGATGTGCATGAGGGCAATGGATTCCAAGCTGGAGAATCCATGGTTAAAATATCTTCAAATGATTAAAGCTGTGCGTGAGGACAATGGATTCCAAGATGTAGGATCCATGGTTAAAATATCTTCAAATGATTAAAGCTCTGCATGACGGCAATGAATTCCAACTGTAGAATTCATGGTTAAAATATCTTCAAATGATTAAAGCTGTGCATGTGGGCAATGGATTCCAGTCTGGAGAATCCATGGTTAAAATATCTTCAAATGATTCAAGCTGTGCATGAGGTCAATGAATACCAAGCTGTAGAATCCATGGTTAAAATATCTTCAAATGATTAAAGCTGTGCGTGAGGACAATGGATTCCAAGCTGTAGAATCCATGGATAAAATGTCTTCAATTTATTAAAGCTCTGTATGAGGGCAATGAAAACCAAACTGTAGAATCCATGGTTTAAATATCATCAAATGATGAAAGATGTGCATGAGGGCAATGGATTTCAAGCTGGAGAATCCATGGTTAAACTATCTTCAAATGATTAAAGCTGTGCTTGAGGGCAATCAATTCCAATCTGTAGAATCCATGGTTAAACTATCTTCAGATGATTAAAGCTGTGCTTGAGGGCAATGAATTCCAATCTGTAGAGTCCATGGTTAAAATATCTTCAAATGATTAAAGGTGTGCATGTGGACTATGAATTCCAATCTGGAGAATCTATAGTTGAAATATGTTCAAACGATTAAATCTGTGCCTGAGAGCAATGAATTCCAATCTGGAGAATCCATGGTTAAAATATCTTCAAATGATTAAAGCTGTGCATGAGGACTATGAATTCCAATCTGGAGAATCTATAGTTGAAATATCTTCAAACGATTAAATCTGTTCCTGAGAGCAATGAATTCTAATCTGGAGAATCCATGGTTAAAATATCTTCAAATGATTAAAGCTGTGCATGAGGGCAATGGATTCCAAGCTGTAGAATGATTAAAGCTGTGCATGAGGACTATGAATTCCAAGCTGTAGAATCCATGGTTAAAATATCTTCAAATGATTAAAGCTGTGCATGTGGGCAATGGATTCCAGTCTGAAGAATCCATGGTTAAAATATGTTCAAATGATTAAAGCTGTACATGAGGGCAATGAATTCCGAGCTGTAGAACTGAAGATTAAAATATGTTCAAATGATTAAAGCTGTGTATGACGGCAATGTATACCAAGCTGTGCAATACATGGTTAAAATATCTTCAAATTATTAAAGCTGTGCGTGAGGACAATAGAATCCAAGCTGTAAAATTCATGGTTAAAATAACTTCAAATGATTAAAGCTGTGCATGTGGGCAATGGATACCAGTCTGAAGAATCCATGGTTAAAATATGTTCAAATGATTAAAGGTGAACATGAGGGCAATGAATTCCAATCTGGAAAATGCATGGTTAAAATATCTTCAAATGATTAAAGCTGTGGTTGAGGGCAATGAATTCCAATCTGGAGAATCCATGGTTAAAATATCTTCAAATGATTAAAGCTGTGCATGTGGGCAATGGATTCCAGTCTGAAGAATCCATGGTTAAAATATGTTCAAATGATTAAAGCTGTACATGAGGGCAATGAATTCCGAGCTGTAGAACTGAAGATTAAAATATGTTCAAATGATTAAAGCTGTGTATGACGGCAATGTATACCAAGCTGTGCAATACATGTTTAAAATATCTTCAAATTATTAAAGCTGTGCGTGAGGACAATAGATTCCAAGCTGTAAAATTCATGGTTAAAATATCTTCAAATGATTAAAGCTGTGCATGTGGGCAATGGATACCAGTCTGAAGAATCGATGGTTAAAATATGTTCAAATGATTAAAGCTGAACATGAGGGCAATGAATTCCAATCTGGAAAATGCATGGTTAAACTATCTTCAAATGATTAAAGCTGTGCTTGAGGGCAATGAATTCCAATCTTTAGAGTCCATGGTTAAAATATCTTCAAATGATTAAAGCTGTGCATGAGGACTATGAATTCAAATCTGGAGAATCTATAGTTGAAATATCTCCAAACGATTAAATCTGTGCCTGAGAGCAATGGATTCTAATCTGGAGAATCCATGGTTAAAATATCTTCAAATGATTAAAGCTCTGCATGACGGCAATGAATTCCAACTGTAGAATTCATGGTTAAAATATCTTCAAATGATTAAAGCTGTACATGAGGGCAATGAATTCCAATCTGGAGAATGCATGGTTAAAATATCTACAAATGATTAAAGCTGTTTATGTGGTCAATGAATTCTAAGATGTAGAATCCATGATTAAAATATCTTCAAATTATTAAAGCTGTGCATGAGGGCAATGGATTCCAAGCTGTAGAATCCATGGTTAAATTATCTTCAAATGATTAAAGCTGTAAATGAGGGCAATGAATTCCAAGCTGTCAAATCCATGATTAAAATATCTTCAAGTGATTAAAGCTCTGCATGAGGGCAACGAATTCCAAGCTGTAGAATCCATGGATAAAATGTCTTCAAATGATTAAAGCTGTGCATGTTGGCAATGAATACCAAACTGTAGAATCCATGGTTAAAATATCATCAAATGGTGAAAGATGTGCATGAGGGCAATGGATTCCAAGCTGGAGAATCCATGGTTAAAATATCTTCAAATTATTAAAGCTGTGATTGAGGGCAATGAATTCCAAGCTGCAGAATTCATGATTAAAATATCTTCAAATGATTCAAGCTGTGCATGAGGGCAATGGATTCTAAGCTGTAGAATTCATGGTTAAAATAGCTTCAAATGATTAAAGCTGTGCGTGAGGACAATGGATTCCAAGCTGTAGGATCCATGGTTAAAATATCTTCAAATGATTAAAGCTCTGCATGACGGCAATGAATTCCAACTGTAGAATTCATGGTTAAAATATCTTCAAATGATTAAAGCTGTGCATGTGGGCAATGGATTCCAGTCTGGACAATCCATGGTTAAAATATGTTCAAATGATTAAAGCTGAACATGAGGGCAATGAATTACAATCTGGAAAATGCATGGTTAAAATATCTTCAAATGATTAAAGCTGTGGTTGAGGGCAATGAATTCCAATCTGGAGAATCCATGGTTAAAATATCTTCAAATGATTAAAGCTGTGCTTGAGGGCATTGAATTCCAATCTTGAGAATGCATGGTTAAAATATCTTCAAATGATTAATGCTGTGCATGAGGGCAATGAATGCCAAGCTGTAGAATCCATGGTTAAAATATCTTCAAATTATTAAAGCTGTGCATGAGGGCAATGGATTCCAAGCTGTACAATCCATGGTTAAAAATCTACAAATGATTAAAGCTGTTTATGAGGGCAATTTATTCCAATCTGGAGATCCATGGTTGATATATCTTCAAATGATTAAAGCTCTGGATGAGGGCAATGAAAACCAAACTGTAGAATCCATGGTTTAAATATCATCAAATGATGAAAGATGTGCATGAGGGCAATGGATTCCAAGCTGGAGAATCCATGGTTAAACTATCTTCAAATGATTAAAGCTGTCCTTGAGGGCAATCAATTCCAATCTGTAGAATACATGGTTAAACTATCTTCAAATGATTAAAGCTCTGCTTGAGGGCAATGAATTCCAATCTGGAGAATCCATGGTTGAAATATCTTCAAATGATTAAAGCTGTGCTTGAGGGCAATGAATTCCAATCTGGAGAATCCATGGTTAAACTATCTTCAAATGATTAAAGCTGTGCTTGAGGGCAATGAATTCCAATCTGGAGAATCCATGGTTAAAATATCTTCAAATGATTAAAGCTGTGCATGAGGTCAATGGATTTCAAGCTGTAGAATTCATGGTTAAACTAACTTCAAATGATTAAAGATGTGCATGTGTGCAATGGATTCCAAGCAGGAAAATCCATGGTTAAACTATCTTCAAATGATTAAAGCTGTGCTTGAGGGCAATCAATTCCAATCTGTAGAATCCATGGTTAAACTATCTTCAGATGATTAAAGCTGTGCTTGAGGGCAATGAATTCCAATCTGTAGAGTCCATGGTTAAAATATCTTCAAATGATTAAAGCTGTGCATGAGGACTATGAATTCCAATCTGGAGAATCTATAGTTGAAATATCTTCAAACAATTAAATCTGTGCCTGAGAGCAATGAATTCCAATCTGGAGAATCCATGGTTAAAATATCTTCAAATGATTAAAGCTGTGCATGAGGGCAATGGATTCTAAGCTGTAGAATTCATGGTTAAAATAGCTTAAAATGATTCAAGCTGTGCATGAGGGCAATGGATTCTAAGCTGTAGAATTCATGGTTAAAATAGCTTCAAATGATTAAAGCTGTGCGTGAGGACAATGGATTCCAAGCTGTAGGATCCATGGTTAAAATATCTTCAAATGATTAAAGCTCTGCATGACGGCAATGAATTCCAACTGTAGAATTCATGGTTAAAATATCTTCAAATGATTAAAGCTGTGCATGTGGGCAATGGATTCCAGTCTGGACAATCCATGGTTAAAATATGTTCAAATGATTAAAGCTGAACATGAGGGCAATGAATTCCAATCTGGAGAATCCATGGTTAAAATATCTTCAAGCTGTGCATGTGGGCAATGGATACCAGTCTGAAGAATCCATGGTTAAAATATGTTCAAATGATTAAAGCTGTGCATGAGGGCAATGAATTCCAAGCTGTAGAAATGAAGGTTAAAATTTGTTCAAATGATTAAAGCTGTGTATGAGGGAGATGTATACCAAGCTGTGGAATCCATGGTTAAAATATCTTCAAATTATTAAAGCTGTGCGTGAGGACAACGGAATCCAAGCTGTAAAATTCATGGTTAAAATATCTTCAAATGATTAAAGCTGTGCATGAGGTCAATGGATTTCAAGCTGTAGAATTCATGGTTAAACTAACTTCAAATGATTAAAGATGTGCATGTGGGCAATGGATTCCAGTCTGGACAATCCATGGTTAAAATATGTTCAAATGATTAAAGCTGAACATGAGGGCAATGAATTCCAATCTGGAGAATCCATGGTTAAAATATCTTCAAGCTGTGCATGTGGGCAATGGATACCAGTCTGAAGAATCCATGGTTAAAATATGTTCAAATGATTAAAGCTGTGCATGAGGGCAATGAATTCCAAGCTGTAGAAATGAAGGTTAAAATTTGTTCAAATGATTAAAGCTGTGTATGAGGGAGATGTATACCAAGCTGTGGAATCCATGGTTAAAATATCTTCAAATTATTAAAGCTGTGCGTGAGGACAACGGAATCCAAGCTGTAAAATTCATGGTTAAAATATCTTCAAATGATTAAAGCTGTGCATGAGGTCAATGGATTTCAAGCTGTAGAATTCATGGTTAAACTAACTTCAAATGATTAAAGATGTGCATGTGGGCAATGGATTCCAGTCTGGAGAATCCATGGTTAAAATATCTTCAAATGTTTAAGTGCATGTGGGCAATGGATTCCAGTCTGGAGAATCCATGGTTAAAATATCTTCAAATGATTAAAGCTGTAGCTGAGGGCAATGAACTCCAATCTGGAGAATCCATGGTTAAAATATCTTCAAATGATTAAAGCTGTGCATGATGGCAATGAATTCCAACTGTAGAATTCATGGTTAAACTATCTTCAAATTATTAAAGCTGTGCATGAGGGCAATGGATTCCAGTCTGGAGAATCCATGGTTAAAATATCTTCAAATGTTTAAGTGCATGTGGGAATGGATTCCAGTCTGGAGAATCCATGGTTAAAATATCTTCAAATGATTAAAGCTGTAGCTGAGGGCAATGAACTCCAATCTGGAGAATCCATGGTTAAAATATCTTCAAATGAGTAAAGCTGTGCATGATGGCAATGAATTCCAACTGTAGAATTCATGGTTAAACTATCTTCAAATTATTAAAGCTGTGCATGTGGGCAATGGATTCCACTCTGGAGACTCCATGGTTAAAATATCTTCAAATGTTTAAGTGCATGTGGGCAATGGATTCCAGTCTGGAGAATCCATGGTTAAAATATCTTCAAATGTTTAAGTGCATGTGGGCAATGGATTCCAGTCTGGAGAATCCAAGGTTGAAATATCTTCAAATGTTTAAAGCTGTAGCAAAGGGAAATGAAATCCAACTGTAGAATTCATGGTTAAACTATCTTCAAATGATTAAAGCTGTGCATGAGGGCAATGGATTCCAGTCTGGAGAATCCATGGTTAAAATATCTTCAAATGATTAAATCTGTGCATGAGGGCAATGGATTCCAAGCTGTAGAATCCATGGTTAAAATATCTTCAAATGATTAAAGCTGTGCATTGGGGCAATGGATTCCAAGCTGCAGAATTCATGATTAAAATATCTTCAAATGATTCAAGCTGTGCATGAGGGCAATGGATTCTAAGCTGTAGAATTAATGGTTAAAATATCTTCAAATGATTAAAGCTGTGCGTGAGGACAATGGATTCCAAGCTGTAGAATTCATGGTTAAAATATCTTCAAATGTTTAAAGCTGTGCATGAGGGCAATGGATTCCAAGCCGTAGGATCCATGGTTAAAATATCTTCAAATGATTAAAGCTCTGCATGACGGCAATGAATTCCAACTGTAGAATTCATGGATAAAATATCTTCAAATGATTAAAGCTGTGCATGTGGGCAATGGATTCCAGTCTGGACAATCCATGGTTAAAATATGTTCAAATGATTGAAGCTGAACATGAGGGCAATGAATTCCAATCTGGAAAATGCATGGTTAAAATATCTTCAAATGATTAAAGCTGTGGTTGAGGGCAATGAATTCCAATCTGGAGAATCCATGGTTAAAATATCTTCAAATGATTAAAGCTGTGCTTGAGGACAATGAATTCCAATCTTGAGAATGCATGGTTAAAATATCTTCAAATGATTAATGCTGTGCATGAGGGCAATGAATGCCAAGCTGTAGAATCCATGGTTAAAATATCTTCAAATTATTAAAGCTGTGCATGAGGGCAATGGATTCCAAGCTGTACAATCCATGGTTAAAAATCTACAAATGATTAAAACTGTTTATGAGGGCAATGAATTCCAATCTGGAGATCCATGGTTAAAATATCTTCAAGTGATTAAAGCTCTGCATGAGGGCAACGAATTCCAAGCTGTAGAATCCATGGATAAAATGTCTTCAAATGATTAAAGCTGTGCATGAGGGCAATGAATACCAAACTGTAGAATCCATGGTTAAAATATCATCAAATGGTGAAAGATGTGCATGAGGGCAATGGATTCCAAGCTGGAGAATCCATGGTTAAAATATCTTCAAATGATTAAAGCTGTGCTTGAGGGCATTGAATTCCAATCTTGAGAATGCATGGTTAAAATATCTTCAAATGATTAATGCTGTGCATGAGGGAAATGAATGCCAAGCTGTAGAATCCATGGTTAAAATATCTTCAAATTATTAAAGCTGTGCATGAGGGCAATGGATTCCAAGCTGGAGAATCCATGGTTAAACTATCTTCAAATGATTAAAGCTGTCCTTGAGGGCAATCAATTCCAATCTGTAGAATACATGGTTAAACTATCTTCAAATGATTAAAGCTGTGCATGAGGACTATGAATTCCAATCTGGAGAATCTATAGTTGAAATATCTTCAAACGATTAAATCTGTGCCTGAGAGCAATGAATTCAAATCTGGTGAATCCATGGTTAAAATATCTTCAAATGATTAAAGCTCTGCATGACGGCAATGAATTCCAACTGTAGAATTCATGGTTAAAATATCTTCAAATGATTAAAGCTGTGCATGTGGGCAATGGATTCCAGTCTGGACAATCCATGGTTAAAATATGTTTAAATGATTAAAGCTGTACATGAGGGCAATGAATTCCAATCTGGAAAATGCATGGTTAAAATATCTTGAAATGATTAAAGCTGTTTATGTGGTCAATGAATTCTAAGATGTAGAATCCATGATTAAAATATCTTCAAACGATTAAAGCTGTGCATGAGGGCAATAGATTCCAAGCTGTAGAATCCATGGTTAAATTATCTTCAAATGATTAAAGCTGTAAATGAGGGCAATGAATTCCAAGCTGTCAAATCCATGGTTAAAATATCTTCAAGTGATTAAAGCTCTGCATGAGGGCAACGAATTCCAAGCTGTAGAATCCATGGATAAAATGTCTTCAAATGATTAAAGCTGTGCATGAGGGCAATGAATACCAAACTGTAGAATCCATGGTTAAAATATCATCAAATGGTGAAAGATGTGCATGAGGGCAATGGATTCCAAGCTGGAGAATCCATGGTTAAAATATCTTCAAATGATTAAAGCTGTGCGTGAGGACAATGGATTCCAAGATGTAGGATCCATGGTTAAAATATCTTCAAATGATTAAAGCTCTGCATGACGGCAATGAATTCCAACTGTAGAGTTCATGGTTAAAATATCTTCAAATGATTAAAGCTGTGCATGTGGGCAATGGATTCCAGTCTTGAGAATCCATGGTTAAAATATCTTCAAATGATTCAAGCTGTGCATGAGGTCAATGAATACCAAGCTGTAGAATCCATGGTTAAAATATCTTCAAATGATTAAAGCTGTTCGTGAGGACAATGGATTCCAAGCTGTAGAATCCATGGATAAAATGTCTTCAAATTATTAAAGCTCTGTATGAGGGCAATGAAAACCAAACTGTAGAATCCATGGTTTAAATATCATCAAATGATGAAAGATGTGCATGAGGGCAATGGATATCAAGCTGGAGAATCCATGGTTAAACTATCGTCAAATGATTAAAGCTGTGCTTGAGGGCAATCAATTCCAATCTGTAGAATCCATGGTTAAACTATCTTCAGATGATTAAAGCTGTGCTTGAGGGCAATGAATTCCAATCTGTAGAGTCCATGGTTAAAATATCTTCAAATGATTAAAGGTGTGCATGTGGACTATGAATTCCAATCTGGAGAATCTATAGTTGAAATATGTTCAAACGATTAAATCTGTGCCTGAGAGCAATGAATTCCAATCTGGAGAATCCATGGTTAAAATATCTTCAAATGATTAAAGCTGTGCATGAGGACTATGAATTCCAATCTGGAGAATCTATAGTTGAAATATCTTCAAACGATTAAATCTGTTCCTGAGAGCAATGAATTCTAATCTGGAGAATCCATGGTTAAAATATCTTCAAATGATTAAAGCTGTGCATGAGGGCAATGGATTCCAAGCTGTAGAATGATTAAAGCTGTGCATGAGGACTATGAATTCCAAGCTGTAGAATCCATGGTTAAAATATCTTCAAATGATTAAAGCTCTGCATGACGGCAATGAATTCCAACTGTAGAATTCATGGTTAAAATATCTTCAAATGATTAAAGCTGTGCATGTGGGCAATGGATTCCAGTCTGAAGAATCCATGGTTAAAATATGTTCAAATGATTAAAGCTGTACATGAGGGCAATGAATTCCGAGCTGTAGAACTGAAGATTAAAATATGTTCAAATGATTAAAGCTGTGTATGACGGCAATGTATACCAAGCTGTGCAATACATGGTTAAAATATCTTCAAATTATTAAAGCTGTGCGTGAGGACAATAGAATCCAAGCTGTAAAATTCATGGTTAAAATAACTTCAAATGATTAAAGCTGTGCATGTGGGCAATGGATACCAGTCTGAAGAATCCATGGTTAAAATATGTTCAAATGATTAAAGGTGAACATGAGGGCAATGAATTCCAATCTGGAAAATGCATGGTTAAAATATCTTCAAATGATTAAAGCTGTGGTTGAGGGCAATGAATTCCAATCTGGAGAATCCATGGTTAAAATATCTTCAAATGATTAAAGCTGTGCATGTGGGCAATGGATTCCAGTCTGAAGAATCCATGGTTAAAATATGTTCAAATGATTAAAGCTGTACATGAGGGCAATGAATTCCGAGCTGTAGAACTGAAGATTAAAATATGTTCAAATGATTAAAGCTGTGTATGACGGCAATGTATACCAAGCTGTGCAATACATGTTTAAAATATCTTCAAATTATTAAAGCTGTGCGTGAGGACAATAGATTCCAAGCTGTAAAATTCATGGTTAAAATATCTTCAAATGATTAAAGCTGTGCATGTGGGCAATGGATACCAGTCTGAAGAATCCATGGTTAAAATATGTTCAAATGATTAAAGCTGAACATTAGGGCAATGAATTCCAATCTGGAAAATGCATGGTTAAAATATCTTCAAATGATTAATGCTGTGGTTGAGGGCAATGAATTCCAATCTGGAGAATCCATGGTTAAAATATCTTCAAATGATTAAAGCTGTGCTTGAGGGCATTGAATTCCAATCTTGAGAATGCATGGTTAAAATATCTTCAAATGATTAATGCTGTGCATGAGGGAAATGAATGCCAAGCTGTAGAATCCATGGTTAAAATATCTTCAAATTATTAAAGCTGTGCATGAGGGCAATGGATTCCAAGCTGTACAAACCATGGTTAAAAATCTACAAATGATTAAAGGTGTTTATGAGGGCAATGAATTCCAATCTGGAGATCCATGGTTGAAATATCTTCAAATGATTAAAGCTCTGGATGAGGGCAATGAAAACCAAACTGTAGAATCCATGGTTTAAATATCATCAAATGATGAAAGATGTGCATGAGGGCAATGGATTCCAAGCTGGAGAATCCATGGTTAAACTATCTTCAAATGATTAAAGCTGTCCTTGAGGGCAATCAATTCCAATCTGTAGAATACATGGTTAAACTATCTTCAAATGATTAAAGCTGTGCATGAGGACTATGAATTCCAATCTGGAGAATCTATAGTTGAAATATCTTCAAACGATTAAATCTGTGCCTGAGAGCAATGATTTCAAATCTGGTGAATCCATGGTTAAAATATCTTCAAATGATTAAAGCTCTGCATGACGGCAATGAATTCCAACTGTAGAATTCATGGTTAAAATATCTTCAAATGATTAAAGCTGTGCATGTGGGCAATGGATTCCTGTCTGGACAATCCATGGTTAAAATATGTTTAAATGATTAAAGCTGTACATGAGGGCAATGAATTCCAATCTGGAAAATGCATGGTTAAAATATCTTGAAATGATTAAAGCTGTTTATGTGGTCAATGAATTCTAAGATGTAGAATCCATGATTAAAATATCTTCAAATGATTAAAGCTGTGCATGAGGGCAATGGATTCCAAGCTGTAGAATCCATGGTTAAATTATCTTCAAATGATTAAAGCTGTAAATGAGGGCAATGAATTCCAAGCTGTCAAATCCATGGTTAAAATATCTTCAAGTGATTAAAGCTCTGCATGAGGGCAACGAATTCCAAGCTGTAGAATCCATGGATAAAATGTCTTCAAATGATTAAAGCTGTGCATGAGGGCAATGAATACCAAACTGTAGAATCCATGGTTAAAATATCATCAAATGGTGAAAGATGTGCATGAGGGCAATGGATTCCAAGCTGGAGAATCCATGGTTAAAATATCTTCAAATGATTAAAGCTGTGCGTGAGGACAATGGATTCCAAGATGTAGGATCCATGGTTAAAATATCTTCAAATGATTAAAGCTCTGCATGACGGCAATGAATTCCAACTGTAGAATTCATGGTTAAAATATCTTCAAATGATTAAAGCTGTGCATGTGGGCAATGGATTCCAGTCTGGAGAATCCATGGTTAAAATATCTTCAAATGATTCAAGCTGTGCATGAGGTCAATGAATACCAAGCTGTAGAATCCATGGTTAAAATATCTTCAAATGATTAAAGCTGTGCGTGAGGACAATGGATTCCAAGCTGTAGAATCCATGGATAAAATGTCTTCAATTTATTAAAGCTCTGTATGAGGGCAATGAAAACCAAACTGTAGAATCCATGGTTTAAATATCATCAAATGATGAAAGATGTGCATGAGGGCAATGGATTTCAAGCTGGAGAATCCATGGTTAAACTATCTTCAAATGATTAAAGCTGTGCTTGAGGGCAATCAATTCCAATCTGTAGAATCCATGGTTAAACTATCTTCAGATGATTAAAGCTGTGCTTGAGGGCAATGAATTCCAATCTGTAGAGTCCATGGTTAAAATATCTTCAAATGATTAAAGGTGTGCATGTGGACTATGAATTCCAATCTGGAGAATCTATAGTTGAAATATGTTCAAACGATTAAATCTGTGCCTGAGAGCAATGAATTCCAATCTGGAGAATCCATGGTTAAAATATCTTCAAATGATTAAAGCTGTGCATGAGGACTATGAATTCCAATCTGGAGAATCTATAGTTGAAATATCTTCAAACGATTAAATCTGTTCCTGAGAGCAATGAATTCTAATCTGGAGAATCCATGGTTAAAATATCTTCAAATGATTAAAGCTGTGCATGAGGGCAATGGATTCCAAGCTGTAGAATGATTAAAGCTGTGCATGAGGACTATGAATTCCAAGCTGTAGAATCCATGGTTAAAATATCTTCAAATGATTAAAGCTGTGCATGTGGGCAATGGATTCCAGTCTGAAGAATCCATGGTTAAAATATGTTCAAATGATTAAAGCTGTACATGAGGGCAATGAATTCCGAGCTGTAGAACTGAAGATTAAAATATGTTCAAATGATTAAAGCTGTGTATGACGGCAATGTATACCAAGCTGTGCAATACATGGTTAAAATATCTTCAAATTATTAAAGCTGTGCGTGAGGACAATAGAATCCAAGCTGTAAAATTCATGGTTAAAATAACTTCAAATGATTAAAGCTGTGCATGTGGGCAATGGATACCAGTCTGAAGAATCCATGGTTAAAATATGTTCAAATGATTAAAGGTGAACATGAGGGCAATGAATTCCAATCTGGAAAATGCATGGTTAAAATATCTTCAAATGATTAAAGCTGTGGTTGAGGGCAATGAATTCCAATCTGGAGAATCCATGGTTAAAATATCTTCAAATGATTAAAGCTGTGCATGTGGGCAATGGATTCCAGTCTGAAGAATCCATGGTTAAAATATGTTCAAATGATTAAAGCTGTACATGAGGGCAATGAATTCCGAGCTGTAGAACTGAAGATTAAAATATGTTCAAATGATTAAAGCTGTGTATGACGGCAATGTATACCAAGCTGTGCAATACATGTTTAAAATATCTTCAAATTATTAAAGCTGTGCGTGAGGACAATAGATTCCAAGCTGTAAAATTCATGGTTAAAATATCTTCAAATGATTAAAGCTGTGCATGTGGGCAATGGATACCAGTCTGAAGAATCGATGGTTAAAATATGTTCAAATGATTAAAGCTGAACATGAGGGCAATGAATTCCAATCTGGAAAATGCATGGTTAAACTATCTTCAAATGATTAAAGCTGTGCTTGAGGGCAATGAATTCCAATCTTTAGAGTCCATGGTTAAAATATCTTCAAATGATTAAAGCTGTGCATGAGGACTATGAATTCAAATCTGGAGAATCTATAGTTGAAATATCTCCAAACGATTAAATCTGTGCCTGAGAGCAATGGATTCTAATCTGGAGAATCCATGGTTAAAATATCTTCAAATGATTAAAGCTCTGCATGACGGCAATGAATTCCAACTGTAGAATTCATGGTTAAAATATCTTCAAATGATTAAAGCTGTACATGAGGGCAATGAATTCCAATCTGGAGAATGCATGGTTAAAATATCTACAAATGATTAAAGCTGTTTATGTGGTCAATGAATTCTAAGATGTAGAATCCATGATTAAAATATCTTCAAATTATTAAAGCTGTGCATGAGGGCAATGGATTCCAAGCTGTAGAATCCATGGTTAAATTATCTTCAAATGATTAAAGCTGTAAATGAGGGCAATGAATTCCAAGCTGTCAAATCCATGATTAAAATATCTTCAAGTGATTAAAGCTCTGCATGAGGGCAACGAATTCCAAGCTGTAGAATCCATGGATAAAATGTCTTCAAATGATTAAAGCTGTGCATGTTGGCAATGAATACCAAACTGTAGAATCCATGGTTAAAATATCATCAAATGATGAAAGATGTGCATGAGGGCAATGGATATCAAGCTGGAGAATCCATGGTTAAACTATCGTCAAATGATTAAAGCTGTGCTTGAGGGCAATCAATTCCAATCTGTAGAATCCATGGTTAAACTATCTTCAGATGATTAAAGCTGTGCTTGAGGGCAATGAATTCCAATCTGTAGAGTCCATGGTTAAAATATCTTCAAATGATTAAAGGTGTGCATGTGGACTATGAATTCCAATCTGGAGAATCTATAGTTGAAATATGTTCAAACGATTAAATCTGTGCCTGAGAGCAATGAATTCCAATCTGGAGAATCCATGGTTAAAATATCTTCAAATGATTAAAGCTGTGCATGAGGACTATGAATTCCAATCTGGAGAATCTATAGTTGAAATATCTTCAAACGATTAAATCTGTTCCTGAGAGCAATGAATTCTAATCTGGAGAATCCATGGTTAAAATATCTTCAAATGATTAAAGCTGTGCATGAGGGCAATGGATTCCAAGCTGTAGAATGATTAAAGCTGTGCATGAGGACTATGAATTCCAAGCTGTAGAATCCATGGTTAAAATATCTTCAAATGATTAAAGCTCTGCATGACGGCAATGAATTCCAACTGTAGAATTCATGGTTAAAATATCTTCAAATGATTAAAGCTGTGCATGTGGGCAATGGATTCCAGTCTGAAGAATCCATGGTTAAAATATGTTCAAATGATTAAAGCTGTACATGAGGGCAATGAATTCCGAGCTGTAGAACTGAAGATTAAAATATGTTCAAATGATTAAAGCTGTGTATGACGGCAATGTATACCAAGCTGTGCAATACATGGTTAAAATATCTTCAAATTATTAAAGCTGTGCGTGAGGACAATAGAATCCAAGCTGTAAAATTCATGGTTAAAATAACTTCAAATGATTAAAGCTGTGCATGTGGGCAATGGATACCAGTCTGAAGAATCCATGGTTAAAATATGTTCAAATGATTAAAGGTGAACATGAGGGCAATGAATTCCAATCTGGAAAATGCATGGTTAAAATATCTTCAAATGATTAAAGCTGTGGTTGAGGGCAATGAATTCCAATCTGGAGAATCCATGGTTAAAATATCTTCAAATGATTAAAGCTGTGCATGTGGGCAATGGATTCCAGTCTGAAGAATCCATGGTTAAAATATGTTCAAATGATTAAAGCTGTACATGAGGGCAATGAATTCCGAGCTGTAGAACTGAAGATTAAAATATGTTCAAATGATTAAAGCTGTGTATGACGGCAATGTATACCAAGCTGTGCAATACATGTTTAAAATATCTTCAAATTATTAAAGCTGTGCGTGAGGACAATAGATTCCAAGCTGTAAAATTCATGGTTAAAATATCTTCAAATGATTAAAGCTGTGCATGTGGGCAATGGATACCAGTCTGAAGAATCCATGGTTAAAATATGTTCAAATGATTAAAGCTGAACATTAGGGCAATGAATTCCAATCTGGAAAATGCATGGTTAAAATATCTTCAAATGATTAATGCTGTGGTTGAGGGCAATGAATTCCAATCTGGAGAATCCATGGTTAAAATATCTTCAAATGATTAAAGCTGTGCTTGAGGGCATTGAATTCCAATCTTGAGAATGCATGGTTAAAATATCTTCAAATGATTAATGCTGTGCATGAGGGAAATGAATGCCAAGCTGTAGAATCCATGGTTAAAATATCTTCAAATTATTAAAGCTGTGCATGAGGGCAATGGATTCCAAGCTGTACAAACCATGGTTAAAAATCTACAAATGATTAAAGGTGTTTATGAGGGCAATGAATTCCAATCTGGAGATCCATGGTTGAAATATCTTCAAATGATTAAAGCTCTGGATGAGGGCAATGAAAACCAAACTGTAGAATCCATGGTTTAAATATCATCAAATGATGAAAGATGTGCATGAGGGCAATGGATTCCAAGCTGGAGAATCCATGGTTAAACTATCTTCAAATGATTAAAGCTGTCCTTGAGGGCAATCAATTCCAATCTGTAGAATACATGGTTAAACTATCTTCAAATGATTAAAGCTGTGCATGAGGACTATGAATTCCAATCTGGAGAATCTATAGTTGAAATATCTTCAAACGATTAAATCTGTGCCTGAGAGCAATGAATTCAAATCTGGTGAATCCATGGTTAAAATATCTTCAAATGATTAAAGCTCTGCATGACGGCAATGAATTCCAACTGTAGAATTCATGGTTAAAATATCTTCAAATGATTAAAGCTGTGCATGTGGGCAATGGATTCCTGTCTGGACAATCCATGGTTAAAATATGTTTAAATGATTAAAGCTGTACATGAGGGCAATGAATTCCAATCTGGAAAATGCATGGTTAAAATATCTTGAAATGATTAAAGCTGTTTATGTGGTCAATGAATTCTAAGATGTAGAATCCATGATTAAAATATCTTCAAATGATTAAAGCTGTGCATGAGGGCAATGGATTCCAAGCTGTAGAATCCATGGTTAAATTATCTTCAAATGATTAAAGCTGTAAATGAGGGCAATGAATTCCAAGCTGTCAAATCCATGGTTAAAATATCTTCAAGTGATTAAAGCTCTGCATGAGGGCAACGAATTCCAAGCTGTAGAATCCATGGATAAAATGTCTTCAAATGATTAAAGCTGTGCATGAGGGCAATGAATACCAAACTGTAGAATCCATGGTTAAAATATCATCAAATGGTGAAAGATGTGCATGAGGGCAATGGATTCCAAGCTGGAGAATCCATGGTTAAAATATCTTCAAATGATTAAAGCTGTGCGTGAGGACAATGGATTCCAAGATGTAGGATCCATGGTTAAAATATCTTCAAATGATTAAAGCTCTGCATGACGGCAATGAATTCCAACTGTAGAATTCATGGTTAAAATATCTTCAAATGATTAAAGCTGTGCATGTGGGCAATGGATTCCAGTCTGGAGAATCCATGGTTAAAATATCTTCAAATGATTCAAGCTGTGCATGAGGTCAATGAATACCAAGCTGTAGAATCCATGGTTAAAATATCTTCAAATGATTAAAGCTGTGCGTGAGGACAATGGATTCCAAGCTGTAGAATCCATGGATAAAATGTCTTCAATTTATTAAAGCTCTGTATGAGGGCAATGAAAACCAAACTGTAGAATCCATGGTTTAAATATCATCAAATGATGAAAGATGTGCATGAGGGCAATGGATTTCAAGCTGGAGAATCCATGGTTAAACTATCTTCAAATGATTAAAGCTGTGCTTGAGGGCAATCAATTCCAATCTGTAGAATCCATGGTTAAACTATCTTCAGATGATTAAAGCTGTGCTTGAGGGCAATGAATTCCAATCTGTAGAGTCCATGGTTAAAATATCTTCAAATGATTAAAGGTGTGCATGTGGACTATGAATTCCAATCTGGAGAATCTATAGTTGAAATATGTTCAAACGATTAAATCTGTGCCTGAGAGCAATGAATTCCAATCTGGAGAATCCATGGTTAAAATATCTTCAAATGATTAAAGCTGTGCATGAGGACTATGAATTCCAATCTGGAGAATCTATAGTTGAAATATCTTCAAACGATTAAATCTGTTCCTGAGAGCAATGAATTCTAATCTGGAGAATCCATGGTTAAAATATCTTCAAATGATTAAAGCTGTGCATGAGGGCAATGGATTCCAAGCTGTAGAATGATTAAAGCTGTGCATGAGGACTATGAATTCCAAGCTGTAGAATCCATGGTTAAAATATCTTCAAATGATTAAAGCTGTGCATGTGGGCAATGGATTCCAGTCTGAAGAATCCATGGTTAAAATATGTTCAAATGATTAAAGCTGTACATGAGGGCAATGAATTCCGAGCTGTAGAACTGAAGATTAAAATATGTTCAAATGATTAAAGCTGTGTATGACGGCAATGTATACCAAGCTGTGCAATACATGGTTAAAATATCTTCAAATTATTAAAGCTGTGCGTGAGGACAATAGAATCCAAGCTGTAAAATTCATGGTTAAAATAACTTCAAATGATTAAAGCTGTGCATGTGGGCAATGGATACCAGTCTGAAGAATCCATGGTTAAAATATGTTCAAATGATTAAAGGTGAACATGAGGGCAATGAATTCCAATCTGGAAAATGCATGGTTAAAATATCTTCAAATGATTAAAGCTGTGGTTGAGGGCAATGAATTCCAATCTGGAGAATCCATGGTTAAAATATCTTCAAATGATTAAAGCTGTGCATGTGGGCAATGGATTCCAGTCTGAAGAATCCATGGTTAAAATATGTTCAAATGATTAAAGCTGTACATGAGGGCAATGAATTCCGAGCTGTAGAACTGAAGATTAAAATATGTTCAAATGATTAAAGCTGTGTATGACGGCAATGTATACCAAGCTGTGCAATACATGTTTAAAATATCTTCAAATTATTAAAGCTGTGCGTGAGGACAATAGATTCCAAGCTGTAAAATTCATGGTTAAAATATCTTCAAATGATTAAAGCTGTGCATGTGGGCAATGGATACCAGTCTGAAGAATCGATGGTTAAAATATGTTCAAATGATTAAAGCTGAACATGAGGGCAATGAATTCCAATCTGGAAAATGCATGGTTAAACTATCTTCAAATGATTAAAGCTGTGCTTGAGGGCAATGAATTCCAATCTTTAGAGTCCATGGTTAAAATATCTTCAAATGATTAAAGCTGTGCATGAGGACTATGAATTCAAATCTGGAGAATCTATAGTTGAAATATCTCCAAACGATTAAATCTGTGCCTGAGAGCAATGGATTCTAATCTGGAGAATCCATGGTTAAAATATCTTCAAATGATTAAAGCTCTGCATGACGGCAATGAATTCCAACTGTAGAATTCATGGTTAAAATATCTTCAAATGATTAAAGCTGTACATGAGGGCAATGAATTCCAATCTGGAGAATGCATGGTTAAAATATCTACAAATGATTAAAGCTGTTTATGTGGTCAATGAATTCTAAGATGTAGAATCCATGATTAAAATATCTTCAAATTATTAAAGCTGTGCATGAGGGCAATGGATTCCAAGCTGTAGAATCCATGGTTAAATTATCTTCAAATGATTAAAGCTGTAAATGAGGGCAATGAATTCCAAGCTGTCAAATCCATGATTAAAATATCTTCAAGTGATTAAAGCTCTGCATGAGGGCAACGAATTCCAAGCTGTAGAATCCATGGATAAAATGTCTTCAAATGATTAAAGCTGTGCATGTTGGCAATGAATACCAAACTGTAGAATCCATGGTTAAAATATCATCAAATGGTGAAAGATGTGCATGAGGGCAATGGATTCCAAGCTGGAGAATCCATGGTTAAAATATCTTCAAATTATTAAAGCTGTGATTGAGGGCAATGAATTCCAAGCTGCAGAATTCATGATTAAAATATCTTCAAATGATTCAAGCTGTGCATGAGGGCAATGGATTCTAAGCTGTAGAATTCATGGTTAAAATAGCTTCAAATGATTAAAGCTGTGCGTGAGGACAATGGATTCCAAGCTGTAGGATCCATGGTTAAAATATCTTCAAATGATTAAAGCTCTGCATGACGGCAATGAATTCCAACTGTAGAATTCATGGTTAAAATATCTTCAAATGATTAAAGCTGTGCATGTGGGCAATGGATTCCAGTCTGGACAATCCATGGTTAAAATATGTTCAAATGATTAAAGCTGAACATGAGGGCAATGAATTACAATCTGGAAAATGCATGGTTAAAATATCTTCAAATGATTAAAGCTGTGGTTGAGGGCAATGAATTCCAATCTGGAGAATCCATGGTTAAAATATCTTCAAATGATTAAAGCTGTGCTTGAGGGCATTGAATTCCAATCTTGAGAATGCATGGTTAAAATATCTTCAAATGATTAATGCTGTGCATGAGGGCAATGAATGCCAAGCTGTAGAATCCATGGTTAAAATATCTTCAAATTATTAAAGCTGTGCATGAGGGCAATGGATTCCAAGCTGTACAATCCATGGTTAAAAATCTACAAATGATTAAAGCTGTTTATGAGGGCAATTTATTCCAATCTGGAGATCCATGGTTGATATATCTTCAAATGATTAAAGCTCTGGATGAGGGCAATGAAAACCAAACTGTAGAATCCATGGTTTAAATATCATCAAATGATGAAAGATGTGCATGAGGGCAATGGATTCCAAGCTGGAGAATCCATGGTTAAACTATCTTCAAATGATTAAAGCTGTCCTTGAGGGCAATCAATTCCAATCTGTAGAATACATGGTTAAACTATCTTCAAATGATTAAAGCTCTGCTTGAGGGCAATGAATTCCAATCTGCAGAATCCATGGTTGAAATATCTTCAAATGATTAAAGCTGTGCTTGAGGGCAATGAATTCCAATCTGGAGAATCCATGGTTAAACTATCTTCAAATGATTAAAGCTGTGCTTGAGGGCAATGAATTCCAATCTGGAGAATCCATGGTTAAAATATCTTCAAATGATTAAAGCTGTGCATGAGGTCAATGGATTTCAAGCTGTAGAATTCATGGTTAAACTAACTTCAAATGATTAAAGATGTGCATGTGTGCAATGGATTCCAAGCAGGAAAATCCATGGTTAAACTATCTTCAAATGATTAAAGCTGTGCTTGAGGGCAATCAATTCCAATCTGTAGAATCCATGGTTAAACTATCTTCAGATGATTAAAGCTGTGCTTGAGGGCAATGAATTCCAATCTGTAGAGTCCATGGTTAAAATATCTTCAAATGATTAAAGCTGTGCATGAGGACTATGAATTCCAATCTGGAGAATCTATAGTTGAAATATCTTCAAACAATTAAATCTGTGCCTGAGAGCAATGAATTCCAATCTGGAGAATCCATGGTTAAAATATCTTCAAATGATTAAAGCTGTGCATGAGGGCAATGGATTCTAAGCTGTAGAATTCATGGTTAAAATAGCTTAAAATGATTCAAGCTGTGCATGAGGGCAATGGATTCTAAGCTGTAGAATTCATGGTTAAAATAGCTTCAAATGATTAAAGCTGTGCGTGAGGACAATGGATTCCAAGCTGTAGGATCCATGGTTAAAATATCTTCAAATGATTAAAGCTCTGCATGACGGCAATGAATTCCAACTGTAGAATTCATGGTTAAAATATCTTCAAATGATTAAAGCTGTGCATGTGGGCAATGGATTCCAGTCTGGACAATCCATGGTTAAAATATGTTCAAATGATTAAAGCTGAACATGAGGGCAATGAATTCCAATCTGGAGAATCCATGGTTAAAATATCTTCAAGCTGTGCATGTGGGCAATGGATACCAGTCTGAAGAATCCATGGTTAAAATATGTTCAAATGATTAAAGCTGTGCATGAGGGCAATGAATTCCAAGCTGTAGAAATGAAGGTTAAAATTTGTTCAAATGATTAAAGCTGTGTATGAGGGAGATGTATACCAAGCTGTGGAATCCATGGTTAAAATATCTTCAAATTATTAAAGCTGTGCGTGAGGACAACGGAATCCAAGCTGTAAAATTCATGGTTAAAATATCTTCAAATGATTAAAGCTGTGCATGAGGTCAATGGATTTCAAGCTGTAGAATTCATGGTTAAACTAACTTCAAATGATTAAAGATGTGCATGTGGGCAATGGATTCCAGTCTGGACAATCCATGGTTAAAATATGTTCAAATGATTAAAGCTGAACATGAGGGCAATGAATTCCAATCTGGAGAATCCATGGTTAAAATATCTTCAAGCTGTGCATGTGGGCAATGGATACCAGTCTGAAGAATCCATGGTTAAAATATGTTCAAATGATTAAAGCTGTGCATGAGGGCAATGAATTCCAAGCTGTAGAAATGAAGGTTAAAATTTGTTCAAATGATTAAAGCTGTGTATGAGGGAGATGTATACCAAGCTGTGGAATCCATGGTTAAAATATCTTCAAATTATTAAAGCTGTGCGTGAGGACAACGGAATCCAAGCTGTAAAATTCATGGTTAAAATATCTTCAAATGATTAAAGCTGTGCATGAGGTCAATGGATTTCAAGCTGTAGAATTCATGGTTAAACTAACTTCAAATGATTAAAGATGTGCATGTGGGCAATGGATTCCAGTCTGGAGAATCCATGGTTAAAATATCTTCAAATGTTTAAGTGCATGTGGGCAATGGATTCCAGTCTGGAGAATCCATGGTTAAAATATCTTCAAATGATTAAAGCTGTAGCTGAGGGCAATGAACTCCAATCTGGAGAATCCATGGTTAAAATATCTTCAAATGATTAAAGCTGTGCATGATGGCAATGAATTCCAACTGTAGAATTCATGGTTAAACTATCTTCAAATTATTAAAGCTGTGCATGAGGGCAATGGATTCCAGTCTGGAGAATCCATGGTTAAAATATCTTCAAATGTTTAAGTGCATGTGGGAATGGATTCCAGTCTGGAGAATCCATGGTTAAAATATCTTCAAATGATTAAAGCTGTAGCTGAGGGCAATGAACTCCAATCTGGAGAATCCATGGTTAAAATATCTTCAAATGAGTAAAGCTGTGCATGATGGCAATGAATTCCAACTGTAGAATTCATGGTTAAACTATCTTCAAATTATTAAAGCTGTGCATGTGGGCAATGGATTCCACTCTGGAGACTCCATGGTTAAAATATCTTCAAATGTTTAAGTGCATGTGGGCAATGGATTCCAGTCTGGAGAATCCATGGTTAAAATATCTTCAAATGTTTAAGTGCATGTGGGCAATGGATTCCAGTCTGGAGAATCCAAGGTTGAAATATCTTCAAATGTTTAAAGCTGTAGCAAAGGGAAATGAAATCCAACTGTAGAATTCATGGTTAAACTATCTTCAAATGATTAAAGCTGTGCATGAGGGCAATGGATTCCAGTCTGGAGAATCCATGGTTAAAATATCTTCAAATGATTAAATCTGTGCATGAGGGCAATGGATTCCAAGCTGTAGAATCCATGGTTAAAATATCTTCAAATGATTAAAGCTGTGCATTGGGGCAATGGATTCCAAGCTGCAGAATTCATGATTAAAATATCTTCAAATGATTCAAGCTGTGCATGAGGGCAATGGATTCTAAGCTGTAGAATTAATGGTTAAAATATCTTCAAATGATTAAAGCTGTGCGTGAGGACAATGGATTCCAAGCTGTAGAATTCATGGTTAAAATATCTTCAAATGTTTAAAGCTGTGCATGAGGGCAATGGATTCCAAGCCGTAGGATCCATGGTTAAAATATCTTCAAATGATTAAAGCTCTGCATGACGGCAATGAATTCCAACTGTAGAATTCATGGATAAAATATCTTCAAATGATTAAAGCTGTGCATGTGGGCAATGGATTCCAGTCTGGACAATCCATGGTTAAAATATGTTCAAATGATTGAAGCTGAACATGAGGGCAATGAATTCCAATCTGGAAAATGCATGGTTAAAATATCTTCAAATGATTAAAGCTGTGGTTGAGGGCAATGAATTCCAATCTGGAGAATCCATGGTTAAAATATCTTCAAATGATTAAAGCTGTGCTTGAGGACAATGAATTCCAATCTTGAGAATGCATGGTTAAAATATCTTCAAATGATTAATGCTGTGCATGAGGGCAATGAATGCCAAGCTGTAGAATCCATGGTTAAAATATCTTCAAATTATTAAAGCTGTGCATGAGGGCAATGGATTCCAAGCTGTACAATCCATGGTTAAAAATCTACAAATGATTAAAACTGTTTATGAGGGCAATGAATTCCAATCTGGAGATCCATGGTTAAAATATCTTCAAGTGATTAAAGCTCTGCATGAGGGCAACGAATTCCAAGCTGTAGAATCCATGGATAAAATGTCTTCAAATGATTAAAGCTGTGCATGAGGGCAATGAATACCAAACTGTAGAATCCATGGTTAAAATATCATCAAATGGTGAAAGATGTGCATGAGGGCAATGGATTCCAAGCTGGAGAATCCATGGTTAAAATATCTTCAAATTATTAAAGCTGTGATTGAGGGCAATGAATTCCAAGCTGCAGAATTCATGATTAAAATATCTTCAAATGATTCAAGCTGTGCATGAGGGCAATGGATTCTAAGCTGTAGAATTCATGGTTAAAATAGCTTCAAATGATTAAAGCTGAACATTAGGGCAGTGAATTCCAATCTGGAAAATGCATGGTTAAAATATCTTCAAATGATTAAAGCTGTGGTTGAGGGCAATGAATTCCAATCTGGAGAATCCATGGTTAAAATATCTTCAAATGATTAAAGCTGTGCTTGAGGGCATTGAATTCCAATCTTGAGAATGCATGGTTAAAATATCTTCAAATGATTAATGCTGTGCATGAGGGCAATGAATGCCAAGCTGTAGAATCCATGGTTAAAATATCTTCAAATTATTAAAGCTGTGCATGAGGGCAATGGATTCCAAGCTGTACAATCCATGGTTAAAAATCTACAAATGATTAAAGGTGTTTATGAGGGCAATGAATTCCAATCTGGAGATCCATGGTTGAAATATCTTCAAATGATTAAAGCTCTGGATGAGGGCAATGAAAACCAAACTGTAGAATCCATGGTTTAAATATCATCAAATGATGAAAGATGTGCATGAGGGCAATGGATTCCAAGCTGGAGAATCCATGGTTAAACTATCTTCAAATGATTAAAGCTGTCCTTGAGGGCAATCAATTCCAATCTGTAGAATACATGGTTAAACTATCTTCAAATGATTAAAGCTGTGCATGAGGACTATGAATTCCAATCTGGAGAATCTATATTTGAAATATCTTCAAACGATTAAAGCTGTGCATGTGGGCAATGGATTCCAGTCTGGACAATCCATGGTTAAAATATGTTCAAATGATTAAAGCTGAACATGAGGGCAATGAATTCCAATCTGGAGAATCCATGGTTAAAATATCTTCAAGCTGTGCATGTGGGCAATGGATACCAGTCTGAAGAATCCATGGTTAAAATATGTTCAAATGATTAAAGCTGTGCATGAGGGCAATGAATTCCAAGCTGTAGAAATGAAGGTTAAAATTTGTTCAAATGATTAAAGCTGTGTATGAGGGAGATGTATACCAAGCTGTGGAATCCATGTTTAAAATATCTTCAAATTATTAAAGCTGTGCGTGAGGACAACGGAATCCAAGCTGTAAAATTCATGGTTAAAATATCTTCAAATGATTAAAGCTGTGCATGAGGTCAATGGATTTCAAGCTGTAGAATTCATGGTTAAACTAACTTCAAATGATTAAAGATGTGCATGTGGGCAATGGATTCCAGTCTGGACAATCCATGGTTAAAATATGTTCAAATGATTAAAGCTGAACATGAGGGCAATGAATTCCAATCTGGAGAATCCATGGTTAAAATATCTTCAAGCTGTGCATGTGGGCAATGGATACCAGTCTGAAGAATCCATGGTTAAAATATGTTCAAATGATTAAAGCTGTGCATGAGTGCAATGAATTCCAAGCTGTAGAAATGAAGGTTAAAATTTGTTCAAATGATTAAAGCTGTGTATGAGGGAGATGTATACCAAGCTGTGGAATCCATGGTTAAAATATCTTCAAATTATTAAAGCTGTGCGTGAGGACAACGGAATCCAAGCTGTAAAATTCATGGTTAAAATATCTTCAAATGATTAAAGCTGTGCATGAGGTCAATGGATTTCAAGCTGTAGAATTCATGGTTAAACTAACTTCAAATGATTAAAGATGTGCATGTGGGCAATGGATTCCAGTCTGGAGAATCCATGGTTAAAATATCTTCAAATGTTTAAGTGCACGTGGGCAATGGATTTCAGTCTGGAGAATCCATGGTTAAAATATCTTCAAATGATTAAAGCTGTAGCTGAGTGCAATGACCTCCAATCTGGAGAATCCATGGTTAAAATATCTTCAAATGATTAAAGCTGTGCATGATGGCAATGAATTCCAACTGTAGAATTCATGGTTAAACTATCTTCAAATTATTAAAGCTGTGCATGAGGGCAATGGATTCCAGTCTGGAGAATCTATGGTTAAAATATCTTCAAATGTTTAAGTGCATGTGGGAATGGATTCCAGTCTGGAGAATCCATGGTTAAAATATCTTCAAATGATTAAAGCTGTGCATGATGGCAATGAATTCCAACTGTAGAATTCATGGTTAAACTATCTTCAAATTATTAAAGCTGTGCATGTGGGCAATGTATTCCACTCTGGAGACTCCATGGTTAAAATATCTTCAAATGTTTAAGTGCATGTGGGCAATGGATTCCAGTCTGGAGAATCCATGGTTAAAATATCTTCAAATGTTTAAGTGCATGTGGGCAATGGATTCCAGTCTGGAGAATCCAAGGTTGAAATATCTTCAAATGTTTAAAGCTGTAGCAAAGGGAAATGAAATCCAACTGTAGAATTCATGGTTAAACTATCTTCAAATGATTAAAGCTGTGCATGAGGGCAATGGATTCCAGTCTGGAGAATCCATGGTTAAAATATCTTCAAATGATTAAATCTGTGCATGAGGGCGATGGATTCCAAGCTGTAGAATCCATGGTTAAAATATCTTTAAATGATTAAAGCTGTGCATTGGGGCAATGGATTCCAAGCTGCAGAATTCATGATTAAAATATCTTCAAATGATTCAAGCTGTGCATGAGGGCAATGGATTCTAAGCTGTAGAATTAATGGTTAAAATATCTTCAAATGATTAAAGCTGTGCGTGAGGACAATGGATTCCAAGCTGTAGAATTCATGGTTAAAATATCTTCAAATGTTTAAAGCTGTGCATGAGGGCAATGGATTCCAAGCCGTAGGATCCATGGTTAAAATATCTTCAAATGATTAAAGCTCTGCATGACGGCAATGAATTCCAACTGTAGAATTCATGGATAAAATATCTTCAAATGATTAAAGCTGTGCATGTGGGCAATGGATTCCAGTCTGGACAATCCATGGTTAAAATATGTTCAAATGATTGAAGCTGAACATGAGGGCAATGAATTCCAATCTGGAAAATGCATGGTTAAAATATCTTCAAATGATTAAAGCTGTGGTTGAGGGCAATGAATTCCAATCTGGAGAATCCATGGTTAAAATATCTTCAAATGATTAAAGCTGTGCTTGAGGGCAATGAATTCCAATCTTGAGAATGCATGGTTAAAATATCTTCAAATGATTAATGCTGTGCATGAGGGCAATGAATGCCAAGCTGTAGAATCCATGGTTAAAATATCTTCAAATTATTAAAGCTGTGCATGAGGGCAATGGATTCCAAGCTGTACAATCCATGGTTAAAAATCTACAAATGATTAAAACTGTTTATGAGGGCAATGAATTCCAATCTGGAGATCCATGGTTAAAATATCTTCAAGTGATTAAAGCTCTGCATGAGGGCAACGAATTCCAAGCTGTAGAATCCATGGATAAAATGTCTTCAAATGATTAAAGCTGTGCATGAGGGCAATGAATACCAAACTGTAGAATCCATGGTTAAAATATCATCAAATGGTGAAAGATGTGCATGAGGGCAATGGATTCCAAGCTGGAGAATCCATGGTTAAAATATCTTCAAATTATTAAAGCTGTGATTGAGGGCAATGAATTCCAAGCTGCAGAATTCATGATTAAAATATCTTCAAATGATTCAAGCTGTGCATGAGGGCAATGGATTCTAAGCTGTAGAATTCATGGTTAAAATAGCTTCAAATGATTAAAGCTGAACATTAGGGCAGTGAATTCCAATCTGGAAAATGCATGGTTAAAATATCTTCAAATGATTAAAGCTGTGGTTGAGGGCAATGAATTCCAATCTGGAGAATCCATGGTTAAAATATCTTCAAATGATTAAAGCTGTGCTTGAGGGCATTGAATTCCAATCTTGAGAATGCATGGTTAAAATATCTTCAAATGATTAATGCTGTGCATGAGGGCAATGAATGCCAATCTGTAGAATCCATGGTTAAAATATCTTCAAATTATTAAAGCTGTGCATGAGGGCAATGGATTCCAAGCTGTACAATCCATGGTTAAAAATCTACAAATGATTAAAGGTGTTTATGAGGGCAATGAATTCCAATCTGGAGATCCATGGTTGAAATATCTTCAAATGATTAAAGCTCTGGATGAGGGCAATGAAAACCAAACTGTAGAATCCATGGTTTAAATATCATCAAATGATGAAAGATGTGCATGAGGGCAATGGATTCCAAGCTGGAGAATCCATGGTTAAACTATCTTCAAATGATTAAAGCTGTCCTTGAGGGCAATCAATTCCAATCTGTAGAATACATGGTTAAACTATCTTCAAATGATTAAAGCTGTGCATGAGGACTATGAATTCCAATCTGGAGAATCTATAGTTGAAATATCTTCAAACGATTAAATCTGTGCATGTGGGCAATGGATTCCAGTCTGGACAATCCATGGTTAAAATATGTTTAAATGATTAAAGCTGTACATGAGGGCAATGAATTCCAATCTGGAAAATGCATGGTTAAAATATCTTGAAATGATTAAAGCTGTTTATGTGGTCAATGAATTCTAAGATGTAGAATCCATGATTAAAATATCTTCAAATGATTAAAGCTGTGCATGAGGGCAATGGATTCCAAGCTGTAGAATCCATGGTTAAATTTTATTCAAATGATTAAAGCTGTAAATGAGGGCAATGAATTCCAAGCTGTCAAATCCATGGTTAAAATATCTTCAAGTGATTAAAGCTCTGCATGAGGGCAACGAATTCCAAGCTGTAGAATCCATGGATAAAATGTCTTCAAATGATTAAAGCTGTGCATGTGGGCAATGGATTCCAGTCTGGAGAATCCATGGTTAAAATATCTTCAAATGATTCAAGCTGTGCATGAGGTCAATGAATACCAAGCTGTAGAATCCATGGTTAAAATATCTTCAAATGATTAAAGCTGTGCGTGAGGACAATGGATTCCAAGCTGTAGAATCCATGGATAAAATGTCTTCAAATTATTAAAGCTCTGTATGAGGGCAATGAAAACCGAACTGTAGAATCCATGGTTTAAATATCATCAAATGATGAAAGATGTGCATGAGGGCAATGGATTTCAAGCTGGAGAATCCATGTTTAAACTATCTTCAAATGATTAAAGCTGTGCTTGAGGGCAATCAATTCCAATCTGTAGAATCCGTGGTTAAACTATCTTCAGATGATTAAAGCTGTGCTTGAGGGCAATGAATTCCAATCTGTAGAGTCCATGGTGAAAATATCTTCAAATGATTAAAGGTGTGCATGTGGACTATGAATTCCAATATGGAGAATCTATAGTTGAAATATGTTCAAACGATTAAATCTGTGCCTGAGAGCAATGAATTCCAATCTGGAGAATCCATGGTTAAAATATCTTCAAATGATTAAAGCTGTGCATGAGGACTATGAATTCCAATCTGGAGAATCTATAGTTGAAATATCTTCAAACGATTAAATCTGTTCCTGAGAGCAATGAATTCTAATCTGGAGAATCCATGGTTAAAATATCTTCAAATGATTAAAGCTGTGCATGAGGGCAATGGATTCCAAGCTGTAGAATGATTAAAGCTGTGCATGAGGACTATGAATTCCAAGCTGTAGAATCCATGGTTAAAATATATTCAAATGATTAAAGCTCTACATGACGGCAATGAATTCCAACTGTAGAATTCATGGTTAAAATATCTTCAAATGATTAAAGCTGTGCATGTGGGCAATGGATTCCAGTCTGAAGAATCCATGGTTAAAATATGTTCAAATGATTAAAGCTGTACATGAGGGCAATGAATTCCGAGCTGTAGAACTGAAGATTAAAATATGTTCAAATGATTAAAGCTGTGTATGACGGCAATGTATACCAAGCTGTGCAATACATGGTTAAAATATCTTCAAATTATTAAAGCTGTGCGTGAGGACAATAGAATCCAAGCTGTAAAATTCATGGTTAAAATATCTTCAAATGATTAAAGCTGTGCATGTGGGCAATGGATACCAGTCTGAAGAATCCATGGTTAAAATATGTTCAAATGATTAAAGCTGTGCATGTGGGCAATGGATACCAGTCTGAAGAATCCATGGTTAAAATATGTTCAAATGATTAAAGCTGAACATGAGGGCAATGAATTCCAATCTGGAAAATGCATGGTTAAAATATCTTCAAATGATTAAAGCTGTGGTTGAGGGCAATGAATGCCAAGCTGTAGAATCCATGGTTAAAATATCTTCAAATTATTAAAGCTGTGCATGAGGGCAATGGATTCCAAGCTGTACAATCCATGGTTAAAAATCTACAAATGATTAAAGCTGTTTATGAGGGCAATTTATTCCAATCTGGAGATCCATGGTTGATATATCTTCAAATGATTAAAGCTCTGGATGAGGGCAATGAAAACCAAACTGTAGAATCCATGGTTTAAATATCATCAAATGATGAAAGATGTGCATGAGGGCAATGGATTCCAAGCTGGAGAATCCATGGTTAAACTATCTTCAAATGATTAAAGCTGTCCTTGAGGGCAATCAATTCCAATCTGTAGAATACATGGTTAAACTATCTTCAAATGATTAAAGCTGTGCTTGAGGGCAATGAATTCCAATCTGGAGAATCCATGGTTGAAATATCTTCAAATGATTAAAGCTGTGCTTGAGGGCAATGAATTCCAATCTGGAGAATCCATGGTTAAACTATCTTCAAATGATTAAAGCTGTGCTTGAGGGCAATGAATTCCAATCTGGAGAATCCATGGTTAAAATATCTTCAAATGATTAAAGCTGTGCATGAGGTCAATGGATTTCAAGCTGTAGAATTCATGGTTAAACTAACTTCAAATGATTAAAGATGTGCATGTGTGCAATGGATTCCAAGCTGGAAAATCCATGGTTAAACTATCTTCAGATGATTAAAGCTGTGCTTGAGGGCAATGAATTCCAATCTGTAGAGTCCATGGTTAAAATATCTTCAAATGATTAAAGCTGTGCATGAGGACTATGAATTCCAATCTGGAGAATCTATAGTTGAAATATCTTCAACCGATTAAATCTGTGCCTGAGAGCAATGAATTCCAATCTGGAGAATCCATGGTTAAAATATCTTCAAATGATTAAAGCTGTGCATGAGGACTATGAATTCCAATCTGGAGAATCCATAGTTGAAATATCTTCAAACGATTAAATCTGTGCCTGAGAGCAATGAATTCTAATCTGGAGAATCCATGGTTAAAATATCTTCAAATGATTAAAGCTGTGCATGAGGGCAATGGATTCCAAGCTGTATAATGATTAAAGCTGTGCATGAGGACTATGAATTCCAAGCTGTAGAATCCATGGTTAAAATATCTTCAAATAATTAAAGCTCTGCATGACGGCAATGAATTCCAACTGTAGAATTCATGGTTAAAATATCTTCAAATGATTAAATCTGTGCATGTGGGCAATGGATTCCAGTCTGAAGAATCCTTGGTTAAAATATGTTCAAATGATTAAAGCTGTACATGAGGGCAATGAATTCCGAGCTGTAGAACTAAAGATTAAAATATGTTCAAATGATTAAAGCTGTGTATGACGGAAATGTATACCAAGCTGTGGAATACATGGTTAAAATATCTTCAAATTATTAAAGCTGTGCGTGAGGACAATAGAATCCAAGCTGTAAAATTCATGGTTAAAATATCTTCAAATGATTAAAGCTGTGCATGTGGGCAATGGATACCAGTCTGAAGAATCGATGGTTAAAATATGTTCAAATGATTAAAGCTGAACATGAGGGCAATGAATTCCAATCTGGAAAATGCATGGTTAAACTATCTTCAAATGATTAAAGCTGTGCTTGAGGGCAATGAATTCCAATCTTTAGAGTCCATGGTTAAAATATCTTCAAATGATTAAAGCTGTGCATGAGGACTATGAATTCAAATCTGGAGAATCTATAGTTGAAATATCTTCAAACGATTAAATCTGTGCCTGAGAGCAATGGATTCTAATCTGGAGAATCCATGGTTAAAATATCTTCAAATGATTAAAGCTCTGCATGACTGCAATGTATTCCAACTGTAGAATTCATGGTTAAAATATCTTCAAATGATTAAAGCTGTACATGAGGGCAATGAATTCCAATCTGGAAAATGCATGGTTAAAATATCTTCAAATGATTAAAGCTGTTTATGTGGTCAATGAATTCTAAGATGTAGAATCCATGATTAAAATATCTTCAAATTATTAAAGCTGTGCATGAGGGCAATGGATTCCAAGCTGTAGAATCCATGGTTAAATTATCTTCAAATGATTAAAGCTGTAAATGAGGGCAATGAATTCCAAGCTGTCAAATCCATGGTTAAAATATCTTCAAGTGATTAAAGCTCTGCATGAGGGCAACGAATTCCAAGCTGTAGAATCCATGGATAAAATGTCTTCAAATTATTAAAGCTCTGTATGAGGGCAATGAAAACCAAACTGTAGAATCCATGGTTAAATATCATCAAATGATGAAAGATGTGCATGAGGGCAATGGATTTCAAGCTGGAGAATCCATGTTTAAACTATCTTCAAATGATTAAAGCTGTGCTTGAGGACAATCAATTCCAATCTGTAGAATCCATGGTTAAACTATCTTCAGATGATTAAAGCTGTGCTTGAGGGCAATGAATTCCAATCTGTAGAGTCCATGGTTAAAATATCTTCAAATGATTAAAGGTGTGCATGTGGACTATGAATTCCAATCTGGAGAATCTATAGTTGAAATATGTTCAAACGATTAAATCTGTGCCTGAGAGCAATGAATTCCAATCTAGAGAATCCATGGTTAAAATATCTTCAAATGATTAAAGCTGTGCATGAGGACTATGAATTCCAATCTGGAGAATCTATAGTTGAAATATCTTCAAACGATTAAATCTGTTCCTGAGAGCAATGAATTCTAATCTGGAGAATCCATGGTTAAAATATCTTCAAATGATTAAAGCTGTGCATGAGGGCAATGGATTCCAAGCTGTAGAATGATTAAAGCTGTGCATGAGGACTATGAATTCCAAGCTGTAGAATCCATGGTTAAAATATCTTCAAATGATTAAAGCTCTGCATGACGGCAATGAATTCCAACTGTAGAATTCATGGTTAAAATATCTTCAAATGATTAAAGCTGTGCATGTGGGCAATGGATTCCAGTCTGAAGAATCCATGGTTAAAATATGTTCAAATGATTAAAGCTGTACATGAGGGCAATGAATTCCGAGCTGTAGAACTGAAGATTAAAATATGTTCAAATGATTAAAGCTGTGTATGACGGCAATGTATACCAAGCTGTGCAATACATGGTTAAAATATCTTCAAATTATTAAAGCTGTGCGTGAGGACAATAGAATCCAAGCTGTAAAATTCATGGTTAAAATATCTTCAAATGATTAAAGCTGTGCATGTGGGCAATGGATACCAGTCTGAAGAATCCATTGTTAAAATATGTTCAAATGATTAAAGCTGTGCATGTGGGCAATGGATACCAGTCTGAAGAATCCATGGTTAAAATATGTTCAAATGATTAAAGCTGAACATGAGGGCAATGAATTCCAATCTGGAAAATGCATGGTTAAAATATCTTCAAATGATTAAAGCTGTGGTTGAGGGCAATGAATTCCAATCTGGAGAATCCATGGTTAAAATATCTTCAAATGATTAAAGCTGTGCTTGAGGGCATTGAATTCCAATCTTGAGAATGCATGGTTAAAATATCTTCAAATGATTAATGCTGTGCATGAGGGCAATGAATGCCAAGCTGTAGAATCCATGGTTAAAATATCTTCAAATTATTAAAGCTGTGCATGAGGGCAATGGATTCCAAGCTGTACAATCCATGGTTAAAAATCTACAAATGATTAAAGCTGTTTATGAGGGCAATTTATTCCAATCTGGAGATCCATGGTTGATATATCTTCAAATGATTAAAGCTCTGGATGAGGGCAATGAAAACCAAACTGTAGAATCCATGGTTTAAATATCATCAAATGATGAAAGATGTGCATGAGGGCAATGGATTCCAAGCTGGAGAATCCATGGTTAAACTATCTTCAAATGATTAAAGCTGTCCTAGAGGGCAATCAATTCCAATCTGTAGAATACATGGTTAAACTATCTTCAAATGATTAAAGCTGTGCTTGAGGGCAATGAATTCCAATCTGGAGAATCCATGGTTGAAATATCTTCAAATGATTAAAGCTGTGCTTGAGGGCAATGAATTCCAATCTGGAGAATCCATGGTTAAACTATCTTCAAATGATTAAAGCTGTGCTTGAGGGCAATGAATTCCAATCTGGAGAATCCATGGTTAAAATATCTTCAAATGATTAAAGCTGTGCATGAGGTCAATGGATTTCAAGCTGTAGAATTCATGGTTAAACTAACTTCAAATGATTAAAGATGTGCATGTGTGCAATGGATTCCAAGCTGGAAAATCCATGGTTAAACTATCTTCAAATGATTAAAGCTGTGCTTGAGGGCAATCAATTCCAATCTGTAGAATCCATGGTTAAACTATCTTCAGATGATTAAAGCTGTGCTTGAGGGCAATGAATTCCAATCTGTAGAGTCCATGGTTAAAATATCTTCAAATGATTAAAGCTGTGCATGAGGACTATGAATTCCAATCTGGAGAATCTATAGTTGAAATATCTTCAACCGATTAAATCTGTGCCTGAGAGCAATGAATTCCAATCTGGAGAATCCATGGTTAAAATATCTTCAAATGATTAAAGCTGTGCATGAGGACTATGAATTCCAATCTGGAGAATCTATAGTTGAAATATCTTCAAACGATTAAATCTGTGCCTGAGAGCAATGAATTCTAATCTGGAGAATCCATGGTTAAAATATCTTCAAATGATTAAAGCTGTGCATGAGGGCAATGGATTCCAAGCTGTAGAATGATTAAAGCTGTGCATGAGGACTATGAATTCCAAGCTGTAGAATCCATGGTTAAAATATCTTCAAATAATTAAAGCTCTGCATGACGGCAATGAATTCCAACTGTAGAATTCATGGTTAAAATATCTTCAAATGATTAAAGCTGTGCATGTGGGCAATGGATTCCACTCTGAAGAATCCTTGGTTAAAATATGTTCAAATGATTAAAGCTGTACATGAGGGCAATGAATTCCGAGCTGTAGAACTAAAGATTAAAATATGTTCAAATGATTAAAGCTGTGTATGACGGAAATGTATACCAAGCTGTGGAATACATGGTTAAAATATCTTCAAATTATTAAAGCTGTGCGTGAGGACAATAGAATCCAAGCTGTAAAATTCATGGTTAAAATATCTTCAAATGATTAAAGCTGTGCATGTGGGCAATGGATACCAGTCTGAAGAATCGATGGTTAAAATATGTTCAAATGATTAAAGCTGAACATGAGGGCAATGAATTCCAATCTGGAAAATGCATGGTTAAACTATCTTCAAATGATTAAAGCTGTGCTTGAGGGCAATGAATTCCAATCTTTAGAGTCCATGGTTAAAATATCTTCAAATGATTAAAGCTGTGCATGAGGACTATGAATTCAAATCTGGAGAATCTATAGTTGAAATATCTTCAAACGATTAAATCTGTGCCTGAGAGCAATGGATTCTAATCTGGAGAATCCATGGTTAAAATATCTTCAAATGATTAAAGCTCTGCATGACGGCAATGAATTCCAACTGTAGAATTCATGGTTAAAATATCTTCAAATGATTAAAGCTGTACATGAGGGCAATGAATTCCAATCTGGAAAATGCATGGTTAAAATATCTTCAAATGATTAAAGCTGTTTATGTGGTCAATGAATTCTAAGATGTAGAATCCATGATTAAAATATCTTCAAATTATTAAAGCTGTGCATGAGGGCAATGGATTCCAAGCTGTAGAATCCATGGTTAAATTATCTTCAAATGATTAAAGCTGTAAATGAGGGCAATGAATTCCAAGCTGTCAAATCCATGGTTAAAATATCTTCAAGTGATTAAAGCTCTGCATGAGGGCAACGAATTCCAAGCTGTAGAATCCATGGATAAAATGTCTTCAAATGATTAAAGCTGTGCATGAGGGCAATGAATACCAAACTGTAGAATCCATGGTTAAAATATCATCAAATGGTGAAAGATGTGCATGAGGGCAATGGATTCCAAGCTGGAGAATCCATGGTTAAAATGTCTTCAAATTATTAAAGCTGTGATTGAGGGCAATGAATTCCAAGCTGCAGAATTCATGATTAAAATATCTTCAAATGATTCAAGCTGTGCATGAGGGCAATGGATTCTAAGCTGTAGAATTCATGGTTAAAATAGCTTCAAATGATTAAAGCTGTGCGTGAGGACAATGGATTCCAAGCTGTAGGATCCATGGTTAAAATATCTTCAAATGATTAAAGCTCTGCATGACGGAAATGAATTCCAACTGTAGAATTCATGGTTAAAATATCTTCAAATGATTAAATCTGTGCATGTGGGCAATGGATTCCAGTCTGAAGAATCCTTGGTTAAAATATGTTCAAATGATTAAAGCTGTACATGAGGGCAATGAATTCCGAGCTGTAGAACTAAAGATTAAAATATGTTCAAATGATTAAAGCTGTGTATGACGGAAATGTATACCAAGCTGTGGAATACATGGTTAAAATATCTTCAAATTATTAAAGCTGTGCGTGAGGACAATAGAATCCAAGCTGTAAAATTCATGGTTAAAATATCTTCAAATGATTAAAGCTGTGCATGTGGGCAATGGATACCAGTCTGAAGAATCGATGGTTAAAATATGTTCAAATGATTAAAGCTGAACATGAGGGCAATGAATTCCAATCTGGAAAATGCATGGTTAAACTATCTTCAAATGATTAAAGCTGTGCTTGAGGGCAATGAATTCCAATCTTTAGAGTCCATGGTTAAAATATCTTCAAATGATTAAAGCTGTGCATGAGGACTATGAATTCAAATCTGGAGAATCTATAGTTGAAATATCTTCAAACGATTAAATCTGTGCCTGAGAGCAATGGATTCTAATCTGGAGAATCCATGGTTAAAATATCTTCAAATGATTAAAGCTCTGCATGACGGCAATGTATTCCAACTGTAGAATTCATGGTTAAAATATCTTCAAATGATTAAAGCTGTACATGAGGGCAATGAATTCCAATCTGGAAAATGCATGGTTAAAATATCTTCAAATGATTAAAGCTGTTTATGTGGTCAATGAATTCTAAGATGTAGAATCCATGATTAAAATATCTTCAAATTATTAAAGCTGTGCATGAGGGCAATGGATTCCAAGCTGTAGAATCCATGGTTAAATTATCTTCAAATGATTAAAGCTGTAAATGAGGGCAATGAATTCCAAGCTGTCAAATCCATGGTTAAAATATCTTCAAGTGATTAAAGCTCTGCATGAGGGCAACGAATTCCAAGCTGTAGAATCCATGGATAAAATGTCTTCAAATTATTAAAGCTCTGTATGAGGGCAATGAAAACCAAACTGTAGAATCCATGGTTTAAATATCATCAAATGATGAAAGATGTGCATGAGGGCAATGGATTTCAAGCTGGAGAATCCATGTTTAAACTATCTTCAAATGATTAAAGCTGTGCTTGAGGGCAATCAATTCCAATCTGTAGAATCCATGGTTAAACTATCTTCAGATGATTAAAGCTGTGCTTGAGGGCAATGAATTCCAATCTGTAGAGTCCATGGTTAAAATATCTTCAAATGATTAAAGGTGTGCATGTGGACTATGAATTCCAATCTGGAGAATCTATAGTTGAAATATGTTCAAACGATTAAATCTGTGCCTGAGAGCAATGAATTCCAATCTGGAGAATCCATGGTTAAAATATCTTCAAATGATTAAAGCTGTGCATGAGGACTATGAATTCCAATCTGGAGAATCTATAGTTGAAATATCTTCAAACGATTAAATCTGTTCCTGAGAGCAATGAATTCTAATCTGGAGAATCCATGGTTAAAATATCTTCAAATGATTAAAGCTGTGCATGAGGGCAATGGATTCCAAGCTGTAGAATGATTAAAGCTGTGCATGAGGACTATGAATTCCAAGCTGTAGAATCCATGGTTAAAATATCTTCAAATGATTAAAGCTCTGCATGACGGCAATGAATTCCAACTGTAGAATTCATGGTTAAAATATCTTCAAATGATTAAAGCTGTGCATGTGGGCAATGGATTCCAGTCTGAAGAATCCATGGTTAAAATATGTTCAAATGATTAAAGCTGTACATGAGGGCAATGAATTCCGAGCTGTAGAACTGAAGATTAAAATATGTTCAAATGATTAAAGCTGTGTATGACGGCAATGTATACCAAGCTGTGCAATACATGGTTAAAATATCTTCAAATTATTAAAGCTGTGCGTGAGGACAATAGAATCCAAGCTGTAAAATTCATGGTTAAAATATCTTCAAATGATTAAAACTGTGCATGTGGGCAATGGATACCAGTCTGAAGAATCCATGGTTAAAATATGTTCAAATGATTAAAGCTGTGCATGTGGGCAATGGATACCAGTCTGAAGAATCCATGGTTAAAATATGTTCAAATGATTAAAGCTGAACATGAGGGCAATGAATTCCAATCTGGAAAATGCATGGTTAAAATATCTTCAAATGATTAAAGCTGTGGTTGAGGGCAATGAATTCCAATCTGGAGAATCCATGGTTAAAATATCTTCAAATGATTAAAGCTGTGCTTGAGGGCATTGAATTCCAATCTTGAGAATGCATGGTTAAAATATCTTCAAATGATTAATGCTGTGCATGAGGGCAATGAATGCCAAGCTGTAGAATCCATGGTTAAAATATCTTCAAATTATTAAAGCTGTGCATGAGGGCAATGGATTCCAAGCTGTACAATCCATGGTTAAAAATCTACAAATGATTAAAGCTGTTTATGAGGGCAATTTATTCCAATCTGGAGATCCATGGTTGATATATCTTCAAATGATTAAAGCTCTGGATGAGGGCAATGAAAACCAAACTGTAGAATCCATGGTTTAAATATCATCAAATGATGAAAGATGTGCATGAGGGCAATGGATTCCAAGCTGGAGAATCCATGGTTAAACTATCTTCAAATGATTAAAGCTGTCCTTGAGGGCAATCAATTCCAATCTGTAGAATACATGGTTAAACTATCTTCAAATGATTAAAGCTGTGCTTGAGGGCAATGAATTCCAATCTGGAGAATCAATGGTTGAAATATCTTCAAATGATTAAAGCTGTGCTTGAGGGCAATGAATTCCAATCTGGAGAATCCATGGTTAAACTATCTTCAAATGATTAAAGCTGTGCTTGAGGGCAATGAATTCCAATCTGGAGAATCCATGGTTAAAATATCTTCAAATGATTAAAGCTGTGCATGAGGTCAATGGATTTCAAGCTGTAGAATTCATGGTTAAACTAACTTCAAATTATTAAAGATGTGCATGTGTGCAATGGATTCCAAGCTGGAAAATCCATGGTTAAACTATCTTCAAATGATTAAAGCTGTGCTTGAGGGCAATCAATTCCAATCTGTAGAATCCATGGTTAAACTATCTTCAGATGATTAAAGCTGTGCTTGAGGGCAATGAATTCCAATCTGTAGAGTCCATGGTTAAAATATCTTCAAATGATTAAAGCTGTGCATGAGGACTATGAATTCCAATCTGGAGAATCTATAGTTGAAATATCTTCAACCGATTAAATCTGTGCCTGAGAGCAATGAATTCCAATCTGGAGAATCCATGGTTAAAATATCTTCAAATGATTAAAGCTGTGCATGAGGACTATGAATTCCAATCTGGAGAATCTATAGTTGAAATATCTTCAAACGATTAAATCTGTGCCTGAGAGCAATGAATTCTAATCTGGAGAATCCATGGTTAAAATATCTTCAAATGATTAAAGCTGTGCATGAGGGCAATGGATTCCAAGCTGTAGAATGATTAAAGCTGTGCATGAGGACTATGAATTCCAAGCTGTAGAATCCATGGTTAAAATATCTTCAAATAATTAAAGCTCTGCATGACGGCAATGAATTCCAACTTTAGAATTCATGGTTAAAATATCTTCAAATGATTAAAGCTGTGCATGTGGGCAATGGATTCCAGTCTGAAGAATCCTTGGTTAAAATATGTTCAAATGATTAAAGCTGTACATGAGGGCAATGAATTCCGAGCTGTAGAACTAAAGATTAAAATATGTTCAAATGATTAAAGCTGTGTATGACGGAAATGTATACCAAGCTGTGGAATACATGGTTAAAATATCTTCAAATTATTAAAGCTGTGCGTGAGGACAATAGAATCCAAGCTGTAAAATTCATGGTTAAAATATCTTCAAATGATTAAAGCTGTGCATGTGGGCAATGGATACCAGTCTGAAGAATCGATGGTTAAAATATGTTCAAATGATTAAAGCTGAACATGAGGGCAATGAATTCCAATCTGGAAAATGCATGGTTAAACTATCTTCAAATGATTAAAGCTGTGCTTGAGGGCAATGAATTCCAATCTTTAGAGTCCATGGTTAAAATATCTTCAAATAATTAAAGCTGTGCATGAGGACTATGAATTCAAATCTGGAGAATCTATAGTTGAAATATCTTCAAACGATTAAATCTGTGCCTGAGAGCAATGGATTCTAATCTGGAGAATCCATGGTTAAAATATCTTCAAATGATTAAAGCTCTGCATGACGGCAATGAATTCCAACTGTAGAATTCATGGTTAAAATATCTTCAAATGATTAAGGCTGTACATGAGGGCAATGAATTCCAATCTGGAAAATGCATGGTTAAAATATCTTCAAATGATTAAAGCTGTTTATGTGGTCAATGAATTCTAAGATGTAGAATCCATGATTAAAATATCTTCAAATTATTAAAGCTGTGCATGAGGGCAATGGATTCCAAGCTGTAGAATCCATGGTTAAATTATCTTCAAATGATTAAAGCTGTAAATGAGGGCAATGAATTCCAAGCTGTCAAATCCATGGTTAAAATATCTTCAAGTGATTAAAGCTCTGCATGATGGCAACGAATTCCAAGCTGTAGAATCCATGGATAAAATGTCTTCAAATGATTAAAGCTGTGCATGAGGGCAATGAATACCAAACTGTAGAATCCATGGTTAAAATATCATCAAATGGTGAAAGATGTGCATGAGGGCAATGGATTCCAAGCTGGAGAATCCATGGTTAAAATGTCTTCAAATTATTAAAGCTGTGATTGAGGGCAATGAATTCCAAGCTGCAGAATTCATGATTAAAATATCTTCAAATGATTCAAGCTGTGCATGAGGGCAATGGAATCTAAGCTGTAGAATTCATGGTTAAAATAGCTTCAAATGATTAAAGCTGTGCGTGAGGACAATGGATTCCAAGCTGTAGGATCCATGGTTAAAATATCTTCAAATGATTAAAGCTCTGCATGACGGAAATGAATTCCAACTGTAGAATTCATGGTTAAAATATCTTCAAATGATTAAAGCTGTGCATGTGGGCAAAGTATTCCAGTCTGGACAATCCATGGTTAAAATATGTTCAAATGATTAAAGCTGAACATGAGGGCAATGAATTCCAATCTGGAGAATCCATGGTTAAAATATCTTCAAGCTGTGCATATGGGCAATGGATACCAGTCTGAAGAATCCATGGTGAAAATATGTTCAAATGATTAAAGCTGTGCATGAGGGCAATGAATTCCAATCTGGAGAATCTATAGTTGAAATATGTTCAAACGATTAAATCTGTGCCTGAGAGCAATGAATTCCAATCTGGAGAATCCATGGTTAAAATATCTTCAAATGATTAAAGCTGTGCATGAGGACTATGAATTCCAATCTGGAGAATCTATAGTTGAAATATCTTCAAACGATTAAATCTGTTCCTGAGAGCAATGAATTCTAATCTGGAGAATCCATGGTTAAAATATCTTCAAATGATTAAAGCTGTGCATGAGGGCAATGGATTCCAAGCTGTAGAATGATTAAAGCTGTGCATGAGGACTATGAATTCCAAGCTGTAGAATCCATGGTTAAAATATCTTCAAATGATTAAAGCTCTGCATGACGGCAATGAATTCCAACTGTAGAATTCATGGTTAAAATATCTTCAAATGATTAAAGCTGTGCATGTGGGCAATGGATTCCAGTCTGAAGAATCCATGGTTAAAATATGTTCAAATGATTAAAGCTGTACATGAGGGCAATGAATTCCGAGCTGTAGAACTGAAGATTAAAATATGTTCAAATGATTAAAGCTGTGTATGACGGCAATGTATACCAAGCTGTGCAATACATGGTTAAAATATCTTCAAATTATTAAAGCTGTGCGTGAGGACAATAGAATCCAAGCTGTAAAATTCATGGTTAAAATACCTTCAAATGATTAAAGCTGTGCATGTGGGCAATGGATACCAGTCTGAAGAATCCATGGTTAAAATATGTTCAAATGATTAAAGCTGTGCATGTGGGCAATGGATACCAGTCTGAAGAATCCATGGTTAAAATATGTTCAAATGATTAAAGCTGAACATGAGGGCAATGAATTCCAATCTGGAAAATGCATGGTTAAAATATCTTCAAATGATTAAAGCTGTGGTTGAGGGCAATGAATTCCAATCTGGAGAATCCATGGTTAAAATATCTTCAAATGATTAAAGCTGTGCTTGAGGGCATTGAATTCCAATCTTGAGAATGCATGGTTAAAATATCTTCAAATGATTAATGCTGTGCATGAGGGCAATGAATGCCAAGCTGTAGAATCCATGGTTAAAAATCTACAAATGATTAAAGCTGTTTATGAGGGCAATTTATTCCAATCTGGAGATCCATGGTTGATATATCTTCAAATGATTAAAGCTCTGGATGAGGGCAATGAAAACCAAACTGTAGAATCCATGGTTTAAATATCATCAAATGATGAAAGATGTGCATGAGGGCAATGGATTCCAAGCTGGAGAATCCATGGTTAAACTATCTTCAAATGATTAAAGCTGTCCTTGAGGGCAATCAATTCCAATCTGTAGAATACATGGTTAAACTATCTTCAAATGATTAAAGCTGTGCTTGAGGGCAATGAATTCCAATCTGGAGAATCCATGGTTGAAATATCTTCAAATGATTAAAGCTGTGCTTGAGGGCAATGAATTCCAATCTGGAGAATCCATGGTTAAACTATCTTCAAATGATTAAAGCTGTGCTTGAGGGCAATGAATTCCAATCTGGAGAATCCATGGTTAAAATATCTTCAAATGATTAAAGCTGTGCATGAGGTCAATGGATTTCAAGCTGTAGAATTCATGGTTAAACTAACTTCAAATTATTAAAGATGTGCATGTGTGCAATGGATTCCAAGCTGGAAAATCCATGGTTAAACTATCTTCAAATGATTAAAGCTGTGCTTGAGGGCAATCAATTCCAATCTGTAGAATCCATGGTTAAACTATCTTCAGATGATTAAAGCTGTGCTTGAGGGCAATGAATTCCAATCTGTAGAGTCCATGGTTAAAATATCTTCAAATGATTAAAGCTGTGCATGAGGACTATGAATTCCAATCTGGAGAATCTATAGTTGAAATATCTTCAAACGATTAAATCTGTGCCTGAGAGCAATGAATTCCAATCTGGAGAATCCATGGTTAAAATATCTTCAAATGATTAAAGCTGTGCATGAGGACTATGAATTCCAATCTGGAGAATCTATAGTTGAAATATCTTCAAACGATTAAATCTGTGCCTGAGAGCAATGAATTCTAATCTGGAGAATCCATGGTTAAAATATCTTCAAATGATTAAAGCTGTGGTTGAGGGCAATGGATTCCAAGCTGTAGAATGATTAAAGCTGTGCATGAGGACTATGAATTCCAAGCTGTAGAATCCATAGTTAAAATATCTTCAAATAATTAAAGCTCTGCATGACGGCAATGAATTCCAACTGTAGAATTCATGGTTAAAATATCTTCAAATGATTAAAGCTGTGCATGTGGGCAATGGATTCCAGTCTGAAGAATCCTTGGTTAAAATATGTTCAAATGATTAAAGCTGTACATGAGGGCAATGAATTCCGAGCTGTAGAACTAAAGATTAAAATATGTTCAAATGATTAAAGCTGTGTATGACGGAAATGTATACCAAGCTGTGGAATACATGGTTAAAATATCTTCAAATTATTAAAGCTGTGCGTGAGGACAATAGAATCCAAGCTGTAAAATTCATGGTTAAAATATCTTCAAATGATTAAAGCTGTGCATGTGGGCAATGGATACCAGTCTGAAGAATCGATGGTTAAAATATGTTCAAATGATTAAAGCTGAACATGAGGGCAATGAATTCCAATCTGGAAAATGCATGGTTAAACTATCTTCAAATGATTAAAGCTGTGCTTGAGGGCAATGAATTCCAATCTTTAGAGTCCATGGTTAAAATATCTTCAAATGATTAAAGCTGTGGATGAGGACTATGAATTCAAATCTGGAGAATCTATAGTTGAAATATCTTCAAACGATTAAATCTGTGCCTGAGAGCAATAGATTCTAATCTGGAGAATCCATGGTTAAAATATCTTCAAATGATTAAAGCTCTGCATGACGGCAATGAATTCCAACTGTAGAATTCATGGTTAAAATATCTTCAAATGATTAAAGCTGTACATGAGGGCAATGAATTCCAATCTGGAAAATGCATGGTTAAAATATCTTCAAATGATTAAAGCTGTTTATGTGGTCAATGAATTCTAAGATGTAGAATCCATGATTAAAATATCTTCAAATTATTAAAGCTGTGCATGAGGGCAATGGATTCCAAGCTGTAGAATCCATGGTTAAATTATCTTCAAATGATTAAAGCTGTAAATGAGGGCAATGAATTCCAAGCTGTCAAATCCATGGTTAAAATATCTTCAAGTGATTAAAGCTCTGCATGAGGGCAACGAATTCCAAGCTGTAGAATCCATGGATAAAATGTCTTCAAATGATTAAAGCTGTGCATGAGGGCAATGAATACCAAACTGTAGAATCCATGGTTAAAATATCATCAAATGGTGAAAGATGTGCATGAGGGCAATGGATTCCAAGCTGGAGAATCCATGGTTAAAATATCTTCAAATTATTAAAGCTGTGATTGAGGGCAATGAATTCCAAGCTGCAGAATTCATGATTAAAATATCTTCAAATGATTCAAGCTGTGCATGAGGGCAATGGATTCTAAGCTGTAGAATTCATGGTTAAAATAGCTTCAAATGATTAAAGCTGTGCGTGAGGACAATGGATTCCAAGCTGTAGGATCCATGGTTAAAATATCTTCAAATGATTAAAGCTCTGCATGACGGCAATGAATTCCAACTGTAGAATTCATGGTTAAAATATCTTCAAATGATTAAAGCTGTGCATGTGGGCAATGGATTCCAGTCTGGACAATCCATGGTTAAAATATGTTCAAATGATTAAAGCTGAACATGAGGGCAATGAATTCCAATCTGGAGAATCCATGGTTAAAATATCTTCAAGCTGTGCATATGGGCAATGGATACCAGTCTGAAGAATCCATGGTTAAAATATGTTCAAATGATTAAAGCTGTGCATGAAGGCAATGAATTCCAAGCTGTAGAAATGAAGGTTAAAATTTGTTCAAATGATTAAAGCTGTGTATGAGGGAGATGTATACCAAGCTGTGGAATCCATGGTTAAAATATCTTCAAATTATTAAAGCTGTGCGTGAGGACAACGGAATCCAAGCTGTAAAATTCATGGTTAAAATATCTTCAAATGATTAAAGCTGTGCATGAGGTCAATGGATTTCAAGCTGTAGAATTCATGGTTAAACTAATTTCAAATGATTAAAGATGTGCATGTGGGCAATGGATTCCAGTCTGGAGATCCATGGTTAAAATATCTTCAAATGTTTAAGTGCACGTGGGCAATGGATTCCAGTCTGGAGAATCCATGGTTAAAATATCTTCAAATGATTAAAGCTGTAGCTGAGGGCAATGAACTCCAATCTGGAGAATCCATGGTTAAAATATCTTCAAATGATTAAAGCTGTGCATGATGGCAATGAATTCCAACTGTAGAATTCATGGTTAAACTATCTTCAAATTATTAAAGCTGTGCATGAGGGCAATGGATTCCAGTCTGGAGAATCCATGGTTAAAATATCTTCAAATGTTTAAGTGCATGTGGGCAATGGATTCCAGTCTGGAGAATCCATGGTTAAAATATCTTCAAATGATTAAAGCTGTAGCTGAGGGCAATGAACTCCAATCTGGAGAATCCATGGTTAAAATATCTTCAAATGATTAAAGCTGTGCATGATGGCAATGAATTCCAACTGTAGAATTCATGGTTAAACTATCTTCAAATTATTAAAGCTGTGCATGTGGGCAATGGATTCCACTCTGGAGACTCCATGGTTAAAATATCTTCAAATGTTTAAGTGCATGTGGGCAATGGATTCCAGTCTGGAGAATCCATGGTTAAAATATCTTCAAATGTTTAAGTGCATGTGGGCAATGGATTCCAGTCTGGAGAATCCAAGGTTGAAATATCTTCAAATGTTTAAAGCTGTAGCAAAGGGAAATGAAATCCAACTGTAGAATTCATGGTTAAACTATCTTCAAATGATTAAACCTGTGCATGAGGGCAATGGATTCCAGTCTGGAGAATCCATGGTTAAAATATCTTCAAATGATTAAAGCTGTGCATGAGGGCAATGGATTCCAGTCTGGAGAATCCATGGTTAAAATATCTTCAAATGATTAAATCTGTGCATGAGGTCAATGGATTCCAAGCTGTAGAATCCATGGTTAAAATATCTTCAAATGATTAAAGCTGTGCATTGGGGCAATGGATTCCAAGCTGCAGAATTCATGATTAAAATATCTTCAAATGATTCAAGCTGTGCATGAGGGCAATGGATTCTAAGCTGTAGAATCAATGGTTGAAATATCTTCAAATGATTAAAGCTGTGCTTGAGGGCAATGAATTCCAATCTGGAGAATCCATGGTTAAACTATCTTCAAATGATTAAAGCTGTGCTTGAGGGCAATGAATTCCAATCTGGAGAATCCATGGTTAAAATATCTTCAAATGATTAAAGCTGTGCATGAGGTCAATGGATTTCAAGCTGTAGAATTCATGGTTAAACTAACTTCAAATTATTAAAGATGTGCATGTGTGCAATGGATTCCAAGCTGGAAAATCCATGGTTAAACTATCTTCAAATGATTAAAGCTGTGCTTGAGGGCAATCAATTCCAATCTGTAGAATCCATGGTTAAACTATCTTCAGATGATTAAAGCTGTGCTTGAGGGCAATGAATTCCAATCTGTAGAGTCCATGGTTAAAATATCTTCAAATGATTAAAGCTGTGCATGAGGACTATGAATTCCAATCTGGAGAATCTATAGTTGAAATATCTTCAACCGATTAAATCTGTGCCTGAGAGCAATGAATTCCAATCTGGAGAATCCATGGTTAAAATATCTTCAAATGATTAAAGCTGTGCATGAGGACTATGAATTCCAATCTGGAGAATCTATAGTTGAAATATCTTCAAACGATTAAATCTGTGCCTGAGAGCAATGAATTCTAATCTGGAGAATCCATGGTTAAAATATCTTCAAATGATTAAAGCTGTGCATGAGGGCAATGGATTCCAAGCTGTAGAATGATTAAAGCTGTGCATGAGGACTATGAATTCCAAGCTGTAGAATCCATGGTTAAAATATCTTCAAATAATTAAAGCTCTGCATGACGGCAATGAATTCCAACTGTAGAATTCATGGTTAAAATATCTTCAAATGATTAAAGCTGTGCATGTGGGCAATGGATTCCAGTCTGAAGAATCCTTGGTTAAAATATGTTCAAATGATTAAAGCTGTACATGAGGGCAATGAATTCCGAGCTGTAGAACTAAAGATTAAAATATGTTCAAAAGATTAAAGCTGTGTATGACGGAAATGTATACCAAGCTGTGGAATACATGGTTAAAATATCTTCAAATTATTAAAGCTGTGCGTGAGGACAATAGAATCCAAGCTGTAAAATTCATGGTTAAAATATCTTCAAATGATTAAAGCTGTGCATGTGGGCAATGGATACCAGTCTGAAGAATCGATGGTTAAAATATGTTCAAATGATTAAAGCTGAACATGAGGGCAATGAATTCCAATCTGGAAAATGCATGGTTAAACTATCTTCAAATGATTAAAGCTGTGCTTGAGGGCAATGAATTCCAATCTTTAGAGTCCATGGTTAAAATATCTTCAAATAATTAAAGCTGTGCATGAGGACTATGAATTCAAATCTGGAGAATCTATAGTTGAAATATCTTCAAACGATTAAATCTGTGCCTGAGAGCAATGGATTCTAATCTGGAGAATCCATGGTTAAAATATCTTCAAATGATTAAAGCTATGCATGACGGCAATGAATTCCAACTGTAGAATTCATGGTTAAAATATCTTCAAATGATTAAGGCTGTACATGAGGGCAATGAATTCCAATCTGGAAAATGCATGGTTAAAATATCTTCAAATGATTAAAGCTGTTTATGTGGTCAATGAATTCTAAGATGTAGAATCCATGATTAAAATATCTTCAAATTATTAAAGCTGTGCATGAGGGCAATGGATTCCAAGCTGTAGAATCCATGGTTAAATTATCTTCAAATGATTAAAGCTGTAAATGAGGGCAATGAATTCCAAGCTGTCAAATCCATGGTTAAAATATCTTCAAGTGATTAAAGCTCTGCATGAGGGCAACGAATTCCAAGCTGTAGAATCCATGGATAAAATGTCTTCAAATGATTAAAGCTGTGCATGAGGGCAATGAATACCAAACTGTAGAATCCATGGTTAAAATATCATCAAATGGTGAAAGATGTGCATGAGGGCAATGGATTCCAAGCTGGAGAATCCATGGTTAAAATGTCTTCAAATTATTAAAGCTGTGATTGAGGGCAATGAATTCCAAGCTGCAGAATTCATGATTAAAATATCTTCAAATGATTCAAGCTGTGCATGAGGGCAATGTAATCTAAGCTGTAGAATTCATGGTTAAAATAGCTTCAAATGATTAAAGCTGTGCGTGAGGACAATGGATTCCAAGCTGTAGGATCCATGGTTAAAATATCTTCAAATGATTAAAGCTCTGCATGACGGAAATGAATTCCAACTGTAGAATTCATGGTTAAAATATCTTCAAATGATTAAAGCTGTGCATGTGGGCAATGGATTCCAGTCTGGACAATCCATGGTTAAAATATGTTCAAATGATTAAAGCTGAACATGAGGGCAATGAATTGCAATCTGGAGAATCCATGGTTAAAATATCTTCAAGCTGTGCATATGGGCAATGGATACCAGTCTGAAGAATCCATGGTTAAAATATGTTCAAATGATTAAAGCTGTGCATGAGGGCAATGAATTCCAATCTGGAGAATCTATAGTTGAAATATGTTCAAACGATTAAATCTGTGCCTGAGAGCAATGAATTCCAATCTGGAGAATCCATGGTTAAAATATCTTCAAATGATTAAAGCTGTGCATGAGGACTATGAATTCCAATCTGGAGAATCTATAGTTGAAATATCTTCAAACGATTAAATCTGTTCCTGAGAGCAATGAATTCTAATCTGGAGAATCCATGGTTAAAATATCTTCAAATGATTAAAGCTGTGCATGAGGGCAATGGATTCCAAGCTGTAGAATGATTAAAGCTGTGCATGAGGACTATGAATTCCAAGCTGTAGAATCCATGGTTAAAATATCTTCAAATGATTAAAGCTCTGCATGACGGCAATGAATTCCAACTGTAGAATTCATGGTTAAAATATCTTCAAATGATTAAAGCTGTGCATGTGGGCAATGGATTCCAGTCTGAAGAATCCATGGTTAAAATATGTTCAAATGATTAAAGCTGTACATGAGGGCAATGAATTCCGAGCTGTAGAACTGAAGATTAAAATATGTTCAAATGATTAAAGCTGTGTATGACGGCAATGTATACCAAGCTGTGCAATACATGGTTAAAATATCTTCAAATTATTAAAGCTGTGCGTGAGGACAATAGAATCCAAGCTGTAAAATTCATGGTTAAAATACCTTCAAATGATTAAAGCTGTGCATGTGGGCAATGGATACCAGTCTGAAGAATCCATGGTTAAAATATGTTCAAATGATTAAAGCTGTGCATGTGGGCAATGGATACCAGTCTGAAGAATCCATGGTTAAAATATGTTCAAATGATTAAAGCTGAACATGAGGGCAATGAATTCCAATCTGGAAAATGCATGGTTAAAATATCTTCAAATGATTAAAGCTGTGGTTGAGGGCAATGAATTCCAATCTGGAGAATCCATGGTTAAAATATCTTCAAATGATTAAAGCTGTGCTTGAGGGCATTGAATTCCAATCTTGAGAATGCATGGTTAAAATATCTTCAAATGATTAATGCTGTGCATGAGGGCAATGAATGCCAAGCTGTAGAATCCATGGTTAAAAATCTACAAATGATTAAAGCTGTTTATGAGGGCAATTTATTCCAATCTGGAGATCCATGGTTGATATATCTTCAAATGATTAAAGCTCTGGATGAGGGCAATGAAAACCAAACTGTAGAATCCATGGTTTAAATATCATCAAATGATGAAAGATGTGCATGAGGGCAATGGATTCCAAGCTGGAGAATCCATGGTTAAACTATCTTCAAATGATTAAAGCTGTCCTTGAGGGCAATCAATTCCAATCTGTAGAATACATGGTTAAACTATCTTCAAATGATTAAAGCTGTGCTTGAGGGCAATGAATTCCAATCTGGAGAATCCATGGTTGAAATATCTTCAAATGATTAAAGCTGTGCTTGAGGGCAATGAATTCCAATCTGGAGAATCCATGGTTAAACTATCTTCAAATGATTAAAGCTGTGCTTGAGGGCAATGAATTCCAATCTGGAGAATCCATGGTTAAAATATCTTCAAATGATTAAAGCTGTGCATGAGGTCAATGGATTTCAAGCTGTAGAATTCATGGTTAAACTAACTTCAAATTATTAAAGATGTGCATGTGTGCAATGGATTCCAAGCTGGAAAATCCATGGTTAAACTATCTTCAAATGATTAAAGCTGTGCTTGAGGGCAATCAATTCCAATCTGTAGAATCCATGGTTAAACTATCTTCAGATGATTAAAGCTGTGCTTGAGGGCAATGAATTCCAATCTGTAGAGTCCATGGTTAAAATATCTTCAAATGATTAAAGCTGTGCATGAGGACTATGAATTCCAATCTGGAGAATCTATAGTTGAAATATCTTCAAACGATTAAATCTGTGCCTGAGAGCAATGAATTCCAATCTGGAGAATCCATGGTTAAAATATCTTCAAATGATTAAAGCTGTGCATGAGGACTATGAATTCCAATCTGGAGAATCTATAGTTGAAATATCTTCAAACGATTAAATCTGTGCCTGAGAGCAATGAATTCTAATCTGGAGAATCCATGGTTAAAATATCTTCAAATGATTAAAGCTGTGCATGAGGGCAATGGATTCCAAGCTGTAGAATGATTAAAGCTGTGCATGAGGACTATGAATTCCAAGCTGTAGAATCCATAGTTAAAATATCTTCAAATAATTAAAGCTCTGCATGACGGCAATGAATTCCAACTGTAGAATTCATGGTTAAAATATCTTCAAATGATTAAAGCTGTGCATGTGGGCAATGGATTCCAGTCTGAAGAATCCTTGGTTAAAATATGTTCAAATGATTAAAGCTGTACATGAGGGCAATGAATTCCGAGCTGTAGAACTAAAGATTAAAATATGTTCAAATGATTAAAGCTGTGTATGACGGAAATGTATACCAAGCTGTGGAATACATGGTTAAAATATCTTCAAATTATTAAAGCTGTGCGTGAGGACAATAGAATCCAAGCTGTAAAATTCATGGTTAAAATATCTTCAAATGATTAAAGCTGTGCATGTGGGCAATGGATACCAGTCTGAAGAATCGATGGTTAAAATATGTTCAAATGATTAAAGCTGAACATGAGGGCAATGAATTCCAATCTGGAAAATGCATGGTTAAACTATCTTCAAATGATTAAAGCTGTGCTTGAGGGCAATGAATTCCAATCTTTAGAGTCCATGGTTAAAATATCTTCAAATGATTAAAGCTGTGCATGAGGACTATGAATTCAAATCTGGAGAATCTATAGTTGAAATATCTTCAAACGATTAAATCTGTGCCTGAGAGCAATAGATTCTAATCTGGAGAATCCATGGTTAAAATATCTTCAAATGATTAAAGCTCTGCATGACGGCAATGAATTCCAACTGTAGAATTCATGGTTAAAATATCTTCAAATGATTAAAGCTGTACATGAGGGCAATGAATTCCAATCTGGAAAATGCATGGTTAAAATATCTTCAAATGATTAAAGCTGTTTATGTGGTCAATGAATTCTAAGATGTAGAATCCATGATTAAAATATCTTCAAATTATTAAAGCTGTGCATGAGGGCAATGGATTCCAAGCTGTAGAATCCATGGTTAAATTATCTTCAAATGATTAAAGCTGTAAATGAGGGCAATGAATTCCAAGCTGTCAAATCCATGGTTAAAATATCTTCAAGTGATTAAAGCTCTGCATGAGGGCAACGAATTCCAAGCTGTAGAATCCATGGATAAAATGTCTTCAAATGATTAAAGCTGTGCATGAGGGCAATGAATACCAAACTGTAGAATCCATGGTTAAAATATCATCAAATGGTGAAAGATGTGCATGAGGGCAATGGATTCCAAGCTGGAGAATCCATGGTTAAAATATCTTCAAATTATTAAAGCTGTGATTGAGGGCAATGAATTCCAAGCTGCAGAATTCATGATTAAAATATCTTCAAATGATTCAAGCTGTGCATGAGGGCAATGGATTCTAAGCTGTAGAATTCATGGTTAAAATATCTTCAAATGATTAAAGCTCTGCATGACGGCAATGAATTCCAACTGTAGAATTCATGGTTAAAATATCTTCAAATGATTAAAGCTGTGCATGTGGGCAATGGATTCCAGTCTGGACAATCCATGGTTAAAATATGTTCAAATGATTAAAGCTGAACATGAGGGCAATGAATTCCAATCTGGAGAATCCATGGTTAAAATATCTTCAAGCTGTGCATATGGGCAATGGATACCAGTCTGAAGAATCCATGGTTAAAATATGTTCAAATGATTAAAGCTGTGCATGAGGGCAATGAATTCCAAGCTGTAGAAATGAAGGTTAAAATTTGTTCAAATGATTAAAGCTGTGTATGAGGGAGATGTATACCAAGCTGTGGAATCCATGGTTAAAATATCTTCAAATTATTAAAGCTGTGCGTGAGGACAACGGAATCCAAGCTGTAAAATTCATGGTTAAAATATCTTCAAATGATTAAAGCTGTGCATGAGGTCAATGGATTTCAAGCTGTAGAATTCATGGTTAAACTAACTTCAAATGATTAAAGATGTGCATGTGGGCAATGGATTCCAGTCTGGAGATCCATGGTTAAAATATCTTCAAATGTTTAAGTGCACGTGGGCAATGGATTCCAGTCTGGAGAATCCATGGTTAAAATATCTTCAAATGATTAAAGCTGTAGCTGAGGGCAATGAACTCCAATCTGGAGAATCCATGGTTAAAATATCTTCAAATGATTAAAGCTGTGCATGATGGCAATGAATTCCAACTGTAGAATTCATGGTTAAACTATCTTCAAATTATTAAAGCTGTGCATGAGGGCAATGGATTCCAGTCTGGAGAATCCATGGTTAAAATACCTTCAAATGTTTAAGTGCATGTGGGCAATGGATTCCAGTCTGGAGAATCCATGGTTAAAATATCTTCAAATGATTAAAGCTGTAGCTGAGGGCAATGAACTCCAATCTGGAGAATCCATGGTTAAAATATCTTCAAATGATTAAAGCTGTGCATGATGGCAATGAATTCCAACTGTAGAATTCATGGTTAAACTATCTTCAAATTATTAAAGCTGTGCATGTGGGCAATGGATTCCACTCTGGAGACTCCATGGTTAAAATATCTTCAAATGTTTAAGTGCATGTGGGCAATGGATTCCAGTCTGGAGAATCCATGGTTAAAATATCTTCAAATGTTTAAGTGCATGTGGGCAATGGATTCCAGTCTGGAGAATCCAAGGTTGAAATATCTTCAAATGTTTAAAGCTGTAGCAAAGGGAAATGAAATCCAACTGTAGAATTCATGGTTAAACTATCTTCAAATGATTAAACCTGTGCATGAGGGCAATGGATTCCAGTCTGGAGAATCCATGGTTAAAATATCTTCAAATGATTAAAGCTGTGCATGAGGGCAATGGATTCCAGTCTGGAGAATCCATGGTTAAAATATCTTCAAATGATTAAATCTGTGCATGAGGTCAATGGATTCCAAGCTGTAGAATCCATGGTTAAAATATCTTCAAATGATTAAAGCTGTGCATTGGGGCAATGGATTCCAAGCTGCAGAATTCATGATTAAAATATCTTCAAATGATTCAAGCTGTGCATGAGGGCAATGGATTCTAAGCTGTAGAATTAATGGTTGAAATATCTTCAAATGATTAAAGCTGTGCGTGAGGACAATGGATTCCAAGCTGTAGAATTCATGGTTAAAATATTTTCAAATGTTTAAAGCTGTGCATGAGGGCAATGGATTCCAAGCTGTAGGATCCATGGTTAAAATATCTTCAAATGATTAAAGCTCTGCATGACGGCAATGAATTCCAACTGTAGAATTCATGGATAAAATATCTTCTAATGATTAAAGCTGTGCATGTGGGCAATGGATTCCAGTCTGGACAATCCATGGTTAAAATATGTTCAAATGATTGAAGCTGAACATGAGGGCAATGAATTCCAATCTGGAAAATGCATGGTTAAAATATCTTCAAATGATTAAAGCTGTGGTTGAGGGCAATGAATTCCAATCTGGAGAATCCATGGTTAAAATATCTTCAAATGATTAAAGCTGTGCTTGAGGGCAATGAATTCCAATCTTGAGAATGCATGGTTAAAATATCTTCTAATGATTAATGCTGTGCATGAGGGCAATGAATGCCAAGCTGTAGAATCCATGGTTAAAATATCTTCAAATTATTAAAGCTGTGCATGAGGGCAATGGATTCCAAGCTGTACAATCCATGGTTAAAAATCTACAAATGATTAAAACTGTTTATGAGGGCAATGAATTCCAATCTGGAGATCCATGGTTAAAATATCTTCAAGTGATTAAAGCTCTGCATGAGGGCAACGAATTCCAAGCTGTAGAATCCATGGATAAAATGTCTTCAAATGATTAAAGCTGTGCATGAGGGCAATGAATACCAAACTGTAGAATCCATGGTTAAAATATCATCAAATGGTGAAAGATGTGCATGAGGGCAATGGATTCCAAGCTGGAGAATCCATGGTTAAAATATCTTCAAATTATTAAAGCTGTGATTGAGGGCAATGAATTCCAAGCTGCAGAATTCATGATTAAAATATCTTCAAATGATTCAAGCTGTGCATGAGGGCAATGGATTCTAAGCTGTAGAATTCATGGTTAAAATAGCTTCAAATGATTAAAGCTGTGCGTGAGGACAATGGATTCCAAGCTGTAGGATCCATGGTTAAAATATCTTCAAATGATTAAAGCTCTGCATGACGGCAATGAATTCCAACTGTAGAATTCATGGTTAAAATATCTTCAAATGATTAAAGCTGTGCATGTGGGCAATGGATTCCAGTCTGAAGAATCCTTGGTTAAAATATGTTCAAATGATTAAAGCTGTACATGAGGGCAATGAATTCCGAGCTGTAGAACTAAAGATTAAAATATGTTCAAATGATTAAAGCTGTGTATGACGGAAATGTATACCAAGCTGTGGAATACATGGTTAAAATATCTTCAAATTATTAAAGCTGTGCGTGAGGACAATAGAATCCAAGCTGTAAAATTCATGGTTAAAATATCTTCAAATGATTAAAGCTGTGCATGTGGGCAATGGATACCAGTCTGAAGAATCGATGGTTAAAATATGTTCAAATGATTAAAGCTGAACATGAGGGCAATGAATTCCAATCTGGAAAATGCATGGTTAAACTATCTTCAAATGATTAAAGCTGTGCTTGAGGGCAATGAATTCCAATCTTTAGAGTCCATGGTTAAAATATCTTCAAATGATTAAAGCTGTGGATGAGGACTATGAATTCAAATCTGGAGAATCTATAGTTGAAATATCTTCAAACGATTAAATCTGTGCCTGAGAGCAATAGATTCTAATCTGGAGAATCCATGGTTAAAATATCTTCAAATGATTAAAGCTCTGCATGACGGCAATGAATTCCAACTGTAGAATTCATGGTTAAAATATCTTCAAATGATTAAAGCTGTACATGAGGGCAATGAATTCCAATCTGGAAAATGCATGGTTAAAATATCTTCAAATGATTAAAGCTGTTTATGTGGTCAATGAATTCTAAGATGTAGAATCCATGATTAAAATATCTTCAAATTATTAAAGCTGTGCATGAGGGCAATGGATTCCAAGCTGTAGAATCCATGGTTAAATTATCTTCAAATGATTAAAGCTGTAAATGAGGGCAATGAATTCCAAGCTGTCAAATCCATGGTTAAAATATCTTCAAGTGATTAAAGCTCTGCATGAGGGCAACGAATTCCAAGCTGTAGAATCCATGGATAAAATGTCTTCAAATGATTAAAGCTGTGCATGAGGGCAATGAATACCAAACTGTAGAATCCATGGTTAAAATATCATCAAATGGTGAAAGATGTGCATGAGGGCAATGGATTCCAAGCTGGAGAATCCATGGTTAAAATATCTTCAAATTATTAAAGCTGTGATTGAGGGCAATGAATTCCAAGCTGCAGAATTCATGATTAAAATATCTTCAAATGATTCAAGCTGTGCATGAGGGCAATGGATTCTAAGCTGTAGAATTCATGGTTAAAATAGCTTCAAATGATTAAAGCTGTGCGTGAGGACAATGGATTCCAAGCTGTAGGATCCATGGTTAAAATATCTTCAAATGATTAAAGCTCTGCATGACGGCAATGAATTCCAACTGTAGAATTCATGGTTAAAATATCTTCAAATGATTAAAGCTGTGCATGTGGGCAATGGATTCCAGTCTGGACAATCCATGGTTAAAATATGTTCAAATGATTAAAGCTGAACATGAGGGCAATGAATTCCAATCTGGAGAATCCATGGTTAAAATATCTTCAAGCTGTGCATATGGGCAATGGATACCAGTCTGAAGAATCCATGGTTAAAATATGTTCAAATGATTAAAGCTGTGCATGAAGGCAATGAATTCCAAGCTGTAGAAATGAAGGTTAAAATTTGTTCAAATGATTAAAGCTGTGTATGAGGGAGATGTATACCAAGCTGTGGAATCCATGGTTAAAATATCTTCAAATTATTAAAGCTGTGCGTGAGGACAACGGAATCCAAGCTGTAAAATTCATGGTTAAAATATCTTCAAATGATTAAAGCTGTGCATGAGGTCAATGGATTTCAAGCTGTAGAATTCATGGTTAAACTAACTTCAAATGATTAAAGATGTGCATGTGGGCAATGGATTCCAGTCTGGAGATCCATGGTTAAAATATCTTCAAATGTTTAAGTGCACGTGGGCAATGGATTCCAGTCTGGAGAATCCATGGTTAAAATATCTTCAAATGATTAAAGCTGTAGCTGAGGGCAATGAACTCCAATCTGGAGAATCCATGGTTAAAATATCTTCAAATGATTAAAGCTGTGCATGATGGCAATGAATTCCAACTGTAGAATTCATGGTTAAACTATCTTCAAATTATTAAAGCTGTGCATGAGGGCAATGGATTCCAGTCTGGAGAATCCATGGTTAAAATATCTTCAAATGTTTAAGTGCATGTGGGCAATGGATTCCAGTCTGGAGAATCCATGGTTAAAATATCTTCAAATGATTAAAGCTGTAGCTGAGGGCAATGAACTCCAATCTGGAGAATCCATGGTTAAAATATCTTCAAATGATTAAAGCTGTGCATGATGGCAATGAATTCCAACTGTAGAATTCATGGTTAAACTATCTTCAAATTATTAAAGCTGTGCATGTGGGCAATGGATTCCACTCTGGAGACTCCATGGTTAAAATATCTTCAAATGTTTAAGTGCATGTGGGCAATGGATTCCAGTCTGGAGAATCCATGGTTAAAATATCTTCAAATGTTTAAGTGCATGTGGGCAATGGATTCCAGTCTGGAGAATCCAAGGTTGAAATATCTTCAAATGTTTAAAGCTGTAGCAAAGGGAAATGAAATCCAACTGTAGAATTCATGGTTAAACTATCTTCAAATGATTAAACCTGTGCATGAGGGCAATGGATTCCAGTCTGGAGAATCCATGGTTAAAATATCTTCAAATGATTAAAGCTGTGCATGAGGGCAATGGATTCCAGTCTGGAGAATCCATGGTTAAAATATCTTCAAATGATTAAATCTGTGCATGAGGTCAATGGATTCCAAGCTGTAGAATCCATGGTTAAAATATCTTCAAATGATTAAAGCTGTGCATTGGGGCAATGGATTCCAAGCTGCAGAATTCATGATTAAAATATCTTCAAATGATTCAAGCTGTGCATGAGGGCAATGGATTCTAAGCTGTAGAATCAATGGTTGAAATATCTTCAAATGATTAAAGCTGTGCTTGAGGGCAATGAATTCCAATCTGGAGAATCCATGGTTAAACTATCTTCAAATGATTAAAGCTGTGCTTGAGGGCAATGAATTCCAATCTGGAGAATCCATGGTTAAAATATCTTCAAATGATTAAAGCTGTGCATGAGGTCAATGGATTTCAAGCTGTAGAATTCATGGTTAAACTAACTTCAAATTATTAAAGATGTGCATGTGTGCAATGGATTCCAAGCTGGAAAATCCATGGTTAAACTATCTTCAAATGATTAAAGCTGTGCTTGAGGGCAATCAATTCCAATCTGTAGAATCCATGGTTAAACTATCTTCAGATGATTAAAGCTGTGCTTGAGGGCAATGAATTCCAATCTGTAGAGTCCATGGTTAAAATATCTTCAAATGATTAAAGCTGTGCATGAGGACTATGAATTCCAATCTGGAGAATCTATAGTTGAAATATCTTCAACCGATTAAATCTGTGCCTGAGAGCAATGAATTCCAATCTGGAGAATCCATGGTTAAAATATCTTCAAATGATTAAAGCTGTGCATGAGGACTATGAATTCCAATCTGGAGAATCTATAGTTGAAATATCTTCAAACGATTAAATCTGTGCCTGAGAGCAATGAATTCTAATCTGGAGAATCCATGGTTAAAATATCTTCAAATGATTAAAGCTGTGCATGAGGGCAATGGATTCCAAGCTGTAGAATGATTAAAGCTGTGCATGAGGACTATGAATTCCAAGCTGTAGAATCCATGGTTAAAATATCTTCAAATAATTAAAGCTCTGCATGACGGCAATGAATTCCAACTGTAGAATTCATGGTTAAAATATCTTCAAATGATTAAAGCTGTGCATGTGGGCAATGGATTCCAGTCTGAAGAATCCTTGGTTAAAATATGTTCAAATGATTAAAGCTGTACATGAGGGCAATGAATTCCGAGCTGTAGAACTAAAGATTAAAATATGTTCAAAAGATTAAAGCTGTGTATGACGGAAATGTATACCAAGCTGTGGAATACATGGTTAAAATATCTTCAAATTATTAAAGCTGTGCGTGAGGACAATAGAATCCAAGCTGTAAAATTCATGGTTAAAATATCTTCAAATGATTAAAGCTGTGCATGTGGGCAATGGATACCAGTCTGAAGAATCGATGGTTAAAATATGTTCAAATGATTAAAGCTGAACATGAGGGCAATGAATTCCAATCTGGAAAATGCATGGTTAAACTATCTTCAAATGATTAAAGCTGTGCTTGAGGGCAATGAATTCCAATCTTTAGAGTCCATGGTTAAAATATCTTCAAATAATTAAAGCTGTGCATGAGGACTATGAATTCAAATCTGGAGAATCTATAGTTGAAATATCTTCAAACGATTAAATCTGTGCCTGAGAGCAATGGATTCTAATCTGGAGAATCCATGGTTAAAATATCTTCAAATGATTAAAGCTATGCATGACGGCAATGAATTCCAACTGTAGAATTCATGGTTAAAATATCTTCAAATGATTAAGGCTGTACATGAGGGCAATGAATTCCAATCTGGAAAATGCATGGTTAAAATATCTTCAAATGATTAAAGCTGTTTATGTGGTCAATGAATTCTAAGATGTAGAATCCATGATTAAAATATCTTCAAATTATTAAAGCTGTGCATGAGGGCAATGGATTCCAAGCTGTAGAATCCATGGTTAAATTATCTTCAAATGATTAAAGCTGTAAATGAGGGCAATGAATTCCAAGCTGTCAAATCCATGGTTAAAATATCTTCAAGTGATTAAAGCTCTGCATGAGGGCAACGAATTCCAAGCTGTAGAATCCATGGATAAAATGTCTTCAAATGATTAAAGCTGTGCATGAGGGCAATGAATACCAAACTGTAGAATCCATGGTTAAAATATCATCAAATGGTGAAAGATGTGCATGAGGGCAATGGATTCCAAGCTGGAGAATCCATGGTTAAAATGTCTTCAAATTATTAAAGCTGTGATTGAGGGCAATGAATTCCAAGCTGCAGAATTCATGATTAAAATATCTTCAAATGATTCAAGCTGTGCATGAGGGCAATGTAATCTAAGCTGTAGAATTCATGGTTAAAATAGCTTCAAATGATTAAAGCTGTGCGTGAGGACAATGGATTCCAAGCTGTAGGATCCATGGTTAAAATATCTTCAAATGATTAAAGCTCTGCATGACGGAAATGAATTCCAACTGTAGAATTCATGGTTAAAATATCTTCAAATGATTAAAGCTGTGCATGTGGGCAATGGATTCCAGTCTGGACAATCCATGGTTAAAATATGTTCAAATGATTAAAGCTGAACATGAGGGCAATGAATTGCAATCTGGAGAATCCATGGTTAAAATATCTTCAAGCTGTGCATATGGGCAATGGATACCAGTCTGAAGAATCCATGGTTAAAATATGTTCAAATGATTAAAGCTGTGCATGAGGGCAATGAATTCCAATCTGGAGAATCTATAGTTGAAATATGTTCAAACGATTAAATCTGTGCCTGAGAGCAATGAATTCCAATCTGGAGAATCCATGGTTAAAATATCTTCAAATGATTAAAGCTGTGCATGAGGACTATGAATTCCAATCTGGAGAATCTATAGTTGAAATATCTTCAAACGATTAAATCTGTTCCTGAGAGCAATGAATTCTAATCTGGAGAATCCATGGTTAAAATATCTTCAAATGATTAAAGCTGTGCATGAGGGCAATGGATTCCAAGCTGTAGAATGATTAAAGCTGTGCATGAGGACTATGAATTCCAAGCTGTAGAATCCATGGTTAAAATATCTTCAAATGATTAAAGCTCTGCATGACGGCAATGAATTCCAACTGTAGAATTCATGGTTAAAATATCTTCAAATGATTAAAGCTGTGCATGTGGGCAATGGATTCCAGTCTGAAGAATCCATGGTTAAAATATGTTCAAATGATTAAAGCTGTACATGAGGGCAATGAATTCCGAGCTGTAGAACTGAAGATTAAAATATGTTCAAATGATTAAAGCTGTGTATGACGGCAATGTATACCAAGCTGTGCAATACATGGTTAAAATATCTTCAAATTATTAAAGCTGTGCGTGAGGACAATAGAATCCAAGCTGTAAAATTCATGGTTAAAATACCTTCAAATGATTAAAGCTGTGCATGTGGGCAATGGATACCAGTCTGAAGAATCCATGGTTAAAATATGTTCAAATGATTAAAGCTGTGCATGTGGGCAATGGATACCAGTCTGAAGAATCCATGGTTAAAATATGTTCAAATGATTAAAGCTGAACATGAGGGCAATGAATTCCAATCTGGAAAATGCATGGTTAAAATATCTTCAAATGATTAAAGCTGTGGTTGAGGGCAATGAATTCCAATCTGGAGAATCCATGGTTAAAATATCTTCAAATGATTAAAGCTGTGCTTGAGGGCATTGAATTCCAATCTTGAGAATGCATGGTTAAAATATCTTCAAATGATTAATGCTGTGCATGAGGGCAATGAATGCCAAGCTGTAGAATCCATGGTTAAAAATCTACAAATGATTAAAGCTGTTTATGAGGGCAATTTATTCCAATCTGGAGATCCATGGTTGATATATCTTCAAATGATTAAAGCTCTGGATGAGGGCAATGAAAACCAAACTGTAGAATCCATGGTTTAAATATCATCAAATGATGAAAGATGTGCATGAGGGCAATGGATTCCAAGCTGGAGAATCCATGGTTAAACTATCTTCAAATGATTAAAGCTGTCCTTGAGGGCAATCAATTCCAATCTGTAGAATACATGGTTAAACTATCTTCAAATGATTAAAGCTGTGCTTGAGGGCAATGAATTCCAATCTGGAGAATCCATGGTTGAAATATCTTCAAATGATTAAAGCTGTGCTTGAGGGCAATGAATTCCAATCTGGAGAATCCATGGTTAAACTATCTTCAAATGATTAAAGCTGTGCTTGAGGGCAATGAATTCCAATCTGGAGAATCCATGGTTAAAATATCTTCAAATGATTAAAGCTGTGCATGAGGTCAATGGATTTCAAGCTGTAGAATTCATGGTTAAACTAACTTCAAATTATTAAAGATGTGCATGTGTGCAATGGATTCCAAGCTGGAAAATCCATGGTTAAACTATCTTCAAATGATTAAAGCTGTGCTTGAGGGCAATCAATTCCAATCTGTAGAATCCATGGTTAAACTATCTTCAGATGATTAAAGCTGTGCTTGAGGGCAATGAATTCCAATCTGTAGAGTCCATGGTTAAAATATCTTCAAATGATTAAAGCTGTGCATGAGGACTATGAATTCCAATCTGGAGAATCTATAGTTGAAATATCTTCAAACGATTAAATCTGTGCCTGAGAGCAATGAATTCCAATCTGGAGAATCCATGGTTAAAATATCTTCAAATGATTAAAGCTGTGCATGAGGACTATGAATTCCAATCTGGAGAATCTATAGTTGAAATATCTTCAAACGATTAAATCTGTGCCTGAGAGCAATGAATTCTAATCTGGAGAATCCATGGTTAAAATATCTTCAAATGATTAAAGCTGTGCATGAGGGCAATGGATTCCAAGCTGTAGAATGATTAAAGCTGTGCATGAGGACTATGAATTCCAAGCTGTAGAATCCATAGTTAAAATATCTTCAAATAATTAAAGCTCTGCATGACGGCAATGAATTCCAACTGTAGAATTCATGGTTAAAATATCTTCAAATGATTAAAGCTGTGCATGTGGGCAATGGATTCCAGTCTGAAGAATCCTTGGTTAAAATATGTTCAAATGATTAAAGCTGTACATGAGGGCAATGAATTCCGAGCTGTAGAACTAAAGATTAAAATATGTTCAAATGATTAAAGCTGTGTATGACGGAAATGTATACCAAGCTGTGGAATACATGGTTAAAATATCTTCAAATTATTAAAGCTGTGCGTGAGGACAATAGAATCCAAGCTGTAAAATTCATGGTTAAAATATCTTCAAATGATTAAAGCTGTGCATGTGGGCAATGGATACCAGTCTGAAGAATCGATGGTTAAAATATGTTCAAATGATTAAAGCTGAACATGAGGGCAATGAATTCCAATCTGGAAAATGCATGGTTAAACTATCTTCAAATGATTAAAGCTGTGCTTGAGGGCAATGAATTCCAATCTTTAGAGTCCATGGTTAAAATATCTTCAAATGATTAAAGCTGTGCATGAGGACTATGAATTCAAATCTGGAGAATCTATAGTTGAAATATCTTCAAACGATTAAATCTGTGCCTGAGAGCAATAGATTCTAATCTGGAGAATCCATGGTTAAAATATCTTCAAATGATTAAAGCTCTGCATGACGGCAATGAATTCCAACTGTAGAATTCATGGTTAAAATATCTTCAAATGATTAAAGCTGTACATGAGGGCAATGAATTCCAATCTGGAAAATGCATGGTTAAAATATCTTCAAATGATTAAAGCTGTTTATGTGGTCAATGAATTCTAAGATGTAGAATCCATGATTAAAATATCTTCAAATTATTAAAGCTGTGCATGAGGGCAATGGATTCCAAGCTGTAGAATCCATGGTTAAATTATCTTCAAATGATTAAAGCTGTAAATGAGGGCAATGAATTCCAAGCTGTCAAATCCATGGTTAAAATATCTTCAAGTGATTAAAGCTCTGCATGAGGGCAACGAATTCCAAGCTGTAGAATCCATGGATAAAATGTCTTCAAATGATTAAAGCTGTGCATGAGGGCAATGAATACCAAACTGTAGAATCCATGGTTAAAATATCATCAAATGGTGAAAGATGTGCATGAGGGCAATGGATTCCAAGCTGGAGAATCCATGGTTAAAATATCTTCAAATTATTAAAGCTGTGATTGAGGGCAATGAATTCCAAGCTGCAGAATTCATGATTAAAATATCTTCAAATGATTCAAGCTGTGCATGAGGGCAATGGATTCTAAGCTGTAGAATTCATGGTTAAAATATCTTCAAATGATTAAAGCTCTGCATGACGGCAATGAATTCCAACTGTAGAATTCATGGTTAAAATATCTTCAAATGATTAAAGCTGTGCATGTGGGCAATGGATTCCAGTCTGGACAATCCATGGTTAAAATATGTTCAAATGATTAAAGCTGAACATGAGGGCAATGAATTCCAATCTGGAGAATCCATGGTTAAAATATCTTCAAGCTGTGCATATGGGCAATGGATACCAGTCTGAAGAATCCATGGTTAAAATATGTTCAAATGATTAAAGCTGTGCATGAGGGCAATGAATTCCAAGCTGTAGAAATGAAGGTTAAAATTTGTTCAAATGATTAAAGCTGTGTATGAGGGAGATGTATACCAAGCTGTGGAATCCATGGTTAAAATATCTTCAAATTATTAAAGCTGTGCGTGAGGACAACGGAATCCAAGCTGTAAAATTCATGGTTAAAATATCTTCAAATGATTAAAGCTGTGCATGAGGTCAATGGATTTCAAGCTGTAGAATTCATGGTTAAACTAACTTCAAATGATTAAAGATGTGCATGTGGGCAATGGATTCCAGTCTGGAGATCCATGGTTAAAATATCTTCAAATGTTTAAGTGCACGTGGGCAATGGATTCCAGTCTGGAGAATCCATGGTTAAAATATCTTCAAATGATTAAAGCTGTAGCTGAGGGCAATGAACTCCAATCTGGAGAATCCATGGTTAAAATATCTTCAAATGATTAAAGCTGTGCATGATGGCAATGAATTCCAACTGTAGAATTCATGGTTAAACTATCTTCAAATTATTAAAGCTGTGCATGAGGGCAATGGATTCCAGTCTGGAGAATCCATGGTTAAAATACCTTCAAATGTTTAAGTGCATGTGGGCAATGGATTCCAGTCTGGAGAATCCATGGTTAAAATATCTTCAAATGATTAAAGCTGTAGCTGAGGGCAATGAACTCCAATCTGGAGAATCCATGGTTAAAATATCTTCAAATGATTAAAGCTGTGCATGATGGCAATGAATTCCAACTGTAGAATTCATGGTTAAACTATCTTCAAATTATTAAAGCTGTGCATGTGGGCAATGGATTCCACTCTGGAGACTCCATGGTTAAAATATCTTCAAATGTTTAAGTGCATGTGGGCAATGGATTCCAGTCTGGAGAATCCATGGTTAAAATATCTTCAAATGTTTAAGTGCATGTGGGCAATGGATTCCAGTCTGGAGAATCCAAGGTTGAAATATCTTCAAATGTTTAAAGCTGTAGCAAAGGGAAATGAAATCCAACTGTAGAATTCATGGTTAAACTATCTTCAAATGATTAAACCTGTGCATGAGGGCAATGGATTCCAGTCTGGAGAATCCATGGTTAAAATATCTTCAAATGATTAAAGCTGTGCATGAGGGCAATGGATTCCAGTCTGGAGAATCCATGGTTAAAATATCTTCAAATGATTAAATCTGTGCATGAGGTCAATGGATTCCAAGCTGTAGAATCCATGGTTAAAATATCTTCAAATGATTAAAGCTGTGCATTGGGGCAATGGATTCCAAGCTGCAGAATTCATGATTAAAATATCTTCAAATGATTCAAGCTGTGCATGAGGGCAATGGATTCTAAGCTGTAGAATTAATGGTTGAAATATCTTCAAATGATTAAAGCTGTGCGTGAGGACAATGGATTCCAAGCTGTAGAATTCATGGTTAAAATATTTTCAAATGTTTAAAGCTGTGCATGAGGGCAATGGATTCCAAGCTGTAGGATCCATGGTTAAAATATCTTCAAATGATTAAAGCTCTGCATGACGGCAATGAATTCCAACTGTAGAATTCATGGATAAAATATCTTCTAATGATTAAAGCTGTGCATGTGGGCAATGGATTCCAGTCTGGACAATCCATGGTTAAAATATGTTCAAATGATTGAAGCTGAACATGAGGGCAATGAATTCCAATCTGGAAAATGCATGGTTAAAATATCTTCAAATGATTAAAGCTGTGGTTGAGGGCAATGAATTCCAATCTGGAGAATCCATGGTTAAAATATCTTCAAATGATTAAAGCTGTGCTTGAGGGCAATGAATTCCAATCTTGAGAATGCATGGTTAAAATATCTTCTAATGATTAATGCTGTGCATGAGGGCAATGAATGCCAAGCTGTAGAATCCATGGTTAAAATATCTTCAAATTATTAAAGCTGTGCATGAGGGCAATGGATTCCAAGCTGTACAATCCATGGTTAAAAATCTACAAATGATTAAAACTGTTTATGAGGGCAATGAATTCCAATCTGGAGATCCATGGTTAAAATATCTTCAAGTGATTAAAGCTCTGCATGAGGGCAACGAATTCCAAGCTGTAGAATCCATGGATAAAATGTCTTCAAATGATTAAAGCTGTGCATGAGGGCAATGAATACCAAACTGTAGAATCCATGGTTAAAATATCATCAAATGGTGAAAGATGTGCATGAGGGCAATGGATTCCAAGCTGGAGAATCCATGGTTAAAATATCTTCAAATTATTAAAGCTGTGATTGAGGGCAATGAATTCCAAGCTGCAGAATTCATGATTAAAATATCTTCAAATGATTCAAGCTGTGCATGAGGGCAATGGATTCTAAGCTGTAGAATTCATGGTTAAAATAGCTTCAAATGATTAAAGCTGTGCGTGAGGACAATGGATTCCAAGCTGTAGGATCCATGGTTAAAATATCTTCAAATGATTAAAGCTCTGCATGACGGCAATGAATTCCAACTGTAGAATTCATGGTTAAAATATCTTCAAATGATTAAAGCTGTGCCTGTGGGCAATGGATTCCAGTCTGGATAATCCATGGTTAAAATATGTTCAAATGATTAAAGCTGAACATGAGGTCAATGAATTCCAATCTGGAGAATCCATGGTTAAAATATCTTCAAATGATTAAAGCTGTGCATGTGGGCAATGGATACCAGTCTGAAGAATCCATGGTTAAAATATCTTCAAATGTTTAAGTGCATGTGGGCAATGGATTCCAGTCTGGAGAATCCAACGTTGAAATATCTTCAAATGTTTAACGTGTAGCAAAGGGAAATGAACTCCAACTGTAGAATTCATGGTTAAACTATCTTCAAATGATTAAAGCTGTGCATGAGGGCAATGGATTCCAGTCTGGAGAATCCATGGTTAAAATATCTTCAAAAGGTTAAAGCTGTGCATGAGGGCAATGGATTCCACTCTGGAGAATCCATGGTTAAAATATGTTCAAATGATTAAAGCTGTGCATGAGGGCAATGAATTCCAAGCTGTAGAATACATGGTTAAACTATCTTCAAATGATTAAAGCTGTGCATGAGGACTATGAATTCTAAGCTGTAGAATCCATGGTTAAAATATCATCAAATGATTAAAGCTCTGCATGACGGCAATGAATTCCAACTGTAGAATTCATGGTTAAAATATCTTCAAATGATTAAAGCTGTGCATGTGGGCAATGGATTCCAGTCTGGACAATCCATGGTTAAAATATGTTTAAATGATTAAAGCTGTACATGAGGGCAATGAATTCCAATCTGGAAAATGCATGGTTAAAATATCTTCAAATTATTAAAGATATGCGTGAGGACAATAGAATCCAAGCTGTAAAATTCATGGTTAAAATATCTTCAAATGATTAAAGCTGTGCATGTGGGCAATGGATACCAGTCTGAAGAATCCATGGTTAAAATATGTTCAAATGATTAAAGCTGTGCATGAGGGCAATGAATTCCAAGCTGTAGAACTGAAGGTTAAAATATGTTCAAATGATTAATGCTGTGTATGAGGGCGATGTATACCAAGTTGTGGAATCCATGGTTAAAATATGTTCAAATTATTAAAGCTGTGCGTGAGGACAATGGAATCCAAGCTGTAAAATTCATGGTTAAAATATCTTCAAATGATTAAAGCTGTGCATGAGGTCAATGGATTTCAAGCTGTAGAATTCATGGTTAAACTAACTTCAAATGATTAAAGATGTGCATGTGGGCAATGGATTCCAGTCTGGAGAATCCATGGTTAAAATATCTTCAAATGTTTAAGTGCATGTGGGCAATGGATTCCAGTCTGGAGAATCCATGGTCAAAATATCTTCAAATGATTAAAGCTGTAGCTGAGGGCAATGAACTCCAATCTGGAGAATCCATGGTTAAAATATCTTCAAATGATTAAAGCTGTGCATGATGTCAATGAATTCCAACTGTAGAATTCATGGTTAAACTATCTTCAAATTATTAAAGCTGTGCATGAGGGCAATGAATTCCAATCTGGAGAATCCATGGTTAAAATATCTTCAAATGATTAAAGGTGTGCATAAGGACAATGAAATTCAAGCTGTAGAATTCATGGTTAAACTAACTTCAAATGATTAAAGATGTGCATGTGGGCAATGGATTCCAGTCTGGAGACTCCATGGTTAAAATATCTTCAAATGTTTAAGTGCATGTGGGCAATGGATTCCAGTCTGGAGAATCCATGGTTAAAATATCTTCAAATGTTTAAGTGCATGTGGGCAATGGATTCCAGTCTGGAGAATCCAAGGTTGAAATATCTTCAAATGATTAAAGCTGTAGCAAAGGGAAATGAACTCCAACTGTAGAATTCATGGTTAAACTATCTTCAAATGATTAAAGCTGTGCATGAGGGCAATGGATTCCAGTGTGGAGAATCCATGGTTAAAATATCTTCAAATGATTAAATCTGTGCATGAGGGCAATGGATTCCAGTCTGGAGAATCCATGGTTAAAATATCTTCAAATGATTAAATCTGTGCATGAGGGCAATGGATTCCAAGCTGTAGAATCCATGGTTAAAATATCTTCAAATGATAAAGCTGTGCATTGGGGCAATGGATTCCAAGCTGCACAATTCATGATTAAAATATCTTCAAATGATTCAAGCTGTGCATGAGGGCAATGGATTCTAAGCTGTAGAATTCATGGTTAAAATATCTTCAAATGATTAAAGCTGTGCGTGAGGACAATGGATTCCAAGCTGTAGAATTCATGGTTAAAATATCTTCAAATGTTTAAAGCTGTTCATGAGGGCAATGGATTCCAAGCTGTAGGATCCATGGTTAAGATATCTTCAAATGATTAAAGCTGTGCATGAGGTCAATGGATTTCAAGCTGTAGAATTCATGGTTAAACTAACTTCAAATTATTAAAGATGTGCATGTGTGCAATGGATTCCAAGCTGGAAAATCCATGGTTAAACTATCTTCAAATGATTAAAGCTGTGCTTGAGGGCAATCAATTCCAATCTGTAGAATCCATGGTTAAACTATCTTCAGATGATTAAAGCTGTGCTTGAGGGCAATGAATTCCAATCTGTAGAGTCCATGGTTAAAATATCTTCAAATGATTAAAGCTGTGCATGAGGACTATGAATTCCAATCTGGAGAATCTATAGTTGAAATATCTTCAACCGATTAAATCTGTGCCTGAGAGCAATGAATTCCAATCTGGAGAATCCATGGTTAAAATATCTTCAAATGATTAAAGCTGTGCATGAGGACTATGAATTCCAATCTGGAGAATCTATAGTTGAAATATCTTCAAACGATTAAATCTGTGCCTGAGAGCAATGAATTCTAATCTGGAGAATCCATGGTTAAAATATCTTCAAATGATTAAAGCTGTGCATGAGGGCAATGGATTCCAAGCTGTAGAATGATTAAAGCTGTGCATGAGGACTATGAATTCCAAGCTGTAGAATCCATGGTTAAAATATCTTCAAATAATTAAAGCTCTGCATGACGGCAATGAATTCCAACTGTAGAATTCATGGTTAAAATATCTTCAAATGATTAAAGCTGTGCATGTGGGCAATGGATTCCAGTCTGAAGAATCCTTGGTTAAAATATGTTCAAATGATTAAAGCTGTACATGAGGGCAATGAATTCCGAGCTGTAGAACTAAAGATTAAAATATGTTCAAATGATTAAAGCTGTGTATGACGGAAATGTATACCAAGCTGTGGAATACATGGTTAAAATATCTTCAAATTATTAAAGCTGTGCGTGAGGACAATAGAATCCAAGCTGTAAAATTCATGGTTAAAATATCTTCAAATGATTAAAGCTGTGCATGTGGGCAATGGATACCAGTCTGAAGAATCGATGGTTAAAATATGTTCAAATGATTAAAGCTGAACATGAGGGCAATGAATTCCAATCTGGAAAATGCATGGTTAAACTATCTTCAAATGATTAAAGCTGTGCTTGAGGGCAATGAATTCCAATCTTTAGAGTCCATGGTTAAAATATCTTCAAATAATTAAAGCTGTGCATGAGGACTATGAATTCAAATCTGGAGAATCTATAGTTGAAATATCTTCAAACGATTAAATCTGTGCCTGAGAGCAATGGATTCTAATCTGGAGAATCCATGGTTAAAATATGTTCAAATGATTAAAGCTCTGCATGACGGCAATGAATTCCAACTGTAGAATTCATGGTTAAAATATCTTCAAATGATTAAGGCCGTACATGAGGTCAATGAATTCCAATCTGGAAAATGCATGGTTAAAATATCTTCAAATGATTAAAGCTGTTTATGTGGTCAATGAATTCTAAGATGTAGAATCCATGATTAAAATATCTTCAAATTATTAAAGCTGTGCATGAGGGCAATGGATTCCAAGCTGTAGAATCCATGGTTAAATTATCTTCAAATGATTAAAGCTGTAAATGAGGGCAATGAATTCCAAGCTGTCAAATCCATGGTTAAAATATCTTCAAGTGATTAAAGCTCTGCATGAGGGCAACGAATTCCAAGCTGTAGAATCCATGGATAAAATGTCTTCAAATGATTAAAGCTGTGCATGAGGGCAATGAATACCAAACTGTAGAATCCATGGTTAAAATATCATCAAATGGTGAAAGATGTGCATGAGGGCAATGGATTCCAAGCTGGAGAATCCATGGTTAAAATGTCTTCAAATTATTAAAGCTGTGATTGAGGGCAATGAATTCCAAGCTGCAGAATTCATGATTAAAATATCTTCAAATGATTCAAGCTGTGCATGAGGGCAATGGAATCTAAGCTGTAGAATTCATGGTTAAAATAGCTTCAAATGATTAAAGCTGTGCGTGAGGACAATGGATTCCAAGCTGTAGGATCCATGGTTAAAATATCTTCAAATGATTAAAGCTCTGCATGACGGAAATGAATTCCAACTGTAGAATTCATGGTTAAAATATCTTCAAATGATTAAAGCTGTGCATGTGGGCAATGGATTCCAGTCTGGACAATCCATGGTTAAAATATGTTCAAATGATTAAAGCTGAACATGAGGGCAATGAATTCCAATCTGGAGAATCCATGGTTAAAATATCTTCAAGCTGTGCATATGGGCAATGGATACCAGTCTGAAGAATCCATGGTTAAAATATGTTCAAATGATTAAAGCTGTGCATGAGGGCAATGAATTCCAATCTGGAGAATCTATAGTTGAAATATGTTCAAACGATTAAATCTGTGCCTGAGAGCAATGAATTCCAATCTGGAGAATCCATGGTTAAAATATCTTCAAATGATTAAAGCTGTGCATGAGGACTATGAATTCCAATCTGGAGAATCTATAGTTGAAATATCTTCAAACGATTAAATCTGTTCCTGAGAGCAATGAATTCTAATCTGGAGAATCCATGGTTAAAATATCTTCAAATGATTAAAGCTGTGCATGAGGGCAATGGATTCCAAGCTGTAGAATGATTAAAGCTGTGCATGAGGACTATGAATTCCAAGCTGTAGAATCCATGGTTAAAATATCTTCAAATGATTAAAGCTCTGCATGACGGCAATGAATTCCAACTGTAGAATTCATGGTTAAAATATCTTCAAATGATTAAAGCTGTGCATGTGGGCAATGGATTCCAGTCTGAAGAATCCATGGTTAAAATATGTTCAAATGATTAAAGCTGTACATGAGGGCAATGAATTCCGAGCTGTAGAACTGAAGATTAAAATATGTTCAAATGATTAAAGCTGTGTATGACGGCAATGTATACCAAGCTGTGCAATACATGGTTAAAATATCTTCAAATTATTAAAGCTGTGCGTGAGGACAATAGAATCCAAGCTGTAAAATTCATGGTTAAAATACCTTCAAATGATTAAAGCTGTGCATGTGGGCAATGGATACCAGTCTGAAGAATCCATGGTTAAAATATGTTCAAATGATTAAAGCTGTGCATGTGGGCAATGGATACCAGTCTGAAGAATCCATGGTTAAAATATGTTCAAATGATTAAAGCTGAACATGAGGGCAATGAATTCCAATCTGGAAAATGCATGGTTAAAATATCTTCAAATGATTAAAGCTGTGGTTGAGGGCAATGAATTCCAATCTGGAGAATCCATGGTTAAAATATCTTCAAATGATTAAAGCTGTGCTTGTGGGCATTGAATTCCAATCTTGAGAATGCATGGTTAAAATATTTTCAAATGATTAATGCTGTGCATGAGGGCAATGAATGCCAAGCTGTAGAATCCATGGTTAAAAATCTACAAATGATTAAAGCTGTTTATGAGGGCAATTTATTCCAATCTGGAGATCCATGGTTGATATATCTTCAAATGATTAAAGCTCTGGATGAGGGCAATGAAAACCAAACTGTAGAATCCATGGTTTAAATATCATCAAATGATGAAAGATGTGCATGAGGGCAATGGATTCCAAGCTGGAGAATCCATGGTTAAACTATCTTCAAATGATTAAAGCTGTCCTTGAGGGCAATCAATTCCAATCTGTAGAATACATGGTTAAACTATCTTCAAATGATTAAAGCTGTGCTTGAGGGCAATGAATTCCAATCTGGAGAATCCATGGTTGAAATATCTTCAAATGATTAAAGCTGTGCTTGAGGGCAATGAATTCCAATCTGGAGAATCCATGGTTAAACTATCTTCAAATGATTAAAGCTGTGCTTGAGGGCAATGAATTCCAATCTGGAGAATCCATGGTTAAAATATCTTCAAATGATTAAAGCTGTGCATGAGGTCAATGGATTTCAAGCTGTAGAATTCATGGTTAAACTAACTTCAAATTATTAAAGATGTGCATGTGTGCAATGGATTCCAAGCTGGAAAATCCATGGTTAAACTATCTTCAAATGATTAAAGCTGTGCTTGAGGGCAATCAATTCCAATCTGTAGAATCCATGGTTAAACTATCTTCAGATGATTAAAGCTGTGCTTGAGGGCAATGAATTCCAATCTGTAGAGTCCATGGTTAAAATATCTTCAAATGATTAAAGCTGTGCATGAGGACTATGAATTCCAATCTGGAGAATCTATAGTTGAAATATCTTCAAACGATTAAATCTGTGCCTGAGAGCAATGAATTCCAATCTGGAGAATCCATGGTTAAAATATCTTCAAATGATTAAAGCTGTGCATGAGGACTATGAATTCCAATCTGGAGAATCTATAGTTGAAATATCTTCAAACGATTAAATCTGTGCCTGAGAGCAATGAATTCTAATCTGGAGAATCCATGGTTAAAATATCTTCAAATGATTAAAGCTGTGCATGAGGGCAATGGATTCCAAGCTGTAGAATGATTAAAGCTGTGCATGAGGACTATGAATTCCAAGCTGTAGAATCCATAGTTAAAATATCTTCAAATAATTAAAGCTCTGCATGACGGCAATGAATTCCAACTGTAGAATTCATGGTTAAAATATCTTCAAATGATTAAAGCTGTGCATGTGGGCAATGGATTCCAGTCTGAAGAATCCTTGGTTAAAATATGTTCAAATGATTAAAGCTGTACATGAGGGCAATGAATTCCGAGCTGTAGAACTAAAGATTAAAATATGTTCAAATGATTAAAGCTGTGTATGACGGAAATGTATACCAAGCTGTGGAATACATGGTTAAAATATCTTCAAATTATTAAAGCTGTGCGTGAGGACAATAGAATCCAAGCTGTAAAATTCATGGTTAAAATATCTTCAAATGATTAAAGCTGTGCATGTGGGCAATGGATACCAGTCTGAAGAATCGATGGTTAAAATATGTTCAAATGATTAAAGCTGAACATGAGGGCAATGAATTCCAATCTGGAAAATGCATGGTTAAACTATCTTCAAATGATTAAAGCTGTGCTTGTGGGCAATGAATTCCAATCTTTAGAGTCCATGGTTAAAATATCTTCAAATGATTAAAGCTGTGCATGAGGACTATGAATTCAAATCTGGAGAATCTATAGTTGAAATATCTTCAAACGATTAAATCTGTGCCTGAGAGCAATGGATTCTAATCTGGAGAATCCATGGTTAAAATATCTTCAAATGATTAAAGCTCTGCATGACGGCAATGAATTCCAACTGTAGAATTCATGGTTAAAATATCTTCAAATGATTAAAGCTGTACATGAGGGCAATGAATTCCAATCTGGAAAATGCATGGTTAAAATATCTTCAAATGATTAAAGCTGTTTATGTGGTCAATGAATTCTAAGATGTAGAATCCATGATTAAAATATCTTCAAATTATTAAAGCTGTGCATGAGGGCAATGGATTCCAAGCTGTAGAATCCATGGTTAAATTATCTTCAAATGATTAAAGCTGTAAATGAGGGCAATGAATTCCAAGCTGTCAAATCCATGGTTAAAATATCTTCAAGTGATTAAAGCTCTGCATGAGGGCAACGAATTCCAAGCTGTAGAATCCATGGATAAAATGTCTTCAAATGATTAAAGCTGTGCATGAGGGCAATGAATACCAAACTGTAGAATCCATGGTTAAAATATCATCAAATGGTGAAAGATGTGCATGAGGGCAATGGATTCCAAGCTGGAGAATCCATGGTTAAAATATCTTCAAATTATTAAAGCTGTGATTGAGGGCAATGAATTCCAAGCTGCAGAATTCATGATTAAAATATCTTCAAATGATTCAAGCTGTGCATGAGGGCAATGGATTCTAAGCTGTAGAATTCATGGTTAAAATAGCTTCAAATGATTAAAGCTGTGCGTGAGGACAATGGATTCCAAGCTGTAGGATCCATGGTTAAAATATCTTCAAATGATTAAAGCTCTGCATGACGGCAATGAATTCCAACTGTAGAATTCATGGTTAAAATATCTTCAAATGATTAAAGCTGTGCATGTGGGCAATGGATTCCAGTCTGGACAATCCATGGTTAAAATATGTTCAAATGATTAAAGCTGAACATGAGGGCAATGAATTCCAATCTGGAGAATCCATGGTTAAAATATCTTCAAGCTGTGCATATGGGCAATGGATACCAGTCTGAAGAATCCATGGTTAAAATATGTTCAAATGATTAAAGCTGTGCATGAGGGCAATGAATTCCAAGCTGTAGAAATGAAGGTTAAAATTTGTTCAAATGATTAAAGCTGTGTATGAGGGAGATGTATACCAAGCTGTGGAATCCATGGTTAAAATATCTTCAAATTATTAAAGCTGTGCGTGAGGACAACGGAATCCAAGCTGTAAAATTCATGGTTAAAATATCTTCAAATGATTAAAGCTGTGCATGAGGTCAATGGATTTCAAGCTGTACAATTCATGGTTAAACTAACTTCAAATGATTAAAGATGTGCATGTGGGCAATGGATTCCAGTCTGGAGATCCATGGTTAAAATATCTTCAAATGTTTAAGTGCACGTGGGCAATGGATTCCAGTCTGGAGAATCCATGGTTAAAATATCTTCAAATGATTAAAGCTGTAGCTGAGGGCAATGAACTCCAATCTGGAGAATCCATGGTTAAAATATCTTCAAATGATTAAAGCTGTGCATGATGGCAATGAATTCCAACTGTAGAATTCATGGTTAAACTATCTTCAAATTATTAAAGCTGTGCATGAGGGCAATGGATTCCAGTCTGGAGAATCCATGGTTAAAATATCTTCAAATGTTTAAGTGCATGTGGGCAATGGATTCCAGTCTGGAGAATCCATGGTTAAAATATCTTCAAATGATTAAAGCTGTAGCTGAGGGCAATGAACTCCAATCTGGAGAATCCATGGTTAAAATATCTTCAAATGATTAAAGCTGTGCATGATGGCAATGAATTCCAACTGTAGAATTCATGGTTAAACTATCTTCAAATTATTAAAGCTGTGCATGTGGGCAATGGATTCCACTCTGGAGACTCCATGGTTAAAATATCTTCAAATGTTTAAGTGCATGTGGGCAATGGATTCCAGTCTGGAGAATCCATGGTTAAAATATCTTCAAATGTTTAAGTGCATGTGGGCAATGGATTCCAGTCTGGAGAATCCAAGGTTGAAATATCTTCAAATGTTTAAAGCTGTAGCAAAGGGAAATGAAATCCAACTGTAGAATTCATGGTTAAACTATCTTCAAATGATTACACCTGTGCATGAGGGCAATGGATTCCAGTCTGGAGAATCCATGGTTAAAATATCTTCAAATGATTAAAGCTGTGCATGAGGGCAATGGATTCCAGTCTGGAGAATCCATGGTTAAAATATCTTCAAATGATTAAATCTGTGCATGAGGTCAATGGATTCCAAGCTGTAGAATCCATGGTTAAAATATCTTCAAATGATTAAAGCTGTGCATTGGGGCAATGGATTCCAAGCTGCAGAATTCATGATTAAAATATCTTCAAATGATTCAAGCTGTGCATGAGGGCAATGGATTCTAAGCTGTAGAATTAATGGTTGAAATATCTTCAAATGATTAAAGCTGTGCGTGAGGACAATGGATTCCAAGCTGTAGAATTCATGGTTAAAATATCTTCAAATGTTTAAAGCTGTGCATGAGGGCAATGGATTCCAAGCTGTAGGATCCATGGTTAAAATATCTTCAAATGATTAAAGCTCTGCATGACGGCAATGAATTCCAACTGTAGAATTCATGGATAAAATATCTTCTAATGATTAAAGCTGTGCATGTGGGCAATGGATTCCAGTCTGGACAATCCATGGTTAAAATATGTTCAAATGATTGAAGCTGAACATGAGGGCAATGAATTCCAATCTGGAAAATGCATGGTTAAAATATCTTCAAATGATTAAAGCTGTGGTTGAGGGCAATGAATTCCAATCTGGAGAATCCATGGTTAAAATATCTTCAAATGATTAAAGCTGTGCTTGAGGGCAATGAATTCCAATCTTGAGAATGCATGGTTAAAATATCTTCTAATGATTAATGCTGTGCATGAGGGCAATGAATGCCAAGCTGTAGAATCCATGGTTAAAATATCTTCAAATTATTAAAGCTGTGCATGAGGGCAATGGATTCCAAGCTGTACAATCCATGGTTAAAAATCTACAAATGATTAAAACTGTTTATGAGGGCAATGAATTCCAATCTGGAGATCCATGGTTAAAATATCTTCAAGTGATTAAAGCTCTGCATGAGGGCAACGAATTCCAAGCTGTAGAATCCATGGATAAAATGTCTTCAAATGATTAAAGCTGTGCATGAGGGCAATGAATACCAAACTGTAGAATCCATGGTTAAAATATCATCAAATGGTGAAAGATGTGCATGAGGGCAATGGATTCCAAGCTGGAGAATCCATGGTTAAAATATCTTCAAATTATTAAAGCTGTGATTGAGGGCAATGAATTCCAAGCTGCAGAATTCATGATTAAAATATCTTCAAATGATTCAAGCTGTGCATGAGGGCAATGGATTCTAAGCTGTAGAATTCATGGTTAAAATAGCTTCAAATGATTAAAGCTGTGCGTGAGGACAATGGATTCCAAGCTGTAGGATCCATGGTTAAAATATCTTCAAATGATTAAAGCTCTGCATGACGGCAATGAATTCCAACTGTAGAATTCATGGTTAAAATATCTTCAAATGATTAAAGCTGTGCCTGTGGGCAATGGATTCCAGTCTGGATAATCCATGGTTAAAATATGTTCAAATGATTAAAGCTGAACATGAGGTCAATGAATTCCAATCTGGAGAATCCATGGTTAAAATATCTTCAAATGATTAAAGCTGTGCATGTGGGCAATGGATACCAGTCTGAAGAATCCATGGTTAAAATATCTTCAAATGTTTAAGTGCATGTGGGCAATGGATTCCAGTCTGGAGAATCCAACGTTGAAATATCTTCAAATGTTTAATGTGTAGCAAAGGGAAATGAACTCCAACTGTAGAATTCATGGTTAAACTATCTTCAAATGATTAAAGCTGTGCATGAGGGCAATGGATTCCAGTCTGGAGAATCCATGGTTAAAATATCTTCAAAAGGTTAAAGCTGTGCATGAGGGCAATGGATTCCACTCTGGAGAATCCATGGTTAAAATATGTTCAAATGATTAAAGCTGTGCATGAGGGCAATGAATTCCAAGCTGTAGAATACATGGTTAAACTATCTTCAAATGATTAAAGCTGTGCATGAGGACTATGAATTCTAAGCTGTAGAATCCATGGTTAAAATATCATCAAATGATTAAAGCTCTGCATGACGGCAATGAATTCCAACTGTAGAATTCATGGTTAAAATATCTTCAAATGATTAAAGCTGTGCATGTGGGCAATGGATTCCAGTCTGGACAATCCATGGTTAAAATATGTTTAAATGATTAAAGCTGTACATGAGGGCAATGAATTCCAATCTGGAAAATGCATGGTTAAAATATCTTCAAATTATTAAAGATATGCGTGAGGACAATAGAATCCAAGCTGTAAAATTCATGGTTAAAATATCTTCAAATGATTAAAGCTGTGCATGTGGGCAATGGATACCAGTCTGAAGAATCCATGGTTAAAATATGTTCAAATGATTAAAGCTGTGCATGAGGGCAATGAATTCCAAGCTGTAGAACTGAAGGTTAAAATATGTTCAAATGATTAATGCTGTGTATGAGGGCGATGTATACCAAGCTGTGGAATCCATGGTTAAAATATGTTCAAATTATTAAAGCTGTGCGTGAGGACAATGGAATCCAAGCTGTAAAATTCATGGTTAAAATATCTTCAAATGATTAAAGCTGTGCATGAGGTCAATGGATTTCAAGCTGTAGAATTCATGGTTAAACTAACTTCAAATGATTAAAGATGTGCATGTGGGCAATGGATTCCAGTCTGGAGAATCCATGGTTAAAATATCTTCAAATGTTTAAGTGCATGTGGGCAATGGATTCCAGTCTGGAGAATCCATGGTTAAAATATCTTCAAATGATTAAAGCTGTAGCTGAGGGCAATGAACTCCAATCTGGAGAATCCATGGTTAAAATATCTTCAAATGATTAAAGCTGTGCATGATGTCAATGAATTCCAACTGTAGAATTCATGGTTAAACTATCTTCAAATTATTAAAGCTGTGCATGAGGGCAATGAATTCCAATCTGGAGAATCCATGGTTAAAATATCTTCAAATGATTAAAGGTGTGCATAAGGACAATGAAATTCAAGCTGTAGAATTCATGGTTAAACTAACTTCAAATGATTAAAGATGTGCATGTGGGCAATGGATTCCAGTCTGGAGACTCCATGGTTAAAATATCTTCAAATGTTTAAGTGCATGTGGGCAATGGATTCCAGTCTGGAGAATCCATGGTTAAAATATCTTCAAATGTTTAAGTGCATGTGGGCAATGGATTCCAGTCTGGAGAATCCAAGGTTGAAATATCTTCAAATGATTAAAGCTGTAGCAAAGGGAAATGAACTCCAACTGTAGAATTCATGGTTAAACTATCTTCAAATGATTAAAGCTGTGCATGAGGGCAATGGATTCCAGTCTGGAGAATCCATGGTTAAAATATCTTCAAATGATTAAATCTGTGCATGAGGGCAATGGATTCCAGTCTGGAGAATCCATGGTTAAAATATCTTCAAATGATTAAATCTGTGCATGAGGGCAATGGATTCCAAGCTGTAGAATCCATGGTTAAAATATCTTCAAATGATAAAGCTGTGCATTGGGGCAATGGATTCCAAGCTGCACAATTCATGATTAAAATATCTTCAAATGATTCAAGCTGTGCATGAGGGCAATGGATTCTAAGCTGTAGAATTCATGGTTAAAATATCTTCAAATGATTAAAGCTGTGCGTGAGGACAATGGATTCCAAGCTGTAGAATTCATGGTTAAAATATCTTCAAATGTTTAAAGCTGTTCATGAGGGCAATGGATTCCAAGCTGTAGGATCCATGGTTAAGATATCTTCAAATGATTAAAGCTCTGCATGACGGCAATGAATTCCAACTGTAGAATTCATGGATAAAATATCTTCAAATGATTAAAGCTGTGCATGTGGGCAATGGATTCCAGTCTGGACAATCCATGGTTAAAATATGTTCAAATGATTAAAGCTGAACATGAGGGCAATGAATTCCAATCTGCAAAATGCATGGTTAAAATATCTTCAAATGATTAAAGCTGTGGTTGAGGGCAATGAATTCCAATCTGGAGAATCCATGGTTAAAATATCTTCAAATGATTAATGCTGTGCATGAGGGCAATGAATGCCAAGCTGTAGAATCCATGGTTAAAATATCTTCAAATTATTAAAGCTGTGCATGAGGGCAATGGATTCCAAGCTGTACAATCCATGGTTAAAAATCTACAAATGATTAAAGCTGTCCTTGAGGGCAATCAATTCCAATCTGTAGAATACATGGTTAAACTATCTTCAAATGATTAAAGCTGTGCTTGAGGGCAATGAATTCCAATCTTTAGAGTCCATGGTTAAAATATCTTCAAATGATTAAAGCTGTGCATGAGAACTATGAATTCAAATCTGGAGAATCTATAGTTGAAATATCTTCAAACGATTAAATCTGTGCCTGAGAGCAATGGATTCTAATCTGGAGAATCCATGGTTAAAATATCTTCAAATGATTAAAGCTCTGCATGACGGCAATGAATTCCAACTGTAGAATTCATGGTTAAAATATCTTCAAATGATTAAAGCTGTACATGAGGGCAATGAATTCCAATCTGGAAAATGCATGGTTAAAATATCTTCAAATGATTAAAGCTGTTTATGTGGTCAATGAATTCTAAGATGTAGAATCCATGATTAAAATATCTTCAAATTATTAAAGCTGTGCATGAGGGCAATGGATTCCAAGCTGTAGAATCCATGGTTAAATTATCTTCAAATGATTAAAGCTGTAAATGAGGGCATGAATTCCAAGCTGTCAAATCCATGGTTAAAATATCTTCAAGTGATTAAAGCTCTGCATGAGGGCAACGAATTCCAAGCTGTAGAATCCATGGATAAAATGTCTTCAAATGATTAAAGCTGTGCATGAGGGCAATGAATACCAAACTGTAGAATCCATGGTTAAAATATCATCAAATGGTGAAAGATGTGCATGAGGGCAATGGATTCCAAGCTGGAGAATCCATGGTTAAAATATCTTCAAATGATTAAAGCTGTAGCTGAGGGCAATGAACTCCAATCTGGAGAATCCATGGTTAAAATATCTTCAAATGATTAAAGCTGTGCATGATGGCAATGAATTCCAACTGTGGAATTCATGGTTAAACTATCTTCAAATTATTAAAGCTGTGCATGAGGGCAATGGATTCCAGTCTGGAGAATCCATGGTTAAAATATCTTCAAATGTTTAAGTGCATGTGGGCAATGGATTCCAGTCTGGAGAATCCATGGTTAAAATATCTTCAAATGATTAAAGCTGTAGCTGAGGGCAATGAACTCCAATCTGGAGAATCCATGGTTAAAATATCTTCAAATGATTAAAGCTGTGCATGAAGGCAATGAATTCCAACTGTAGAATTCATGGTTAAACTATCTTCAAATTATTAAAGCTGTGCATGTGGGCAATGGATTCCACTCTGGAGACTCCATGGTTAAAATATCTTCAAATGTTTAAGTGCATGTGGGCAATGGATTCCAGAGTGGAGAATCCATGGTTAAAATATCTTCAAATGTTTAAGTGCATGTGGGCAATGGATTCCAGTCTGGAGAATCCAAGGTTGAAATATCTTCAAATGTTTAAAGCTGTAGCAAAGGGAAATGAACTCCAACTGTAGAATTCATGGTTAAACTATCTTCAAATGATTAAAGCTGTGCATGAGGGCAATGCATTCCAGTCTGGAGAATCCATGGTTAAAATATCTTCAAATGATTAAAGCTGTGCATGAGGGCAATGGATTCCAGTCTGGAGAATCCATGGTTAAAATATCTTCAAATGATTAAATCTGTGCATGAGGGCAATGGATTCCAAGCTGTAGAATCCATGGTTAAAATATCTTCAAATGATTAAAGCTGTGCATTGGGGCAATGGATTCCAAGCTGCACAATTCATGATTAAAATATCTTCAAATGATTCAAGCTGTGCATGAGGGCAATGGATTCTAAGCTGTAGAATCAATGGTTAAAATATCTTCAAATGATTAAAGCTGTGCGTGAGGACAATGGATTCCAAGCTGTAGAATTCATGGTTAAAATATCTTCAAATGTTTAAAGCTGTGCATGAGGGCAATGGATTCCAAGCTGTAGGATCCATGGTTAAAATATCTTCAAATGATTAAAGCTCTGCATGACTGCAATGAATTCCAACTGTAGAATTCATGGATAAAATATCTTCAAATGATTAAAGCTGTGCATGTGGGCAATGGATTCCAGTCTGGACAATCCATGGTTAAAATATGTTCAAATGATTAAAGCTGAACATGAGGGCAATGAATTCCAATCTGGAAAATGCATGGTTAAAATATCTTCAAATGATTAAAGCTGTGGTTGAGGGCAATGAATTCCAATCTGGAGAATCCATGGTTAAAATATCTTCAAATGATTAATGCTGTGCCTGAGGGCAATGAATGACAAGCTGTAGAATCCATGGTTAAAATATCTTCAAATTATTAAAGCTGTGCATGAGGGCAATGGATTCCAAGCTGTACAATCCATGGTTAAAAATCTACAAATGATTAAAACTGTTTATGAGGGCAATGAATTCCAATCTGGAGATCCATGGTTAAAATATCTTCAAGTGATTAAAGCTCTGCATGAGGGCAACGAATTCCAAGCTTTAGAATCCATGGATAAAATGTCTTCAAATGATTAAAGCTGTGCATGAGGGCAATGAATACCAAACTGTAGAATCCATGGTTAAAATATCATCAAATGGTGAAAGATGTGCATGAGGGCAATGGATTCCAAGCTGGAGAATCCATGGTTAAAATATCTTCAAATTATTAAAGCTGTGATTGAGGGCAATGAATTCCAAGATGCAGAATTCATGATTAAAATATCTTCAAATGATTCAAGATGTGCATGAGGGCAATGGACTCTAAGCTGTAGAATTCATGGTTAAAATAGCTTCAAATGATTAAAGCTGTGCGTGAGGACAATGGATTCCAAGCTGTAGGATCCATGGTTAAAATATCTTCAAATGATTAAAGCTCTGAATGACGGCAATGAAATCCAACTGTAGAATTCATGGTTAAAATATCTTCAAATGATTAAAGCTGTGCCTGTGGGCAATGGATTCCAGTCTGGACAATCCATGGTTAAAATATGTTCAAATGATTAAAGCTGAACATGAGGGCAATGAATTCCAATCTGGAGAATCCATGGTTAAAATATCTTCAAATGATTAAAGCTGTGCATGTGGGCAATGGATACCAGTCTGAAGAATCCATGGTTAAAATATCTTCAAATGTTTAAGTGCATGTGGGCAATGGATTCCAGTCTGGAGAATCCAACGTTGAAATATCTTCAAATGTTTAAAGCTGTAGCAAAGGGAAATGAACTCCAACTGTAGAATTTATGGTTAAACTATCTTCAAATGATTAAAGCTGTGCATGTGGGCAATGGATTCCAGTCTGGAGAATGCATGGTTAAAATATCTTCAAATGATTAAAGCTGTTTATGTGGTCAATGAATTCTAAGATGTAGAATCCATGATTAAAATATCTTCAAATTATTAAAGCTGTGCATGAGGGCAATGGATTCCAAGCTGTAGAATCCATGGTTAAATTATCTTCAAATGATTAAAGCTGTAAATGAGGGCAATGAATTCCAAGCTGTCAAATCCATGGTTAAAATATCTTCAAGTGATTAAAGCTCTGCATGAGGGCAACGAATTCCAAGCTGTAGAATCCATGGATAAAATGTCTTCAAATGATTAAAGCTGTGCATGAGGGCAATGAATACCAAACTGTAGAATCCATGGTTAAAATATCATCAAATGGTGAAAGATGTGCATGAGGGCAATGGATTCCAAGCTGGAGAATCCATGGTTAAAATATCTTCAAATGATTAAAGCTGTAGCTGAGGGCAATGAACTCCAATCTGGAGAATCCATGGTTAAAATATCTTCAAATGATTAAAGCTGTGCATGATGGCAATGAATTCCAACTGTGGAATTCATGGTTAAACTATCTTCAAATTATTAAAGCTGTGCATGAGGGCAATGGATTCCAGTCTGGAGAATCCATGGTTAAAATATCTTCAAATGTTTAAGTGCATGTGGGCAATGGATTCCAGTCTGGAGAATCCATGGTTAAAATATCTTCAAATGATTAAAGCTGTAGCTGAGGGCAATGAACTCCAATCTGGAGAATCCATGGTTAAAATATCTTCAAATGATTAAAGCTGTGCATGAAGGCAATGAATTCCAACTGTAGAATTCATGGTTAAACTATCTTCAAATTATTAAAGCTGTGCATGTGGGCAATGGATTCCACTCTGGAGACTCCATGGTTAAAATATCTTCAAATGTTTAAGTGCATGTGGGCAATGGATTCCAGAGTGGAGAATCCATGGTTAAAATATCTTCAAATGTTTAAGTGCATGTGGGCAATGGATTCCAGTCTGGAGAATCCAAGGTTGAAATATCTTCAAATGTTTAAAGCTGTAGCAAAGGGAAATGAACTCCAACTGTAGAATTCATGGTTAAACTATCTTCAAATGATTAAAGCTGTGCATGAGGGCAATGCATTCCAGTCTGGAGAATCCATGGTTAAAATATCTTCAAATGATTAAAGCTGTGCATGAGGGCAATGGATTCCAGTCTGGAGAATCCATGGTTAAAATATCTTCAAATGATTAAATCTGTGCATGAGGGCAATGGATTCCAAGCTGTAGAATCCATGGTTAAAATATCTTCAAATGATTAAAGCTGTGCATTGGGGCAATGGATTCCAAGCTGCACAATTCATGATTAAAATATCTTCAAATGATTCAAGCTGTGCATGAGGGCAATGGATTCTAAGCTGTAGAATCAATGGTTAAAATATCTTCAAATGATTAAAGCTGTGCGTGAGGACAATGGATTCCAAGCTGTAGAATTCATGGTTAAAATATCTTCAAATGTTTAAAGCTGTGCATGAGGGCAATGGATTCCAAGCTGTAGGATCCATGGTTAAAATATCTTCAAATGATTAAAGCTCTGCATGACTGCAATGAATTCCAACTGTAGAATTCATGGATAAAATATCTTCAAATGATTAAAGCTGTGCATGTGGGCAATGGATTCCAGTCTGGACAATCCATGGTTAAAATATGTTCAAATGATTAAAGCTGAACATGAGGGCAATGAATTCCAATCTGGAAAATGCATGGTTAAAATATCTTCAAATGATTAAAGCTGTGGTTGAGGGCAATGAATTCCAATCTGGAGAATCCATGGTTAAAATATCTTCAAATGATTAATGCTGTGCATGAGGGCAATGAATGACAAGCTGTAGAATCCATGGTTAAAATATCTTCAAATTATTAAAGCTGTGCATGAGGGCAATGGATTCCAAGCTGTACAATCCATGGTTAAAAATCTACAAATGATTAAAACTGTTTATGAGGGCAATGAATTCCAATCTGGAGATCCATGGTTAAAATATCTTCAAGTGATTAAAGCTCTGCATGAGGGCAACGAATTCCAAGCTTTAGAATCCATGGATAAAATGTCTTCAAATGATTAAAGCTGTGCATGAGGGCAATGAATACCAAACTGTAGAATCCATGGTTAAAATATCATCAAATGGTGAAAGATGTGCATGAGGGCAATGGATTCCAAGCTGGAGAATCCATGGTTAAAATATCTTCAAATTATTAAAGCTGTGATTGAGGGCAATGAATTCCAAGATGCAGAATTCATGATTAAAATATCTTCAAATGATTCAAGATGTGCATGAGGGCAATGGACTCTAAGCTGTAGAATTCATGGTTAAAATAGCTTCAAATGATTAAAGCTGTGCGTGAGGACAATGGATTCCAAGCTGTAGGATCCATGGTTAAAATATCTTCAAATGATTAAAGCTCTGAATGACGGCAATGAAATCCAACTGTAGAATTCATGGTTAAAATATCTTCAAATGATTAAAGCTGTGCCTGTGGGCAATGGATTCCAGTCTGGACAATCCATGGTTAAAATATGTTCAAATGATTAAAGCTGAACATGAGGGCAATGAATTCCAATCTGGAGAATCCATGGTTAAAATATCTTCAAATGATTAAAGCTGTGCATGTGGGCAATGGATACCAGTCTGAAGAATCCATGGTTAAAATATCTTCAAATGTTTAAGTGCATGTGGGCAATGGATTCCAGTCTGGAGAATCCAACGTTGAAATATCTTCAAATGTTTAAAGCTGTAGCAAAGGGAAATGAACTCCAACTGTAGAATTTATGGTTAAACTATCTTCAAATGATTAAAGCTGTGCATGTGGGCAATGGATTCCAGTCTGGAGAATCCATGGTTAAAATATCTTCAAATGATTAAAGCTGTAGCTGAGGGCAATGAACTCCAATCTGGAGAATCCATGGTTAAAATATCTTCAAATGATTAAAGCTGTGCATGATGTCAATGAATTCCAACTGTAGAATTCATGGTTAAACTATCTTCAAATGATTAAAGCTGTGCATGTGGGCAATGGATACCAGTCTGAAGAATCCATGGTTAAAATATGTTCAAATGATTAAAGCTGTGCATGAGGGCAATGAATTCCAAGCTGTAGAACTGAAGGTTAAAATATGTTCAAATGATTAATGCTGTGTATGAGGGCGATGTATACCAAGCTGTGGAATCCATGGTTAAAATATGTTCAAATTATTAAAGCTGTGCGTGAGGACAATGGAATCCAAGCTGTAAAATTCATGGTTAAAATATCTTCAAATGATTAAAGCTGTGCATGAGGTCAATGGATTTCAAGCTGTAGAATTCATGGTTAAACTAACTTCAAATGATTAAAGATGTGCATGTGGGCAATGGATTCCAGTCTGGAGAATCCATGGTTAAAATATCTTCAAATGTTTAAGTGCATGTGGGCAATGGATTCCAGTCTGGAGAATCCATGGTTAAAATATCTTCAAATGATTAAAGCTGTAGCTGAGGGCAATGAACTCCAATCTGGAGAATCCATGGTTAAAATATCTTCAAATGATTAAAGCTGTGCATGATGTCAATGAATTCCAACTGTAGAATTCATGGTTAAACTATCTTCAAATTATTAAAGCTGTGCATGAGGGCAATGAATTCCAATCTGGAGAATCCATGGTTAAAATATCTTCAAATGATTAAAGGTGTGCATAAGGACAATGAAATTCAAGCTGTAGAATTCATGGTTAAACTAACTTCAAATGATTAAAGATGTGCATGTGGGCAATGGATTCCAGTCTGGAGACTCCATGGTTAAAATATCTTCAAATGTTTAAGTGCATGTGGGCAATGGATTCCAGTCTGGAGAATCCATGGTTAAAATATCTTCAAATGTTTAAGTGCATGTGGGCAATGGATTCCAGTCTGGAGAATCCAAGGTTGAAATATCTTCAAATGATTAAAGCTGTAGCAAAGGGAAATGAACTCCAACTGTAGAATTCATGGTTAAACTATCTTCAAATGATTAAAGCTGTGCATGAGGGCAATGGATTCCAGTCTGGAGAATCCATGGTTAAAATATCTTCAAATGATTAAATCTGTGCATGAGGGCAATGGATTCCAGTCTGGAGAATCCATGGTTAAAATATCTTCAAATGATTAAATCTGTGCATGAGGGCAATGGATTCCAAGCTGTAGAATCCATGGTTAAAATATCTTCAAATGATAAAGCTGTGCATTGGGGCAATGGATTCCAAGCTGCACAATTCATGATTAAAATATCTTCAAATGATTCAAGCTGTGCATGAGGGCAATGGATTCTAAGCTGTAGAATTCATGGTTAAAATATCTTCAAATGATTAAAGCTGTGCGTGAGGACAATGGATTCCAAGCTGTAGAATTCATGGTTAAAATATCTTCAAATGTTTAAAGCTGTTCATGAGGGCAATGGATTCCAAGCTGTAGGATCCATGGTTAAGATATCTTCAAATGATTAAAGCTCTGCATGACGGCAATGAATTCCAACTGTAGAATTCATGGATAAAATATCTTCAAATGATTAAAGCTGTGCATGTGGGCAATGGATTCCAGTCTGGACAATCCATGGTTAAAATATGTTCAAATGATTAAAGCTGAACATGAGGGCAATGAATTCCAATCTGCAAAATGCATGGTTAAAATATCTTCAAATGATTAAAGCTGTGGTTGAGGGCAATGAATTCCAATCTGGAGAATCCATGGTTAAAATATCTTCAAATGATTAATGCTGTGCATGAGGGCAATGAATGCCAAGCTGTAGAATCCATGGTTAAAATATCTTCAAATTATTAAAGCTGTGCATGAGGGCAATGGATTCCAAGCTGTACAATCCATGGTTAAAAATCTACAAATGATTAAAGCTGTCCTTGAGGGCAATCAATTCCAATCTGTAGAATACATGGTTAAACTATCTTCAAATGATTAAAGCTGTGCTTGAGGGCAATGAATTCCAATCTTTAGAGTCCATGGTTAAAATATCTTCAAATGATTAAAGCTGTGCATGAGAACTATGAATTCAAATCTGGAGAATCTATAGTTGAAATATCTTCAAACGATTAAATCTGTGCCTGAGAGCAATGGATTCTAATCTGGAGAATCCATGGTTAAAATATCTTCAAATGATTAAAGCTCTGCATGACGGCAATGAATTCCAACTGTAGAATTCATGGTTAAAATATCTTCAAATGATTAAAGCTGTACATGAGGGCAATGAATTCCAATCTGGAAAATGCATGGTTAAAATATCTTCAAATGATTAAAGCTGTTTATGTGGTCAATGAATTCTAAGATGTAGAATCCATGATTAAAATATCTTCAAATTATTAAAGCTGTGCATGAGGGCAATGGATTCCAAGCTGTAGAATCCATGGTTAAATTATCTTCAAATGATTAAAGCTGTAAATGAGGGCAATGAATTCCAAGCTGTCAAATCCATGGTTAAAATATCTTCAAGTGATTAAAGCTCTGCATGAGGGCAACGAATTCCAAGCTGTAGAATCCATGGATAAAATGTCTTCAAATGATTAAAGCTGTGCATGAGGGCAATGAATACCAAACTGTAGAATCCATGGTTAAAATATCATCAAATGGTGAAAGATGTGCATGAGGGCAATGGATTCCAAGCTGGAGAATCCATGGTTAAAATATCTTCAAATGATTAAAGCTGTAGCTGAGGGCAATGAACTCCAATCTGGAGACTCCATGGTTAAAATATCTTCAAATGATTAAAGCTGTGCATGATGGCAATGAATTCCAACTGTGGAATTCATGGTTAAACTATCTTCAAATTATTAAAGCTGTGCATGAGGGCAATGGATTCCAGTCTGGAGAATCCATGGTTAAAATATCTTCAAATGTTTAAGTGCATGTGGGCAATGGATTCCAGTCTGGAGAATCCATGGTTAAAATATCTTCAAATGATTAAAGCTGTAGCTGAGGGCAATGAACTCCAATCTGGAGAATCGATGGTTAAAATATCTTCAAATGATTAAAGCTGTGCATGAAGGCAATGAATTCCAACTGTAGAATTCATGGTTAAACTATCTTCAAATTATTAAAGCTGTGCATGTGGGCAATGGATTCCACTCTGGAGACTCCATGGTTAAAATATCTTCAAATGTTTAAGTGCATGTGGGCAATGGATTCCAGTCTGGAGAATCCATGGTTAAAATATCTTCAAATGTTTAAGTGCATGTGGGCAATGGATTCCAGTCTGGAGAATCCAAGGTTGAAATATCTTCAAATGTTTAAAGCAGTAGCAAAGGGAAATGAACTCCAACTGTAGAATTCATGGTTAAACTATCTTCAAATGATTAAAGCTGTGCATGAGGGCAATGCATTCCAGTCTGGAGAATCCATGGTTAAAATATCTTCAAATGATTAAAGCTGTGCATGAGGGCAATGGATTCCAGTTGGAGAATCCATGGTTAAAATATCTTCAAATGATTAAATCTGTGCATGAGGGCAATGGATTCCAAGCTGTAGAATCCATGGTTAAAATATCTTCAAATGATTAAAGCTGTGCATTGGGGCAATGGATTCCAAGCTGCACAATTCATGATTAAAATATCTTCAAATGATTCAAGCTGTGCATGAGGGCAATGGATTCTAAGCTGTAGAATCAATGGTTAAAATATCTTCAAATGATTAAAGCTGTGCGTGAGGACAATGGATTCCAAGCTGTAGAATTCATGGTTAAAATATCTTCAAATGTTTAAAGCTGTGCATGAGGGCAATGGATTCCAAGCTGTAGGATCCATGGTTAAAATATCTTCAAATGATTAAAGCTCTGCATGACTGCAATGAATTCCAACTGTAGAATTCATGGATAAAATATCTTCAAATGATTAAAGCTGTGCATGTGGGCAATGGATTCCAGTCTGGACAATCCATGGTTAAAATATGTTCAAATGATTAAAGCTGAACATGAGGGCAATGAATTCCAATCTGGAAAATGCATGGTTAAAATATCTTCAAATGATTAAAGCTGTGGTTGAGGGCAATGAATTCCAATCTGGAGAATCCATGGTTAAAATATCTTCAAATGATTAATGCTGTGCATGAGGGCAATGAATGACAAGCTGTAGAATCCATGGTTAAAATATCTTCAAATTATTAAAGCTGTGCATGAGGGCAATGGATTCCAAGCTGTACAATCCATGGTTAAAAATCTACAAATGATTAAAACTGTTTATGAGGGCAATGAATTCCAATCTGGAGATCCATGGTTAAAATATCTTCAAGTGATTAAAGCTCTGCATGAGGGCAACGAATTCCAAGCTTTAGAATCCATGGATAAAATGTCTTCAAATGATTAAAGCTGTGCATGAGGGCAATGAATACCAAACTGTAGAATCCATGGTTAAAATATCATCAAATGGTGAAAGATGTGCATGAGGGCAATGGATTCCAAGCTGGAGAATCCATGGTTAAAATATCTTCAAATTATTAAAGCTGTGATTGAGGGCAATGAATTCCAAGCTGCAGAATTCATGATTAAAATATCTTCAAATGATTCAAGATGTGCATGAGGGCAATGGACTCTAAGCTGTAGAATTCATGGTTAAAATAGCTTCAAATGATTAAAGCTGTGCGTGAGGACAATGGATTCCAAGCTGTAGGATCCATGGTTAAAATATCTTCAAATGATTAAAGCTCTGAATGACGGCAATGAAATCCAACTGTAGAATTCATGGTTAAAATATCTTCAAATGATTAAAGCTGTGCCTGTGGGCAATGGATTCCAGTCTGGACAATCCATGGTTAAAATATGTTCAAATGATTAAAGCTGAACATGAGGGCAATGAATTCCAATCTGGAGAATCCATGGTTAAAATATCTTCAAATGATTAAAGCTGTGCATGTGGGCAATGGATACCAGTCTGAAGAATCCATGGTTAAAATATCTTCAAATGTTTAAGTGCATGTGGGCAATGGATTCCAGTCTGGAGAATCCAACGTTGAAATATCTTCAAATGTTTAAAGCTGTAGCAAAGGGAAATGAACTCCAACTGTAGAATTTATGGTTAAACTATCTTCAAATGATTAAAGCTGTGCATGTGGGCAATGGATTCCAGTCTGGAGAATCCATGGTTAAAATATCTTCAAATGATTAAAGCTGTAGCTGAGGGCAATGAACTCCAATCTGGAGAATCCATGGTTAAAATATCTTCAAATGATTAAAGCTGTGCATGATGTCAATGAATTCCAACTGTAGAATTCATGGTTAAACTATCTTCAAATTATTAAAGCTGTGCATGAGGGCAATGAATTCCAATCTGGAGAATCCATGGTTAAAATATCTTCAAATGATTAAAGGTGTGCATAAGGACAATGAAATTCAAGCTGTAGAATTCATGGTTAAACTAACTTCAAATGATTAAAGATGTGCATGTGGGCAATGGATTCCAGTCTGGAGACTCCATGGTTAAAATATCTTCAAATGTTTAAGTGCATGTGGGCAATGGATTCCAGTCTGGAGAATCCATGGTTAAAATATCTTCAAATGTTTAAGTGCATGTGGGCAATGGATTCCAGTCTGGAGAATCCAAGGTTGAAATATCTTCAAATGATTAAAGCTGTAGCAAAGGGAAATGAACTCCAACTGTAGAATTCATGGTTAAACTATCTTCAAATGATTAAAGCTGTGCATGAGGGCAATGGATTCCAGTCTGGAGAATCCATGGTTAAAATATCTTCAAATGATTAAATCTGTGCATGAGGGCAATGGATTCCAGTCTGGAGAATCCATGGTTAAAATATCTTCAAATGATTAAATCTGTGCATGAGGGCAATGGATTCCAAGCTGTAGAATCCATGGTTAAAATATCTTCAAATGATAAAGCTGTGCATTGGGGCAATGGATTCCAAGCTGCACAATTCATGATTAAAATATCTTCAAATGATTCAAGCTGTGCATGAGGGCAATGGATTCTAAGCTGTAGAATTCATGGTTAAAATATCTTCAAATGATTAAAGCTGTGCGTGAGGACAATGGATTCCAAGCTGTAGAATTCATGGTTAAAATATCTTCAAATGTTTAAAGCTGTTCATGAGGGCAATGGATTCCAAGCTGTAGGATCCATGGTTAAGATATCTTCAAATGATTAAAGCTCTGCATGACGGCAATGAATTCCAACTGTAGAATTCATGGATAAAATATCTTCAAATGATTAAAGCTGTGCATGTGGGCAATGGATTCCAGTCTGGACAATCCATGGTTAAAATATGTTCAAATGATTAAAGCTGAACATGAGGGCAATGAATTCCAATCTGCAAAATGCATGGTTAAAATATCTTCAAATGATTAAAGCTGTGGTTGAGGGCAATGAATTCCAATCTGGAGAATCCATGGTTAAAATATCTTCAAATGATTAATGCTGTGCATGAGGGCAATGAATGCCAAGCTGTAGAATCCATGGTTAAAATATCTTCAAATTATTAAAGCTGTGCATGAGGGCAATGGATTCCAAGCTGTACAATCCATGGTTAAAAATCTACAAATGATTAAAGCTGTCCTTGAGGGCAATCAATTCCAATCTGTAGAATACATGGTTAAACTATCTTCAAATGATTAAAGCTGTGCTTGAGGGCAATGAATTCCAATCTTTAGAGTCCATGGTTAAAATATCTTCAAATGATTAAAGCTGTGCATGAGAACTATGAATTCAAATCTGGAGAATCTATAGTTGAAATATCTTCAAACGATTAAATCTGTGCCTGAGAGCAATGGATTCTAATCTGGAGAATCCATGGTTAAAATATCTTCAAATGATTAAAGCTCTGCATGACGGCAATGAATTCCAACTGTAGAATTCATGGTTAAAATATCTTCAAATGATTAAAGCTGTACATGAGGGCAATGAATTCCAATCTGGAAAATGCATGGTTAAAATATCTTCAAATGATTAAAGCTGTTTATGTGGTCAATGAATTCTAAGATGTAGAATCCATGATTAAAATATCTTCAAATTATTAAAGCTGTGCATGAGGGCAATGGATTCCAAGCTGTAGAATCCATGGTTAAATTATCTTCAAATGATTAAAGCTGTAAATGAGGGCAATGAATTCCAAGCTGTCAAATCCATGGTTAAAATATCTTCAAGTGATTAAAGCTCTGCATGAGGGCAACGAATTCCAAGCTGTAGAATCCATGGATAAAATGTCTTCAAATGATTAAAGCTGTGCATGAGGGCAATGAATACCAAACTGTAGAATCCATGGTTAAAATATCATCAAATGGTGAAAGATGTGCATGAGGGCAATGGATTCCAAGCTGGAGAATCCATGGTTAAAATATCTTCAAATGATTAAAGCTGTAGCTGAGGGCAATGAACTCCAATCTGGAGAATCCATGGTTAAAATATCTTCAAATGATTAAAGCTGTGCATGATGGCAATGAATTCCAACTGTAGAATTCATGGTTAAACTATCTTCAAATTATTAAAGCTGTGCATGAGGGCAATGGATTCCAGTCTGGAGAATCCATGGTTAAAATATCTTCAAATGATTAATGCTGTGCATGAGGGCAATGGATTCCAAGCTGGAGAATCCATGGTTAAAATATCTTCAAATGATTAAAGCTGTAGCTGAGGGCAATGAACTCCAATCTGGAGAATCCATGGTTAAAATATCTTCAAATGATTAAAGCTGAACATGAGGGCAATGAATACCAAACTGTAGAATCCATGGTTAAAATATCATCAAATGGTGAAAGATGTGCATGAGGGCAATGGATTCCAAGCTGGAGAATCCATGGTTAAAATATCTTCAAATTATTAAAGCTGTGATTGAGGGCAATGAATTCCAAGCTGCAGAATTCATGATTAAAATATCTTCAAATGATTCAAGCTGTGCATGAGGGCAATGGATTCTAAGCTGTAGAATTCATGGTTAAACTATCTTCAAATTATTAAAGCTGTGCATGAGGGCAATGAATTCCAATCTGGAGAATCCATGGTTAAAATATCTTCAAATGATTAATGCTGTGCATGAGGGCAATGGATTCCAAGCTGGAGAATCCATGGTTAAAATATCTTCAAATGATTAAAGCTGTAGCTGAGGGCAATGAACTCCAATCTGGAGAATCCATGGTTAAAATATCTTCAAATGATTAAAGCTGAACATGAGGGCAATGAATTCCAATCTGGAAAATGCATGGTTAAACTATCTTCAAATGATTAAAGCTGTGCTTGAGGGCAATGAATTCCAATCTTTAGAGTCCATGGTTAAAATATCTTCAAATGATTAAAGCTGTGCATGAGGACTATGAATTCAAATCTGGAGAATCTATAGTTGAAATATCTTCAAACGATTAAATCTGTGCCTGAGAGCAATGGATTCTAATCTGGAGAATCCATGGTTAAAATATCTTCAAATGATTAAAGCTCTGCATGACGGCAATGAATTCCAACTGTAGAATTCATGGTTAAAATATCTTCAAATGATTAAAGCTGTACATGAGGGCAATGAATTCCAATCTGGAAAATGCATGGTTAAAATATCTTCAAATGATTAAAGCTGTTTATGTGGTCAATGAATTCTAAGATGTAGAATCCATGATTAAAATATCTTCAAATTATTAAAGCTGTGCATGAGGGCAATGGATTCCAAGCTGTAGAATCCATGGTTAAATTATCTTCAAATGATTAAAGCTGTAAATGAGGGCAATGAATTCCAAGCTGTCAAATCCATGGTTAAAATATCTTCAAGTGATTAAAGCTCTGCATGAGGGCAACGAATTCCAAGCTGTAGAATCCATGGATAAAATGTCTTCAAATGATTAAAGCTGTGCATGAGGGCAATGAATACCAAACTGTAGAATCCATGGTTAAAATATCATCAAATGGTGAAAGATGTGCATGAGGGCAATGGATTCCAAGCTGGAGAATCCATGGTTAAAATATCTTCAAATTATTAAAGCTGTGATTGAGGGCAATGAATTCCAAGCTGCAGAATTCATGATTAAAATATCTTCAAATGATTCAAGCTGTGCATGAGGGCAATGGATTCTAAGCTGTAGAATTCATGGTTAAAATAGCTTCAAATGATTAAAGCTGTGCGTGAGGACAATGGATTCCAAGCTGTAGGATCCATGGTTAAAATATCTTCAAATGATTAAAGCTCTGCATGACGGCAATGAATTCCAACTGTAGAATTCATGGTTAAAATATCTTCAAATGATTAAAGCTGTGCATGTGGGCAATGGATTCCAGTCTGGACAATCCATGGTTAAAATATGTTCAAATGATTAAAGCTGAACATGAGGGCAATGAATTCCAATCTGGAGAATCCATGGTTAAAATATCTTGAAGCTGTGCATATGGGCAATGGATACCAGTCTGAAGAATCCATGGTTAAAATATGTTCAAATGATTAAAGCTGTGCATGAGGGCAATGAATTCCAAGCTGTAGAAATGAAGGTTAAAATTTGTTCAAATGATTAAAGCTGTGTATGAGGGAGATGTATACCAAGCTGTGGAATCCATGGTTAAAATATCTTCAAATTATTAAAGCTGTGCGTGAGGACAACGGAATCCAAGCTGTAAAATTCATTGTTAAAATATCTTCAAATGATTAAAGCTGTGCATGAGGTCAATGGATTTCAAGCTGTAGAATTCATGGTTAAACTAACTTCAAATGATTAAAGATGTGCATGTGGGCAATGGATTCCAGTCTGGAGATCCATGGTTAAAATATCTTCAAATGTTTAAGTGCACGTGGGCAATGGATTCCAGTCTGGAGAATCCATGGTTAAAATATCTTCAAATGATTAAAGCTGTAGCTGAGGGCAATGAACTCCAATCTGGAGAATCCATGGTTAAAATATCTTCAAATGATTAAAGCTGTGCATGATGGCAATGAATTCCAACTGTAGAATTCATGGTTAAACTATCTTCAAATTATTAAAGCTGTGCATGAGGGAAATGGATTCCAGTCTGGAGAATCCATGGTTAAAATATCTTCAAATGTTTAAGTGCATGTGGGCAATGGATTCCAGTCTGGAGAATCCATGGTTAAAATATCTTCAAATGATTAAAGCTGTAGCTGAGGGCAATGAACTCCAATCTGGAGAATCCATGGTTAAAATATCTTCAAATGATTAAAGCTGTGCATGATGGCAATGAATTCCAACTGTAGAATTCATGGTTAAACTAGCTTCAAATTATTAAAGCTGTGCATGTGGGCAATGGATTCCACTCTGGAGACTCCATGGTTAAAATATCTTCAAATGTTTAAGTGCATGTGGGCAATGGATTCCAGTCTGGAGAATCCATGGTTAAAATATCTTCAAATGTTTAAGTGCATGTGGGCAATGGATTCCAGTCTGGAGAATCCAAGGTTGAAATATCTTCAAATGTTTAAAGCTGTAGCAAAGGGAAATGAAATCCAACTGTAGAATTCATGGTTAAACTATCTTCAAATGATTACACCTGTGCATGAGGGCAATGGATTCCAGTCTGGAGAATCCATGGTTAAAATATCTTCAAATGATTAAAGCTGTGCATGAGGGCAATGGATTCCAGTCTGGAGAATCCATGGTTAAAATATCTTCAAATGATTAAATCTGTGCATGAGGTCAATGGATTCCAAGCTGTAGAATCCATGGTTAAAATATCTTCAAATGATTAAAGCTGTGCATTGGGGCAATGGATTCCAAGCTGCAGAATTCATGATTAAAATATCTTCAAATGATTCAAGCTGTGTATGAGGGCAATGGATTCTAAGCTGTAGAATTAATGGTTGAAATATCTTCAAATGATTAAAGCTGTGCGTGAGGACAATGGATTCCAAGCTGTAGAATTCATGGTTAAAATATCTTCAAATGTTTAAAGCTGTGCATGAGGGCAATGGATTCCAAGCTGTAGGATCCATGGTAAAAATATCTTCAAATGATTAAAGCTCTGCATGACGGCAATGAATTCCAACTGTAGAATTCATGGATAAAATATCTTCTAATGATTAAAGCTGTGCATGTGGGCAATGGATTCCAGTCTGGACAATCCATGGTTAAAATATGTTCAAATGATTGAAGCTGAACATGAGGGCAATGAATTCCAATCTGGAAAATGCATGGTTAAAATATCTTCAAATGATTAAAGCTGTGGTTGAGGGCAATGAATTCCAATCTGGAGAATCCATGGTTAAAATATCTTCAAATGATTAAAGCTGTGCTTGAGGGCAATGAATTCCAATCTTGAGAATGCATGGTTAAAATATCTTCTAATGATTAATGCTGTGCATGAGGGCAATGAATGCCAAGCTGTAGAATCCATGGTTAAAATATCTTCAAATTATTAAAGCTGTGCATGAGGGCAATGGATTCCAAGCTGTACAATCCATGGTTAAAAATCTACAAATGATTAAAACTGTTTATGAGGGCAATGAATTCCAATCTGGAGATCCATGGTTAAAATATCTTCAAGTGATTAAAGCTCTGCATGAGGGCAACGAATTCCAAGCTGTAGAATCCATGGATAAAATGTCTTCAAATGATTAAAGCTGTGCATGAGGGCAATGAATACCAAACTGTAGAATCCATGGTTAAAATATCATCAAATGGTGAAAGATGTGCATGAGGGCAATGGATTCCAAGCTGGAGAATCCATGGTTAAAATATCTTCAAATTATTAAAGCTGTGATTGAGGGCAATGAATTCCAAGCTGCAGAATTCATGATTAAAATATGTTCAAATGATTCAAGCTGTGCATGAGGGCAATGGATTCTAAGCTGTAGAATTCATGGTTAAAATAGCTTCAAATGATTAAAGCTGTGCGTGAGGACAATGGATTCCAAGCTGTAGGATCCATGGTTAAAATATCTTCAAATGATTAAAGCTCTGCATGACGGCAATGAATTCCAACTGTAGAATTCATGGTTAAAATATCTTCAAATGATTAAAGCTGTGCCTGTGGGCAATGGATTCCAGTCTGGATAATCCATGGTTAAAATATGTTCAAATGATTAAAGCTGAACATGAGGTCAATGAATTCCAATCTGGAGAATCCATGGTTAAAATATCTTCAAATGATTAAAGCTGTGCATGTGGGCAATGGATACCAGTCTGAAGAATCCATGGTTAAAATATCTTCAAATGTTTAAGTGCATGTGGGCAATGGATTCCAGTCTGGAGAATCCAACGTTGAAATATCTTCAAATGTTTAATGTGTAGCAAAGGGAAATGAACTCCAACTGTAGAATTCATGGTTAAACTATCTTCAAATGATTAAAGCTGTGCATGAGGGCAATGGATTCCAGTCTGGAGAATCCATGGTTAAAATATCTTCAAAAGGTTAAAGCTGTGCATGAGGGCAATGGATTCCACTCTGGAGAATCCATGGTTAAAATATGTTCAAATGATTAAAGCTGTGCATGAGGGCAATGAATTCCAAGCTGTAGAATACATGGTTAAACTATCTTCAAATGATTAAAGCTCTGCATGACGGCAATGAATTCCAACTGTAGAATTCATGGTTAAAATATCTTCAAATGATTAAAGCTGTGCATGTGGGCAATGGATTCCAGTCTGGACAATCCATGGTTAAAATATGTTTAAATGATTAAAGCTGTACATGAGGGCAATGAATTCCAATCTGGAAAATGCATGGTTAAAATATCTTCAAATTATTAAAGATATGCGTGAGGACAATAGAATCCAAGCTGTAAAATTCATGGTTAAAATATCTTCAAATGATTAAAGCTGTGCATGTGGGCAATGGATACCAGTCTGAAGAATCCATGGTTAAAATATGTTCAAATGATTAAAGCTGTGCATGAGGGCAATGAATTCCAAGCTGTAGAACTGAAGGTTAAAATATGTTCAAATGATTAATGCTGTGTATGAGGGCGATGTATACCAAGCTGTGGAATCCATGGTTAAAATATGTTCAAATTATTAAAGCTGTGCGTGAGGACAATGGAATCCAAGCTGTAAAATTCATGGTTAAAATATCTTCAAATGATTAAAGCTGTGCATGAGGTCAATGGATTTCAAGCTGTAGAATTCATGGTTAAACTAACTTCAAATGATTAAAGATGTGCATGTGGGCAATGGATTCCAGTCTGGAGAATCCATGGTTAAAATATCTTCAAATGTTTAAGTGCATGTGGGCAATGGATTCCAGTCTGGAGAATCCATGGTTAAAATATCTTCAAATGATTAAAGCTGTAGCTGAGGGCAATGAACTCCAATCTGGAGAATCCATGGTTAAAATATCTTCAAATGATTAAAGCTGTGCATGATGTCAATGAATTCCAACTGTAGAATTCATGGTTAAACTATCTTCAAATTATTAAAGCTGTGCATGAGGGCAATGAATTCCAATCTGGAGAATCCATGGTTAAAATATCTTCAAATGATTAAAGGTGTGCATAAGGACAATGAAATTCAAGCTGTAGAATTCATGGTTAAACTAACTTCAAATGATTAAAGATGTGCATGTGGGCAATGGATTCCAGTCTGGAGACTCCATGGTTAAAATATCTTCAAATGTTTAAGTGCATGTGGGCAATGGATTCCAGTCTGGAGAATCCATGGTTAAAATATCTTCAAATGTTTAAGTGCATGTGGGCAATGGATTCCAGTCTGGAGAATCCAAGGTTGAAATATCTTCAAATGATTAAAGCTGTAGCAAAGGGAAATGAACTCCAACTGTAGAATTCATGGTTAAACTATCTTCAAATGATTAAAGCTGTGCATGAGGGCAATGGATTCCAGTCTGGAGAATCCATGGTTAAAATATCTTCAAATGATTAAATCTGTGCATGAGGGCAATGGATTCCAGTCTGGAGAATCCATGGTTAAAATATCTTCAAATGATTAAATCTGTGCATGAGGGCAATGGATTCCAAGCTGTAGAATCCATGGTTAAAATATCTTCAAATGATAAAGCTGTGCATTGGGGCAATGGATTCCAAGCTGCACAATTCATGATTAAAATATCTTCAAATGATTCAAGCTGTGCATGAGGGCAATGGATTCTAAGCTGTAGAATTCATGGTTAAAATATCTTCAAATGATTAAAGCTGTGCGTGAGGACAATGGATTCCAAGCTGTAGAATTCATGGTTAAAATATCTTCAAATGTTTAAAGCTGTTCATGAGGGCAATGGATTCCAAGCTGTAGGATCCATGGTTAAGATATCTTCAAATGATTAAAGCTCTGCATGACGGCAATGAATTCCAACTGTAGAATTCATGGATAAAATATCTTCAAATGATTAAAGCTGTGCATGTGGGCAATGGATTCCAGTCTGGACAATCCATGGTTAAAATATGTTCAAATGATTAAAGCTGAACATGAGGGCAATGAATTCCAATCTGCAAAATGCATGGTTAAAATATCTTCAAATGATTAAAGCTGTGGTTGAGGGCAATGAATTCCAATCTGGAGAATCCATGGTTAAAATATCTTCAAATGATTAATGCTGTGCATGAGGGCAATGAATGCCAAGCTGTAGAATCCATGGTTAAAATATCTTCAAATTATTAAAGCTGTGCATGAGGGCAATGGATTCCAAGCTGTACAATCCATGGTTAAAAATCTACAAATGATTAAAGCTGTCCTTGAGGGCAATCAATTCCAATCTGTAGAATACATGGTTAAACTATCTTCAAATGATTAAAGCTGTGCTTGAGGGCAATGAATTCCAATCTTTAGAGTCCATGGTTAAAATATCTTCAAATGATTAAAGCTGTGCATGAGAACTATGAATTCAAATCTGGAGAATCTATAGTTGAAATATCTTCAAACGATTAAATCTGTGCCTGAGAGCAATGGATTCTAATCTGGAGAATCCATGGTTAAAATATCTTCAAATGATTAAAGCTCTGCATGACGGCAATGAATTCCAACTGTAGAATTCATGGTTAAAATATCTTCAAATGTTTAAAGCTGTACATGAGGGCAATGAATTCCAATCTGGAAAATGCATGGTTAAAATATCTTCAAATGATTAAAGCTGTTTATGTGGTCAATGAATTCTAAGATGTAGAATCCATGATTAAAATATCTTCAAATTATTAAAGCTGTGCATGAGGGCAATGGATTCCAAGCTGTAGAATCCATGGTTAAATTATCTTCAAATGATTAAAGCTGTAAATGAGGGCAATGAATTCCAAGCTGTCAAATCCATGGTTAAAATATCTTCAAGTGATTAAAGCTCTGCATGAGGGCAACGAATTCCAAGCTGTAGAATCCATGGATAAAATGTCTTCAAATGATTAAAGCTGTGCATGAGGGCAATGAATACCAAACTGTAGAATCCATGGTTAAAATATCATCAAATGGTGAAAGATGTGCATGAGGGCAATGGATTCCAAGCTGGAGAATCCATGGTTAAAATATCTTCAAATGATTAAAGCTGTAGCTGAGGGCAATGAACTCCAATCTGGAGAATCCATGGTTAAAATATCTTCAAATGATTAAAGCTGTGCATGATGGCAATGAATTCCAACTGTAGAATTCATGGTTAAACTATCTTCAAATTATTAAAGCTGTGCATGAGGGCAATGGATTCCAGTCTGGAGAATCCATGGTTAAAATATCTTCAAATGTTTAAGTGCATGTGGGCAATGGATTCCAGTCTGGAGAATCCATGGTTAAAATATCTTCAAATGATTAAAGCTGTAGCTGAGGGCAATGAACTCCAATCTGGAGAATCCATGGTTAAAATATCTTCAAATGATTAAAGCTGTGCATGAAGGCAATGAATTCCAACTGTAGAATTCATGGTTAAACTATCTTCAAATTATTAAAGCTGTGCATGTGGGCAATGGATTCCACTCTGGAGACTCCATGGTTAAAATATCTTCAAATGTTTAAGTGCATGTGGGCAATGGATTCCAGTCTGGAGAATCCATGGTTAAAATATCTTCAAATGTTTAAGTGCATGTGGGCAATGGATTCCAGTCTGGAGAATCCAAGGTTGAAATATCTTCAAATGTTTAAAGCTGTAGCAAAGGGAAATGAACTCCAACTGTAGAATTCATGGTTAAACTATCTTCAAATGATTAAAGCTGTGCATGAGGGCAATGCATTCCAGTCTGGAGAATCCATGGTTAAAATATCTTCAAATGATTAAAGCTGTGCATGAGGGCAATGGATTCCAGTCTGGAGAATCCATGGTTAAAATATCTTCAAATGATTAAATCTGTGCATGAGGGCAATGGATTCCAAGCTGTAGAATCCATGGTTAAAATATCTTCAAATGATTAAAGCTGTGCATTGGGGCAATGGATTCCAAGCTGCACAATTCATGATTAAAATATCTTCAAATGATTCAAGCTGTGCATGAGGGCAATGGATTCTAAGCTGTAGAATCAATGGTTAAAATATCTTCAAATGATTAAAGCTGTGCGTGAGGACAATGGATTCCAAGCTGTAGAATTCATGGTTAAAATATCTTCAAATGTTTAAAGCTGTGCATGAGGGCAATGGATTCCAAGCTGTAGGATCCATGGTTAAAATATCTTCAAATGATTAAAGCTCTGCATGACTGCAATGAATTCCAACTGTAGAATTCATGGATAAAATATCTTCAAATGATTAAAGCTGTGCATGTGGGCAATGGATTCCAGTCTGGACAATCCATGGTTAAAATATGTTCAAATGATTAAAGCTGAACATGAGGGCAATGAATTCCAATCTGGAAAATGCATGGTTAAAATATCTTCAAATGATTAAAGCTGTGGTTGAGGGCAATGAATTCCAATCTGGAGAATCCATGGTTAAAATATCTTCAAATGATTAATGCTGTGCATGAGGGCAATGAATGACAAGCTGTAGAATCCATGGTTAAAATATCTTCAAATTATTAAAGCTGTGCATGAGGGCAATGGATTCCAAGCTGTACAATCCATGGTTAAAAATCTACAAATGATTAAAACTGTTTATGAGGGCAATGAATTCCAATCTGGAGATCCATGGTTAAAATATCTTCAAGTGATTAAAGCTCTGCATGAGGGCAACGAATTCCAAGCTTTAGAATCCATGGATAAAATGTCTTCAAATGATTAAAGCTGTGCATGAGGGCAATGAATACCAAACTGTAGAATCCATGGTTAAAATATCATCAAATGGTGAAAGATGTGCATGAGGGCAATGGATTCCAAGCTGGAGAATCCATGGTTAAAATATCTTCAAATTATTAAAGCTGTGATTGAGGGCAATGAATTCCAAGCTGCAGAATTCATGATTAAAATATCTTCAAATGATTCAAGATGTGCATGAGGGCAATGGACTCTAAGCTGTAGAATTCATGGTTAAAATAGCTTCAAATGATTAAAGCTGTGCGTGAGGACAATGGATTCCAAGCTGTAGGATCCATGGTTAAAATATCTTCAAATGATTAAAGCTCTGAATGACGGCAATGAAATCCAACTGTAGAATTCATGGTTAAAATATCTTCAAATGATTAAAGCTGTTCCTGTGGGCAATGGATTCCAGTCTGGACAATCCATGGTTAAAATATGTTCAAATGATTAAAGCTGAACATGAGGGCAATGAATTCCAATCTGGAGAATCCATGGTTAAAATATCTTCAAATGATTAAAGCTGTGCATGTGGGCAATGGATACCAGTCTGAAGAATCCATGGTTAAAATATCTTCAAATGTTTAAGTGCATGTGGGCAATGGATTCCAGTCTGGAGAATCCAACGTTGAAATATCTTCAAATGTTTAAAGCTGTAGCAAAGGGAAATGAACTCCAACTGTAGAATTTATGGTTAAACTATCTTCAAATGATTAAAGCTGTGCATGTGGGCAATGGATTCCAGTCTGGAGAATCCATGGTTAAAATATCTTCAAATGATTAAAGCTGTAGCTGAGGGCAATGAACTCCAATCTGGAGAATCCATGGTTAAAATATCTTCAAATGATTAAAGCTGTGCATGATGTCAATGAATTCCAACTGTAGAATTCATGGTTAAACTATCTTCAAATTATTAAAGCTGTGCATGAGGGCAATGAATTCCAATCTGGAGAATCCATGGTTAAAATATCTTCAAATGATTAAAGGTGTGCATAAGGACAATGAAATTCAAGCTGTAGAATTCATGGTTAAACTAACTTCAAATGATTAAAGATGTGCATGTGGGCAATGGATTCCAGTCTGGAGACTCCATGGTTAAAATATCTTCAAATGTTTAAGTGCATGTGGGCAATGGATTCCAGTCTGGAGAATCCATGGTTAAAATATCTTCAAATGTTTAAGTGCATGTGGGCAATGGATTCCAGTCTGGAGAATCCAAGGTTGAAATATCTTCAAATGTTTAAAGCTGTAGCAAAGGGAAATGAACTCCAACTGTAGAATTCATGGTTAAACTATCTTCAAATGATTAAAGCTGTGCATGAGGGCAATGGATTCCAGTCTGGAGAATCCATGGTTAAAATATCTTCAAATGATTAAATCTGTGCATGAGGGCAATGGATTCCAGTCTGGAGAATCCATGGTTAAAATATCTTCAAATGATTAAATCTGTGCATGAGGGCAATGGATTCCAAGCTGTAGAATCCATGGTTAAAATATCTTCAAATGATAAAGCTGTGCATTGGGGCAATGGATTCCAAGCTGCACAATTCATGATTAAAATATCTTCAAATGATTCAAGCTGTGCATGAGGGCAATGGATTCTAAGCTGTAGAATTCATGGTTAAAATATCTTCAAATGATTAAAGCTGTGCGTGAGGACAATGGATTCCAAGCTGTAGAATTCATGGTTAAAATATCTTCAAATGTTTAAAGCTGTTCATGAGGGCAATGGATTCCAAGCTGTAGGATCCATGGTTAAGATATCTTCAAATGATTAAAGCTCTGCATGACGGCAATGAATTCCAACTGTAGAATTCATGGATAAAATATCTTCAAATGATTAAAGCTGTGCATGTGGGCAATGGATTCCAGTCTGGACAATCCATGGTTAAAATATGTTCAAATGATTAAAGCTGAACATGAGGGCAATGAATTCCAATCTGCAAAATGCATGGTTAAAATATCTTCAAATGATTAAAGCTGTGGTTGAGGGCAATGAATTCCAATCTGGAGAATCCATGGTTAAAATATCTTCAAATGATTAATGCTGTGCATGAGGGCAATGAATGCCAAGCTGTAGAATCCATGGTTAAAATATCTTCAAATTATTAAAGCTGTGCATGAGGGCAATGGATTCCAAGCTGGAGAATCCATGGTTAAAAATCTACAAATGATTAAAGCTGTCCTTGAGGGCAATCAATTCCAATCTGTAGAATACATGGTTAAACTATCTTCAAATGATTAAAGCTGTGCTTGAGGGCAATGAATTCCAATCTTTAGAGTCCATGGTTAAAATATCTTCAAATGATTAAAGCTGTGCATGAGAACTATGAATTCAAATCTGGAGAATCTATAGTTGAAATATCTTCAAACGATTAAATCTGTGCCTGAGAGCAATGGATTCTAATCTGGAGAATCCATGGTTAAAATATCTTCAAATGATTAAAGCTCTGCATGACGGCAATGAATTCCAACTGTAGAATTCATGGTTAAAATATCTTCAAATGATTAAAGCTGTACATGAGGGCAATGAATTCCAATCTGGAAAATGCATGGTTAAAATATCTTCAAATGATTAAAGCTGTTTATGTGGTCAATGAATTCTAAGATGTAGAATCCATGATTAAAATATCTTCAAATTATTAAAGCTGTGCATGAGGGCAATGGATTCCAAGCTGTAGAATCCATGGTTAAATTATCTTCAAATGATTAAAGCTGTAAATGAGGGCAATGAATTCCAAGCTGTCAAATCCATGGTTAAAATATCTTCAAGTGATTAAAGCTCTGCATGAGGGCAACGAATTCCAAGCTGTAGAATCCATGGATAAAATGTCTTCAAATGATTAAAGCTGTGCATGAGGGCAATGAATACCAAACTGTAGAATCCATGGTTAAAATATCATCAAATGGTGAAAGATGTGCATGAGGGCAATGGATTCCAAGCTGGAGAATCCATGGTTAAAATATCTTCAAATGATTAAAGCTGTAGCTGAGGGCAATGAACTCCAATCTGGAGAATCCATGGTTAAAATATCTTCAAATGATTAAAGCTGTGCATGATGGCAATGAATTCCAACTGTAGAATTCATGGTTAAACTATCTTCAAATTATTAAAGCTGTGCATGAGGGCAATGGATTCCAGTCTGGAGAATCCATGGTTAAAATATCTTCAAATGTTTAAGTGCATGTGGGCAATGGATTCCAGTCTGGAGAATCCATGGTTAAAATATCTTCAAATGATTAAAGCTGTAGCTGAGGGCAATGAACTCCAATCTGGAGAATCCATGGTTAAAATATCTTCAAATGATTAAAGCTGTGCATGAAGGCAATGAATTCCAACTGTAGAATTCATGGTTAAACTATCTTCAAATTATTAAAGCTGTGCATGTGGGCAATGGATTCCACTCTGGAGACTCCATGGTTAAAATATCTTCAAATGTTTAAGTGCATGTGGGCAATGGATTCCAGTCTGGAGAATCCATGGTTAAAATATCTTCAAATGTTTAAGTGCATGTGGGCAATGGATTCCAGTCTGGAGAATCCAAGGTTGAAATATCTTCAAATGTTTAAAGCTGTAGCAAAGGGAAATGAACTCCAACTGTAGAATTAATGGTTAAACTATCTTCAAATGATTAAAGCTGTGCATGAGGGCAATGCATTCCAGTCTGGAGAATCCATGGTTAAAATATCTTCAAATGATTAAAGCTGTGCATGAGGGCAATGGATTCCAGTCTGGAGAATCCATGGTTAAAATATCTTCAAATGATTAAATCTGTGCATGAGGGCAATGGATTCCAAGCTGTAGAATCCATGGTTAAAATATCTTCAAATGATTAAAGCTGTGCATTGGGGCAATGGATTCCAAGCTGCACAATTCATGATTAAAATATCTTCAAATGATTCAAGCTGTGCATGAGGGCAATGGATTCTAAGCTGTAGAATCAATGGTTAAAATATCTTCAAATGATTAAAGCTGTGCGTGAGGACAATGGATTCCAAGCTGTAGAATTCATGGTTAAAATATCTTCAAATGTTTAAAGCTGTGCATGAGGGCAATGGATTCCAAGCTGTAGGATCCATGGTTAAAATATCTTCAAATGATTAAAGCTCTGCATGACTGCAATGAATTCCAACTGTAGAATTCATGGATAAAATATCTTCAAATGATTAAAGCTGTGCATGTGGGCAATGGATTCCAGTCTGGACAATCCATGGTTAAAATATGTTCAAATGATTAAAGCTGAACATGAGGGCAATGAATTCCAATCTGGAAAATGCATGGTTAAAATATCTTCAAATGATTAAAGCTGTGGTTGAGGGCAATGAATTCCAATCTGGAGAATCCATGGTTAAAATATCTTCAAATGATTAATGCTGTGCATGAGGGCAACGAATGACAAGCTGTAGAATCCATGGTTAAAATATCTTCAAATTATTAAAGCTGTGCATGAGGGCAATGGATTCCAAGCTGTACAATCCATGGTTAAAAATCTACAAATGATTAAAACTGTTTATGAGGGCAATGAATTCCAATCTGGAGATCCATGGTTAAAATATCTTCAAGTGATTAAAGCTCTGCATGAGGGCAACGAATTCCAAGCTTTAGAATCCATGGATAAAATGTCTTCAAATGATTAAAGCTGTGCATGAGGGCAATGAATACCAAACTGTAGAATCCATGGTTAAAATATCATCAAATGGTGAAAGATGTGCATGAGGGCAATGGATTCCAAGCTGGAGAATCCATGGTTAAAATATCTTCAAATTATTAAAGCTGTGATTGAGGGCAATGAATTCCAAGCTGCAGAATTCATGATTAAAATATCTTCAAATGATTCAAGATGTGCATGAGGGCAATGGACTCTAAGCTGTAGAATTCATGGTTAAAATAGCTTCAAATGATTAAAGCTGTGCGTGAGGACAATGGATTCCAAGCTGTAGGATCCATGGTTAAAATATCTTCAAATGATTAAAGCTCTGAATGACGGCAATGAAATCCAACTGTAGAATTCATGGTTAAAATATCTTCAAATGATTAAAGCTGTGCCTGTGGGCAATGGATTCCAGTCTGGACAATCCATGGTTAAAATATGTTCAAATGATTAAAGCTGAACATGAGGGCAATGAATTCCAATCTGGAGAATCCATGGTTAAAATATCTTCAAATGATTAAAGCTGTGCATGTGGGCAATGGATACCAGTCTGAAGAATCCATGGTTAAAATATCTTCAAATGTTTAAGTGCATGTGGGCAATGGATTCCAGTCTGGAGAATCCAACGTTGAAATATCTTCAAATGTTTAAAGCTGTAGCAAAGGGAAATGAACTCCAACTGTAGAATTCATGGTTAAACTATCTTCAAATGATTAAAGCTGTGCATGAGGGCAATGGATTCCAGTCTGGAGAATTCATGGTTAAAATATCTTCAAATGATTAAAGCTGTGCATGTGGGCAATGGATTCCAGTCTGGACAATCCATGGTTAAAATATGTTCAAATGATTAAAGCTGAACATGAGGGCAATGAATTCCAATCTGGAGAATCCATGGTTAAAATATCTTCAAATAATTAAAGCTGTGCTTGAGGGCAATGGAGTCCAGTCTGGACAATCCATGGTTAAAATATGTTCAAATGATTAAAGCAGAACATGAGGGCAATGAATTCCAATCTGGAAAATGCATGGTTAAAATATCTTCAAATGATTAAAGCTGTGGTTGAGGGCAATGAATTCCAATCTGGAGAATCCATGGTTAAAATATCTTCAAATGATTAAAGCTGTGCTTGAGGGCAATGAATTCCAATCTTGAGAATGCATGGTTAAAATATCTTCAAATGATTAATGCTGTGCATGAGGGCAATGAATGCCTAGCTGTAGAATCCATGGTTAAAATATCTTCAAATTATTAAAGCTGTGCATGAGGGCAAAGGATTCCAAGGTGTACAATCCATGGTTAAAAATCTACAAATGATTAAAGCTGTTTATGAGGGCAATGAATTCCAATCTGGAGATCCATGGTTGAAATATCTTCAAATGATTAAAGCTCTGGATGAGGGCAATGAAAACCAAACTGTAGAATCCATGGTTTAAATATCATCAAATGATGAAAGATGTGCATGAGGGCAATGGATTCCAAGCTAGAGAATCCATGGTTAAACTATCTTCAAATGATTAAAGCTGTCCTTGAGGGCAATCAATTCCAATCTGTAGAATACATGGTTAAACTATCTTCAAATGATTAAAGCTGTGCTTGAGGGCAATGAATTCCAATCTGTAGAGTCCATGGTTAAAATATCTTCAAATGATTAAAGCTGTGCATGAGGACTATGAATTCAAATCTGGAGAATCTATAGTTGAAATATCTTCAAACGATTAAATCTGTGCCTGAGAGCAATGAATTCTAATCTGGAGAATCCATGGTTAAAATATCTTCAAATGATTAAAGCTCTGCATGACGGCAATGAATTCCAACTGTAGAATTCATGGTTAAAATATCTTCAAATGATTAAAGCTGTACATGAGGGCAATGAATTCCAATCTGGAAAATGCATGGTTAAAATATCATCAAATGATTAAAGCTGTTTATGTGGTCAATGAATTCTAAGATGTAGAATCCATGATTAAAATATCTTCAAATTATTAAAGCTGTGCATGAGGGCAATGGATTCCAAGCTGTAGAATCCATGGTTAAATTATCTTCAAATGATTAAAGCTGTAAATGAGGGCAATGAATTCCAAGCTGTCAAATCCATGGTTAAAATATCTTCAAGTGATTAAAGCTCTGCATGAGGGCAACGAATTCCAAGCTGTAGAATCCATGGATAAAATGTCTTCAAATGATTAAAGCTGTGCATGAGGGCAATGAATACCAAACTGTAGAATCCATGGTTAAAATATCATCAAATGGTGAAAGATGTGCATGAGGGCAATGGATTCCAAGCTGGAGAATCCATGGTTAAAATATCTTCAAATTATTAAAGCTGTGATTGAGGGCAATGAATTCCAAGCTGCAGAATTCATGATTAAAATATCTTCAAATGATTCAAGCTGTGCATGAGGGCAATGGATTCTAAGCTGTAGAATTCATGGTTAAAATAGCTTCAAATGATTAAAGCTGTGCGTGAGGACAATGGATTCCAAGCTGAAGGATCCATGGTTAAAATATGTTCAAATGATTAAAGCTCTGAATGACGGCAATGAATTCCAACTGTAGAATTCATGGTTAAAATATCTTCAAATGATTAAAGCTGTGCATGAGGGCAATGGATTCTAGTCTGGACAATCCATGGTTAAAATATGTTCAAATGATTAAAGCTGAACATGAGGGCAATGAATTCCAATCTGGAGAATCCATGGTTAAAATATCTTCAAATGATTAAAGCTGTGCATGTGGGCAATGGATACCAGTATGAAGAATCCATGGTTAAAATATGTTCAAATGATTAAAGCTGTGCATGAGGGCAATGAATTCCAAGCTGTAGAAATGAAGGTTAAAATTTGTTCAAATGATTAAAGCTGTGTATGAGGGCGATGTATACCAAGCTGTGGAATCCATGGTTAAAATATCTTCAAATTATTAAAGCTGTGCGTGAGGACAATGGAATCCAAGCTGTAAAATTCATGGTTAAAATATCTTCAAATGATTAAAGCTGTGCATGAGGTCAATGGATTTCAAGCTGTAGAATTCATGGTTAAACTAACTTCAAATGATTAAAGATGTGCATGTGGACAATGGATTCCAGTCTGGAGAATCCATGGTTAAAATATCTTCAAATGATTAAAGCTGTAGCTGAGGGCAATGAACTCCAATCTGGAGAATCCATGGTTAAAATATCTTCAAATGATTAAAGCTGTGCATGATGGCAATGAATTCCAACTGTAGAATTCATGGTTAAACTATCTTCAAATTATTAAAGCTGTGCATGTGGACAATGGATTCCAGTATGGAGACTCCATGGTTAAAATATCTTCAAATGTTTAAGTGCATGTGGGCAATGGATTCCAGTCTGGAGAATCCATGGTTAAAATATCTTCAAATGTTTAAGTGCATGTGGGCAATGGATTCCAGTCTGGAGAATCCAAGGTTGAAATATATTCAAATGTTTAAAGCTGTAGCAAAGTGAAATGAACTCCAATTGTAGAATTCATGGTTAAACTATCTTCAAATGATTAAAGCTGTGCATGAGGGCAATGGATTCCAGTCTGGAGAATCCATGGTTAAAATATCTTCAAAAGATTAAAGCTGTGCATGAGGGCAATGGATTCCAGTCTGGAGAATCCATGGTAAAAATATCTTCAAATGATTAAATCTGTGCATGAGGGCAATGGATTCCAAGCTGTAGAATCCATGGTTAAAATATCTTCAAATGATTAAAGCTGTGCATTGGGGCAATGGATTCCAAGCTGCAGAATTCATTATTAAAATATCTTCAAATGATTCAAGCTGTGCATGAGGGCAATGGATTCTAAGCTGTAGAATAAATGGTTAAAATATCTTCAAATGATTAAAGCTGTGCGTGAGGACAATGGATTCCAGTCTGGAGAATCCATGGTTAAAATATCTTCAAAAGATTAAAGCTGTGCATGAGGGCAATGGATTCCAGTCTGGAGAATCCATGGTTAAAATATCTTCAAATGATTAAATCTGTGCATGAGGGCAATGGATTCCAAGCTGTAGAATCCATGGTTAAAATATCTTCAAATGATTAAAGCTGTGCATTGGGGCAATGGATTCCAAGCTGCAGAATTCATGATTAAAATATCTTCAAATGATTCAAGCTGTGCATGAGGGCAATGGATTCAAAGCTGTAGAATTCATAGTTAAAATATCTTCAAATGATTAAAGCTGTGCGTGAGGACAATGCATTCCAAGCTGTAGAATTCATGGTTAAAATATCTTCAACTGTTTAAAGCTGTGCATGAGGGCAATGGATTCCAAGCTGTAGAATTCATGGTTAAACTAACTTCAAATGATTAAAGATGTGCATGTGGACAATGGATTCCAGTCTGGAGAATCCATGGTTAAAATATCTTCAAATGATTAAAGCTGTAGCTGAGGGCAATGAACTCCAATCTGGAGAATCCATGGTTAAAATATCTTCATATGATTAAAGCTGTGCATGATGGCAATGAATTCCAACTGTAGAATTCATGGTTAAACTATCTTCAAATTATTAAAGCTGTGCATGTGGACAATGGATTCCAGTATGGAGACTCCATGGTTAAAATATCTTCAAATGTTTAAGTGCATGTGGGCAATGGATTCCAGTCTGGAGAATCCATGGTTAAAATATCTTCAAATGTTTAAGTGCATGTGGGCAATGGATTCCAGTCTGGAGAATCCAAGGTTGAAATATATTCAAATGTTTAAAGCTGTAGCAAAGGGAAATGAACTCCAATTGTAGAATTCATGGTTAAACTATCTTCAAATGATTAAAGCTGTGCATGAGGGCAATGGATTCCAGTCTGGAGAATCCATGGTTAAAATATCTTCAAAAGATTAAAGCTGTGCATGAGGGCAATGGATTCCAGTCTGGAGAATCCATGGTTAAAATATCTTCAAATGATTAAATCTGTGCATGAGGGCAATGGATTCCAAGCTGTAGAATCCATGGTTAAAATATCTTCAAATGATTAAAGCTGTGCATTGGGGCAATGGATTCCAAGCTGCAGAATTCATGATTAAAATATCTTCAAATGATTCAAGCTGTGCATGAGGGCAATGGATTCAAAGCTGTAGAATTCATGGTTAAAATATCTTCAAATGATTAAAGCTGTGCGTGAGGACAATGGATTCCAAGCTGTAGAATTCATGGTTAAAATATCTTCAACTGTTTAAAGCTGTGCATGAGGGCAATGGATTTCAAGCTGTAGGATCCATGGTTAAAATATCTTCAAATGATTAAAGCTCTGCATGACGGCAATGAATTCCAACTGTAGAATTCATGGATAAAATATCTTCAAATGATTAAAGCTGTGCATGTGGGCAATGGATTCCAGTCTGGACAATCCATGGTTAAAATATGTTCAAATGATTAAAGCTGAACATGAGGGCAATGAATTCCAATCTGGAAAATGCATGGTTAAAATATCTTCAAATGATTAAAGCTGTGGTTGAGGGCAATGAATTCCAATCTGGAGAATCCATGGTTAAAATATCTTCAAATGATTAAAGCTGTGCTTGAGGGCAATGAATTCCAATCTTGAGAATGCATGGTTAAAATATCTTCAAATGATTAATGCTGTGCATGAGGGCAATGAATGCCAAGCTGTAGAATCAATGGTTAAAATATCTTCAAATTATTAAAGCTGTGCATGAGGGCAATGGATTCCAAGCTGTACAATCCATGGTTAAAAATCTACAAATGATTAAAGCTGTTTATGAGGGCAATGGATTCCAAGCTGGAGAATCCATGGTTAAACTATCTTCAAATGATTAAAGCTGTCCTTGAGGGCAATCAATTCCAATCTGTAGAATACATGGTTAAACTATCTTCAAATGATTAAAGATGTGCTTGAGGGCAATGACTTCCAATCTGTAGAGTCCATGGTTAAAATATCTTCAAATGATTAAAGCTGTGCATGAGGACTATGAATTCAAATCTGGAGAATCTATTGTTGAAATATCTTCAAACGATTAAATCTGTGCCTGAGAGCAATGAATTCTAATCTGGAGAATCCATGGTTAAAATATCTTCAAATGATTAAAGCTCTGCATGACGGCAATGAATTCCAACTGTAGAATTCATGGTTAAAATATCTTCAAATGATTAAAGCTGTACATGAGGGCAATGAATTCCAATCTGGAAAATGCATGGTTAAAATATCATCAAATGATTAAAGCTGTTTATGTGGTCAATGAATTCTAAGATGTAGAATCCATGATTAAAATATCTTCAAATTATTAAAGCTGTGCATGAGGGCAATAGATTCCAAGCTGTAGAATCCATGGTTAAATTATCTTCAAATGATTAAAGCTGTAAATGAGGGCAATGAATTCCAAGCTGTCAAATCCATGGTTAAAATATCTTCAAATGATTAAAGCTCTGCATGACGGCAATGAATTCCAACTGTAGAATTCATGGTTAAAATATCTTCAAATGATTAAAGCTGTGCATGTGGGCAATGGATTCCAGTCTGAAGAATCCATGGTTAAAATATGTTCAAATGATTAAAGCTGTACATGAGGGCAATGAATTCCGAGCTGTAGTACTGAAGATTAAAATATGTTCAAATGATTAAAGCTGTGTATGACGGCAATGTCTACGAAGCTGTGGAATACATGGTTAAAATATCTTCAAATTATTAAAGCTGTGCGTGAGGACAATAGAATCCAAGCTGTAAAATTCATGGTTAAAATATCTTCAAATGATTAAAGCTGTGCATGTGGGCAATGGATACCAGTCTGAAGAATCCATGGTTAAAATATGTTCAAATGATTAAAGCTGTGCATGAGGGCAATGAATTCCAAGCTGTAGAACTGAAGGTTAAAAAAAATTCAAATGATTAAAGCTGTGTATGAGGGCGATGTATACCAAGCTGTGGAATCCATGGTTAAAATATCTTCAAATTATTAAAGCTGTGCGTGAGGACAATGGAATCCAAGCTGTAAAATTCATGGTTAAAATATCTTCAAATGATTAAAGCTGTGCGTGAGGACAATGGATTCCAATCTGTAGAATCCATGGTTGAAATATCTTCAAATGATTAAAGCTGTACATGAGGGCAATGAATTCCAACTGTAGAATTCATGGTTAAAATATCTTCAAATGATTAAAGCTGTGCATGTGGGCAATGGATTTCAGTCTGGACAATCCATGGTTAAAATATGTTCAAATGATTAAAGCTGAACATGAGGGCAATGAATTCCAATCTGGAGAATCCATTGTTAAAATATCTTCAAATAATTAAAGCTGTGCTTGAGGGCAATGAATTCCAATCTTGAGAATGCATGGTTAAAATATCTTCAAATGATTAAAGCTGTGGTTCAGGGCAATGAATTCCAATCTGGAGAATCCATGGTTAAAATATCTTCAAATGATTAAAGCTGTGCTTGAGGGCAATGAATTCCAATCTTGAGAATGCATGGTTAAAATATCTTCAAAGGATAAATGCTGTGCATGTGGGCAATGAATGCCAAGCTGTAGAATCCATGGTTAAAATATCTTCAAATTATTAAAGCTGTGGATGAGGGCAATGGATTCCAAGCTGTACAATCCATGGTTAAAATATCTTCAAATGATTAAAGCTGTTTATGAGGGCAATGAATTCCAAACTGGAGAATCCATGGTTTAAATATCTTCAAATGATTAATGCTGTGCATGAGGGCAATGGATTCCAAGCTGTAGAATCCATGGTTAAAATATCTTCAAATGATTAAAGCTGTGCGTGAGGACAATGGATTCCAAGCTGTAGAATCCATGGTTAAAATATCTTCAAATGATTAAAGCTGTTTATGAGGGCAATGAATTCCAAACTGGAGAATCCATGGTTAAAATATCTTAAAATGATTCAAGCTGTGCATGAGGTCAATGAATGCCAAGCTGTACAATCCATGGTTAAAATATCTTCAGATGATTAAATCTGTGCGTGAGGACAATGGATTCCAAGCTGTAGAATCCATGGATAAAATGTCTTCAAATGATTAAAGCTCTGTATGAGGGCAATGAAAACCAAACTGTAGAATCCATGCTTTAAATATCATCAAATGATGAAAGATGTGCATGAGGACAACGGATTCCAAGCTGGAGAATCCATGGTTAAACTACATTCAAATGATTAAAGCTGTGTTTGAGGGCAATCAATTCCAATCTGTAGAATCCATGGTAAAACTATCTTCAGATGATTAAAGCTGTGATTGAGGGCAATGAATTCCAATCTGTAGAGTCCATGGTTAAAAATCTACAAATGATTAAAACTGTTTATGAGGGCAATGAATTCCAATCTGGAGATCCATGGTTAAAATATCTTCAAGTGATTAAAGCTCTGCATGAGGGCAACGAATTCCAAGCTTTAGAATCCATGGATAAAATGTCTTCAAATGATTAAAGCTGTGCATGAGGGCAATGAATACCAAACTGTAGAATCCATGGTTAAAATATCATCAAATGGTGAAAGATGTGCATGAGGGCAATGGATTCCAAGCTGGAGAATCCATGGTTAAAATATCTTCAAATTATTAAAGCTGTGATTGAGGGCAATGAATTCCAAGCTGCAGAATTCATGATTAAAATATCTTCAAATGATTCAAGATGTGCATGAGGGCAATGGACTCTAAGCTGTAGAATTCATGGTTAAAATAGCTTCAAATGATTAAAGCTGTGCGTGAGGACAATGGATTCCAAGCTGTAGGATCCATGGTTAAAATATCTTCAAATGATTAAAGCTCTGAATGACGGCAATGAAATCCAACTGTAGAATTCATGGTTAAAATATCTTCAAATGATTAAAGCTGTTCCTGTGGGCAATGGATTCCAGTCTGGACAATCCATGGTTAAAATATGTTCAAATGATTAAAGCTGAACATGAGGGCAATGAATTCCAATCTGGAGAATCCATGGTTAAAATATCTTCAAATGATTAAAGCTGTGCATGTGGGCAATGGATACCAGTCTGAAGAATCCATGGTTAAAATATCTTCAAATGTTTAAGTGCATGTGGGCAATGGATTCCAGTCTGGAGAATCCAACGTTGAAATATCTTCAAATGTTTAAAGCTGTAGCAAAGGGAAATGAACTCCAACTGTAGAATTTATGGTTAAACTATCTTCAAATGATTAAAGCTGTGCATGTGGGCAATGGATTCCAGTCTGGAGAATCCATGGTTAAAATATCTTGAAATGATTAAAGCTGTAGCTGAGGGCAATGAACTCCAATCTGGAGAATCCATGGTTAAAATATCTTCAAATGATTAAAGCTGTGCATGATGTCAATGAATTCCAACTGTAGAATTCATGGTTAAACTATCTTCAAATTATTAAAGCTGTGCATGAGGGCAATGAATTCCAATCTGGAGAATCCATGGTTAAAATATCTTCAAATGATTAAAGGTGTGCATAAGGACAATGAAATTCAAGCTGTAGAATTCATGGTTAAACTAACTTCAAATGATTAAAGATGTGCATGTGGGCAATGGATTCCAGTCTGGAGACTCCATGGTTAAAATATCTTCAAATGTTTAAGTGCATGTGGGCAATGGATTCCAGTCTGGAGAATCCATGGTTAAAATATCTTCAAATGTTTAAGTGCATGTGGGCAATGGATTCCAGTCTGGAGAATCCAAGGTTGAAATATCTTCAAATGTTTAAAGCTGTAGCAAAGGGAAATGAACTCCAACTGTAGAATTCATGGTTAAACTATCTTCAAATGATTAAAGCTGTGCATGAGGGCAATGGATTCCAGTCTGGAGAATCCATGGTTAAAATATCTTCAAATGATTAAATCTGTGCATGAGGGCAATGGATTCCAGTCTGGAGAATCCATGGTTAAAATATCTTCAAATGATTAAATCTGTGCATGAGGGCAATGGATTCCAAGCTGTAGAATCCATGGTTAAAATATCTTCAAATGATAAAGCTGTGCATTGGGGCAATGGATTCCAAGCTGCACAATTCATGATTAAAATATCTTCAAATGATTCAAGCTGTGCATGAGGGCAATGGATTCTAAGCTGTAGAATTCATGGTTAAAATATCTTCAAATGATTAAAGCTGTGCGTGAGGACAATGGATTCCAAGCTGTAGAATTCATGGTTAAAATATCTTCAAATGTTTAAAGCTGTTCATGAGGGCAATGGATTCCAAGCTGTAGGATCCATGGTTAAGATATCTTCAAATGATTAAAGCTCTGCATGACGGCAATGAATTCCAACTGTAGAATTCATGGATAAAATATCTTCAAATGATTAAAGCTGTGCATGTGGGCAATGGATTCCAGTCTGGACAATCCATGGTTAAAATATGTTCAAATGATTAAAGCTGAACATGAGGGCAATGAATTCCAATCTGCAAAATGCATGGTTAAAATATCTTCAAATGATTAAAGCTGTGGTTGAGGGCAATGAATTCCAATCTGGAGAATCCATGGTTAAAATATCTTCAAATGATTAATGCTGTGCATGAGGGCAATGAATGCCAAGCTGTAGAATCCATGGTTAAAATATCTTCAAATTATTAAAGCTGTGCATGAGGGCAATGGATTCCAAGCTGGAGAATCCATGGTTAAAAATCTACAAATGATTAAAGCTGTCCTTGAGGGCAATCAATTCCAATCTGTAGAATACATGGTTAAACTATCTTCAAATGATTAAAGCTGTGCTTGAGGGCAATGAATTCCAATCTTTAGAGTCCATGGTTAAAATATCTTCAAATGATTAAAGCTGTGCATGAGAACTATGAATTCAAATCTGGAGAATCTATAGTTGAAATATCTTCAAACGATTAAATCTGTGCCTGAGAGCAATGGATTCTAATCTGGAGAATCCATGGTTAAAATATCTTCAAATGATTAAAGCTCTGCATGACGGCAATGAATTCCAACTGTAGAATTCATGGTTAAAATATCTTCAAATGATTAAAGCTGTACATGAGGGCAATGAATTCCAATCTGGAAAATGCATGGTTAAAATATCTTCAAATGATTAAAGCTGTTTATGTGGTCAATGAATTCTAAGATGTAGAATCCATGATTAAAATATCTTCAAATTATTAAAGCTGTGCATGAGGGCAATGGATTCCAAGCTGTAGAATCCATGGTTAAATTATCTTCAAATGATTAAAGCTGTAAATGAGGGCAATGAATTCCAAGCTGTCAAATCCATGGTTAAAATATCTTCAAGTGATTAAAGCTCTGCATGAGGGCAACGAATTCCAAGCTGTAGAATCCATGGATAAAATGTCTTCAAATGATTAAAGCTGTGCATGAGGGCAATGAATACCAAACTGTAGAATCCATGGTTAAAATATCATCAAATGGTGAAAGATGTGCATGAGGGCAATGGATTCCAAGCTGGAGAATCCATGGTTAAAATATCTTCAAATGATTAAAGCTGTAGCTGAGGGCAATGAACTCCAATCTGGAGAATCCATGGTTAAAATATCTTCAAATGATTAAAGCTGTGCATGATGGCAATGAATTCCAACTGTAGAATTCATGGTTAAACTATCTTCAAATTATTAAAGCTGTGCATGAGGGCAATGGATTCCAGTCTGGAGAATCCATGGTTAAAATATCTTCAAATGTTTAAGTGCATGTGGGCAATGGATTCCAGTCTGGAGAATCCATGGTTAAAATATCTTCAAATGATTAAAGCTGTAGCTGAGGGCAATGAACTCCAATCTGGAGAATCCATGGTTAAAATATCTTCAAATGATTAAAGCTGTGCATGAAGGCAATGAATTCCAACTGTAGAATTCATGGTTAAACTATCTTCAAATTATTAAAGCTGTGCATGTGGGCAATGGATTCCACTCTGGAGACTCCATGGTTAAAATATCTTCAAATGTTTAAGTGCATGTGGGCAATGGATTCCAGTCTGGAGAATCCATGGTTAAAATATCTTCAAATGTTTAAGTGCATGTGGGCAATGGATTCCAGTCTGGAGAATCCAAGGTTGAAATATCTTCAAATGTTTAAAGCTGTAGCAAAGGGAAATGAACTCCAACTGTAGAATTAATGGTTAAACTATCTTCAAATGATTAAAGCTGTGCATGAGGGCAATGCATTCCAGTCTGGAGAATCCATGGTTAAAATATCTTCAAATGATTAAAGCTGTGCATGAGGGCAATGGATTCCAGTCTGGAGAATCCATGGTTAAAATATCTTCAAATGATTAAATCTGTGCATGAGGGCAATGGATTCCAAGCTGTAGAATCCATGGTTAAAATATCTTCAAATGATTAAAGCTGTGCATTGGGGCAATGGATTCCAAGCTGCACAATTCATGATTAAAATATCTTCAAATGATTCAAGCTGTGCATGAGGGCAATGGATTCTAAGCTGTAGAATCAATGGTTAAAATATCTTCAAATGATTAAAGCTGTGCGTGAGGACAATGGATTCCAAGCTGTAGAATTCATGGTTAAAATATCTTCAAATGTTTAAAGCTGTGCATGAGGGCAATGGATTCCAAGCTGTAGGATCCATGGTTAAAATATCTTCAAATGATTAAAGCTCTGCATGACTGCAATGAATTCCAACTGTAGAATTCATGGATAAAATATCTTCAAATGATTAAAGCTGTGCATGTGGGCAATGGATTCCAGTCTGGACAATCCATGGTTAAAATATGTTCAAATGATTAAAGCTGAACATGAGGGCAATGAATTCCAATCTGGAAAATGCATGGTTAAAATATCTTCAAATGATTAAAGCTGTGGTTGAGGGCAATGAATTCCAATCTGGAGAATCCATGGTTAAAATATCTTCAAATGATTAATGCTGTGCATGAGGGCAACGAATGACAAGCTGTAGAATCCATGGTTAAAATATCTTCAAATTATTAAAGCTGTGCATGAGGGCAATGGATTCCAAGCTGTACAATCCATGGTTAAAAATCTACAAATGATTAAAACTGTTTATGAGGGCAATGAATTCCAATCTGGAGATCCATGGTTAAAATATCTTCAAGTGATTAAAGCTCTGCATGAGGGCAACGAATTCCAAGCTTTAGAATCCATGGATAAAATGTCTTCAAATGATTAAAGCTGTGCATGAGGGCAATGAATACCAAACTGTAGAATCCATGGTTAAAATATCATCAAATGGTGAAAGATGTGCATGAGGGCAATGGATTCCAAGCTGGAGAATCCATGGTTAAAATATCTTCAAATTATTAAAGCTGTGATTGAGGGCAATGAATTCCAAGCTGCAGAATTCATGATTAAAATATCTTCAAATGATTCAAGATGTGCATGAGGGCAATGGACTCTAAGCTGTAGAATTCATGGTTAAAATAGCTTCAAATGATTAAAGCTGTGCGTGAGGACAATGGATTCCAAGCTGTAGGATCCATGGTTAAAATATCTTCAAATGATTAAAGCTCTGAATGACGGCAATGAAATCCAACTGTAGAATTCATGGTTAAAATATCTTCAAATGATTAAAGCTGTGCCTGTGGGCAATGGATTCCAGTCTGGACAATCCATGGTTAAAATATGTTCAAATGATTAAAGCTGAACATGAGGGCAATGAATTCCAATCTGGAGAATCCATGGTTAAAATATCTTCAAATGATTAAAGCTGTGCATGTGGGCAATGGATACCAGTCTGAAGAATCCATGGTTAAAATATCTTCAAATGTTTAAGTGCATGTGGGCAATGGATTCCAGTCTGGAGAATCCAACGTTGAAATATCTTCAAATGTTTAAAGCTGTAGCAAAGGGAAATGAACTCCAACTGTAGAATTCATGGTTAAACTATCTTCAAATGATTAAAGCTGTGCATGAGGGCAATGGATTCCAGTCTGGAGAATTCATGGTTAAAATATCTTCAAATGATTAAAGCTGTGCATGTGGGCAATGGATTCCAGTCTGGACAATCCATGGTTAAAATATGTTCAAATGATTAAAGCTGAACATGAGGGCAATGAATTCCAATCTGGAGAATCCATGGTTAAAATATCTTCAAATAATTAAAGCTGTGCTTGAGGGCAATGGAGTCCAGTCTGGACAATCCATGGTTAAAATATGTTCAAATGATTAAAGCAGAACATGAGGGCAATGAATTCCAATCTGGAAAATGCATGGTTAAAATATCTTCAAATGATTAAAGCTGTGGTTGAGGGCAATGAATTCCAATCTGGAGAATCCATGGTTAAAATATCTTCAAATGATTAAAGCTGTGCTTGAGGGCAATGAATTCCAATCTTGAGAATGCATGGTTAAAATATCTTCAAATGATTAATGCTGTGCATGAGGGCAATGAATGCCTAGCTGTAGAATCCATGGTTAAAATATCTTCAAATTATTAAAGCTGTGCATGAGGGCAAAGGATTCCAAGGTGTACAATCCATGGTTAAAAATCTACAAATGATTAAAGCTGTTTATGAGGGCAATGAATTCCAATCTGGAGATCCATGGTTGAAATATCTTCAAATGATTAAAGCTCTGGATGAGGGCAATGAAAACCAAACTGTAGAATCCATGGTTTAAATATCATCAAATGATGAAAGATGTGCATGAGGGCAATGGATTCCAAGCTAGAGAATCCATGGTTAAACTATCTTCAAATGATTAAAGCTGTCCTTGAGGGCAATCAATTCCAATCTGTAGAATACATGGTTAAACTATCTTCAAATGATTAAAGCTGTGCTTGAGGGCAATGAATTCCAATCTGTAGAGTCCATGGTTAAAATATCTTCAAATGATTAAAGCTGTGCATGAGGACTATGAATTCAAATCTGGAGAATCTATAGTTGAAATATCTTCAAACGATTAAATCTGTGCCTGAGAGCAATGAATTCTAATCTGGAGAATCCATGGTTAAAATATCTTCAAATGATTAAAGCTCTGCATGACGGCAATGAATTCCAACTGTAGAATTCATGGTTAAAATATCTTCAAATGATTAAAGCTGTACATGAGGGCAATGAATTCCAATCTGGAAAATGCATGGTTAAAATATCATCAAATGATTAAAGCTGTTTATGTGGTCAATGAATTCTAAGATGTAGAATCCATGATTAAAATATCTTCAAATTATTAAAGCTGTGCATGAGGGCAATGGATTCCAAGCTGTAGAATCCATGGTTAAATTATCTTCAAATGATTAAAGCTGTAAATGAGGGCAATGAATTCCAAGCTGTCAAATCCATGGTTAAAATATCTTCAAGTGATTAAAGCTCTGCATGAGGGCAACGAATTCCAAGCTGTAGAATCCATGGATAAAATGTCTTCAAATGATTAAAGCTGTGCATGAGGGCAATGAATACCAAACTGTAGAATCCATGGTTAAAATATCATCAAATGGTGAAAGATGTGCATGAGGGCAATGGATTCCAAGCTGGAGAATCCATGGTTAAAATATCTTCAAATTATTAAAGCTGTGATTGAGGGCAATGAATTCCAAGCTGCAGAATTCATGATTAAAATATCTTCAAATGATTCAAGCTGTGCATGAGGGCAATGGATTCTAAGCTGTAGAATTCATGGTTAAAATAGCTTCAAATGATTAAAGCTGTGCGTGAGGACAATGGATTCCAAGCTGAAGGATCCATGGTTAAAATATGTTCAAATGATTAAAGCTCTGAATGACGGCAATGAATTCCAACTGTAGAATTCATGGTTAAAATATCTTCAAATGATTAAAGCTGTGCATGAGGGCAATGGATTCTAGTCTGGACAATCCATGGTTAAAATATGTTCAAATGATTAAAGCTGAACATGAGGGCAATGAATTCCAATCTGGAGAATCCATGGTTAAAATATCTTCAAATGATTAAAGCTGTGCATGTGGGCAATGGATACCAGTATGAAGAATCCATGGTTAAAATATGTTCAAATGATTAAAGCTGTGCATGAGGGCAATGAATTCCAAGCTGTAGAAATGAAGGTTAAAATTTGTTCAAATGATTAAAGCTGTGTATGAGGGCGATGTATACCAAGCTGTGGAATCCATGGTTAAAATATCTTCAAATTATTAAAGCTGTGCGTGAGGACAATGGAATCCAAGCTGTAAAATTCATGGTTAAAATATCTTCAAATGATTAAAGCTGTGCATGAGGTCAATGGATTTCAAGCTGTAGAATTCATGGTTAAACTAACTTCAAATGATTAAAGATGTGCATGTGGACAATGGATTCCAGTCTGGAGAATCCATGGTTAAAATATCTTCAAATGATTAAAGCTGTAGCTGAGGGCAATGAACTCCAATCTGGAGAATCCATGGTTAAAATATCTTCAAATGATTAAAGCTGTGCATGATGGCAATGAATTCCAACTGTAGAATTCATGGTTAAACTATCTTCAAATTATTAAAGCTGTGCATGTGGACAATGGATTCCAGTATGGAGACTCCATGGTTAAAATATCTTCAAATGTTTAAGTGCATGTGGGCAATGGATTCCAGTCTGGAGAATCCATGGTTAAAATATCTTCAAATGTTTAAGTGCATGTGGGCAATGGATTCCAGTCTGGAGAATCCAAGGTTGAAATATATTCAAATGTTTAAAGCTGTAGCAAAGTGAAATGAACTCCAATTGTAGAATTCATGGTTAAACTATCTTCAAATGATTAAAGCTGTGCATGAGGGCAATGGATTCCAGTCTGGAGAATCCATGGTTAAAATATCTTCAAAAGATTAAAGCTGTGCATGAGGGCAATGGATTCCAGTCTGGAGAATCCATGGTAAAAATATCTTCAAATGATTAAATCTGTGCATGAGGGCAATGGATTCCAAGCTGTAGAATCCATGGTTAAAATATCTTCAAATGATTAAAGCTGTGCATTGGGGCAATGGATTCCAAGCTGCAGAATTCATTATTAAAATATCTTCAAATGATTCAAGCTGTGCATGAGGGCAATGGATTCTAAGCTGTAGAATAAATGGTTAAAATATCTTCAAATGATTAAAGCTGTGCGTGAGGACAATGGATTCCAGTCTGGAGAATCCATGGTTAAAATATCTTCAAAAGATTAAAGCTGTGCATGAGGGCAATGGATTCCAGTCTGGAGAATCCATGGTTAAAATATCTTCAAATGATTAAATCTGTGCATGAGGGCAATGGATTCCAAGCTGTAGAATCCATGGTTAAAATATCTTCAAATGATTAAAGCTGTGCATTGGGGCAATGGATTCCAAGCTGCAGAATTCATGATTAAAATATCTTCAAATGATTCAAGCTGTGCATGAGGGCAATGGATTCAAAGCTGTAGAATTCATAGTTAAAATATCTTCAAATGATTAAAGCTGTGCGTGAGGACAATGCATTCCAAGCTGTAGAATTCATGGTTAAAATATCTTCAACTGTTTAAAGCTGTGCATGAGGGCAATGGATTCCAAGCTGTAGAATTCATGGTTAAACTAACTTCAAATGATTAAAGATGTGCATGTGGACAATGGATTCCAGTCTGGAGAATCCATGGTTAAAATATCTTCAAATGATTAAAGCTGTAGCTGAGGGCAATGAACTCCAATCTGGAGAATCCATGGTTAAAATATCTTCATATGATTAAAGCTGTGCATGATGGCAATGAATTCCAACTGTAGAATTCATGGTTAAACTATCTTCAAATTATTAAAGCTGTGCATGTGGACAATGGATTCCAGTATGGAGACTCCATGGTTAAAATATCTTCAAATGTTTAAGTGCATGTGGGCAATGGATTCCAGTCTGGAGAATCCATGGTTAAAATATCTTCAAATGTTTAAGTGCATGTGGGCAATGGATTCCAGTCTGGAGAATCCAAGGTTGAAATATATTCAAATGTTTAAAGCTGTAGCAAAGGGAAATGAACTCCAATTGTAGAATTCATGGTTAAACTATCTTCAAATGATTAAAGCTGTGCATGAGGGCAATGGATTCCAGTCTGGAGAATCCATGGTTAAAATATCTTCAAAAGATTAAAGCTGTGCATGAGGGCAATGGATTCCAGTCTGGAGAATCCATGGTTAAAATATCTTCAAATGATTAAATCTGTGCATGAGGGCAATGGATTCCAAGCTGTAGAATCCATGGTTAAAATATCTTCAAATGATTAAAGCTGTGCATTGGGGCAATGGATTCCAAGCTGCAGAATTCATGATTAAAATATCTTCAAATGATTCAAGCTGTGCATGAGGGCAATGGATTCAAAGCTGTAGAATTCATGGTTAAAATATCTTCAAATGATTAAAGCTGTGCGTGAGGACAATGGATTCCAAGCTGTAGAATTCATGGTTAAAATATCTTCAACTGTTTAAAGCTGTGCATGAGGGCAATGGATTTCAAGCTGTAGGATCCATGGTTAAAATATCTTCAAATGATTAAAGCTCTGCATGACGGCAATGAATTCCAACTGTAGAATTCATGGATAAAATATCTTCAAATGATTAAAGCTGTGCATGTGGGCAATGGATTCCAGTCTGGACAATCCATGGTTAAAATATGTTCAAATGATTAAAGCTGAACATGAGGGCAATGAATTCCAATCTGGAAAATGCATGGTTAAAATATCTTCAAATGATTAAAGCTGTGGTTGAGGGCAATGAATTCCAATCTGGAGAATCCATGGTTAAAATATCTTCAAATGATTAAAGCTGTGCTTGAGGGCAATGAATTCCAATCTTGAGAATGCATGGTTAAAATATCTTCAAATGATTAATGCTGTGCATGAGGGCAATGAATGCCAAGCTGTAGAATCAATGGTTAAAATATCTTCAAATTATTAAAGCTGTGCATGAGGGCAATGGATTCCAAGCTGTACAATCCATGGTTAAAAATCTACAAATGATTAAAGCTGTTTATGAGGGCAATGGATTCCAAGCTGGAGAATCCATGGTTAAACTATCTTCAAATGATTAAAGCTGTCCTTGAGGGCAATCAATTCCAATCTGTAGAATACATGGTTAAACTATCTTCAAATGATTAAAGATGTGCTTGAGGGCAATGACTTCCAATCTGTAGAGTCCATGGTTAAAATATCTTCAAATGATTAAAGCTGTGCATGAGGACTATGAATTCAAATCTGGAGAATCTATTGTTGAAATATCTTCAAACGATTAAATCTGTGCCTGAGAGCAATGAATTCTAATCTGGAGAATCCATGGTTAAAATATCTTCAAATGATTAAAGCTCTGCATGACGGCAATGAATTCCAACTGTAGAATTCATGGTTAAAATATCTTCAAATGATTAAAGCTGTACATGAGGGCAATGAATTCCAATCTGGAAAATGCATGGTTAAAATATCATCAAATGATTAAAGCTGTTTATGTGGTCAATGAATTCTAAGATGTAGAATCCATGATTAAAATATCTTCAAATTATTAAAGCTGTGCATGAGGGCAATAGATTCCAAGCTGTAGAATCCATGGTTAAATTATCTTCAAATGATTAAAGCTGTAAATGAGGGCAATGAATTCCAAGCTGTCAAATCCATGGTTAAAATATCTTCAAATGATTAAAGCTCTGCATGACGGCAATGAATTCCAACTGTAGAATTCATGGTTAAAATATCTTCAAATGATTAAAGCTGTGCATGTGGGCAATGGATTCCAGTCTGAAGAATCCATGGTTAAAATATGTTCAAATGATTAAAGCTGTACATGAGGGCAATGAATTCCGAGCTGTAGTACTGAAGATTAAAATATGTTCAAATGATTAAAGCTGTGTATGACGGCAATGTCTACGAAGCTGTGGAATACATGGTTAAAATATCTTCAAATTATTAAAGCTGTGCGTGAGGACAATAGAATCCAAGCTGTAAAATTCATGGTTAAAATATCTTCAAATGATTAAAGCTGTGCATGTGGGCAATGGATACCAGTCTGAAGAATCCATGGTTAAAATATGTTCAAATGATTAAAGCTGTGCATGAGGGCAATGAATTCCAAGCTGTAGAACTGAAGGTTAAAAAAAATTCAAATGATTAAAGCTGTGTATGAGGGCGATGTATACCAAGCTGTGGAATCCATGGTTAAAATATCTTCAAATTATTAAAGCTGTGCGTGAGGACAATGGAATCCAAGCTGTAAAATTCATGGTTAAAATATCTTCAAATGATTAAAGCTGTGCGTGAGGACAATGGATTCCAATCTGTAGAATCCATGGTTGAAATATCTTCAAATGATTAAAGCTGTACATGAGGGCAATGAATTCCAACTGTAGAATTCATGGTTAAAATATCTTCAAATGATTAAAGCTGTGCATGTGGGCAATGGATTTCAGTCTGGACAATCCATGGTTAAAATATGTTCAAATGATTAAAGCTGAACATGAGGGCAATGAATTCCAATCTGGAGAATCCATTGTTAAAATATCTTCAAATAATTAAAGCTGTGCTTGAGGGCAATGAATTCCAATCTTGAGAATGCATGGTTAAAATATCTTCAAATGATTAAAGCTGTGGTTCAGGGCAATGAATTCCAATCTGGAGAATCCATGGTTAAAATATCTTCAAATGATTAAAGCTGTGCTTGAGGGCAATGAATTCCAATCTTGAGAATGCATGGTTAAAATATCTTCAAAGGATAAATGCTGTGCATGTGGGCAATGAATGCCAAGCTGTAGAATCCATGGTTAAAATATCTTCAAATTATTAAAGCTGTGGATGAGGGCAATGGATTCCAAGCTGTACAATCCATGGTTAAAATATCTTCAAATGATTAAAGCTGTTTATGAGGGCAATGAATTCCAAACTGGAGAATCCATGGTTTAAATATCTTCAAATGATTAATGCTGTGCATGAGGGCAATGGATTCCAAGCTGTAGAATCCATGGTTAAAATATCTTCAAATGATTAAAGCTGTGCGTGAGGACAATGGATTCCAAGCTGTAGAATCCATGGTTAAAATATCTTCAAATGATTAAAGCTGTTTATGAGGGCAATGAATTCCAAACTGGAGAATCCATGGTTAAAATATCTTAAAATGATTCAAGCTGTGCATGAGGTCAATGAATGCCAAGCTGTACAATCCATGGTTAAAATATCTTCAGATGATTAAATCTGTGCGTGAGGACAATGGATTCCAAGCTGTAGAATCCATGGATAAAATGTCTTCAAATGATTAAAGCTCTGTATGAGGGCAATGAAAACCAAACTGTAGAATCCATGCTTTAAATATCATCAAATGATGAAAGATGTGCATGAGGACAACGGATTCCAAGCTGGAGAATCCATGGTTAAACTACATTCAAATGATTAAAGCTGTGTTTGAGGGCAATCAATTCCAATCTGTAGAATCCATGGTTAAACTATCTTCAGATGATTAAAGCTGTGATTGAGGGCAATGAATTCCAATCTGTAGAGTCCATGGTTAAAATATCTTCAAATGATTAAAGCTGTGCATGGTGACTATGAATTCCAATCTGGAGAATCTATAGTTGAAATATCTTCAAACGATTAAATCTGTGCCTGAGAGCAATGAATTCCAATCTGGAGAATCCATGGTTAAAATATCTTCAAATGATTAAAGCTGTGCATGAGGACTATGAATTCCAATCTGGAGAATATATAGTTGAAATATCTTCAAACGATTAAATCTGTGCCTGAGATCAATGAATTCTAATCTGGAGAATCCATTGTTAAAATATCTTCAAATGATTAAAGCTGTGCATGAGGGCAATGGATTCCAAGCTGTAGAATGATTAAAGCTGTGCATGAGGACTATGAATTCCAAGCTGTAGAATCCATGGTTAAAATATCTTCAAATGATTAAAGCTCTGCATGATGGCAATGAATTCCAACTGTAGAATTCATGGTTAAAATATCTTCAAATGATTAAATCTGTGCATGTGGGCAATGGATTCCAGTCTGAAGAATCCATGGTTAAAATATGTTCAAATGATTAAAGCTGTACATGAGGGCAATGAATTCCGAGCTGTAGAACTAAAGATTAAAATATGTTCAAATGATTAAAGCTGTGTATGACGGCAATGTATACCAAGCTGTGGAATACATGGTTAAAATATCTTCAAATGATTAAAGCTCTGCATGACGGCAATGAATTCCAACTGTAGAATTCATGGTTAAAATGTCTTCAAATGATTAAAGCTCTGTATGAGGGCAATGAAAACCAAACTGTAGAATCCATGGTTTAAATATCATCAAATTATGAAAGATGTGCATGAGGCCAATGGATTCCAAGCTGGAGAATCCATGGTTAAACTATCTTCAATTGATTAAAGCTGTGTTTGAGGGCAATCAATTCCAATCTGTAGAATCCATGGTTAAACTATCTTCAGATGATTAAAGCTGTGCTTGAGGGCAATGAATTCCAATCTGTAGAGTCCATGGTTAAAATATCTTCAAATGATTAAAGCTGTGCATGAGGACTATGAATTCCAATCTGGAGAATCTATAGTTGAAATATCTTCAAACGATTAAATCTGTGCCTGAGAGCAATGAATTCTAATCTGGAGAATCCATGGTTAAAATATCTTCAAATGATTAAAGCTGTGCATGAGGGCAATGGATTCCAAGCTGTAGAATGATTAAAGCTGTGCATGAGGACTATGAGTTCCAAGCTGTAGAATCCATGGTTAAAATATCTTCAAATGATTAAAGCTCTGCATGACGGCAATGAATTCCAACTGTAGAATTCATGGTGAAAATATCTTCAAATGATTAAATCTGCGCATGTCGGCAATGGATTCCAGTCTGAAGAATCCATGGTTAAAATATGTTCAAATGATTAAAGCTGTACATGAGGGCAATGAATTCCGAGCTGTAGAACTGAAGATTAAAATATGTTCAAATGATTAAAACTGTGTATGACGGCAATGTATACCAAGCTGTGGAATACATGGTTAAAATATCTTCAAATTATTAAAGCTGTGCGTGAGGGCAATAGATTCCAAGCTGTAAAATTCATGGTTAAAATATCTTCAAATGATTAAAGCTGTGCATGTGGGCAATGGATACCAGTCTGAAGAATCCATGGTTAAAATATGTTCAAATGATTAAAGCTGTGCATGAGGGTAATGAATACCAAGATGTAGAATCCATGGTTAAAATATCTTCAAATGATTAAAGCTGTGCAGGAGGGCAATGAATTCCAATCTGGAGAATCCATGGTTAAAATCTCATCAAAAGATTAAAGCTGTGGTTGAGGGCAATGAATCCCAATCTGGCGAATCCATGGTTAAAATATCTTCAAATGATTAAAGCTGTGCTTGAGGGCAATGAATTCCATTCTTGAGAATGCATGGTTAAAATATCTTCAATGATAAATGCTGTGCATGAGGGCAATGAATGCCAAGCTGTAGAATCCATGGTTAAAATATCTTCAAATTATTAAAGCTGTTTATGAGGGCAATGAATTCCAAACTGGAGAATCCATGGTTTAAATATCTTCAAATGATTAATGCTGTGCATGAGGGCAATGGATTCCAAGCTGTAGAATCCATGGTTAAAATATCTTCAAATGATTAAAGCTGTGCGTGAGGACAATGGATTCCAAGCTGTAGAATCCATGGTTAAAATATCTTCAAATGATTAAAGCTGTTTATGAGGGCAATGAATTCCAAACTGGAGAATCCATGGTTAAAATATCTTAAAATGATTCAAGCTGTGCATGAGGTCAATGAATACCAAGCTGTACAATCCATGGTTAAAATATCTTCAAATGATTAAATCTGTGCGTGAGGACAATGGATTCCAAGCTGTAGAATCCATGGATAAAATGTCTTCAAATGATTAAAGCTCTGTATGAGGGCAATGAAAACCAAACTGTAGAATCCATGCTTTAAATATCATCAAATTATGAAAGATGTGCATGAGGACAACGGATTCCAAGCTGGAGAATCCATGGTTAAACTACATTCAAATGATTAAAGCTGTGTTTGAGGGCAATCAATTCCAATCTGTAGAATCCATGGTTAAACTATCTTCAGATGATTAAAGCTGTGATTGAGGGCAATGAATTCCAATCTGTAGAGTCCATGGTTAAAATATCTTCAAATGATTAAAGCTGTGCATGGTGACTATGAATTCCAATCTGGAGAATCTATAGTTGAAATATCTTCAAACGATTAAATCTGTGCCTGAGAGCAATGAATTCCAATCTGGAGAATCCATGGTTAAAATATCTTCAAATGATTAAAGCTGTGCATGAGGACTATGAATTCCAATCTGGAGAATATATAGTTGAAATATCTTCAAACGATTAAATCTGTGCCTGAGAGCAATGAATTCTAATCTGGAGAATCCATTGTTAAAATATCTTCAAATGATTAAAGCTGTGCATGAGGGCAATGGATTCCAAGCTGTAGAATGATTAAAGCTGTGCATGAGGACTATGAATTCCAAGCTGTAGAATCCATGGTTAAAATATCTTCAAATGATTAAAGCTCTGCATGATGGCAATGAATTCCAACTGTAGAATTCATGGTTAAAATATCTTCAAATGATTAAATCTGTGCATGTGGGCAATGGATTCCAGTCTGAAGAATCCATGTTTAAAATATGTTCAAATGATTAAAGCTGTACATGAGGGCAATGAATTCCGAGCTGTAGAACTAAAGATTAAAATATGTTGAAATGATTAAAGCTGTGTATGACGGCAATGTATACCAAGCTGTGGAATACATGGTTAAAATATCTTCAAATGATTAAAGCTCTGCATGACGGCAATGAATTCCAACTGTAGAATTCATGGTTAAAATGTCTTCAAATGATTAAAGCTCTGTATGAGGGCAATGAAAACCAAACTGTAGAATCCATGGTTTAAATATCATCAAATTATGAAAGATGTGCATGAGGCCAATGGATTCCAAGCTGGAGAATCCATGGTTAAACTATCTTCAATTGATTAAAGCTGTGTTTGAGGGCAATCAATTCCAATCTGTAGAATCCATGGTTAAACTATCTTCAGATGATTAAAGCTGTGCTTGAGGGCAATGAATTCCAATCTGTAGAGTCCATGGTTAAAATATCTTCAAATGATTAAAGCTGTGCATGAGGGCAATGGATTCCAAGCTGTAGAATGATTAAAGCTGTGCATGAGGACTATGAGTTCCAAGCTGTAGAATCCATGGTTAAAATATCTTCAAATGATTAAAGCTCTGCATGACGGCAATGAATTCCAACTGTAGAATTCATGGTGAAAATATCTTCAAATGATTAAATCTGCGCATGTCGGCAATGGATTCCAGTCTGAAGAATCCATGGTTAAAATATGTTCAAATGATTAAAGCTGTACATGAGGGCAATGAATTCCGAGCTGTAGAACTGAAGATTAAAATATGTTCAAATGATTAAAACTGTGTATGACGGCAATGTATACCAAGCTGTGGAATACATGGTTAAAATATCTTCAAATTATTAAAGCTGTGCGTGAGGGCAATAGATTCCAAGCTGTAAAATTCATGGTTAAAATATCTTCAAATGATTAAAGCTGTGCATGTGGGCAATGGATACCAGTCTGAAGAATCCATGGTTAAAATATGTTCAAATGATTAAAGCTGTGCATGAGGGTAATGAATACCAAGATGTAGAATCCATGGTTAAAATATCTTCAAATGATTAAAGCTGTGCAGGAGGGCAATGAATTCCAATCTGGAGAATCCATGGTTAAAATCTCATCAAAAGATTAAAGCTGTGGTTGAGGGCAATGAATCCCAATCTGGCGAATCCATGGTTAAAATATCTTCAAATGATTAAAGCTGTGCTTGAGGGCAATGAATTCCATTCTTGAGAATGCATGGTTAAAATATCTTCAATGGTAAATGCTGTGCATGAGGGCAATGAATGCCAAGCTGTAGAATCCATGGTTAAAATATCTTCAAATTATTAAAGCTGTGCATGAGGGCAATGGATTCCAAGCTGAAGAATCAATGGTTCAAATATCTTCAAATAATTAAAGCTGTTTATGAGGGCAATGAATTCTAAGCTGTAGAATCCATGTTTAAAATAACTTCAAATGATTAAAGCTGTGCATGAGGGCAATGAATACCAACCTGTAGAATCCATGGTTAATTTATCTTCAAATGATTAAATCTGTGCATGAGGGCAATAGATTCCAAGCTGTGGAATCCATGGTTAAAATATCTTCAAATGATTAAATCTGTGCATGAGGGCAATGGATTCCAAGCTGTAGAATCCATGGTTAAAATATCTTCAAATTATTAAAGCTGTGCATTGTGGCAATGGATTCCAAGCTGAAGAATCCATGATTCAAATATCTTCAAATGATTAAAGCTGTGCATGAAGGCAATGGATTCCATGCTGTAGAATCCATGGTTAATTTATCTTCAAATGATTAAATCTGTGCATGAGGGCAATGGATTCCACGCTGTAGAATCCATGGTTAAAATATCTTCAAATGTTAAAGCTGTGCATTGGGGCAATGGATTCCAATCTGGAGAATCCATGGTTAAAATATCTTCAAATGATTAAAGCTGTGCTTGAGGGCAATAAATTCCAATCTGGAGAATCCATGGTTAAACTTTCTTCAAATGATTAATGCTGTGCTTGAGGGCACTAAATTCCAATCTGGAGAATCTATGGTTAAACTATCTTCAAATGATTAAAGCTGTGCTTGAGGGCAATGAAATCCAATCTGTAGAATCCATGGTTAAACTATCTTCAAATGATTAAAGCTGTGCTTGAGGGTTATAAATTCCAATCTGGAGAATCAATGGTTAAACTATCTTCAAATGATTAAAGCAGTGCTTGAGGGCAATGAATTCCAAACTGTAGAGTCCATGGTTAAAATATCTTCAAATGATTAAAGCTGTGCATGAGGACTATGAATTCCAATCTGGAGAATCTATAGTTGAAATATCTTCAAACGATTAAATCTGTGCCTGAGAGCAATGAATTCTAATCTGGAGAATCAATGGTTTAAATATCTTCAAATGATTAAAGCTGTGCATGAGGGCAATGGATTCCAAGCTGTAGAATGATTAAAGCTGTGCATGAGGACTATGAATTCTAAGATGTAGAATCCATGGTTAAAATATCTTCAAATGATTAAAGCTCTGAGTGATGGCAATGAATTCCAACTGTAGAATTCATGGTTAAAATATCTTCAAATGATTAAAGCTGTGCATGTGGGCAATGGATTCCAATCTGGACAATGTAGGGTTAAAATATGTTTAAATGATTAAAGCTGTACATGAGGGCAATGAATTCCAATCTGGAAAATGCATGGTTAAAATATCTTCAAATGATTAAAGCTGTTTATGTGGTCATTGAATTCTAAGATGTAGAATCCATGATTAAAATATCTTCAAATGATAAATGCTGTAAATGAGGGCAACGAATTCCAAGCTGTAGAATCCATGGATAAAATGTCTTCAAATGATTAAAGCTCTGCATGAGGGCAATGAATACCAAACTGTAGATTCCATGGTTAAAATATCATCAAATGGTGAAAGAAGTGCATGAGGGCAATGGATTCCAAGCTGGAGAATCCATGGTTAAAATATCTTCAAATTATTAAAGCTGTGATTGAGGGCAATGAATTCCAAGCTGCAGAATTCATGATTAAAATATCTTCAAATGATTCAAGATGTGCATGAGGGCAATGGACTCTAAGCTGTAGAATTCATGGTTAAAATAGCTTCAAATGATTAAAGCTGTGCGTGAGGACAATGGATTCCAAGCTGTAGGATCCATGGTTAAAATATCTTCAAATGATTAAAGCTCTGAATGACGGCAATGAAATCCAACTGTAGAATTCATGGTTAAAATATCTTCAAATGATTAAAGCTGTGCCTGTGGGCAATGGATTCCAGTCTGGACAATCCATGGTTAAAATATGTTCAAATGATTAAAGCTGAACATGAGGGCAATGAATTCCAATCTGGAGAATCCATGGTTAAAATATCTTCAAATGATTAAAGCTGTGCATGTGGGCAATGGATACCAGTCTGAAGAATCCATGGTTAAAATATCTTCAAATGTTTAAGTGCATGTGGGCAATGGATTCCAGTCTGGAGAATCCAACGTTGAAATATCTTCAAATGTTTAAAGCTGTAGCAAAGGGAAATGAACTCCAACTGTAGAATTCATGGTTAAACTATCTTCAAATGATTAAAGCTGTGCATGAGGGCAATGGATTCCAGTCTGGAGAATTCATGGTTAAAATATCTTCAAATGATTAAAGCTGTGCATGTGGGCAATGGATTCCAGTCTGGACAATCCATGGTTAAAATATGTTCAAATGATTAAAGCTGAACATGAGGGCAATGAATTCCAATCTGGAGAATCCATGGTTAAAATATCTTCAAATAATTAAAGCTGTGCTTGAGGGCAATGGAGTCCAGTCTGGACAATCCATGGTTAAAATATGTTCAAATGATTAAAGCAGAACATGAGGGCAATGAATTCCAATCTGGAAAATGCATGGTTAAAATATCTTCAAATGATTAAAGCTGTGGTTGAGGGCAATGAATTCCAATCTGGAGAATCCATGGTTAAAATATCTTCAAATGATTAAAGCTGTGCTTGAGGGCAATGAATTCCAATCTTGAGAATGCATGGTTAAAATATCTTCAAATGATTAATGCTGTGCATGAGGGCAATGAATGCCTAGCTGTAGAATCCATGGTTAAAATATCTTCAAATTATTAAAGCTGTGCATGAGGGCAATGGATTCCAAGGTGTACAATCCATGGTTAAAAATCTACAAATGATTAAAGCTGTTTATGAGGGCAATGAATTCCAATCTGGAGATCCATGGTTGAAATATCTTCAAATGATTAAAGCTCTGGATGAGGGCAATGAAAACCAAACTGTAGAATCCATGGTTTAAATATCATCAAATGATGAAAGATGTGCATGAGGGCAATGGATTCCAAGCTAGAGAATCCATGGTTAAACTATCTTCAAATGATTAAAGCTGTCCTTGAGGGCAATCAATTCCAATCTGTAGAATACATGGTTAAACTATCTTCAAATGATTAAAGCTGTGCTTGAGGGCAATGAATTCCAATCTGTAGAGTCCATGGTTAAAATATCTTCAAATGATTAAAGCTGTGCATGAGGACTATGAATTCAAATCTGGAGAATCTATAGTTGAAATATCTTCAAACGATTAAATCTGTGCCTGAGAGCAATGAATTCTAATCTGGAGAATCCATGGTTAAAATATCTTCAAATGATTAAAGCTCTGCATGACGGCAATGAATTCCAACTGTAGAATTCATGGTTAAAATATCTTCAAATGATTAAAGCTGTACATGAGGGCAATGAATTCCAATCTGGAAAATGCATGGTTAAAATATCATCAAATGATTAAAGCTGTTTATGTGGTCAATGAATTCTAAGATGTAGAATCCATGATTAAAATATCTTCAAATTATTAAAGCTGTGCATGAGGGCAATGGATTCCAAGCTGTAGAATCCATGGTTAAATTATCTTCAAATGATTAAAGCTGTAAATGAGGGCAATGAATTCCAAGCTGTCAAATCCATGGTTAAAATATCTTCAAGTGATTAAAGCTCTGCATGAGGGCAACGAATTCCAAGCTGTAGAATCCATGGATAAAATGTCTTCAAATGATTAAAGCTGTGCATGAGGGCAATGAATACCAAACTGTAGAATCCATGGTTAAAATATCATCAAATGGTGAAAGATGTGCATGAGGGCAATGGATTCCAAGCTGGAGAATCCATGGTTAAAATATCTTCAAATTATTAAAGCTGTGATTGAGGGCAATGAATTCCAAGCTGCAGAATTCATGATTAAAATATCTTCAAATGATTCAAGCTGTGCATGAGGGCAATGGATTCTAAGCTGTAGAATTCATGGTTAAAATAGCTTCAAATGATTAAAGCTGTGCGTGAGGACAATGGATTCCAAGCTGAAGGATCCATGGTTAAAATATGTTCAAATGATTAAAGCTCTGAATGACGGCAATGAATTCCAACTGTAGAATTCATGGTTAAAATATCTTCAAATGATTAAAGCTGTGCATGAGGGCAATGGATTCTAGTCTGGACAATCCATGGTTAAAATATGTTCAAATGATTAAAGCTGAACATGAGGGCAATGAATTCCAATCTGGAGAATCCATGGTTAAAATATCTTCAAATGATTAAAGCTGTGCATGTGGGCAATGGATACCAGTATGAAGAATCCATGGTTAAAATATGTTCAAATGATTAAAGCTGTGCATGAGGGCAATGAATTCCAAGCTGTAGAAATGAAGGTTAAAATTTGTTCAAATGATTAAAGCTGTGTATGAGGGTGATGTATACCAAGCTGTGGAATCCATGGTTAAAATATCTTCAAATTATTAAAGCTGTGCGTGAGGACAATGGAATCCAAGCTGTAAAATTCATGGTTAAAATATCTTCAAATGATTAAAGCTGTGCATGAGGTCAATGGATTTCAAGCTGTAGAATTCATGGTTAAACTAACTTCAAATGATTAAAGATGTGCATGTGGACAATGGATTCCAGTCTGGAGAATCCATGGTTAAAATATCTTCAAATGATTAAAGCTGTAGCTGAGGGCAATGAACTCCAATCTGGAGAATCCATGGTTAAAATATCTTCAAATGATTAAAGCTGTGCATGATGGCAATGAATTCCAACTGTAGAATTCATGGTTAAACTATCTTCAAATTATTAAAGCTGTGCATGTGGACAATGGATTCCAGTATGGAGACTCCATGGTTAAAATATCTTCAAATGTTTAAGTGCATGTGGGCAATGGATTCCAGTCTGGAGAATCCATGGTTAAAATATCTTCAAATATTTAAGTGCATGTGGGCAATGGATTCCAGTCTGGAGAATCCAAGGTTGAAATATATTCAAATGTTTAAAGCTGTAGCAAAGGGAAATGAACTCCAATTGTAGAATTCATGGTTAAACTATCTTCAAATGATTAAAGCTGTGCATGAGGGCAATGGATTCCAGTCTGGAGAATCCATGGTTAAAATATCTTCAAAAGATTAAAGCTGTGCATGAGGGCAATGGATTCCAGTCTGGAGAATCCATGGTTAAAATATCTTCAAATGATTAAATCTGTGCATGAGGGCAATGGATTCCAAGCTGTAGAATCCATGGTTAAAATATCTTCAAATGATTAAAGCTGTGCATTGGGGCAATGGATTCCAAGCTGCAGAATTCATGATTAAAATATCTTCAAATGATTCAAGCTGTGCATGAGGGCAATGGATTCTAAGCTGTAGAATCAATGGTTAAAATATCTTCAAATGATTAAAGCTGTGCGTGAGGACAATGGATTCCAGTCTGGAGAATCCATGGTTAAAATATCTTCAAAAGATTAAAGCTGTGCATGAGGGCAATGGATTCCAGTCTGGAGAATCCATGGTTAAAATATCTTCAAATGATTAAATCTGTGCATGAGGGCAATGGATTCCAAGCTGTAGAATCCATGGTTAAAATATCTTCAAATGATTAAAGCTGTGCATTGGGGCAATGGATTCCAAGCTGCAGAATTCATGATTAAAATATCTTCAAATGATTCAAGCTGTGCATGAGGGCAATGGATTCAAAGCTGTAGAATTCATAGTTAAAATATCTTCAAATGATTAAAGCTGTGCGTGAGGACAATGCATTCCAAGCTGTAGAATTCATGGTTAAAATATCTTCAACTGTTTAAAGCTGTGCATGAGGGCAATGGATTCCAAGCTGTAGAATTCATGGTTAAACTAACTTCAAATGATTAAAGATGTGCATGTGGACAATGGATTCCAGTCTGGAGAATCCATGGTTAAAATATCTTCAAATGATTAAAGCTGTAGCTGAGGGCAATGAACTCCAATCTGGAGAATCCATGGTTAAAATATCTTCAAATGATTAAAGCTGTGCATGATGGCAATGAATTCCAACTGTAGAATTCATGGTTAAACTATCTTCAAATTATTAAAGCTGTGCATGTGGACAATGGATTCCAGTATGGAGACTCCATGGTTAAAATATCTTCAAATGTTTAAGTGCATGTGGGCAATGGATTCCAGTCTGGAGAATCCATGGTTAAAATATCTTCAAATGTTTAAGTGCATGTGGGCAATGGATTCCAGTCTGGAGAATCCAAGGTTGAAATATATTCAAATGTTTAAAGCTGTAGCAAAGGGAAATGAACTCCAATTGTAGAATTCATGGTTAAACTATCTTCAAATGATTAAAGCTGTGCATGAGGGCAATGGATTCCAGTCTGGAGAATCCATGGTTAAAATATCTTCAAAAGATTAAAGCTGTGCATGAGGGCAATGGATTCCAGTCTGGAGAATCCATGGTTAAAATATCTTCAAATGATTAAATCTGTGCATGAGGGCAATGGATTCCAAGCTGTAGAATCCATGGTTAAAATATCTTCAAATGATTAAAGCTGTGCATTGGGGCAATGGATTCCAGTCTGGAGAATCCATGGTTAAAATATCTTCAAATGATTCAAGCTGTGCATGAGGGAAATGGATTCCAAGCTGTAGAATCAATGGTTAAAATATCTTCAAATGATTAAAGCTGTGCGTGAGGACAATGGATTCCAGTCTGGAGAATCCATGGTTAAAATATCTTCAAAAGATTAAAGCTGTGCATGAGGGCAATGGATTCCAGTCTGGAGAATCCATGGTTAAAATATCTTCAAATGATTAAATCTGTGCATGAGTGCAATGGATTCCAAGCTGTAGAATCCATGGTTAAAATATCTTCAAATGATTAAAGCTGTGCATTGGGGCAATGGATTCCAAGGTGCACAATTCATGATTAAAATATCTTCAAATGATTCAAGCTGTGCATGAGGGCAATGGATTCAAAGCTGTAGAATTCATAGTTAAAATATCTTCAAATGATTAAAGCTGTGCGTGAGGACAATGGATTCCAAGCTGTAGAATTCATGGTTAAAATATCTTCAACTGTTTAAAGCTGTGCATGAGGGCAATGGATTCCAAGCTGTAGGATCCATGGTTAAAATATCTTCAAATGATTAAAGCTCTGCATGACGGCAATGAATTCCAACTGTAGAATTCATGGATAAAATATCTTCAAATGATTAAAGCTGTGCATGTGGGCAATTGATTCCAGTCTGGACAATCCATGGTTAAAATATGTTCAAATGATTAAAGCTGAACATGAGGGCAATGAATTCCAATCTGGAAAATGCATGGTTAAAATATCTTCAAATGATTAAAGCTGTGGTTGAGGGCAATGAATTCCAATCTGGAGAATCGATGGTTAAAATATCTTCAAATGATTAAAGCTGTGCTTGAGGGCAATGAATTCCAATCTTGAGAATGCATGGTTAAAATATCTTCAAATGATTAATGCTGTGCATGAGGGCAATGAATGCCAAGCTGTAGAATCCATGGTTAAAATATCTTCAAATTATTAAAGCTGTGCATGAGGGCAATGCATTCCAAGCTGTACAATCCATGGTTAAAAATCTACAAATGATTAAAGCTGTTTATGAGGGCAATGGATTCCAAGCTGGAGAATCCATGGTGAAACTATCTTCAAATGATTAAAGCTGTCCTTGAGGGCAATCAATTCCAATCTGTAGAATACATGGTTAAACTATCTTCAAATGATTAAAGCTGTGCTTGAGGGCAATGAATTCCAATCTGTAGAGTCCATGGTTAAAATATCTTCAAATGTTTAAGTGCATGTGGGCAATGGATTCCAGTCTGGAGAATCCATGGTTAAAATATCTTCAAATGTTTAAGTGCATGTGGGCAATGGATTCCAGTCTGGAGAATCCAAGGTTGAAATATCTTCAAATGTTTAAAGCTGTAGCAAAGGGAAATGAACTCCAATTGTAGAATTCATGGTTAAACTATCTTCAAATGATTAAAGCTGTGCATGAGGGCAATGGATTCCAGTCTGGAGAATCCATGGTTAAAATATCTTCAAAAGATTAAAGCTGTGCATGAGGGCAATGGATTCCAGTCTGGAGAATCCATGGTTAAAATATCTTCAAATGATTAAATCTGTGCATGAGGGCAATGGATTCCAAGCTGTAGAATCCATGGTTAAAATATCTTCAAATGATTAAAGCTGTGCATTGGGGCAATGGATTCCAAGCTGCAGAATTCATGATTAAAATATCTTCAAATGATTCAAGCTGTGCATGAGGGCAATGGATTCAAAGCTGTAGAATTCATGGTTAAAATATCTTCAAATGATTAAAGCTGTGCGTGAGGACAATGGATTCCAAGCTGTAGAATTCATGGTTAAAATATCTTCAACTGTTTAAAGCTGTGCATGAGGGCAATGGATTTCAAGCTGTAGGATCCATGGTTAAAATATCTTCAAATGATTAAAGCTCTGCATGACGGCAATGAATTCCAACTGTAGAATTCATGGATAAAATATCTTCAAATGATTAAAGCTGTGCATGTGTGCAATGGATTCCAGTCTGGACAATCCATGGTTAAAATATGTTCAAATGATTAAAGCTGAACATGAGGGCAATGAATTCCAATCTGGAAAATGCATGGTTAAAATATCTTCAAATGATTAAAGCTGTGGTTGAGGGCAATGAATTCCAATCTGGAGAATCCATGGTTAAAATATCTTCAAATGATTAAAGCTGTGCTTGAGGGCAATGAATTCCAATCTTGAGAATGCATGGTTAAAATATCTTCAAATGATTAATGCTGTGCATGAGGGCAATGAATGCCAAGCTGTAGAATCAATGGTTAAAATATCTTCAAATTATTAAAGCTGTGCATGAGGGCAATGGATTCCAAGCTGTACAATCCATGGTTAAAAATCTACAAATGATTAAAGCTGTTTATGAGGGCAATGGATTCCAAGCTGGAGAATCCATGGTTAAACTATCTTCAAATGATTAAAGCTGTCCTTGAGGGCAATCAATTCCAATCTGTAGAATACATGGTTAAACTATCTTCAAATGATTAAAGATGTGCTTGAGGGCAATGAATTCCAATCTGTAGAGTCCATGGTTAAAATATCTTCAAATGATTAAAGCTGTGCATGAGGACTATGAATTCAAATCTGGAGAATCTATTGTTGAAATATCTTCAAACGATTAAATCTGTGCCTGAGAGCAATGAATTCTAATCTGGAGAATCCATGGTTAAAATATCTTCAAATGATTAATGCTCTGCATGACGGCAATGAATTCCAACTGTAGAATTCATGGTTAAAATATCTTCAAATGATTAAAGCTGTACATGAGGGCAATGAATTCCAATCTGGAAAATGCATGGTTAAAATATCATCAAATGATTAAAGCTGTTTATGTGGTCAATGAATTCTAAGATGTAGAATCCATGATTAAAATATCTTCAAATTATTAAAGCTGTGCATGAGGGCAATGGATTCCAAGCTGTAGAATCCATGGTTAAATTATCTTCAAATGATTAAAGCTGTAAATGAGGGCAATGAATTCCAAGCTGTCAAATCCATGGTTAAAATATCTTCAAATGATTAAAGCTCTGCATGACGGCAATGAATTCCAACTGTAGAATTCATGGTTAAAATATCTTCAAATGATTAAAGCTGTGCATGTGGGCAATGGATTCCAGTCTGAAGAATCCATGGTTAAAATATGTTCAAATGATTAAAGCTGTACATGAGGGCAATGAATTCCGAGCTGTAGTACTGAAGATTAAAATATGTTCAAATGATTAAAGCTGTGTATGACGGCAATGTCTACGAAGCTGTGGAATACATGGTTAAAATATCTTCAAATTATTAAAGCTGTGCGTGAGGACAATAGAATCCAAGCTGTAAAATTCATGGTTAAAATATCTTCAAATGATTAAAGCTGTGCATGTGGGCAATGGATACTAGTCTGAAGAATCCATGGTTAAAATATGTTCAAATGATTAAAGCTGTGCATGAGGGCAATGAATTCCAAGCTGTAGAACTGAAGGTTAAAAAAAATTCAAATGATTAAAGCTGTGTATGAGGGCGATGTATACCAAGCTGTGGAATCCATGGTTAAAATATCTTCAAATTATTAAAGCTGTGCGTGAGGACAATGGAATCCAAGCTGTAAAATTCATGGTTAAAATATCTTCAAATGATTAAAACTGTGCGTGAGGACAATGGATTCCAATCTGTAGAATCCATGGTTGAAATATCTTCAAATGATTAAAGCTGTACATGAGGGCAATGAATTCCAACTGTAGAATTCATGGTTAAAATATCTTCAAATGATTAAAGCTGTGCATGTGGGCAATGGATTTCAGTCTGGACAATCCATGGTTAAAATATGTTCAAATGATTAAAGCTGAACATGAGGGCAATGAATTCCAATCTGGAGAATCCATTGTTAAAATATCTTCAAATAATTAAAGCTGTGCTTGAGGGCAATGAATTCCAATCTTGAGAATGCATGGTTAAAATATCTTCAAATGATTAAAGCTGTGGTTCAGGGCAATGAATTCCAATCTGGAGAATCCATGGTTAAAATATCTTCAAATGATTAAAGCTGTGCTTGAGGGCAATGAATTCCAATCTTGAGAATGCATGGTTAAAATATCTTCAAAGGATAAATGCTGTGCATGTGGGCAATGAATGCCAAGCTGTAGAATCCATGGTTAAAATATCTTCAAATTATTAAAGCTGTGGATGAGGGCAATGGATTCCAAGCTGTACAATCCATGGTTAAAATATCTTCAAATGATTAAAGCTGTTTATGAGGGCAATGAATTCCAAACTGGAGAATCCATGGTTTAAATATCTTCAAATGATTAAAGCTGTGCATGAGGGCAATGGATTCCAAGCTGTAGAATCCATGGTTAAAATATCTTCAAATGATTAAAGCTGTGCGTGAGGACAATGGATTCCAAGCTGTAGAATCCATGGTTAAAATATCTTCAAATGATTAAAGCTGTTTATGAGGGCAATGAATTCCAAACTGGAGAATCCATGGTTAAAATATCTTAAAATGATTCAAGCTGTGCATGAGGTCAATGAATACCAAGCTGTACAATCCATGGTTAAAATATCTTCAAATGATTAAATCTGTGCGTGAGGACAATGGATTCCAAGCTGTAGAATCCATGGATAAAATGTCTTCAAATGATTAAAGCTCTGTATGAGGGCAATGAAAATTAAACTGTAGAATCCATGCTTTAAATATCATCAAATGATGAAAGATGTGCATGAGGACAACGGATTCCAAGCTGGAGAATCCATGGTTAAACTACATTCAAAGGATTAAAGCTGTGTTTGAGGGCAATCAATTCCAATCTGTAGAATCCATGGTTAAACTATCTTCAGATGATTAAAGCTGTGATTGAGGGCAATGAATTCCAATCTGTAGAGTCCATGGTTAAAATATCTTCAAATGATTAAAGCTGTGCATGGTGACTATGAATTCCAATCTGGAGAATCTATAGTTGAAATATCTTCAAACGATTAAATCTGTGCCTGAGAGCAATGAATTCCAATCTGGAGAATCCATGGTTAAAATATCTTCAAATGATTAAAGCTGTGCATGAGGACTATGAATTCCAATCTGGAGAATATATAGTTGAAATATCTTCAAACGATTAAATCTGTGCCTGAGAGCAATGAATTCTAATCTGGAGAATCCATTGTTAAAATATCTTCAAATGATTAAAGCTGTGCATGAGGGCAATGGATTCCAATCTGTAGAATGATTAAAGCTGTGCATGAGGACTATGAATTCCAAGCTGTAGAATCCATGGTTAAAATATCTTCAAATGATTAAAGCTCTGCATGATGGCAATGAATTCCAACTGTAGAATTCATGGTTAAAATATCTTCAAATGATTAAATCTGTGCATGTGGGCAATGGATTCCAGTCTGAAGAATCCATGGTTAAAATATGTTCAAATGATTAAAGCTGTACATGAGGGCAATGAATTCCGAGCTGTAGAACTAAAGATTAAAATATGTTCAAATGATTAAAGCTGTGTATGACGGCAATGTATACCAAGCTGTGGAATACATGGTTAAAATATCTTCAAATGATTAAAGCTCTGCATGACGGCAATGAATTCCAACTGTAGAATTCATGGTTAAAATGTCTTCAAATGATTAAAGCTCTGTATGAGGGCAATGAAAACCAAACTGTAGAATCCATGGTTTAAATATCATCAAATTATGAAAGATGTGCATGAGGCCAATGGATTCCAAGCTGGAGAATCCATGGTTAAACTATCTTCAATTGATTAAAGCTGTGTTTGAGGGCAATCAATTCCAATCTGTAGAATCCATGGTTAAACTATCTTCAGATGATTAAAGCTGTGCTTGAGGGCAATGAATTCCAATCTGTAGAGTCCATGGTTAAAATATCTTCAAATGATTAAAGCTGTGCATGAGGACTATGAATTCCAATCTGGAGAATCTATAGTTGAAATATCTTCAAACGATTAAATCTGTGACTGAGAGCAATGAATTCTAATCTGGAGAATCCATGGTTAAAATATCTTCAAATGATTAAAGCTGTGCATGAGGGCAATGGATTCCAAGCTGTAGAATGATTAAAGCTGTGCATGAGGACTATGAGTTCCAAGCTGTAGAATCCATGGTTAAAATATCTTCAAATGATTAAAGCTCTGCATGACGGCAATGAATTCCAACTGTAGAATTCATGGTTAAAATATCTTCAAATGATTAAATCTGCGCATGTCGGCAATGGATTCCAGTCTGAAGAATCCATGGTTAAAATATGTTCAAATGATTAAAGCTGTACATGAGGGCAATGAATTCCGAGCTGTAGAACTGAAGATTAAAATATGTTCAAATGATTAAAACTGTGTATGACGGCAATGTATACCAAGCTGTGGAATACATGGTTAAAATATCTTCAAATTATTAAAGCTGTGCGTGAGGGCAATAGATTCCAAGCTGTAAAATTCATGGTTAAAATATCTTCAAATGATTAAAGCTGTGCATGTGGGCAATGGATACCAGTCTGAAGAATCCATGGTTAAAATATGTTCAAATGATTAAAGCTGTGCATGAGGGTAATGAATACCAAGATGTAGAATCCATGGTTAAAATATCTTCAAATGATTAAAGCTGTGCAGGAGGGCAATGAATTCCAATCTGGAGAATCCATGGTTAAAATCTCATCAAAAGATTAAAGCTGTGGTTGAGGGCAATGAATCCCAATCTGGCGAATCCATGGTTAAAATATCTTCAAATGATTAAAGCTGTGCTTGAGGGCAATGAATTCCATTCTTGAGAATGCATGGTTAAAATATCTTCAATGATAAATGCTGTGCATGAGGGCAATGAATGCCAAGCTGTAGAATCCATGGTTAAAATATCTTCAAATTATTAAAGCTGTGCATGAGGGCAATGGATTCCAAGCTGAAGAATCAATGGTTCAAATATCTTCAAATAATTAAAGCTGTTTATGAGGGCAATGAATTCTAAGCTGTAGAATCCATGTTTAAAATAACTTGAAATGATTAAAGCTGTGCATGAGGGCAATGAATACCAACCTGTAGAATCCATGGTTAATTTATCTTCAAATGATTAAATCTGTGCATGAGGGCAATAGATTCCAAGCTGTGGAATCCATGGTTAAAATATCTTCAAATGATTAAATCTGTGCATGAGGGCAATGGATTCCAAGCTGTAGAATCCATGGTTAAAATATCTTCAAATTATTAAAGATGTGCATTGTGGCAATGGATTCCAAGCTGAAGAATCCATGATTCAAATATCTTCAAATGATTAAAGCTGTGCATGAAGGCAATGGATTCCATGCTGTAGAATCCATGGTTAATTTATCTTCAAATGATTAAATCTGTGCATGAGGGCAATGGATTCCACGCTGTAGAATCCATGGTTAAAATATCTTCAAATGTTAAAGCTGTGCATTGGGGCAATGGATTCCAATCTGGAGAATCCATGGTTAAAATATCTTCAAATGATTAAAGCTGTGCTTGAGGGCAATAAATTCCAATCTGGAGAATCCATGGTTAAACTTTCTTCAAATGATTAATGCTGTGCTTGAGGGCACTAAATTCCAATCTGGAGAATCTATGGTTAAACTATCTTCAAATGATTAAAGCTGTGCTTGAGGGCAATGAAATCCAATCTGCAGAATCCATGGTTAAACTATCTTCAAATGATTAAAGCTGTGCTTGAGGGTTATAAATTCCAATCTGGAGAATCAATGGTTAAACTATCTTCAAATGATTAAAGCAGTGCTTGAGGGCAATGAATTCCAAACTGTAGAGTCCATGGTTAAAATATCTTCAAATGATTAAAGCTGTGCATGAGGACTATGAATTCCAATCTGGAGAATCTATAGTTGAAATATCTTCAAACGATTAAATCTGTGCCTGAGAGCAATGAATTCTAATCTGGAGAATCAATGGTTTAAATATCTTCAAATGATTAAAGCTGTGCATGAGGGCAATGGATTCCAAGCTGTAGAATGATTAAAGCTGTGCATGAGGACTATGAATTCTAAGATGTAGAATCCATGGTTAAAATATCCTCAAATGATTAAAGCTCTGAGTGATGGCAATGAATTCCAACTGTAGAATTCATGGTTAAAATATCTTCAAATGATTAAAGCTGTGCATGTGGGCAATGGATTCCAATCTGGACAATGTAGGGTTAAAATATGTTTAAATGATTAAAGCTGTACATGAGGGCAATGAATTCCAATCTGGAAAATGCATGGTTAAAATATCTTCAAATGATTAAAGCTGTTTATGTGGTCATTGAATTCTAAGATGTAGAATCCATGATTAAAATATCTTCAAATGATAAATGCTGTAAATGAGGGCAACGAATTCCAAGCTGTAGAATCCATGGATAAAATGTCTTCAAATGATTAAAGCTCTGCATGAGGGCAATGAATACCAAACTGTAGATTCCATGGTTAAAATATCATCAAATGGTGAAAGAAGTGCATGAGGGCAATGCATTCCAAGCTGGAGAATCCATGGTTAAAATATCTTCAAATGATTAAAGCTGTGATTGAGGGAAATGAATTCCAAGCTGCAGAATTCATGATTAAAATATCTTCAAATGATTCAAGCTGTGCATGAGGGCAATGGATTCTAAGCTGTAGAATTCATGGTTAAAATATCTTCAAATGATTAAAGCTGTGCGTGAGTACAATGGATTCCAAGCTGTAGGATCCATGGTTAAAATATCTTCAAATGATTAAAGCTCTGCATGACGGCAATGAATTCCAACTGTAGAATTCATGGTTAAAATATCTTCAAATCATTAAAGCTGTGCATGTGGGCAATGGATTCCTGTCTGGACAATCCATGGTTAAAATATGTTCAAATGATTAAAGCTGAACATGAGGGCAATGAATTCCAATCTGGAAAATGCATGGTTAAAATATCTTCAATTGATTAAATTTGTGCATGAGGGCAATGGATTCCACGCTGTAGAATCCATTGTTAAAATTTCTTCAAATGATTAAAGCTCTGCATTGGGGCAATGGATTCCAATCCGGAGAATCCATGGTTAAAATATCTTCAAATGATTAAAGCTGTGATTGAGGGAAATGAATTCCAAGCTGCAGAATTCATGATTAAAATATCTTCAAATGATTCATGCTGTGCATGAGGACTATGAATACCAAGCTATAGAATCCATGGTTAAAATATCTTCAAATGATTAAAGCTCTGCATGACGGCAATGAATTCCAACTGTAGAATTCATCGTTAAAATATCTTCAAATGATTAAAGCTGTGCATGTGGGCAATGGATTCCAGTCTGAAGAATGCATGGTTAAAATATGTTCAAATTATTAAAGCTGTGCGTGAGGCCAATGGAATCCAAGCTGTAAAATTAATGGTTAAAATATCTTCAAATTATTAAAGCTGTGCATGATGGCAATGGATTCCAAGCTGTAGAATCCATGCTTATAATATCTTCAAATGATTAAAGCTGTGCGTGAGGACAATGGATTCCAAGCTGTAGAATCCATGGTTGAAATATCTTCAAATGATTAAAGCTGTAGATGAGGGCAATGAATACCAAGCTGTAGAATCCGTGGTTAAAATATCTTCAAATCATTAAAGCTGTGCATGAGGGCAATGAGTTCCAATCTGGAGAATCCATGGTTAAAATATCATCAAATGGTGAAAGATGTGCATGAGGGCAATGGATTCCAAACTGGAGAATCCAATGTTTAAATATTTCACATGATTAAAGCTGTGCATGAGGGCAATGGATTCCAATCTGGAGAATCCATGGTTAAAATATCTTCAAATGATTCAAGCTGTGCATGAGGTCAATGAATACCAAGCTGTAGATTCCATGGTTAAAATATCTTCAAATAATTAAAGCTGTGCGTGAGGACAATGGATTCCAAGCTGTAGAATCCATGGATAAAATGTCTTCAAATGATTAAAGCTCTGGATGAGGGCAATGAAAACCAAACTGTAGAATCCATGGTTTAAATATCATCAAATGATGAAAGATGTGCATGAGGGCAATGGATTTCAACCTGGAGAATCCATGGTTAAACTATCTTCAAATGATTAAAGCTGTGCTTGTGGGCAATCAATTCCAATCTGTAGAATCCATGGTTAAACTATCTTCAAATGATTAAAGCTGTGCTTGAGGGCAATGAATTCCAATCTGTAGAGTCCATGGTTAAAATATCTTCAAATGATTAAATCTGCGCATGTCGGCAATGGATTCCAGTCTGAAGAATCCATGGTTAAAATATGTTCAAATGATTAAAGCTGTACATGAGGGCAATGTATTCCGAGCTGTAGAACTGAAGATTAAAATATGTTCAAATGATTAAAACTGTGTATGACGGCAATGTATACCAAGCTGTGGAATACATGGTTAAAATATCTTCAAATTATTAAAGCTGTGCGTGAGGGCAATAGATTCCAAGCTGTAAAATTCATGGTTAAAATATCTTCAAATGATTAAAGCTGTGCATGTGGGCAATGGATACCAGTCTGAAGAATCCATGGTTAAAATATGTTCAAATGATTAAAGCTGTGCATGAGGGTAATGAATACCAAGATGTAGAATCCATGGTTAAAATATCTTCAAATGATTAAAGCTGTGCAGGAGGGCAATGAATTCCAATCTGGAGAATCCATGGTTAAAATCTCATCAAAAGATTAAAGCTGTGGTTGAGGGCAATGAATCCCAATCTGGCGAATCCATGGTTAAAATATCTTCAAATGATTAAAGCTGTGCTTGAGGGCAATGAATTCCATTCTTGAGAATGCATGGTTAAAATATCTTCAATGATAAATGCTGTGCATGAGGGCAATGAATGCCAAGCTGTAGAATCCATGGTTAAAATATCTTCAAATTATTAAAGCTGTGCATGAGGGCAATGGATTCCAAGCTGAAGAATCAATGGTTCAAATATCTTCAAATAATTAAAGCTGTTTATGAGGGCAATGAATTCTAAGCTGTAGAATCCATGTTTAAAATAACTTCAAATGATTAAAGCTGTGCATGAGGGCAATGAATACCAACCTGTAGAATCCATGGTTAATTTATCTTCAAATGATTAAATCTGTGCATGAGGGCAATAGATTCCAAGCTGTGGAATCCATGGTTAAAATATCTTCAAATGATTAAATCTGTGCATGAGGGCAATGGATTCCAAGCTGTAGAATCCATGGTTAAAATATCTTCAAATTATTAAAGCTGTGCATTGTGGCAATGGATTCCAAGCTGAAGAATCCATGATTCAAATATCTTCAAATGATTAAAGCTGTGCATGAAGGCAATGGATTCCATGCTGTAGAATCCATGGTTAATTTATCTTCAAATGATTAAATCTGTGCATGAGGGCAATGGATTCCACGCTGTAGAATCCATGGTTAAAATATCTTCAAATGTTAAAGCTGTGCATTGGGGCAATGGATTCCAATCTGGAGAATCCATGGTTAAAATATCTTCAAATGATTAAAGCTGTGCTTGAGGGCAATAAATTCCAATCTGGAGAATCCATGGTTAATCTTTCTTCAAATGATTAATGCTGTGCTTGAGGGCACTAAATTCCAATCTGGAGAATCTATGGTTAAACTATCTTCAAATGATTAAAGCAGTGCTTGAGGGCAATGAATTCCAAACTGTAGAGTCCATGGTTAAAATATCTTCAAATGATTAAAGCTGTGCATGAGGACTATGAATTCCAATCTGGAGAATCTATAGTTGAAATATCTTCAAACGATTAAATCTGTGCCTGAGAGCAATGAATTCTAATCTGGAGAATCAATGGTTTAAATATCTTCAAATGATTAAAGCTGTGCATGAGGGCAATGGATTCCAAGCTGTAGAATGATTAAAGCTGTGCATGAGGACTATGAATTCTAAGATGTAGAATCCATGGTTAAAATATCCTCAAATGATTAAAGCTCTGAGTGATGGCAATGAATTCCAACTGTAGAATTCATGGTTAAAATATCTTCAAATGATTAAAGCTGTGCATGTGGGCAATGGATTCCAATCTGGACAATGTAGGGTTAAAATATGTTTAAATGATTAAAGCTGTACATGAGGGCAATGAATTCCAATCTGGAAAATGCATGGTTAAAATATCTTCAAATGATTAAAGCTGTTTATGTGGTCATTGAATTCTAAGATGTAGAATCCATGATTAAAATATCTTCAAATGATAAATGCTGTAAATGAGGGCAACGAATTCCAAGCTGTAGAATCCATGGATAAAATGTCTTCAAATGATTAAAGCTCTGCATGAGGGCAATGAATACCAAACTGTAGATTCCATGGTTAAAATATCATCAAATGGTGAAAGAAGTGCATGAGGGCAATGCATTCCAAGCTGGAGAATCCATGGTTAAAATATCTTCAAATGATTAAAGCTGTGATTGAGGGAAATGAATTCCAAGCTGCAGAATTCATGATTAAAATATCTTCAAATGATTCAAGCTGTGCATGAGGGCAATGGATTCTAAGCTGTAGAATTCATGGTTAAAATATCTTCAAATGATTAAAGCTGTGCGTGAGTACAATGGATTCCAAGCTGTAGGATCCATGGTTAAAATATCTTCAAATGATTAAAGCTCTGCATGACGGCAATGAATTCCAACTGTAGAATTCATGGTTAAAATATTTTCAAATGATTAAAGCTGTGCATGTGGGCAATGGATTCCTGTCTGGACAATCCATGGTTAAAATATGTTCAAATGATTAAAGCTGAACATGAGGGCAATGAATTCCAATCTGGAAAATGCATGGTTAAAATATCTTCAATTGATTAAATTTGTGCATGAGGGCAATGGATTCCACGCTGTAGAATCCATTGTTAAAATTTCTTCAAATGATTAAAGCTCTGCATTGGGGCAATGGATTCCAATCCGGAGAATCCATGGTTAAAATATCTTCAAATGATTAAAGCTGTGATTGAGGGAAATGAATTCCAAGCTGCAGAATTCATGATTAAAATATCTTCAAATGATTCAAGCTGTGCATGAGGACTATGAATACCAAGCTATAGAATCCATGGTTAAAATATCTTCAAATGATTAAAGCTCTGCATGACGGCAATGAATTCCAACTGTAGAATTCATCGTTAAAATATCTTCAAATGATTAAAGCTGTGCATGTGGGCAATGGATTCCAGTCTGAAGAATGCATGGTTAAAATATGTTCAAATTATTAAAGCTGTGCGTGAGGACAATGGAATCCAAGCTGTAAAATTCATGGTTAAAATATCTTCAAATTATTAAAGCTGTGCATGATGGCAATGGATTCCAAGCTGTAGAATCCATGCTTATAATATCTTCAAATGATTAAAGCTGTGCGTGAGGACAATGGATTCCAAGCTGTAGAATCCATGGTTGAAATATCTTCAAATGATTAAAGCTGTACATGAGGGCAATGAATACCAAGCTGTAGAATCCGTGGTTAAAATATCTTCAAATCATTAAAGCTGTGCATGAGGGCAATGAGTTCCAATCTGGAGAATCCATGGTTAAAATATCATCAAATGGTGAAAGATGTGCATGAGGGCAATGGATTCCAAACTGGAGAATCCAAGGTTTAAATATCTTCACATGATTAAAGCTGTGCATGAGGGCAATGGATTCCAATCTGGAGAATCCATGGTTAAGATATCTTCAAATGATTCAAGCTGTGCATGAGGTCAATGAATACCAAGCTGTAGATTCCATGGTTAAAATATCTTCAAATAATTAAAGCTGTGCGTGAGGACAATGGATTCCAAGCTGTAGAATCCATGGATAAAATGTCTTCAAATGATTAAAGCTCTGGATGAGGGCAATGAAAACCAAACTGTAGAATCCATGGTTTAAATATCATCAAATGATGAAAGATGTGCATGAGGGCAATGGATTCCAACCTGGAGAATCCATGGTTAAACTATCTTCAAATGATTAAAGCTGTGCTTGTGGGCAATGAATTCCAATCTGTAGAGTCCATGGTTAAAATATCTTCAAATGATTAAGCTGTGCATGAGGACTATGAATTCCAATCTGAAGAATCTATAGTTGAAATATCTTCAAACGATTAAATCTGTGCCTGAGAGCAATGAATTCCAATCTGGAGAATCCATGGTTAAAATATCTTCAAATGATTAAAGCTGTGCATGAGGACTATGAATTCCAATCTGGAGAATCTATAGTTGAAATATCTTCAAACGATTAAATCTGTGCCTGAGAGCAATGAATTCCAATCTGGAGAATCCATGGTTAAAATATCTTCAAATAATTAAAGCTGTGCATGAGGGCAATGGATTCCAAGCTGTAGAATGATTAAAGCTGTGCATGAGGACTATGAATTCCAAGCTATAGAATCCATGGTTAAAATATCTTCAAATGATTAAAGCTCTGCATGACGGCAATGAATTCCAACTGTAGAATTCATGGTTAAAATATCTTCAAATGATTAAAGCTGTGCATGTGGGCAATGGATTCCAGTCTGAAGAATCCATGGTTAAAATATGTTCAAATTATTAAAGCTGTGCGTGAGGACAATGGAATCCAAGCTGTAAAATTCATGGTTAAAATATCTTCAAATGATTAAAGCTGTGCATGATGGCAATGGATTCCAAGCTGTAGAATCCATACTTATAATATCTTCAAATGATTAAAGCTGTGCGTGAGGACAATGGATTCCAAGCTGTAGAATCCATGGTTGAAATATCTTCAAATGATTAAAGCTGTACATGAGGGCAATGAATTCCAATCTGGAGAATCCATGGTTAAAATATCTTCAAATCATTAAAGCTGTGCATGAGGGCAATGAATTCCAATCTGGAGAATCCATGGTTAAAATTTCTTCAAATTATTAAAGCTGTGATTGAGGGCAATGAATTCCATGCTGCAGAATTCATGATTAAAATATCTTCAAATGATTCAAGCTGTGCATGAGGGCAATGGATTCTAAGCTGTAGAATTCATGGTTAAAATATCTTCAAATGATTAAAGCGGTGCGTGAGGACAATGGATTCCAAGCTGTAGGATCCATGGTTAAAATATCTTCAAATGATTAAATCTCTGCATGACGGCAATGAATTCCAACTGTAGAATTCATGGATAAAATATCTTCAAATGATTAAAGCTGTGCATGTGGGCAATGGATTCCAGTCTGGAAAATGCATGGTTAAAATATCTTCAAATGATTAAAGCTGTGCTTGAGGGCAATGAATTCCTATCTGTAGAGTCCATGGTTAAAATATCTTCAAATGATTAAAGCTGTGCATGAGGACTATGAATTCCAATCAGGAGAATCTATAGTTGAAATATCTTCAAACGATTAAATCTGTGCCTGAGAGCAATGAATTCCAATCTGGAGAATCCATGGTTAAAATATCTTCAAATGTTTAAGTGCATGTGGGCAATGGATTCCAGTCTGGAGAATCCATGGTTAAACTTTCTTCAAATGATTAATGCTGTGCTTGAGGGCACTAAATTCCAATCTGGAGAATCTATGGTTAAACTATCTTCAAATGATTAAAGCTGTGCTTGAGGGCAATGAATTCCAATCTGTAGAATCCATTGTTAAACTATCTTCAAATGATTAAAGCTGTGCTTGAGGGTTATAAATTCCAATCTGGAGAATCAATGGTTAAACTATCTTCAAATGATTAAAGCAGTGCTTGAGGGCAATGAATTCCAATCTGTAGAGTCCATGGTTAAAATATCTTCAAATGATTAAAGCTGTGCATGAGGACTATGAATTCCAATCTGGAGAATCTATAGTTGAAATATCTTCAAACGATTAAATCTGTGCCTGAGAGCAATGAATACTAATCTGGAGAATCAATGGTTTAAATATCTTCAAATGATTAAAGCTGTGCATGAGGGCAATGGATTCCAAGCTGTAGAATGATTAAAGCTGTGCATGAGGACTATGAATTCTAAGATGTAGAATCCATGGTTAAAATATCTTCAAATGATTAAAGCTCTGAGTGATGGCAATGAATTCCAACTGTAGAATTCATGGTTAAAATATCTTCAAATGATTAAAGCTGTGCATGTGGGCAATGGATTCCAATCTTGACAATCTATGGTTAAAATATCTTCAAATGATTAAAGCTCTGCATGACGGCAATGAATTCCAACTGTAGAATTCATGGTTAAAATATCTTCAAATGATTAAAGCTGTGCATGTGGGCAATGGATTCCAGTCTGAAGAATCCATGGTTAAAATATGTTCAAATTATTAAAGCTGTGCGTGAGGACAATGGAATCCAAGCTGTAAAATTCATGGTTAAAATATCTTCAAATGATTAAAGCTGTGCATGATGGCAATGGATTCCAAGCTGTAGAATCCATACTTATAATATCTTCAAATGATTAAAGCTGTGCGTGAGGACAATGGATTCCAAGCTGTAGAATCCATGGTTGAAATATCTTCAAATGATTAAAGCTGTACATGAGGGCAATGAATTCCAATCTGGAGAATCCATGGTTAAAATATCTTCAAATCATTAAAGCTGTGCATGAGGGCAATGAATTCCAATCTGGAGAATCCATGGTTAAAATATCTTCAAATTATTAAAGCTGTGATTGAGGGCAATGAATTCCATGCTGCAGAATTCATGATTAAAATATCTTCAAATGATTCAAGCTGTGCATGAGGGCAATGGATTCTAAGCTGTAGAATTCATGGTTAAAATATCTTCAAATGATTAAAGCGGTGCGTGAGGACAATGGATTCCAAGCTGTAGGATCCATGGTTAAAATATCTTCAAATGATTAAATCTCTGCATGACGGCAATGAATTCCAACTGTAGAATTCATGGATAAAATATCTTCAAATGATTAAAGCTGTGCATGTGGGCAATGGATTCCAGTCTGGAAAATGCATGGTTAAAATATCTTCAAATGATTAAAGCTGTGCTTGAGGGCAATGAATTCCTATCTGTAGAGTCCATGGTTAAAATATCTTCAAATGATTAAAGCTGTGCATGAGGACTATGAATTCCAATCAGGAGAATCTATAGTTGAAATATCTTCAAACGATTAAATCTGTGCCTGAGAGCAATGAATTCCAATCTGGAGAATCCATGGTTAAAATATCTTCAAATGTTTAAGTGCATGTGGGCAATGGATTCCAGTCTGGAGAATCTATGGTTAAACTATCTTCAAATGATTAAAGCTGTGCTTGAGGGCAATGAATTCCAATCTGTAGAATCCATGGTTAAACTATCTTCAAATGATTAAAGCTGTGCTTGAGGGTTATAAATTCCAATCTGGAGAATCAATGGTTAAACTATCTTCAAATGATTAAAGTAGTGCTTGAGGGCAATGAATTCCAATCTGTAGAGTCCATGGTTAAAATATCTTCAAATGATTAAAGCTGTGCATGAGGACTATGAATTCCAATCTGGAGAATCTATAGTTGAAATATCTTCAAACGATTAAATCTGTGCCTGAGAGCAATGAATTCTAATCTGGAGAATCAATGGTTTAAATATCTTCAAATGATTAAAGCTGTGCATGAGGGCAATGGATTCCAAGCTGTAGAATGATTAAAGCTGTGCATGAGGACTATGAATTCTAAGATGTAGAATCCATGGTTAAAATATCTTCAAATGATTAAAGCTGTAAATGAGGGCAACGAATTCCAAGCTGTAGAATCCATGGATAAAATGTCTTCAAATGATTAAAGCTCTGCATGAGGGCAATGAATTCCAATCTGGAAAATGCATGGTTAAAATATCTTCAAATGATTAAAGCTGTTTATGTGGTCATTGAATTCTAAGATGTAGAATCCATGATTAAAATATCTTCAAATGATTAAAGCTGTAAATGAGGGCATCGAATTCCAAGCTGTAGAATCCATGGATAAAATGTCTTCAAATGATTAAAGCTCTGCATGAGGGCAATGAATACCAAACTGTAGATTCCATGGTTAAAATATCATCAAATGGTGAAAGAAGTGCATGAGGGCAACGCATTCCAAGCTGGAGAATCCATGGTTAAAATATCTTCAAATGATTAAAGCTGTGATTGAGGGAAATGAATTCCAAGCTGCAGAATTCATGATTAAAATATCTTCAAATGATTCAAGCTGTGCATGAGGGCAATGGATTCTAAGCTGTAGAATTCATGGTTAAAATATCTTCAAATGATTAAAGCTGTGCGTGAGGACAATGGATTCCAAGCTGTAGGATCCATGGTTAAAATATCTTCAAATGATTAAAGCTCTGCATGACGGCAATGAATTCCAACTGTAGAATTCATGGTTAAAATATCTTCAAATGATTAAAGCTGTGCATGTGTGCAATGGATTCCTGTCTGGACAATCCATGGTTAAAATATGTTCAAATGATTAAAGCTGAACATGAGGGCAATGAATTCCAATCTGGAAAATGCATGGTTAAAATATCTTCAAATGATTAAAGCTGTGGTTGAGGGCAATGCATTCCAAGCTGTACAATCCATGGTTAAAATATCTTCAAATGATTAAAGCTGTTTATGAGGGCAATGAATTCCAATCTGGAGAATCCAAGGTTTAAATATCTTCAAATGATTAAAGCTGTGCATGAGGGCAATGGATTCCAATCTGGAGAATCCATGGTTAAAATATCTTCAAATGATTCAAGCTGTGCATGAGGTCAATGAATACCAAGCTGTAGAATCCATGGTTAAAATATCTTCAAATGATTAAAGCTGTGCGTGAGGACAATGGATTCCAAGCTGTAGAATCCATGGATAAAATGTCTTCAAATGATTAAAGCTCTGGATGAGGGCAATGAAAACCAAACTGTAGAATCCATGGTTTAAATATCATCAAACGATGAAAGATGTGCATGAGGGCAATGGATTCCAAACTGGAGAATCCATGGTTAAACTATCTTCAAATGATTAAAGCTGTGCTTGAGGGCAATGAATTCCTATCTGTAGAGTCCATGGTTAAAATATCTTCAAATGATTAAAGCTGTGCATGAGGACTATGAATTCCAATCAGGAGAATCTATAGTTGAAATAACTTCAAACGATTAAATCTGTGCCTGAGAGCAATGAATTCCAATCTGGAGAATCCATGGTTAAAATATCTTCAAATGATTAAAGTTGTGCATGAGGACTATGAATTCTAATCTGGAGAATCTATAGTTGAAATATCTTCAAATGATTAAAGCTGTGCATGAGGACTATGAATTCCAATCTGGAGAATCTATAGTTGAAATATCTTCAAACGATTAAATCTGTGCCTGAGAGTAATGAATTCCAATCTGGAGAATCCATGGTTAAAATATCTTCAAGTGATTAAAGCTGTGCATGAGGGTAATGGATTCCAAGCTGTAGAATGATTAAAGTTGTGCATGAGGACTATGAATTCCAAGCTGTAGAATCCATGGTTAAAATATCTTCAAATGATTAAAGCTCTGCATGACGGCAATGAATTCCAACTGTAGAATTCATCGTTAAAATATCTTCAAATGATTAAAGCTGTGCATGTGGGCAATGGATTCCAGTCTGAAGAATGCATGGTTAAAATATGTTCAAATTATTAAAGCTGTGCGTGAGTACAATGGAATCCAAGCTGTAAAATTCATGGTTAAAATATCTTCAAATTATTAAAGCTGTGCATGATGGCAATGGATTCCAAGCTGTAGAATCCATGCTTATAATATCTTCAAATGATTAAAGCTGTGCGTGAGGACAATGGATTCCAAGCTGTAGAATCCATGGTTGAAATATCTTCAAATGATTAAAGCTGTACATGAGGGCAATGAATACCAAGCTGTAGAATCCGTGGTTAAAATATCTTCAAATCATTAAAGCTGTGCATGAGGGCAATGAATTCCAATCTGGAGAATCCATGGTTAAAATATCTTCAAATGATTAAAGCTCTGCATGACGGCAATGAATTCCAACTGTAGAATTCATGGTTAAAATATCTTCAAATGATTAAAGCTGTACATGAGGGCAATGAATTCCAATCTGGAAAATGCATGGTTAAAATATCTTCAAATGATTAAAGCTGTTTATGTGGTCATTGAATTCTAAGATGTAGAATCCATGATTAAAATATCTTCAAATGATAAATGCTGTAAATGAGGGCAACGAATTCCAAGCTGTAGAATCCATGGATAAAATGTCTTCAAATGATTAAAGCTCTGCATGAGGGCAATGAATACCAAACTGTAGATTCCATGGTTAAAATATCATCAAATGGTGAAAGAAGTGCATGAGGGCAATGCATTCCAAGCTGGAGAATCCATGGTTAAAATATCTTCAAATGATTAAAGCTGTGATTGAGGGAAATGAATTCCAAGCTGCAGAATTCATGATTAAAATATCTTCAAATGATTCAAGCTGTGCATGAGGGCAATGGATTCTAAGCTGTAGAATTCATGGTTAAAATATCTTCAAATGATTAAAGCTGTGCGTGAGTACAATGGATTCCAAGCTGTAGGATCCATGGTTAAAATATCTTCAAATGATTAAAGCTCTGCATGACGGCAATGAATTCCAACTGTAGAATTCATGGTTAAAATATCTTCAAATGATTAAAGCTGTGCATGTGGGCAATGGATTCCTGTCTGGACAATCCATGGTTAAAATATGTTCAAATGATTAAAGCTGAACATGAGGGCAATGAATTCCAATCTGGAAAATGCATGGTTAAAATATCTTCAATTGATTAAATTTGTGCATGAGGGCAATGGATTCCACGCTGTAGAATCCATTGTTAAAATTTCTTCAAATGATTAAAGCTCTGCATTGGGGCAATGGATTCCAATCCGGAGAATCCATGGTTAAAATATCTTCAAATGATTAAAGCTGTGATTGAGGGAAATGAATTCCAAGCTGCAGAATTCATGATTAAAATATCTTCAAATGATTCAAGCTGTGCATGAGGACTATGAATACCAAGCTATAGAATCCATGGTTAAAATATCTTCAAATGATTAAAGCTCTGCATGACGGCAATGAATTCCAACTGTAGAATTCATCGTTAAAATATCTTCAAATGATTAAAGCTGTGCATGTGGGCAATGGATTCCAGTCTGAAGAATGCATGGTTAAAATATGTTCAAATTATTAAAGCTGTGCGTGAGGACAATGGAATCCAAGCTGTAAAATTCATGGTTAAAATATCTTCAAATTATTAAAGCTGTGCATGATGGCAATGGATTCCAAGCTGTAGAATCCATGCTTATAATATCTTCAAATGATTAAAGCTGTGCGTGAGGACAATGGATTCCAAGCTGTAGAATCCATGGTTGAAATATCTTCAAATGATTAAAGCTGTACATGAGGGCAATGAATACCAAGCTGTAGAATCCGTGGTTAAAATATCTTCAAATCATTAAAGCTGTGCATGAGGGCAATGAGTTCCAATCTGGAGAATCCATGGTTAAAATATCATCAAATGGTGAAAGATGTGCATGAGGGCAATGGATTCCAAACTGGAGAATCCAAGGTTTAAATATCTTCACATGATTAAAGCTGTGCATGAGGGCAATGGATTCCAATCTGGAGAATCCATGGTTAAGATATCTTCAAATGATTCAAGCTGTGCATGAGGTCAATGAATACCAAGCTGTAGATTCCATGGTTAAAATATCTTCAAATAATTAAAGCTGTGCGTGAGGACAATGGATTCCAAGCTGTAGAATCCATGGATAAAATGTCTTCAAATGATTAAAGCTCTGGATGAGGGCAATGAAAACCAAACTGTAGAATCCATGGTTTAAATATCATCAAATGATGAAAGATGTGCATGAGGGCAATGGATTCCAACCTGGAGAATCCATGGTTAAACTATCTTCAAATGATTAAAGCTGTGCTTGTGGGCAATGAATTCCAATCTGTAGAGTCCATGGTTAAAATATCTTCAAATGATTAAGCTGTGCATGAGGACTATGAATTCCAATCTGAAGAATCTATAGTTGAAATATCTTCAAACGATTAAATCTGTGCCTGAGAGCAATGAATTCCAATCTGGAGAATCCATGGTTAAAATATCTTCAAATGATTAAAGCTGTGCATGAGGACTATGAATTCCAATCTGGAGAATCTATAGTTGAAATATCTTCAAACGATTAAATCTGTGCCTGAGAGCAATGAATTCCAATCTGGAGAATCCATGGTTAAAATATCTTCAAATAATTAAAGCTGTGCATGAGGGCAATGGATTCCAAGCTGTAGAATGATTAAAGCTGTGCATGAGGACTATGAATTCCAAGCTATAGAATCCATGGTTAAAATATCTTCAAATGATTAAAGCTCTGCATGACGGCAATGAATTCCAACTGTAGAATTCATGGTTAAAATATCTTCAAATGATTAAAGCTGTGCATGTGGGCAATGGATTCCAGTCTGAAGAATCCATGGTTAAAATATGTTCAAATTATTAAAGCTGTGCGTGAGGACAATGGAATCCAAGCTGTAAAATTCATGGTTAAAATATCTTCAAATGATTAAAGCTGTGCATGATGGCAATGGATTCCAAGCTGTAGAATCCATACTTATAATATCTTCAAATGATTAAAGCTGTGCGTGAGGACAATGGATTCCAAGCTGTAGAATCCATGGTTGAAATATCTTCAAATGATTAAAGCTGTACATGAGGGCAATGAATTCCAATCTGGAGAATCCATGGTTAAAATATCTTCAAATCATTAAAGCTGTGCATGAGGGCAATGAATTCCAATCTGGAGAATCCATGGTTAAAATTTCTTCAAATTATTAAAGCTGTGATTGAGGGCAATGAATTCCATGCTGCAGAATTCATGATTAAAATATCTTCAAATGATTCAAGCTGTGCATGAGGGCAATGGATTCTAAGCTGTAGAATTCATGGTTAAAATATCTTCAAATGATTAAAGCTGTGCATGTGGGCAATGGATTCCAGTCTGGAAAATGCATGGTTAAAATATCTTCAAATGATTAAAGCTGTGCTTGAGGGCAATGAATTCCTATCTGTAGAGTCCATGGTTAAAATATCTTCAAATGATTAAAGCTGTGCATGAGGACTATGAATTCCAATCAGGAGAATCTATAGTTGAAATATCTTCAAACGATTAAATCTGTGCCTGAGAGCAATGAATTCCAATCTGGAGAATCCATGGTTAAAATATCTTCAAATGTTTAAGTGCATGTGGGCAATGGATTCCAGTCTGGAGAATCTATGGTTAAACTATCTTCAAATGATTAAAGCTGTGCTTGAGGGCAATGAATTCCAATCTGTAGAATCCATGGTTAAACTATCTTCAAATGATTAAAGCTGTGCTTGAGGGTTATAAATTCCAATCTGGAGAATCAATGGTTAAACTATCTTCAAATGATTAAAGTAGTGCTTGAGGGCAATGAATTCCAATCTGTAGAGTCCATGGTTAAAATATCTTCAAATGATTAAAGCTGTGCATGAGGACTATGAATTCCAATCTGGAGAATCTATAGTTGAAATATCTTCAAACGATTAAATCTGTGCCTGAGAGCAATGAATTCTAATCTGGAGAATCAATGGTTTAAATATCTTCAAATGATTAAAGCTGTGCATGAGGGCAATGGATTCCAAGCTGTAGAATGATTAAAGCTGTGCATGAGGACTATGAATTCTAAGATGTAGAATCCATGGTTAAAATATCTTCAAATGATTAAAGCTGTAAATGAGGGCAACGAATTCCAAGCTGTAGAATCCATGGATAAAATGTCTTCAAATGATTAAAGCTCTGCATGAGGGCAATGAATTCCAATCTGGAAAATGCATGGTTAAAATATCTTCAAATGATTAAAGCTGTTTATGTGGTCATTGAATTCTAAGATGTAGAATCCATGATTAAAATATCTTCAAATGATTAAAGCTGTAAATGAGGGCATCGAATTCCAAGCTGTAGAATCCATGGATAAAATGTCTTCAAATGATTAAAGCTCTGCATGAGGGCAATGAATACCAAACTGTAGATTCCATGGTTAAAATATCATCAAATGGTGAAAGAAGTGCATGAGGGCAACGCATTCCAAGCTGGAGAATCCATGGTTAAAATATCTTCAAATGATTAAAGCTGTGATTGAGGGAAATGAATTCCAAGCTGCAGAATTCATGATTAAAATATCTTCAAATGATTCAAGCTGTGCATGAGGGCAATGGATTCTAAGCTGTAGAATTCATGGTTAAAATATCTTCAAATGATTAAAGCTGTGCGTGAGGACAATGGATTCCAAGCTGTAGGATCCATGGTTAAAATATCTTCAAATGATTAAAGCTCTGCATGACGGCAATGAATTCCAACTGTAGAATTCATGGTTAAAATATCTTCAAATGATTAAAGCTGTGCATGTGTGCAATGGATTCCTGTCTGGACAATCCATGGTTAAAATATGTTCAAATGATTAAAGCTGAACATGAGGGCAATGAATTCCAATCTGGAAAATGCATGGTTAAAATATCTTCAAATGATTAAAGCTGTGGTTGAGGGCAATGCATTCCAAGCTGTACAATCCATGGTTAAAATATCTTCAAATGATTAAAGCTGTTTATGAGGGCAATGAATTCCAATCTGGAGAATCCAAGGTTTAAATATCTTCAAATGATTAAAGCTGTGCATGAGGGCAATGGATTCCAATCTGGAGAATCCATGGTTAAAATATCTTCAAATGATTCAAGCTGTGCATGAGGTCAATGAATACCAAGCTGTAGAATCCATGGTTAAAATATCTTCAAATGATTAAAGCTGTGCGTGAGGACAATGGATTCCAAGCTGTAGAATCCATGGATAAAATGTCTTCAAATGATTAAAGCTCTGGATGAGGGCAATGAAAACCAAACTGTAGAATCCATGGTTTAAATATCATCAAACGATGAAAGATGTGCATGAGGGCAATGGATTCCAAACTGGAGAATCCATGGTTAAACTATCTTCAAATGATTAAAGCTGTGCTTGAGGGCAATGAATTCCTATCTGTAGAGTCCATGGTTAAAATATCTTCAAATGATTAAAGCTGTGCATGAGGACTATGAATTCCAATCAGGAGAATCTATAGTTGAAATAACTTCAAACGATTAAATCTGTGCCTGAGAGCAATGAATTCCAATCTGGAGAATCCATGGTTAAAATATCTTCAAATGATTAAAGTTGTGCATGAGGACTATGAATTCTAATCTGGAGAATCTATAGTTGAAATATCTTCAAATGATTAAAGCTGTGCATGAGGACTATGAATTCCAATCTGGAGAATCTATAGTTGAAATATCTTCAAACGATTAAATCTGTGCCTGAGAGTAATGAATTCCAATCTGGAGAATCCATGGTTAAAATATCTTCAAGTGATTAAAGCTGTGCATGAGGGTAATGGATTCCAAGCTGTAGAATGATTAAAGTTGTGCATGAGGACTATGAATTCCAAGCTGTAGAATCCATGGTTAAAATATCTTCAAATGATTAAAGCTCTGCATGACGGCAATGAATTCCAACTGTAGAATTCATCGTTAAAATATCTTCAAATGATTAAAGCTGTGCATGTGGGCAATGGATTCCAGTCTGAAGAATGCATGGTTAAAATATGTTCAAATTATTAAAGCTGTGCGTGAGTACAATGGAATCCAAGCTGTAAAATTCATGGTTAAAATATCTTCAAATTATTAAAGCTGTGCATGATGGCAATGGATTCCAAGCTGTAGAATCCATGCTTATAATATCTTCAAATGATTAAAGCTGTGCGTGAGGACAATGGATTCCAAGCTGTAGAATCCATGGTTGAAATATCTTCAAATGATTAAAGCTGTACATGAGGGCAATGAATACCAAGCTGTAGAATCCGTGGTTAAAATATCTTCAAATCATTAAAGCTGTGCATGAGGGCAATGAATTCCAATCTGGAGAATCCATGGTTAAAATATCTTCAAATGATTAAAGCTCTGCATGACGGCAATGAATTCCAACTGTAGAATTCATGGTTAAAATATCTTCAAATGATTAAAGCTGTACATGAGGGCAATGAATTCCAATCTGGAAAATGCATGGTTAAAATATCTTCAAATGATTAAAGCTGTTTATGTGGTCATTGAATTCTAAGATGTAGAATCCATGATTAAAATATCTTCAAATGATAAATGCTGTAAATGAGGGCAACGAATTCCAAGCTGTAGAATCCATGGATAAAATGTCTTCAAATGATTAAAGCTCTGCATGAGGGCAATGAATACCAAACTGTAGATTCCATGGTTAAAATATCATCAAATGGTGAAAGAAGTGCATGAGGGCAATGCATTCCAAGCTGGAGAATCCATGGTTAAAATATCTTCAAATGATTAAAGCTGTGATTGAGGGAAATGAATTCCAAGCTGCAGAATTCATGATTAAAATATCTTCAAATGATTCAAGCTGTGCATGAGGGCAATGGATTCTAAGCTGTAGAATTCATGGTTAAAATATCTTCAAATGATTAAAGCTGTGCGTGAGTACAATGGATTCCAAGCTGTAGGATCCATGGTTAAAATATCTTCAAATGATTAAAGCTCTGCATGACGGCAATGAATTCCAACTGTAGAATTCATGGTTAAAATATCTTCAAATGATTAAAGCTGTGCATGTGGGCAATGGATTCCTGTCTGGACAATCCATGGTTAAAATATGTTCAAATGATTAAAGCTGAACATGAGGGCAATGAATTCCAATCTGGAAAATGCATGGTTAAAATATCTTCAATTGATTAAATTTGTGCATGAGGGCAATGGATTCCACGCTGTAGAATCCATTGTTAAAATTTCTTCAAATGATTAAAGCTCTGCATTGGGGCAATGGATTCCAATCCGGAGAATCCATGGTTAAAATATCTTCAAATGATTAAAGCTGTGATTGAGGGAAATGAATTCCAAGCTGCAGAATTCATGATTAAAATATCTTCAAATGATTCAAGCTGTGCATGAGGACTATGAATACCAAGCTATAGAATCCATGGTTAAAATATCTTCAAATGATTAAAGCTCTGCATGACGGCAATGAATTCCAACTGTAGAATTCATCGTTAAAATATCTTCAAATGATTAAAGCTGTGCATGTGGGCAATGGATTCCAGTCTGAAGAATGCATGGTTAAAATATGTTCAAATTATTAAAGCTGTGCGTGAGGACAATGGAATCCAAGCTGTAAAATTCATGGTTAAAATATCTTCAAATTATTAAAGCTGTGCATGATGGCAATGGATTCCAAGCTGTAGAATCCATGCTTATAATATCTTCAAATGATTAAAGCTGTGCGTGAGGACAATGGATTCCAAGCTGTAGAATCCATGGTTGAAATATCTTCAAATGATTAAAGCTGTACATGAGGGCAATGAATACCAAGCTGTAGAATCCGTGGTTAAAATATCTTCAAATCATTAAAGCTGTGCATGAGGGCAATGAGTTCCAATCTGGAGAATCCATGGTTAAAATATCATCAAATGGTGAAAGATGTGCATGAGGGCAATGGATTCCAAACTGGAGAATCCAAGGTTTAAATATCTTCACATGATTAAAGCTGTGCATGAGGGCAATGGATTCCAATCTGGAGAATCCATGGTTAAGATATCTTCAAATGATTCAAGCTGTGCATGAGGTCAATGAATACCAAGCTGTAGATTCCATGGTTAAAATATCTTCAAATAATTAAAGCTGTGCGTGAGGACAATGGATTCCAAGCTGTAGAATCCATGGATAAAATGTCTTCAAATGATTAAAGCTCTGGATGAGGGCAATGAAAACCAAACTGTAGAATCCATGGTTTAAATATCATCAAATGATGAAAGATGTGCATGAGGGCAATGGATTCCAACCTGGAGAATCCATGGTTAAACTATCTTCAAATGATTAAAGCTGTGCTTGTGGGCAATGAATTCCAATCTGTAGAGTCCATGGTTAAAATATCTTCAAATGATTAAGCTGTGCATGAGGACTATGAATTCCAATCTGAAGAATCTATAGTTGAAATATCTTCAAACGATTAAATCTGTGCCTGAGAGCAATGAATTCCAATCTGGAGAATCCATGGTTAAAATATCTTCAAATGATTAAAGCTGTGCATGAGGACTATGAATTCCAATCTGGAGAATCTATAGTTGAAATATCTTCAAACGATTAAATCTGTGCCTGAGAGCAATGAATTCCAATCTGGAGAATCCATGGTTAAAATATCTTCAAATAATTAAAGCTGTGCATGAGGGCAATGGATTCCAAGCTGTAGAATGATTAAAGCTGTGCATGAGGACTATGAATTCCAAGCTATAGAATCCATGGTTAAAATATCTTCAAATGATTAAAGCTCTGCATGACGGCAATGAATTCCAACTGTAGAATTCATGGTTAAAATATCTTCAAATGATTAAAGCTGTGCATGTGGGCAATGGATTCCAGTCTGAAGAATCCATGGTTAAAATATGTTCAAATTATTAAAGCTGTGCGTGAGGACAATGGAATCCAAGCTGTAAAATTCATGGTTAAAATATCTTCAAATGATTAAAGCTGTGCATGATGGCAATGGATTCCAAGCTGTAGAATCCATACTTATAATATCTTCAAATGATTAAAGCTGTGCGTGAGGACAATGGATTCCAAGCTGTAGAATCCATGGTTGAAATATCTTCAAATGATTAAAGCTGTACATGAGGGCAATGAATTCCAATCTGGAGAATCCATGGTTAAAATATCTTCAAATCATTAAAGCTGTGCATGAGGGCAATGAATTCCAATCTGGAGAATCCATGGTTAAAATTTCTTCAAATTATTAAAGCTGTGATTGAGGGCAATGAATTCCATGCTGCAGAATTCATGATTAAAATATCTTCAAATGATTCAAGCTGTGCATGAGGGCAATGGATTCTAAGCTGTAGAATTCATGGTTAAAATATCTTCAAATGATTAAAGCGGTGCGTGAGGACAATGGATTCCAAGCTGTAGGATCCATGGTTAAAATATCTTCAAATGATTAAATCTCTGCATGACGGCAATGAATTCCAACTGTAGAATTCATGGATAAAATATCTTCAAATGATTAAAGCTGTGCATGTGGGCAATGGATTCCAGTCTGGAAAATGCATGGTTAAAATATCTTCAAATGATTAAAGCTGTGCTTGAGGGCAATGAATTCCTATCTGTAGAGTCCATGGTTAAAATATCTTCAAATGATTAAAGCTGTGCATGAGGACTATGAATTCCAATCAGGAGAATCTATAGTTGAAATATCTTCAAACGATTAAATCTGTGCCTGAGAGCAATGAATTCCAATCTGGAGAATCCATGGTTAAAATATCTTCAAATGTTTAAGTGCATGTGGGCAATGGATTCCAGTCTGGAGAATCCATGGTTAAACTTTCTTCAAATGATTAATGCTGTGCTTGAGGGCACTAAATTCCAATCTGGAGAATCTATGGTTAAACTATCTTCAAATGATTAAAGCTGTGCTTGAGGGCAATGAATTCCAATCTGTAGAATCCATTGTTAAACTATCTTCAAATGATTAAAGCTGTGCTTGAGGGTTATAAATTCCAATCTGGAGAATCAATGGTTAAACTATCTTCAAATGATTAAAGCAGTGCTTGAGGGCAATGAATTCCAATCTGTAGAGTCCATGGTTAAAATATCTTCAAATGATTAAAGCTGTGCATGAGGACTATGAATTCCAATCTGGAGAATCTATAGTTGAAATATCTTCAAACGATTAAATCTGTGCCTGAGAGCAATGAATACTAATCTGGAGAATCAATGGTTTAAATATCTTCAAATGATTAAAGCTGTGCATGAGGGCAATGGATTCCAAGCTGTAGAATGATTAAAGCTGTGCATGAGGACTATGAATTCTAAGATGTAGAATCCATGGTTAAAATATCTTCAAATGATTAAAGCTCTGAGTGATGGCAATGAATTCCAACTGTAGAATTCATGGTTAAAATATCTTCAAATGATTAAAGCTGTGCATGTGGGCAATGGATTCCAATCTTGACAATCTATGGTTAAAATATCTTCAAATGATTAAAGCTCTGCATGACGGCAATGAATTCCAACTGTAGAATTCATGGTTAAAATATCTTCAAATGATTAAAGCTGTGCATGTGGGCAATGGATTCCAGTCTGAAGAATCCATGGTTAAAATATGTTCAAATTATTAAAGCTGTGCGTGAGGACAATGGAATCCAAGCTGTAAAATTCATGGTTAAAATATCTTCAAATGATTAAAGCTGTGCATGATGGCAATGGATTCCAAGCTGTAGAATCCATACTTATAATATCTTCAAATGATTAAAGCTGTGCGTGAGGACAATGGATTCCAAGCTGTAGAATCCATGGTTGAAATATCTTCAAATGATTAAAGCTGTACATGAGGGCAATGAATTCCAATCTGGAGAATCCATGGTTAAAATATCTTCAAATCATTAAAGCTGTGCATGAGGGCAATGAATTCCAATCTGGAGAATCCATGGTTAAAATATCTTCAAATTATTAAAGCTGTGATTGAGGGCAATGAATTCCATGCTGCAGAATTCATGATTAAAATATCTTCAAATGATTCAAGCTGTGCATGAGAGCAATGGATTCTAAGCTGTAGAATTCATGGTTAAAATATCTTCAAATGATTAAAGCGGTGCGTGAGGACAATGGATTCCAAGCTGTAGGATCCATGGTTAAAATATCTTCAAATGATTAAATCTCTGCATGACGGCAATGAATTCCAACTGTAGAATTCATGGATAAAATATCTTCAAATGATTAAAGCTGTGCATGTGGGCAATGGATTCCAGTCTGGAAAATGCATGGTTAAAATATCTTCAAATGATTAAAGCTGTGCTTGAGGGCAATGAATTCCTATCTGTAGAGTCCATGGTTAAAATATCTTCAAATGATTAAAGCTGTGCATGAGGACTATGAATTCCAATCAGGAGAATCTATAGTTGAAATATCTTCAAACGATTAAATCTGTGCCTGAGAGCAATGAATTCCAATCTGGAGAATCCATGGTTAAAATATCTTCAAATGTTTAAGTGCATGTGGGCAATGGATTCCAGTCTGGAGAATCTATGGTTAAACTATCTTCAAATGATTAAAGCTGTGCTTGAGGGCAATGAATTCCAATCTGTAGAATCCATGGTTAAACTATCTTCAAATGATTAAAGCTGTGCTTGAGGGTTATAAATTCCAATCTGGAGAATCAATGGTTAAACTATCTTCAAATGATTAAAGTAGTGCTTGAGGGCAATGAATTCCAATCTGTAGAGTCCATGGTTAAAATATCTTCAAATGATTAAAGCTGTGCATGAGGACTATGAATTCCAATCTGGAGAATCTATAGTTGAAATATCTTCAAACGATTAAATCTGTGCCTGAGAGCAATGAATTCTAATCTGGAGAATCAATGGTTTAAATATCTTCAAATGATTAAAGCTGTGCATGAGGGCAATGGATTCCAAGCTGTAGAATGATTAAAGCTGTGCATGAGGACTATGAATTCTAAGATGTAGAATCCATGGTTAAAATATCTTCAAATGATTAAAGCTGTAAATGAGGGCAACGAATTCCAAGCTGTAGAATCCATGGATAAAATGTCTTCAAATGATTAAAGCTCTGCATGAGGGCAATGAATTCCAATCTGGAAAATGCATGGTTAAAATATCTTCAAATGATTAAAGCTGTTTATGTGGTCATTGAATTCTAAGATGTAGAATCCATGATTAAAATATCTTCAAATGATTAAAGCTGTAAATGAGGGCATCGAATTCCAAGCTGTAGAATCCATGGATAAAATGTCTTCAAATGATTAAAGCTCTGCATGAGGGCAATGAATACCAAACTGTAGATTCCATGGTTAAAATATCATCAAATGGTGAAAGAAGTGCATGAGGGCAACGCATTCCAAGCTGGAGAATCCATGGTTAAAATATCTTCAAATGATTAAAGCTGTGATTGAGGGAAATGAATTCCAAGCTGCAGAATTCATGATTAAAATATCTTCAAATGATTCAAGCTGTGCATGAGGGCAATGGATTCTAAGCTGTAGAATTCATGGTTAAAATATCTTCAAATGATTAAAGCTGTGCGTGAGGACAATGGATTCCAAGCTGTAGGATCCATGGTTAAAATATCTTCAAATGATTAAAGCTCTGCATGACGGCAATGAATTCCAACTGTAGAATTCATGGTTAAAATATCTTCAAATGATTAAAGCTGTGCATGTGTGCAATGGATTCCTGTCTGGACAATCCATGGTTAAAATATGTTCAAATGATTAAAGCTGAACATGAGGGCAATGAATTCCAATCTGGAAAATGCATGGTTAAAATATCTTCAAATGATTAAAGCTGTGGTTGAGGGCAATGCATTCCAAGCTGTACAATCCATGGTTAAAATATCTTCAAATGATTAAAGCTGTTTATGAGGGCAATGAATTCCAATCTGGAGAATCCAAGGTTTAAATATCTTCAAATGATTAAAGCTGTGCATGAGGGCAATGGATTCCAATCTGGAGAATCCATGGTTAAAATATCTTCAAATGATTCAAGCTGTGCATGAGGTCAATGAATACCAAGCTGTAGAATCCATGGTTAAAATATCTTCAAATGATTAAAGCTGTGCGTGAGGACAATGGATTCCAAGCTGTAGAATCCATGGATAAAATGTCTTCAAATGATTAAAGCTCTGGATGAGGGCAATGAAAACCAAACTGTAGAATCCATGGTTTAAATATCATCAAACGATGAAAGATGTGCATGAGGGCAATGGATTCCAAACTGGAGAATCCATGGTTAAACTATCTTCAAATGATTAAAGCTGTGCTTGAGGGCAATGAATTCCTATCTGTAGAGTCCATGGTTAAAATATCTTCAAATGATTAAAGCTGTGCATGAGGACTATGAATTCCAATCAGGAGAATCTATAGTTGAAATAACTTCAAACGATTAAATCTGTGCCTGAGAGCAATGAATTCCAATCTGGAGAATCCATGGTTAAAATATCTTCAAATGATTAAAGTTGTGCATGAGGACTATGAATTCTAATCTGGAGAATCTATAGTTGAAATATCTTCAAATGATTAAAGCTGTGCATGAGGACTATGAATTCCAATCTGGAGAATCTATAGTTGAAATATCTTCAAACGATTAAATCTGTGCCTGAGAGTAATGAATTCCAATCTGGAGAATCCATGGTTAAAATATCTTCAAGTGATTAAAGCTGTGCATGAGGGTAATGGATTCCAAGCTGTAGAATGATTAAAGTTGTGCATGAGGACTATGAATTCCAAGCTGTAGAATCCATGGTTAAAATATCTTCAAATGATTAAAGCTCTGCATGACGGCAATGAATTCCAACTGTAGAATTCATCGTTAAAATATCTTCAAATGATTAAAGCTGTGCATGTGGGCAATGGATTCCAGTCTGAAGAATGCATGGTTAAAATATGTTCAAATTATTAAAGCTGTGCGTGAGTACAATGGAATCCAAGCTGTAAAATTCATGGTTAAAATATCTTCAAATTATTAAAGCTGTGCATGATGGCAATGGATTCCAAGCTGTAGAATCCATGCTTATAATATCTTCAAATGATTAAAGCTGTGCGTGAGGACAATGGATTCCAAGCTGTAGAATCCATGGTTGAAATATCTTCAAATGATTAAAGCTGTACATGAGGGCAATGAATACCAAGCTGTAGAATCCGTGGTTAAAATATCTTCAAATCATTAAAGCTGTGCATGAGGGCAATGAATTCCAATCTGGAGAATCCATGGTTAAAATATCATCAAATGGTGAAAGATGTGCATGAGGGCAATGGATTCCAAACTGGAGAATCCAAGGTTTAAATATCTTCAAATGATTAAAGCTGTGCATGAGGGCAATGGATTCCAATCTGGAGAATCCATGGTTAAAATATCTTCAAATGATTCAAGCTGTGCATGAGGTCAATGAATACCAAGCTGTAGATTCCATGGTTAAAATATCTTCAAATGATTAAAGCTGTGCGTGAGGACAATGGATTCCAAGCTGTAGAATCCATGGATAAAATGTCTTCAAATGATTAAAGCTCTGGATGAGGGCAATGAAAACCAAACTGTAGAATCCATGGTTTAAATATCATCAAATGATGAAAGATGTGCATGAGGGCAATGGATTCCAACCTGGAGAATCCATGGTTAAACTATCTTCAAATGATTAAAGCTGTGCTTGTGGGCAATCAATTCCAATCTGTAGAGTCCATGGTTAAAATATCTTCAAATGATTAAGCTGTGCATGAGGACTATGAATTCCAATCTGAAGAATCTATAGTTGAAATATCTTCAAACGATTAAATCTGTGCCTGAGAGCAATGAATTCCAATCTGGAGAATCCATGATTAAAATATCTTCAAATGATTAAAGCTGTGCATGAGGACTATGAATTCCAATCTGGAGAATCTATAGTTGAAATATCTTCAAACGATTAAATCTGTGCCTGAGAGCAATGAATTCCAATTTGGAAAATCCATGGTTAAAATATCTTCAAATAATTAAAGCTGTGCATGAGGGCAATGGATTCCAAGCTGTAGAATGATTAAAGCTGTGCATGAGGACTATGAATTCCAAGCTATAGAATCCATGGTTAAAATATCTTCAAATGATTAAAGCTCTGCATGACGGCAATGAATTCCAACTGTAGAATTCATGGTTAAAATATCTTCAAATAATTAAAGCTGTGCATGTGGGCAATGGATTCCAGTCTGAAGAATCCATGGTTAAAATATGTTCAAATTATTAAAGCTGTGCGTGAGGACAATGGAATCCAAGCTGTAAAATTCATGGTTAAAATATCTTCAAATGATTAAAGCTGTGCATGATGGCAATGGATTCCAAGCTGTAGAATCCATGCTTATAATATCTTCAAATGATTAAAGCTGTGCGTGAGGACAATGGATTCCAAGCTGTAGAATCCATGGTTGAAATATCTTCAAATGATTAAAGCTGTACATGAGGGCAATGAATTCCAATCTGGAGAATCCATGGTTAAAATATCTTCAAATCATTAAAGCTGTGCATGAGGGCAATGAATTCCAATCTGGAGAATCCATGGTTAAAATATCTTCAAATGATTAAAGCTGTGATTGAGGGCAAAGAATTCCATGCTGCAGAATTCATGATTAAAATATCTTCAAATGATTCAAGCTGTGCATGAGGGGAAGGGATTCTAAGCTGTAGAATACATGGTTAAAATATCTTCAAATGATTAAAGCTGTGCGTGAGGACAATGGATTCCAAGCTGTAGGATCCATGGTTAAAATATCTTCAAATGATTAAAGCTGTGATTGAGGGCAATGAATTCCAAGCTGCAGAATTCATGATTAAAATATCTTCAAATGATTCAAGCTGTGCATGATGTCAATGGATTCTAAGCTGTAGAATTCATGGTCAAAATATCTTCAAATAATTAAAGCTCTGCGTGAGGACAATGGATTCCAAGCTGTAGGATCCATGGTTAAAATATCTTCAAATGATTAAAGCTCTGCATGACGGCAATGAATTCCAAATGTAGAATTCATGGTTGAAATATCTTCAAATGATTAAAGCTGTGCATGTGGGCAATGGATTCCAGTCTGGACAATCCATGGTTAAAATATGTTCAAATGATTAAAGCTGAACATGAGGGCAATGAATTCCAATCTGGAAAATGCATGGTTAAAATATCTTCAAATGATTAAAGCTGTGGTTGAGGGCAATGCATTCCAAGCTGTACAATCCATGGTTAAAATATCTTCAAATGATTAAAGCTGTTTATGAGGGCAATGAATTCCAATCTGGAGAATCCAAGGTTTAAATATCTTCAAATGATTAAAGCTGTGCATGAGGGCAATGGATTCCAATCTGTAGAATCCATGGTTAAAATATCTTCAAATGATTCAAGCTGTGCATGAGGTCAATGAATACCAAGCTGTAGAATCCATGGTTAAAATATCTTCAAATGATTAATGCTGTGCGTGAGGACAATGGATTCCAAGCTGTAGAATCCATGGATAAAATGTCTTCAAATGATTAAAGCTCTGGATGAGGGCAATGAAAACCAAACTGTAGAATCCATGGTTTAAATATCATCAAATGATGAAAGATGTGCATGAGGGCAATGGATTCCAAGCTGGAGAATCCATTGTTAAACGATCTTCAAATGATTAAAGCTGTGCTTGTGGGCAATCAATTCCAATCTGTAGAATCCATGGTTAAACTATCTTCAAATGATTAAAGCTGTGCTTGAGGGCAATGAATTCCAATCTGTAGAGTCCATGGTTAAAATATCTTCAAATGATTAAAGCTGTGCATGAGGACTATGAATTCCAATCAGGAGAATCTATAGTTGAAATATCTTCAAACGATTAAATCTGTGCCTGAAAGCAATGAATTCCAATCTGGAGAATCCATGGTTAAAATATCTTCAAATGATTAAAGTTGTGCATGAGGACTATGAATTCCAATCTGGAGAATCTATAGTTGAAATATCTTCAAATGATTAAAGCTGTGCATGAGGACTATGAATTCCAATCTGGAGAATCTATAGTTGAAATATCTTCAAACGATTAAATCTGTGCCTGAGAGTAATGAATTGCAATCTGGAGAATCCATGGTTAAAATATCTTCAAGTGATTAAAGCTGTGCATGAGGGTAATGGATTCCAAGCTGTAGAATGATTAAAGTTGTGCATGAGGACTATGAATTCCAAGCTGTAGAATCCATGGTTAAAATATCTTCAAATGATTAAAGCTCTGCATGACGGCAATGAATTCCAACTGTAGAATTCATCGTTAAAATATCTTCAAATGATTAAAGCTGTGCATGTGGGCAATGGATTCCAGTCTGAAGAATGCATGGTTGAAATATGTTCAAATTATTAAAGCTGTGCGTGAGGACAATGGAATCCAAGCTGTAAAATTCATGGTTAAAATATCTTCAAATTATTAAAGCTGTGCATGATGGCAATGGATTCCAAGCTGTAGAATCCATGCTTATAATATCTGCAAATGATTAAAGCTGTGCGTGAGGACAATTGATTCCAAGCTGTAGAATCCATGGTTGAAATATCTTCAAATGATTAAAGCTGTACATGAGGGCAATGAATACCAAGCTGTAGAATCTGTGGTTAAAATATCTTCAAATCATTAAAGCTGTGCATGAGGGCAATGAATTCCAATCTGGAGAATCCATGGTTAAAATATCATCAAATGGTGAAAGATGTGCATGAGGGCAATGGATTCCAAACTGGAGAATCCAAGGTTTAAATATCTTCAAATGATTAAAGCTGTGCATGAGGGCAATGGATTCCAATCTGGAGAATCCATGGTTAAAATATCTTCAAATGATTCAAGCTGTGCATGAGGTCAATGAATACCAAGCTGTAGATTCCATGGTTAAAATATCTTCAAATGATTAAAGCTGTGCGTGAGGACAATGGATTCCAAGCTGTAGAATCCATGGATAAAATGTCTTCAAATGATTAAAGCTCTGGATGAGGGCAATGAAAACCAAACTGTAGAATCCATGCTTTAAATATCATCAAATGATGAAAGATGTGCATGAGGGCAATGGATTCCAACCTGGAGAATCCATGGTTAAACTATCTTCAAATGATTAAAGCTGTGCTTGTGGGCAATCAATTCCAATCTGTAGAATCCATGGTTAAACTATCTTCAAATGATTAAAGCTGTGCTTGAGGGCAATGAATTCCAATCTGTAGAGTCCATGGTTAAAATATCTTCAAATGATTAAAGCTGTGCATGAGGACTGTGAATTCCAATCTGAAGAATCTATAGTTGAAATATCTTCAAACGATTAAATCTGTGCCTGAGAGCAATGAATTCCAATCTGGAGAATCCATGGTTAAAATATCTTCAAATGATTAAAGCTGTGCATGAGGACTATGAATTCCAATCTGGAGAATCTATAGTTGAAATATCTTCAAACGATTAAATCTGTGCCTGAGAGCAATGAATTCCAATCTGGAGAATCCATGGTTAAAATATCTTCAAATAATTAAAGCTGTGCATGAGGGCAATGGATTCCAAGCTGTAGAATGATTAAAGCTGTGCATGAGGACTATGAATTCCAAGCTATAGAATCCATGGTTAAAATATCTTCAAATGATTAAAGCTCTGCATGACGGCAATGAATTCCAACTGTAGAATTCATGGTTAAAATATCTTCAAATAATTAAAGCTGTGCATGTGGGCAATGGATTCCAGTCTGAAGAATCCATGGTTAAAATATGTTCAAATTATTAAAGCTGTGCGTGAGGACAATGGAATCCAAGCTGTAAAATTCATGGTTAAAATATCTTCAAATGATTAAAGCTGTGCATGATGGCAATGGATTCCAAGCTGTAGAATCCATGCTTATAATATCTTCAAATGATTAAAGCTGTGCGTGAGGACAATGGATTCCAAGCTGTAGAATCCATGGTTGAAATATCTTCAAATGATTAAAGCTGTACATGAGGGCAATGAATTCCAATCTGGAGAATCCATGGTTAAAATATCTTCAAATCATTAAAGCTGTGCATGAGGGCAATGAATTCCAATCTGGAGAATCCATGGTTAAAATATCTTCAAATGATTAAAGCTGTGATTGAGGGCAATGAATTCCATGCTGCAGAATTCATGATTAAAATATCTTCAAATGATTTAAGCTGTGCATGAGGGCAATGGATTCTAAGCTGTAGAATTCATGGTTAAAATATCTTCAAATGATTAAAGCTGTGCGTGAGGACAATAGATTCCAAGCTGTAGGATCCATGGTTAAAATATCTTCAAATGATTAAATCTCTGCATGACGGCAATGAATTCCAACTGTAGAATTCATGGATAAAATATCTTCAAATGATTAAAGCTGTGCATGTGGGCAATGGATTCCAGTCTGGAATATGCATGGTTAAAATATCTTCAAATGATTAAAGCTGTGGTTGAGGGCAATGAATTCCAATCTGGAGAATCCATGGTGAAAATATGTTCAAATGATTAAAGCTGTGCTTGAGGGCAATGGATTTTAAGCTGTAGAATTCATGGTTAAAATATCTTCAAATGATTAAAGCTGTGCGTGAGGACAATGGATTCCAAGCTGTAGGATCCATGGTTAAAATATCTTCAAATGATTGAAGCTGTAAATGAGGGCAACGAATTCCAAGCTGTAGAATCCATGGATAAAATGTCTTCAAATGATTAAAGCTCTGCATGAGGGCAATGAATACCAAACTGTAGATTCCATGGTTAAAATATCATCAAATGGTGAAAGATGTGCATGAGGGCAATGGGTTCCAAGCTGGAGAATCCATGCTTAAAATATCTTCAAATGAATAAAGCTGTGATTGAGGGCAATGAATTCCAAGCTGCAGAATTCATGATTAAAATATCTTCAAATGATTCAAACTGTGCATGAGGGCAATGAATTCTAAGCTGTAGAATTCATGGTTAAAATATCTTAAAATGATTAAAGCTGTTCGTGAGGACAATGGATTCCAAGCTGTAGAATCCATGGTTGAAATATCTTCAAATGATTAAAGCTGTACATGAGGGCAATGAATACCAAGCTGTAGAATCCGTCGTTAAAATATCTTCAAATCATTAAAGATGTGCATGAGGGCAATGAATTCCAATCTGGAGAATCCATGGTTAAAATGTCATCAAATGGTGAAAGATGTGCATGAGGGCAATGGATTCCAAACTGGAGAATCCAAGGTTAAAATATCTTCAAATGATTAAAGCTGTGCGTGAGGACAATGCATTCCAAGCTGTAGAATCCATGGATAAAATGTCTTCAAATGATTAAAGCTCTGGATGAGGGCAATGAAAACCAAACTGTAGAATCCATGGTTTAAATATCATCAAATGATGAAAGATGTGCATGAGGGCAATGGATTCCAACCTGGAGAATCCATGGTTAAACTATCTTCAAATGATTAAAGCTGTGCTTGTGGGCAATCAATTCCAATCTGTAGAATCCATGGTTAAACTATCTTCAAATGATTAAAGCTGTGCTTGAGGGCAATGAATTCCAATCTGTAGAGTCCATGGTTAAAATATCTTCAAATGATTAAAGCTGTGCATGAGGACTGTGAATTCCAATCTGAAGAATCTATAGTTGAAATATCTTCAAACGATTAAATCTGTGCCTGAGAGCAATGAATTCCAATCTGGAGAATCCATGGTTAAAATATCTTCAAATGATTAAAGCTGTGCATGAGGACTATGAATTCCAATCTGGAGAATCTATAGTTGAAATATCTTCAAACGATTAAATCTGTGCCTGAGAGCAATGAATTCCAATCTGGAGAATCCATGGTTAAAATATCTTCAAATAATTAAAGCTGTGCATGAGGGCAATGGATTCCAAGCTGTAGAATGATTAAAGCTGTGCATGAGGACTATGAATTCCAAGCTATAGAATCCATGGTTAAAATATCTTCAAATGATTAAAGCTCTGCATGACGGCAATGAATTCCAACTGTAGAATTCATGGTTAAAATATCTTCAAATAATTAAAGCTGTGCATGTGGGCAATGGATTCCAGTCTGAAGAATCCATGGTTAAAATATGTTCAAATTATTAAAGCTGTGCGTGAGGACAATGGAATCCAAGCTGTAAAATTCATGGTTAAAATATCTTCAAATGATTAAAGCTGTGCATGATGGCAATGGATTCCAAGCTGTAGAATCCATGCTTATAATATCTTCAAATGATTAAAGCTGTGCGTGAGGACAATGGATTCCAAGCTGTAGAATCCATGGTTGAAATATCTTCAAATGATTAAAGCTGTACATGAGGGCAATGAATTCCAATCTGGAGAATCCATGGTTAAAATATCTTCAAATCATTAAAGCTGTGCATGAGGGCAATGAATTCCAATCTGGAGAATCCATGGTTAAAATATCTTCAAATGATTAAAGCTGTGATTGAGGGCAATGAATTCCATGCTGCAGAATTCATGATTAAAATATCTTCAAATGATTTAAGCTGTGCATGAGGGCAATGGATTCTAAGCTGTAGAATTCATGGTTAAAATATCTTCAAATGATTAAAGCTGTGCGTGAGGACAATGGATTCCAAGCTGTAGGATCCATGGTTAAAATATCTTCAAATGATTAAATCTCTGCATGACGGCAATGAATTCCAACTGTAGAATTCATGGATAAAATATCTTCAAATGATTAAAGCTGTGCATGTGGGCAATGGATTCCAGTCTGGAATATGCATGGTTAAAATATCTTCAAATGATTAAAGCTGTGGTTGAGGGCAATGAATTCCAATCTGGAGAATCCATGGTGAAAATATGTTCAAATGATTAAAGCTGTGCTTGAGGGCAATGGATTTTGAGCTGTAGAATTCATGGTTAAAATATCTTCAAATGATTAAAGCTGTGCGTGAGGACAATGGATTCCAAGCTGTAGGATCCATGGTTAAAATATCTTCAAATGATTGAAGCTGTAAATGAGGGCAACGAATTCCAAGCTGTAGAATCCATGGATAAAATGTCTTCAAATGATTAAAGCTCTGCATGAGGGCAATGAATACCAAACTGTAGATTCCATGGTTAAAATATCATCAAATGGTGAAAGATGTGCATGAGGGCAATGGGTTCCAAGCTGGAGAATCCATGCTTAAAATATCTTCAAATGAATAAAGCTGTGATTGAGGGCAATGAATTCCAAGCTGCAGAATTCATGATTAAAATATCTTCAAATGATTCAAACTGTGCATGAGGGCAATGAATTCTAAGCTGTAGAATTCATGGTTAAAATATCTTAAAATGATTAAAGCTGTTCGTGAGGACAATGGATTCCAAGCTGTAGAATCCATGGTTGAAATATCTTCAAATGATTAAAGCTGTACATGAGGGCAATGAATACCAAGCTGTAGAATCCGTCGTTAAAATATCTTCAAATCATTAAAGATGTGCATGAGGGCAATGAATTCCAATCTGGAGAATCCATGGTTAAAATATCATCAAATGGTGAAAGATGTGCATGAGGGCAATGGATTCCAAACTGGAGAATCCAAGGTTTAAATATCTTCAAATGATTAAAGCTGTGCATGAGGGCAATGGATTCCAATCTGGAGAATCCATGCTTAAAATATCTTCAAATGATTCAAGCTGTGCATGAGGTCAATGAATACCAAGCTGTAGATTCCATGGTTAAAATATCTTCAAATGATTAAAGCTGTGCGTGAGGACAATGGATTCCAAGCTGTAGAATCCATGGATAAAATGTCTTCAAATGATTAAAGCTCTGGATGAGGGCAATGAAAACCAAACTGTAGAATCCATGGTTTAAATATCATCAAATGATGAAAGATGTGCATGAGGGCAATGGATTCCAACCTGGAAAATCCATGGTTAAACTATCTTCAAATGATTAAAGCTGTGCTTGTGGGCAATCAATTCCAATCTGTAGAATCCATGGTTAAACTATCTTCAAATGATTAAAGCTGTGCTTGAGGGCAATGAATTCCAATCTGTAGAGTCCATGGTTAAAATATCTTCAAATGATTAAAGCTGTGCATGAGGACTATGAATTCCAATCTGAAGAATCTATAGTTGAAATATCTTCAAACGATTAAATCTGTGCCTGAGAGCAATGAATTCCAATCTGGAGAATCCATGGTTAAAATATCTTCAAATGATTAAAGCTGTGATTGAGGGCAATGAATTCCATGCTGCAGAATTCATGATTAAAATATCTTCAAATGATTCAAGCTGTGCATGAGGGCAATGGATTCCAAGCTGTAGAATTCATGGTTAAAATATCTTCAAATGATTAAAGCTGTGCGTGAGGACAATGGATTCCAAGCTGTAGGATCCATGGTTAAAATATCTTCAAATGATTAAATCTCTGCATGACGGTAATGAATTCCAACTGTAGAATTCATGGATAAAATATCTTCAAATGATTAAAGCTGTGCATGTGGGCAATGGATTCCAGTCTGGAAAATGCATGGTTAAAATATCTTCAAATGATTAAAGCTGTGGTTGAGGGCAATGAATTCCAATCTGGAGAATCCATGGTGAAAATATGTTCAAATGATTAAAGCTGTGCTTGAGGGCAATGGATTTTAAGCTGTAGAATTCATGGTTAAAATATCTTCAAATGATTAAAGCTGTGCGTGAGGACAATGGATTCCAAGCTGTAGGATCCATGGTTAAAATATCTTCAAATGATTGAAGCTGTAAATGAGGGCAACGAATTCCAAGCTGTAGAATCCATGGATATAATGTCTTCAAATGATTAAAGCTCTGCATGAGGGCAATGAATACCAAACTGTAGATTCCATGGTTAAAATATCATCAAATGGTGAAAGATGTGCATGAGGGCAATGGGTTCCAAGCTGGAGAATCCATGCTTAAAATATCTTCAAATGAATAAAGCTGTGATTGAGGACAATGAATTCCAAGCTGCAGAATTCATGATTAAAATATCTTCAAATGATTCAAACTGTGCATGAGGGCAATGGATTCTAAGCTGTAGAATTCATGGTTAAAATATCTTCAAATGATTAAAGCTGTGCGTGAGGACAATGGATTCCAAGCTGTAGGATCCATGGTTAAAATATCTTCAAATGATTGAAGCTGTAAATGAGGGCAACGAATTCCAAGCTGTAGAATCCATGGATAAAATGTCTTCAAATGATTAAAGCTCTGCATGAGGGCAATGAATACCAAACTGTAGATTCCATGGTTAAAATATCATCAAATGGTGAAAGATGTGCATGAGGGCAATGGGTTCCAAGCTGGAGAATCCATGCTTAAAATATCTTCAAATGAATAAAGCTGTGATTGAGGGCAATGAATTCCAAGCTGCAGAATTCATGATTAAAATATCTTCAAATGATTCAAACTGTGCATGAGGGCAATGAATTCTAAGCTGTAGAATTCATGGTTAAAATATCTTAAAATGATTAAAGCTGTTCGTGAGGACAATGGATTCCAAGCTGTAGAATCCATGGTTGAAATATCTTCAAATGATTAAAGCTGTACATGAGGGCAATGAATACCAAGCTGTAGAATCCGTCGTTAAAATATCTTCAAATCATTAAAGATGTGCATGAGGGCAATGAATTCCAATCTGGAGAATCCATGGTTAAAATATCATCAAATGGTGAAAGATGTGCATGAGGGCAATGGATTCCAAACTGGAGAATCCAAGGTTTAAATATCTTCAAATGATTAAAGCTGTGCATGAGGGCAATGGATTCCAATCTGGAGAATCCATGCTTAAAATATCTTCAAATGATTCAAGCTGTGCATGAGGTCAATGAATACCAAGCTGTAGATTCCATGGTTAAAATATCTTCAAATGATTAAAGCTGTGCGTGAGGACAATGGATTCCAAGCTGTAGAATCCATGGATAAAATGTCTTCAAATGATTAAAGCTCTGGATGAGGGCAATGAAAACCAAACTGTAGAATCCATGGTTTAAATATCATCAAATGATGAAAGATGTGCATGAGGGCAATGGATTCCAACCTGGAAAATCCATGGTTAAACTATCTTCAAATGATTAAAGCTGTGCTTGTGGGCAATCAATTCCAATCTGTAGAATCCATGGTTAAACTATCTTCAAATGATTAAAGCTGTGCTTGAGGGCAATGAATTCCAATCTGTAGAGTCCATGGTTAAAATATCTTCAAATGATTAAAGCTGTGCATGAGGACTATGAATTCCAATCTGAAGAATCTATAGTTGAAATATCTTCAAACGATTAAATCTGTGCCTGAGAGCAATGAATTCCAATCTGGAGAATCCATGGTTAAAATATCTTCAAATGATTAAAGCTGTGATTGAGGGCAATGAATTCCATGCTGCAGAATTCATGATTAAAATATCTTCAAATGATTCAAGCTGTGCATGAGGGCAATGGATTCCAAGCTGTAGAATTCATGGTTAAAATATCTTCAAATGATTAAAGCTGTGCGTGAGGACAATGGATTCCAAGCTGTAGGATCCATGGTTAAAATATCTTCAAATGATTAAATCTCTGCATGACGGTAATGAATTCCAACTGTAGAATTCATGGATAAAATATCTTCAAATGATTAAAGCTGTGCATGTGGGCAATGGATTCCAGTCTGGAAAATGCATGGTTAAAATATCTTCAAATGATTAAAGCTGTGGTTGAGGGCAATGAATTCCAATCTGGAGAATCCATGGTGAAAATATGTTCAAATGATTAAAGCTGTGCTTGAGGGCAATGGATTTTAAGCTGTAGAATTCATGGTTAAAATATCTTCAAATGATTAAAGCTGTGCGTGAGGACAATGGATTCCAAGCTGTAGGATCCATGGTTAAAATATCTTCAAATGATTGAAGCTGTAAATGAGGGCAACGAATTCCAAGCTGTAGAATCCATGGATATAATGTCTTCAAATGATTAAAGCTCTGCATGAGGGCAATGAATACCAAACTGTAGATTCCATGGTTAAAATATCATCAAATGGTGAAAGATGTGCATGAGGGCAATGGGTTCCAAGCTGGAGAATCCATGCTTAAAATATCTTCAAATGAATAAAGCTGTGATTGAGGACAATGAATTCCAAGCTGCAGAATTCATGATTAAAATATCTTCAAATGATTCAAACTGTGCATGAGGGCAATGGATTCTAAGCTGTAGAATTCATGGTTAAAATATCTTCAAATGATTAAAGCTGTTCGTGAGGACAATGGATTCCAAGCTGTAGGATCCATGGTTAAAATATCTTCATATGATTAAAGCTCTGCATGACGGCAATGAATTCCAACTGTTGAATTCATGGTTAAAATATCTTCAAATGATTAAAGCTGTGGTTGAGGGCAATGGATTCCAAGCTGTACAATCCATGGTTAAAATATCTTCAAATGATTAAAGCTGTGGTTGAGGGCAATGAATTCCAATCTGGAGAATCCATGGTTTAAATATCTTCAAATGATTAAAGCTGTGCATGAGGGCAATGGATTCCAATCTGGAGAATCCATGGTTAAAATATCTTCAAATGATTCTAGCTGTGCATGAGGTCAATGAATACCAAGCTGTAGAATCCATGGTTAAAATATCTTCAAATGATTAAAGCTGTGCGTGAGGACAATGGATTCCAAGCTGTAGAATCCATGGATAAAATGTCTTCAAATGATTAAAGCTCTGGATGAGGGCAATGAAAACCAAACTGTAGAATCCATGGTTTAAATATCATCAAATAATGAAAGATGTGCATGAAGGCAATGGATTCCAAGCTGGAGAATCCATGGTTAAACTATCTTCAAATGATTAAAGCTGTGCTTGAGGGCAATCAATTCCAATCTGTAGAATCCATGGTTAAACTATCTTCAAATGATTAAAGCTGTGCTTGAGGGCAATGAATTCCAATCTGTAGAGTCCATGGTTAAAATATCTTCGAATGATTAAATCTGTGCCTGAGAGTAATGAATTCCAATCTGGAGAATCCATGGTTAAAATATCTTCAAGTGATTGAAGCTCTGCATGAGGGTAATGGATTCCAAGCTGTAGAATGATTAAAGTTGTGCATGAGGACTATGAATTCCAAGCTGTAGAATCCATGGTTAAAATATCTTCAAATGATTAAAGCTCTGCATGACGGCAATGAATTCCAACTGTAGAATTCATCGTTAAAATATCTTCAAATGATTAAAGCTGTGCATGTGGGCAATGGATTCCAGTCTGAAGTATGCGTGGTTAAAATATGTTCAAATTATTAAAGCTGTGCGTGAGGACAATGGAATCCAAGCTGTAAAATTCATGGTTAAAATATCTTCAAATGATTAAAGCTGTGCATGATGGCAATGGATTCCAAGCTGTAGAATCCATGCTTATAATATCTTCAAATGATTAAAGCTGTGCGTGAGGACAATGGATTCCAAGCTGTAGAATCCATGGTTGAAATATCTTCAAATGATTAAAGCTGTACATGAGGGCAATGAATACCAAGCTGTAGAATCCATGGTTAAAATATCTTCAAATCATTAAAGCTGTGCATGAGGGCAATGAATTCCAATCTGGAGAATCCATGGTTAAAATATCATCAAATGGTGAAAGATGTGCATGAGGGCAATGGATTCCAAACTGGAGAATCCATGGTTAAAATATCTTCAAATGATTAAAGCTGTGATTGAGGGCAATGAATTCCAAGCTGCAGAATTCATGATTAAAATATCTTCAAATGATTCAAGCTGTACATGAGGTCAATGGATTCTAAGCTGTAGAATTCATGGTTAAAATATCTTCAAATGATTAAAGCTGTGCGTGAGGACAATGGATTCCAAGCTGTAGGATCCATGGTTAAAATATCTTCAAATGATTAAAGCTCTGCATGACGGCAATGAATTCCAACTGTAGAATTCATGGTTGAAATATCTTCAAATGATTAAAGCTGTGCATGTGGGCAATGGATTCCAGTCTGGACAATCCATGGTTAAAATATGTTCAAATGATTAAAGCTGAACATGAGGGCAATGAATTCCAATCTGGAAAATGCATGGTTAAAATATCTTCAAATGATTAAAGCTGTGGTTGAGGGCAATGCATTCCAAGCTGTACAATCCATGGTTAAAATATCTTCAAATGATTAAAGCTGTTTATGAGGGCAATGTATTCCAATCTGGAGAATCCAAGGTTTAAATATCTTCAAATGATTAAAGCTGTGCATGAGGGCAATGGATTCCAATCTGTAGAATCCATGGTTAAAATATCTTCAAATGATTCAAGCTGTGCATGAGGTCAATGAATACCAAGCTGTAGAATCCATGGTTAAAATATCTTCAAATGATTAAAGCTGTGCGTGAGGACAATGGATTCCAAGCTGTAGAATCCATGGATAAAATGTCTTCAAATGATTAAAGCTCTGGATGAGGGCAATGAAAACCAAACTGTAGAATCCATGGTTTAAATATCATCAAATGATGAAAGATGTGCATGAGGGCAATGGATTCCAAGCTGGAGAATCCATTGTTAAACTATCTTCAAATGATTAAAGCTGTGCTTGTGGGCAATCAATTCCAATCTGTAGAATCCATGGTTAAACTATCTTCAAATGATTAAAGCTGTGCTTGAGGGCAATGAATTCCAATCTGTAGAGTCCATGGTTAAAATATCTTCAAATGATTAAAGCTGTGCATGAGGACTATGAATTCCAATCTGGAGAATCTATAGTTGAAATATCTTCAAACGATTAAATCTGTGCCTGAGAGCAATAAATTCCAATCTGGAGAATCCATGGTTAAAATATCTTCAAATTATTAAAGCTGTGCATGAGGACTATGAATTCCAATCTGGAGAATCTATAGTTGAAATATCTTCAAACGATTAAATCTGTGCCTGAGAGCAATGAATTCCAATCTGAAGAATCCATGGTTAAAATATCTTCAAATAATTAAAGCTGTACATTAGGGCAATGGATTCCAAGCTGTAGAATGATTAAAGCTGTGCATGAGGACTATGAATTCCAAGTGATAGAATCCATGGTTAAAATATCTTCAAATGATTAAAGCTCTGCATGACGGCAATGAATTCCAACTGTAGAATAAATGGTTAAAATATCTTCAAATGATTAAAGCTGTGCATGTGGGCAATGGATTCCAGTCTGAAGAATCCATGGTTTAAATATGTTCAAATTATTAAAGCTGTGCGTGAGGACAATGGAATCCAAGCTGTAAAATTCATGGTTAAAATATCTTCAAATGATTAAAGCTGTGCATGATGGCAATGGATTCCAAGCTGTAGAATCCATGCTTATAATATCTTCAAATGATTAAAGCTGTGCGTGAGGACAATGGATTCCAAGCTGTAGAATCCATGGTTGAAATATCTTCAAATGATTAAAGCTGTACATGAGGGCAATGAATTCCAATCTGGAGAATCCATGGTTAAAATATCTTCAAATCATTAAAGCTGTGCATGAGGGCAATGAATTTCAATCTGGATAATCCATGGTTAAAATATCTTCAAATGATTAAAGCTGTGATTGAGGGCAATGAATTCCATGCTGCAGAATTCATGATTAAAATATCTTCAAATGATTCAAGCTGTGCATGAGGGCAATGGATTCTAAGCTGTAGAATTCATGGTTAAAATATCTTCAAATGATTAAAGCTGTGCGTGAGGACAATGGATTCCAAGCTGTAGGATCCATGGTTAAAATATCTTCAAATGATTAAATCTCTGCATGACGGCAATGAATTCCAACTGTAGAATTCATGGATAAAATATCTTCAAATGATTAAAGCTGTGCATGTGGGCAATGGATTCCAGTCTGCAAAATGCATGGTTAAAATATCTTCAAATGATTAAAGCTGTGGTTGAGGGCAATGAATTCCAATCAGGAGAATCCATGGTGAAAATATGTTCAAATGATTAAAGCTGTGCTTGAGGGCAATGGATTTTAAGCTGTAGAATTCATGGTTAAAATATCTTCAAATGATTAAAGCTGTGCGTGAGGACAATGGATTCCAAGCTGTAGGATCCATGGTTAAAATATCTTCAAATGATTGAAGCTGTAAATGAGGGCAAAGAATTCCAAGCTGTAGAATCCATGGATAAAATGTCTTCAAATGATTAAAGCTCTGCATGAGGGCAATGAATACCAAACTGTAGATTCCATGGTTAAAATATCATCAAATGGTGAAAGATGTGCATGAGGGCAATGGTTTCCAAGCTGGAGGATGCATGCTTAAAATATCTTCAAATGATTAAAGCTGTGATTGAGGGCAATGAATTCCAAGCTGTAGAATTCATGATTAAAATATCTTCAAATGATTCAAACTGTGCATGAGGGCAATGGATTCTAACCTGTAGAATTCATGGTTAAAATATCTTCAAATGATTAAAGCTGTTCGTGAGGACAATGGATTCCAAGCTGTAGGATCCATGGTTAAAATATCTTCATATGATTAAAGCTCTGCATGACGGCAATGAATTCCAACTGTTGAATTCATGGTTAAAATATCTTCAAATGATTAAAGCTGTGCATGTGGGCAATGGATTCCAGTCTGGACAATCCATGGTTAAAATATCTTCAAATGATTAAAGCAGTGGTTGAGGGCAATGGATTCCAAGCTGTACAATCCATGGTTAAAATATCTTCAAATGATTAAAGCTGATTATGAGGGCAATGAATTCCAATCAGGAGAATCAATGGTTTAAATATCTTCAAATGATTAAAGCTGTGCATGAGGGCAATGGATTCCAATCTGGAGAATCCATGGTTAAAATATCTTCAAATGATTCAAGCTGTGCATGAGGTCAATGAATACCAAGCTGTAGAATCCATGGTTAAAATATCTTCAAATGATTAAAGCTGTGCGTGAGGACAATGGATTCCAAGCTGTAGAATCCATGGATAAAATGTCTTCAAATGATTAAAGCTCTGGATGAGGGCAATGAAAACCAAACTGTAGAATCCATGGTTTAAATATCATCAAATAATGAAAGATGTGCATGAGGGCAATAGATTCCAAGCTGGAGAATCCATGGTTAAACTATCTTCAAATGATTAAAGCTGTGCTTGAGGGCAATCAATTCCAATCTGTAGAATCCATGGTTAAACTATCTTCAAATGATTAAAGCTGTGCTTGAGGGCAATGAATTCCAATCTGTAGAGTCCATGGTTAAAATATCTTCGAATGATTAAATCTGTGCCTGAGAGTAATGAATTCCAATCTGGAGAATCCATGGTTAAAATATCTTCAAGTGATTAAAGCTCTGCATGAGGGTAATGGATTCCAAGCTGTAGAATGATTAAAGTTGTGCATGAGGACTATGAATTCCAAGCTGTAGAATCCATGGTTAAAATATATTCAAATGATTAAAGCTCTGCATGACGGCAATGAATTCCAACTGTAGAATTCATCGTTAAAATATCTTCAAATGATTAAAGCTGTGCATGTGGGCAATGGATTCCAGTCTGAAGTATGCATGGTTAAAATATGTTCAAATTATTAAAGCTGTGCGTGAGGACAATGGAATCCAAGCTGTAAAATTCATGGTTAAAATATCTTCAAATGATTAAAGCTGTGCATGATGGCAATGGATTCCAAGCTGTAGAATCCATGCTTATAATATCTTCAAATGATTAAAGCTGTGCGTGAGGACAATGGATTCCAAGCTGTAGAATCCATGGTTGAAATATCTTCAAATGATTAAAGCTGTACATGAGGGCAATGAATACCAAGCTGTAAATTCCATGGTTAAAATATCTTCAAATGATTAAAGCTGTGCGTGAGGACAATGGATTCCAAGCTGTAGAATCCATGGATAAAATGTCTTCAAATGATTAAAGCTCTGGATGAGGGCAATGAAAACCAAACTGTAGAAATCATGGTTTAAATATAATCAAATGATGAAAGATGTGCATGAGGGCAATGGATTCCAACCTGGAAAATCCATGGTTAAACTATCTTCAAATGATTAAAGCTGTGCTTGTGGGCAATCAATTCCAATCTGTAGAATCCATGGTTAAACTATCTTCAAATGATTAAAGCTGTGCTTGAGGGCAATGAATTCCAATCTGTAGAGTCCATGGTTAAAATATCTTCAAATGATTAAAGCTGTGCATGAGGACTATGAATTCCAATCTGAAGAATCTATAGTTGAAATATCTTCAAACGATTAAATCTGTGCCTGAGCGCAATGAATTCCAATCTGGAGAATCCATGGTTAAAATATCTTCAAATGATTAAAGCTGTGCATGAGGGCAATGGATTCCAAGCTGAAGAATGATTAAAGCTGTGCATGAGGAATATGAATTCCAAGCTATAGAATCCATGGTTAAAATATCTTCAAATGATTAAAGCTCTGCATGACGGCAATGAATTCCAACTGTAGAATTCATGGTTAAAATATCTTCAAATGATTAAAGCTGTGCATGTGGGCAATGGATTCCAGTCTGAAGAATCCATGGTTAAAATATGTTCAAATTATTAAAGCTGTGCGTGAGGACAATGGATTCCAAGCTGTAGAATCCATGGATAAAATGTCTTCAAATGATTAAAGCTCTGGATGAGGGCAATGAAAACCAAACTGTAGAATCCATGGTTTAAATATAATCAAATGATGAAAGATGTGCATGAGGGCAATGGATTCCAACCTGGAAAATCCATGGTTAAACTATCTTCAAATGATTAAAGCTGTGCTTGTGGGCAATCAATTCCAATCTGTAGAATCCATGGTTAAACTATCTTCAAATGATTAAAGCTGTGCTTGAGGGCAATGAATTCCAATCTGTAGAGTCCATGGTTAAAATATCTTCAAATGATTAAAGCTGTGCATGAGGACTATGAATTCCAATCTGAAGAATCTATAGTTGAAATATCTTCAAACGATTAAATCTGTGCCTGAGCGCAATGAATTCCAATCTGGAGAATCCATGGTTAAAATATCTTCAAATGATTAAAGCTGTGCATGAGGACTATGAATTCCAATCTGGAGAATCTATAGTTGAAATATCTTCAAACGATTAAATCTGTGCCTGAGAGCAATGAATTCCAATCTGGAGAATCCATGGTTAAAATATCTTCAAATAATTAAAGCTGTGCATGAGGGCAATGGATTCCAAGCTGAAGAATGATTAAAGCTGTGCATGAGGAATATGAATTCCAAGCTATAGAATCCATGGTTAAAATATCTTCAAATGATTAAAGCTCTGCATGACGGCAATGAATTCCAACTGTAGAATTCATGGTTAAAATATCTTCAAATGATTAAAGCTGTGCATGTGGGCAATGGATTCCAGTCTGAAGAATCCATGGTTAAAATATGTTCAAATTATTAAAGCTGTGCGTGAGGACAATGGAATCCAAGCTGTAAAATTCATGGTTAAAATATCTTCAAATGATTAAAGCTGTGCATGATGGCAATGGATTCCAAGCTGTAGAATCCATGCTTATAATATCTTCAAATGATTAAAGCTGTGCGTGAGGACAATGGATTCCAAGCTGTAGAATCCATGGTTGAAATATCTTCAAATGATTAAAGCTGTACATGAGGGCAATGAATTCCAATCTGGAGAATCCATGGTTAAAATATCTTCAAATCATTAAAGCTGTGCATGAGGGCAATGAATTCCAATCTGGATAATCCATGGTTAAAATATCTTCAAATAATTAAAGCTGTGATTGAGGGCAATGAATTCCATGCTGCAGAATTCATGATTAAAATATCTTCAAATGATTCAAGCTGTGCATGAGGGCAATGGATTCTAAGCTGTAGAATTCATGGTTAAAATATCTTCAAATGATTAAAGCTGTGCGTGAGGACAATGGATTCCAAGCTGTAGGATCCATGGTTAAAATATCTTCAAATGATTAAATCTCTGCATGACGGCAATGAATTCCAACTGTAGAATTCATGGATAAAATATCTTCAAATGATTAAAGCTGTGCATGTGGGCAATGGATTCCAGTCTGGAAAATGCATGGTTAAAATATCTTCAAATGATTAAAGCTGTGGTTGAGGGCAATGAATTCCAATCTGGAGAATCCATGGTGAAAATATGTTCAAATGATTAAAGCTGTGCTTGAGGGCAATGGATTTTAAGCTGTAGAATTCATCGTTAAAATATCTTCAAATGATTAAAGCTGTGCGTGAGGACAATGGATTCCAAGCTGTAGGATCCATGGTTAAAATATCTTCAAATGATTGAAGCTGTAAATGAGGGCAACGAATTCCAAGCTGTAGAATCCATGGATATAATGTCTTCAAATGATTAAAGCTCTGCATGAGGGCAATGAATACCAAACTGTAGATTCCATGGTTAAAATATCATTAAATGGTGAAAGATGTGCATGAGGGCAATGGGTTCCAAGCTGGAGAATTCATGATTAAAATATCTTCAAATGATTCAAACTGTGCATGAGGGCAATGGATTCTAAGCTGTAGAATTCATGGTTAAAATATCTTCAAATGATTAAAGCTGTTCGTGAGGACAATGGATTCCAAGCTGTAGGATCCATGGTTAAAATATCTTCATATGATTAAAGCTCTGCATGACGGCAATGAAATCCAACTGTTGAATTCATGGTTAAAATATCTTCAAATGATTAAAGCTGTGCATGTGGGCAATGGATTCCAGTCTGGACAATCCATGGTTAAAATATCTTCAAATGATTAAAGCTGTGGTTGAGGGCAATGGATTCCAAGCTGTACAATCCATGGTTAAAATATCTTCAAATGATTAAAGCTGTGCATGAGGGCAATGGATTCCAATCTGGAGAATCCATGGTTAAAATATCTTCAAATGATTCAAGCTGTGCATGAGGTCAATGAATACCAAGCTGTAGAATCCATGGTTAAAATATCTTCAAATGATTAAAGCTGTGCGTGAGGACAATGGATTCCAAGCTGTAGAATCCATGGATAATATGTCTTCAAATGATTAAAGCTCTGGATGAGGGCAATGAAAACCAAACTGTAGAATCCATGGTTTAAATATCATCAAATAATGAAAGATGTGCATGAGGGCAATGGATTCCAAGCTGGAGAATCCATGGTTAAACTATCTTCAAATGATTAAAGCTGTGCTTGAGGGCAATCAATTCCAATCTGTAGAATCCATGGTTAAACTATCTTCAAATGATTAAAGCTGTGCTTGAGGGCAATGAATTCCAATCTGTAGAGTCCATGGTTAAAATATCTTCGAATGATTAAATCTGTTCCTGAGAGTAATGAATTCCAATCTGGAGAATCCATGGTTAAAATATCTTCAAGTGATTAAAGCTCTGCATGAGGGTAATGGATTCCAAGCTGTAGAATGATTAAAGTTGTGCATGAGGACTATGAATTCAAAGCTGTAGAATCCATGGTTAAAATATCTTCAAATGATTAAAGCTCTGCATGACGGCAATGAATTCCAACTGTAGAATTCATCGTTAAAATATCTTCAAATGATTAAAGCTGTGCATGTGGGCAATGGATTCCAGTCTGAAGTATGCATGGTTAAAATATGTTCAAATTATTAAAGCTGTGCGTGAGGACAATGGAATCCAAGCTGTAAAATTCATGGTTAAAATATCTTCAAATGATTAAAGCTGTGCATGATGGCAATGGATTCCAAGCTGTAGAATCCATGCTTATAATATCTTCAAATGATTAAAGCTGTGCGTGAGGACAATGGATTCCAAGCTGTAGAATCCATGGTTGAAATATCTTCAAATGATTAAAGCTGTACATGAGGGCAATGAATACCAAGCTGTAGAATCCATGGTTAAAATATCTTCAAATCATTAAAGCTGTGCATGAGGGCAATGAATTCCAATCTGGAGAATCCATGGTTAAAATATCATCAAATGGTGAAAGATGTGCATGAGGGCAATGGATTCCAAACTGGAGAATCCATGGTTAAAATATCTTCAAATGATTAAAGCTGTGATTGAGGGCAATGAATTCCAAGCTGCAGAATTCATGATTAAAATATCTTCAAATGATTCAAGATGTACATGAGGTCAATGGATTCTAAGCTGTAGAATTCATGGTTAAAATATCTTCAAATGATTAAAGCTGTGCGTGAGGACAATGGATTCCAAGCTGTAGGATCCATGGTTAAAATATCTTCAAATGATTAAAGCTCTGCATGACGGCAATGAATTCCAACTGTAGAATTCATGGTTGAAATATCTTCAAATGATTAAAGCAGTGCATGTGGGCAATGGATTCCAGTCTGGACAATCCATGGTTAAAATATGTTCAAATGATTAAAGCTGAACATGAGGGCAATGAACTCCAATCTGGAAAATGCATGGTTAAAATATCTTCAAATGATTAAAGCTGTGGTTGAGGGCAATGCATTCCAAGCTGTACAATCCATGGTTAAAATATCTTCAAATGATTAAAGCTGTTTATGAGGGCAATGAATTCCAATCTGGAGAATCCAAGGTTTAAATATCTTCAAATGATTAAAGCTGTGCATGAGGGCAATGGATTCCAATCTGTAGAATCCATGGTTAAAATATCTTCAAATGATTCAAGCTGTGCATGAGGTCAATGAATACCAAACTGTAGAATCCATGGTTAAAATATCTTCAAATGATTAAAGCTGTGCGTGAGGACAATGGATTCCAAGCTGGAGAATCCATTGTTAAACTATCTTCAAATGATTAAAGCTGTGCTTGTGGGCAATCAATTCCAATCTGTAGAATCCATGGTTAAACTATCTTGAAATGATTAAAGCTGTGCTTGAGGGCAATGAATTCCAATCTGTAGAGTCCATGGTTAAAATATCTTCAAATGATTAAAGCTGTGCATGAGGACTATGAATTCCAATCTGGAGAATCTATAGTTGAAATATCTTCAAACGATTAAATCTGTGCCTGAGAGCAATAAATTCCAATCTGGAGAATCCATGGTTAAAATATCTTCAAATTATTAAAGCTGTGCATGAGGACTATGAATTCCAATCTGGAGAATCTATAGTTGAAATATCTTCAAACGATTAAATCTGTGCCTGAGAGCAATGAATTCCAATCTGGAGAATCCATGGTTAAAATATCTTCAAATAATTAAAGCTGTACATGAGGGCAATGGATTCCAAGCTGTAGAATGATTAAAGCTGTGCATGAGGACTATGAATTCCAAGCTATAGAATCCATGGTTAAAATATCTTCAAATGATTAAAGCTCTGCATGACGGCAATGAATTCCAACTGTAGAATAAATGGTTAAAATATCTTCAAATGATTAAAGCTGTGCATGTGGGCAATGGATTCCAGTCTGAAGAATCCATGGTTAAAATATGTTCAAATTATTAAAGCTGTGCGTGAGGACAATGGAATCCAAGCTGTAAAATTCATGGTTAAAATATCTTCAAATGATTAAAGCTGTGCATGATGGCAATGGATTCCAAGCTGTAGAATCCATGCTTATAATATCTTCAAATGATTAAAGCTGTGCGTGAGGACAATGGATTCCAAGCTGTAGAATCCATGGTTGAAATATCTTCAAATGATTAAAGCTGTACATGAGGGCAATGAATTCCAATCTGGAGAATCCATGGTTAAAATATCTTCAAATCATTAAAGCTGTGCATGAGGGCAATGAATTCCAATCTGGATAATCCATGGTTAAAATATCTTCAAATGATTAAAGCTGTGATTGAGGGCAATGAATTCCATGCTGCAGAATTCATGATTAAAATATCTTCAAATGATTCAAGCTGTGCATGAGGGCAATGGATTCTAAGCTGTAGAATTCATGGTTAAAATATCTTCAAATGATTAAAGCTGTGCGTGAGGACAATGGATTTCAAGCTGTAGGATCCATGGTTAAAATATCTTCAAATGATTAAATCTCTGCATGACGGCAATGAATTCCAACTGTAGAATTCATGAATAAAATATCTTCAAATGATTAAAGCTGTGCATGTGGGCAATGGTTTCCACGCTGGAGAATGCATGCTTAAAATATCTTCAAATGATTAAAGCTGTGATTGAGGGCAATGAATTCCAAGCTGCAGAATTCATGATTAAAATATCTTCAAATGATTCAAACTGTGCATGAGGGCAATGGATTCTAAGCTGTAGAATTCATGGTTAAAATATCTTCAAATGATTAAAGCTGTTCGTGAGGACAATGGATTCCAAGCTGTAGGATCCATGGTTAAAATATCTTCATATGATTAAAGCTCTGCATGACGGCAATGAATTCCAACTGTTGAATTCATGGTTAAAATATCTTCAAATGATTAAAGCTGTGCATGTGGGCAATGGATTCCAGTCTGGACAATCCATGGTTAAAATATCTTCAAATGATTAAAGCTGTGGTTGAGGGCAATGGATTCCAAGCTGTACAATCCATGGTTAAAATATCTTCAAATGATTAAAGCTGTTTATGAGGGCAATGAATTCCAATCAGGAGAATCAATGGTTTAAATATCTTCAAATGATTAAAGCTGTGCATGAGGGCAATGGATTCCAATCTGGAGAATCCATGCTTAAAATATCTTCAAATGATTCAAGCTGTGCATGAGGTCAATGAATACCAAGCTGTAGAATCCATGGTTAAAATATCTTCAAATGATTAAAACTGTGCGTGAGGACAATGGATTCCAAGCTGTAGAATCCATGGATAAAATGTCTTCAAATGATTAAAGCTCTGGATGAGGGCAATGAAAACCAAACTGTAGAATCCATGGTTTAAATATCATCAAATAATGAAATATGTGCATGAGGGAAATGGATTCCAAGCTGGAGAATCCATGGTTAAACTATCTTCAAATGATTAAAGCTGTGCTTGTGGGCAATCAATTCCAATCTGTAGAATCCATGGTTAAACTATCTTTAAATGATTAAAGCTGTGCTTGAGGGCAATGAATTCCAATCTGTAGAGTCCATGGTTAAAATATCTTCAAATGATTAAAGCTGTGCATGAGGACTATGAATTCCAATCTGAAGAATCTATAGTTGAAATATCTTCAAACGATTAAATCTGTGCCTGAGAGCAATGAATTCCAATCTTGAGAATCCATGGTTAAAATATCTTCAAATGATTAAAGCTGTGCATGAGGACTATGAATTCCAATCTGGAGAATCTATAGTTGAAATATCTTCAAACGATTAAATCTGTGCCTGAGAGCAATGAATTCCAATCTGGAGAATCCATGGTTAAAATATCTTCAAATAATTAAAGCTGTGCATGAGGGCAATGGATTCCAAGCTGAAGAATGATTAAAGCTGTGCATGAGGACTATGAATACCAAGCTATAGAATCCATGGTTAAAATATCTTCAAATGATTAAAGCTCTGCATGACGGCAATGAATTCCAACTGTAGAATTCATGGTTAAAATATCTTCAAATGATTAAAGCTGTGCATGTGGGCAATGGATTCCAGTCTGAAGAATCCATGGTTAAAATATGTTCAAATTATTAAAGCTGTGCGTGAGGACAATGGAATCCAAGCTGTAAAATTCATGGTTAAAATATCTTCAAATGATTAAAGCTGTTCATGATGGCAATGGATTCCAAGCTGTAGAATCCATGCTTATAATATCTTCAAATGATTAAAGCTGTGCGTGAGGACAATGGATTCCAAGCTGTAGAATCCATGGTTGAAATATCTTCAAATGATTAAAGCTGTACATGAGGGCAATGAATTCCAATCTGGAGAATCCATGGTTAAAATATCTTCAAATCATTAAAGCTGTGCATGAGGGCAATGAATTCCAATCTGGAGAATCCATGGTTAAAATATCTTCAAATGATTAAAGCTGTGATTGAGGGCAATGAATTCCATGCTGCAGAATTCATGATTAAAATATCTTCAAATGATTCAAGCTGTGCATGAGGGCAATGGATTCTAAGCAGTAGAATTCATGGTTAAAATATCTTCAAATGATTAAAGCTGTGCGTGAGGACAATGGATTCCAAGCTGTAGGATCCATGGTTAAAATACCTTCAAATGATTAAATCTCTGCATGACGGTAATGAATTCCAACTGTAGAATTCATGGATAAAATATCTTCAAATGATTAAAGCTGTGCATGTGGGCAATGGATTCCAGTCTGGAAAATGCATGGTTAAAATATCTTCAAATGATTAAAGCTGTGATTGAGGGCAATGAATTCCAAGCTGCAGAATTCATGATTAAAATATCTTCAAATGATTCAAGCTGTACATGAGGTCAATGGATTCTAAGCTGTAGAATTCATGGTTAAAATATCTTCAAATGATTAAAGCTGTGCGTGAGGACAATGGATTCCAAGCTGTAGGATCCATGGTTAAAATATCTTCAAATGATTAAAGCTCTGCATGACGGCAATGAATTCCAACTGTAGAATTCATGGTTGAAATATCTTCAAATGATTAAAGCTGTGCATGTGGGCAATGGATTCCAGTCTGGACAATCCATGGTTAAAATATGTTCAAATGATTAAAGCTGTGGTTGAGGGCAATGCATTCCAAGCTGTACAATCCATGGTTAAAATATCTTCAAATGATTAAAGCTGTTTATGAGGGCAATGAATTCCAATGTGGAGAATCCAAGGTTTAAATATCTTCAAATGATTAAAGCTGTGCATGAGGGCAATGAATTCCAATCTGGAAAATGCATGGTTAAAATATCTTCAAATGATTAAAGCTGTGCTTGTGGGCAATCAATTCCAATCTGTCGAATCCATGGTTAAACTATCTTCAAATGATTAAAGCTGTGCTTGAGGGCAATGAATTCCAATCTGTAGAGTCCATGGTTAAAATATCTTCAAATGATTAAAGCTGTGCATGAGGACTATGAATTCCAATCTGGAGAATCTATAGTTGAAATATCTTCAAACGATTAAATCTGTGCCTGAGAGCAATAAATTCCAATCTGGAGAATCCATGGTTAAAATATCTTCAAATTATTAAAGCTGTGCATGAGGACTATGAATTCCAATCTGGAGAATCTATAGTTGAAATATCTTCAAACGATTAAATCTGTGCCTGAGAGCAATGAATTCCAATCTGGAGAATCCATGGTTAAAATATCTTCAAATAATTAAAGCTGTACATGAGGGCAATGGATTCCAAGCTGTAGAATGATTAAAGCTGTGCATGAGGACTATGAATTCCAAGCTATAGAATCCATGGTTAAAATATCTTCAAATGATTAAAGCTCTGCATGACGGCAATGAATTCCAACTGTAGAATAAATGGTTAAAATATCTTCAAATGATTAAAGCTGTGCATGAGGACTATGAATTCCAATCTGGAGAATCTATAGTTGAAATATCTTCAAACTATTAAATCTGTGCCTGAGAGCAATAAATTCCAATCTGGAGAATCCATGGTTAAAATATCTTCAAATTATTAAAGCTGTGCATGAGGACTATGAATTCCAATCTGGAGAATCTATAGTTGAAATATCTTCAAACGATTAAATCTGTGCCTGAGAGCAATGAATTCCAATCTGGAGAATCCATGGTTAAAATATCTTCAAATAATTAAAGCTGTACATGAGGGCAATGGATTCCAAGCTGTAGAATGATTAAAGCTGTGCATGAGGACTATGAATTCCAAGCTATAGAATCCATGGTTAAAATATCTTCAAATGATTAAAGCTCTGCATGACGGCAATGAATTCCAACTGTAGAATAAATGGTTAAAATATCTTCAAATGATTAAAGCTGTGCATGTGGGCAATGGATTCCAGTCTGAAGAATCCATGGTTTAAATATGTTCAAATTATTAAAGCTGTGCGTGAGGACAATGGAATCCAAGCTGTAAAATTCATGGTTAAAATATCTTCAAATGATTAAAGCTGTGCATGATGGCAATGGATTCCAAGCTGTAGAATCCATGCTTATAATATCTTCAAATGATTAAAGCTGTGCATGAGGGCAATGGATTCCAACCTGGAGAATCCATGGTTAAACTATCTTCAAATGATTAAAGCTGTGCTTGTGGGCAATCAATTCCAATCTGTAGAATCCATGGTTAAACTATCTTCAAATGATTAAAGCTGTGCTTGAGGGCAATGAATTCCAATCTGTAGAGTCCATGGTTAAAATATCTTCAAATGATTAAAGCTGTGCATGAGGACTGTGAATTCCAATCTGAAGAATCTATAGTTGAAATATCTTCAAACGATTAAATCTGTGCCTGAGAGCAATGAATTCCAATCTGGAGAATCCATGGTTAAAATATCTTCAAATGATTAAAGCTGTGCATGAGGACTATGAATTCCAATCTGGAGAATCTATAGTTGAAATATCTTCAAACGATTAAATCTGTGCCTGAGAGCAATGAATTCCAATCTGGAGAATCCATGGTTAAAATATCTTCAAATAATTAAAGCTGTGCATGAGGGCAATGGATTCCAAGCTGTAGAATGATTAAAGCTGTGCATGAGGACTATGAATTCCAAGCTATAGAATCCATGGTTAAAATATCTTCAAATGATTAAAGCTCTGCATGACGGCAATGAATTCCAACTGTAGAATTCATGGTTAAAATATCTTCAAATAATTAAAGCTGTGCATGTGGGCAATGGATTCCAGTCTGAAGAATCCATGGTTAAAATATGTTCAAATTATTAAAGCTGTGCGTGAGGACAATGGAATCCAAGCTGTAAAATTCATGGTTAAAATATCTTCAAATGATTAAAGCTGTGCATGATGGCAATGGATTCCAAGCTGTAGAATCCATGCTTATAATATCTTCAAATGATTAAAGCTGTGCGTGAGGACAATGGATTCCAAGCTGTAGAATCCATGGTTGAAATATCTTCAAATGATTAAAGCTGTACATGAGGGCAATGAATTCCAATCTGGAGAATCCATGGTTAAAATATCTTCAAATCATTAAAGCTGTGCATGAGGGCAATGAATTCCAATCTGGAGAATCCATGGTTAAAATATCTTCAAATGATTAAAGCTGTGATTGAGGGCAATGAATTCCATGCTGCAGAATTCATGATTAAAATATCTTCAAATGATTTAAGCTGTGCATGAGGGCAATGGATTCTAAGCTGTAGAATTCATGGTTAAAATATCTTCAAATGATTAAAGCTGTGCGTGAGGACAATGGATTCCAAGCTGTAGGATCCATGGTTAAAATATCTTCAAATGATTAAATCTCTGCATGACGGCAATGAATTCCAACTGTAGAATTCATGGATAAAATATCTTCAAATGATTAAAGCTGTGCATGTGGGCAATGGATTCCAGTCTGGAATATGCATGGTTAAAATATCTTCAAATGATTAAAGCTGTGGTTGAGGGCAATGAATTCCAATCTGGAGAATCCATGGTGAAAATATGTTCAAATGATTAAAGCTGTGCTTGAGGGCAATGGATTTTAAGCTGTAGAATTCATGGTTAAAATATCTTCAAATGATTAAAGCTGTGCGTGAGGACAATGGATTCCAAGCTGTAGGATCCATGGTTAAAATATCTTCAAATGATTGAAGCTGTAAATGAGGGCAACGAATTCCAAGCTGTAGAATCCATGGATAAAATGTCTTCAAATGATTAAAGCTCTGCATGAGGGCAATGAATACCAAACTGTAGATTCCATGGTTAAAATATCATCAAATGGTGAAAGATGTGCATGAGGGCAATGGGTTCCAAGCTGGAGAATCCATGCTTAAAATATCTTCAAATGAATAAAGCTGTGATTGAGGGCAATGAATTCCAAGCTGCAGAATTCATGATTAAAATATCTTCAAATGATTCAAACTGTGCATGAGGGCAATGAATTCTAAGCTGTAGAATTCATGGTTAAAATATCTTAAAATGATTAAAGCTGTTCGTGAGGACAATGGATTCCAAGCTGTAGAATCCATGGTTGAAATATCTTCAAATGATTAAAGCTGTACATGAGGGCAATGAATACCAAGCTGTAGAATCCGTCGTTAAAATATCTTCAAATCATTAAAGCTGTGCATGAGGGCAATGAATTCCAATCTGGAGAATCCATGGTTAAAATATCATCAAATGGTGAAAGATGTGCATGAGGGCAATGGATTCCAAACTGGAGAATCCAAGGTTTAAATATCTTCAAATGATTAAAGCTGTGCATGAGGGCAATGGATTCCAATCTGGAGAATCCATGCTTAAAATATCTTCAAATGATTCAAGCTGTGCATGAGGTCAATGAATACCAAGCTGTAGATTCCATGGTTAAAATATCTTCAAATGATTAAAGCTGTGCGTGAGGACAATGGATTCCAAGCTGTAGAATCCATGGATAAAATGTCTTCAAATGATTAAATCTCTGGATGAGGGCAATGAAAACCAAATTGTAGAATCCATGGTTTAAATATCATCAAATGATGAAAGATGTGCATGAGGGCAATGGATTCCAACCTGGAAAATCCATGGTTAAACTATCTTCAAATGATTAAAGCTGTGCTTGTGGGCAATCAATTCCAATCTGTAGAATCCATGGTTAAACTATCTTCAAATGATTAAAGCTGTGCTTGAGGGCAATGAATTCCAATCTGTAGAGTCCATGGTTAAAATATCTTCAAATGATTAAAGCTGTGCATGAGGACTATGAATTCCAATCTGAAGAATCTATAGTTGAAATATCTTCAAACGATTAAATCTGTGCCTGAGAGCAATGAATTCCAATCTGGAGAATCCATGGTTAAAATATCTTCAAATGATTAAAGCTGTGATTGAGGGCAATGAATTCCATGCTGCAGAATTCATGATTAAAATATCTTCAAATGATTCAAGCTGTGCATGAGGGCAATGGATTCCAAGCTGTAGAATTCATGGTTAAAATATCTTCAAATGATTAAAGCTGTGCATGTGGGCAATGGATTCCAGTCTGGAAAATGCATGGTTAAAATATCTTCAAATGATTAAAGCTGTGGTTGAGGGCAATGAATTCCAATCTGGAGAATCCATGGTGAAAATATGTTCAAATGATTAAAGCTGTGCTTGAGGGCAATGGATTTTAAGCTGTAGAATTCATGGTTAAAATATCTTCAAATGATTAAAGCTGTGCGTGAGGACAATGGATTCCAAGCTGTAGGATCCATGGTTAAAATATCTTCAAATGATTGAAGCTGTAAATGAGGGCAACGAATTCCAAGCTGTAGAATCCATGGATATAATGTCTTCAAATGATTAAAGCTCTGCATGAGGGCAATGAATACCAAACTGTAGATTCCATGGTTAAAATATCATCAAATGGTGAAAGATGTGCATGAGGGCAATGGGTTCCAAGCTGGAGAATCCATGCTTAAAATATCTTCAAATGAATAAAGCTGTGATTGAGGACAATGAATTCCAAGCTCCAGAATTCATGATTAAAATATCTTCAAATGATTCAAACTGTGCATGAGGGCAATGGATTCTAAGCTGTAGAATTCATGGTTAAAATATCTTCAAATGATTAAAGCTGTTCGTGAGGACAATGGATTCCAAGCTGTAGGATCCATGGTTAAAATATCTTCATATGATTAAAGCTCTGCATGACGGCAATGAATTCCAACTGTTGAATTCATGGTTAAAATATCTTCAAATGATTAAAGCTGTGGTTGAGGGCAATGGATTCCAAGCTGTAGAATGATTAAAGCTGTGCATGAGGACTATGAATTCCAAGCTATAGAATCCATGGTTAAAATATCTTCAAATGATTAAAGCTCTGCATGACGGCAATGAATTCCAACTGTAGAATAAATGGTTAAAATATCTTCAAATGATTAAAGCTGTGCATGTGGGCAATGGATTCCAGTCTGAAGAATCCATGGTTAAAATATGTTCAAATTATTAAAGCTGTGCGTGAGGACAATGGAATCCAAGCTGTAAAATTCATGGTTAAAATTTCTTAAAATGATTAAAGCTGTGCATGATGGCAATGGATTCCATGCTGTAGAATCCATGCTTATAATATCTTCAAATGATTAAAGCTGTGCGTGAGGACAATGGATTCCAAGCTGTAGAATCCATGGTTGAAATATCTTCAAATGATTAAAGCTGTACATGAGGGCAATGAATTCCAATCTGGAGAATCCATGGTTAAAATATCTTCAAATCATTAAAGCTGTGCATGAGGGCAATGAATTCCAATCTGGATAATCCATGGTTAAAATATCTTCAAATGATTAAAGCTGTGATTGAGGGCAATGAATTCCATGCTGCAGAATTCATGATTAAAATATCTTCAAATGATTCAAGCTGTGCATGAGGGCAATGGATTCTAAGCTGTAGAATTCATGGTTAAAATATCTTCAAATGATTAAAGCTGTGCGTGAGGACAATGGATTCCAAGCTGTAGGATCCATGGTTAAAATATCTTCAAATGATTAAATCTCTGCATGACGGCAATGAATTCCAACTGTAGAATTCATGGATAAAATATCTTCAAATGATTAAAGCTGTGCATGTGGGCAATGGTTTCCAAGCTGGAGAATGCATGCTTAAAATATCTTCAAATGATTAAAGCTGTGATTGAGGGCAATGAATTCCAAGCTGCAGAATTCATGATTAAAATATCTTCAAATGATTCAAACTGTGCATGAGGGCAATGGATTCTAAGCTGTAGAATTCATGGTTAAAATATCTTCAAATGATTAAAGCTGTTCGTGAGGACAATGGATTCCAAGCTGTAGGATCCATGGTTAAAATATCTTCATATGATTAAAGCTCTGCATGACGGCAATGAATTCCAACTGTTGAATTCATGGTTAAAATATCTTCAAATGATTAAAGCTGTGCATGTGGGCAATGGATTCCAGTCTGGACAATCCATGGTTAAAATATCTTCAAATGATTAAAGCTGTGGTTGAGGGCAATGGATTCCAAGCTGTACAATCCATGGTTAAAATATCTTCAAATGATTAAAGCTGTTTATGAGGGCAATGAATTCCAATCAGGAGAATCAATGGTTTAAATATCTTCAAATGATTAAAGCTGTGCATGAGGGCAATGGATTCCAATCTGGAGAATCCATGGTTAAAATATCTTCAAATGATTCAAGCTGTGCATGAGGTCAATGAATACCAAGCTGTAGAATCCATGGTTAAAATATCTTCAAATGATTAAAACTGTGCGTGAGGACAATGGATTCCAAGCTGTAGAATCCATGGATAAAATGTCTTCAAATGATTAAAGCTCTGGATGAGGGCAATGAAAACCAAACTGTAGAATCCATGGTTTAAATATCATCAAATAATGAAATATGTGCATGAGGGAAATGGATTCCAAGCTGGAGAATCCATGGTTAAACTATCTTCAAATGATTAAAGCTGTGCTTGTGGGCAATCAATTCCAATCTGTAGAATCCATGGTTAAACTATCTTTAAATGATTAAAGCTGTGCTTGAGGGCAATGAATTCCAATCTGTAGAGTCCATGGTTAAAATATCTTCAAATGATTAAAGCTGTGCATGAGGACTATGAATTCCAATCTGAAGAATCTATAGTTGAAATATCTTCAAACGATTAAATCTGTGCCTGAGAGCAATGAATTCCAATCTGGAGAATCCATGGTTAAAATATCTTCAAATGATTAAAGCTGTGCATGAGGACTATGAATTCCAATCTGGAGAATCTATAGTTGAAATATCTTCAAACGATTAAATCTGTGCCTGAGAGCAATGAATTCCAATCTGGAGAATCCATGGTTAAAATATCTTCAAATAATTAAAGCTGTGCATGAGGGCAATGGATTCCAAGCTGAAGAATGATTAAAGCTGTGCATGAGGACTATGAATACCAAGCTATAGAATCCATGGTTAAAATATCTTCAAATGATTAAAGCTCTGCATGACGGCAATGAATTCCAACTGTAGAATTCATGGTTAAAATATCTTCAAATGATTAAAGCTGTGCATGTGGGCAATGGATTCCAGTCTGAAGAATCCATGGTTAAAATATGTTCAAATTATTAAAGCTGTGCGTGAGGACAATGGAATCCAAGCTGTAAAATTCATGGTTAAAATATCTTCAAATGATTAAAGCTGTGCATGATGGCAATGGATTCCAAGCTATAGAATCCATGCTTATAATATCTTCAAATGATTAAAGCTGTGCGTGAGGACAATGGATTCCAAGCTGTAGAATCCATGGTTGAAATATCTTCAAATGATTAAAGCTGTACATGAGGGCAATGAATTCCAATCTGGAGAATCCATGGTTAAAATATCTTCAAATCATTAAAGCTGTGCATGAGGGCAATGAATTCCAATCTGGAGAATCCATGGTTAAAATATCTTCAAATTATTAAAGCTGTGATTGAGGGCAATGAATTCCATGCTGCAGAATTCATGATTAAAATATCTTCAAATGATTCAAGCTGTGCATGAGGGCAATGGATTCTAAGCTGTAGAATTCATGGTTAAAATATCTTCAAATGATTAAAGCTGTGCGTGAGGACAATGGATTCCAAGCTGTAGGATCCATGGTTAAAATATCTTCAAATGATTAAATCTCTGCATGACGGTAATGAATTCCAACTGTAGAATTCATGGATAAAATATCTTCAAATGATTAAAGCTGTGCATGTGGGCAATGGATTCCAGTCTGGAAAATGCATGGTTAAAATATCTTCAAATGATTAAAGCTGTGATTGAGGGCAATGAATTCCAAGCTGCAGAATTCATGATTAAAATATCTTCAAATGATTCAAGCTGTACATGAGGTCAATGGATTCTAAGCTGTAGAATTCATGGTTAAAATATCTTCAAATGATTAAAGCTGTGCGTGAGGACAATGGATTCCAAGCTGTAGGATCCATGGTTAAAATATCTTCAAATGATTAAAGCTCTGCATGACGGCAATGAATTCCAACTGTAGAACTCATGGTTGAAATATCTTCAAATGATTAAAGCTGTGCATGTGGGCAATCGATTCCAGTCTGGACAATCCATGGTTAAAATATGTTCAAATGATTAAAGCTGAACATGAGGGCAATGAATTCCAATCTGGAAAATGCATGGTTAAAATATCTTCAAATGATTAAAGCTGTGGTTGAGGGCAATGCATTCCAAGCTGTACAATCCATGGTTAAAATATCTTCAAATGATTAAAGCTGTTTATGAGGGCAATGAATTCCAATCTGGAGAATCCAAGGTTTAAATATCTTCAAATGATTAAAGCTGTGCATGAGGGCAATGGATTCCAATCTGTAGAATCCATGGTTAAAATATCTTCAAATGATTCAAGCTGTGCATGAGGTCAATGAATACCAAGCTGTAGAATCCATGGTTAAAATATCTTCAAATGATTAAAGCTGTGCGTGAGGACAATGGATTCCAAGCTGTAGAATCCATGGATAAAATGTCTTCAAATGATTAAAGCTCTGGATGAGGGCAATGAAAACCAAACTGTAGAATCCATGGTTTAAATATCATCAAATGATGAAAGATGTGCATGAGGGCAATGGATTCCAAGCTGGAGAATCCATTGTTAAACTATCTTCAAATGATTAAAGCTGTGCTTGTGGGCAATCAATTCCAATCTGTAGAATCCATGGTTAAACTATCTTCAAATGATTAAAGCTGTGCTTGAGGGCAACGAATTCCAATCTGTAGAGTCCATGGTTAAAATATCTTCAAATGATTAAAGCTGTGCATGAGGACTATGAATTCCAATCTGGAGAATCTATATTTGAAATATCTTCAAACGATTAAATCTGTGCCTGAGAGCAATAAATTCCAATCTGGAGAATCCATGGTTAAAATATCTTCAAATTATTAAAGCTGTGCATGAGGACTATGAATTCCAATCTGGAGAATCTATAGTTGAAATATCTTCAAACGATTAAATCTGTGCCTGAGAGCAATGAATTCCAATCTGGAGAATCAATGGTTAAAATATCTTCAAATAATTAAAGCTGTACATGAGGGCAATGGATTCCAAGCTGTAGAATGATTAAAGCTGTGCATGAGGACTATGAATTCCAAGCTATAGAATCCATGGTTAAAATATCTTCAAATGATTAAAGCTCTGCATGACGGCAATGAATTCCAACTGTAGAATAAATGGTTAAAATATCTTCAAATGATTAAAGCTGTGCATGTGGGCAATGGATTCCAGTCTGAAGAATCCATGGTTTAAATATGTTCAAATTATTAAAGCTGTGCGTGAGGACAATGGAATCCAAGCTGTAAAATTCATGGTTAAAATATCTTCAAATGATTAAAGCTGTGCATGATGGCAATGGATTCCAAGCTGTAGAATCCATGCTTATAATATCTTCAAATGATTAAAGCTGTGCATGAGGGCAATGGATTCCAACCTGGAGAATCCATGGTTAAACTATCTTCAAATGATTAAAGCTGTGCTTGTGGGCAATCAATTCCAATCTGTAGAATCCATGTTTAAACTATCTTCAAATGATTAAAGCTGTGCTTGAGGGCAATGAATTCCAATCTGTAGAGTCCATGGTTAAAATATCTTCAAATGATTAAAGCTGTGCATGAGGACTGTGAATTCCAATCTGAAGAATCTATAGTTGAAATATCTTCAAACGATTAAATCTGTGCCTGAGAGCAATGAATTCCAATCTGGAGAATCCATGGTTAAAATATCTTCAAATGATTAAAGCTGTGCATGAGGACTATGAATTCCAATCTGGAGAATCTATAGTTGAAATATCTTCAAACGATTAAATCTGTGCCTGAGAGCAATGAATTCCAATCTGGAGAATCCATGGTTAAAATATCTTAAAATAATTAAAGCTGTGCATGAGGGCAATGGATTCCAAGCTGTAGAATGATTAAAGCTGTGCATGAGGACTATGAATTCCAAGCTATAGAATCCATGGTTAAAATATCTTCAAATGATTAAAGCTCTGCATGACGGCAATGAATTCCAACTGTAGAATTCATGGTTAAAATATCTTCAAATAATTAAAGCTGTGCATGTGGGCAATGGATTCCAGTCTGAAGAATCCATGGTTAAAATATGTTCAAATTATTAAAGCTGTGCGTGAGGACAATGGAATCCAAGCTGTAAAATTCATGGTTAAAATATCTTCATATGATTAAAGCTGTGCATGATGGCAATGGATTCCAAGCTGTAGAATCCATGCTTATAATATCTTCAAATGATTAAAGCTGTGCGTGAGGACAATGGATTCCAAGCTGTAGAATCCATGGTTGAAATTTCTTCAAATGATTAAAGCTGTACATGAGGGCAATGAATTCCAATCTGGAGAATCCATGGTTAAAATATCTTCAAATCATTAAAGCTGTGCATGAGGGCAATGAATTCCAATCTGGAGAATCCATGGTTAAAATATCTTCAAATGATTAAAGCTGTGATTGAGGGCAATGAATTCCATGCTGCAGAATTCATGATTAAAATATCTTCAAATGATTTAAGCTGTGCATGAGGGCAATGGATTCTAAGCTGTAGAATTCATGGTTAAAATATCTTCAAATGATTAAAGCTGTGCGTGAGGACAATGGATTCCAAGCTGTAGGATCCATGGTTAAAATATCTTCAAATGATTAAATCTCTGCATGACGGCAATGAATTCCAACTGTAGAATTCATGGATAAAATATCTTCAAATGATTAAAGCTGTGCATGTGGGCAATGGATTCCAGTCTGGAATATGCATGGTTAAAATATCTTCAAATGATTAAAGCTGTGGTTGAGGGCAATGAATTCCAATCTGGAGAATCCATGGTGAAAATATGTTCAAATGATTAAAGCTGTGCATGAGGGCAATGGATTCCAATCTGTAGAATCCATGGTTAAAATATCTTCAAATGATTCAAGCTGTGCATGAGGTCAATGAATACCAAGCTGTAGAATCCATGGTTAAAATATCTTCAAATGATTAAAGCTGTGCGTGAGGACAATGGATTCCAAGCTGTAGAATCCATGGATAAAATGTCTTCAAATGATTAAAGCTCTGGATGAGGGCAATGAAAACCAAACTGTAGAATCCATGGTTTAAATATCATCAAATGATGAAAGATGTGCATGAGGGCAATGGATTCCAAGCTGGAGAATCCATTGTTAAACTATCTTCAAATGATTAAAGCTGTGCTTGTGGGCAATCAATTCCAATCTGTAGAATCCATGGTTAAACTATCTTCAAATGATTAAAGCTGTGCTTGAGGGCAACGAATTCCAATCTGTAGAGTCCATGGTTAAAATATCTTCAAATGATTAAAGCTGTGCATGAGGACTATGAATTCCAATCTGGAGAATCTATATTTGAAATATCTTCAAACGATTAAATCTGTGCCTGAGAGCAATAAATTCCAATCTGGAGAATCCATGGTTAAAATATCTTCAAATTATTAAAGCTGTGCATGAGGACTATGAATTCCAATCTGGAGAATCTATAGTTGAAATATCTTCAAACGATTAAATCTGTGCCTGAGAGCAATGAATTCCAATCTGGAGAATCAATGGTTAAAATATCTTCAAATAATTAAAGCTGTACATGAGGGCAATGGATTCCAAGCTGTAGAATGATTAAAGCTGTGCATGAGGACTATGAATTCCAAGCTATAGAATCCATGGTTAAAATATCTTCAAATGATTAAAGCTCTGCATGACGGCAATGAATTCCAACTGTAGAATAAATGGTTAAAATATCTTCAAATGATTAAAGCTGTGCATGTGGGCAATGGATTCCAGTCTGAAGAATCCATGGTTTAAATATGTTCAAATTATTAAAGCTGTGCGTGAGGACAATGGAATCCAAGCTGTAAAATTCATGGTTAAAATATCTTCAAATGATTAAAGCTGTGCATGATGGCAATGGATTCCAAGCTGTAGAATCCATGCTTATAATATCTTCAAATGATTAAAGCTGTGCATGAGGGCAATGGATTCCAACCTGGAGAATCCATGGTTAAACTATCTTCAAATGATTAAAGCTGTGCTTGTGGGCAATCAATTCCAATCTGTAGAATCCATGTTTAAACTATCTTCAAATGATTAAAGCTGTGCTTGAGGGCAATGAATTCCAATCTGTAGAGTCCATGGTTAAAATATCTTCAAATGATTAAAGCTGTGCATGAGGACTGTGAATTCCAATCTGAAGAATCTATAGTTGAAATATCTTCAAACGATTAAATCTGTGCCTGAGAGCAATGAATTCCAATCTGGAGAATCCATGGTTAAAATATCTTCAAATGATTAAAGCTGTGCATGAGGACTATGAATTCCAATCTGGAGAATCTATAGTTGAAATATCTTCAAACGATTAAATCTGTGCCTGAGAGCAATGAATTCCAATCTGGAGAATCCATGGTTAAAATATCTTCAAATAATTAAAGCTGTGCATGAGGGCAATGGATTCCAAGCTGTAGAATGATTAAAGCTGTGCATGAGGACTATGAATTCCAAGCTATAGAATCCATGGTTAAAATATCTTCAAATGATTAAAGCTCTGCATGACGGCAATGAATTCCAACTGTAGAATTCATGGTTAAAATATCTTCAAATAATTAAAGCTGTGCATGTGGGCAATGGATTCCAGTCTGAAGAATCCATGGTTAAAATATGTTCAAATTATTAAAGCTGTGCGTGAGGACAATGGAATCCAAGCTGTAAAATTCATGGTTAAAATATCTTCATATGATTAAAGCTGTGCATGATGGCAATGGATTCCAAGCTGTAGAATCCATGCTTATAATATCTTCAAATGATTAAAGCTGTGCGTGAGGACAATGGATTCCAAGCTGTAGAATCCATGGTTGAAATTTCTTCAAATGATTAAAGCTGTACATGAGGGCAATGAATTCCAATCTGGAGAATCCATGGTTAAAATATCTTCAAATCATTAAAGCTGTGCATGAGGGCAATGAATTCCAATCTGGAGAATCCATGGTTAAAATATCTTCAAATGATTAAAGCTGTGATTGAGGGCAATGAATTCCATGCTGCAGAATTCATGATTAAAATATCTTCAAATGATTTAAGCTGTGCATGAGGGCAATGGATTCTAAGCTGTAGAATTCATGGTTAAAATATCTTCAAATGATTAAAGCTGTGCGTGAGGACAATGGATTCCAAGCTGTAGGATCCATGGTTAAAATATCTTCAAATGATTAAATCTCTGCATGACGGCAATGAATTCCAACTGTAGAATTCATGGATAAAATATCTTCAAATGATTAAAGCTGTGCATGTGGGCAATGGATTCCAGTCTGGAATATGCATGGTTAAAATATCTTCAAATGATTAAAGCTGTGGTTGAGGGCAATGAATTCCAATCTGGAGAATCCATGGTGAAAATATGTTCAAATGATTAAAGCTGTGCTTGAGGGCAATGGATTTTAAGCTGTAGAATTCATGGTTAAAATATCTTCAAATGATTAAAGCTGTGCGTGAGGACAATGGATTCCAAGCTGTAGGATCCATGGTTAAAATATCTTCAAATGATTGAAGCTGTAAATGAGGGCAACGAATTCCAAGCTGTAGAATCCATGGATAAAATGTCTTCAAATGATTAAAGCTCTGCATGAGGGCAATGAATACCAAACTGTAGATTCCATGGTTAAAATATCATCAAATGGTGAAAGATGTGCATGAGGGCAATGGGTTCCAAGCTGGAGAATCCATGCTTAAAATATCTTCAAATGAATAAAGCTGTGATTGAGGGCAATGAATTCCAAGCTGCAGAATTCATGATTAAAATATCTTCAAATGATTCAAACTGTGCATGAGGGCAATGAATTCTAAGCTGTAGAATTCATGGTTAAAATATCTTAAAATGATTAAAGCTGTTCGTGAGGACAATGGATTCCAAGCTGTAGAATCCATGGTTGAAATATCTTCAAATGATTAAAGCTGTACATGAGGGCAATGAATACCAAGCTGTAGAATCCGTCGTTAAAATATCTTCAAATCATTAAAGCTGTGCATGAGGGCAATGAATTCCAATCTGGAGAATCCATGGTTAAAATATCATCAAATGGTGAAAGATGTGCATGAGGGCAATGGATTCCAAACTGGAGAATCCAAGGTTTAAATATCTTCAAATGATTAAAGCTGTGCATGAGGGCAATGGATTCCAATCTGGAGAATCCATGCTTAAAATATCTTCAAATGATTCAAGCTGTGCATGAGGTCAATGAATACCAAGCTGTAGATTCCATGGTTAAAATATCTTCAAATGATTAAAGCTGTGCGTGAGGACAATGGATTCCAAGCTGTAGAATCCATGGATAAAATGTCTTCAAATGATTAAAGCTCTGGATGAGGGCAATGAAAACCAAATTGTAGAATCCATGGTTTAAATATCATCAAATGATGAAAGATGTGCATGAGGGCAATGGATTCCAACCTGGAAAATCCATGGTTAAACTATCTTCAAATGATTAAAGCTGTGCTTGTGGGCAATCAATTCCAATCTGTAGAATCCATGGTTAAACTATCTTCAAATGATTAAAGCTGTGCTTGAGGGCAATGAATTCCAATCTGTAGAGTCCATGGTTAAAATATCTTCAAATGATTAAAGCTGTGCATGAGGTCTATGAATTCCAATCTGAAGAATCTATAGTTGAAATATCTTCAAACGATTAAATCTGTGCCTGAGAGCAATGAATTCCAATCTGGAGAATCCATGGTTAAAATATCTTCAAATGATTAAAGCTGTGATTGAGGGCAATGAATTCCATGCTGCAGAATTCATGATTAAAATATCTTCAAATGATTCAAGCTGTGCATGAGGGCAATGGATTCCAAGCTGTAGAATTCATGGTTAAAATATCTTCAAATGATTAAAGCTGTGCGTGAGGACAATGGATTCCAAGCTGTAGGATCCATGGTTAAAATATCTTCAAATGATTAAATCTCTGCATGACGGTAATGAATTCCAACTGTAGAATTCATGGATAAAATATCTTCAAATGATTAAAGCTGTGCATGTGGGCAATGGATTCCAGTCTGGAAAATGCATGGTTAAAATATCTTCAAATGATTAAAGCTGTGGTTGAGGGCAATGAATTCCAATCTGGAGAATCCATGGTGAAAATATGTTCAAATGATTAAAGCTGTGCTTGAGGGCAATGGATTTTAAGCTGTAGAATTCATGGTTAAAATATCTTCAAATGATTAAAGCTGTGCGTGAGGACAATGGATTCCAAGCTGTAGGATCCATGGTTAAAATATCTTCAAATGATTGAAGCTGTAAATGAGGGCAACGAATTCCAAGCTGTAGAATCCATGGATATAATGTCTTCAAATGATTAAAGCTCTGCATGAGGGCAATGAATACCAAACTGTAGATTCCATGGTTAAAATATCATCAAATGGTGAAAGATGTGCATGAGGGCAATGGGTTCCAAGCTGGAGAATCCATGCTTAAAATATCTTCAAATGAATAAAGCTGTGATTGAGGACAATGAATTCCAAGCTCCAGAATTCATGATTAAAATATCTTCAAATGATTCAAACTGTGCATGAGGGCAATGGATTCTAAGCTGTAGAATTCATGGTTAAAATATCTTCAAATGATTAAAGCTGTTCGTGAGGACAATGGATTCCAAGCTGTAGGATCCATGGTTAAAATATCTTCATATGATTAAAGCTCTGCATGACGGCAATGAATTCCAACTGTTGAATTCATGGTTAAAATATCTTCAAATGATTAAAGCTGTGGTTGAGGGCAATGGATTCCAAGCTGTAGAATGATTAAAGCTGTGCATGAGGACTATGAATTCCAAGCTATAGAATCCATGGTTAAAATATCTTCAAATGATTAAAGCTCTGCATGACGGCAATGAATTCCAACTGTAGAATAAATGGTTAAAATATCTTCAAATGATTAAAGCTGTGCATGTGGGCAATGGATTCCAGTCTGAAGAATCCATGGTTAAAATATGTTCAAATTATTAAAGCTGTGCGTGAGGACAATGGAATCCAAGCTGTAAAATTCATGGTTAAAATTTCTTCAAATGATTAAAGCTGTGCATGATGGCAATGGATTCCATGCTGTAGAATCCATGCTTATAATATCTTCAAATGATTAAAGCTGTGCGTGAGGACAATGGATTCCAAGCTGTAGAATCCATGGTTGAAATATCTTCAAATGATTAAAGCTGTACATGAGGGCAATGAATTCCAATCTGGAGAATCCATGGTTAAAATATCTTCAAATCATTAAAGCTGTGCATGAGGGCAATGAATTCCAATCTGGATAATCCATGGTTAAAATATCTTCAAATGATTAAAGCTGTGATTGAGGGCAATGAATTCCATGCTGCAGAATTCATGATTAAAATATCTTCAAATGATTCAAGCTGTGCATGAGGGCAATGGATTCTAAGCTGTAGAATTCATGGTTAAAATATCTTCAAATGATTAAAGCTGTGCGTGAGGACAATGGATTCCAAGCTGTAGGATCCATGGTTAAAATATCTTCAAATGATTAAATCTCTGCATGACGGCAATGAATTCCAACTGTAGAATTCATGGATAAAATATCTTCAAATGATTAAAGCTGTGCATGTGGGCAATGGTTTCCAAGCTGGAGAATGCATGCTTAAAATATCTTCAAATGATTAAAGCTGTGATTGAGGGCAATGAATTCCAAGCTGCAGAATTCATGATTAAAATATCTTCAAATGATTCAAACTGTGCATGAGGGCAATGGATTCTAAGCTGTAGAATTCATGGTTAAAATATCTTCAAATGATTAAAGCTGTTCGTGAGGACAATGGATTCCAAGCTGTAGGATCCATGGTTAAAATATCTTCATATGATTAAAGCTCTGCATGACGGCAATGAATTCCAACTGTTGAATTCATGGTTAAAATATCTTCAAATGATTAAAGCTGTGCATGTGGGCAATGGATTCCAGTCTGGACAATCCATGGTTAAAATATCTTCAAATGATTAAAGCTGTGGTTGAGGGCAATGGATTCCAAGCTGTACAATCCATGGTTAAAATATCTTCAAATGATTAAAGCTGTTTATGAGGGCAATGAATTCCAATCAGGAGAATCAATGGTTTAAATATCTTCAAATGATTAAAGCTGTGCATGAGGGCAATGGATTCCAATCTGGAGAATCCATGGTTAAAATATCTTCAAATGATTCAAGCTGTGCATGAGGTCAATGAATACCAAGCTGTAGAATCCATGGTTAAAATATCTTCAAATGATTAAAACTGTGCGTGAGGACAATGGATTCCAAGCTGTAGAATCCATGGATAAAATGTCTTCAAATGATTAAAGCTCTGGATGAGGGCAATGAAAACCAAACTGTAGAATCCATGGTTTAAATATCATCAAATAATGAAATATGTGCATGAGGGAAATGGATTCCAAGCTGGAGAATCCATGGTTAAACTATCTTCAAATGATTAAAGCTGTGCTTGTGGGCAATCAATTCCAATCTGTAGAATCCATGGTTAAACTATCTTTAAATGATTAAAGCTGTGCTTGAGGGCAATGAATTCCAATCTGTAGAGTCCATGGTTAAAATATCTTCAAATGATTAAAGCTGTGCATGAGGACTATGAATTCCAATCTGAAGAATCTATAGTTGAAATATCTTCAAACGATTAAATCTGTGCCTGAGAGCAATGAATTCCAATCTGGAGAATCCATGGTTAAAATATCTTCAAATGATTAAAGCTGTGCATGAGGACTATGAATTCCAATCTGGAGAATCTATAGTTGAAATATCTTCAAACGATTAAATCTGTGCCTGAGAGCAATGAATTCCAATCTGGAGAATCCATGGTTAAAATATCTTCAAATAATTAAAGCTGTGCATGAGGGCAATGGATTCCAAGCTGAAGAATGATTAAAGCTGTGCATGAGGACTATGAATACCAAGCTATAGAATCCATGGTTAAAATATCTTCAAATGATTAAAGCTCTGCATGACGGCAATGAATTCCAACTGTAGAATTCATGGTTAAAATATCTTCAAATGATTAAAGCTGTGCATGTGGGCAATGGATTCCAGTCTGAAGAATCCATGGTTAAAATATGTTCAAATTATTAAAGCTGTGCGTGAGGACAATGGAATCCAAGCTGTAAAATTCATGGTTAAAATATCTTCAAATGATTAAAGCTGTGCATGATGGCAATGGATTCCAAGCTATAGAATCCATGCTTATAATATCTTCAAATGATTAAAGCTGTGCGTGAGGACAATGGATTCCAAGCTGTAGAATCCATGGTTGAAATATCTTCAAATGATTAAAGCTGTACATGAGGGCAATGAATTCCAATCTGGAGAATCCATGGTTAAAATATCTTCAAATCATTAAAGCTGTGCATGAGGGCAATGAATTCCAATCTGGAGAATCCATGGTTAAAATATCTTCAAATTATTAAAGCTGTGATTGAGGGCAATGAATTCCATGCTGCAGAATTCATGATTAAAATATCTTCAAATGATTCAAGCTGTGCATGAGGGCAATGGATTCTAAGCTGTAGAATTCATGGTTAAAATATCTTCAAATGATTAAAGCTGTGCGTGAGGACAATGGATTCCAAGCTGTAGGATCCATGGTTAAAATATCTTCAAATGATTAAATCTCTGCATGACGGTAATGAATTCCAACTGTAGAATTCATGGATAAAATATCTTCAAATGATTAAAGCTGTGCATGTGGGCAATGGATTCCAGTCTGGAAAATGCATGGTTAAAATATCTTCAAATGATTAAAGCTGTGATTGAGGGCAATGAATTCCAAGCTGCAGAATTCATGATTAAAATATCTTCAAATGATTCAAGCTGTACATGAGGTCAATGGATTCTAAGCTGTAGAATTCATGGTTAAAATATCTTCAAATGATTAAAGCTGTGCGTGAGGACAATGGATTCCAAGCTGTAGGATCCATGGTTAAAATATCTTCAAATGATTAAAGCTCTGCATGACGGCAATGAATTCCAACTGTAGAACTCATGGTTGAAATATCTTCAAATGATTAAAGCTGTGCATGTGGGCAATCGATTCCAGTCTGGACAATCCATGGTTAAAATATGTTCAAATGATTAAAGCTGAACATGAGGGCAATGAATTCCAATCTGGAAAATGCATGGTTAAAATATCTTCAAATGATTAAAGCTGTGGTTGAGGGCAATGCATTCCAAGCTGTACAATCCATGGTTAAAATATCTTCAAATGATTAAAGCTGTTTATGAGGGCAATGAATTCCAATCTGGAGAATCCAAGGTTTAAATATCTTCAAATGATTAAAGCTGTGCATGAGGGCAATGGATTCCAATCTGTAGAATCCATGGTTAAAATATCTTCAAATGATTCAAGCTGTGCATGAGGTCAATGAATACCAAGCTGTAGAATCCATGGTTAAAATATCTTCAAATGATTAAAGCTGTGCGTGAGGACAATGGATTCCAAGCTGTAGAATCCATGGATAAAATGTCTTCAAATGATTAAAGCTCTGGATGAGGGCAATGAAAACCAAACTGTAGAATCCATGGTTTAAATATCATCAAATGATGAAAGATGTGCATGAGGGCAATGGATTCCAAGCTGGAGAATCCATTGTTAAACTATCTTCAAATGATTAAAGCTGTGCTTGTGGGCAATCAATTCCAATCTGTAGAATCCATGGTTAAACTATCTTCAAATGATTAAAGCTGTGCTTGAGGGCAACGAATTCCAATCTGTAGAGTCCATGGTTAAAATATCTTCAAATGATTAAAGCTGTGCATGAGGACTATGAATTCCAATCTGGAGAATCTATATTTGAAATATCTTCAAACGATTAAATCTGTGCCTGAGAGCAATAAATTCCAATCTGGAGAATCCATGGTTAAAATATCTTCAAATTATTAAAGCTGTGCATGAGGACTATGAATTCCAATCTGGAGAATCTATAGTTGAAATATCTTCAAACGATTAAATCTGTGCCTGAGAGCAATGAATTCCAATCTGGAGAATCAATGGTTAAAATATCTTCAAATAATTAAAGCTGTACATGAGGGCAATGGATTCCAAGCTGTAGAATGATTAAAGCTGTGCATGAGGACTATGAATTCCAAGCTATAGAATCCATGGTTAAAATATCTTCAAATGATTAAAGCTCTGCATGACGGCAATGAATTCCAACTGTAGAATAAATGGTTAAAATATCTTCAAATGATTAAAGCTGTGCATGTGGGCAATGGATTCCAGTCTGAAGAATCCATGGTTTAAATATGTTCAAATTATTAAAGCTGTGCGTGAGGACAATGGAATCCAAGCTGTAAAATTCATGGTTAAAATATCTTCAAATGATTAAAGCTGTGCATGATGGCAATGGATTCCAAGCTGTAGAATCCATGCTTATAATATCTTCAAATGATTAAAGCTGTGCATGAGGGCAATGGATTCCAACCTGGAGAATCCATGGTTAAACTATCTTCAAATGATTAAAGCTGTGCTTGTGGGCAATCAATTCCAATCTGTAGAATCCATGTTTAAACTATCTTCAAATGATTAAAGCTGTGCTTGAGGGCAATGAATTCCAATCTGTAGAGTCCATGGTTAAAATATCTTCAAATGATTAAAGCTGTGCATGAGGACTGTGAATTCCAATCTGAAGAATCTATAGTTGAAATATCTTCAAACGATTAAATCTGTGCCTGAGAGCAATGAATTCCAATCTGGAGAATCCATGGTTAAAATATCTTCAAATGATTAAAGCTGTGCATGAGGACTATGAATTCCAATCTGGAGAATCTATAGTTGAAATATCTTCAAACGATTAAATCTGTGCCTGAGAGCAATGAATTCCAATCTGGAGAATCCATGGTTAAAATATCTTCAAATAATTAAAGCTGTGCATGAGGGCAATGGATTCCAAGCTGTAGAATGATTAAAGCTGTGCATGAGGACTATGAATTCCAAGCTATAGAATCCATGGTTAAAATATCTTCAAATGATTAAAGCTCTGCATGACGGCAATGAATTCCAACTGTAGAATTCATGGTTAAAATATCTTCAAATAATTAAAGCTGTGCATGTGGGCAATGGATTCCAGTCTGAAGAATCCATGGTTAAAATATGTTCAAATTATTAAAGCTGTGCGTGAGGACAATGGAATCCAAGCTGTAAAATTCATGGTTAAAATATCTTCATATGATTAAAGCTGTGCATGATGGCAATGGATTCCAAGCTGTAGAATCCATGCTTATAATATCTTCAAATGATTAAAGCTGTGCGTGAGGACAATGGATTCCAAGCTGTAGAATCCATGGTTGAAATTTCTTCAAATGATTAAAGCTGTACATGAGGGCAATGAATTCCAATCTGGAGAATCCATGGTTAAAATATCTTCAAATCATTAAAGCTGTGCATGAGGGCAATGAATTCCAATCTGGAGAATCCATGGTTAAAATATCTTCAAATGATTAAAGCTGTGATTGAGGGCAATGAATTCCATGCTGCAGAATTCATGATTAAAATATCTTCAAATGATTTAAGCTGTGCATGAGGGCAATGGATTCTAAGCTGTAGAATTCATGGTTAAAATATCTTCAAATGATTAAAGCTGTGCGTGAGGACAATGGATTCCAAGCTGTAGGATCCATGGTTAAAATATCTTCAAATGATTAAATCTCTGCATGACGGCAATGAATTCCAACTGTAGAATTCATGGATAAAATATCTTCAAATGATTAAAGCTGTGCATGTGGGCAATGGATTCCAGTCTGGAATATGCATGGTTAAAATATCTTCAAATGATTAAAGCTGTGGTTGAGGGCAATGAATTCCAATCTGGAGAATCCATGGTGAAAATATGTTCAAATGATTAAAGCTGTGCTTGAGGGCAATGGATTTTAAGCTGTAGAATTCATGGTTAAAATATCTTCAAATGATTAAAGCTGTGCGTGAGGACAATGGATTCCAAGCTGTAGGATCCATGGTTAAAATATCTTCAAATGATTAAAGCTGTGATTGAGGGCAATGAATTCCATGCTGCAGAATTCATGATTAAAATATCTTCAAATGATTCAAGCTGTGCATGAGGGCAATGGATTCTAAGCTGTAGAATTCATGGTTAAAATATCTTCAAATGATTAAAGCTGTGCGTGAGGACAATGGATTCCAAGCTGTAGGATCCATGGTTAAAATATCTTCAAATGATTAAATCTCTGCATGACGGCAATGAATTCCAACTGTAGAATTCATGGATAAAATATCTTCAAATGATTAAAGCTGTGCATGTGGGCAATGGTTTCCAAGCTGGAGAATGCATGCTTAAAATATCTTCAAATGATTAAAGCTGTGATTGAGGGCAATGAATTCCAAGCTGCAGAATTCATGATTAAAATATCTTCAAATGATTCAAACTGTGCATGAGGGCAATGGATTCTAAGCTGTAGAATTCATGGTTAAAATATCTTCAAATGATTAAAGCTGTTCGTGAGGACAATGGATTCCAAGCTGTAGGATCCATGGTTAAAATATCTTCATATGATTAAAGCTCTGCATGACGGCAATGAATTCCAACTGTTGAATTCATGGTTAAAATATCTTCAAATGATTAAAGCTGTGCATGTGGGCAATGGATTCCAGTCTGGACAATCCATGGTTAAAATATCTTCAAATGATTAAAGCTGTGGTTGAGGGCAATGGATTCCAAGCTGTACAATCCATGGTTAAAATATCTTCAAATGATTAAAGCTGTTTATGATGGCAATGAATTCCAATCAGGAGAATCAATGGTTTAAATATCTTCAAATGATTAAAGCTGTGCATGAGGGCAATGGATTCCAATCTGGAGAATCCATGGTTAAAATATCTTCAAATGATTCAAGCTGTGCATGAGGTCAATGAATACCAAGCTGTAGAATCCATGGTTAAAATATCTTCAAATGATTAAAACTGTGCGTGAGGACAATGGATTCCAAGCTGTAGAATCCATGGATAAAATGTCTTCAAATGATTAAAGCTCTGGATGAGGGCAATGAAAACCAAACTGTAGAATCCATGGTTTAAATATCATCAAATAATGAAATATGTGCATGAGGGAAATGGATTCCAAGCTGGAGAATCCATGGTTAAACTATCTTCAAATGATTAAAGCTGTGCTTGTGGGCAATCAATTCCAATCTGTAGAATCCATGGTTAAACTATCTTTAAATGATTAAAGCTGTGCTTGAGGGCAATGAATTCCAATCTGTAGAGTCCATGGTTAAAATATCTTCAAATGATTAAAGCTGTGCATGAGGACTATGAATTCCAATCTGAAGAATCTATAGTTGAAATATCTTCAAACGATTAAATCTGTGCCTGAGAGCAATGAATTCCAATCTGGAGAATCCATGGTTAAAATATCTTCAAATGATTAAAGCAATGCATGAGGACTATGAATTCCAATCTGGAGAATCTATAGTTGAAATATCTTCAAACGATTAAATCTGTGCCTGAGAGCAATGAATTCCAATCTGGAGAATCCATGGTTAAAATATCTTCAAATAATTAAAGCTGTGCATGAGGGCAATGGATTCCAAGCTGAAGAATGATTAAAGCTGTGCATGAGGACTATGAATACCAAGCTATAGAATCCATGGTTAAAATATCTTCAAATGATTAAAGCTCTGCATGACGGCAATGAATTCCAACTGTAGAATTCATGGTTAAAATATCTTCAAATGATTAAAGCTGTGCATGTGGGCAATGGATTCCAGTCTGAAGAATCCATGGTTAAAATATGTTCAAATTATTAAAGCTGTGCGTGAGGACAATGGAATCCAAGCTGTAAAATTCATGGTTAAAATATCTTCAAATGATTAAAGCTGTGCATGATGGCAATGGATTCCAAGCTATAGAATCCATGCTTATAATATCTTCAAATGATTAAAGCTGTGCGTGAGGACAATGGATTCCAAGCTGTAGAATCCATGGTTGAAATATCTTCAAATGATTAAAGCTGTACATGAGGGCAATGAATTCCAATCTGGAGAATCCATGGTTAAAATATCTTCAAATCATTAAAGCTGTGCATGAGGGCAATGAATTCCAATCTGGAGAATCCATGGTTAAAATATCTTCAAATTATTAAAGCTGTGATTGAGGGCAATGAATTCCATGCTGCAGAATTCATGATTAAAATATCTTCAAATGATTCAAGCTGTGCATGAGGGCAATGGATTCTAAGCTGTAGAATTCATGGTTAAAATATCTTCAAATGATTAAAGCTGTGCGTGAGGACAATGGATTCCAAGCTGTAGGATCCATGGTTAAAATATCTTCAAATGATTAAATCTCTGCATGACGGTAATGAATTCCAACTGTAGAATTCATGGATAAAATATCTTCAAATGATTAAAGCTGTGCATGTGGGCAATGGATTCCAGTCTGGAAAATGCATGGTTAAAATATCTTCAAATGATTAAAGCTGTGATTGAGGGCAATGAATTCCAAGCTGCAGAATTCATGATTAAAATATCTTCAAATGATTCAAGCTGTACATGAGGTCAATGGATTCTAAGCTGTAGAATTCATGGTTAAAATATCTTCAAATGATTAAAGCTGTGCGTGAGGACAATGGATTCCAAGCTGTAGGATCCATGGTTAAAATATCTTCAAATGATTAAAGCTCTGCATGACGGCAATGAATTCCAACTGTAGAACTCATGGTTGAAATATCTTCAAATGATTAAAGCTGTGCATGTGGGCAATCGATTCCAGTCTGGACAATCCATGGTTAAAATATGTTCAAATGATTAAAGCTGAACATGAGGGCAATGAATTCCAATCTGGAAAATGCATGGTTAAAATATCTTCAAATGATTAAAGCTGTGGTTGAGGGCAATGCATTCCAAGCTGTACAATCCATGGTTAAAATATCTTCAAATGATTAAAGCTGTTTATGAGGGCAATGAATTCCAATCTGGAGAATCCAAGGTTTAAATATCTTCAAATGATTAAAGCTGTGCATGAGGGCAATGGATTCCAATCTGTAGAATCCATGGTTAAAATATCTTCAAATGATTCAAGCTGTGCATGAGGTCAATGAATACCAAGCTGTAGAATCCATGGTTAAAATATCTTCAAATGATTAAAGCTGTGCGTGAGGACAATGGATTCCAAGCTGTAGAATCCATGGATAAAATGTCTTCAAATGATTAAAGCTCTGGATGAGGGCAATGAAAACCAAACTGTAGAATCCATGGTTTAAATATCATCAAATGATGAAAGATGTGCATGAGGGCAATGGATTCCAAGCTGGAGAATCCATTGTTAAACTATCTTCAAATGATTAAAGCTGTGCTTGTGGGCAATCAATTCCAATCTGTAGAATCCATGGTTAAACTATCTTCAAATGATTAAAGCTGTGCTTGAGGGCAACGAATTCCAATCTGTAGAGTCCATGGTTAAAATATCTTCAAATGATTAAAGCTGTGCATGAGGACTATGAATTCCAATCTGGAGAATCTATATTTGAAATATCTTCAAACGATTAAATCTGTGCCTGAGAGCAATAAATTCCAATCTGGAGAATCCATGGTTAAAATATCTTCAAATTATTAAAGCTGTGCATGAGGACTATGAATTCCAATCTGGAGAATCTATAGTTGAAATATCTTCAAACGATTAAATCTGTGCCTGAGAGCAATGAATTCCAATCTGGAGAATCAATGGTTAAAATATCTTCAAATAATTAAAGCTGTACATGAGGGCAATGGATTCCAAGCTGTAGAATGATTAAAGCTGTGCATGAGGACTATGAATTCCAAGCTATAGAATCCATGGTTAAAATATCTTCAAATGATTAAAGCTCTGCATGACGGCAATGAATTCCAACTGTAGAATAAATGGTTAAAATATCTTCAAATGATTAAAGCTGTGCATGTGGGCAATGGATTCCAGTCTGAAGAATCCATGGTTTAAATATGTTCAAATTATTAAAGCTGTGCGTGAGGACAATGGAATCCAAGCTGTAAAATTCATGGTTAAAATATCTTCAAATGATTAAAGCTGTGTATGATGGCAATGGATTCCAAGCTGTAGAATCCATGCTTATAATATCTTCAAATGATTAAAGCTGTGCATGAGGGCAATGGATTCCAACCTGGAGAATCCATGGTTAAACTATCTTCAAATGATTAAAGCTGTGCTTGTGGGCAATCAATTCCAATCTGTAGAATCCATGGTTAAACTATCATCAAATGATTAAAGCTGTGCTTGAGGGCAATGAATTCCAATCTGTAGAGTCCATGGTTAAAATATCTTCAAATGATTAAAGCTGTGCATGAGGACTGTGAATTCCAATCTGAAGAATCTATAGTTGAAATATCTTCAAACGATTAAATCTGTGCCTGATAGCAATGAATTCCAATCTGGAGAATCCATGGTTAAAATATCTTCAAATGATTAAAGCTGTGCATGAGGACTATGAATTCCAATCTGGAGAATCTATAGTTGAAATATCTTCAAACGATTAAATCTGTGCCTGAGAGCAATGAATTCCAATCTGGAGAATCCATGGTTAAAATATCTTCAAATAATTAAAGCTGTGCATGAGGGCAATGGATTCCAAGCTGTAGAATGATTAAAGCTGTGCATGAGGACTATGAATTCCAAGCTATAGAATCCATGGTTAAAATATCTTCAAATGATTAAAGCTCTGCATGACGGCAATGAATTCCAACTGTAGAATTCATGGTTAAAATATCTTCAAATAATTAAAGCTGTGCATGTGGGCAATGGATTCCAGTCTGAAGAATCCATGGTTAAAATATGTTCAAATTATTAAAGCTGTGCGTGAGGACAATGGAATCCAAGCTGTAAAATTCATGGTTAAAATATCTTCATATGATTAAAGCTGTGCATGATGGCAATGGATTCCAAGCTGTAGGATCCATGCTTATAATATCTTCAAATGATTAAAGCTGTGCGTGAGGACAATGGATTCCAAGCTGTAGAATCCATGGTTGAAATTTCTTCAAATGATTAAAGCTGTACATGAGGGCAATGAATTCCAATCTGGAGAATCCATGGTTAAAATATCTTCAAATCATTAAAGCTGTGCATGAGGGCAATGAATTCCAATCTGGAGAATCCATGGTTAAAATATCTTCAAATGATTAAAGCTGTGATTGAGGGCAATGAATTCCATGCTGCAGAATTCATGATTAAAATATCTTCAAATGATTTAAGCTGTGCATGAGGGCAATGGATTCTAAGCTGTAGAATTCATGGTTAAAATATCTTCAAATGATTAAAGCTGTGCGTGAGGACAATGGATTCCAAGCTGTAGGATCCATGGTTAAAATATCTTCAAATGATTAAATCTCTGCATGACGGCAATGAATTCCAACTGTAGAATTCATGGATAAAATATCTTCAAATGATTAAAGCTGTGCATGTGGGCAATGGATTCCAGTCTGGAATATGCATGGTTAAAATATCTTCAAATGATTAAAGCTGTGGTTGAGGGCAATGAATTCCAATCTGGAGAATCCATGGTGAAAATATGTTCAAATGATTAAAGCTGTGCTTGAGGGCAATGGATTTTAAGCTGTAGAATTCATGGTTAAAATATCTTCAAATGATTAAAGCTGTGCGTGAGGACAATGGATTCCAAGCTGTAGGATCCATGGTTAAAATATCTTCAAATGATTGAAGCTGTAAATGAGGGCAACGAATTCCAAGCTGTAGAATCCATGGATAAAATGTCTTCAAATGATTAAAGTTCTGCATGAGGGCAATGAATACCAAACTGTAGATTCCATGGTTAAAATATCATCAAATGGTGAAAGATGTGCATGAGGGCAATGGGTTCCAAGCTGGAGAATCCATGCTTAAAATATCTTCAAATGAATAAAGCTGTGATTGAGGGCAATGAATTCCAAGCTGCAGAATTCATGATTAAAATATCTTCAAATGATTCAAACTGTGCATGAGGGCAATGAATTCTAAGCTGTAGAATTCATGGTTAAAATATCTTAAAATGATTAAAGCTGTTCGTGAGGACAATGGATTGCAAGCTGTAGAATCCATGGTTGAAATATCTTCAAATGATTAAAGCTGTACATGAGGGCAATGAATACCAAGCTGTAGAATCCGTCGTTAAAATATCTTCAAATCATTAAAGCTGTGCATGAGGGCAATGAATTCCAATCTGGAGAATCCATGGTTAAAATATCATCAAATGGTGAAAGATGTGCATGAGGGCAATGGATTCCAAACTGGAGAATCCAAGGTTTAAATATCTTCAAATGATTAAAGCTGTGCATGAGGGCAATGGATTCCAATCTGGAGAATCCATGCTTAAAATATCTTCAAATGATTCAAGCTGTGCATGAGGTCAATGAATACCAAGCTGTAGATTCCATGGTTAAAATATCTTCAAATGATTAAAGCTGTGCGTGAGGACAATGGATTCCAAGCTGTAGAATCCATGGATAAAATGTCTTCAAATGATTAAAACTCTGGATGAGGGCAATGAAAACCAAACTGTAGAATCCATGGTTTAAATATCATCAAATGATGAAAGATGTGCATGAGGGCAATGGATTCCAACCTGGAAAATCCATGGTTAAACTATCTTCAAATGATTAAAGCTGTGCTTGTGGGCAATCAATTCCAATCTGTAGAATCCATGGTTAAACTATCTTCAAATGATTAAAGCTGTGCTTGAGGGCAATGAATTCCAATCTGTAGAGTCCATGGTTAAAATATCTTCAAATGATTAAAGCTGTGCATGAGGACTATGAATTCCAATCTGAAGAATCTATAGTTGAAATATCTTCAAACGATTAAATCTGTGCCTGAGAGCAATGAATTCCAATCTGGAGAATCCATGGTTAAAATATCTTCAAATGATTAAAGCTGTGATTGAGGGCAATGAATTCCATGCTGCAGAATTCATGATTAAAATATCTTCAAATGATTCAAGCTGTGCATGAGGGCAATGGATTCCAAGCTGTAGAATTCATGGTTAAAATATCTTCAAATGATTAAAGCTGTGCGTGAGGACAATGGATTCCAAGCTGTAGGATCCATGGTTAAAATATCTTCAAATGATTAAATCTCTGCATGACGGTAATGAATTCCAACTGTAGAATTCATGGATAAAATATCTTCAAATGATTAAAGCTGTGCATGTGGGCAATGGATTCCAGTCTGGAAAATGCATGGTTAAAATATCTTCAAATGATTAAAGCTGTGGTTGAGGGCAATGAATTCCAATCTGGAGAATCCATGGTGAAAATATGTTCAAATGATTAAAGCTGTGCTTGAGGGCAATGGATTTTAAGCTGTAGAATTCATGGTTAAAATATCTTCAAATGATTAAAGCTGTGCGTGAGGACAATGGATTCCAAGCTGTAGGATCCATGGTTAAAATATCTTCAAATGATTGAAGCTGTAAATGAGGGCAACGAATTCCAAGCTGTAGAATCCATGGATATAATGTCTTCAAATGATTAAAGCTCTGCATGAGGGCAATGAATACCAAACTGTAGATTCCATGGTTAAAATATCATCAAATGGTGAAAGATGTGCATGAGGGCAATGGGTTCCAAGCTGGAGAATCCATGCTTAAAATATCTTCAAATGAATAAAGCTGTGATTGAGGACAATGAATTCCAAGCTCCAGAATTCATGATTAAAATATCTTCAAATGATTCAAACTGTGCATGAGGGCAATGGATTCTAAGCTGTAGAATTCATGGTTAAAATATCTTCAAATGATTAAAGCTGTTCGTGAGGACAATGGATTCCAAGCTGTAGGATCCATGGTTAAAATATCTTCATATGATTAAAGCTCTGCATGACGGCAATGAATTCCAACTGTTGAATTCATGGTTAAAATATCTTCAAATGATTAAAGCTGTGGTTGAGGGCAATGGATTCCAAGCTGTACAATCCATGGTTAAAATATCTTCAAATGATTAAAGCTGTGGTTGAGGGCAATGAATTCCAATCTGGAGAATCCATGGTTTAAATATCTTCAAATGATTAAAGCTGTGCATGAGGGCAATGGATTCCAATCTGGAGAATCCATGGTTAAAATATCTTCAAATGATTCAAGCTGTGCATGAGGTCAATGAATACCAAGCTGTAGAATCCATGGTTAAAATATCTTCAAATGATTAATGCTGTGCGTGAGGACAATGGATTCCAAGCTGTAGAATCCATGGATAAAATGTCTTCAAATGATTAAAGCTCTGGATGAGGGCAATGAAAACCAAACTGTAGAATCCATGGTTTAAATATCATCAAATAATGAAAGATGTGCATGAGGGCAATGGATTCCAAGCTGGAGAATCCATGGTTAAACTATCTTCAAATGATTAAAGCTGTGCTTGAGGGCAATCAATTCCAATCTGTAGAATCCATGGTTAAACTATCTTCAAATGATTAAAGCTGTGCTTGAGGGCAATGAATTCCAATCTGTAGAGTCCATGGTTAAAATATCTTCGAATGATTAAATCTGTGCCTGAGAGTAATGAATTCCAATCTGGAGAATCCATGGTTAAAATATCTTCAAGTGATTAAAGCTCTGCATGAGGGTAATGGATTCCAAGCTGTAGAATGATTAAAGTTGTGCATGAGGACTATGAATTCCAAGCTGTAGAATCCATGGTTAAAATATCTTCAAATGATTAAAGCTCTGCATGACGGCAATGAATTCCAACTGTAGAATTCATCGTTAAAATATCTTCAAATGATTAAAGCTGTGCATGTGGGCAATGGATTCCAGTCTGAAGTATGCGTGGTTAAAATATGTTCAAATTATTAAAGCTGTGCGTGAGGACAATGGAATCCAAGCTGTAAAATTCATAGTTAAAATATCTTCAAATGATTAAAGCTGTGCATGATGGCAATGGATTCCAAGCTGTAGAATCCATGCTTATAATATCTTCAAATGATTAAAGCTGTGCGTGAGGACAATGGATTCCAAGCTGTAGAATCCATGGTTGAAATATCTTCAAATGATTAAAGCTGTACATGAGGGCAATGAATACCAAGCTGTAGAATCCATGGTTAAAATATCTTCAAATCATTAAAGCTGTGCATGAGGGCAATGAATTCCAATCTGGAGAATCCATGGTTAAAATATCATCAAATGGTGAAAGATGTGCATGAGGGCAATGGATTCCAAACTGGAGAATCCATGGTTAAAATATCTTCAAATGATTAAAGCTGTGATTGAGGGCAATGAATTCCAAGCTGCAGAATTCATGATTAAAATATCTTCAAATGATTCAAGCTGTACATGAGGTCAATGGATTCTAAGCTGTAGAATTCATGGTTAAAATATCTTCAAATGATTAAAGCTGTGCGTGAGGACAATGGATTCTAAGCTGTAGGATCCATGGTTAAAATATCTTCAAATGATTAAAGCTCTACATGACGGCAATGAATTCCAACTGTAGAATTCATGGTTGAAATATCTTCAAATGATTAAAGCTGTGCATGTGGGCAATGGATTCCAGTCTGGACAATCCATGGTTAAAATATGTTCAAATGATTAAAGCTGAACATGAGGGCAATGAATTCCAATCTGGAAAATGCATGGTTAAAATATCTTCAAATGATTAAAGCTGTGGTTGAGGGCAATGCATTCCAAGCTGTACAATCCATGGTTAAAATATCTTCAAATGATTAAAGCTGTTTATGAGGGCAATGAATTCCAATCTGGAGAATCCAAGGTTTAAATATCTTCAAATGATTAAAGCTGTGCATGAGGGCAATGGATTCCAATCTGTAGAATCCATGGTTAAAATATCTTCAAATGATTCAAGCTGTGCATGAGGTCAATGAATACCAAGCTGTAGAATCCATGGTTAAAATATCTTCAAATGATTAAAGCTGTGCGTGAGGACAATGGATTCCAAGCTGTAGAATCCATGGATAAAATGTCTTCAAATGATTAAAGCTCTGGATGAGGGCAATGAAAACCAAACTGTAGAATCCATGGTTTAAATATCATCAAATGATGAAAGATGTGCATGAGGGCAATGGATTCCAAGCTGGAGAATCCATTGTTAAACTATCTTCAAATGATTAAAGCTGTGCTTGTGGGCAATCAATTCCAATCTGTAGAATCCATGGTTAAACTATCTTCAAATGATTAAAGCTGTGCTTGAGGGCAATGAATTCCAATCTGTAGAGTCCATGGTTAAAATATCTTCAAATGATTAAAGCTGTGCATGAGGACTATGAATTCCAATCTGGAGAATCTATAGTTGAAATATCTTCAAACGATTAAATCTGTGCCTGAGAGCAATAAATTCCAATCTGGAGAATCCATGGTTAAAATATCTTCAAATTATTAAAGCTGTGCATGAGGACTATGAATTCCAATCTGGAGAATCTATAGTTGAAATATCTTCAAACGATTAAATCTGTGCCTGAGAGCAATGAATTCCAATCTGGAGAATCCATGGTTAAAATATCTTCAAATAATTAAAGCTGTACATGAGGGCAATGGATTCCAAGCTGTAGAATGATTAAAGCTCTACATGAGGGCAATGAATTCCAATCTGGAGAATCCATGGTTAAAATATCTTCAAATCATTAAAGCTGTGCATGAGGGCAATGAATTCCAATCTGGATAATCCATGGTTAAAATATCTTCAAATGATTAAAGCTGTGATTGAGGGCAATGAATTCCATGCTGCAGAATTCATGATTAAAATATCTTCAAATGATTCAAGCTGTGCATGAGGGCAATGGATTCTAAGCTGTAGAATTCATGGTTAAAATATCTTCAAATGATTAAAGCTGTGCGTGAGGACAATGGATTCCAAGCTGTAGGATCCATGGTTAAAATATCTTCAAATGATTAAATCTCTGCATGACGGCAATGAATTCCAACTGTAGAATTCATGGATAAAATATCTTCAAATGATTAAAGCTGTGCATGTGGGCAATGGATTCCAGTCTGCAAAATGCATGGTTAAAATATCTTCAAATGATTAAAGCTGTGGTTGAGGGCAATGAATTCCAATCTGGAGAATCCATGGTGAAAATATGTTCAAATGATTAAAGCTGTGCTTGAGGGCAATGGATTTTAAGCTGTAGAATTCATGGTTAAAATATCTTCAAATGATTAAAGCTGTGCGTGAGGACAATGGATTCCAAGCTGTAGGATCCATGGTTAAAATATCTTCAAATGATTGAAGCTGTAAATGAGGGCAACGAATTCCAAGCTGTAGAATCCATGGATAAAATGTCTTCAAATGATTAAAGCTCTGCATGAGGGCAATGAATACCAAACTGTAGATTCCATGGTTAAAATATCATCAAATGGTGAAAGATGTGCATGAGGGCAATGGTTTCCAAGCTGGAGAATGCATGCTTAAAATATCTTCAAATGATTAAAGCTGTGATTGAGGGCAATGAATTCCAAGCTGCAGAATTCATGATGAAAATATCTTCAAATGATTCAAACTGTGCATGAGGGCAATGGATTCTAAGCTGTAGAATTCATGGTTAAAATATCTTCAAATGATTAAAGCTGTTCGTGAGGACAATGGATTCCAAGCTGTAGGATCCATGGTTAAAATATCTTCATATGATTAAAGCTCTGCATGACGGCAATGAATTCCAACTGTTGAATTCATGGTTAAAATATCTTCAAATGATTAAAGCTGTGCATGTGGGCAATGGATTCCAGTCTGGACAATCCATGGTTAAAATATCTTCAAATGATTAAAGCTGTGGTTGAGGGCAATGGATTCCAAGCTGTACAATCCATGGTTAAAATATCATCAAATGATTAAAGCTGTTTATGAGGGCAATGAATTCCAATCAGGAGAATCAATGGTTTAAATATCTTCAAATGATTAAAGCTGTGCATGAGGGCAATGGATTCCAATCTGGAGAATCCATGGTTAAAATATCTTCAAATGATTCAAGCTGTGCATGAGGTCAATGAATACCAAGCTGTAGAATCCATGGTTAAAATATCTTCAAATGATTAAAGCTGTGCGTGAGGACAATGGATTCCAAGCTGTAGAATCCATGGGTAAAATGTCTTCAAATGATTAAAGCTCTGGATGAGGGCAATGAAAACCAAACTGTAGAATCCATGGTTTAAATATCATCAAATAATGAAAGATGTGCATGAGGGCAATGGATTCCAAGCTGGAGAATCCATGGTTAAACTATCTTCAAATGATTAAAGCTGTGCTTGAGGGCAATCAATTCCAATCTGTAGAATCCATGGTTAAACTATCTTCAAATGATTAAAGCTGTGCTTGAGGGCAATGAATTCCAATCTGTAGATTCCATGGTTAAAATATCTTCGAATGATTAAATCTGTGCCTGAGAGTAATGAATTCCAATCTGGAGAATCCATGGTTAAAATATCTTCAAGTGATTAAAGCTCTGCATGAGGGTAATGGATTCCAAGCTGTAGAATGATTAAAGTTGTGCATGAGGACTATGAATTCCAAGCTGTAGAATCCATGGTTAAAATATATTCAAATGATTAAAGCTCTGCATGACGGCAATGAATTCCAACTGTAGAATTCATCGTTAAAATATCTTCAAATGATTAAAGCTGTGCATGTGGGCAATGGATTCCAGTCTGAAGTATGCATGGTTAAAATATGTTCAAATTATTAAAGCTGTGCGTGAGGACAATGGAATCCAAGCTGTAAAATTCATGGTTAAAATATCTTCAAATGATTAAAGCTGTGCATGATGGCAATGGATTCCAAGCTGTAGAATCCATGCTTATAATATCTTCAAATGATTAAAGCTGTGCGTGAGGACAATGGATTCCAAGCTGTAGAATCCATGGTTGAAATATCTTCAAATGATTAAAGCTGTACATGAGGGCAATGAATACCAAGCTGTAGATTTCATGGTTAAAATATCTTCAAATGATTAAAGCTGTGCGTGAGGACAATGGATTCCAAGCTGTAGAATCCATGGATAAAATGTCTTCAAATGATTAAAGCTCTGGATGAGGGCAATGAAAACCAAACTGTAGAATCCATGGTTTAAATATCATCAAATGATGAAAGATGTGCATGAGGGCAATGGATTCCAACCTGGAAAATCCATGGTTAAACTATCTTCAAATGATTAAAGCTGTGCTTGTGGGCAATCAATTCCAATCTGTAGAATCCATGGTTAAACTATCTTCAAATGATTAAAGCTGTGCTTGAGGGCAATGAATTCCAATCTGTAGAGTCCATGGTTAAAATATCTTCAAATGATTAAAGCTGTGCATGAGGACTATGAATTCCAATCTGAAGAATCTATAGTTGAAATATCTTCAAACGATTAAATCTGTGCCTGAGAGCAATGAATTCCAATCTGGAGAATCCATGGTTAAAATATCTTCAAATGATTAAAGCTGTGCATGAGGACTATGAATTCCAATCTGGAGAATCTATAGTTGAAATATCTTCAAACGATTAAATCTGTGCCTGAGAGCAATGAATTCCAATCTGGAGAATCCATGGTTAAAATATCTTCAAATAATTAAAGCTGTGCATGAGGGCAATGGATTCCAAGCTGAAGAATGATTAAAGCTGTGCATGAGGAATATGAATTCCAAGCTATAGAATCCATGGTTAAAATATCTTCAAATGATTAAAGCTCTGCATGACGGCAATGAATTCCAACTGTAGAATTCATGGTTAAAATATCTTCAAATGATTAAAGCTGTGCATGTGGGCAATGGATTCCAGTCTGAAGAATCCATGGTTAAAATATGTTCAAATTATTAAAGCTGTGCGTGAGGACAATGGAATCCAAGCTGTAAAATTCATGGTTAAAATATCTTCAAATGATTAAAGCTGTGCATGATGGCAATGGATTCCAAGCTGTAGAATCCATGCTTATAATATCTTCAAATGATTAAAGCTGTGCGTGAGGACAATGGATTCCAAGCTGTAGAATCCATGGTTGAAATATCTTCAAATGATTAAAGCTGTACATGAGGGCAATGAATTCCAATCTGGAGAATCCATGGTTAAAATATCTTCAAATCATTAAAGCTGTGCATGAGGGCAATGAATTCCAATCTGGATAATCCATGGTTAAAATATCTTCAAATGATTAAAGCTGTGATTGAGGGCAATGAATTCCATGCTGCAGATTTCATGATTAAAATATCTTCAAATGATTCAAGCTGTGCATGAGGGCAATGGATTCTAAGCTGTAGAATTCATGGTTAAAATATCTTCAAATGATTAAAGCTGTGCGTGAGGACAATGGATTCCAAGCTGTAGGATCCATGGTTAAAATATCTTCAAATGATTAAATCTCTGCATGACGGCAATGAATTCCAACTGTAGAATTCATGGATAAAATATCTTCAAATGATTAAAGCTGTGCATGTGGGCAATGGATTCCAGTCTGGAAAATGCATGGTTAAAATATCTTCAAATGATTAAAGCTGTGGTTGAGGGCAATGAATTCCAATCTGGAGAATCCATGGTTAAAATATCTTCAAATTATTAAAGCTGTGCATGAGGACTATGAATTCCAATCTGGAGAATCTATAGTTGAAATATCTTCAAACGATTAAATCTGTGCCTGAGAGCAATGAATTCCAATCTGGAGAATCAATGGTTAAAATATCTTCAAATAATTAAAGCTGTACATGAGGGCAATGGATTCCAAGCTGTAGAATGATTAAAGCTGTGCATGAGGACTATGAATTCCAAGCTATAGAATCCATGGTTAAAATATCTTCAAATGATTAAAGCTCTGCATGACGGCAATGAATTCCAACTGTAGAATAAATGGTTAAAATATCTTCAAATGATTAAAGCTGTGCATGTGGGCAATGGATTCCAGTCTGAAGAATCCATGGTTTAAATATGTTCAAATTATTAAAGCTGTGCGTGAGGACAATGGAATCCAAGCTGTAAAATTCATGGTTAAAATATCTTCAAATGATTAAAGCTGTGCATGATGGCAATGGATTCCAAGCTGTAGAATCCATGCTTATAATATCTTCAAATGATTAAAGCTGTGCATGAGGGCAATGGATTCCAACCTGGAGAATCCATGGTTAAACTATCTTCAAATGATTAAAGCTGTGCTTGTGGGCAATCAATTCCAATCTGTAGAATCCATGTTTAAACTATCTTCAAATGATTAAAGCTGTGCTTGAGGGCAATGAATTCCAATCTGTAGAGTCCATGGTTAAAATATCTTCAAATGATTAAAGCTGTGCATGAGGACTGTGAATTCCAATCTGAAGAATCTATAGTTGAAATATCTTCAAACGATTAAATCTGTGCCTGAGAGCAATGAATTCCAATCTGGAGAATCCATGGTTAAAATATCTTCAAATGATTAAAGCTGTGCATGAGGACTATGAATTCCAATCTGGAGAATCTATAGTTGAAATATCTTCAAACGATTAAATCTGTGCCTGAGAGCAATGAATTCCAATCTGGAGAATCCATGGTTAAAATATCTTCAAATAATTAAAGCTGTGCATGAGGGCAATGGATTCCAAGCTGTAGAATGATTAAAGCTGTGCATGAGGACTATGAATTCCAAGCTATAGAATCCATGGTTAAAATATCTTCAAATGATTAAAGCTCTGCATGACGGCAATGAATTCCAACTGTAGAATTCATGGTTAAAATATCTTCAAATAATTAAAGCTGTGCATGTGGGCAATGGATTCCAGTCTGAAGAATCCATGGTTAAAATATGTTCAAATTATTAAAGCTGTGCGTGAGGACAATGGAATCCAAGCTGTAAAATTCATGGTTAAAATATCTTCATATGATTAAAGCTGTGCATGATGGCAATGGATTCCAAGCTGTAGAATCCATGCTTATAATATCTTCAAATGATTAAAGCTGTGCGTGAGGACAATGGATTCCAAGCTGTAGAATCCATGGTTGAAATTTCTTCAAATGATTAAAGCTGTACATGAGGGCAATGAATTCCAATCTGGAGAATCCATGGTTAAAATATCTTCAAATCATTAAAGCTGTGCATGAGGGCAATGAATTCCAATCTGGAGAATCCATGGTTAAAATATCTTCAAATGATTAAAGCTGTGATTGAGGGCAATGAATTCCATGCTGCAGAATTCATGATTAAAATATCTTCAAATGATTTAAGCTGTGCATGAGGGCAATGGATTCTAAGCTGTAGAATTCATGGTTAAAATATCTTCAAATGATTAAAGCTGTGCGTGAGGACAATGGATTCCAAGCTGTAGGATCCATGGTTAAAATATCTTCAAATGATTAAATCTCTGCATGACGGCAATGAATTCCAACTGTAGAATTCATGGATAAAATATCTTCAAATGATTAAAGCTGTGCATGTGGGCAATGGATTCCAGTCTGGAATATGCATGGTTAAAATATCTTCAAATGATTAAAGCTGTGGTTGAGGGCAATGAATTCCAATCTGGAGAATCCATGGTGAAAATATGTTCAAATGATTAAAGCTGTGCTTGAGGGCAATGGATTTTAAGCTGTAGAATTCATGGTTAAAATATCTTCAAATGATTAAAGCTGTGCGTGAGGACAATGGATTCCAAGCTGTAGGATCCATGGTTAAAATATCTTCAAATGATTAAAGCTGTGATTGAGGGCAATGAATTCCATGCTGCAGAATTCATGATTAAAATATCTTCAAATGATTCAAGCTGTGCATGAGGGCAATGGATTCTAAGCTGTAGAATTCATGGTTAAAATATCTTCAAATGATTAAAGCTGTGCGTGAGGACAATGGATTCCAAGCTGTAGGATCCATGGTTAAAATATCTTCAAATGATTAAATCTCTGCATGACGGCAATGAATTCCAACTGTAGAATTCATGGATAAAATATCTTCAAATGATTAAAGCTGTGCATGTGGGCAATGGTTTCCAAGCTGGAGAATGCATGCTTAAAATATCTTCAAATGATTAAAGCTGTGATTGAGGGCAATGAATTCCAAGCTGCAGAATTCATGATTAAAATATCTTCAAATGATTCAAACTGTGCATGAGGGCAATGGATTCTAAGCTGTAGAATTCATGGTTAAAATATCTTCAAATGATTAAAGCTGTTCGTGAGGACAATGGATTCCAAGCTGTAGGATCCATGGTTAAAATATCTTCATATGATTAAAGCTCTGCATGACGGCAATGAATTCCAACTGTTGAATTCATGGTTAAAATATCTTCAAATGATTAAAGCTGTGCATGTGGGCAATGGATTCCAGTCTGGACAATCCATGGTTAAAATATCTTCAAATGATTAAAGCTGTGGTTGAGGGCAATGGATTCCAAGCTGTACAATCCATGGTTAAAATATCTTCAAATGATTAAAGCTGTTTATGAGGGCAATGAATTCCAATCAGGAGAATCAATGGTTTAAATATCTTCAAATGATTAAAGCTGTGCATGAGGGCAATGGATTCCAATCTGGAGAATCCATGGTTAAAATATCTTCAAATGATTCAAGCTGTGCATGAGGTCAATGAATACCAAGCTGTAGAATCCATGGTTAAAATATCTTCAAATGATTAAAACTGTGCGTGAGGACAATGGATTCCAAGCTGTAGAATCCATGGATAAAATGACTTCAAATGATTAAAGCTCTGGATGAGGGCAATGAAAACCAAACTGTAGAATCCATGGTTTAAATATCATCAAATAATGAAATATGTGCATGAGGGAAATGGATTCCAAGCTGGAGAATCCATGGTTAAACTATCTTCAAATGATTAAAGCTGTGCTTGTGGGCAATCAATTCCAATCTGTAGAATCCATGGTTAAACTATCTTTAAATGATTAAAGCTGTGCTTGAGGGCAATGAATTCCAATCTGTAGAGTCCATGGTTAAAATATCTTCAAATGATTAAAGCTGTGCATGAGGACTATGAATTCCAATCTGAAGAATCTATAGTTGAAATATCTTCAAACGATTAAATCTGTGCCTGAGAGCAATGAATTCCAATCTGGAGAATCCATGGTTAAAATATCTTCAAATGATTAAAGCTGTGCATGAGGACTATGAATTCCAATCTGGAGAATCTATAGTTGAAATATCTTCAAACGATTAAATCTGTGCCTGAGAGCAATGAATTCCAATCTGGAGAATCCATGGTTAAAATATCTTCAAATAATTAAAGCTGTGCATGAGGGCAATGGATTCCAAGCTGAAGAATGATTAAAGCTGTGCATGAGGACTATGAATACCAAGCTATAGAATCCATGGTTAAAATATCTTCAAATGATTAAAGCTCTGCATGACGGCAATGAATTCCAACTGTAGAATTCATGGTTAAAATATCTTCAAATGATTAAAGCTGTGCATGTGGGCAATGGATTCCAGTCTGAAGAATCCATGGTTAAAATATGTTCAAATTATTAAAGCTGTGCGTGAGGACAATGGAATCCAAGCTGTAAAATTCATGGTTAAAATATCTTCAAATGATTAAAGCTGTGCATGATGGCAATGGATTCCAAGCTATAGAATCCATGCTTATAATATCTTCAAATGATTAAAGCTGTGCGTGAGGACAATGGATTCCAAGCTGTAGAATCCATGGTTGAAATATCTTCAAATGATTAAAGCTGTACATGAGGGCAATGAATTCCAATCTGGAGAATCCATGGTTAAAATATCTTCAAATCATTAAAGCTGTGCATGAGGGCAATGAATTCCAATCTGGAGAATCCATGGTTAAAATATCTTCAAATTATTAAAGCTGTGATTGAGGGCAATGAATTCCATGCTGCAGAATTCATGATTAAAATATCTTCAAATGATTCAAGCTGTGCATGAGGGCAATGGATTCTAAGCTGTAGAATTCATGGTTAAAATATCTTCAAATGATTAAAGCTGTGCGTGAGGACAATGGATTCCAAGCTGTAGGATCCATGGTTAAAATATCTTCAAATGATTAAATCTCTGCATGACGGTAATGAATTCCAACTGTAGAATTCATGGATAAAATATCTTCAAATGATTAAAGCTGTGCATGTGGGCAATGGATTCCAGTCTGGAAAATGCATGGTTAAAATATCTTCAAATGATTAAAGCTGTGATTGAGGGCAATGAATTCCAAGCTGCAGAATTCATGATTAAAATATCTTCAAATGATTCAAGCTGTACATGAGGTCAATGGATTCTAAGCTGTAGAATTCATGGTTAAAATATCTTCAAATGATTAAAGCTGTGCGTGAGGACAATGGATTCCAAGCTGTAGGATCCATGGTTAAAATATCTTCAAATGATTAAAGCTCTGCATGACGGCAATGAATTCCAACTGTAGAACTCATGGTTGAAATATCTTCAAATGATTAAAGCTGTGCATGTGGGCAATCGATTCCAGTCTGGACAATCCATGGTTAAAATATGTTCAAATGATTAAAGCTGAACATGAGGGCAATGAATTCCAATCTGGAAAATGCATGGTTAAAATATCTTCAAATGATTAAAGCTGTGGTTGAGGGCAATGCATTCCAAGCTGTACAATCCATGGTTAAAATATCTTCAAATGATTAAAGCTGTTTATGAGGGCAATGAATTCCAATCTGGAGAATCCAAGGTTTAAATATCTTCAAATGATTAAAGCTGTGCATGAGGGCAATGGATTCCAATCTGTAGAATCCATGGTTAAAATATCTTCAAATGATTCAAGCTGTGCATGAGGTCAATGAATACCAAGCTGTAGAATCCATGGTTAAAATATCTTCAAATGATTAAAGCTGTGCGTGAGGACAATGGATTCCAAGCTGTAGAATCCATGGATAAAATGTCTTCAAATGATTAAAGCTCTGGATGAGGGCAATGAAAACCAAACTGTAGAATCCATGGTTTAAATATCATCAAATGATGAAAGATGTGCATGAGGGCAATGGATTCCAAGCTGGAGAATCCATTGTTAAACTATCTTCAAATGATTAAAGCTGTGCTTGTGGGCAATCAATTCCAATCTGTAGAATCCATGGTTAAACTATCTTCAAATGATTAAAGCTGTGCTTGAGGGCAACGAATTCCAATCTGTAGAGTCCATGGTTAAAATATCTTCAAATGATTAAAGCTGTGCATGAGGACTATGAATTCCAATCTGGAGAATCTATATTTGAAATATCTTCAAACGATTAAATCTGTGCCTGAGAGCAATAAATTCCAATCTGGAGAATCCATGGTTAAAATATCTTCAAATTATTAAAGCTGTGCATGAGGACTATGAATTCCAATCTGGAGAATCTATAGTTGAAATATCTTCAAACGATTAAATCTGTGCCTGAGAGCAATGAATTCCAATCTGGAGAATCAATGGTTAAAATATCTTCAAATAATTAAAGCTGTACATGAGGGCAATGGATTCCAAGCTGTAGAATGATTAAAGCTGTGCATGAGGACTATGAATTCCAAGCTATAGAATCCATGGTTAAAATATCTTCAAATGATTAAAGCTCTGCATGACGGCAATGAATTCCAACTGTAGAATAAATGGTTAAAATATCTTCAAATTATTAAAGCTGTGCATGTGGGCAATGGATTCCAGTCTGAAGAATCCATGGTTTAAATATGTTCAAATTATTAAAGCTGTGCGTGAGGACAATGGAATCCAAGCTGTAAAATTCATGGTTAAAATATCTTCAAATGATTAAAGCTGTGTATGATGGCAATGGATTCCAAGCTGTAGAATCCATGCTTATAATATCTTCAAATGATTAAAGCTGTGCATGAGGGCAATGGATTCCAACCTGGAGAATCCATGGTTAAACTATCTTCAAATGATTAAAGCTGTGCTTGTGGGCAATCAATTCCAATCTGTAGAATCCATGGTTAAACTATCTTCAAATGATTAAAGCTGTGCTTGAGGGCAATGAATTCCAATCTGTAGAGTCCATGGTTAAAATATCTTCAAATGATTAAAGCTGTGCATGAGGACTGTGAATTCCAATCTGAAGAATCTATAGTTGAAATATCTTCAAACGATTAAATCTGTGCCTGAGAGCAATGAATTCCAATCTGGAGAATCCATGGTTAAAATATCTTCAAATGATTAAAGCTGTGCATGAGGACTATGAATTCCAATCTGGAGAATCTATAGTTGAAATATCTTCAAACGATTAAATCTGTGCCTGAGAGCAATGAATTCCAATCTGGAGAATCCATGGTTAAAATATCTTCAAATAATTAAAGCTGTGCATGAGGGCAATGGATTCCAAGCTGTAGAATGATTAAAGCTGTGCATGAGGACTATGAATTCCAAGCTATAGAATCCATGGTTAAAATATCTTCAAATGATTAAAGCTCTGCATGACGGCAATGAATTCCAACTGTAGAATTCATGGTTAAAATATCTTCAAATAATTAAAGCTGTGCATGTGGGCAATGGATTCCAGTCTGAAGAATCCATGGTTAAAATATGTTCAAATTATTAAAGCTGTGCGTGAGGACAATGGAATCCAAGCTGTAAAATTCATGGTTAAAATATCTTCATATGATTAAAGCTGTGCATGATGGCAATGGATTCCAAGCTGTAGGATCCATGCTTATAATATCTTCAAATGATTAAAGCTGTGCGTGAGGACAATGGATTCCAAGCTGTAGAATCCATGGTTGAAATTTCTTCAAATGATTAAAGCTGTACATGAGGGCAATGAATTCCAATCTGGAGAATCCATGGTTAAAATATCTTCAAATCATTAAAGCTGTGCATGAGGGCAATGAATTCCAATCTGGAGAATCCATGGTTAAAATATCTTCAAATGATTAAAGCTGTGATTGAGGGCAATGAATTCCATGCTGCAGAATTCATGATTAAAATATCTTCAAATGATTTAAGCTGTGCATGAGGGCAATGGATTCTAAGCTGTAGAATTCATGGTTAAAATATCTTCAAATGATTAAAGCTGTGCGTGAGGACAATGGATTCCAAGCTGTAGGATCCATGGTTAAAATATCTTCAAATGATTAAATCTCTGCATGACGGCAATGAATTCCAACTGTAGAATTCATGGATAAAATATCTTCAAATGATTAAAGCTGTGCATGTGGGCAATGGATTCCAGTCTGGAATATGCATGGTTAAAATATCTTCAAATGATTAAAGCTGTGGTTGAGGGCAATGAATTCCAATCTGGAGAATCCATGGTGAAAATATGTTCAAATGATTAAAGCTGTGCTTGAGGGCAATGGATTTTAAGCTGTAGAATTCATGGTTAAAATATCTTCAAATGATTAAAGCTGTGCGTGAGGACAATGGATTCCAAGCTGTAGGATCCATGGTTAAAATATCTTCAAATGATTGAAGCTGTAAATGAGGGCAACGAATTCCAAGCTGTAGAATCCATGGATAAAATGTCTTCAAATGATTAAAGTTCTGCATGAGGGCAATGAATACCAAACTGTAGATTCCATGGTTAAAATATCATCAAATGGTGAAAGATATGCATGAGGGCAATGGGTTCCAAGCTGGAGAATCCATGCTTAAAATATCTTCAAATGAATAAAGCTGTGATTGAGGGCAATGAATTCCAAGCTGCAGAATTCATGATTAAAATATCTTCAAATGATTCAAACTGTGCATGAGGGCAATGAATTCTAAGCTGTAGAATTCATGGTTAAAATATCTTAAAATGATTAAAGCTGTTCGTGAGGACAATGGATTGCAAGCTGTAGAATCCATGGTTGAAATATCTTCAAATGATTAAAGCTGTACATGAGGGCAATGAATACCAAGCTGTAGAATCCGTCGTTAAAATATCTTCAAATCATTAAAGCTGTGCATGAGGGCAATGAATTCCAATCTGGAGAATCCATGGTTAAAATATCATCAAATGGTGAAAGATGTGCATGAGGGCAATGGATTCCAAACTGGAGAATCCAAGGTTTAAATATCTTCAAATGATTAAAGCTGTGCATGAGGGCAATGGATTCCAATCTGGAGAATCCATGCTTAAAATATCTTCAAATGATTCAAGCTGTGCATGAGGTCAATGAATACCAAGCTGTAGATTCCATGGTTAAAATATCTTCAAATGATTAAAGCTGTGCGTGAGGACAATGGATTCCAAGCTGTAGAATCCATGGATAAAATGTCTTCAAATGATTAAAACTCTGGATGAGGGCAATGAAAACCAAACTGTAGAATCCATGGTTTAAATATCATCAAATGATGAAAGATGTGCATGAGGGCAATGGATTCCAACCTGGAAAATCCATGGTTAAACTATCTTCAAATGATTAAAGCTGTGCTTGTGGGCAATCAATTCCAATCTGTAGAATCCATGGTTAAACTATCTTCAAATGATTAAAGCTGTGCTTGAGGGCAATGAATTCCAATCTGTAGAGTCCATGGTTAAAATATCTTCAAATGATTAAAGCTGTGCATGAGGACTATGAATTCCAATCTGAAGAATCTATAGTTGAAATATCTTCAAACGATTAAATCTGTGCCTGAGAGCAATGAATTCCAATCTGGAGAATCCATGGTTAAAATATCTTCAAATGATTAAAGCTGTGATTGAGGGCAATGAATTCCATGCTGCAGAATTCATGATTAAAATATCTTCAAATGATTCAAGCTGTGCATGAGGGCAATGGATTCCAAGCTGTAGAATTCATGGTTAAAATATCTTCAAATGATTAAAGCTGTGCGTGAGGACAATGGATTCCAAGCTGTAGGATCCATGGTTAAAATATCTTCAAATGATTAAATCTCTGCATGACGGTAATGAATTCCAACTGTAGAATTCATGGATAAAATATCTTCAAATGATTAAAGCTGTGCATGTGGGCAATGGATTCCAGTCTGGAAAATGCATGGTTAAAATATCTTCAAATGATTAAAGCTGTGGTTGAGGGCAATGAATTCCAATCTGGAGAATCCATGGTGAAAATATGTTCAAATGATTAAAGCTGTGCTTGAGGGCAATGGATTTTAAGCTGTAGAATTCATGGTTAAAATATCTTCAAATGATTAAAGCTGTGCGTGAGGACAATGGATTCCAAGCTGTAGGATCCATGGTTAAAATATCTTCAAATGATTGAAGCTGTAAATGAGGGCAACGAATTCCAAGCTGTAGAATCCATGGATATAATGTCTTCAAATGATTAAAGCTCTGCATGAGGGCAATGAATACCAAACTGTAGATTCCATGGTTAAAATATCATCAAATGGTGAAAGATGTGCATGAGGGCAATGGGTTCCAAGCTGGAGAATCCATGCTTAAAATATCTTCAAATGAATAAAGCTGTGATTGAGGACAATGAATTCCAAGCTCCAGAATTCATGATTAAAATATCTTCAAATGATTCAAACTGTGCATGAGGGCAATGGATTCTAAGCTGTAGAATTCATGGTTAAAATATCTTCAAATGATTAAAGCTGTTCGTGAGGACAATGGATTCCAAGCTGTAGGATCCATGGTTAAAATATCTTCATATGATTAAAGCTCTGCATGACGGCAATGAATTCCAACTGTTGAATTCATGGTTAAAATATCTTCAAATGATTAAAGCTGTGGTTGAGGGCAATGGATTCCAAGCTGTACAATCCATGGTTAAAATATCTTCAAATGATTAAAGCTGTGGTTGAGGGCAATGAATTCCAATCTGGAGAATCCATGGTTTAAATATCTTCAAATGATTAAAGCTGTGCATGAGGGCAATGGATTCCAATCTGGAGAATCCATGGTTAAAATATCTTCAAATGATTCAAGCTGTGCATGAGGTCAATGAATACCAAGCTGTAGAATCCATGGTTAAAATATCTTCAAATGATTAATGCTGTGCGTGAGGACAATGGATTCCAAGCTGTAGAATCCATGGATAAAATGTCTTCAAATGATTAAAGCTCTGGATGAGGGCAATGAAAACCAAACTGTAGAATCCATGGTTTAAATATCATCAAATAATGAAAGATGTGCATGAGGGCAATGGATTCCAAGCTGGAGAATCCATGGTTAAACTATCTTCAAATGATTAAAGCTGTGCTTGAGGGCAATCAATTCCAATCTGTAGAATCCATGGTTAAACTATCTTCAAATGATTAAAGCTGTGCTTGAGGGCAATGAATTCCAATCTGTAGAGTCCATGGTTAAAATATCTTCGAATGATTAAATCTGTGCCTGAGAGTAATGAATTCCAATCTGGAGAATCCATGGTTAAAATATCTTCAAGTGATTAAAGCTCTGCATGAGGGTAATGGATTCCAAGCTGTAGAATGATTAAAGTTGTGCATGAGGACTATGAATTCCAAGCTGTAGAATCCATGGTTAAAATATCTTCAAATGATTAAAGCTCTGCATGACGGCAATGAATTCCAACTGTAGAATTCATCGTTAAAATATCTTCAAATGATTAAAGCTGTGCATGTGGGCAATGGATTCCAGTCTGAAGTATGCGTGGTTAAAATATGTTCAAATTATTAAAGCTGTGCGTGAGGACAATGGAATCCAAGCTGTAAAATTCATAGTTAAAATATCTTCAAATGATTAAAGCTGTGCATGATGGCAATGGATTCCAAGCTGTAGAATCCATGCTTATAATATCTTCAAATGATTAAAGCTGTGCGTGAGGACAATGGATTCCAAGCTGTAGAATCCATGGTTGAAATATCTTCAAATGATTAAAGCTGTACATGAGGGCAATGAATACCAAGCTGTAGAATCCATGGTTAAAATATCTTCAAATCATTAAAGCTGTGCATGAGGGCAATGAATTCCAATCTGGAGAATCCATGGTTAAAATATCATCAAATGGTGAAAGATGTGCATGAGGGCAATGGATTCCAAACTGGAGAATCCATGGTTAAAATATCTTCAAATGATTAAAGCTGTGATTGAGGGCAATGAATTCCAAGCTGCAGAATTCATGATTAAAATATCTTCAAATGATTCAAGCTGTACATGAGGTCAATGGATTCTAAGCTGTAGAATTCATGGTTAAAATATCTTCAAATGATTAAAGCTGTGCGTGAGGACAATGGATTCCAAGCTGTAGGATCCATGGTTAAAATATCTTCAAATGATTAAAGCTCTACATGACGGCAATGAAATCCAACTGTAGAATCCATGGTTTAAATATCATCAAATGATGAAAGATGTGCATGAGGGCAATGGATTCCAAGCTGGAGAATCCATTGTTAAACTATCTTCAAATGATTAAAGCTGTGCTTGTGGGCAATCAATTCCAATCTGTAGAATCCATGGTTAAACTATCTTCAAATGATTAAAGCTGTGCTTGAGGGCAATGAATTCCAATCTGTAGAGTCCATGGTTAAAATATCTTCAAATGATTAAAGCTGTGCATGAGGACTATGAATTCCAATCTGGAGAATCTATAGTTGAAATATCTTCAAACGATTAAATCTGTGCCTGAGAGCAATAAATTCCAATCTGGAGAATCCATGGTTAAAATATCTTCAAATTATTAAAGCTGTGCATGAGGACTATGAATTCCAATCTGGAGAATCTATAGTTGAAATATCTTCAAACGATTAAATCTGTGCCTGAGAGCAATGAATTCCAATCTGGAGAATCCATGGTTAAAATATCTTCAAATAATTAAAGCTGTACATGAGGGCAATGGATTCCAAGCTGTAGAATGATTAAAGCTCTACATGAGGGCAATGAATTCCAATCTGGAGAATCCATGGTTAAAATATCTTCAAATCATTAAAGCTGTGCATGAGGGCAATGAATTCCAATCTGGATAATCCATGGTTAAAATATCTTCAAATGATTAAAGCTGTGATTGAGGGCAATGAATTCCATGCTGCAGATTTCATGATTAAAATATCTTCAAATGATTCAAGCTGTGCATGAGGGCAATGGATTCTAAGCTGTAGAATTCATGGTTAAAATATCTTCAAATGATTAAAGCTGTGCGTGAGGACAATGGATTCCAAGCTGTAGGATCCATGGTTAAAATATCTTCAAATGATTAAATCTCTGCATGACGGCAATGAATTCCAACTGTAGAATTCATGGATAAAATATCTTCAAATGATTAAAGCTGTGCATGTGGGCAATGGATTCCAGTCTGCAAAATGCATGGTTAAAATATCTTCAAATGATTAAAGCTGTGGTTGAGGGCAATGAATTCCAATCTGGAGAATCCATGGTGAAAATATGTTCAAATGATTAAAGCTGTGCTTGAGGGCAATGGATTTTAAGCTGTAGAATTCATGGTTAAAATATCTTCAAATGATTAAAGCTGTGCGTGAGGACAATGGATTCCAAGCTGTAGGATCCATGGTTAAAATATCTTCAAATGATTGAAGCTGTAAATGAGGGCAACGAATTCCAAGCTGTAGAATCCATGGATAAAATGTCTTCAAATGATTAAAGCTCTGCATGAGGGCAATGAATACCAAACTGTAGATTCCATGGTTAAAATATCATCAAATGGTGAAAGATGTGCATGAGGGCAATGGTTTCCAAGCTGGAGAATGCATGCTTAAAATATCTTCAAATGATTAAAGCTGTGATTGAGGGCAATGAATTCCAAGCTGCAGAATTCATGATGAAAATATCTTCAAATGATTCAAACTGTGCATGAGGGCAATGGATTCTAAGCTGTAGAATTCATGGTTAAAATATCTTCAAATGATTAAAGCTGTTCGTGAGGACAATGGATTCCAAGCTGTAGGATCCATGGTTAAAATATCTTCATATGATTAAAGCTCTGCATGACGGCAATGAATTCCAACTGTTGAATTCATGGTTAAAATATCTTCAAATGATTAAAGCTGTGCATGTGGGCAATGGATTCCAGTCTGGACAATCCATGGTTAAAATATCTTCAAATGATTAAAGCTGTGGTTGAGGGCAATGGATTCCAAGCTGTACAATCCATGGTTAAAATATCATCAAATGATTAAAGCTGTTTATGAGGGCAATGAATTCCAATCAGGAGAATCAATGGTTTAAATATCTTCAAATGATTAAAGCTGTGCATGAGGGCAATGGATTCCAATCTGGAGAATCCATGGTTAAAATATCTTCAAATGATTCAAGCTGTGCATGAGGTCAATGAATACCAAGCTGTAGAATCCATGGTTAAAATATCTTCAAATGATTAAAGCTGTGCGTGAGGACAATGGATTCCAAGCTGTAGAATCCATGGATAAAATGTCTTCAAATGATTAAAGCTCTGGATGAGGGCAATGAAAACCAAACTGTAGAATCCATGGTTTAAATATCATCAAATAATGAAAGATGTGCATGAGGGCAATGGATTCCAAGCTGGAGAATCCATGGTTAAACTATCTTCAAATGATTAAAGCTGTGCTTGAGGGCAATCAATTCCAATCTGTAGAATCCATGGTTAAACTATCTTCAAATGATTAAAGCTGTGCTTGAGGGCAATGAATTCCAATCTGTAGATTCCATGGTTAAAATATCTTCGAATGATTAAATCTGTGCCTGAGAGTAATGAATTCCAATCTGGAGAATCCATGGTTAAAATATCTTCAAGTGATTAAAGCTCTGCATGAGGGTAATGGATTCCAAGCTGTAGAATGATTAAAGTTGTGCATGAGGACTATGAATTCCAAGCTGTAGAATCCATGGTTAAAATATATTCAAATGATTAAAGCTCTGCATGACGGCAATGAATTCCAACTGTAGAATTCATCGTTAAAATATCTTCAAATGATTAAAGCTGTGCATGTGGGCAATGGATTCCAGTCTGAAGTATGCATGGTTAAAATATGTTCAAATTATTAAAGCTGTGCGTGAGGACAATGGAATCCAAGCTGTAAAATTCATGGTTAAAATATCTTCAAATGATTAAAGCTGTGCATGATGGCAATGGATTCCAAGCTGTAGAATCCATGCTTATAATATCTTCAAATGATTAAAGCTGTGCGTGAGGACAATGGATTCCAAGCTGTAGAATCCATGGTTGAAATATCTTCAAATGATTAAAGCTGTACATGAGGGCAATGAATACCAAGCTGTAGATTTCATGGTTAAAATATCTTCAAATGATTAAAGCTGTGCGTGAGGACAATGGATTCCAAGCTGTAGAATCCATGGATAAAATGTCTTCAAATGATTAAAGCTCTGGATGAGGGCAATGAAAACCAAACTGTAGAATCCATGGTTTAAATATCATCAAATGATGAAAGATGTGCATGAGGGCAATGGATTCCAACCTGGAAAATCCATGGTTAAACTATCTTCAAATGATTAAAGCTGTGCTTGTGGGCAATCAATTCCAATCTGTAGAATCCATGGTTAAACTATCTTCAAATGATTAAAGCTGTGCTTGAGGGCAATGAATTCCAATCTGTAGAGTCCATGGTTAAAATATCTTCAAATGATTAAAGCTGTGCATGAGGACTATGAATTCCAATCTGAAGAATCTATAGTTGAAATATCTTCAAACGATTAAATCTGTGCCTGAGAGCAATGAATTCCAATCTGGAGAATCCATGGTTAAAATATCTTCAAATGATTAAAGCTGTGCATGAGGACTATGAATTCCAATCTGGAGAATCTATAGTTGAAATATCTTCAAACGATTAAATCTGTGCCTGAGAGCAATGAATTCCAATCTGGAGAATCCATGGTTAAAATATCTTCAAATAATTAAAGCTGTGCATGAGGTCAATGGATTCCAAGCTGAAGAATGATTAAAGCTGTGCATGAGGAATATGAATTCCAAGCTATAGAATCCATGGTTAAAATATCTTCAAATGATTAAAGCTCTGCATGACGGCAATGAATTCCAACTGTAGAATTCATGGTTAAAATATCTTCAAATGATTAAAGCTGTGCATGTGGGCAATGGATTCCAGTCTGAAGAATCCATGGTTAAAATATGTTCAAATTATTAAAGCTGTGCGTGAGGACAATGGAATCCAAGCTGTAAAATTCATGGTTAAAATATCTTCAAATGATTAAAGCTGTGCATGATGGCAATGGATTCCAAGCTGTAGAATCCATGCTTATAATATCTTCAAATGATTAAAGCTGTGCGTGAGGACAATGGATTCCAAGCTGTAGAATCCATGGTTGAAATATCTTCAAATGATTAAAGCTGTACATGAGGGCAATGAATTCCAATCTGGAGAATCCATGGTTAAAATATCTTCAAATCATTAAAGCTGTGCATGAGGGCAATGAATTCCAATCTGGATAATCCATGGTTAAAATATCTTCAAATGATTAAAGCTGTGATTGAGGGCAATGAATTCCATGCTGCAGATTTCATGATTAAAATATCTTCAAATGATTCAAGCTGTGCATGAGGGCAATGGATTCTAAGCTGTAGAATTCATGGTTAAAATATCTTCAAATGATTAAAGCTGTGCGTGAGGACAATGGATTCCAAGCTGTAGGATCCATGGTTAAAATATCTTCAAATGATTAAATCTCTGCATGACGGCAATGAATTCCAACTGTAGAATTCATGGATAAAATATCTTCAAATGATTAAAGCTGTGCATGTGGGCAATGGATTCCAGTCTGGAAAATGCATGGTTAAAATATCTTCAAATGATTAAAGCTGTGGTTGAGGGCAATGAATTCCAATCTGGAGAATCCATGGTGAAAATATGTTCAAATGATTAAAGCTGTGCTTGAGGGCAATGGATTTTAAGCTGTAGAATTCATCGTTAAAATATCTTCAAATGATTAAAGCTGTGCGTGAGGACAATGGATTCCAAGCTGTAGGATCCATGGTTAAAATATCTTCAAATGATTGAAGCTGTAAATGAGGGCAACGAATTCCAAGCTGTAGAATCCATGGATATAATGTCTTCAAATGATTAAAGCTCTGCATGAGGGCAATGAATACCAAACTGTAGATTCCATGGTTAAAATATCATCAAATGGTGAAAGATGTGCATGAGGGCAATGGGTTCCAAGCTGGAGAATCCATGCTTAAAATATATTCAAATGAATAAAGCTGTGATTGAGGGCAATGAATTCCAAGCTGCAGAATTCATGATTAAAATATCTTCAAATGATTCAAACTGTGCATGAGGGCAATGGATTCTAAGCTGTAGAATTCATGGTTAAAATATCTTCAAATGATTAAAGCTGTTCGTGAGGACAATGGATTCCAAGCTGTAGGATCCATGGTTAAAATATCTTCATATGATTAAAGCTCTGCATGACGGCAATGAATTCCAACTGTTGAATTCATGGTTAAAATATCTTCAAATGATTAAAGCTGTGCATGTGGGCAATGGATTCCAGTCTGGACAATCCATGGTTAAAATATCTTCAAATGATTAAAGCTGTGGTTGAGGGCAATGGATTCCAAGCTGTACAATCCATGGTTAAAATATCTTCAAATGATTAAAGCTGTGGTTGAGGGCAATGAATTCCAATCTGGAGAATCCATGGTTTAAATATCTTCAAATGATTAAAGCTGTGCATGAGGGCAATGGATTCCAATCTGGAGAATCCATGGTTAAAATATCTTCAAATGATTCAAGCTGTGCATGAGGTCAATGAATACCAAGCTGTAGAATCCATGGTTAAAATATCTTCAAATGATTAAAGCTGTGCGTGAGGACAATGGATTCCAAGCTGTAGAATCCATGGATAAAATGTCTTCAAATGGTTAAAGCTCTGGATGAGGGCAATGAAAACCAAACTGTAGAATCCATGGTTTAAATATCATCAAATAATGAAAGATGTGCATGAGGGCAATGGATTCCAAGCTGGAGAATCCATGGTTAAACTATCTTCAAATGATTAAAGCTGTGCTTGAGGGCAATCAATTCCAATCTGTAGAATCCATGGTTAAACTATCTTCAAATGATTAAAGCTGTGCTTGAGGGCAATGAATTCCAATCTGTAGAGTCCATGGTTAAAATATCTTCGAATGATTAAATCTGTGCCTGAGAGTAATGACTTCCAATCTGGAGAATCCATGGTTAAAATATCTTCAAGTGATTAAAGCTCTGCATGAGGGTAATGGATTCCAAGCTGTAGAATGATAAAAGTTGTGCATGAGGACTATGAATTCCAAGCTGTACAATCCATGGTTAAAATATCTTCAAATGATTAAAGCTCTGCATGACGGCAATTAATTCCAACTGTAGAATTCATCGTTAAAATATCTTCAAATGATTAAAGCCGTGCATGTGGGCAATGGATTCCAGTCTGAAGTATGCATGGTTAAAATATGTTCAAATTATTAAAGCTGTGCGTGAGGACAATGGAATCCAAGCTGTAAAATTCATGGTTAAACTATCTTCAAATGATTAAAGCTGTGCATGAGGACTATGAATTCCAATCTGGAGAATCTATAGTTGAAATATCTTCAAACGATTAAATCTGTGCCTGAGAGCAATGAATTCCAATCTGGAGAATCCATGGTTAAAATATCTTCAAATGATTAAAGCTGTGCATGAGGACTATGAATTCCAATCTGGAGAATCTATAGTTGAAATATCTTCAAACGATTAAATCTGTGCCTGAGAGCAATGAATTCCAATCTGGAGAATCCATGGTTAAAATATCTTCAAATAATTAAAGCTGTGCATGAGGGCAATGGATTCCAAGCTGAAGAATGATTAAAGCTGTGCATGAGGAATATGAATTCCAAGCTATAGAATCCATGGTTAAAATATCTTCAAATGATTAAAGCTCTGCATGACGGCAATGAATTCCAACTGTAGAATTCATGGTTAAAATATCTTCAAATGATTAAAGCTGTGCATGTGGGCAATGGATTCCAGTCTGAAGAATCCATGGTTAAAATATGTTCAAATTATTAAAGCTGTGCGTGAGGACAATGGAATCCAAGCTGTAAAATTCATGGTTAAAATATCTTCAAATGATTAAAGCTGTGCATGATGGCAATGGATTCCAAGCTGTAGAATCCATGCTTATAATATCTTCAAATGATTAAAGCTGTGCGTGAGGACAATGGATTCCAAGCTGTAGAATCCATGGTTGAAATATCTTCAAATGATTAAAGCTGTACATGAGGGCAATGAATTCCAATCTGGAGAATCCATGGTTAAAATATCTTCAAATCATTAAAGCTGTGCATGAGGGCAATGAATTCCAATCTGGATAATCCATGGTTAAAATATCTTCAAATGATTAAAGCTGTGATTGAGGGCAATGAATTCCATGCTGCAGATTTCATGATTAAAATATCTTCAAATGATTCAAGCTGTGCATGAGGGCAATGGATTCTAAGCTGTAGAATTCATGGTTAAAATATCTTCAAATGATTAAAGCTGTGCGTGAGGACAATGGATTCCAAGCTGTAGGATCCATGGTTAAAATATCTTCAAATGATTAAATCTCTGCATGACGGCAATGAATTCCAACTGTAGAATTCATGGATAAAATATCTTCAAATGATTAAAGCTGTGCATGTGGGCAATGGATTCCAGTCTGGAAAATGCATGGTTAAAATATCTTCAAATGATTAAAGCTGTGGTTGAGGGCAATGAATTCCAATCTGGAGAATCCATGGTGAAAATATGTTCAAATGATTAAAGCTGTGCTTGAGGGCAATGGATTTTAAGCTGTAGAATTCATCGTTAAAATATCTTCAAATGATTAAAGCTGTGCGTGAGGACAATGGATTCCAAGCTGTAGGATCCATGGTTAAAATATCTTCAAATGATTGAAGCTGTAAATGAGGGCAACGAATTCCAAGCTGTAGAATCCATGGATATAATGTCTTCAAATGATTAAAGCTCTGCATGAGGGCAATGAATACCAAACTGTAGATTCCATGGTTAAAATATCATCAAATGGTGAAAGATGTGCATGAGGGCAATGGGTTCCAAGCTGGAGAATCCATGCTTAAAATATCTTCAAATGAATAAAGCTGTGATTGAGGGCAATGAATTCCAAGCTGCAGAATTCATGATTAAAATATCTTCAAATGATTCAAACTGTGCATGAGGGCAATGGATTCTAAGCTGTAGAATTCATGGTTAAAATATCTTCAAATGATTAAAGCTGTTCGTGAGGACAATGGATTCCAAGCTGTAGGATCCATGGTTAAAATATCTTCATATGATTAAAGCTCTGCATGACGGCAATGAATTCCAACTGTTGAATTCATGGTTAAAATATCTTCAAATGATTAAAGCTGTGCATGTGGGCAATGGATTCCAGTCTGGACAATCCATGGTTAAAATATCTTCAAATGATTAAAGCTGTGGTTGAGGGCAATGGATTCCAAGCTGTACAATCCATGGTTAAAATATCTTCAAATGATTAAAGCTGTGGTTGAGGGCAATGAATTCCAATCTGGAGAATCCATGGTTTAAATATCTTCAAATGATTAAAGCTGTGCATGAGGGCAATGGATTCCAATCTGGAGAATCCATGGTTAAAATATCTTCAAATGATTCAAGCTGTGCATGAGGTCAATGAATACCAAGCTGTAGAATCCATGGTTAAAATATCTTCAAATGATTAAAGCTGTGCGTGAGGACAATGGATTCCAAGCTGTAGAATCCATGGATAAAATGTCTTCAAATGATTAAAGCTCTGGATGAGGGCAATGAAAACCAAACTGTAGAATCCATGGTTTAAATATCATCAAATAATGAAAGATGTGCATGAGGGCAATGGATTCCAAGCTGGAGAATCCATGGTTAAACTATCTTCAAATGATTAAAGCTGTGCTTGAGGGCAATCAATTCCAATCTGTAGAATCCATGGTTAAACTATCTTCAAATGATTAAAGCTGTGCTTGAGGGCAATGAATTCCAATCTGTAGAGTCCATGGTTAAAATATCTTCGAATGATTAAATCTGTGCCTGAGAGTAATGACTTCCAATCTGGAGAATCCATGGTTAAAATATCTTCAAGTGATTAAAGCTCTGCATGAGGGTAATGGATTCCAAGCTGTAGAATGATTAAAGTTGTGCATGAGGACTATGAATTCCAAGCTGTACAATCCATGGTTAAAATATCTTCAAATGATTAAAGCTCTGCATGACGGCAATTAATTCCAACTGTAGAATTCATCGTTAAAATATCTTCAAATGATTAAAGCCGTGCATGTGGGCAATGGATTCCAGTCTGAAGTATGCATGGTTAAAATATGTTCAAATTATTAAAGCTGTGCGTGAGGACAATGGAATCCAAGCTGTAAAATTCATGGTTAAACTATCTTCAAATGATTAAAGCTGTGCATGAGGACTATGAATTCCAATCTGGAGAATCTATAGTTGAAATATCTTCAAACGATTAAATCTGTGCCTGAGAGCAATAAATTCCAATCTGGAGAATCCATGGTTAAAATATCTTCAAATTATTAAAGCTGTGCATGAAGACTATGAATTCCAATCTGGAGAATCTATAGTTGAAATATCTTCAAACGATTAAATCTGTGCCTGAGAGCAATGAATTCCAATCTGGAGAATCCATGGTTAAAATATCTTCAAATAATTAAAGCTGTACATGAGGGCAATGGATTCCAAGCTGTAGAATGATTAAAGCTGTGCATGAGGACTATGAATTCCAAGCTATAGAATCCATGGTTAAAATATCTTCAAATGATTAAAGCTCTGCATGACGGCAAAAAATTCCAACTGTAGAATTAATGGTTAAAATATCTTCAAATGATTAAAGCTGTGCATGTGGGCAATGGATTCCAGTCTGAAGAATCCATGGTTTAAATATGTTCAAATTATTAAAGCTGTGCGTGAGGACAATGGAATCCAAGCTGTAAAATTCATGGTTAAAATATCTTCAAATGATTAAAGCTGTGCATGATGGCAATGGATTCCAAGCTGTAGAATCCATGCTTATAATATCTTCAAATGATTAAAGCTGTGCATGAGGGCAATGGATTCCAACCTGGAGAATCCATGGTTAAACTATCTTCAAATGATTAAAGCTGTGCTTGTGGGCAATCAATTCCAATCTGTAGAATCCATGGTTAAACTATCTTCAAATGATTAAAGCTGTGCTTGAGGGCAATGAATTCCAATCTGTAGAGTCCATGGTTAAAATATCTTCAAATGATTAAAGCTGTGCATGAGGACTGTGAATTCCAATCTGAAGAATCTATAGTTGAAATATCTTCAAACGATTAAATCTGTGCCTGAGAGCAATGAATTCCAATCTGGAGAATCCATGGTTAAAATATCTTCAAATGATTAAAGCTGTGCATGAGGACTATGAATTCCAATCTGGAGAATCTATAGTTGAAATATCTTCAAACGATTAAATCTGTGCCTGAGAGCAATGAATTCCAATCTGGAGAATCAATGGTTAAAATATCTTCAAATAATTAAAGCTGTGCATGAGGGCAATGGATTCCAAGCTGTAGAATGATTAAAGCTGTGCATGAGGACTATGAATTCCAAGCTATAGAATCCATGGTTAAAATATCTTCAAATGATTAAAGCTCTGCATGACGGCAATGAATTCCAACTGTAGAATTCATGGTTAAAATATCTTCAAATAATTAAAGCTGTGCATGTGGGCAATGGATTCCAGTCTGAAGAATCCATGGTTAAAATATGTTCAAATTATTAAAGCTGTGCGTGAGGACAATGGAATCCAAGCTGTAAAATTCATGGTTAAAATATCTTCAAATGATTAAAGCTGTGCATGATGGCAATGGATTCCAAGCTGTAGAATCCATGCTTATAATATCTTCAAATGATTAAAGCTGTGCGTGAGGACAATGGATTCCAAGCTGTAGAATCCATGGTTGAAATATCTTCAAATGATTAAAGCTGTACATGAGGGCAATGAATTCCAATCTGGAGAATCCATGGTTAAAATATCTTCAAATCATTAAAGCTGTGCATGAGGGCAATGAATTCCAATCTGGAGAATCCATGGTTAAAATATCTTCAAATGATTAAAGCTGTGATTGAGGGCAATGAATTCCATGCTGCAGAATTCATGATTAAAATATCTTCAAATGATTTAAGCTGTGCATGAGGGCAATGGATTCTAAGCTGTAGAATTCATGGTTAAAATATCTTCAAATGATTAAAGCTGTGCGTGAGGATAATGGATTCCAAGCTGTAGGATCCATGGTTAAAATATCTTCAAATGATTAAATCTCTGCATGACGGCAATGAATTCCAACTGTAGAATTCATGGATAAAATATCTTCAAATGATTAAAGCTGTGCATGTGGGCAATGGATTCCAGTCTGGAATATGCATGGTTAAAATATCTTCAAATGATTAAAGCTGTGGTTGAGGGCAATGAATTCCAATCTGGAGAATCCATGGTGAAAATATGTTCAAATGATTAAAGCTGTGCTTGAGGGCAATGGATTTTAAGCTGTAGAATTCATGGTTAAAATATCTTCAAATGATTAAAGCTGTGCGTGAGGACAATGGATTCCAAGCTGTAGGATCCATGGTTAAAATATCTTCAAATGATTGAAGCTGTAAATGAGGGCAACGAATTCCAAGCTGTAGAATCCATGGATAAAATGTCTTCAAATGATTAAAGCTCTGCATGAGGGCAATGAATACCAAACTGTAGATTCCATGGTTAAAATATCATCAAATGGTGAAAGATGTGCATGAGGGCAATGGGTTCCAAGCTGGAGAATCCATGCTTAAAATATCTTCAAATGAATAAAGCTGTGCATGAGGGCAATGAATTCCAAGCTGCAGAATTCATGATTAAAATATCTTCAAATGATTCAAACTGTGCATGAGGGCAATGAATTCTAAGCTGTAGAATTCATGGTTAAAATATCTTAAAATGATTAAAGCTGTTCGTGAGGACAATGGATTCCAAGCTGTAGAATCCATGGTTGAAATATCTTCAAATGATTAAAGCTGTACATGAGGGCAATGAATACCAAGCTGTAGAATCCGTCGTTAAAATATCTTCAAATCATTAAAGCTGTGCATGAGGGCAATGAATTCCAATCTGGAGAATCCATGGTTAAAATATAATCAAATGGTGAAAGATGTGCATGAGGGCAATGGATTCCAAACTGGAGAATCCAAGGTTTAAATATCTTCAAATGATTAAAGCTGTGCATGAGGGCAATGGATTCCAATCTGGAGAATCCATGCTTAAAATATCTTCAAATGATTCAAGCTGTGCATGAGGTCAATGAATTCCAAGCTGTAGATTCCATGGTTAAAATATCTTCAAATGATTAAAGCTGTGCGTGAGGACAATGGATTCCAAGCTGTAGAATCCATGGATAAAATGTCTTCAAATGATTAAAGCTCTGGATGAGGGCAATGAAAACGAAACTGTAGAATCCATGGTTTAAATATCATCAAATGATGAAAGATGTGCATGAGGGCAATGGATTCCAACCTGGAAAATCCATGGTTAAACTATCTTCAAATGATTAAAGCTGTGCATGATGGCAATGGATTCCAAGCTGTAGAATCCATGCTTATAATATCTTCAAATGATTAAAGCTGTGCGTGAGGACAATGGATTCCAAGCTGTAGAATCCATGGTTGAAATATCTTCAAATGATTAAAGCTGTACATGAGGGCAATGAATTCCAATCTGGAGAATCCATGGTTAAAATATCTTCAAATCATTAAAGCTGTGCATGAGGGCAATGAATTCCAATCTGGATAATCCATGGTTAAAATATCTTCAAATGATTAAAGCTGTGATTGAGGGCAATGAATTCCATGCTGCAGAATTCATGATTAAAATATCTTCAAATGATTCAAGCTGTGCATGAGGGCAATGGATTCCAAGCTGTAGAATTCATGGTTAAAATATCTTCAAATGATTAAAGCTGTGCGTGAGGACAATGGATTCCAAGCTGTAGGATCCATGGTTAAAATATCTTCAAATGATTAAATCTCTGCATGACGGTAATGAATTCCAACTGTAGAATTCATGGATAAAATATCTTCAAATGATTAAAGCTGTGCATGTGGGCAATGGATTCCAGTCTGGAAAATGCATGGTTAAAATATCTTCAAATGATTAAAGCTGTGGTTGAGGGCAATGAATTCCAATCTGGAGAATCCATGGTGAAAATATGTTCAAATGATTAAAGCTGTGCTTGAGGGCAATGGATTTTAAGGTGTAGAATTCATGGTTAAAATATCTTCAAATGATTAAAGCTGTGCGTGAGGACAATGGATTCCAAGCTGTAGGATCCATGGTTAAAATATCTTCAAATGATTGAAGCTGTAAATGAGGGCAACGAATTCCAAGCTGTAGAATCCATGGATATAATGTCTTCAAATGATTAAAGCTCTGCATGAGGGCAATGAATACCAAACTGTAGATTCCATGGTTAAAATATCATCAAATGGTGAAAGATGTGCATGAGGGCAATGGGTTCCAAGCTGGAGAATCCATGCTTAAAATATCTTCAAATGAATAAAGCTGTGATTGAGGACAATGAATTCCAAGCTCCAGAATTCATAATTAAAATATCTTCAAATGATTCAAACTGTGCATGAGGGCAATGGATTCTAAGCTGTAGAATTCATGGTTAAAATATCTTCAAATGATTAAAGCTGTTCGTGAGGACAATGGATTCCAAGCTGTAGGATCCATGGTTAAAATATCTTCATATGATTAAAGCTCTGCATGACGGCAATGAATTCCAACTGTTGAATTCATGGTTAAAATATCTTCAAATGATTAAAGCTGTGGTTGAGGGCAATGGATTCCAAGCTGTACAATCCATGGTTAAAATATCTTCAAATGATTAAAGCTGTGGTTGAGGGCAATGAATTCCAATCTGGAGAATCCATGGTTTAAATATCTTCAAATGATTAAAGCTGTGCATGAGGGCAATGGATTCCAATCTGGAGAATCCATGGTTAAAATATCTTCAAATGATTCAAGCTGTGCATGAGGTCAATGAATACCAAGCTGTAGAATCCATGGTTAAAATATCTTCAAATGATTAAAGCTGTGCGTGAGGACAATGGATTCCAAGCTGTAGAATCCATGGATAAAATGTCTTCAAATGATTAAAGCTCTGGATGAGGGCAATGAAAACCAAACTGTAGAATCCATGGTTTAAATATCATCAAATAATGAAAGATGTGCATGAGGGCAATGGATTCCAAGCTGGAGAATCCATGGTTAAACTATCTTCAAATGATTAAAGCTGTGCTTGAGGGCAATCAATTCCAATCTGTAGAATCCATGGTTAAACTATCTTCAAATGATTAAAGCTGTGCTTGAGGGCAATGGATTCTAAGCTGTAGAATTCATGGTTAAAATATCTTCAAATGATTAAAGCTGTGCGTGAGGACAATGGATTCCAAGCTGTAGGATCCATGGTTAAAATATCTTCAAATGATTAAAGCTCTGCATGACGGCAATGAATTCCAACTGTAGAATTCATGGTTGAAATATCTTCAAATGATTAAAGCTGTGCATGTGGGCAATGGATTCCAGTCTGGACAATCCATGGTTAAAATATGTTCAAATGATTAAAGCTGAACATGAGGGCAATGAATTCCAATCTGGAAAATGCATGGTTAAAATATCTTCAAATGATTAAAGCTGTGGTTGAGGGCAATGCATTCCAAGCTGTACAATCCATGGTTAAAATATCTTCAAATGATTAAAGCTGTTTATGAGGGCAATGAATTCCAATCTGGAGAATCCAAGGTTTAAATATCTTCAAATGATTAAAGCTGTGCATGAGGGCAATGGATTCCAATCTGTAGAATCCATGGTTAAAATATCTTCAAATGATTCAAGCTGTGCATGAGGTCAATGAATACCAAGCTGTAGAATCCATGGTTAAAATATCTTCAAATGATTAAAGCTGTGCGTGAGGACAATGGATTCCAAGCTGTAGAATCCATGGATAAAATGTCTTCAAATGATTAAAGCTCTGGATGAGGGCAATGAAAACCAAACTGTAGAATCCATGGTTTAAATATCATCAAATGATGAAAGATGTGCATGAGGGCAATGGATTCCAAGCTGGAGAATCCATTGTTAAACTATCTTCAAATGATTAAAGCTGTGCTTGTGGGCAATCAATTCCAATCTGTAGAATCCATGGTTAAACTATCTTCAAATGATTAAAGCTGTGCTTGAGGGCAATGAATTCCAATCTGTAGAGTCCATGGTTAAAATATCTTCAAATGATTAAAGCTGTGCATGAGGACTATGAATTCCAATCTGGAGAATCTATAGTTGAAATATCTTCAAACGATTAAATCTGTGCCTGAGAGCAATAAATTCCAATCTGGAGAATCCATGGTTAAAATATCTTCAAATTATTAAAGCTGTGCATGAGGACTATGAATTCCAATCTGGAGAATCTATAGTTGAAATATCTTCAAACGATTAAATCTGTGCCTGAGAGCAATGAATTCCAATCTGGAGAATCCATGGTTAAAATATCTTCAAATAATTAAAGCTGTACATGAGGGCAATGGATTCCAAGCTGTAGAATGATTAAAGCTGTGCATGAGGACTATGAATTCCAAGCTATAGAATCCATGGTTAAAATATCTTCAAATGATTAAAGCTCTGCATGACGGCAATGAATTCCAACTGTAGAATAAATGGTTAAAATATCTTCAAATGATTAAAGCTGTGCATGTGGGCAATGGATTCCAGTCTGAAGAATCCATGGTTTAAATATGTTCAAATTATTAAAGCTGTGCGTGAGGACAATGGAATCCAAGCTGTAAAATTCATGGTTAAAATATCTTCAAATGATTAAAGCTGTGCATGATGGCAATGGATTCCAAGCTGTAGAATCCATGCTTATAATATCTTCAAATGATTAAAGCTGTGCGTGAGGACAATGGATTCCAAGCTGTAGAATCCATGGTTGAAATATCTTCAAATGATTAAAGCTGTACATGAGGGCAATGAATTCCAATCTGGAGAATCCATGGTTAAAATATCTTCAAATCATTAAAGCTGTGCATGAGGGCAATGAATTCCAATCTGGATAATCCATGGTTAAAATATCTTCAAATGATTAAAGCTGTGATTGAGGGCAATGAATTCCATGCTGCAGAATTCATGATTAAAATATCTTCAAATGATTCAAGCTGTGCATGAGGGCAATGGATTCTAAGCTGTAGAATTCATGGTTAAAATATCTTCAAATGATTAAAGCTGTGCGTGAGGACAATGGATTCAAAGCTGTAGGATCCATGGTTAAAATATCTTCAAATCATTAAAGCTGTGGTTGAGGGCAATGAATTCCAATCTGGAGAATCCATGGTGAAAATATGTTCAAATGATTAAAGCTGTGCTTGAGGGCAATGGATTCCAAGCTGTACAATCCATGGTTAAAATATCTTCAAATGATTAAAGCTGTGGTTGAGGGCAATGAATTCCAATCTGGAGAATCCATGGTGAAAATATGTTCAAATGATTAAAGCTGTGCTTGAGGGCAATGGATTTTAAGCTGTAGAATTCATGGTTAAAATATCTTCAAATGATTAAAGCTGTGCGTGAGGACAATGGATTCCAAGCTGTAGGATCCATGGTTAAAATATCTTCAAATGATTGAAGCTGTAAATGAGGGCAACGAATTCCAAGCTGTAGAATCCATGGATAAAATGTCTTCAAATGATTAAAGCTCTGCATGAGGGCAATGAATACCAAACTGTAGATTCCATGGTTAAAATATCATCAAATGGTGAAAGATGTGCATGAGGGCAATGGTTTCCAAGCTGGAGAATGCATGCTTAAAATATCTTCAAATGATTAAAGCTGTGATTGAGGGCAATGAATTCCAAGCTGCAGAATTCATGATTAAAATATCTTCAAATGATTCAAACTGTGCATGAGGGCAATGGATTCTAAGCTGTAGAATTCATGGTTAAAATATCTTCAAATGATTAAAGCTGTTCGTGAGGACAATGGATTCCAAGCTGTAGGATCCATGGTTAAAATATCTTCATATGATTAAAGCTCTGCATGACGGCAATGAATTCCAACTGTTGAATTCATGGTTAAAATATCTTCAAATGATTAAAGCTGTGCATGTGGGCAATGGATTCCAGTCTGGACAATCCATGGTTAAAATATCTTCAAATGATTAAAGCTGTGGTTGAGGGCAATGGATTCCAAGCTGTACAATCCATGGTTAAAATATCATCAAATGATTAAAGCTGTTTATGAGGGCAATGAATTCCAATCAGGAGAATCAATGGTTTAAATATCTTCAAATGATTAAAGCTGTGCATGAGGGCAATGGATTCCAATCTGGAGAATCCATGGTTAAAATATCTTCAAATGATTCAAGCTGTGCATGAGGTCAATGAATACCAAGCTGTAGAATCCATGGTTAAAATATCTTCAAATGATTAAAGCTGTGCGTGAGGACAATGGATTCCAAGCTGTAGAATCCATGGATAAAATGTCTTCAAATGATTAAAGCTCTGGATGAGGGCAATGAAAACCAAACTGTAGAATCCATGGTTTAAATATCATCAAATAATGAAAGATGTGCATGAGGGCAATGGATTCCAAGCTGGAGAATCCATGGTTAAACTATCTTCAAATGATTAAAGCTGTGCTTGAGGGCAATCAATTCCAATCTGTAGAATCCATGGTTAAACTATCTTCAAATGATTAAAGCTGTGCTTGAGGGCAATGAATTCCAATCTGTAGATTCCATGGTTAAAATATCTTCGAATGATTAAATCTGTGCCTGAGAGTAATGAATTCCAATCTGGAGAATCCATGGTTAAAATATCTTCAAGTGATTAAAGCTCTGCATGAGGGTAATGGATTCCAAGCTGTAGAATGATTAAAGTTGTGCATGAGGACTATGAATTCCAAGCTGTAGAATCCATGGTTAAAATATATTCAAATGATTAAAGCTCTGCATGACGGCAATGAATTCCAACTGTAGAATTCATCGTTAAAATATCTTCAAATGATTAAAGCTGTGCATGTGGGCAATGGATTCCAGTCTGAAGTATGCATGGTTAAAATATGTTCAAATTATTAAAGCTGTGCGTGAGGACAATGGAATCCAAGCTGTAAAATTCATGGTTAAAATATCTTCAAATGATTAAAGCTGTGCATGATGGCAATGGATTCCAAGCTGTAGAATCCATGCTTATAATATCTTCAAATGATTAAAGCTGTGCGTGAGGACAATGGATTCCAAGCTGTAGAATCCATGGTTGAAATATCTTCAAATGATTAAAGCTGTACATGAGGGCAATGAATACCAAGCTGTAGATTCCATGGTTAAAATATCTTCAAATGATTAAAGCTGTGCGTGAGGACAATGGATTCCAAGCTGTAGAATCCATGGATAAAATGTCTTCAAATGATTAAAGCTCTGGATGAGGGCAATGAAAACCAAACTGTAGAATCCATGGTTTAAATATAATCAAATGATGAAAGATGTGCATGAGGGCAATGGATTCCAACCTGGAAAATCCATGGTTAAACTATCTTCAAATGATTAAAGCTGTGCTTGTGGGCAATCAATTCCAATCTGTAGAATCCATGGTTAAACTATCTTCAAATGATTAAAGCTGTGCTTGAGGGCAATGAATTCCAATCTGTAGAGTCCATGGTTAAAATATCTTCAAATGATTAAAGCTGTGCATGAGGACTATGAATTCCAATCTGAAGAATCTATAGTTGAAATATCTTCAAACGATTAAATCTGTGCCTGAGAGCAATGAATTCCAATCTGGAGAATCCATGGTTAAAATATCTTCAAATGATTAAAGCTGTGCATGAGGACTATGAATTCCAATCTGGAGAATCTATAGTTGAAATATCTTCAAACGATTAAATCTGTGCCTGAGAGCAATGAATTCCAATCTGGAGAATCCATGGTTAAAATATCTTCAAATAATTAAAGCTGTGCATGAGGGCAATGGATTCCAAGCTGAAGAATGATTAAAGCTGTGCATGAGGAATATGAATTCCAAGCTATAGAATCCATGGTTAAAATATCTTCAAATGATTAAAGCTCTGCATGACGGCAATGAATTCCAACTGTAGAATTCATGGTTAAAATATCTTCAAATGATTAAAGCTGTGCATGTGGGCAATGGATTCCAGTCTGAAGAATCCATGGTTAAAATATGTTCAAATTATTAAAGCTGTGCGTGAGGACAATGGAATCCAAGCTGTAAAATTCATGGTTAAAATATCTTCAAATGATTAAAGCTGTGCATGATGGCAATGGATTCCAAGCTGTAGAATCCATGCTTATAATATCTTCAAATGATTAAAGCTGTGCGTGAGGACAATGGATTCCAAGCTGTAGAATCCATGGTTGAAATATCTTCAAATGATTAAAGCTGTACATGAGGGCAATGAATTCCAATCTGGAGAATCCATGGTTAAAATATCTTCAAATCATTAAAGCTGTGCATGAGGGCAATGAATTCCAATCTGGATAATCCATGGTTAAAATATCTTCAAATGATTAAAGCTGTGATTGAGGGCAATGAATTCCATGCTGCAGAATTCATGATTAAAATATCTTCAAATGATTCAAGCTGTGCATGAGGGCAATGGATTCTAAGCTGTAGAATTCATGGTTAAAATATCTTCAAATGATTAAAGCTGTGCGTGAGGACAATGGATTCCAAGCTGTAGGATCCATGGTTAAAATATCTTCAAATGATTAAATCTCTGCATGACGGCAATGAATTCCAACTGTAGAATTCATGGATAAAATATCTTCAAATGATTAAAGCTGTGCATGTGGGCAATGGATTCCAGTCTGGAAAATGCATGGTTAAAATATCTTCAAATGATTAAAGCTGTGGTTGAGGGCAATGAATTCCAATCTGGAGAATCCATGGTGAAAATATGTTCAAATGATTAAAGCTGTGCTTGAGGGCAATGGATTTTAAGCTGTAGAATTCATCGTTAAAATATCTTCAAATGATTAAAGCTGTGCGTGAGGACAATGGATTCCAAGCTGTAGGATCCATGGTTAAAATATCTTCAAATGATTGAAGCTGTAAATGAGGGCAACGAATTCCAAGCTGTAGAATCCATGGATATAATGTCTTCAAATGATTAAAGCTCTGCATGAGGGCAATGAATACCAAACTGTAGATTCCATGGTTAAAATATCATCAAATGGTGAAAGATGTGCATGAGGGCAATGGGTTCCAAGCTGGAGAATCCATGCTTAAAATATCTTCAAATGAATAAAGCTGTGATTGAGGGCAATGAATTCCAAGCTGCAGAATTCATGATTAAAATATCTTCAAATGATTCAAACTGTGCATGAGGGCAATGGATTCTAAGCTGTAGAATTCATGGTTAAAATATCTTCAAATGATTAAAGCTGTTCGTGAGGACAATGGATTCCAAGCTGTAGGATCCATGGTTAAAATATCTTCATATGATTAAAGCTCTGCATGACGGCAATGAAATCCAACTGTTGAATTCATGGTTAAAATATTTTCAAATGATTAAAGCTGTGCATGTGGGCAATGGATTCCAGTCTGGACAATCCATGGTTAAAATATCTTCAAATGATTAAAGCTGTGGTTGAGGGCAATGGATTCCAAGCTGTACAATCCATGGTTAAAATATCTTCAAATGATTAAAGTTGTGGTTGAGGGCAATGAATTCCAATCTGGAGAATCCATGGTTTAAATATCTTCAAATGATTAAAGCTGTGCATGAGGGCAATGGATTCCAATCTGGAGAATCCATGGTTAAAATATCTTCAAATGATTCAAGCTGTGCATGAGGTCAATGAATACCAAGCTGTAGAATCCATGGTTAAAATATCTTCAAATGATTAAAGCTGTGCGTGAGGACAATGGATTCCAAGCTGTAGAATCCATGGATAAAATGTCTTCAAATGATTAAAGCTCTGGATGAGGGCAATGAAAACCAAACTGTAGAATCCATGGTTTAAATATCATCAAATAATGAAAGATGTGCATGAGGGCAATGGATTCCAAGCTGGAGAATCCATGGTTAAACTATCTTCAAATGATTAAAGCTGTGCTTGAGGGCAATCAATTCCAATCTGTAGAATCCATGGTTAAACTATCTTCAAATGATTAAAGCTGTGCTTGAGGGCAATGAATTCCAATCTGTAGAGTCCATGGTTAAAATATCTTCGAATGATTAAATCTGTGCCTGAGAGTAATGACTTCCAATCTGGAGAATCCATGGTTAAAATATCTTCAAGTGATTAAAGCTCTGCATGAGGGTAATGGATTCCAAGCTGTAGAATGATTAAAGTTGTGCATGAGGACTATGAATTCCAAGCTGTAGAATCCATGGTTAAAATATCTTCAAATGATTAAAGCTCTGCATGACGGCAATGAATTCCAACTGTAGAATTCATCGTTAAAATATCTTCAAATGATTAAAGCCGTGCATGTGGGCAATGTATTCCAGTCTGAAGTATGCATGGTTAAAATATGTTCAAATTATTAAAGCTGTGCATGAGGGCAATGGATTCCAATCTGGAGAATCCATGGTTAAAATATCTTCAAATGATTCAAGCTGTGCATGAGGTCAATGAATACCAAGCTGTAGAATCCATGGTTAAAATATCTTCAAATGATTAAAGCTGTGCGTGAGGACAATGGATTCCAAGCTGTAGAATCCATGGATAAAATGTCTTCAAATGATTAAAGCTCTGGATGAGGGCAATGAAAACCAAACTGTAGAATCCATGGTTTAAATATCATCAAATAATGAAAGATGTGCATGAGGGCAATGGATTCCAAGCTGGAGAATCCATGGTTAAACTATCTTCAAATGATTAAAGCTGTGCTTGAGGGCAATCAATTCCAATCTGTAGAATCCATGGTTAAACTATCTTCAAATGATTAAAGCTGTGCTTGAGGGCAATGAATTCCAATCTGTAGAGTCCATGGTTAAAATATCTTCGAATGATTAAATCTGTGCCTGAGAGTAATGACTTCCAATCTGGAGAATCCATGGTTAAAATATCTTCAAGTGATTAAAGCTCTGCATGAGGGTAATGGATTCCAAGCTGTAGAATGATTAAAGTTGTGCATGAGGACTATGAATTCCAAGCTGTAGAATCCATGGTTAAAATATCTTCAAATGATTAAAGCTCTGCATGACGGCAATGAATTCCAACTGTAGAATTCATCGTTAAAATATCTTCAAATGATTAAAGCCGTGCATGTGGGCAATGGATTCCAGTCTGAAGTATGCATGGTTAAAATATGTTCAAATTATTAAAGCTGTGCGTGAGGACAATGGAATCCAAGCTGTAAAATTCATGGTTAAAATATCTTCAAATGATTAAAGCTGTGCATGATGGCAATGGATTCCAAGCTGTAGAATCCATGCTTATAATATCTTCAAATGATTAAAGCTGTGCGTGAGGACAATGGATTCCAAGCTGTAGAATCCATGGTTGAAATATCTTCAAATGATTAAAGCTGTACATGAGGGCAATGAATACCAAGCTGTAGAATCCATGGTTAAAATATCTTCAAATCATTAAAGCTGTGCATGAGGGCAATGAATTCCAATCTGGAGAATCCATGGTTAAAATATCATCAAATGGTGAAAGATGTGCATGAGGGCAATGGATTCCAAACTGGAGAATCCATGGTTAAAATATCTTCAAATGATTAAAGCTGTGATTGAGGGCAATGAATTCCAAGCTGCAGAATTCATGATTAAAATATCTTCAAATGATTCAAGCTGTACATGAGGTCAATGGATTCTAAGCTGTAGAATTCATGGTTAAAATATCTTCAAATGATTAAAGCTGTGCGTGAGGACAATGGATTCCAAGCTGTAGGATCCATGGTTAAAATATCTTCAAATGATTAAAGCTCTGCATGACGGCAATGAATTCCAACTGTAGAATTCATGGTTGAAATATCTTCAAATGATTAAAGCTGTGCATGTGGGCAATGGATTCCAGTCTGGACAATCCATGGTTAAAATATGTTCAAATGATTAAATCTGAACATGAGGGCAATGAACTCCAATCTGGAAAATGCATGGTTAAAATATCTTCAAATGATTAAAGCTGTGGTTGAGGGCAATGCATTCCAAGCTGTACAATCCATGGTTAAAATATCTTCAAATTATTAAAGCTGTTTATGAGGGCAATGAATTCCAATCTGGAGAATCCAAGCTTTAAATATCTTCAAATGATTAAAGCTGTGCATGAGGGCAATGGATTCCAATCTGTAGAATCCATGGTTAAAATATCTTCAAATGATTCAAGCTGTGCATGAGGTCAATGAATACCAAGCTGTAGAATCCATGGTTAAAATATCTTCAAATGATTAAAGCTGTGCGTGAGGACACTGGATTCCAAGCTGTAGAATCCATGGATAAAATGTCTTCAAATGATTAAAGCTCTGGATGAGGGCAATGAAAACCAAACTGTAGAATCCATGGTTTAAATATCATCAAATGATGAAAGATGTGCATGAGGGCAATGGATTCCAAGCTGGAGAATCCATTGTTAAACTATCTTCAAATGATTAAAGCTGTGCTTGTGGGCAATCAATTCCAATCTGTAGAATCCATGGTTAAACTATCTTCAAATGATTAAAGCTGTGCTTGAGGGCAATGAATTCCAATCTGTAGAGTCCATGGTTAAAATATCTTCAAATGATTAAAGCTGTGCATGAGGACTATGAATTCCAATCTGGAGAATCTATAGTTGAAATATCTTCAAACGATTAAATCTGTGCCTGAGAGCAATAAATTCCAATCTAGAGAATCCATGGTTAAAATATCTTCAAATTATTAAAGCTGTGCATGAGGACTATGAATTCCAATCTGGAGAATCAATAGTTGAAATATCTTCAAACGATTAAATCTGTGCCTGAGAGCAATGAATTCCAATCTGGAGAATCCATGGTTAAAATATCTTCAAATAATTAAAGCTGTACATGAGGGCAATGGATTCCAAACTGTAGAATGATTAAAGCTGTGCATGAGGACTATGAATTCCAAGCTATAGAATCCATGGTTAAAATATCTTCAAATGATTAAAGCTCTGCATGACGGCAATGAATTCCAACTGTAGAATAAATGGTTAAAATATCTTCAAATGATTAAAGCTGTGCATGTGGGCAATGGATTCCAGTCTGAAGAATCCATGGTTAAAATATGTTCAAATTATTAAAGCTGTGCGTGAGGACAATGGAATCCAAGCTGTAAAATTCATGGTTAAAATATCTTCAAATGATTAAAGCTGTGCATGTTGGCAATGGATTCCAAGCTGTAGAATCCATGCTTATAATATCTTCAAATGATTAAAGCTGTGCATGAGGACAATGGATTCCAAGCTGTAGAATCCATGGTTGAAATATCTTCAAATGATTAAAGCTGTACATGAGGGCAATGAATTCCAATCTGGAGAATCCATGGTTAAAATATCTTCAAATCATTAAAGCTGTGCATGAGGGCAATGAATTCCAATCTGGATAATCCATGGTTAAAATATCTTCAAATGATTAAAGCTGTGATTGAGGGCAATGAATTCCATGATGCAGAATTCATGATTAAAATATCTTCAAATGATTCAAGCTGTGCATGAGGGCAATGGATTCTAAGCTGTAGAATTCATGGTTAAAATATCTTCAAATGATTAAAGCTGTGCGTGAGGACAATGGATTCCAAGCTGTAGGATCCATGGTTAAAATATCTTCAAATGATTAAATCTCTGCATGACGGTAATGAATTCCAACTGTTGAATTCATGGATAAAATATCTTCAAATGATTAAAGCGGTGCATGTGGGCAATGGATTCCAGTCTGGAAAATGCATGGTTAAAATATCTTCAAATGATTAAAGCTTTGGTTGAGGGCAATGAATTCCAATCTGGAGAATCCATGGTGAAAATATGTTCAAATGATTAAAGCTGTGCTTGAGGGCAATGGATTTTAAGCTGTAGAATTCATGGTTAAAATATCTTCAAATGATTAAAGCTGTGCGTGAGGACAATGGATTCCAAGCTGTAGGATCCATGGTTAAAATATCTTAAAATGATTGAAGCTGTAAATGAGGGCAACGAATTCCAAGCTGTAGAATCCATGGATATAATGTCTTCAAAAGATTAAAGCTCTGCATGAGGGCAATGAATACCAAACTGTAGATTCCATGGTTAAAATATCATCAAATGGTGAAAGATGTGCATGAGGGAAATGGGTTCCAAGCTGGAGAATCCATGCTTAAAATATCTTCAAATGAATAAAGCTGTGATTGAGGGCAATGAATTCCAAGCTGCAGAATTCATGATTAAAATATCTTCAAATGATTCAAACTGTGCATGAGGGCAATGGATTCTAAGCTGTAGAATTCATGGTTAAAATATCTTCAAATGATTAAAGCTGTTCGTGAGGACAATGGATTCCAAGCTGTAGGATCCATGGTTAAAATATCTTCATATGATTAAAGCTCTGCATGACGGCAATGAATTCCAACTGTTGAATTCATGGTTAAAATATCTTCAAATGATTAAAGCTGTGCATGTGGGCAATGGATTCCAGTCTGGACAATCCATGGTTAAAATATCTTCAAATGATTAAAGCTGTGGTTGAGGGCAATGGATTCCAAGCTGTACAATCCATGGTTAAAATATCTTCAAATGATTAAAGCTGTTTATGAGGGCATTGAATTCCAATCAGGAGAATCAATGGTTTAAATATCTTCAAATGATTAAAGCTGTGCATGAGAGCAATGGATTCCAATCTGGAGAATCCATGGTTAAAATATCTTCAAATGATTCAAGCTGTGCATGAGGTCAATGAATACCAAGCTGTAGAATCCATGGTTAAAATATCTTCAAATGATTAAAACTGTGCGTGAGGACAATGGATTCCAAGCTGTAGAATCCATGGATAAAATGTCTTCAAATGATTAAAGCTCTGGATGAGGGCAATGAAAACCAAACTGTAGAATCCATGGTTTAAATATCATCAAATAATGAAATATGTGCATGAGGGAAATGGATTCCAAGCTGGAGAATCCATGGTTAAACTATCTTCAAATGATTAAAGCTGTGCATGAGGACTATGAATTCCAATCTGGAGAATCTATAGTTGAAATATCTTCAAACGATTAAATCTGTGCCTGAGAGCAATGAATTCCAATCTGGAGAATCCATGGTTAAAATATCTTCAAATAATTAAAGCTGTGCATGAGGGCAATGGATTCCATGCTGAAGAATGATTAAAGCTGTGCATGAGGAATATGAATTCCAAGCTATAGAATCCATGGTTAAAATATCTTCAAATGATTAAAGCTCTGCATGACGGCAATGAATTCCAACTGTAGATTTCATGGTTAAAATATCTTCAAATGATTAAAGCGGTGCATGTGGGCAATGGATTCCAGTCTGGAAAATGCATGGTTAAAATATCTTCAAATGATTAAAGCTGTGGTTGAGGGCAATGAATTCCAATCTGGAGAATCCATGGTGAAAATATGTTCAAATGATTAAAGCTGTGCTTGAGGGCAATGGATTTTAAGCTGTAGAATTCATGGTTAAAATATCTTCAAATGATTAAAGCTGTGCGTGAGGACAATGGATTCCAAGCTGTAGGATCCATGGTTAAAATATCTTAAAATGATTGAAGCTGTAAATGAGGGCAACGAATTCCAAGCTGTAGAATCCATGGATATAATGTCTTCAAAAGATTAAAGCTCTGCATGAGGGCAATGAATACCAAACTGTAGATTCCATGGTTAAAATATCATCAAATGGTGAAAGATGTGCATGAGGGAAATGGGTTCCAAGCTGGAGAATCCATGCTTAAAATATCTTCAAATGAATAAAGCTGTGATTGAGGGCAATGAATTCCAAGCTGCAGAATTCATGATTAAAATATCTTCAAATGATTCAAACTGTGCATGAGGGCAATGGATTCTAAGCTGTAGAATTCATGGTTAAAATATCTTCAAATGATTAAAGCTGTTCGTGAGGACAATGGATTCCAAGCTGTAGGATCCATGGTTAAAATATCTTCATATGATTAAAGCTCTGCATGACGGCAATGAATTCCAACTGTTGAATTCATGGTTAAAATATCTTCAAATGATTAAAGCTGTGCATGTGGGCAATGGATTCCAGTCTGGACAATCCATGGTTAAAATATCTTCAAATGATTAAAGCTGTGGTTGAGGGCAATGGATTCCAAGCTGTACAATCCATGGTTAAAATATCTTCAAATGATTAAAGCTGTTTATGAGGGCAATGAATTACAATCAGGAGAATCAATGGTTTAAATATCTTCAAATGATTAAAGCTGTGCATGAGAGCAATGGATTCCAATCTGGAGAATCCATGGTTAAAATATCTTCAAATGATTCAAGCTGTGCATGAGGTCAATGAATACCAAGCTGTAGAATCCATGGTTAAAATATCTTCAAATGATTAAAACTGTGCGTGAGGACAATGGATTCCAAGCTGTAGAATCCATGGATAAAATGTCTTCAAATGATTAAAGCTCTGGATGAGGGCAATGAAAACCAAACTGTAGAATCCATGGTTTAAATATCATCAAATAATGAAATATGTGCATGAGGGAAATGGATTCCAAGCTGGAGAATCCATGGTTAAACTATCTTCAAATGATTAAAGCTGTGCATGAGGACTATGAATTCCAATCTGGAGAATCTATAGTTGAAATATCTTCAAACGATTAAATCTGTGCCTGAGAGCAATGAATTCCAATCTGGAGAATCCATGGTTAAAATATCTTCAAATAATTAAAGCTGTGCATGAGGGCAATGGATTCCATGCTGAAGAATGATTAAAGCTGTGCATGAGGAATATGAATTCCAAGCTATAGAATCCATGGTTAAAATATCTTCAAATGATTAAAGCTCTGCATGACGGCAATGAATTCCAACTGTAGATTTCATGGTTAAAATATCTTCAAATGATTAAAGCTGTGCATGTGGGCAATGGATTCCAGTCTGAAGAATCCATGGTTAAAATATGTTCAAATTATTAAAGCTGTGCGTGAGGACAATGGAATCCAAGCTGTAAAATTCATGGTTAAAATATCTTCAAATGATTAAAGCTGTGCATGATGGCAATGGATTCCAAGCTGTAGAATCCATGCTTATAATATCTTCAAATGATTAAAGCTGTGCGTGAGGACAATGGATTCCAAGCTGTAGAATCCATGGTTGAAATATCTTCAAATGATTAAAGCTGTACATGAGGGCAATGAATTCCAATCTGGAGAATCCATGGTTAAAATATCTTCAAATCATTAAAGCTGTGCATGAGGGCAATGAATTCCAATCTGGATAATCCATGGTTAAAATATCTTCAAATGATTAAAGCTGTGATTGAGGGCAATGAATTCCATGCTGCAGAATTCATGATTAAAATATCTTCAAATGATTCAAGCTGTGCATGAGGGCAATGGATTCTAAGCTGTAGAATTCATGGTTAAAATATCTTCAAATGATTAAAGCTGTGCGTGAGGACAATGGATTCCAAGCTGTAGGATCCATGGTTAAAATATCTTCAAATGATTAAATCTCTGCATGACGGCAATGAATTCCAACTGTAGAATTCATGGATAAAATATCTTCAAATGATTAAATCTGTGCATGTGGGCAATGAATTCCAATCTGGAGAATCCATGGTGAAAATATCTTCAAATGATTAAAGCTGTGGTTGAGGGCAATGGATTTTCAGCTGTAGAATTCATCGTTAAAATATCTTCAAATGATTAAAGCTGTGCGTGAGGACAATGGATTCCAAGCTGTAGGATCCATGGTTAAAATATCTTCAAATGATTGAAGCTGTAAATGAGGGCAACGAATTCCAAGCTGTAGAATCCATGGATATAATGTCTTCAAATGATTAAAGCTCTGCATGAGGGCAATGAATACCAAACTGTAGATTCCATGGTTAAAATATCATCAAATGAATAAAGCTGTGATTGAGGGCAATGAATTCCAAGCTGCAGAATTCATGATTAAAATATCTTCAAATGATTCAAATTGTGCATGAGGGCAATGGATTCTAAGCTGTAGAATTCATGGTTAAAATATCTTCAAATGATTAAAGCTGTTCGTGAGGACAATGGATTCCAAGCTGTAGGATCCATGGTTAAAATATCTTCATATGATTAAAGCTCTGCATGACGGCAATGAAATCCAACTGTTGAATTCATGGTTAAAATATCTTCAAATGATTAAAGCTGTGCATGTGGGCAATGGACTCCAGTCTGGACAATCCATGGTTAAAATATCTTCAAATGATTAAAGCTGTGGTTGAGGGCAATGAATTCCAAGCTGCAGAATTCATGATTAAAATATCTTCAAATGATTCAAACTGTGCATGAGGGCAATGGATTCTAAGCTGTAGAATCCATGGATAAAATGTCTTCAAATGATTAAAGCTCTGGATGAGGGCAATGAAAACCAAACTGTAGAATCCATGGTTTAAATATCATCAAATAATGAAAGCTGTGCTTGAGGGCAATCAATTCCAATCTGTAGAATCCATGGTTAAACTATCTTCAAATGATTAAAGCTGTGCTTGAGGGCAATGAATTCCAATCTGTAGAGTCCATGGTTAAAATATCTTCGAATGATTAAATCTGTGCCTGAGAGTAATGAATTCCAATCTGGAGAATCCATGGTTAAAATATCTTCAAGTGATTAAAGCTCTGCATGAGGGTAATGGATTCCAAGCTGTAGAATGATTAAAGTTGTGCATGAGGACTATGAATTCCAAGCTGTAGAATCCATGGTTAAAATATCTTCAAATGATTAAAGCTCTGCATGACGGCAATGAATTCCAACTGTAGAATTCATCGTTAAAATATCTTCAAATGATTAAAGCTGTGCATGTGGGCAATGGATTCCAGTCTGAAGTATGCATGGTTAAAATATGTTCAAATTATTAAAGCTGTGCGTGAGGACAATGGAATCCAAGCTGTAAAATTCATGGTTAAAATATCTTCAAATGATTAAAGCTGTGCATGATGGCAATGGATTCCAAGCTGTAGAATCCATGCTTATAATATCTTCAAATGATTAAAGCTGTGCGTGAGGACAATGGATTCCAAGCTGTAGAATCCATGGTTGAAATATCTTCAAATGATTAAAGCTGTGCGTGAGGACAATGGATTCCAAGCTGTAGGATCCATGGTTAAAATATCTTCAAATGATTAAAGCTGTGCATGTGGGCAATGGATTCCAGTCTGAAGTATGCATGGTTAAAATATGTTCAAATTATTAAAGCTGTGCGTGAGGACAATGGAATCCAAGCTGTAAAATTCATGGTTAAAATATCTTCAAATGATTAAAGCTGTGCATGATGGCAATGGATTCCAAGCTGTAGAATCCATGCTTATAATATCTTCAAATGATTAAAGCTGTGCGTGAGGACAATGGATTCCAAGCTGTAGAATCCATGGTTGAAATATCTTCAAATGATTAAAGCTGTACATGAGGGCAATGAATACCAAGCTGTAGAATCCATGGTTAAAATATCTTCAAATCATTAAAGCTGTGCATGAGGGCAATGAATTCCAATCTGGAGAATCCATGGTTAAAATATCATCAAATGGTGAAAGATGTGCATGAGGGCAATGGATTCCAAACTGGAGAATCCATGGTTAAAATATCTTCAAATGATTAAAGCTGTGATTGAGGGCAATGAATTCCAAGCTGCAGAATTCATGATTAAAATATCTTCAAATGATTCAAGCTGTACATGAGGTCAATGGATTCTAAGCTGTAGAATTCATGGTTAAAATATCTTCAAATGATTAAAGCTGTGCGTGAGGACAATGGATTCCAAGCTGTAGGATCCATGGTTAAAATATCTTCAAATGATTAAAGCTCTGCATGACGGCAATGAATTCCAACTGTAGAATTCATGGTTGAAATATCTTCAAATGATTAAAGCTGTGCATGTGGGCAATGGATTCCAGTCTGGACAATCCATGGTTAAAATATGTTCAAATTATTAAAGCTGTTTATGAGGGCAATGAATTCCAATCTGGAGAATCCAAGGTTTAAATATCTTCAAATGATTAAAGCTGTGCATGAGGGCAATGGATTCCAATCTGTAGAATCCATGGTTAAAATATCTTCAAATGATTCAAGCTGTGCATGAGGTCAATGAATACCAAGCTGTAGAATCCATGGTTAAAATATCTTCAAATGATTAAAGCTGTGCGTGAGGACAATGGATTCCAAGCTGTAGAATCCATGGATAAAATGTCTTCAAATGATTAAAGCTCTGGATGAGGGCAATGAAAACCAAACTGTAGAATCCATGGTTTAAATATCATCAAATGATGAAAGATGTGCATGAGGGCAATGGATTCCAAGCTGGAGAATCCATTGTTAAACTATCTTCAAATGATTAAAGATGTGCTTGTGGGCAATCAATTCCAATCTGTAGAATCCATGGTTAAACTATCTTCAAATGATTAAAGCTGTGCTTGAGGGCAATGAATTCCAATCTGTAGAGTCCATGGTTAAAATATCTTCAAATGATTAAAGCTGTGCATGAGGACTATGAATTCCAATCTGGAGAATCTATAGTTGAAATATCTTCAAACGATTAAATCTGTGCCTGAGAGCAATAAATTCCAATCTGGAGAATCCATGGTTAAAATATCTTCAAATTATTAAAGCTGTGCATGAGGACTATGAATTCCAATCTGGAGAATCTATAGTTGAAATATCTTCAAACGATTAAATCTGTGCCTGAGAGCAATGAATTCCAATCTGGAGAATCCATGGTTAAAATATCTTCAAATAATTAAAGCTGTACATGAGGGCAATGGATTCCAAGCTGTAGAATGATTAAAGCTGTGCATGAGGACTATGATTTCCAAGCTATAGAATCCATGGTTAAAATATCTTCAAATGATTAAAGCTCTGAATGACGGCAATGAATTCCAAATGTAGAATAAATGGTTAAAATATCTTCAAATGATTAAAGCTGTGCATGTGGGCAATGGATTCCAGTCTGAAGAATCCATGGTTAAAATATGTTCAAATTATTAAAGCTGTGCGTGAGGACAATGGAATCCAAGCTGTAAAATTCATGGTTAAAGTATCTTCAAATGATTAAAGCTGTGCATGATGGCAATGGATTCCAAGCTGTAGAATCCATGCTTATAATATCTTCAAATGATTAAAGCTGTGCGTGAGGACAATGGATTCCAAGCTGTAGAATCCATGGTTGAAATATCTTCAAATGATTAAAGCTGTACATGAGGGCAATGAATTCCAATCTGGAGAATCCATGGTTAAAATATCTTCAAATCATTAAAGCTGTGCATGAGGGCAATGAATTCCAATCTGGATAATCCATGGTTAAAATATCTTCAAATGATTAAAGCTGTGATTGAGGGCAATGAATTCCATGCTGCAGAATTCATGATTAAAATATCTTCAAATGATTCAAGCTGTGCATGAGGGCAATGGATTCTAAGCTGTAGAATTCATGGTTAAAATACCTTCAAATGATTAAAGCTGTGCGTGAGGACAATGGATTCCAAGCTGTAGGATCCATGGTTAAAATATCTTCAAATGATTAAATCTCTGCATGACGGCAATGAATTCCAACTGTTGAATTCATGGTTAAAATATCTTCAAATGATTAAAGCTGTGCATGTGGGCAATGGATTCCAGTCTGGACAATCCATGGTTAAAATATCTTCAAATGATTAAAGCTATGGTTGAGGGCAATGGATTCCAAGCTGTACAATCCATGGTTAAAATATCTTCAAATGATTAAAGCTGTTTATGAGGGCAATGAATTCCAGTCTGGAGAATCAATGGTTTAAATATCTTCAAATGATTAAAGCTGTGCATGAGGGCAATGGATTCCAATCTGGAGAATCCATGGTTAAAATATCTTCAAATGATTCAAGCTGTGCATGAGGACAATGAATACCAAGCTGTAGAATCCATGGTTAAAATATCTTCAAATGATTAAAACTGTGCGTGAGGACAATGGATTCCAAGCTGTAGAATCCATGGATAAAATGTCTTCAAATGATTAAAGCTCTGGATGAGGGCAATGAAAACCAAACTGTAGAATCCATGGTTTAAATATCATCAAATAATGAAATATGTGCATGAGGGAAATGGATTCCAAGCTGGAGAATCCATGGTTAAACTATCTTCAAATGATTAAAGCTGTGCTTGTGGGCAATCAATTCCAATCTGTAGAATCCATGGTTAAACTATCTTTAAATGATTAAAGCTGTGCTTGAGGGCAATGAATTCCAATCTGTAGAGTCCATGGTTAAAATATCTTCAAATGATTAAAGCTGTGCATGAGGACTATGAATTCCAATCTGAAGAATCTATAGTTGAAATATCTTCAAACGATTAAATCTGTGCCTGAGAGCAATGAATTCCAATCTGGAGAATCCATGGTTAAAATATCTTCAAATGATTAAAGCTGTGCATGAGGACTATGAATTCCAATCTGGAGAATCTATAGTTGAAATATCTTCAAACGATTAAATCTGTGCCTGAGAGCAATGAATTCCAATCTGGAGAATCCATGGTTAAAATATCTTCAAATAATTAAAGCTGTGCATGAGGGCAATGGATTCCAAGCTGAAGAATGATTAAAGCTGTGCATGAGGACTATGAATACCAAGCTATAGAATCCATGGTTAAAATATCTTCAAATGATTAAAGCTCTGCATGACGGCAATGAATTCCAACTGTAGAATTCATGGTTAAAATATCTTCAAATGATTAAAGCTGTGCGTGAGGACAATGGATTCCAAGCTGTAGGATCCATGGTTAAAATATCTTCAAATGATTAAATCTCTGCATGACGGTAATGAATTCCAACTGTTGAATTCATGGATAAAATATCTTCAAATGATTAAAGCGGTGCATGTGGGCAATGGATTCCAGTCTGGAAAATGCATGGTTAAAATATCTTCAAATGATTAAAGCTGTGGTTGAGGGCAATGAATTCCAATCTGGAGAATCCATGGTGAAAATATGTTCAAATGATTAAAGCTGTGCTTGAGGGCAATGGATTTTAAGCTGTAGAATTCATGGTTAAAATATCTTCAAATGATTAAAGCTGTGCGTGAGGACAATGGATTCCAAGCTGTAGGATCCATGGTTAAAATATCTTAAAATGATTGAAGCTGTAAATGAGGGCAACAAATTCCAAGCTGTAGAATCCATGGATATAATGTCTTCAAAAGATTAAAGCTCTGCATGAGGGCAATGAATACCAAACTGTAGATTCCATGGTTAAAATATCATCAAATGGTGAAAGATGTGCATGAGGGAAATGGGTTCCAAGCTGGAGAATCCATGCTTAAAATATCTTCAAATGAATAAAGCTGTGATTGAGGGCAATGAATTCCAAGCTGCAGAATTCATGATTAAAATATCTTCAAATGATTCAAACTGTGCATGAGGGCAATGGATTCTAAGCTGTAGAATTCATGGTTAAAATATCTTCATATGATTAAAGCTGTTCGTGAGGACAATGGATTCCAAGCTGTAGGATCCATGGTTAAAATATCTTCATATGATTAAAGCTCTGCATGACGGCAATGAATTCCAACTGTTGAATTCATGGTTAAAATATCTTCAAATGATTAAAGCTGTGCATGTGGGCAATGGATTCCAGTCTGGACAATCCATGGTTAAAATATCTTCAAATGATTAAAGCTGTGGTTGAGGGCAATGGATTCCAAGCTGTACAATCCATGGTTAAAATATCTTCAAATGATTAAAGCTGTTTATGAGGGCAATGAATTCCAATCAGGAGAATCAATGGTTTAAATATCTTCAAATGATTAAAGCTGTGCATGAGAGCAATGGATTCCAATCTGGAGAATCCATGGTTAAAATATCTTCAAATGATTCAAGCTGTGCATGAGGTCAATGAATACCAAGCTGTAGAATCCATGGTTAAAATATCTTCAAATGATTAAAACTGTGCGTGAGGACAATGGATTCCAAGCTGTAGAATCCATGGATAAAATGTCTTCAAATGATTAAAGCTCTGGATGAGGGCAATGAAAACCAAACTGTAGAATCCATGGTTTAAATATCATCAAATAATGAAATATGTGCATGAGGGAAATGGATTCCAAGCTGGAGAATCCATGGTTAAACTATCTTCAAATGATTAAAGCTGTGCATGAGGACTATGAATTCCAATCTGGAGAATCTATAGTTGAAATATCTTCAAACGATTAAATCTGTGCCTGAGAGCAATGAATTCCAATCTGGAGAATCCATGGTTAAAATATCTTCAAATAATTAAAGCTGTGCATGAGGGCAATGGATTCCATGCTGAAGAATGATTAAAGCTGTGCATGAGGAATATGAATTCCAAGCTATAGAATCCATGGTTAAAATATCTTCAAATGATTAAAGCTCTGCATGACGGCAATGAATTCCAACTGTAGATTTCATGGTTAAAATATCTTCAAATGATTAAAGCTGTGCATGTGGGCAATGGATTTCAGTCTGAAGAATCCATGGTTAAAATATGTTCAAATTATTAAAGCTGTGCGTGAGGACAATGGAATCCAAGCTGTAAAATTCATGGTTAAAATATCTTCAAATGATTAAAGCTGTGCATGATGGCAATGGATTCCAAGCTGTAGAATCCATGCTTATAATATCTTCAAATGATTAAAGCTGTGCGTGAGGACAATGGATTCCAAGCTGTAGAATCCATGGTTGAAATATCTTCAAATGATTAAAGCTGTACATGAGGGCAATGAATTCCAATCTGGAGAATCCATGGTTAAAATATCTTCAAATCATTAAAGCTGTGCATGAGGGCAATGAATTCCAATCTGGATAATCCATGGTTAAAATATCTTCAAATGATTAAAGCTGTGATTGAGGGCAATGAATTCCATGCTGCAGAATTCATGATTAAAATATCTTCAAATGATTCAAGCTGTGCATGAGGGCAATGGATTCTAAGCTGTAGAATTCATGGTTAAAATATCTTCAAATGATTAAAGCTGTGCGTGAGGACAATGGATTCCAAGCTGTAGGATCCATGGTTAAAATATCTTCAAATGATTAAATCTCTGCATGACGGCAATGAATTCCAACTGTAGAATTCATGGATAAAATATCTTCAAATGATTAAAGCTGTGCATGTGGGCAATGAATTCCAATCTGGAGAATCCATGGTGAAAATATCTTCAAATGATTAAAGCTGTGGTTGAGGGCAATGGATTTTAAGCTGTAGAATTCATCGTTAAAATATCTTCAAATGATTAAAGCTGTGCGTGAGGACAATGGATTCCAAGCTGTAGGATCCATGGTTAAAATATCTTCAAATGATTGAAGCTGTAAATGAGGGCAACGAATTCCAAGCTGTAGAATCCATGGATATAATGTCTTCAAATGATTAAAGCTCTGCATGAGGGCAATGAATACCAAACTGTAGATTCCATGGTTAAAATATCATCAAATGAATAAAGCTGTGATTGAGGGCAATGAATTCCAAGCTGCAGAATTCATGATTAAAATATCTTCAAATGATTCAAATTGTGCATGAGGGCAATGGATTCTAAGCTGTAGAATTCATGGTTAAAATATCTTCAAATGATTAAAGCTGTTCGTGAGGACAATGGATTCCAAGCTGTAGGATCCATGGTTAAAATATCTTCATATGATTAAAGCTCTGCATGACGGCAATGAAATCCAACTGTTGAATTCATGGTTAAAATATCTTCAAATGATTAAAGCTGTGCATGTGGGCAATGGACTCCAGTCTGGACAATCCATGGTTAAAATATCTTCAAATGATTAAAGCTGTGGTTGAGGGCAATGGATTCCAAGCTGTACAATCCATGGTTAAAATATCTTCAAATGATTAAAGCTGTGGTTGAGGGCAATGAATTCCAATCTGGAGAATCCATGGTTTAAATATCTTCAAATGAATAAAGCTGTGATTGAGGGCAATGAATTCCAAGCTGCAGAATTCATGATTAAAATATCTTCAAATGATTCAAACTGTGCATGAGGGCAATGGATTCTAAGCTGTAGAATCCATGGATAAAATGTCTTCAAATGATTAAAGCTCTGGATGAGGGCAATGAAAACCAAACTGTAGAATCCATGGTTTAAATATCATCAAATAATGAAAGATGTGCATGAGGGCAATGGATTCCAAGCTGGAGAATCCATGGTTAAACTATCTTCAAATGATTAAAGCTGTGCTTGAGGGCAATCAATTCCAATCTGTAGAATCCATGGTTAAACTATCTTCAAATGATTAAAGCTGTGCTTGAGGGCAATGAATTCCAATCTGTAGAGTCCATGGTTAAAATATCTTCGAATGATTAAATCTGTGCCTGAGAGTAATGAATTCCAATCTGGAGAATCCATGGTTAAAATATCTTCAAGTGATTAAAGCTCTGCATGAGGGTAATGGATTCCAAGCTGTAGAATGATTAAAGTTGTGCATGAGGACTATGAATTCCAAGCTGTAGAATCCATGGTTAAAATATCTTCAAATGATTAAAGCTCTGCATGACGGCAATGAATTCCAACTGTAGAATTCATCGTTAAAATATCTTCAAATGATTAAAGCTGTGCATGTGGGCAATGGATTCCAGTCTGAAGTATGCATGGTTAAAATATGTTCAAATTATTAAAGCTGTGCGTGAGGACAATGGAATCCAAGCTGTAAAATTCATGGTTAAAATATCTTCAAATGATTAAAGCTGTGCATGATGGCAATGGATTCCAAGCTGTAGAATCCATGCTTATAATATCTTCAAATGATTAAAGCTGTGCGTGAGGACAATGGATTCCAAGCTGTAGAATCCATGGTTGAAATATCTTCAAATGATTAAAGCTGTGCGTGAGGACAATGGATTCCAAGCTGTAGGATCCATGGTTAAAATATCTTCAAATGATTAAAGCTGTGCATGTGGGCAATGGATTCCAGTCTGAAGTATGCATGGTTAAAATATGTTCAAATTATTAAAGCTGTGCGTGAGGACAATGGAATCCAAGCTGTAAAATTCATGGTTAAAATATCTTCAAATGATTAAAGCTGTGCATGATGGCAATGGATTCCAAGCTGTAGAATCCATGCTTATAATATCTTCAAATGATTAAAGCTGTGCGTGAGGACAATGGATTCCAAGCTGTAGAATCCATGGTTGAAATATCTTCAAATGATTAAAGCTGTACATGAGGGCAATGAATACCAAGCTGTAGAATCCATGGTTAAAATATCTTCAAATCATTAAAGCTGTGCATGAGGGCAATGAATTCCAATCTGGAGAATCCATGGTTAAAATATCATCAAATGGTGAAAGATGTGCATGAGGGCAATGGATTCCAAACTGGAGAATCCATGGTTAAAATATCTTCAAATGATTAAAGCTGTGATTGAGGGCAATGAATTCCAAGCTGCAGAATTCATGATTAAAATATCTTCAAATGATTCAAGCTGTACATGAGGTCAATGGATTCTAAGCTGTAGAATTCATGGTTAAAATATCTTCAAATGATTAAAGCTGTGCATGTGGGCAATGGATTCCAGTCTGGACAATCCATGGTTAAAATATGTTCAAATGATTAAAGCTGTTTATGAGGGCAATGAATTCCAATCTGGAGAATCCAAGGTTTAAATATCTTCAAATGATTAAAGCTGTGCATGAGGGCAATGGATTCCAATCTGTAGAATCCATGGTTAAAATATCTTCAAATGATTCAAGCTGTGCATGAGGTCAATGAATACCAAGCTGTAGAATCCATGGTTAAAATATCTTCAAATGATTAAAGCTGTGCGTGAGGACAATGGATTCCAAGCTGTAGAATCCATGGATAAAATGTCTTCAAATGATTAAAGCTCTGGATGAGGGCAATGAAAACCAAACTGTAGAATCCATGGTTTAAATATCATCAAATGATGAAAGATGTGCATGAGGGCAATGGATTCCAAGCTGGAGAATCCATTGTTAAACTATCTTCAAATGATTAAAGATGTGCTTGTGGGCAATCAATTCCAATCTGTAGAATCCATGGTTAAACTATCTTCAAATGATTAAAGCTGTGCTTGAGGGCAATGAATTCCAATCTGTAGAGTCCATGGTTAAAATATCTTCAAATGATTAAAGCTGTGCATGAGGACTATGAATTCCAATCTGGAGAATCTATAGTTGAAATATCTTCAAACGATTAAATCTGTGCCTGAGAGCAATAAATTCCAATCTGGAGAATCCATGGTTAAAATATCTTCAAATTATTAAAGCTGTGCATGAGGACTATGAATTCCAATCTGGAGAATCTATAGTTGAAATATCTTCAAACGATTAAATCTGTGCCTGAGAGCAATGAATTCCAATCTGGAGAATCCATGGTTAAAATATCTTCAAATAATTAAAGCTGTACATGAGGGCAATGGATTCCAAGCTGTAGAATGATTAAAGCTGTGCATGAGGACTATGATTTCCAAGCTATAGAATCCATGGTTAAAATATCTTCAAATGATTAAAGCTCTGAATGACGGCAATGAATTCCAAATGTAGAATAAATGGTTAAAATATCTTCAAATGATTAAAGCTGTGCATGTGGGCAATGGATTCCAGTCTGAAGAATCCATGGTTAAAATATGTTCAAATTATTAAAGCTGTGCGTGAGGACAATGGAATCCAAGCTGTAAAATTCATGGTTAAAATATCTTCAAATGATTAAAGCTGTGCATGATGGCAATGGATTCCAAGCTTTAGAATCCATGCTTATAATATCTTCAAATGATTAAAGCTGTGCGTGAGGACAATGGATTCCAAGCTGTAGAATCCATGGTTGAAATATCTTCAAATGATTAAAGCTGTACATGAGGGCAATGAATTCCAATCTGGAGAATCCATGGTTAAAATATCTTCAAATCATTAAAGCTGTGCATGAGGGCAATGAATTCCAATCTGGATAATCCATGGTTAAAATATCTTCAAATGATTAAAGCTGTGATTGAGGGCAATGAATTCCATGCTGCAGAATTCATGATTAAAATATCTTCAAATGATTCAAGCTGTGCATGAGGGCAATGGATTCTAAGCTGTAGAATTCATGGTTAAAATATCTTCAAATGATTAAAGCTGTGCGTGAGGACAATGGATTCCAAGCTGTAGGATCCATGGTTAAAATATCTTCAAATGATTAAATCTCTGCATGACGGCAATGAATTCCAACTGTAGAATTCATGGATAAAATATCTTCAAATGATTAAAGCTGTGAATGTGGGCAATGGTTTCCAAGCTGGAGAATGCATGCTTAAAATATCTTCAAATGATTAAAGCTGTGATTGAGGGCAATGAATTCCAAGCTGCAGAATTCATGATTAAAATATCTTCAAATGATTCAAACTGTGCATGAGGGCAATGGATTCTAAGCTGTAGAATTCATGGTTAAAATATCTTCAAATGATTAAAGCTGTTCGTGAGGACAATGGATTCCAAGCTGTAGGATCCATGGTTAAAATATCTTCATATGATTAAAGCTCTGCATGACGGCAATGAATTCCAACTGTTGAATTCATGGTTAAAATATCTTCAAATGATTAAAGCTGTGCATGTGGGCAATGGATTCCAGTCTGGACAATCCATGGTTAAAATATCTTCAAATGATTAAAGCTGTGGTTGAGGGCAATGGATTCCAAGCTGTACAATCCATGGTTAAAATATCTTCAAATGATTAAAGCTGTTTATGAGGGCAATGAATTCCAGTCTGGAGAATCAATGGTTTAAATATCTTCAAATGATTAAAGCTGTGCATGAGGGCAATGGATTCCAATCTGGAGAATCCATGGTTAAAATATCTTCAAATGATTCAAGCTGTGCATGAGGTCAATGAATACCAAGCTGTAGAATCCATGGTTAAAATATCTTCAAATGATTAAAACTGTGCGTGAGGACAATGGATTCCAAGCTGTAGAATCCATGGATAAAATGTCTTCAAATGATTAAAGCTCTGGATGAGGGCAATGAAAACCAAACTGTAGAATCCATGGTTTAAATATCATCAAATAATGAAATATGTGCATGAGGGAAATGGATTCCAAGCTGGAGAATCCATGGTTAAACTATCTTCAAATGATTAAAGCTGTGCTTGTGGGCAATCAATTCCAATCTGTAGAATCCATGGTTAAACTATCTTTAAATGATTAAAGCTGTGCTTGAGGGCAATGAATTCCAATCTGTAGAGTCCATGGTTAAAATATCTTCAAATGATTAAAGCTGTGCATGAGGACTATGAATTCCAATCTGAAGAATCTATAGTTGAAATATCTTCAAACGATTAAATCTGTGCCTGAGAGCAATGAATTCCAATCTGGAGAATCCATGGTTAAAATATCTTCAAATGATTAAAGCTGTGCATGAGGACTATGAATTCCAATCTGGAGAATCTATAGTTGAAATATCTTCAAACGATTAAATCTGTGCCTGAGAGCAATGAATTCCAATCTGGAGAATCCATGGTTAAAATATCTTCAAATAATTAAAGCTGTGCATGAGGGCAATGGATTCCAAGCTGAAGAATGATTAAAGCTGTGCATGAGGACTATGAATACCAAGCTATAGAATCCATGGTTAAAATATCTTCAAATGATTAAAGCTCTGCATGACGGCAATGAATTCCAAGCTGTAGAATCCATGCTTATAATATCTTCAAATGATTAAAGCTGTGCGTGAGGACAATGGATTCCAAGCTGTAGAATCCATGGTTGAAATATCTTCAAATGATTAAAGCTGTACATGAGGGCAATGAATTCCAATCTGGAGAATCCATGGTTAAAATATCTTCAAATCATTAAAGCTGTGCATGAGGGCAATGAATTCCAATCTGGAGAATCCATGGTTAAAATATCTTCAAATGATTAAAGCTGTGATTGAGGGCAATGAATTCCATGCTGCAGAATTCATGATTAAAATATCTTCAAATGATTCAAGCTGTGCATGAGGGCAATGGATTCTAAGCTGTAGAATTCATGGTTAAAATATCTTCAAATGATTAAAGCTGTGCGTGAGGACAATGGATTCCAAGCTGTAGGATCCATGGTTAAAATATCTTCAAATGATTAAATCTCTGCATGACGGTAATGAATTCCAACTGTAGAATTCATGGATAAAATATCTTCAAATGATTAAAGCTGTGCATGTGGGCAATGGATTCCAGTCTGGAAAATGCATGGTTAAAATATCTTCAAATGATTAAAGCTGTGATTGAGGTCAATGAATTCCAAGCTGCAGAATTCATGATTAAAATATCTTCAAATGATTCAAGCTGTACATGAGGTCAATGGATTCTAAGCTGTAGAATTCATGGTTAAAATATCTTCAAATGATTAAAGCTGTGCGTGAGGACAATGGATTCCAAGCTGTAGGATCCATGGTTAAAATATCTTCAAATGATTAAAGCTCTGCATGACGGCAATGAATTCCAACTGTAGAATTCATGGTTGAAATATCTTCAAATGATTAAAGCTGTGCATGTGGGCAATGGATTCCAGTCTGGACAATCCATGGTTAAAATATGTTCAAATGATTAAAGCTGAACATGAGGGCAATGAATTCCAATCTGGAAAATGCATGGTTAAAATATCTTCAAATGATTAAAGCTGTGGTTGAGGGCAATGCATTCCAAGCTGTACAATCCATGGTTAAAATATCTTCAAATGATTAAAGCTGTTTATGAGGGCAATGAATTCCAATCTGGAGAATCCAAGGTTTAAATATCTTCAAATGATTAAAGCTGTGCATGAGGGCAATGGATTCCAATCTGTAGAATCCATGGTTAAAATATCTTCAAATGATTCAAGCTGTGCATGAGGTCAATGAATACCAAGCTGTAGAATCCATGGTTAAAATATCTTCAAATGATTAAAGCTGTGCGTGAGGACAATGGATTCCAAGCTGTAGAATCCATAGATAAAATGTCTTCAAATGATTAAAGCTCTGGATGAGGGCAATGAAAACCAAACTGTAGAATCCATGGTTTAAATATCATCAAATGATGAAAGATGTGCATGAGGGCAATGGATTCCAAGCTGGAGAATCCATTGTTAAACTATCTTCAAATGATTAAAGCTGTGCTTGTGGGCAATCAATTCCAATCTGTAGAATCCATGGTTAAACTATCTTCAAATAATTAAAGCTGTGCTTGAGGGCAATGAATTCCAATCTGTAGAGTCCATGGTTAAAATATCTTCAAATGATTAAAGCTGTGCATGAGGACTATGAATTCCAATCTGGAGAATCTATAGTTGAAATATCTTCAAATGATTAAAGCTGTGGTTGAGGGCAATGGATTCCAAGCTGTAGAATCCATGGTTGAAATATCTTCAAATGATTAAAGCTGTACATGAGGGCAATGAATTCCAATCTGGAGAATCCATGGTTAAAATATCTTCAAATCATTAAAGCTGTGCATGAGGGCAATGAATTCCAATCTGGATAATCCATGGTTAAAATATCTTCAAATGATTAAAGCTGAGATTGAGGGCAATGAATTCCATGCTGCAGAATTCATGATTAAAATATCTTCAAATGATTCAAGCTGTGCATGAGGGCAATGGATTCTAAGCTGTAGAATTCATGGTTAAAATATCTTCAAATGATTAAAGCTGTGCGTGAGGACAATGGATTCCAAGCTGTAGGATCCATGGTTAAAATATCTTCAAATGATTAAATCTCTGCATGACGGCAATGAATTCCAACTGTAGAATTCATGGATAAAATATCTTCAAATGATTAAAGCTGTGAATGTGGGCAATGGTTTCCAAGCTGGAGAATGCATGCTTAAAATATCTTCAAATGATTAAAGCTGTGATTGAGGGCAATGAATTCCAAGCTGCAGAATTCATGATTAAAATATCTTCAAATGATTCAAACTGTGCATGAGGGCAATGGATTCTAAGCTGTAGAATTCATGGTTAAAATATCTTCAAATGATTAAAGCTGTTCGTGAGGACAATGGATTCCAAGCTGTAGGATCCATGGTTAAAATATCTTCATATGATTAAAGCTCTGCATGACGGCAATGAATTCCAACTGTTGAATTCATGGTTAAAATATCTTCAAATGATTAAAGCTGTGCATGTGGGCAATGGATTCCAGTCTGGACAATCCATGGTTAAAATATCTTCAAATGATTAAAGCTGTGGTTGAGGGCAATGGATTCCAAGCTGTACAATCCATGGTTAAAATATCTTCAAATGATTAAAGCTGTTTATGAGGGCAATGAATTCCAGTCTGGAGAATCAATGGTTTAAATATCTTCAAATGATTAAAGCTGTGCATGAGGGCAATGGATTCCAATCTGGAGAATCCATGGTTAAAATATCTTCAAATGATTCAAGCTGTGCATAAGGTCAATGAATACCAAGCTGTAGAATCCATGGTTAAAATATCTTCAAATGATTAAAACTGTGCGTGAGGACAATGGATTCCAAGCTGTAGAATCCATGGATAAAATGTCTTCAAATGATTAAAGCTCTGGATGAGGGCAATGAAAACCAAACTGTAGAATCCATGGTTTAAATATCATCAAATAATGAAATATGTGCATGAGGGAAATGGATTCCAAGCTGGAGAATCCATGGTTAAACTATCTTCAAATGATTAAAGCTGTGCTTGTTGGCAATCAATTCCAATCTGTAGAATCCATGGTTAAACTATCTTTAAATGATTAAAGCTGTGCTTGAGGGCAATGAATTCCAATCTGTAGAGTCCATGGTTAAAATATCTTCAAATGATTAAAGCTGTGCATGAGGACTATGAATTCCAATCTGAAGAATCTATAGTTGAAATATCTTCAAACGATTAAATCTGTGCCTGAGAGCAATGAATTCCAATCTGGAGAATCCATGGTTAAAATATCTTCAAATGATTAAAGCTGTGCATGAGGACTATGAATTCCAATCTGGAGAATCTATAGTTGAAATATCTTCAAACGATTAAATCTGTGCCTGAGAGCAATGAATTCCAATCTGGAGAATCCATGGTTAAAATATCTTCAAATAATTAAAGCTGTGCATGAGGGCAATGGATTCCAAGCTGAAGAATGATTAAAGCTGTGCATGAGGACTATGAATACCAAGCTATAGAATCCATGGTTAAAATATCTTCAAATGATTAAAGCTCTGCATGACGGCAATGAATTCCAACTGTAGAATTCATGGTTAAAATATCTTCAAATGATTAAAGCTGTGCATGTGGGCAATGGATTCCAGTCTGAAGAATCCATGGTTAAAATATGTTCAAATTATTAAAGCTGTGCGTGAGGACAATGGAATCCAAGCTGTAAAATTCATGGTTAAAATATCTTCAAATGATTAAAGCTGTGCATGAGGACTATGAATTCCAATCTGGAGAATCTATAGTTGAAATATCTTCAAACGATTAAATCTGTGCCTGAGAGCAATAAATTCCAATCTGGAGAATCCATGGTTAAAATATCTTCAAATTATTAAAGCTGTGCATGAGGACTATGAATTCCAATCTGGAGAATCTATAGTTGAAATATCTTCAAACGATTAAATCTGTGCCTGAGAGCAATGAATTCCAATCTGGAGAATCCATGGTTAAAATATCTTCAAATAATTAAAGCTGTACATGAGGGCAATGGATTCCAAGCTGTAGAATGATTAAAGCTGTGCATGAGGACTATGATTTCCAAGCTATAGAATCCATGGTTAAAATATCTTCAAATGATTAAAGCTCTGAATGACGGCAATGAATTCCAAATGTAGAATAAATGGTTAAAATATCTTCAAATGATTAAAGCTGTGCATGTGGGCAATGGATTCCAGTCTGAAGAATCCATGGTTAAAATATGTTCAAATTATTAAAGCTGTGCGTGAGGACAATGGAATCCAAGCTGTAAAATTCATGGTTAAAATATCTTCAAATGATTAAAGCTGTGCGTGAGGACAATGGATTCCAAGCTGTAGAATCCATGCTTATAATATCTTCAAATGATTAAAGCTGTGCGTGAGGACAATGGATTCCAAGCTGTAGAATCCATGGTTGAAATATCTTCAAATGATTAAAGCTGTACATGAGGGCAATGAATTCCAATCTGGAGAATCCATGGTTAAAATATCTTCAAATCATTAAAGCTGTGCATGAGGGCAATGAATTCCAATCTGGATAATCCATGGTTAAAATATCTTCAAATGATTAAAGCTGTGATTGAGGGCAATGAATTCCATGCTGCAGAATTCATGATTAAAATATCTTCAAATGATTCAAGCTGTGCATGAGGGCAATGGATTCTAAGCTGTAGAATTCATGGTTAAAATATCTTCAAATGATTAAAGCTGTGCGTGAGGACAATGGATTCCAAGCTGTAGGATCCATGGTTAAAATATCTTCAAATGATTAAATCTCTGCATGACGGCAATGAATTCCAACTGTAGAATTCATGGATAAAATATCTTCAAATGATTAAAGCTGTGAATGTGGGCAATGGTTTCCAAGCTGGAGAATGCATGCTTAAAATATCTTCAAATGATTAAAGCTGTGATTGAGGGCAATGAATTCCAAGCTGCAGAATTCATGATTAAAATATCTTCAAATGATTCAAACTGTGCATGAGGGCAATGGATTCTAAGCTGTAGAATTCATGGTTAAAATATCTTCAAATGATTAAAGCTGTTCGTGAGGACAATGGATTCCAAGCTGTAGGATCCATGGTTAAAATATCTTCATATGATTAAAGCTCTGCATGACGGCAATGAATTCCAACTGTTGAATTCATGGTTAAAATATCTTCAAATGGTTAAAGCTGTGCATGTGGGCAATGGATTCCAGTCTGGACAATCCATGGTTAAAATATCTTCAAATGATTAAAGCTGTGGTTGAGGGCAATGGATTCCAAGCTGTACAATCCATGGTTAAAATATCTTCAAATGATTAAAGCTGTTTATGAGGGCAATGAATTCCAGTCTGGAGAATCAATGGTTTAAATATCTTCAAATGATTAAAGCTGTGCATGAGGGCAATGGATTCCAATCTGGAGAATCCATGGTTAAAATATCTTCAAATGATTAAAGCTGTGCATGAGGTCAATGAATACCAAGCTGTAGAATCCATGGTTAAAATATCTTCAAATGATTAAAACTGTGCGTGAGGACAATGGATTCCAAGCTGTAGAATCCATGGATAAAATGTCTTCAAATGATTAAAGCTCTGGATGAGGGCAATGAAAACCAAACTGTAGAATCCATGGTTTAAATATCATCAAATAATGAAATATGTGCATGAGGGAAATGGATTCCAAGCTGGAGAATCCATGGTTAAACTATCTTCAAATGATTAAAGCTGTGCTTGTGGGCAATCAATTCCAATCTGTAGAATCCATGGTTAAACTATCTTTAAATGATTAAAGCTGTGCTTGAGGGCAATGAATTCCAATCTGTAGAGTCCATGGTTAAAATATCTTCAAATGATTAAAGCTGTGCATGAGGACTATGAATTCCAATCTGAAGAATCTATAGTTGAAATATCTTCAAACGATTAAATCTGTGCCTGAGAGCAATGAATTCCAATCTGGAGAATCCATGGTTAAAATATCTTCAAATGATTAAAGCTGTGCATGAGGACTATGAATTCCAATCTGGAGAATCTATAGTTGAAATATCTTCAAACGATTAAATCTGTGCCTGAGAGCAATGAATTCCAATCTGGAGAATCCATGGTTAAAATATCTTCAAATAATTAAAGCTGTGCATGAGGGCAATGGATTCCAAGCTGAAGAATGATTAAAGCTGTGCATGAGGACTATGAATACCAAGCTATAGAATCCATGGTTAAAATATCTTCAAATGATTAAAGCTCTGCATGACGGCAATGAATTCCAACTGTAGAATTCATGGTTAAAATATCTTCAAATGATTAAAGCTGTGCATGTGGGCAATGGATTCCAGTCTGAAGAATCCATGGTTAAAATATGTTCAAATTATTAAAGCTGTGCGTGAGGACAATGGAATCCAAGCTGTAAAATTCATGGTTAAAATATCTTCAAATGATTAAAGCTGTGCATGATGGCAATGGATTCCAAGCTGTAGAATCCATGCTTATAATATCTTCAAATGATTAAAGCTGTGCGTGAGGACAATGGATTCCAAGCTGTAGAATCCATGGTTGAAATATCTTCAAATGATTAAAGCTGTACATGAGGGCAATGAATTCCAATCTGGAGAATCCATGGTTAAAATATCTTTAAATCATTAAAGCTGTGCATGAGGGCAATGAATTCCAATCTGGAGAATCCATGGTTAAAATATCTTCAAATGATTAAAGCTGTGATTGAGGGCAATGAATTCCATGCTGCAGAATTCATGATTAAAATATCTTCAAATGATTCAAGCTGTGCATGAGGGCAATGGATTCTAAGCTGTAGAATTCATGGTTAAAATATCTTCAAATGATTAAAGCTGTGCGTGAGGACAATGGATTCCAAGCTGTAGGATCCATGGTTAAAATATCTTCAAATGATTAAATCTCTGCATGACGGTAATGAATTCCAACTGTAGAATTCATGGATAAAATATCTTCAAATGATTAAAGCTGTGCATGTGGGCAATGGATTCCAGTCTGGAAAATGCATGGTTAAAATATCTTCAAATGATTAAAGCTGTGATTGAGGTCAATGAATTCCAAGCTGCAGAATTCATGATTAAAATATCTTCAAATGATTCAAGCTGTACATGAGGTCAATGGATTCTAAGCTGTAGAATTCATGGTTAAAATATCTTCAAATGATTAAAGCTGTGCGTGAGGACAATGGATTCCAAGCTGTAGGATCCATGGTTAAAATATCTTCAAATGATTAAAGCTCTGCATGACGGCAATGAATTCCAACTGTAGAATTCATGGTTGAAATATCTTCAAATGATTAAAGCTGTGCATGTGGGCAATGGATTCCAGTCTGGACAATCCATGGTTAAAATATGTTCAAATGATTAAAGCTGAACATGAGGGCAATGAATTCCAATCTGTAAAATGCATGGTTAAAATATCTTCAAATGATTAAAGCTGTGGTTGAGGGCAATGCATTCCAAGCTGTACAATCCATGGTTAAAATATCTTCAAATGATTAAAGCTGTTTATGAGGGCAATGAATTCCAATCTGGAGAATCCAAGGTTTAAATATCTTCAAATGATTAAAGCTGTGCATGAGGGCAATGGATTCCAATCTGTAGAATCCATGGTTAAAATATCTTCAAATGATTCAAGCTGTGCATGAGGTCAATGAATACCAAGCTGTAGAATCCATGGTTAAAATATCTTCAAATGATTAAAGCTGTGCGTGAGGACAATGGATTCCAAGCTGTAGAATCCATAGATAAAATGTCTTCAAATGATTAAAGCTCTGGATGAGGGCAATGAAAACCAAACTGTAGAATCCATGGTTTAAATATCATCAAATGATGAAAGATGTGCATGAGGGCAATGGATTCCAAGCTGGAGAATCCATTGTTAAACTATCTTCAAATGATTAAAGCTGTGCTTGTGGGCAATCAATTCCAATCTGTAGAATCCATGGTTAAACTATCTTCAAATAATTAAAGCTGTGCTTGAGGGCAATGAATTCCAATCTGTAGAGTCCATGGTTAAAATATCTTCAAATGATTAAAGCTGTGCATGAGGACTATGAATTCCAATCTGGAGAATCTATAGTTGAAATATCTTCAAATGATTAAAGCTGTGGTTGAGGGCAATGGATTCCAAGCTGTAGAATCCATGGTTGAAATATCTTCAAATGATTAAATCTGTACATGAGGGCAATGAATTCCAATCTGGAGAATCCATGGTTAAAATATCTTCAAATCATTAAAGCTGTGCATGAGGGCAATGAATTCCAATCTGGATAATCCATGGTTAAAATATCTTCAAATGATTAAAGCTGTGATTGAGGGCAATGAATTCCATGCTGCAGAATTCATGATTAAAATATCTTCAAATGATTCAAGCTGTGCATGAGGGCAATGGATTCTAAGCTGTAGAATTCATGGTTAAAATATCTTCAAATGATTAAAGCTGTGCGTGAGGACAATGGATTCCAAGCTGTAGGATCCATGGTTAAAATATCTTCAAATGATTAAATCTCTGCATGACGGCAATGAATTCCAACTGTAGAATTCATGGATAAAATATCTTCAAATGATTAAAGCTGTGAATGTGGGCAATGGTTTCCAAGCTGGAGAATGCATGCTTAAAATATCTTCAAATGATTAAAGCTGTGATTGAGGGCAATGAATTCCAAGCTGCAGAATTCATGATTAAAATATCTTCAAATGATTCAAACTGTGCATGAGGGCAATGGATTCTAAGCTGTAGAATTCATGGTTAAAATATCTTCAAATGATTAAAGCTGTTCGTGAGGACAATGGATTCCAAGCTGTAGGATCCATGGTTAAAATATCTTAATATGATTAAAGCTCTGCATGACGGCAATGAATTCCTACTGTTGAATTCATGGTTAAAATATCTTCAAATGATTAAAGCTGTGCATGTGGGCAATGGATTCCAGTCTGGACAATCCATGGTTAAAATATCTTCAAATGATTAAAGCTGTGGTTGAGGGCAATGGATTCCAAGCTGTACAATCCATGGTTAAAATATCTTCAAATGATTAAAGCTGTTTATGAGGGCAATGAATTCCAGTCTGGAGAATCAATGGTTTAAATATCTTCAAATGATTAAAGCTGTGCATGAGGGCAATGGATTCCAATCTGGAGAATCCATGGTTAAAATATCTTCAAATGATTCAAGCTGTGCATAAGGTCAATGAATACCAAGCTGTAGAATCCATGGTTAAAATATCTTCAAATGATTAAAACTGTGCGTGAGGACAATGGATTCCAAGCTGTAGAATCCATGGATAAAATGTCTTCAAATGATTAAAGCTCTGGATGAGGGCAATGAAAACCAAACTGTAGAATCCATGGTTTAAATATCATCAAATAATGAAATATGTGCATGAGGGAAATGGATTCCAAGCTGGAGAATCCATGGTTAAACTATCTTCAAATGATTAAAGCTGTGCTTGTGGGCAATCAATTCCAATCTGTAGAATCCATGGTTAAACTATCTTTAAATGATTAAAGCTGTGCTTGAGGGCAATGAATTCCAATCTGTAGAGTCCATGGTTAAAATATCTTCAAATGATTAAAGCTGTGCATGAGGACTATGAATTCCAATCTGAAGAATCTATAGTTGAAATATCTTCAAACGATTAAATCTGTGCCTGAGAGCAATGAATTCCAATCTGGAGAATCCATGGTTAAAATATCTTCAAATGATTAAAGCTGTGCATGAGGACTATGAATTCCAATCTGGAGAATCTATAGTTGAAATATCTTCAAACGATTAAATCTGTGCCTGAGAGCAATGAATTCCAATCTGGAGAATCCATGGTTAAAATATCTTCAAATAATTAAAGCTGTGCATGAGGGCAATGGATTCCAAGCTGAAGAATGATTAAAGCTGTGCATGAGGACTATGAATACCAAGCTATAGAATCCATGGTTAAAATATCTTCAAATGATTAAAGCTCTGCATGACGGCAATGAATTCCAACTGTAGAATTCATGGTTAAAATATCTTCAAATGATTAAAGCTGTGCATGTGGGCAATGGATTCCAGTCTGAAGAATCCATGGTTAAAATATGTTCAAATTATTAAAGCTGTGCGTGAGGACAATGGAATCCAAGCTGTAAAATTCATGGTTAAAATATCTTCAAATGATTAAAGCTGTGCATGATGGCAATGGATTCCAAGCTGTAGAATCCATGCTTATAATATCTTCAAATGATTAAAGCTGTGCGTGAGGACAATGGATTCCAAGCTGTAGAATCCATGGTTGAAATATCTTCAAATGATTAAAGCTGTACATGAGGGCAATGAATTCCAATCTGGAGAATCCATGGTTAAAATATCTTCAAATCATTAAAGCTGTGCATGAGGGCAATGAATTCCAATCTGGAGAATCCATGGTTAAAATATCTTCAAATGATTAAAGCTGTGATTGAGGGCAATGAATTCCATGCTGCAGAATTCATGATTAAAATATCTTCAAATGATTCAAGCTGTGCATGAGGGCAATGGATTCTAAGCTGTAGAATTCATGGTTAAAATATCTTCAAATGATTAAAGCTGTGCGTGAGGACAATGGATTCCAAGCTGTAGGATCCATGGTTAAAATATCTTCAAATGATTAAATCTCTGCATGACGGTAATGAATTCCAACTGTAGAATTCATGGATAAAATATCTTCAAATGATTAAAGCTTTGCATGTGGGCAATGGATTCCAGTCTGGAAAATGCATGGTTAAAATATCTTCAAATGATTAAAGCTGTGATTGAGGTCAATGAATTCCAAGCTGCAGAATTCATGATTAAAATATCTTCAAATGATTCAAGCTGTACATGAGGTCAATGGATTCTAAGCTGTAGAATTCATGGTTAAAATATCTTCAAATGATTAAAGCTGTGCGTGAGGACAATGGATTCCAAGCTGTAGGATCCATGGTTAAAATATCTTCAAATGATTAAAGCTCTGCATGACGGCAATGAATTCCAACTGTAGAATTCATGGTTGAAATATCTTCAAATGATTAAAGCTGTGCATGTGGGCAATGGATTCCAGTCTGGACAATCCATGGTTAAAATATGTTCAAATGATTAAAGCTGAACATGAGGGCAATGAATTCCAATCTGGAAAATGCATGGTTAAAATATCTTCAAATGATTAAAGCTGTGGTTGAGGGCAATGCATTCCAAGCTGTACAATCCATGGTTAAAATATCTTCAAATGATTAAAGCTGTTTATGAGGGCAATGAATTCCAATCTGGAGAATCCAAGGTTTAAATATCTTCAAATGATTAAAGCTGTGCATGAGGGCAATGGATTCCAATCTGTAGAATCCATGGTTAAAATATCTTCAAATGATTCAAGCTGTGCATGAGGTCAATGAATACCAAGCTGTAGAATCCATGGTTAAAATATCTTCAAATGATTAAAGCTGTGCGTGAGGACAATGGATTCCAAGCTGTAGAATCCATGGATAAAATGTCTTCAAATGATTAAAGCTCTGGATGAGGGCAATGAAAACCAAACTGTAGAATCCATGGTTTAAATATCATCAAATGATGAAAGATGTGCATGAGGGCAATGGATTCCAAGCTGGAGAATCCATTGTTAAACTATCTTCAAATGATTAAAACTGTGCTTGTGGGCAATCAATTCCAATCTGTAGAATCCATGGTTAAACTATCTTCAAATAATTAAAGCTGTGCTTGAGGGCAATGAATTCCAATCTGTAGAGTCCATGGTTAAAATATCTTCAAATGATTAAAGCTGTGCATGAGGACTATGAATTCCAATCTGGAGAATCTATAGTTGAAATATCTTCAAACGATTAAATCTGTGCCTGAGAGCAATAAATTCCAATCTGGAGAATCCATGGTTAAAATATCTTCAAATTATTAAAGCTGTGCATGAGGACTATGAATTCCAATCTGGAGAATCTATAGTTGAAATATCTTCAAACGATTAAATCTGTGCCTGAGAGCAATGAATTCCAATCTGGAGAATCCATGGTTAAAATATCTTCAAATAATTAAAGCTGTACATGAGGGCAATGGATTCCAAGCTGTAGAATGATTAAAGCTGTGCATGAGGACTATGAATTCCAAGCTATAGAATCCATGGTTAAAATATCTTCAAATGATTAAAGCTCTGCATGACGGCAAAAAATTCCAACTGTAGAATAAATGGTTAAAATATCTTCAAATGATTAAAGCTGTGCATGTGGGCAATGGATTCCAGTCTGAAGAATCCATGGTTTAAATATGTTCAAATTATTAAAGCTGTGCGTGAGGACAATGGAATCCAAGCTGTAAAATTCATGGTTAAAATATCTTCAAATGATTAAAGCTGTGCATGATGGCAATGGATTCCAAGCTGTAGAATCCATGCTTATAATATCTTCAAATGATTAAAGCTGTGCGTGAGGACAATGGATTCCAAGCTGTAGAATCCATGGTTGAAATATCTTCAAATGATTAAAGCTGTACATGAGGGCAATGAATTCCAATCTGGAGAATCCATGGTTAAAATATCTTCAAATCATTAAAGCTGTGCATGAGGGCAATGAATTCCAATCTGGATAATCCATGGTTAAAATATCTTCAAATGATTAAAGCTGTGATTGAGGGCAATGAATTCCATGCTGCAGAATTCATGATTAAAATATCTTCAAATGATTCAAGCTGTGCATGAGGGCAATGGATTCTAAGCTGTAGAATTCATGATTAAAATATCTTCAAATGATTAAAGCTGTGCGTGAGGACAATGGATTCCAAGCTGTAGGATCCATGGTTAAAATATCTTCAAATGATTAAATCTCTGCATGACGGCAATGAATTCCAACTGTAGAATTCATGGATAAAATATCTTCAAATGATTAAAGCTGTGCATGTGGGCAATGGATTCCAGTCTGGAAAATGCATGGTTAAAATATCTTCAAATGATTAAAGCTGTGGTTGAGGGCAATGAATTCCAATCTGGAGAATCCATGGTGAAAATATGTTCAAATGATTAAAGCTGTGCTTGAGGGCAATGGATTTTAAGCTGTAGAATTCATGGTTAAAATATCTTCAAATGATTAAAGCTGTGCGTGAGGACAATGGATTCCAAGCTGTAGGATCCATGGTTAAAATATCTTCAAATGATTGAAGCTGTAAATGAGGGCAACGAATTCCAAGCTGTAGAATCCATGGATAAAATGTCTTCAAATGATTAAAGCTCTGCATGAGGGCAATGAATACCAAACTGTAGATTCCATGGTTAAAATATCATCAAATGGTGAAAGATGTGCATGAGGGAAATGGGTTCCAAGCTGGAGAATCCATGCTTAAAATATCTTCAAATGAATAAAGCTGTGATTGAGGGCAATGAATTCCAAGCTGCAGAATTCATGATTAAAATATCTTCAAATGATTCAAACTGTGCATGAGGGCAATGGATTCTAAGCTGTAGAATTCATGGTTAAAATATCTTCAAATGATTAAAGCTGTTCGTGAGGACAATGGATTCCAAGCTGTAGGATCCATGGTTAAAATATCTTCATATGATTAAAGCTCTGCATGACGGCAATGAATTCCAACTGTTGAATTCATGGTTAAAATATCTTCAAATGATTAAAGCTGTGCATGTGGGCAATGGATTCCAGTCTGGACAATCCATGGTTAAAATATCTTCAAATGATTAAAGCTGTGGTTGAGGGCAATGGATTCCAAGCTGTACAATCCATGGTTAAAATATCTTCAAATGATTAAAGCTGTTTATGAGGGCAATGAATTCCAATCAGGAGAATCAATGGTTTAAATATCTTCAAATGATTAAAGCTGTGCATGAGGGCAATGGATTCCAATCTGGAGAATCCATGGTTAAAATATCTTCAAATGATTCAAGCTGTGCATGAGGTCAATGAATACCAAGCTGTAGAATCCATGGTTAAAATATCTTCAAATGATTAAAACTGTACGTGAGTACAATGGATTCCAAGCTGTAGAATCCATGGATAAAATGTCTTCAAATGATTAAAGCTCTGGATGAGGGCAATGAAAACCAAACTGTAGAATCCATGGTTTAAATATCATCAAATAATGAAATATGTGCATGAGGGAAATGGATTCCAAGCTGGAGAATCCATGGTTAAACTATCTTCAAATGATTAAAGCTGTGCTTGAGGGCAATGAATTCCAATCTGTAGAGTCCATGGTTAAAATATCTTCAAATGATTAAAGCTGTGCATGAGGACTATGAATTCCAATCTGAAGAATCTATAGTTGAAATATCTTCAAACGATTAAATCTGTGCCTGAGAGCAATGAATTCCAATCTGGAGAATCCATGGTTAAAATATCTTCAAATGATTAAAGCTGTGCATGAGGACTATGAATTCCAATCTGGAGAATCTATAGTTGAAATATCTTCAAACGATTAAATCTGTGCCTGAGAGCAATGAATTCCAATCTGGAGAATCCATGGTTAAAATATCTTCAAATAATTAAAGCTGTGCATGAGGGCAATGGATTCCAAGCTGAAGAATGATTAAAGCTGTGCATGAGGACTATGAATACCAAGCTATAGAATCCATGGTTAAAATATCTTCAAATGATTAAAGCTCTGCATGACGGCAATGAATTCCAACTGTAGAATTCATGGTTAAAATATCTTCAAATGATTAAAGCTGTGCATGTGGGCAATGGATTCCAGTCTGAAGAATCCATGGTTAAAATATGTTCAAATTATTAAAGCTGTGCGTGAGGACAATGGAATCCAAGCTGTAAAATTCATGGTTAAAATATCTTCAAATGATTAAAGCTGTGCATGATGGCAATGGATTCCAAGCTGTAGAATCCATGCTTATAATATCTTCAAATGATTAAAGCTGTGCGTGAGGACAATGGATTCCAAGCTGTAGAATCCATGGTTGAAATATCTTCAAATGATTAAAGCTGTACATGAGGGCAATGAATTCCAATCTGGAGAATCCATGGTTAAAATATCTTCAAATCATTAAAGCTGTGCATGAGGGCATTGAATTCCAATCTGGAGAATCCATGGTTAAAATATCTTCAAATGATTAAAGCTGTGATTGAGGGCAATGAATTCCATGCTGCAGAATTCATGATTAAAATATCTTCAAATGATTCAAGCTGTGCATGAGGGCAATGGATTCTAAGCTGTAGAATTCATGGTTAAAATATCTTCAAATGATTAAAGCTGTGCGTGAGGACAATGGATTCCAAGCTGTAGGATCCATGGTTAAAATATCTTCAAATGATTAAATCTCTGCATGACGGTAATGAATTCCAACTGTAGAATTCATGGATAAAATATCTTCAAATGATTAAAGCTGTGCATGTGGGCAATGGATTCCAGTTTGGAAAATGCATGGTTAAAATATCTTCAAATGATTAAAGCTGTGATTGAGGGCAATGAATTCCAAGCTGCAGAATTCATGATTAAAATATCTTCAAATGATTCAAGCTGTACATGAGGTCAATGGATTCTAAGCTGTAGAATTCATGGTTAAAATATCTTCAAATGATTAAAGCTGTGCGTGAGGACAATGGATTCCAAGCTGTAGGATCCATGGTTAAAATATCTTCAAATGATTAAAGCTCTGCATGACGGCAATGAATTCCAACTGTAGAATTCATGGTTGAAATATCTTCAAATGATTAAAGCTGTGCATGTGGGCAATGGATTCCAGTCTGGACAATCCATGGTTAAAATATGTTCAAATGATTAAAGCTGAACATGAGGGCAATGAATTCCAATCTGGAAAATGCATGGCTAAAATATCTTCAAATGATTAAAGCTGTGGTTGAGGGCAATGCATTCCAAGCTGTACAATCCATGGTTAAAATATCTTCAAATGATTAAAGCTGTTTATGAGGGCAATGAATTCCAATCTGGAGAATCCAAGGTTTAAATATCTTCAACTGATTAAAGCTGTGCATGAGGGCAATGGATTCCAATCTGTAGAATCCATGGTTAAAATATCTTCAAATGATTCAAGCTGTGCATGAGGTCAATGAATACCAAGCTGTAGAATCCATGGTTAAAATATCTTCAAATGATTAAAGCTGTGCGTGAGGACAATGGATTCCAAGCTGTAGAATCCATGGATAAAATGCCTTCAAATGATTAAAGCTCTGGATGAGGGCAATGAAAACCAAACTGTAGAATCCATGGTTTAAATATCATCAAATAATGAAAGATGTGCATGAGGGCAATGGATTCCAAGCTGGAGAATCCATTGTTAAACTATCTTCAAATGATTAAAGCTGTGCTTGTGGGCAATCAATTCCAATCTGTAGAATCCATGGTTAAACTATCTTCAAATGATTAAAGCTGTGCTTGAGGGCAATGAATTCCAATCTGTAGAGTCCATGGTTAAAATATCTTCAAATGATTAAAGCTGTGCATGAGGACTATGAATTCCAATCTGGAGAATCTATAGTTGAAATATCTTCAAACGATTAAATCTGTGCCTGAGAGCAATAAATTCCAATCTGGAGAATCCATGGTTAAAATATCTTCAAATTATTAAAGCTGTGCATGAGGACTATGAATTCCAATCTGGAGAATCTATAGTTGAAATATCTTCAAACGATTAAATCTGTGCCTGAGAGCAATGAATTCCAATCTGGAGAATCCATGGTTAAAATATCTTCAAATAATTAAAGCTGTACATGAGGGCAATGGATTCCAAGCTGTAGAATGATTAAAGCTGTGCATGAGGACTATGAATTCCAAGCTATAGAATCCATGGTTAAAATATCTTCAAATGATTAAAGCTCTGCATGACGGCAAAAAATTCCAACTGTAGAATAAATGGTTAAAATATCTTCAAATGATTAAAGCTGTGCATGTGGGCAATGGATTCCAGTCTGAAGAATCCATGGTTTAAATATGTTCAAATTATTAAAGCTGTGCGTGAGGACAATGGAATCCAAGCTGTAAAATTCATGGTTAAAATATCTTCAAATGATTAAAGCTGTGCATGATGGCAATGGATTCCAAGCTGTAGAATCCATGCTTATAATATCTTCAAATGATTAAAGCTGTGCGTGAGGACAATGGATTCGAAGCTGTAGAATCCATGGTTGAAATATCTTCAAATGATTAAAGCTGTACATGAGGGCAATGAATTCCAATCTGGAGAATCCATGGTTAAAATATCTTCAAATCATTAAAGCTGTGCATGAGGGCAATGAATTCCAATCTGGATAATCCATGGTTAAAATATCTTCAAATGATTAAAGCTGTGATTGAGGGCAATGAATTCCATGCTGCAGAATTCATGATTAAAATATCTTCAAATGATTCAAGCTGTGCATGAGGGCAATGGATTCTAAGCTGTAGAATTCATGGTTAAAATATCTTCAAATGATTAAAGCTGTGCGTGAGGACAATGGATTCCAAGCTGTAGGATCCATGGTTAAAATATCTTCAAATGATTAAATCTCTGCATGACGGCAATGAATTCCAACTGTAGAATTCATGGATAAAATATCTTCAAATGATTAAAGCTGTGGTTGAGGGCAATGTATTCCAATCTGGAGAATCCATGGTGAAAATATGTTCAAATGATTAAAGCTGTGCTTGAGGGCAATGGATTTTAAGCTGTAGGATCCATGGTTAAAATATCTTCATATGATTAAAGCTCTGCATGACGGCAATGAATTCCAACTGTTGAATTCATGGTTAAAATATCTTCAAATGATTAAAGCTGTGCATGTGGGCAATGGATTCCAGTCTGGACAATCTATGGTTAAAATATCTTCAAATGATTAAAGCTGTGGTTGAGGGCAATGGATTCCAAGCTGTACAATCCATGGTTAAAATATCTTCAAATGATTAAAGCTGTTTATGAGGGCAATGAATTCCAATCAGGAGAATCAATGGTTTAAATATCTTCAAATGATTAAAGCTGTGCATGAGGGCAATGGATTCCAATCTGGAGAATCCATGGTTAAAATATCTTCAAATGATTCAAGCTGTGCATGAGGTCAATGAATACCAAGCTGTAGAATCCATGGTTAAAATATCTTCAAATGATTAAAACTGTGCGTGAGGACAATGGATTCCAAGCTGTAGAATCCATGGATAAAATGTCTTCAAATGATTAAAGCTCTGGATGAGGGCAATGAAAACCAAACTGTAGAATCCATGGTTTAAATATCATCAAATAATGAAATATGTGCATGAGGGAAATGGATTCCAAGCTGGAGAATCCATGGTTAAACTATCTTCAAATGATTAAAGCTGTGCTTGTGGGCAATCAATTCCAATCCGTAGAATCCATGGTTAAACTATCTTTAAATGATTAAAGCTGTGCTTGAGGGCAATGTATTCCAATCTGTAGAGTCCATGGTTAAAATATCTTCAAATGATTAAAGCAGTGCATGAGGACCATGAATTCCAATCTGAAGAATCTATAGTTGAAATATCTTCAAACGATTAAATCTGTGCCTGAGAGCAATGAATTCCAATCTGGAGAATCCATGGTTAAAATATCTTCAAATGATTAAAGCTGTGCATGAGGACTATGAATTCCAATCTGGAGAATCTATAGTTGAAATATCTTCAAACGATTAAATCTGTGCCTGAGAGCAATGAATTCCAATCTGGAGAATCCATGGTTAAAATATCTTCAAATAATTAAAGCTGTGCATGAGGGCAATGGATTCCAAGCTGAAGAATGATTAAAGCTGTGCATGAGGACTATGAATACCAAGCTATAGAATCCATGGTTAAAATATCTTCAAATGATTAAAGCTCTGCATGACGGCAATGAATTCCAACTGTAGAATTCATGGTTAAAATATCTTCAAATGATTAAAGCTGTGCATGTGGGCAATGGATTCCAGTCTGAAGAATCCATGGTTAAAATATGTTCAAATTATTAAAGCTGTGCGTGAGGACAATGGAATCCAAGCTGTAAAATTCATGGTTAAAATATCTTCAAATGATTAAAGCTGTGCATGATGGCAATGGATTCCAAGCTGTAGAATCCATGCTTATAATATCTTCAAATGATTAAAGCTGTGCGTGAGGACAATGGATTCCAAGCTGTAGAATCCATGGTTGAAATATCTTCAAATGATTAAAGCTGTACATGAGGGCAATGAATTCCAATCTGGAGAATCCATGGTTAAAATATCTTCAAATCATTAAAGCTGTGCATGAGGGCAATGAATTCCAATCTGGAGAATCCATGGTTAAAATATCTTCAAATGATTAAAGCTGTGATTGAGGGCAATGAATTCCATGCTGCAGAATTCATGATTAAAATATCTTCAAATGATTCAAGCTGTGCATGAGGGCAATGGATTCCAAGCTGTAGAATTCATGGTTAAAATATCTTCAAATGATTGAAGCTGTAAATGAGGGCAACGAATTCCAAGCTGTAGAATCCATCGATATAATGTCTTCAAATGATTAAAGCTCTGCATGAGGGCAATGAATACCAAACTGTAGATTCCATGGTTAAAATATCATCAAATGGTGAAAGATGTGCATGAGGGCAATGGGTACCAAGCTGTAGAATTCATGGTTAAAATATCTTCAAATGATTAAAGCTGTTCGTGAGGACAATGGATTCCAAGCTGTAGGATCCATGGTTAAAATATCTTCATATGATTAAAGCTCTGCATGACGGCAATGAATTCCAACTGTTGAATTCATGGTTAAAATATCTTCAAATGATTAAAGCTGTGCATGTGGGCAATGGATTCCAGTCTGAAGAATCCATGGTTAAAATATGTTCAAATTATTAAAGCTGTGCGTGAGGACAATGGAATCCAAGCTGTAAAATTCATGGTTAAAATATCTTCAAATGATTAAAGCTGTGCATGATGGCAATGGATTCCAAGCTGTAGAATCCATGCTTATAATATCTTCAAATGATTAAAGCTGTACATGAGGGCAATGAATTCCAATCTGGAGAATCCATGGTTAAAATATCTTCAAATCATTAAAGTTGTGCATGAGGGCAATGAATTCCAATCTGGATAATCCATGGTTAAAATATCTTCAAATGATTAAAGCTGTGATTGAGGGCAATGAATTCCATGCTGCAGAATTCATGATTAAAATATCTTCAAATGATTCAAGCTGTGCATGAGGGCAATGGATTCTAAGCTGTAGAATTCATGGTTAAAATATCTTCAAATGATTAAAGCTGTGCGTGAGGACAATGGATTCCAAGCTGTAGGATCCATGGTTAAAATATCTTCAAATGATTAAATCTCTGCATGACGGCAATGAATTCCAACTGTAGAATTCATGGATAAAATGTCTTCAAATGATTAAAGCTCTGGATGAGGGCAATGAAAACCAAACTGTAGAATCCATGGTTTAAATATCATCAAATGATGAAAGATGTGCATGAGGGCAATGGATTCCAAGCTGGAGAATCCATTGTTAAACTATCTTCAAATGATTAAAACTGTGCTTGTGGGCAATCAATTCCAATCTGTAGAATCCATGGTTAAACTATCTTCAAATAATTAAAGCTGTGCTTGAGGGCAATGAATTCCAATCTGTAGAGTCCATGGTTAAAATATCTTCAAATGATTAAAGCTGTGCATGAGGACTATGAATTCCAATCTGGAGAATCTATAGTTGAAATATCTTCAAACGATTAAATCTGTGCCTGAGAGCAATAAATTCCAATCTGGAGAATCCATGGTTAAAATATCTTCAAATTATTAAAGCTGTGCATGAGGACTATGAATTCCAATCTGGAGAATCTATAGTTGAAATATCTTCAAACGATTAAATCTGTGCCTGAGAGCAATGAATTCCAATCTGGAGAATCCATGGTTAAAATATCTTCAAATAATTAAAGCTGTACATGAGGGCAATGGATTCCAAGCTGTAGAATGATTAAAGCTGTGCATGAGGACTATGAATTCCAAGCTATAGAATCCATGGTTAAAATATCTTCAAATGATTAAAGCTCTGCATGACGGCAAAAAATTCCAACTGTAGAATAAATGGTTAAAATATCTTCAAATGATTAAAGCTGTGCATGTGGGCAATGGATTCCAGTCTGAAGAATCCATGGTTTAAATATGTTCAAATTATTAAAGCTGTGCGTGAGGACAATGGAATCCAAGCTGTAAAATTCATGGTTAAAATATCTTCAAATGATTAAAGCTGTGCATGATGGCAATGGATTCCAAGCTGTAGAATCCATGCTTATAATATCTTCAAATGATTAAAGCTGTGCGTGAGGACAATGGATTCCAAGCTGTAGAATCCATGGTTGAAATATCTTCAAATGATTAAAGCTGTACATGAGGGCAATGAATTCCAATCTGGAGAATCCATGGTTAAAATATCTTCAAATCATTAAAGCTGTGCATGAGGGCAATGAATTCCAATCTGGATAATCCATGGTTAAAATATCTTCAAATGATTAAAGCTGTGATTGAGGGCAATGAATTCCATGCTGCAGAATTCATGATTAAAATATCTTCAAATGATTCAAGCTGTGCATGAGGGCAATGGATTCTAAGCTGTAGAATTCATGATTAAAATATCTTCAAATGATTAAAGCTGTGCGTGAGGACAATGGATTCCAAGCTGTAGGATCCATGGTTAAAATATCTTCAAATGATTAAATCTCTGCATGACGGCAATGAATTCCAACTGTAGAATTCATGGATAAAATATCTTCAAATGATTAAAGCTGTGCATGTGGGCAATGGATTCCAGTCTGGAAAATGCATGGTTAAAATATCTTCAAATGATTAAAGCTGTGGTTGAGGGCAATGAATTCCAATCTGGAGAATCCATGGTGAAAATATGTTCAAATGATTAAAGCTGTGCTTGAGGGCAATGGATTTTAAGCTGTAGAATTCATGGTTAAAATATCTTCAAATGATTAAAGCTGTGCGTGAGGACAATGGATTCCAAGCTGTAGGATCCATGGTTAAAATATCTTCAAATGATTGAAGCTGTAAATGAGGGCAACGAATTCCAAGCTGTAGAATCCATGGATAAAATGTCTTCAAATGATTAAAGCTCTGCATGAGGGCAATGAATACCAAACTGTAGATTCCATGGTTAAAATATCATCAAATGGTGAAAGATGTGCATGAGGGAAATGGGTTCCAAGCTGGAGAATCCATGCTTAAAATATCTTCAAATGAATAAAGCTGTGATTGAGGGCAATGAATTCCAAGCTGCAGAATTCATGATTAAAATATCTTCAAATGATTCAAACTGTGCATGAGGGCAATGGATTCTAAGCTGTAGAATTCATGGTTAAAATATCTTCAAATGATTAAAGCTGTTCGTGAGGACAATGGATTCCAAGCTGTAGGATCCATGGTTAAAATATCTTCATATGATTAAAGCTCTGCATGACGGCAATGAATTCCAACTGTTGAATTCATGGTTAAAATATCTTCAAATGATTAAAGCTGTGCATGTGGGCAATGGATTCCAGTCTGGACAATCCATGGTTAAAATATCTTCAAATGATTAAAGCTGTGGTTGAGGGCAATGGATTCCAAGCTGTACAATCCATGGTTAAAATATCTTCAAATGATTAAAGCTGTTTATGAGGGCAATGAATTCCAATCAGGAGAATCAATGGTTTAAATATCTTCAAATGATTAAAGCTGTGCATGAGGGCAATGGATTCCAATCTGGAGAATCCATGGTTAAAATATCTTCAAATGATTCAAGCTGTGCATGAGGTCAATGAATACCAAGCTGTAGAATCCATGGTTAAAATATCTTCAAATGATTAAAACTGTACGTGAGTACAATGGATTCCAAGCTGTAGAATCCATGGATAAAATGTCTTCAAATGATTAAAGCTCTGGATGAGGGCAATGAAAACCAAACTGTAGAATCCATGGTTTAAATATCATCAAATAATGAAATATGTGCATGAGGGAAATGGATTCCAAGCTGGAGAATCCATGGTTAAACTATCTTCAAATGATTAAAGCTGTGCTTGAGGGCAATGAATTCCAATCTGTAGAGTCCATGGTTAAAATATCTTCAAATGATTAAAGCTGTGCATGAGGACTATGAATTCCAATCTGAAGAATCTATAGTTGAAATATCTTCAAACGATTAAATCTGTGCCTGAGAGCAATGAATTCCAATCTGGAGAATCCATGGTTAAAATATCTTCAAATGATTAAAGCTGTGCATGAGGACTATGAATTCCAATCTGGAGAATCTATAGTTGAAATATCTTCAAACGATTAAATCTGTGCCTGAGAGCAATGAATTCCAATCTGGAGAATCCATGGTTAAAATATCTTCAAATAATTAAAGCTGTGCATGAGGGCAATGGATTCCAAGCTGAAGAATGATTAAAGCTGTGCATGAGGACTATGAATACCAAGCTATAGAATCCATGGTTAAAATATCTTCAAATGATTAAAGCTCTGCATGACGGCAATGAATTCCAACTGTAGAATTCATGGTTAAAATATCTTCAAATGATTAAAGCTGTGCATGTGGGCAATGGATTCCAGTCTGAAGAATCCATGGTTAAAATATGTTCAAATTATTAAAGCTGTGCGTGAGGACAATGGAATCCAAGCTGTAAAATTCATGGTTAAAATATCTTCAAATGATTAAAGCTGTGCATGATGGCAATGGATTCCAAGCTGTAGAATCCATGCTTATAATATCTTCAAATGATTAAAGCTGTGCGTGAGGACAATGGATTCCAAGCTGTAGAATCCATGGTTGAAATATCTTCAAATGATTAAAGCTGTACATGAGGGCAATGAATTCCAATCTGGAGAATCCATGGTTAAAATATCTTCAAATCATTAAAGCTGTGCATGAGGGCAATGAATTCCAATCTGGAGAATCCATGGTTAAAATATCTTCAAATGATTAAAGCTGTGATTGAGGGCAATGAATTCCATGCTGCAGAATTCATGATTAAAATATCTTCAAATGATTCAAGCTGTGCATGAGGGCAATGGATTCTAAGCTGTAGAATTCATGGTTAAAATATCTTCAAATGATTAAAGCTGTGCGTGAGGACAATGGATTCCAAGCTGTAGGATCCATGGTTAAAATATCTTCAAATGATTAAATCTCTGCATGACGGTAATGAATTCCAACTGTAGAATTCATGGATAAAATATCTTCAAATGATTAAAGCTGTGCATGTGGGCAATGGATTCCAGTTTGGAAAATGCATGGTTAAAATATCTTCAAATGATTAAAGCTGTGATTGAGGGCAATGAATTCCAAGCTGCAGAATTCATGATTAAAATATCTTCAAATGATTCAAGCTGTACATGAGGTCAATGGATTCTAAGCTGTAGAATTCATGGTTAAAATATCTTCAAATGATTAAAGCTGTGCGTGAGGACAATGGATTCCAAGCTGTAGGATCCATGGTTAAAATATCTTCAAATGATTAAAGCTCTGCATGACGGCAATGAATTCCAACTGTAGAATTCATGGTTGAAATATCTTCAAATGATTAAAGCTGTGCATGTGGGCAATGGATTCCAGTCTGGACAATCCATGGTTAAAATATGTTCAAATGATTAAAGCTGAACATGAGGGCAATGAATTCCAATCTGGAAAATGCATGGCTAAAATATCTTCAAATGATTAAAGCTGTGGTTGAGGGCAATGCATTCCAAGCTGTACAATCCATGGTTAAAATATCTTCAAATGATTAAAGCTGTTTATGAGGGCAATGAATTCCAATCTGGAGAATCCAAGGTTTAAATATCTTCAACTGATTAAAGCTGTGCATGAGGGCAATGGATTCCAATCTGTAGAATCCATGGTTAAAATATCTTCAAATGATTCAAGCTGTGCATGAGGTCAATGAATACCAAGCTGTAGAATCCATGGTTAAAATATCTTCAAATGATTAAAGCTGTGCGTGAGGACAATGGATTCCAAGCTGTAGAATCCATGGATAAAATGCCTTCAAATGATTAAAGCTCTGGATGAGGGCAATGAAAACCAAACTGTAGAATCCATGGTTTAAATATCATCAAATGATGAAAGATGTGCATGAGGGCAATGGATTCCAAGCTGGAGAATCCATTGTTAAACTATCTTCAAATGATTAAAGCTGTGCTTGTGGGCAATCAATTCCAATCTGTAGAATCCATGGTTAAACTATCTTCAAATGATTAAAGCTGTGCTTGAGGGCAATGAATTCCAATCTGTAGAGTCCATGGTTAAAATATCTTCAAATGATTAAAGCTGTGCATGAGGACTATGAATTCCAATCTGGAGAATCTATAGTTGAAATATCTTCAAACGATTAAATCTGTGCCTGAGAGCAATAAATTCCAATCTGGAGAATCCATGGTTAAAATATCTTCAAATTATTAAAGCTGTGCATGAGGACTATGAATTCCAATCTGGAGAATCTATAGTTGAAATATCTTCAAACGATTAAATCTGTGCCTGAGAGCAATGAATTCCAATCTGGAGAATCCATGGTTAAAATATCTTCAAATAATTAAAGCTGTACATGAGGGCAATGGATTCCAAGCTGTAGAATGATTAAAGCTGTGCATGAGGACTATGAATTCCAAGCTATAGAATCCATGGTTAAAATATCTTCAAATGATTAAAGCTCTGCATGACGGCAAAAAATTCCAACTGTAGAATAAATGGTTAAAATATCTTCAAATGATTAAAGCTGTGCATGTGGGCAATGGATTCCAGTCTGAAGAATCCATGGTTTAAATATGTTCAAATTATTAAAGCTGTGCGTGAGGACAATGGAATCCAAGCTGTAAAATTCATGGTTAAAATATCTTCAAATGATTAAAGCTGTGCATGATGGCAATGGATTCCAAGCTGTAGAATCCATGCTTATAATATCTTCAAATGATTAAAGCTGTGCGTGAGGACAATGGATTCGAAGCTGTAGAATCCATGGTTGAAATATCTTCAAATGATTAAAGCTGTACATGAGGGCAATGAATTCCAATCTGGAGAATCCATGGTTAAAATATCTTCAAATCATTAAAGCTGTGCATGAGGGCAATGAATTCCAATCTGGATAATCCATGGTTAAAATATCTTCAAATGATTAAAGCTGTGATTGAGGGCAATGAATTCCATGCTGCAGAATTCATGATTAAAATATCTTCAAATGATTCAAGCTGTGCATGAGGGCAATGGATTCTAAGCTGTAGAATTCATGGTTAAAATATCTTCAAATGATTAAAGCTGTGCGTGAGGACAATGGATTCCAAGCTGTAGGATCCATGGTTAAAATATCTTCAAATGATTAAATCTCTGCATGACGGCAATGAATTCCAACTGTAGAATTCATGGATAAAATATCTTCAAATGATTAAAGCTGTGCATGTGGGCAATGGATTCCAGTCTGGAAAATGCATGGTTAAAATATCTTCAAATGATTAAAGCTGTGGTTGAGGGCAATGTATTCCAATCTGGAGAATCCATGGTGAAAATATGTTCAAATGATTAAAGCTGTGCTTGAGGGCAATGGATTTTAAGCTGTAGGATCCATGGTTAAAATATCTTCATATGATTAAAGCTCTGCATGACGGCAATGAATTCCAACTGTTGAATTCATGGTTAAAATATCTTCAAATGATTAAAGCTGTGCATGTGGGCAATGGATTCCAGTCTGGACAATCCATGGTTAAAATATCTTCAAATGATTAAAGCTGTGGTTGAGGGCAATGGATTCCAAGCTGTACAATCCATGGTTAAAATATCTTCAAATGATTAAAGCTGTTTATGAGGGCAATGAATTCCAATCAGGAGAATCAATGGTTTAAATATCTTCAAATGATTAAAGCTGTGCATGAGGGCAATGGATTCCAATCTGGAGAATCCATGGTTAAAATATCTTCAAATGATTCAAGCTGTGCATGAGGTCAATGAATACCAAGCTGTAGAATCCATGGTTAAAATATCTTCAAATGATTAAAACTGTGCGTGAGGACAATGGATTCCAAGCTGTAGAATCCATGGATAAAATGTCTTCAAATGATTAAAGCTCTGGATGAGGGCAATGAAAACCAAACTGTAGAATCCATGGTTTAAATATCATCAAATAATGAAATATGTGCATGAGGGAAATGGATTCCAAGCTGGAGAATCCATGGTTAAACTATCTTCAAATGATTAAAGCTGTGCTTGTGGGCAATCAATTCCAATCTGTAGAATCCATGGTTAAACTATCTTTAAATGATTAAAGCTGTGCTTGAGGGCAATGTATTCCAATCTGTAGAGTCCATGGTTAAAATATCTTCAAATGATTAAAGCAGTGCATGAGGACTATGAATTCCAATCTGAAGAATCTATAGTTGAAATATCTTCAAACGATTAAATCTGTGCCTGAGAGCAATGAATTCCAATCTGGAGAATCCATGGTTAAAATATCTTCAAATGATTAAAGCTGTGCATGAGGACTATGAATTCCAATCTGGAGAATCTATAGTTGAAATATCTTCAAACGATTAAATCTGTGCCTGAGAGCAATGAATTCCAATCTGGAGAATCCATGGTTAAAATATCTTCAAATAATTAAAGCTGTGCATGAGGGCAATGGATTCCAAGCTGAAGAATGATTAAAGCTGTGCATGAGGACTATGAATACCAAGCTATAGAATCCATGGTTAAAATATCTTCAAATGATTAAAGCTCTGCATGACGGCAATGAATTCCAACTGTAGAATTCATGGTTAAAATATCTTCAAATGATTAAAGCTGTGCATGTGGGCAATGGATTCCAGTCTGAAGAATCCATGGTTAAAATATGTTCAAATTATTAAAGCTGTGCGTGAGGACAATGGAATCCAAGCTGTAAAATTCATGGTTAAAATATCTTCAAATGATTAAAGCTGTGCATGATGGCAATGGATTCCAAGCTGTAGAATCCATGCTTATAATATCTTCAAATGATTAAAGCTGTGCGTGAGGACAATGGATTCCAAGCTGTAGAATCCATGGTTGAAATATCTTCAAATGATTAAAGCTGTACATGAGGGCAATGAATTCCAATCTGGAGAATCCATGGTTAAAATATCTTCAAATCATTAAAGCTGTGCATGAGGGCAATGAATTCCAATCTGGAGAATCCATGGTTAAAATATCTTCAAATGATTAAAGCTGTGATTGAGGGCAATGAATTCCATGCTGCAGAATTCATGATTAAAATATCTTCAAATGATTCAAGCTGTGCATGAGGGCAATGGATTCCAAGCTTTAGAATTCATGGTTAAAATATCTTCAAATGATTGAAGCTGTAAATGAGGGCAACGAATTCCAAGCTGTAGAATCCATCGATATAATGTCTTCAAATGATTAAAGCTCTGCATGAGGGCAATGAATACCAAACTGTAGATTCCATGGTTAAAATATCATCAAATGGTGAAAGATGTGCATGAGGGCAATGGGTACCAAGCTGTAGAATTCATGGTTAAAATATCTTCAAATGATTAAAGCTGTTCGTGAGGACAATGGATTCCAAGCTGTAGGATCCATGGTTAAAATATCTTCATATGATTAAAGCTCTGCATGACGGCAATGAATTCCAACTGTTGAATTCATGGTTAAAATATCTTCAAATGATTAAAGCTGTGCATGTGGGCAATGGATTCCAGTCTGAAGAATCCATGGTTAAAATATGTTCAAATTATTAAAGCTGTGCGTGAGGACAATGGAATCCAAGCTGTAAAATTCATGGTTAAAATATCTTCAAATGATTAAAGCTGTGCATGATGGCAATGGATTCCAAGCTGTAGAATCCATGCTTATAATATCTTCAAATGATTAAAGCTGTACATGAGGGCAATGAATTCCAATCTGGAGAATCCATGGTTAAAATATCTTCAAATCATTAAAGTTGTGCATGAGGGCAATGAATTCCAATCTGGATAATCCATGGTTAAAATATCTTCAAATGATTAAAGCTGTGATTGAGGGCAATGAATTCCATGCTGCAGAATTCATGATTAAAATATCTTCAAATGATTCAAGCTGTGCATGAGGGCAATGGATTCTAAGCTGTAGAATTCATGGTTAAAATATCTTCAAATGATTAAAGCTGTGCGTGAGGACAATGGATTCCAAGCTGTAGGATCCATGGTTAAAATATCTTCAAATGATTAAATCTCTGCATGACGGCAATGAATTCCAACTGTAGAATTCATGGATAAAATATCTTCAAATGATTAAAGCTGTGCATGAGGGCAATGAATACCAAACTGTAGATTCCATGGTTAAAATATCATCAAATGGTGAAAGATGTGCATGAGGGCAATGGGTTCCAATCTGGAGAATCCATTCTTAAAATATCTTCAAATGAATAAAGCTGTGATTGAGGGCAATGAATTCCAAGCTGCAGAATTCATGATTAAAATATCTTCAAATGATTCAAACTGTGCATGAGGGCAATGGATTCTAAGCTGTAGAATTCATGGTTAAAATATCTTCAAATGATTAAAGCTGTTCGTGAGGACAATGGATTCCACGCTGTAGGATCCATGGTTAAAATATCTTCATATGATTAAAGCTCTGCATGACGGCAATGAAATCCAACTGTTGAATTCATGGTTAAAATATCTTCAAATGATTAAAGCTGTGCGTGAGGACAATGGATTCCAAGCTGTAGGATCCATGGTTAAAATATCTTCAAATGATTGAAGCTGTAAATGAGGGCAACGAATTCCAAGCTGTAGAATCCATGGATATAATGTTTTCAAATGATTAAAGCTCTGCATGAGGGCAATGAATACCAAACTGTAGATTCCATGGTTAAAATATCATCAAATGGTGAAAGATGTGCATGAGGGCAATGGGTTCCAAGCTGGAGAATCCATGCTTAAAATATCTTCAAATGATTAAAGCTCTGCATGACGGCAATGAAATCCAACTGTTGAATTCATGGTTAAAATATCTTCAAATGATTAAAGCTGTGCGTGAGGACAATGGATTCCAAGCTGTAGGATCCATGGTTAAAATATCTTCAAATGATTGAAGCTGTAAATGAGGGCAACGAATTCCAAGCTGTAGATTCCATGGTTAAAATATCATCAAATGGTGAAAGATGTGCATGAGGGCAATGGGTTCCAAGCTGGAGAATCCATGCTTAAAATATCTTCAAATGAATAAAGCTGTGATTGAGGGCAATGAATTCCAAGCTGCAGAATTCATGATTAAAATATCTTCAAATGATTCAAACTGTGCATGAGGGCAATGGATTCTAAGCTGTAGAATTCATGGTTAAAATATCTTCAAATGATTTAAGCTGTTCGTGAGGACAATGGATTCCAAGCTGTAGGATCCATGGTTAAAATATCTTCATATGATTAAAGCTCTGCATGACGGCAATGAAATCCAACTGTTGAATTCATGGTTAAAATATCTTCAAATGATTAAAGCTGTGCGTGAGGACAATGGATTCCAAGCTGTAGGATCCATGGTTAAAATATCATCAAATGGTGAAAGATGTGCATGAGGGCAATGGGTTCCAAGCTGGAGAATCCATGCTTAAAATATCTTCAAATGAATAAAGCTGTGATTGAGGGCAATGAATTCCAAGCTGCAGAATTCATGATTAAAATATCTTCAAATGATTCAAACTGTGCATGAGGGCAATGGATTCTAAGCTGTAGAATTCATGGTTAAAATATCTTCAAATGATTTAAGCTGTTCGTGAGGACAATGGATTCCAAGCTGTAGGATCCATGGTTAAAATATCTTCATATGATTAAAGCTCTGCATGACGGCAATGAAATCCAACTGTTGAATTCATGGTTAAAATATCTTCAAATGATTAAAGCTGTGCATGAGGACTATGAATTCCAATCTGGAGAATCTATAGTTGAAATATCTTCAAACGATTAAATCTGTGCCTGAGAGCAATAAATTCCAATCTGGAGAATCCATGGTTAAAATATCTTCAAATTATTAAAGCTGTGCATGAGGACTATGAATTCCAATCTGGAGAATCTATAGTTGAAATATCTTCAAACGATTAAATCTGTGCCTGAGAGCAATGAATTCCAATCTGGAGAATCCATGGTTAAAATATCTTCAAATAATTAAAGCTGTACATGAGGGCAATGGATTCCAAGCTGTAGAATGATTAAAGCTGTGCATGAGGACTATGAATTCCAAGCTATAGAATCCATGGTTAAAATATCTTCAAATGATTAAAGCTCTGCATGACGGCAAAAAATTCCAACTGTAGAATAAATGGTTAAAATATCTTCAAATGATTAAAGCTGTGCATGTGGGCAATGGATTCCAGTCTGAAGAATCCATGGTTTAAATATGTTCAAATTATTAAAGCTGTGCGTGAGGACAATGGAATCCAAGCTGTAAAATTCATGGTTAAAATATCTTCAAATGATTAAAGCTGTGCATGATGGCAATGGATTCCAAGCTGTAGAATCCATGCTTATAATATCTTCAAATGATTAAAGCTGTGCGTGAGGACAATGGATTCGAAGCTGTAGAATCCATGGTTGAAATATCTTCAAATGATTAAAGCTGTACATGAGGGCAATGAATTCCAATCTGGAGAATCCATGGTTAAAATATCTTCAAATCATTAAAGCTGTGCATGAGGGCAATGAATTCCAATCTGGATAATCCATGGTTAAAATATCTTCAAATGATTAAAGCTGTGATTGAGGGCAATGAATTCCATGCTGCAGAATTCATGATTAAAATATCTTCAAATGATTCAAGCTGTGCATGAGGGCAATGGATTCTAAGCTGTAGAATTCATGGTTAAAATATCTTCAAATGATTAAAGCTGTGCGTGAGGACAATGGATTCCAAGCTGTAGGATCCATGGTTAAAATATCTTCAAATGATTAAATCTCTGCATGACGGCAATGAATTCCAACTGTAGAATTCATGGATAAAATATCTTCAAATGATTAAAGCTGTGCATGTGGGCAATGGATTCCAGTCTGGAAAATGCATGGTTAAAATATCTTCAAATGATTAAAGCTGTGGTTGAGGGCAATGTATTCCAATCTGGAGAATCCATGGTGAAAATATGTTCAAATGATTAAAGCTGTGCTTGAGGGCAATGGATTTTAAGCTGTAGGATCCATGGTTAAAATATCTTCATATGATTAAAGCTCTGCATGACGGCAATGAATTCCAACTGTTGAATTCATGGTTAAAATATCTTCAAATGATTAAAGCTGTGCATGTGGGCAATGGATTCCAGTCTGGACAATCCATGGTTAAAATATCTTCAAATGATTAAAGCTGTGGTTGAGGGCAATGGATTCCAAGCTGTACAATCCATGGTTAAAATATCTTCAAATGATTAAAGCTGTTTATGAGGGCAATGAATTCCAATCAGGAGAATCAATGGTTTAAATATCTTCAAATGATTAAAGCTGTGCATGAGGGCAATGGATTCCAATCTGGAGAATCCATGGTTAAAATATCTTCAAATGATTCAAGCTGTGCATGAGGTCAATGAATACCAAGCTGTAGAATCCATGGTTAAAATATCTTCAAATGATTAAAACTGTGCGTGAGGACAATGGATTCCAAGCTGTAGAATCCATGGATAAAATGTCTTCAAATGATTAAAGCTCTGGATGAGGGCAATGAAAACCAAACTGTAGAATCCATGGTTTAAATATCATCAAATAATGAAATATGTGCATGAGGGAAATGGATTCCAAGCTGGAGAATCCATGGTTAAACTATCTTCAAATGATTAAAGCTGTGCTTGTGGGCAATCAATTCCAATCTGTAGAATCCATGGTTAAACTATCTTTAAATGATTAAAGCTGTGCTTGAGGGCAATGTATTCCAATCTGTAGAGTCCATGGTTAAAATATCTTCAAATGATTAAAGCAGTGCATGAGGACTATGAATTCCAATCTGAAGAATCTATAGTTGAAATATCTTCAAACGATTAAATCTGTGCCTGAGAGCAATGAATTCCAATCTGGAGAATCCATGGTTAAAATATCTTCAAATGATTAAAGCTGTGCATGAGGACTATGAATTCCAATCTGGAGAATCTATAGTTGAAATATCTTCAAACGATTAAATCTGTGCCTGAGAGCAATGAATTCCAATCTGGAGAATCCATGGTTAAAATATCTTCAAATAATTAAAGCTGTGCATGAGGGCAATGGATTCCAAGCTGAAGAATGATTAAAGCTGTGCATGAGGACTATGAATACCAAGCTATAGAATCCATGGTTAAAATATCTTCAAATGATTAAAGCTCTGCATGACGGCAATGAATTCCAACTGTAGAATTCATGGTTAAAATATCTTCAAATGATTAAAGCTGTGCATGTGGGCAATGGATTCCAGTCTGAAGAATCCATGGTTAAAATATGTTCAAATTATTAAAGCTGTGCGTGAGGACAATGGAATCCAAGCTGTAAAATTCATGGTTAAAATATCTTCAAATGATTAAAGCTGTGCATGATGGCAATGGATTCCAAGCTGTAGAATCCATGCTTATAATATCTTCAAATGATTAAAGCTGTGCGTGAGGACAATGGATTCCAAGCTGTAGAATCCATGGTTGAAATATCTTCAAATGATTAAAGCTGTACATGAGGGCAATGAATTCCAATCTGGAGAATCCATGGTTAAAATATCTTCAAATCATTAAAGCTGTGCATGAGGGCAATGAATTCCAATCTGGAGAATCCATGGTTAAAATATCTTCAAATGATTAAAGCTGTGATTGAGGGCAATGAATTCCATGCTGCAGAATTCATGATTAAAATATCTTCAAATGATTCAAGCTGTGCATGAGGGCAATGGATTCCAAGCTTTAGAATTCATGGTTAAAATATCTTCAAATGATTGAAGCTGTAAATGAGGGCAACGAATTCCAAGCTGTAGAATCCATCGATATAATGTCTTCAAATGATTAAAGCTCTGCATGAGGGCAATGAATACCAAACTGTAGATTCCATGGTTAAAATATCATCAAATGGTGAAAGATGTGCATGAGGGCAATGGGTACCAAGCTGTAGAATTCATGGTTAAAATATCTTCAAATGATTAAAGCTGTTCGTGAGGACAATGGATTCCAAGCTGTAGGATCCATGGTTAAAATATCTTCATATGATTAAAGCTCTGCATGACGGCAATGAATTCCAACTGTTGAATTCATGGTTAAAATATCTTCAAATGATTAAAGCTGTGCATGTGGGCAATGGATTCCAGTCTGAAGAATCCATGGTTAAAATATGTTCAAATTATTAAAGCTGTGCGTGAGGACAATGGAATCCAAGCTGTAAAATTCATGGTTAAAATATCTTCAAATGATTAAAGCTGTGCATGATGGCAATGGATTCCAAGCTGTAGAATCCATGCTTATAATATCTTCAAATGATTAAAGCTGTACATGAGGGCAATGAATTCCAATCTGGAGAATCCATGGTTAAAATATCTTCAAATCATTAAAGTTGTGCATGAGGGCAATGAATTCCAATCTGGATAATCCATGGTTAAAATATCTTCAAATGATTAAAGCTGTGATTGAGGGCAATGAATTCCATGCTGCAGAATTCATGATTAAAATATCTTCAAATGATTCAAGCTGTGCATGAGGGCAATGGATTCTAAGCTGTAGAATTCATGGTTAAAATATCTTCAAATGATTAAAGCTGTGCGTGAGGACAATGGATTCCAAGCTGTAGGATCCATGGTTAAAATATCTTCAAATGATTAAATCTCTGCATGACGGCAATGAATTCCAACTGTAGAATTCATGGATAAAATATCTTCAAATGATTAAAGCTGTGCATGAGGGCAATGAATACCAAACTGTAGATTCCATGGTTAAAATATCATCAAATGGTGAAAGATGTGCATGAGGGCAATGGGTTCCAATCTGGAGAATCCATTCTTAAAATATCTTCAAATGAATAAAGCTGTGATTGAGGGCAATGAATTCCAAGCTGCAGAATTCATGATTAAAATATCTTCAAATGATTCAAACTGTGCATGAGGGCAATGGATTCTAAGCTGTAGAATTCATGGTTAAAATATCTTCAAATGATTAAAGCTGTTCGTGAGGACAATGGATTCCACGCTGTAGGATCCATGGTTAAAATATCTTCATATGATTAAAGCTCTGCATGACGGCAATGAAATCCAACTGTTGAATTCATGGTTAAAATATCTTCAAATGATTAAAGCTGTGCGTGAGGACAATGGATTCCAAGCTGTAGGATCCATGGTTAAAATATCTTCAAATGATTGAAGCTGTAAATGAGGGCAACGAATTCCAAGCTGTAGAATCCATGGATATAATGTTTTCAAATGATTAAAGCTCTGCATGAGGGCAATGAATACCAAACTGTAGATTCCATGGTTAAAATATCATCAAATGGTGAAAGATGTGCATGAGGGCAATGGGTTCCAAGCTGGAGAATCCATGCTTAAAATATCTTCAAATGATTAAAGCTCTGCATGACGGCAATGAAATCCAACTGTTGAATTCATGGTTAAAATATCTTCAAATGATTAAAGCTGTGCGTGAGGACAATGGATTCCAAGCTGTAGGATCCATGGTTAAAATATCTTCAAATGATTGAAGCTGTAAATGAGGGCAACGAATTCCAAGCTGTAGATTCCATGGTTAAAATATCATCAAATGGTGAAAGATGTGCATGAGGGCAATGGGTTCCAAGCTGGAGAATCCATGCTTAAAATATCTTCAAATGAATAAAGCTGTGATTGAGGGCAATGAATTCCAAGCTGCAGAATTCATGATTAAAATATCTTCAAATGATTCAAACTGTGCATGAGGGCAATGGATTCTAAGCTGTAGAATTCATGGTTAAAATATCTTCAAATGATTTAAGCTGTTCGTGAGGACAATGGATTCCAAGCTGTAGGATCCATGGTTAAAATATCTTCATATGATTAAAGCTCTGCATGACGGCAATGAAATCCAACTGTTGAATTCATGGTTAAAATATCTTCAAATGATTAAAGCTGTGCGTGAGGACAATGGATTCCAAGCTGTAGGATCCATGGTTAAAATATCATCAAATGGTGAAAGATGTGCATGAGGGCAATGGGTTCCAAGCTGGAGAATCCATGCTTAAAATATCTTCAAATGAATAAAGCTGTGATTGAGGGCAATGAATTCCAAGCTGCAGAATTCATGATTAAAATATCTTCAAATGATTCAAACTGTGCATGAGGGCAATGGATTCTAAGCTGTAGAATTCATGGTTAAAATATCTTCAAATGATTTAAGCTGTTCGTGAGGACAATGGATTCCAAGCTGTAGGATCCATGGTTAAAATATCTTCATATGATTAAAGCTCTGCATGACGGCAATGAAATCCAACTGTTGAATTCATGGTTAAAATATCTTCAAATGATTAAAGCTGTGCGTGAGGACAATGGATTCCAAGCTGTAGGATCCATGGTTAAAATATCATCAAATGGTGAAAGATGTGCATGAGGGCAATGGGTTCCAAGCTGGAGAATCCATGCTTAAAATATCTTCAAATGAATAAAGCTGTGATTGAGGGCAATGAATTCCAAGCTGCAGAATTCATGATTAAAATATCTTCAAATGATTCAAACTGTGCATGAGGGCATGGATTCTAAGCTGTAGAATTCATGGTTAAAATATCTTCAAATGATTAAAGCTGTTCGTGAGGACAATGGATTCCAAGCTGTAGGATCCATGGTTAAAATATCTTCAAATGATTAAATCTCTGCATGACGGCAATGAATTCCAACTGTAGAATTCATGGATAAAATATCTTCAAATGATTAAAGCTGTGCATGAGGGCAATGGATTCTAAGCTGTAGAATTCATGGTTAAAATATCTTCAAATGATTAAAGCTGTTCGTGAGGACAATGGATTCCAAGCTGTAGGATCCATGGTTGAAATATCTTCATATGATTAAAGCTCTGCATGACGGCAATGAAATCCAACTGTTGAATTCATGGTTAAAATATCTTCAAATGATTAAAGCTGTGCGTGAGGACAATGGATTCCAAGCTGTAGGATCCATGGTTAAAATATCTTCAAATGATTGAAGCTGTAAATGAGGGCAACGAATTCCAAGCTGTAGAATCCATGGATATAATGTCTTCAAATGATTAAAGCTCTGCATGAGGGCAATGAATACCAAACTGTAGATTCCATGGTTAAAATATCATCAAATGGTGAAAGATGTGCATGAGGGCAATGGGTTCCAAGCTGGAGAATCCATGCTTAAAATATCTTCAAATGATTAAAGCTCTGCATGACGGCAATGAAATCCAACTGTTGAATTCATGGTTAAAATATCTTCAAATGATTAAAGCTGTGCGTGAGGACAATGGATTCCAAGCTGTAGGATCCATGGTTAAAATATCTTCAAATGATTGAAGCTGTAAATGAGGGCAACGAATTCCAAGCTGTAGATTCCATGGTTAAAATATCATCAAATGCTGAAAGATGTGCATGAGGGCAATGGGTTCCAAGCTGGAGAATCCATGCTTAAAATATCTTCAAATGAATAAAGCTGTGATTGAGGGCAATGAATTCCAAGCTGCAGAATTCATGATTAAAATATCTTCAAATGATTCAAACTGTGCATGAGGGCAATGGATTCTAAGCTGTAGAATTCATGGTTAAAATATCTTCAAATGATTTAAGCTGTTCGTGAGGACAATGGATTCCAAGCTGTAGGATCCATGCTTAAAATATCTTCATATGATTAAAGCTCTGCATGACGGCAATGAAATCCAACTGTTGAATTCATGGTTAAAATATCTTCAAATGATTAAAGCTGTGCGTGAGGACAATGGATTCCAAGCTGTAGGATCCATGGTTAAAATATCATCAAATGGTGAAAGATGTGCATGAGGGCAATGGGTTCCAAGCTGGAGAATCCATGCTTAAAATATCTTCAAATGAATAAAGCTGTGATTGAGGGCAATGAATTCAAAGCTGCAGAATTCATGATTAAAATATCTTCAAATGATTCAAACTGTGCATGAGGGCATGGATTCTAAGCTGTAGAATTCATGGTTAAAATATCTTCAAATGATTAAAGCTGTTCGTGAGGACAATGGATTCCAAGCTGTAGGATCCATGGTTAAAATATCTTCATATGATTAAAGCTCTGCATGACGGCAATGAAATCCAACTGTTGAATTCATGGTTAAAATATCTTCAAATGATTAAAGCTGTGCGTGAGGACAATGGATTCCAAGCTCTAGGATCCATGGTTAAAATATCTTCAAATGATTGAAGCTGTAAATGAGGGCAACGAATTCCAAGCTGTAGAATCCATGGATATAATGTCTTCAAATGATTAAAGCTCTGCATGAGGGCAATGAATAACAAACTGTAGATTCCATGGTTAAAATATCATCAAATGGTGAAAGATGTGCATGAGGGCAATGGGTTCCAAGCTGGAGAATCCATGCTTAAAATATCTTCAAATGAATAAAGCTGTGATTGAGGGCAATGAATTCCAAGCTGCAGAATTCATGATTAAAATATCTTCAAATGATTCAAACTGTGCATGAGGGCAATGGATTCTAAGCTGTAGAATTCATGGTTAAAATATCTTCAAATGATTAAAGCTGTTCGTGAGGACAATGGATTCCAATCTGGAGAATCCATGGTTAAAATATCTTCAAATGATTCAAGCTGTGCATGAGGTCAATGAATACCAAGCTGTAGAATCCATGGTTAAAATATCTTCAAATGATTAAAACTGTGCGTGAGGACAATGGATTCCAAGCTGTAGAATCCATGGATAAAATGTCTTCAAATGATTAAAGCTCTGGATGAGGGCAATGAAAACCAAACTGTAGAATCCATGGTTTAAATATCATCAAATAATGAAATATGTGCATGAGGGAAATGGATTCCAAGCTGGAGAATCCATGGTTAAACTATCTTCAAATGATTAAAGCTGTGCTTGTGGGCAATCAATTCCAATCTGTAGAATCCATGGTTAAACTATCTTTAAATGATTAAAGCTGTGCTTGAGGGCAATGAATTCCAATCTGTAGAGTCCATGGTTAAAATATCTTCAAATGATTTAAGCAGTGCATGAGGACTATGAATTCCAATCTGAAGAATCTATAGTTGAAATATCTTCAAACGATTAAATCTGTGCCTGAGAGCAATGAATTCCAATCTGGAGAATCCATGGTTAAAATATCTTCAAATGATTAAAGCTGTGCATGAGGACTATGAATTCCAATCTGGAGAATCTATAGTTGAAATATCTTCAAACGATTAAATCTGTGCCTGAGAGCAATGAATTCCAATCTGGAGAATCCATGGTTAAAATATCTTCAAATAATTAAAGCTGTGCATGAGGGCAATGGATTCCAAGCTGAAGAATGATTAAAGCTGTGCATGAGGACTATGAATACCAAGCTATAGAATCCATGGTTAAAATATCTTCAAATGATTAAAGCTCTGCATGACGGCAATGAATTCCAACTGTAGAATTCATGGTTAAAATATCTTCAAATGATTAAAGCTGTGCATGTGGGCAATGGATTCCAGTCTGAAGAATCCATGGTTAAAATATGTTCAAATTATTAAAGCTGTGCGTGAGGACAATGGAATCCAAGCTGTAAAATTCATGGTTAAAATATCTTCAAATGATTAAAGCTGTGCATGATGGCAATGGATTCCAAGCTGTAGAATCCATGCTTATAATATCTTCAAATGATTAAAGCTGTGCGTGAGGACAATGGATTCCAAGCTGTAGAATCCATGGTTGAAATATCTTCAAATGATTAAAGCTGTACATGAGGGCAATGAATTCCAATCTGGAGAATCCATGGTTAAAATATCTTCAAATCATTAAAGCTGTGCATGAGGGTAATGAATTCCAATCTGGAGAATCCATGGTTAAAATATCTTCAAATGATTAAAGCTGTGATTGAGGGCAATGAATTCCATGCTGCAGAATTCATGATTAAAATATCTTCAAATGATTCAAGCTGTGCATGAGGGCAATGGATTCCAAGCTGTAGAATTCATGGTTAAAATATCTTCAAATGATTGAAGCTGTAAATGAGGGCAACGAATTCCAAGCTGTAGAATCCATGGATATAATGTCTTCAAATGATTAAAGCTCTGCATGAGGGCAATGAATACCAAACTGTAGATTCCATGGTTAAAATATCATCAAATGGTGAAAGATGTGCATGAGGGCAATGGGTTCCAAGCTGGAGAATCCATGCTTAAAATATCTTCAAATGAATAAAACTGTGATTGAGGGCAATGAATTCCAAGCTGCAGAATTCATGATTAAAATATCTTCAAATGATTCAAACTGTGCATGAGGGCAATGGATTCTAAGCTGTAGAATTCATGGTTAAAATATCTTCAAATGATTAAAGCTGTTCGTGAGGACAATGGATTCCAAGCTGTAGGATCCATGGTTAAAATATCTTCATATGATTAAAGCTCTGCATGACGGCAATGAATTCCAACTGTTGAATTCATGGTTAAAATATCTTCAAATGATTAAAGCTGTGCATGTGGGCAATGGATTCCAGTCTGGACAATCCATGGTTAAAATATCTTCAAATGATTAAAGCTGTGGTTGAGGGCAATGGATTCCAAGCTGTACAATCCATGGTTAAAATATCTTCAAATGATTAAAGCTGTGGTTGAGGGCAATGAATTCCAAGCTGTAGAATCCATGGTTAAAATATCTTCAAATGATTAAAGCTGTGCGTGAGGACAATGGATTCCAAGCTGTAGAATCCATGGATAAAATGTCTTCAAATGATTAAAGCTCTGGATGAGGGCAATGAAAACCAAACTGTAGAATCCATGGTTTAAATATCATCAAATAATGAAAGATGTGCATGAGGGCAATGGATTCCAAGCTGGAGAATCCATGGTTAAACTATCTTCAAATGATTAAAGCTGTGCTTGAGGGCAATCAATTCCAATCTGTAGAATCCATGGTTAAACTATCTTCAAATGATTAAAGCTGTGCTTGAGGGCAATGAATTCCAATCTGTAGAGTCCATGGTTAAAATATCTTCGAATGATTAAATCTGTGCCTGAGAGTAATGAATTCCAATCTGGAGAATCCATGGTTAAAATATCTTCAAGTGATTAAAGCTCTGCATGAGGGTAATGGATTCCAAGCTGTAGAATGATTAAAGTTGTGCATGAGGACTATGAATTCCAAGCTGTAGAATCCATGGTTAAAATATCTTCAAATGATTAAAGCTCTGCATGACGGCAATGAATTCCAACTGTAGAATTCATCGTTAAAATATCTTCAAATGATTAAAGCTGTGCATGTGGGCAATGGATTCCAGTCTGAAGTATGCATGGTTAAAATATGTTCAAATTATTAAAGCTGTGCGTGAGGACAATGGAATCCAAGCTGTAAAATTCATGGTTAAAATATCTTCAAATGATTAAAGCTGTGCATGATGGCAATGGATTCCAAGCTGTAGAATCCATGCTTATAATATCTTCAAATGATTAAAGCTGTGCGTGAGGACAATGGATTCCAAGCTGTAGAATCCATGGTTGAAATATCTTCAAATGATTAAAGCTGTACATGAGGGCAATGAATACCAAGCTGTAGATTCCATGGTTAAAATATCTTCAAATGATTAAAGCTGTGCGTGAGGACAATGGATTCCAAGCTGTAGAATCCATGGATAAAATGTCTTCAAATGATTAAAGCTCTGGATGAGGGCAATGAAAACCAAACTGTAGAATCCATGGTTTAAATATAATCAAATGATGAAAGATGTGCATGAGGGCAATGGATTCCAACCTGGAAAATCCATGGTTAAACTATCTTCAAATGATTAAAGCTGTGCTTGTGGGCAATCAATTCCAATCTGTAGAATCCATGGTTAAACTATCTTCAAATGATTAAAGCTGTGCTTGAGGGCAATGAATTCCAATCTGTAGAGTCCATGGTTAAAATATCTTCAAATGATTAAAGCTGTGCATGAGGACTATGAATTCCAATCTGAAGAATCTATAGTTGAAATATCTTCAAACGATTAAATCTGTGCCTGAGAGCAATGAATTCCAATCTGGAGAATCCATGGTTAAAATATCTTCAAATGATTAAAGCTGTGCATGAGGACTATGAATTCCAATCTGGAGAATCTATAGTTGAAATATCTTCAAACGATTAAATCTGTGCCTGAGAGCAATGAATTCCAATCTGGAGAATCCATGGTTAAAATATCTTCAAATAATTAAAGCTGTGCATGAGGGCAATGGATTCCAAGCTGAAGAATGATTAAAGCTCTGCATGAGGAATATGAATTCCAAGCTATAGAATCCATGGTTAAAATATCTTCAAATGATTAAAGCTCTGCATGACGGCAATGAATTCCAACTGTAGAATTCATGGTTAAAATATCTTCAAATGATTAAAGCTGTGCATGTGGGCAATGGATTCCAGTCTGAAGAATCCATGGTTAAAATATGTTCAAATTATTAAAGCTGTGCGTGAGGACAATGGAATCCAAGCTGTAAAATTCATGGTTAAAATATCTTCAAATGATTAAAGCTGTGCATGATGGCAATGGATTCCAAGCTGTAGAATCCATGCTTATAATATCTTCAAATGATTAAAGCTGTACATGAGGGCAATGAATTCCAATCTGGAGAATCCATGGTTAAAATATCTTCAAATCATTAAAGCTGTGCATGAGGGCAATGAATTCCAATCTGGATAATCCATGGTTAAAATATCTTCAAATGATTAAAGCTGTGATTGAGGGCAATGAATTCCATGCTGCAGAATTCATGATTAAAATATCTTCAAATGATTCAAGCTGTGCATGAGGGCAATGGATTCTAAGCTGTAGAATTCATGGTTAAAATATCTTCAAATGATTAAAGCTGTGCGTGAGGACAATGGATTCCAAGCTGTAGGATCCATGGTTAAAATATCTTCAAATGATTAAATCTCTGCATGACGGCAATGAATTCCAACTGTAGAATTCATGGATAAAATATCTTCAAATGATTAAAGCTGTGCATGAGGGCAATGAATACCAAACTGTAGATTCCATGGTTAAAATATCATCAAATGGTGAAAGATGTACATGAGGGCAATGGGTTCCAAGCTGGAGAATCCATGCTTAAAATATCTTCTAATGAATAAAGCTGTGATTGAGGGCAATGAATTCCAAGCTGCAGAATTCATGATTAAAATATCTTCAAATGATTCAAACTGTGCATGAGGGCAATGGATTCTAAGCTGTAGAATTCATGGTTAAAATATCTTCAAATGATTAAAGCTGTTCGTGAGGACAATGGATTCCAAGCTGTAGTATCCATGGTTAAAATATCTTCATATGATTAAAGCTCTGCATGACGGCAATGAAATCCAACTGTTGAATTCATGGTTAAAATATCTTCAAATGATTAAAGCTGTGCGTGAGGACAATGGATTCCAAGCTGTAGGATCCATGGTTAAAATATCTTCAAATGATTGAAGCTGTAAATGAGGGCAACGAATTCCAAGCTGTAGAATCCATGGATATAATGTCTTCAAATGATTAAAGCTCTGCATGAGGGCAATGAATACCAACCTGTAGAATCCATGGTTAAACTATCTTCAAATGATTAAAGCTGTGCTTGAGGGCAATGAATTCCAATCTGTAGAGTCCATGGTTAAAATATCTTCAAATGATTACAGCTGTGCATGAGGACTATGAATTCCAATCTGAAGAATCTATAGTTGAAATATCTTCAAACGATTAAATCTGTGCCTGAGAGCAATGAATTCCAATCTGGAGAATCCATGGTTAAAATATCTTCAAATGATTAAAGCTGTGCATGAGGACTATGAATTCCAATCTGGAGAATCTATAGTTGAAATATCTTCAAACGATTAAATCTGTGCCTGAGAGCAATGAATTCCAATCTGGAGAATCCATGGTTAAAATATCTTCAAATAATTAAAGCTGTGCATGAGGGCAATGGATTCCAAGCTGAAGAATGATTAAAGCTGTGCATGAGGAATATGAATTCCAAGCTATAGAATCCATGGTTAAAATATCTTCAAATGATTAAAGCTCTGCATGACGGCAATGAATTCCAACTGTAGAATTCATGGTTAAAATATCTTCAAATGATTAAAGCTGTGCATGTGGGCAATGGATTCCAGTCTGAAGAATCCATGGTTAAAATATGTTCAAATTATTAAAGCTGTGCGTGAGGACAATGGAATCCAAGCTGTAAAATTCATGGTTAAAATATCTTCAAATGATTAAAGCTGTGCATGATGGCAATGGATTCCAAGCTGTAGAATCCATGCTTATAATATCTTCAAATGATTAAAGCTGTACATGAGGGCAATGAATTCCAATCTGGAGAATCCATGGTTAAAATATCTTCAAATCATTAAAGCTGTGATTGAGGGCAATGATTTCCATGCTGCAGAATTCATGATTAAAATATCTTCAAATGATTCAGGCTGTGCATGAGGGCAATGGATTCTAAGCTGTAGAATTCATGGTTAAAATATCTTCAAATGATTAAAGCTGTGCGTGAGGACAATGGATTCCAAGCTGTAGGATCCATGGTTAAAATATCTTCAAATGATTAAAGCTCTGCATGAGGGCAATGAATACCAAACTGTAGATTCCATGGTTAAAATATCATCAAATGGTGAAAGATGTGCATGAGGGCAATGGGTTCCAAGCTGGAGAATCCATGCTTAAAATATCTTCAAATGAATAAAGCTGTGATTGAGGGCAATGAATTCCAAGCTGCAGAATTCATGATTAAAATATCTTCAAATGATTCAAACTGTGCATGAGGGCAATGGATTCTAAGCTGTAGAATTCATGGTTAAAATATCTTCAAATGATTAAAGCTGTTCGTGAGGACAATGGATTCCAAGCTGTAGTATCCATGGTTAAAATATCTTCATATGATTAAAGCTCTGCATGACGGCAATGAAATCCAACTGTTGAATTCATGGTTAAAATATCTTCAAATGATTAAAGCTGTGCGTGAGGACAATGGATTCCAAGCTGTAGGATCCATGGTTAAAATATCTTCAAATGATTGAAGCTGTAAATGAGGGCAACGAATTCCAAGCTGTAGAATCCATGGATATAATGTCTTCAAATGATTAAAGCTCTGCATGAGGGCAATGAATACCAAACTGTAGATTCCATGGTTAAAATATCATCAAATGGTGAAAGATGTGCATGAGGGCAATGGGTTCCAAGCTGGAGAATCCATGCTTAAAATATCTTCAAATGATTAAAGCTCTGCATGACGGCAATGAAATCCAACTGTTGAATTCATGGTTAAAATATCTTCAAATGATTAAAGCTGTGCGTGAGGACAATGGATTCCAAGCTGTAGGATCCATGGTTAAAATATCTTCAAATGATTGAAGCTGTAAATGAGGGCAACGAATTCCAAGCTGTAGATTCCATGGTTAAAATATCATCAAATGGTGAAAGATGTGCATGAGGGCAATGGGTTCCAAGCTGGAGAATCCATGCTTAAAATATCTTCAAATGAATAAAGCTGTGATTGAGGGCAATGAATTCCAAGCTGCAGAATTTATGATTAAAATATCTTCAAATGATTCAAACTGTGCATGAGGGCAATGGATTCTAAGCTGTAGAATTCATGGTTAAAATATCTTCAAATGATTAAAGCTGTTCGTGAGGACAATGGATTCCAAGCTGTAGGATCCATGGTTAAAATATCTTCATATGATTAAAGCTCTGCATGACGGCAATGAAATCCAACTGTTGAATTCATGGTTAAAATATCTTCAAATTATTAAAGCTGTGCGTGAGGACAATGGATTCCAAGCTGTAGGATCCATGGTTAAAATATCATCAAATGGTGAAAGATGTGCATGAGGGCAATGGGTTCCAAGCTGGAGAATCCATGCTTAAAATATCTTCAAATGAATAAAGCTGTGATTGAGGGCAATGAATTCCAAGCTGCAGAATTCATGATTAAAATATCTTCAAATGATTCAAACTGTGCATGAGGGCAATGGATTCTAAGCTGTAGAATTCATGGTTAAAATATCTTCAAATGATTAAAGCTGTTCGTGAGGACAATGGATTCCAAGCTGTAGGATCCATGGTTAAAATATCTTCATATGATTAAAGCTCTGCATGACGGCAATGAAATCCAACTGTTGAATTCATGGTTAAAATATCTTCAAATGATTAAAGCTGTGCGTGAGGACAATGGATTCCAAGCTGTAGGATCCATGGTTAAAATATCTTCAAATGATTGAAGCTGTAAATGAGGGCAACGAATTCCAAGCTGTAGAATCCATGGATATAATGCCTTCAAATGATTAAAGCTCTGCATGAGGGCAATGAATACCAAACTGTAGATTCCATGGTTAAAATATCATCAAATGGTGAAAGATGTGCATGAGGGCAATGGGTTCCAAGCTGGAGAATCCATGCTTAAAATATCTTCAAATGAATAAAGCTGTGATTGAGGGCAATGAATTCCAAGCTGCAGAATTCATGATTAAAATATCTTCAAATGATTCAAACTGTGCATGAGGGCAATGGATTCTAAGCTGTAGAATTCATGGTTAAAATATCTTCAAATGATTAAAGCTGTTCATGAGGACAATGGATTCCAAGCTGTAGGATCCATGGTTAAAATATCTTCATATGATTAAAGCTCTGCATGACGGCAATGAAATCCAACTGTTGAATTCATGGTTAAAATATCTCCATATGATTAAAGCTGTGCATGTGGGCAATGGATTCCAGTCTGGACAATCCATGGTTAAAATATCTTCAAATGATTAAAGCTGTGGTTGAGGGCAATGGATTCCAAGCTGTACAATCCATGGTTAAAATATCTTCAAATGATTAAAGCTGTGGTTGAGGGCAATGAATTACAATCTGGAGAATCCATGGTTTAAATATCTTCAAATGATTAAAGCTGTGCATGAGGGCAATGGATTCCAATCTGGAGAATCCATGGTTAAAATATCTTCAAATGATTCAAGCTGTGCATGAGGTCAATGAATACCAAGCTGTAGAATCCATGGTTAAAATATCTTCAAATGATTAATGCTGTGCGTGAGGACAATGGATTCCAAGCTGTAGAATCCATGGATAAAATGTCTTCAAATGATTAAAGCTCTGGATGAGGGCAATGAAAACCAAACTGTAGAATCCATGGTTTAAATATCATCAAATAATGAAAGATGTGCATGAGGGCAATGGATTCCAAGCTGGAGAATCCATGGTTAAACTATCTTCAAATGATTAAAGCTGTGCTTGAGGGCAATCAATTCCAATCTGTAGAATCCATGGTTAAACTATCTTCAAATGATTAAAGCTGTGCTTGAGGGCAATGAATTCCAATCTGTAGAGTCCATGGTTAAAATATATTCGAATGATTAAATCTGTGCCTGAGAGTAATGAATTCCAATCTGGAGAATCCATGGTTAAAATATCTTCAAGTGATTAAAGCTCTGCATGAGGGTAATGGATTCCAAGCTGTAGAATGATTAAAGTTGTGCATGAGGACTATGAATTCCAAGCTGTAGAATCCATGGTTAAAATATGTTCAAATTATTAAAGCTGTGCGTGAGGACAATGGAATCCAAGCTGTAAAATTCATGGTTAAAATATCTTCAAATGATTAAAGCTGTGCATGATGGCAATGGATTCCAAGCTGTAGAATCCATGCTTATAATATCTTCAAATGATTAAAGCTGTGCGTGAGGACAATGGATTCCAAGCTGTAGAATCCATGGTTGAAATATCTTCAAATGATTAAAGCTGTACATGAGGGCAATGAATACCAAGCTGTAGAATCCATGGTTAAAATATCTTCAAATCATTAAAGCTGTGCATGAGGGCAATGAATTCCAATCTGGAGAATCCATGGTTAAAATATCATCAAATGGTGAAAGATGTGCATGAGGGCAATGGATTCCAAACTGGAGAATCCATGGTTAAAATATCTTCAAATGATTAAAGCTGTGATTGAGGGCAATGAATTCCAAGCTGCAGAATTCATGATTAAAATATCTTCAAATGATTCAAGCTGTACATGAGGTCAATGGATTCTAAGCTGTAGAATTCATGGTTAAAATATCTTCAAATGATTAAAGCTGTGCGTGAGGACAATGGATTCCAAGCTGTAGGATCGATCCATGGTTAAAATATCTTCAAATGATTAAAGCTCTGCATGACGGCAATGAATTCCAACTGTAGAATTCATGGTTGAAATATCTTCAAATGATTAAAGCTGTGCATGTGGACAATGGATTCCAGTCTGGACAATCCATGGTTAAAATATGTTCAAATGATTAAAGCTGAACATGAGGGCAATGAATTCCAATCTGGAAAATGCATGGTTAAAATATCTTCAAATGATTAAAGCTGTGGTTGAGGGCAATGCATTCCAAGCTGTACAATCCATGGTTAAAATATCTTCAAATGATTAAAGCTGTTTATGAGGGCAATGAATTCCAATCTGGAGAATCCAAGGTTTAAATATCTTCAAATGATTAAAGCTGTGCATGAGGGCAATGGATTCCAATCTGTAGAATCCATGGTTAAAATATCTTCAAATGATTCAAGCTGTGCATGAGGTAAATGAATACCAAGCTGTAGAATCCATGGTTAAAATATCTTCAAATGATTAAAGCTGTGCGTGAGGACAATGGATTCCAAGCTGTAGAATCCATGGATAAAATGTCTTCAAATGATTAAAGCTCTGGATGAGGGCAATGAAAACCAAACTGTAGAATCCATGGTTTATATATCATCAAATGATGAAAGATGTGCATGAGGGCAATGGATTCCAAGCTGGAGAATCCATTGTTAAACTATCTTCAAATGATTAAAGCTGTGCTTGTGGGCAATCAATTCCAATCTGTAGAATCCATGGTTAAACTATCTTCAAATGATTAAAGCTGTGCTTGAGGGCAATGAATTCCAATCTGTAGAGTCCATGGTTAAAATATCTTCAAATGATTAAAGCTGTGCATGAGGATTATGAATTCCAATCTGGAGAATCTATAGTTGAAATATCTTCAAACGATTAAATCTGTGCCTGAGAGCAATAAATTCCAATCTGGAGAATCCATGGTTAAAATATCTTCAAATTATTAAAGCTGTGCATGAGGACTATGAATTCCAATCTGGAGAATCCATGGTTAAAATATCTTCAAATAATTAAAGCTGTACATGAGGGCAATGGATTCCAAGCTGTAGAATGATTAAAGCTGTGCATGAGGACTATGAATTCCAAGCTATAGAATCCATGGTTAAAATATCTTCAAATGATTAAAGCTCTGCATGACGGCAATGAATTCCAACTGTAGAATAAATGGTTAAAATATCTTCAAATGATTAAAGCTGTGCATGTGGGCAATGGATTCCAGTCTGAAGAATCCATGGTTAAAATATGTTCAAATTATTAAAGCTGTGCGTGAGGACAATGGAATCCAAGCTGTAAAATTCATGGTTAAAATATCTTCAAATGATTAAACCTGTGCATGATGGCAATGGATTCCAAGCTGTAGAATCCATGCTTATAATATCTTCAAATGATTAAAGCTGTGCGTGAGGACAATGGATTCCAAGCTGTAGAATCCATGGTTGAAATATCTTCAAATGATTAAAGCTGTACATGAGGGCAATGAATTCCAATCTGGAGAATCCATGGTTAAAATATCTTCAAATCATTAAAGCTGTGCATGAGGGCAATGAATTCCAATCTGGATAATCCATGGTTAAAATATCTTCAAATGATTAAAGCTGTGATTGAGGGCAATGAATTCCATGCTGCAGAATTCATGATTAAAATATCTTCAAATGATTCAAGCTGTGCATGAGGGCAATGGATTCTAAGCTGTAGAATTCATGGTTAAAATATCTTCAAATCATTAAAGCTGTGCGTGAGGACAATGGATTCCAAGCTGTAGGATCCATGGTTAAAATATCTTCAAATGATTAAATCTCTGCATGACGGCAATGAATTCCAACTGTAGAATTCATGGATAAAATATCTTCAAATGATTAAAGCTGTGCATGTGGGCAATGGTTTCCAAGCTGGAGAATGCATGCTTAAAATATCTTCAAATGATTAAAGCTGTGATTGAGGGCAATGAATTCCAAGCTGCAGAATTCATGATTAAAATATCTTCAAATGATTCAAACTGTGCATGAGGGCAATGGATTCTACGCTGTAGAATTCATGGTTAAAATATCTTCAAATGATTAAAGCTGTTCGTGAGGACAATGGATTCCAAGCTGTAGGATCCATGGTTAAAATATCTTCATATGATTAAAGCTCTGCATGACGGCAATGAATTCCAACTGTTGAATTCATGGTTAAAATATCTTCAAATGATTAAAGCTGTGCATGTGGGCAATGGATTCCAGTCTGGACAATCCATGGTTAAAATATCTTCAAATGATTAAAGCTGTGGTTGAGGGCAATGGATTCCAAGCTGTACAATCCATGGTTAAAATATCTTCACATGATTAAAGCTGTTTATGAGGGCAATGAATTCCAATCAGGAGAATCAATGGTTTAAATATCTTCAAATGATTAAAGCTGTGCATGAGGGCAATGGATTCCAATCTGGAGAATCCATGGTTAAAATATCTTCAAATGATTCAAGCTGTGCATGAGGTCAATGAATACCAAGCTGTAGAATCCATGGTTAAAACATCTTCAAATGATTAAAACTGTGCGTGAGGACAATGGATTCCAAGCTGTAGAATCCATGGATAAAATGTCTACAAATGATTAAAGCTCTGGATGAGGGCAATGAAAACCAAACTGTAGAATCCATGGTTTAAATATCATCAAATAATGAAATATGTGCATGAGGGAAATGGATTCCAAGCTGGAGAATCCATGGTTAAACTATATTCAAATGATTAAAGCTGTGCTTGTGGGCAATCAATTCCAATCTGTAGAATCCATGGTTAAACTATCTTTAAATGATTAAAGCTGTGCTTGAGGGCAATGAATTCCAATCTGTAGAGTCCATGGTTAAAATATCTTCAAATGATTAAAGCTGTGCATGAGGACTATGAATTCCAATCTGAAGAATCTATAGTTGAAATATCTTCAAACGATTAAATCTGTGCCTGAGAGCAATGAATTCCAATCTGGAGAATCCATGGTTAAAATATCTTCAAATGATTAAAGCTGTGCATGAGGACTATGAATTCCAATCTGGAGAATCTATAGTTGAAATATCTTCAAACGATTAAATCTGTGCCTGAGAGCAATGAATTCCAATCTGGAGAATCCATGGTTAAAATATCTTCAAATAATTAAAGCTGTGCATGAGGGCAATGGATTCCAAGCTGAAGAATGATTAAAGCTGTGCATGAGGACTATGAATACCAAGCTATAGAATCCATGGTTAAAATATCTTCAAATGATTAAAGCTCTGCATGACGGCAATGAATTCCAAATGTAGAATTCATGGTTAAAATATCTTCAAATGATTAAAGCTATGCATGTGGGCAATGGATTCCAGTCTGAAGAATCCATGGTTAAAATATGTTCAAATTATTAAAGCTGTGCGTGAGGACAATGGAATCCAAGCTGTAAAATTCATGGTTAAAATATCTTCAAATGATTAAAGCTGTGCATGATGGCAATGGATTCCAAGCTGTAGAATCCATGCTTATAATATCTTCAAATGATTAAAGCTGTGCGTGAGGACAATGGATTCCAAGCTGTAGAATCCATGGTTGAAATATCTTCAAATGACGAAAGCTGTGCATGAGGGCAATGAATTCCAATCTGGAGAATCCATGGTTAAAATATCTTCAAATGATTAAAGCTGTGATTGAGGGCAATGAATTCCATGCTGCAGAATTCATGATTAAAATATCTTCAAATGATTCAAGCTGTGCATGAGGGCAATGGATTCCAAGCTGTAGAATTCATGGTTAAAATATCTTCAAATGATTAAAGCTGTGCGTGAGGACAATGGATTCCAAGCTGTAGGATCCATGGTTAAAATATCTTCAAATGATTAAATCTCTGCATGACGGTAATGAATTCCAACTGTTGAATTCATGGATAAAATATCTTCAAATGATTAAAGCTGTGCATGTGGGCAATGGATTCCAGTCTGGAAAATGCATGGTTAAAATATCTTCAAATGATTAAAGCTGTGGTTGAGGGCAATGAATTCCAATCTGGAGAATCCATGGTGAAAATATGTTCAAATGATTAAAGCTGTGCTTGAGGGCAATGGATTTTAAGCTGTAGAATTCATGGTTAAAATATCTTCAAATGATTAAAGCTGTGCGTGAGGACAATGGATTCCAAGCTGTAGGATCCATGGTTAAAATATCTTAAAATGATTGAAGCTGTAAATGAGGGCAACGAATTCCAAGCTGTAGAATCCATGGATATAATGTCTTCAAAAGATTAAAGCTCTGCATGAGGGCAATGAATACCAAACTGTAGATTCCATGGTTAAAATATCATCAAATGGTGAAAGATGTGCATGAGGGAAATGGGTTCCAAGCTGGAGAATCCATGCTTAAAATATCTTCAAATGAATAAAGCTGTGATTGAGGGCAATGAATTCCAAGCTGCAGAATTCATGATTAAAATATCTTCAAATGATTCAAACTGTGCATGAGGGCAATGGATTCTAAGCTGTAGAATTCATGGTTAAAATATCTTCAAATGATTAAAGCTGTTCGTGAGGACAATGGATTCCAAGCTGCAGGATTCATGGTTAAAATATCTTCATATGATTAAAGCTCTGCATGACGGCAATGAATTCCAACTGTTGAATTCATGGTTAAAATATCTTCAAATGATTAAAGCTGTGCATGTGGGCAATGGATTCCAGTCTGGACAATCCATGGTTAAAATATCTTCAAATGATTAAAGCTGTGGTTGAGGGCAATGGATTCCAAGCTGTACAATCCATGGTTAAAATATCTTCAAATGATTAAAGCTGTGCATGAGGGCAATGGATTCCAATCTGGAGAATCCATGGTTAAAATATCTTCAAATGATTCAAGCTGTGCATGAGGTCAATGAATACCAAGCTGTAGAATCCATGGTTAAAATATCTTCAAATGATTAAAGCTGTGCGTGAGGACAATGGATTCCAAGCTGTAGAATCCATGGATAAAATGTCTTCAAATGATTAAAGCTCTGGATGAGGGCAATGAAAACCAAACTGTAGAATCCATGGTTTAAATATCATCAAATAATGAAAGATGTGCATGAGGGCAATGGATTCCAAGCTGTAGATTCCATGGTTAAACTATCTTCAAATGATTAAAGCTGTGCTTGAGGGCAATCAATTCCAATCTGTAGAATCCATGGTTAAACTATCTTCAAATGATTAAAGCTGTGCTTGAGGGCAATGAATTCCAATCTGTAGAGTCCATGGTTAAAATATCTTCGAATGATTAAATCTGTGCCTGAGAGTAATGAATTCCAATCTGGAGAATCCATGGTTAAAATATCTTCAAGTGATTAAAGCTCTGCATGAGGGTAATTGATTCCAAGCTGTAGAATGATTAAAGTTGTGCATGAGGACTATGAATTCCAAGCTGTAGAATCCATGGCTAAAATATCTTCAAATGATTAAAGCTCTGCATGACGGCAATGAATTCCAACTGTAGAATTCATCGTTAAAATATCTTCAAATGATTAAAGCTGTGCATGTGGGCAATGGATTCCAGTCTGAAGTATTCATGGTTAAAATATGTTCAAATTATTAAAGCTGTGCGTGAGGACAATGGAATCCAAGCTGTAAAATTCATGGTTAAAATATCTTCAAATGATTAAATCTGTGCATGAGGACAATGGATTCCAAGCTGTAGAATCCATGGTTGAAATATCTTCAAATGATTAAAGCTGTACATGAGGGCAATGAATACCAAGCTGTAGAATCCATGGTTAAAATATCTTCAAATCATTAAAGCTGTGCATGAGGGCAATGAATTCCAATCTGGAGAATCCATGGTTAAAATATCATCAAATGGTGAAAGATGTGCATGAGGGCAATGGATTCCAAACTGGAGAATCCATGGTTAAAATATCTTCAAATGATTAAAGCTGTGATTGAGGGCAATGAATTCCAAGCTGCAGAATTCATGATTAAAATATCTTCAAATGATTCAAGCTGTACATGAGGTCAATGGATTCTAAGCTGTAGAATTCATGGTTAAAATATCTTCAAATGATTAAAGCTGTGCGTGAGGACAATGGATTCCAAGCTGTAGGATCCATGGTTAAAATATCTTCAAATGATTAAAGCTCTGCATGACGACAATGAATTCCAACTGTAGAATTCATGGTTGAAATATCTTCAAATGATTAAAGCTGTGCATGTGGGCAATGGATTCCAGTCTGGACAATCCATGGTTAAAATATGTTCAAATGATTAAAGCTGAACATGAGGGCAATGAATTCCAATCTGGAAAATGCATGGTTAAAATATCTTCAAATGATTAAAGCTGTGGTTGAGGGCAATGCATTCCAAGCTGTACAATCCATGGTTAAAATATCTTCAAATGATTAAAGCTGTTTATGAGGGCAATGAATTCCAATCTGGAGAATCCAAGGTTTAAATATCTTCAAATGATTAAAGCTGTGCATGAGGGCAATGGATTCCAATCTGTAGAATCCATGGTTAAAATATCTTCAAATGATTCAAGCTGTGCATGAGGTCAATGAATACCAAGCTGTAGAATCCATGGTTAAAATATCTTCAAATGATTAAAGCTGTGCGTGAGGACAATGGATTCCAAGCTGTAGAATCCATGGATAAAATGTCTTCAAATGATTAAAGCTCTGGATGAGGGCAATGTAAACCAAACTGTAGAATCCATGGTTTAAATATCATCAAATGATGAAAGATGTGCATGAGGGCAATGGATTCCAAGCTGGAGAATCCGTTGTTAAACTATCTTCAAATGATTAAAGCTGTGCTTGTGGGCAATCAATTCCAATCTGTAGAATCCATGGTTAAACTATCTTCAAATGATTAAAGCTGTGCTTGAGGGCAATGAATTCCAATCTGTAGAGTCCATGGTTAAAATATCTTCAAATGATTAAAGCTGTGCATGAGGACTATGAATTCCAATCTGGAGAATCTATAGTTGAAATATCTTCAAACGATTAAATCTGTGCCTGAGAGCAATAAATTCCAATCTGGAGAATCCATGGTTAAAATATCTTCAAATTATTAAAGCTGTGCATGAGGACTATGAATTCTAATCTGGAGAATCTATAGTTGAAATATCTTCAAACGATTAAATCTGTGCCTGAGAGCAATGAATTCCAATCTGGAGAATCCATGGTTAAAATATCTTCAAATAATTAAAGCTGTACATGAGGGCAATGGATTCCAAGCTGTAGAATGATTAAAGCTGTGCATGAGGACTATGAATTCCAAGCTATAGAATCCATGGTTAAAATATCTTCAAATGATTAAAGCTCTGCATGACGGCAATGAATTCCAACTGTAGAATAAATGGTTAAAATATCTTCAAATGATTAAAGCTGTGCATTTGGGCAATGGATTCCAGTCTGAAGAATCCATGGTTAAAATATGTTCAAATTATTAAAGCTGTGCGTGAGGACAATGGAATCCAAGCTGTAAAATTCATGGTTAAAATATCTTCAAATGATTAAAGCTGTGAATGATGGCAATGGATTCCAAGCTGTAGAATCCATGCTTATAATATCTTCAAATGATTAAAGCTGTGCGTGAGGACAATGGATTCCAAGCTGTAGAATCCATGGTTGAAATATCTTCAAATGATTAAAGCTGTACATGAGGGCAATGAATTCCAATCTGGAGAATCCATGGTTAAAATATCTTCAAATCATTAAAGCTGTGCATGAGGGCAATGAATTCCAATCTGGATAATCCATGGTTAAAATATCTTCAAATGATTAAAGCTGTGATTAAGGGCAATGAATTCCATGCTGCAGAATTCATGATTAAAATATCTTCAAATGATTCAAGCTGTGCATGAGGGCAATGGATTCTAAGCTGTAGAATTCATGGTTAAAATATCTTCAAATGATTAAAGCTGTGCGTGAGGACAATGGATTCCAAGCTGTAGGATCCATGGTTAAAATATCTTCAAATGATTAAATCTCTGCATGACGGCAATGAATTCCAACTGTAGAATTCATGGATAAAATATCTTCAAATGATTAAAGCTGTGCATGTGGGCAATGGATTCCAGTCTGGAAAATGCATGGTTAAAATATCTTCAAATGATTAAAGCTGTGGTTGAGGGCAATGAATTCCAATCTGGAGAATCCATGGTGAAAATATGTTCAAATGATTAAAGCTGTGCTTGAGGGCAATGGATTTTAAGCTGTAGAATTCATGGTTAAAATATCTTCAAATGATTAAAGCTGTGTGTGAGGACAATGGATTCCAACCTGTAGGATCCATGGTTAAAATATCTTCAAATGATTGAAGCTGTAAATGAGGGCAACGAATTCCAAGCTGTAGAATCCATGGATAAAATTTCTTCAAATGATTAAAGCTCTGCATGAGGGCAATGAATACCAAACTGTAGATTCCATGGTTAAAATATCATCAAATGGTGAAAGATGTGCATGAGGGCAATGGTTTCCAAGCTGGAGAATGCATGCTTAAAATATCTTCAAATGATTAAAGCTGTGATTGAGGGCAATGAATTCCAAGCTGCAGAATTCATGATTAAAATATCTTCAAATGATTCAAACTGTGCATGAGGGCAATGGATTCTAAGCTGTAGAATTCATGGTTAAAATATCTTCAAATGATTAAAGCTGTTCGTGAGGACAATGGATTCCAAGCTGTAGGATCCATGGTTAAAAAATCTTCATATGATTAAAGCTCTGCATGACGGCAATGAATTCCAACTGTTGAATTCATGGTTAAAATATCTTCAAATGATTAAAGCTGTGCATGTGGGCAATGGATTCCAGTCTGGACAATCCATGGTTAAAATATCTTCAAATGATTAAAGCTGTGGTTGAGGGCAATGGATTCCAAGCTGTACAATCCATGGTTAAAATATCTTCAAATGATTAAAGCTGTTTATGAGGGCAATGAATTCCAATCAGGAGAATCAATGGTTTAAATATCTTCAAATGATTAAAGCTGTGCATGAGGGCAATGGATTCCAATCTGGAGAATCCATGGTTAAAATATCTTCAAATGATTCAAGCTGTGCATGAGGTCAATGAATACCAAGCTGTAGAATCCATGGTTAAAATATCTTCAAATGATTAAAACTGTGCGTGAGGACAATGGATTCCAAGCTGTAGAATCCATGGATAAAATGTCTTCAAATGATTAAAGCTCTGGATGAGGGCAATGAAAACCAAACTGTAGAATCCATGGTTTAAATATCATCAAATAATGAAATATGTGCATGAGGGAAATGGATTCCAAGCTGGAGAATCCATGGTTAAACTATCTTCAAATGATTAAAGCTGTGCTTGTGGGCAATCAATTCCAATCTGTAGAATCCATGGTTAAACTATCTTTAAATGATTAAAGCTGTGCTTGAGGGCAATGAATTCCAATCTGTAGAGTCCATGGTTAAAATATCTTCAAATGATTAAAGCTGTGCATGAGGACTATGAATTCCAATCTGAAGAATCTATAGTTGAAATATCTTCAAACGATTAAATCTGTGCCTGAGAGCAATGAATTCCAATCTGGAGAATCCATGGTTAAAATATCTTCAAATGATTAAAGCTGTGCATGAGGACTATGAATTCCAATCTGGAGAATCTATAGTTGAAATATCTTCAAACGATTAAATCTGTGCCTGAGAGCAATGAATTCCAATCTGGAGAATCCATGGTTAAAATATCTTCAAATGATTAAAGCTGTGCATGAGGACTATGAATTCCAATCTGGAGAATCTATAGTTGAAATATCTTCAAACGATTAAATCTGTGCCTGAGAGCAATGAATTCCAATCTGGAGTATCCATGGTTAAAATATCTTCAAATAATTAAAGCTGTGCATGAGGGCAATGGATTCCAAGCTGAAGAATGATTAAAGCTGTGCATGAGGACTATGAATACCAAGCTATAGAATCCATGGTTAAAATATCTTCAAATGATTAAAGCTCTGCATGACGGCAATGAATTCCAAATGTAGAATTCATGGTTAAAATATCTTCAAATGATTAAAGCTATGCATGTGGGCAATGGATTCCAGTCTGAAGAATCCATGGTTAAAATATGTTCAAATTATTAAAGCTGTGCGTGAGGACAATGGAATCCAAGCTGTAAAATTCATGGTTAAAATATCTTCAAATGATTAAAGCTGTGCATGATGGCAATGGATTCCAAGCTGTAGAATCCATGCTTATAATATCTTCAAATGATTAAAGCTGTGCGTGAGGACAATGGATTCCAAGCTGTAGAATCCATGGTTGAAATATCTTCAAATGATTAAAGCTGTGCATGAGGGCAATGAATTCCAATCTGGAGAATCCATGGTTAAAATATCTTCAAATGATTAAAGCTGTGATTGAGGGCAATGAATTCCATGCTGCAGAATTCATGATTAAAATATCTTCAAATGATTCAAGCTGTGCATGAGGGCAATGGATTCCAAGCTGTAGAATTCATGGTTAAAATATCTTCAAATGATTAAAGCTGTGCGTGAGGACAATGGATTCCAAGCTGTAGGATCCATGGTTAAAATATCTTCAAATGATTAAATCTCTGCATGACGGTAATGAATTCCAACTGTTGAATTCTTGGATAAAATATCTTCAAATGATTAAAGCTGTGCATGTGGGCAATGGATTCCAGTCTGGAAAATGCATGGTTAAAATATCTTCAAATGATTAAAGCTGTGGTTGAGGGCAATGAATTCCAATCTGGAGAATCCATGGTGAAAATATGTTCAAATGATTAAAGCTGTGCTTGAGGGCAATGGATTTTAAGCTGTAGAATTCATGGTTAAAATATCTTCAAATGATTAAAGCTGTGCGTGAGGACAATGGATTCCAAGCTGTAGGATCCATGGTTAAAATATCTTAAAATGATTGAAGCTGTAAATGAGGGCAATGAATTCCAAGCTGTAGAATCCATGGATATAATGTCTTCAAAAGATTAAAGCTCTGCATGAGGGCAATGAATACCAAACTGTAGATTCCATGGTTCTTTCTTTGGCTTGGCTTCGCGGACGAAGATTTATGGAGGGGGTAAAAAGTCCACGTCAGCTGCAGGCTCGTTTGTGGCTGACCAGTCCGATGCGGGACAGGCAGACACGATTGCAGCGGTTGCAAGGGAAAATTGGTTGGTTGGGGTTGGGTGTTGGGTTTTTCCTCCTTTGCCTTTTGTCAGTGAGGTGGGCTCTGCGGTCTTCTTCAAAGGAGGCTGCTGCCCGCCAAACTGTGAGGCGCCAAGATGCACGGTTTGAGGCGTTATCAGCCCACTGGCGGTGGTCAATTTGGCAGGCACCAAGAGATTTCTTTAGGCAGTCCTTGTACCTTTTCTTTGGTGCACCTCTGTCACGGTGGCCAGTGGAGAGCTCGCCATATAATACGATCTTGGGAAGGCGATGGTCCTCCATTCTGGAGACGTGACCCATCCAGCGCAGCTGGATCTTCAGCAGCGTGGACTCGATGCTGTCGACCTCTGCCATCTCGAGTACCTCGACGTTAGGGGTGTGAGCGCTCCAATGGATGTTGAGGATGGAGCGGAGACAACGCTGGTGGAAGCGTTCTAGGAGCCGTAGGTGGTGCCGGTAGAGGACCCATGATTCGGAGCCGAACAGGAGTGTGGGTATGACAACGGCTCTGTATACGCTTATCTTTGTGAGGTTTTTCAGTTGGTTGTTTTTCCAGACTCTTTTGTGTAGTCTTCCAAAGGCGCTATTTGCCTTGGCGAGTCTGTTGTCTATCTCATTGTCGATCCTTGCATCTGATGAAATGGTGCAGCCGAGATAGGTAAACTGGTTGACCGTTTTGAGTTTTGTGTGCCCGATGGAGATGTGGGGGGGCTGGTAGTCATGGTGGGGAGCTGGCTGATGGAGGACCTCAGTTTTCTTCAGGCTGACTTCCAGGCCAAACATTTTGGCAGTTTCCGCAAAGCAGGACGTCAAGCGCTGAAGAGCTGGCTCTGAATGGGCAACTAAAGCGGCATCATCTGCAAAGAGTAGTTCACGGACAAGTTTCTCTTGTGTCTTGGTGTGAGCTTGCAGGCGCCTCAGATTGAAGAGACTGCCATCCGTGCGGTACCGGATGTAAACAGCGTCTTCATTGTTGGGGTCTTTCATGGCTTGGTTCAGCATCATGCTGAAGAAGATTGAAAAGAGGGTTGGTGCGAGAACACAGCCTTGCTTCACGCCATTGTTAATGGAGAAGGGTTCAGAGAGCTCATTGCTGTATCTGACCCGACCTTGTTGGTTTTCGTGCAGTTGGATAATCATGTTGAGGAACTTTGGGGGACATCCGATGCGCTCTAGTATTTGCCAAAGCCCTTTCCTGCTCACGGTGTCGAAGGCTTTGGTGAGGTCAACAAAGGTGATGTAGAGTCCTTTGTTTTGTTCTCTGCACTTTTCTTGGAGCTGTCTGAGGGCAAAGACCATGTCAGTGGTTCCTCTGTTTGCGCGAAAGCCGCACTGTGATTCTGGGAGAATATTCTCAGCGACACTAGGTATTATTCTATTTAGTAGAATCCTAGCGAAGATTTTGCCTGCAATGGAGAGCAACGTGATTCCCCTGTAGTTTGAGCAGTCTGATTTCTCGCCTTTGTTTTTGTACAGGGTGATGATGGTGGCATCACGAAGATCCTGAGGCAGTTTACCTTGGTCCCAACAAAGCTTGAAAAACTCATGCAGTTTGGCATGCAGAGTTTTGCCGCCAGCCTTCCAGACTTCTGGGGGGATTCCATCCATACCTGCTGCTTTGCCACTTTTCAGTTGTTCGATTGCCTTATATGTCTCATCCAGGGTGGGAACCTCATCCAGCTCTAGCCTTAGGGGCTGTTGAGAGAGCTGGAGCAGGGCGGAATCTTGGACTGAGCGGTTGGTACTGAAAAGAGATTGGAAGTGTTCTGACCATCGGTTGAGGATGGAGATCTTGTCGCTGAGGAGGACTTTGCCGTCTGAGCTGCGCAGCGGGCTTTGGACTTGGGGTGAGGGGCCGTACACAGCCTTTAGAGCCTCGTAGAAACCCCTGAAGTCGCCAATGTCCGCGCTGAGCTGTGTTCGTTTGGCTAAAATGGTTAAAATATCATCAAATGGTGAAAGATGTGCATGAGGGAAATGGGTTCCAAGCTGGAGAATCCATGCTTAAAATATCTTCAAATGAATAAAGCTGTGATTGAGGGCAATGAATTCCAAGCTGCAGAATTCATGATTAAAATATCTTCAAATGATTCAAACTGTGCATGAGGGCAATGGATTCTAAGCTGTAGAATTCATGGTTAAAATATCTTCAAATGATTAAAGCTGTTCGTGAGGACAATGGATTCCAAGCTGCAGGATCCATGGTTAAAATATCTTCATATGATTAAAGCTCTGCATGACGGCAATGAATTCCAACTGTTGAATTCATGGTTAAAATATCTTCAAATGATTAAAGCTGTGCATGTGGGCAATGGATTCCAGTCTGGACAATCCATGGTTAAAATATCTTCAAATGATTAAAGCTGTGGTTGAGGGCAATGGATTCCAAGCTGTACAATCCATGGTTAAAATATCTTCAAATGATTAAAGCTGTGGTTGAGGGCAATGAATTCCAATCTGGAGAATCCATGGTTTAAATATCTTCAAATGATTAAAGCTGTGCATGAGGGCAATGGATTCCAATCTGGAGAATCCATGGTTAAAATATCTTCAAATGATTCAAGCTGTGCATGAGGTCAATGAATACCAAGCTGTAGAATCCATGGTTAAAATATCTTCAAATGATTAAAGCTGTGCGTGAGGACAATGGATTCCAAGCTGTAGAATCCATGGATAAAATGTCTTCAAATGATTAAAGCTCTGGATGAGGGCAATGAAAACCAAACTGTAGAATCCATGGTTTAAATATCATCAAATAATGAAAGATGTGCATGAGGGCAATGGATTCCAAGCTGTAGATTCCATGGTTAAACTATCTTCAATTGATTAAAGCTGTGCTTGAGGGCAATCAATTCCAATCTGTAGAATCCATGGTTAAACTATCTTCAAATGATTAAAGCTGTGCTTGAGGGCAATGAATTCCAATCTGTAGAGTCCATGGTTAAAATATCTTCGAATGATTAAATCTGTGCCTGAGAGTAATGAATTCCAATCTGGAGAATCCATGGTTAAAATATCTTCAAGTGATTAAAGCTCTGCATGAGGGTAATTGATTCCAAGCTGTAGAATGATTAAAGTTGTGCATGAGGACTATGAATTCCAAGCTGTAGAATCCATGGCTAAAATATCTTCAAATGATTAAAGCTCTGCATGACGGCAATGAATTCCAACTGTAGAATTCATCGTTAAAATATCTTCAAATGATTAAAGCTGTGCATGTGGGCAATGGATTCCAGTCTGAAGTATTCATGGTTAAAATATGTTCAAATTATTAAAGCTGTGCGTGAGGACAATGGAATCCAAGCTGTAGAATCCATGGTTGAAATATCTTCAAATGATTAAAGCTGTACATGAGGGCAATGAATACCAAGCTGTAGAATCCATGGTTAAAATATCTTCAAATCATTAAAGCTGTGCATGAGGGCAATGAATTCCAATCTGGAGAATCCATGGTTAAAATATCATCAAATGGTGAAAGATGTGCATGAGGGCAATGGATTCCAAACTGGAGAATCCATGGTTAAAATATCTTCAAATGATTAAAGCTGTGATTGAGGGCAATGAATTCCAAGCTGCAGAATTCATGATTAAAATATCTTCAAATGATTCAAGCTGTACATGAGGTCAATGGATTCTAAGCTGTAGAATTCATGGTTAAAATATCTTCAAATGATTAAAGCTGTGCGTGAGGACAATGGATTCCAAGCTGTAGGATCCATGGTTAAAATATCTTCAAATGATTAAAGCTCTGCATGACGGCAATGAATTCCAACTGTAGAATTCATGGTTGAAATATCTTCAAATGATTAAAGCTGTGCATGTGGGCAATGGATTCCAGTCTGGACAATCCATGGTTAAAATATGTTCAAATGATTAAAGCTGAACATGAGGGCAATGAATTCCAATCTGGAAAATGCATGGTTAAAATATCTTCAAATGATTAAAGCTGTGGTTGAGGGCAATGCATTCCAAGCTGTACAATCCATGGTTAAAATATCTTCAAATGATTAAAGCTGTTTATGAGGGCAATGAATTCCAATCTGGAGAATCCAAGGTTTAAATATCTTCAAATGATTAAAGCTGTGCATGAGGGCAATGGATTCCAATCTGTAGAATCCATGGTTAAAATATCTTCAAATGATTCAAGCTGTGCATGAGGTCAATGAATACCAAGCTGTAGAATCCATGGTTAAAATATCTTCAAATGATTAAAGCTGTGCGTGAGGACAATGGATTCCAAGCTGTAGAATCCATGGATAAAATGTCTTCAAATGATTAAAGCTCTGGATGAGGGCAATGTAAACCAAACTGTAGAATCCATGGTTTAAATATCATCAAATGATGAAAGATGTGCATGAGGGCAATGGATTCCAAGCTGGAGAATCCGTTGTTAAACTATCTTCAAATGATTAAAGCTGTGCTTGTGGGCAATCAATTCCAATCTGTAGAATCCATGGTTAAACTATCTTCAAATGATTAAAGCTGTGCTTGTGGGCAATCAATTCCAATCTGTAGAGTCCATGGTTAAAATATCTTCAAATGATTAAAGCTGTGCATGAGGACTATGAATTCCAATCTGGAGAATCTATAGTTGAAATATCTTCAAACGATTAAATCTGTGCCTGAGAGCAATAAATTCCAATCTGGAGAATCCATGGTTAAAATATCTTCAAATTATTAAAGCTGTGCATGAGGACTATGAATTCTAATCTGGAGAATCTATAGTTGAAATATCTTCAAACGATTAAATCTGTGCCTGAGAGCAATGAATTCCAATCTGGAGAATCCATGGTTAAAATATCTTCAAATAATTAAAGCTGTACATGAGGGCAATGGATTCCAAGCTGTAGAATGATTAAAGCTGTGCATGAGGACTATGAATTCCAAGCTATAGAATCCATGGTTAAAATATCTTCAAATGATTAAAGCTCTGCATGACGGCAATGAATTCCAACTGTAGAATAAATGGTTAAAATATCTTCAAATGATTAAAGCTGTGCATTTGGGCAATGGATTCCAGTCTGAAGAATCCATGGTTAAAATATGTTCAAATTATTAAAGCTGTGCGTGAGGACAATGGAATCCAAGCTGTAAAATTCATGGTTAAAATATCTTCAAATGATTAAAGCTGTGCATGATGGCAATGGATTCCAAGCTGTAGAATCCATGCTTATAATATCTTCAAATGATTAAAGCTGTGCGTGAGGACAATGGATTCCAAGCTGTAGAATCCATGGTTGAAATATCTTCAAATGATTAAAGCTGTACATGAGGGCAATGAATTCCAATCTGGAGAATCCATGGTTAAAATATCTTCAAATCATTAAAGCTGTGCATGAGGGCAATGAATTCCAATCTGGATAATCCATGGTTAAAATATCTTCAAATGATTAAAGCTGTGATTAAGGGCAATGAATTCCATGCTGCTGAATTCATGATTAAAATATCTTCAAATGATTCAAGCTGTGCATGAGGGCAATGGATTCTAAGCTGTAGAATTCATGGTTAAAATATCTTCAAATGATTAAAGCTGTGCGTGAGGACAATGGATTCCAAGCTGTAGGATCCATGGTTAAAATATCTTCAAATGATTAAATCTCTGCATGACGGCAATGAATTCCAACTGTAGAATTCATGGATAAAATATCTTCAAATGATTAAAGCTGTGCATGTGGGCAATGGATTCCAGTCTGGAAAATGCATGGTTAAAATATCTTCAAATGATTAAAGCTGTGGTTGAGGGCAATGAATTCCAATCTGGAGAATCCATGGTGAAAATATGTTCAAATGATTAAAGCTGTGCTTGAGGGCAATGGATTTTAAGCTGTAGAATTCATGGTTAAAATATCTTCAAATGATTAAAGCTGTGTGTGAGGACAATGGATTCCAACCTGTAGGATCCATGGTTAAAATATCTTCAAATGATTGAAGCTGTAAATGAGGGCAACGAATTCCAAGCTGTAGAATCCATGGATAAAATGTCTTCAAATGATTAAAGCTCTGCATGAGGGCAATGAATACCAGACTGTAGATTCCATGGTTAAAATATCATCAAATGGTGAAAGATGTGCATGAGGGCAATGGTTTCCAAGCTGGAGAATGCATGCTTAAAATATCTTCAAATGATTAAAGCTGTGATTGAGGGCAATGAATTCCAAGCTGCAGAATTCATGATTAAAATATCTTCAAATGATTCAAACTGTGCATGAGGGCAATGGATTCTAAGCTGTAGAATTCATGGTTAAAATATCTTCAAATGATTAAAGCTGTTCGTGAGGACAATGGATTCCAAGCTGTAGGATCCATGGTTAAAATATCTTCATATGATTAAAGCTCTGCATGACGGCAATGAATTCCAACTGTTGAATTCATGGTTAAAATATCTTCAAATGATTAAAGCTGTGCATGTGGGCAATGGATTCCAGTCTGGACAATCCATGGTTAAAATATCTTCAAATGATTAAAGCTGTGGTTGAGGGCAATGGATTCCAAGCTGTACAATCCATGGTTAAAATATCTTCAAATGATTAAAGCTGTTTATGAGGGCAATGAATTCCAATCAGGAGAATCAATGGTTTAAATATCTTCAAATGATTAAAGCTGTGCATGAGCGCAATGGATTCCAATCTGGAGAATCCATGGTTAAAATATCTTCAAATGATTCAAGCTGTGCATGAGGTCAATGAATACCAAGCTGTAGAATCCATGGTTAAAATATCTTCAAATGATTAAAACTGTGCGTGAGGACAATGGATTCCAAGCTGTAGAATCCATGGATAAAATGTCTTCAAATGATTAAAGCTCTGGATGAGGGCAATGAAAACCAAACTGTAGAATCCATGGTTTAAATATCATCAAATAATGAAATATGTGCATGAGGGAAATGGATTCCAAGCTGGAGAATCCATGGTTAAACTATCTTCAAATGATTAAAGCTGTGCTTGTGGGCAATCAATTCCATTCTGTAGAATCCATGGTTAAACTATCTTTAAATGATTAAAGCTGTGCTTGAGGGCAATGAATTCCAATCTGTAGAGTCCATGGTTAAAATATCTTCAAATGATTAAAGCTGTGCATGAGGACTATGAATTCCAATCTGAAGAATCTATAGTTGAAATATCTTCAAACGATTAAATCTGTGCCTGAGAGCAATGAATTCCAATCTGGAGAATCCATGGTTAAAATATCTTCAAATGATTAAAGCTGTGCATGAGGACTACGAATTCCAATCTGGAGAATCTATAGTTGAAATATCTTCAAACGATTAAATCTGTGCCTGAGAGCAATGAATTCCAATCTGGAGAATCCATGGTTAAAATATCTTCAAATAATTAAAGCTGTGCATGAGGGCAATGGATTCCAAGCTGAAGAATGATTAAAGCTGTGCATGAGGACTATGAATACCAAGCTATAGAATCCATGGTTAAAATATCTTCAAATGATTAAAGCTGTATATGAGGGCAATGAATTCCAATCTGGAGAATCCATGGTTAAAATATCTTCAAATCATTAAAGCTGTGCATGAGGGCAATGAATTCCAATCTGGAGAATCCATGGTTAAAATATCTTCAAATGATTAAAGCTGTGATTGAGGGCAATGAATTCCATGCTGCAGGATTCATGATTAAAATATCTTCAAATGATTCAAGCTGTGCATGAGGGCAATGGATTCTAAGCTGTAGAATTCATGGTTAAAATATCTTCAAATGATTAAAGCTGTGCGTGAGGACAATGGATTCCAAGCTGTAGGATCCATGGTTAAAATATCTTCATATGATTAAAGCTCTGCATGACGGCAATGAATTCCAACTGTTGAATTCATGGTTAAAATATCTTCAAATGATTAAAGCTGTGCATGTGGGCAATGGATTCCAGTCTGGACAATCCATGGTTAAAATATCTTCAAATGATTAAAGCTGTGGTTGAGGGCAATGGATTCCAAGCTGTACAATCCATGGTTAAAATATCTTCAAATGATTAAAGCTGTTTATGAGGGCAATGAATTCCAATCTGGAGAATCCATGGTTTAAATATCTTCAAATGATTAAAGCTGTGCATGAGGGCAATGGATTCCAATCTGGAGAATCTATAGTTGAAATATCTTCAAACGATTAAATCTGTGCCTGAGAGCAATGAATTCCAATCTGGAGAATCCATGGTTAAAATATCTTCAAATAATTAAAGCTGTACATGAGGGCAATGGATTCCAAGCTGTAGAATGATTAAAGCTGTGCATGAGGACTATGAATTCCAAGCTATAGAATCCATGGTTAAAATATCTTCAAATGATTAAAGCTCTGCATGACGGCAATGAATTCCAACTGTAGAATAAATGGTTAAAATATCTTCAAATGATTAAAGCTGTGCATGTGGGCAATGGATTCCAGTCTGAAGAATCCATGGTTAAAATATGTTCAAATTATTAAAGCTGTGCGTGAGGACAATGGAATCCAAGCTGTAAAATTCATGGTTAAAATATCTTCAAATGATTAAAGCTGTGCATGATGGCAATGGATTCCAAGCTGTAGAATCCATGCTTATAATATCTTCAAATGATTAAAGCTGTGCGTGACGACAATGGATTCCAAGCTGTAGAATCCATGGTTGAAATATCTTCAAATGATTAAAGCTGTACATGAGGGCAATGAATTCCAATCTGGAGAATCCATGGTTAAAATATCTTCAAATCATTAAAGCTGTGCATGAGGGCAATGAATTCCAATCTGGATAATCCATGGTTAATATATCTTCAAATGATTAAAGCTGTGATTGAGGGCAATGAATTCCATGCTGCAGAATTCATGATTAAAATATCTTCAAATGATTCAAGCTGTGCATGAGGGCAATGGATTCTAAGCTGTAGAATTCATGGTTAAAATATCTTCAAATGATTAAAGCTGTGCATGAGGACAATGGATTCCAAGCTGTAGGATCCATGGTTAAAATATCTTCAAATGATTAAATCTCTGCATGACGGCAATGAATTCCAACTGTAGAATTCATGGATAAAATATCTTCAAATGATTAAAGCTGTGCATGTGGGCAATGGATTCCAGTCTGGAAAATGCATGGTTAAAATATCTTCAAATGATTAAAGCTGTGGTTGAGGGCAATGAATTCCAATCTGGAGAATCCATGGTGAAAATATGTTCAAATGATTAAAGCTGTGCTTGAGGGCAATGGATTTTAAGCTGTAGAATTCATGGTTAAAATATCTTCAAATGATTAAAGCTGTGTGTGAGGACAATGGATTCCAACCTGTAGGATCCATGGTTAAAATATCTTCAAATGATTGAAGCTGTAAATGAGGGCAACGAATTCCAAGCTGTAGAATCCATGGATAAAATGTCTTCAAATGATTAAAGCTCTGCATGAGGGCAATGAATACCAAACTGTAGATTCCATGGTTAAAATATCATCAAATGGTGAAAGATGTGCATGAGGGCAATGGTTTCCAAGCTGGAGAATGCATGCTTAAAATATCTTCAAATGATTAAAGCTGTGATTGAGGGCAATGAATTCCAAGCTGCAGAATTCATGATTAAAATATCTTCAAATGATTCAAACTGTGCATGAGGGCAATGGATTCTAAGCTGTAGAATTCATGGTTAAAATATCTTCAAATGATTAAAGCTGTTCGTGAGGACAATGGATTCCAAGCTGTAGGATCCATGGTTAAAATATCTTCATATGATTAAAGCTCTGCATGACGGCAATGAATTCCAACTGTTGAATTCATGGTTAAAATATCTTCAAATGATTAAAGCTGTGCATGTGGGCAATGGATTCCAGTCTGGACAATCCATGGTTAAAATATCTTCAAATGATTAAAGCTGTGGTTGAGGGCAATGGATTCCAAGCTGTACAATCCATGGTTAAAATATCTTCAAATGATTAAAGCTGTTTATGAGGGCAATGAATTCCAATCAGGAGAATCAATGGTTTAAATATCTTCAAATGATTAAAGCTGTGCATGAGGGCAATGGATTCCAATCTGGAGAATCCATGGTTAAAATATCTTCAAATGATTCAAGCTGTGCATGAGGTCAATGAATACCAAGCTGTAGAATCCATGGTTAAAATATCTTCAAATGATTAAAACTGTGCGTGAGGACAATGGATTCCAAGCTGTAGAATCCATGGATAAAATGTCTTCAAATGATTAAAGCTCTGGATGAGGGCAATGAAAACCAAACTGTAGAATCCATGGTTTAAATATCATCAAATAATGAAATATGTGCATGAGGGAAATGGATTCCAAGCTGGAGAATCCATGGTTAAACTAGCTTCAAATGATTAAAGCTGTGCTTGTGGGCAATCAATTCCAACCTGTAGAATCCATGGTTAAACTATCTTTAAATGATTAAAGCTGTGCTTGAGGGCAATGAATTCCAATCTGTAGAGTCCATGGTTAAAATATCTTCAAATGATTAAAGCTGTGCATGAGGACTATGAATTCCAATCTGAAGAATCTATAGTTGAAATATCTTCAAACGATTAAATCTGTGCCTGAGAGCAATGAATTCCAATCTGGAGAATCCATGGTTAAAATATCTTCAAATGATTAAAGCTGTGCATGAGGACTACGAATTCCAATCTGGAGAATCTATAGTTGAAATATCTTCAAACGATTAAATCTGTGCCTGAGAGCAATGAATTCCAATCTGGAAATCAATGGTTAAAATATCTTCAAATAATTAAAGCTGTGCATGAGGGCAATGGATTCCAAGCTGAAGAATGATTAAAGCTGTGCATGAGGACTATGAATACCAAGCTATAGAATCCATGGTTAAAATATCTTCAAATGATTAAAGCTCTGCATGACGGCAATGAATTCCAACTGTAGAATTCATGGTTAAATATCTTCAAATGATTAAAGCTGTGCATGTGGGCAATGGATTCGAGTCTGAAGAATCCATGGTTAAAATATGTTCAAATTATTAAAGCTGTGCGTGAGGACAATGGAATCCAAGCTGTAAAATTCATGGTTAAAATATCTTCAAATGATTAAAGCTGTGCATGATGGCAATGGATTCCAAGCTGTAGAATCCATGCTTATAATATCTTCAAATGATTAAAGCTGTGCGTGAGGACAATGGATTCCAAGCTGTAGAATCCATGGTTGAAATATCTTCAAATGATTAAAGCTGTACATGAGGGCAATGAATTCCAATCTGGAGAATCCATGGTTAAAATATCTTCAAATCATTAAAGCTGTGCATGAGGGCAATGAATTCCAATCTGGAGAATCCATGGTTAAAATATCTTCAAATGATTAAAGCTGTGATTGAGGGCAATGAATTCCATGCTGCAGAATTCATGATTAAAATATCTTCAAATGATTCAAGCTGTGCATGAGGGCAATGGATTCTAAGCTGTAGAATTCATGGTTAAAATATCTTCAAATGATTAAAGCTGTGCGTGAGGACAATGGATTCCAAGCTGTAGGATCCATGGTTTAAATATCTTCATATGATTAAAGCTCTGCATGACGGCAATGAATTCCAACTGTTGAATTCATGGTTAAAATATCTTCAAATGATTAAAGCTGTGCATGTGGGCAATGGATTCCAGTCTGGACAATCCATGGTTAAAATATCTTCAAATGATTAAAGCTGTGGTTGAGGGCAATGGATTCCAAGCTGTACAATCCATGGTTAAAATATCTTCAAATGATTAAAGCTGTTTATGAGGGCAATGAATTCCAATCTGGAGAATCCATGGTTTAAATATCTTAAAATGATTAAAGCTGTGCATGAGGGCAATCGATTCCAATCTGGAGAATCCATGGTTAAAATATCTTTAAATGATTCAAGCTGTGCATGAGGTCAATGAATACCAAGCTGTAGAATCCATGGTTAAAATATCTTCAAATGATTAAAGCTGTGCGTGAGGACAATGGATTCCAAGCTGTAGAATCCATGGATAAAATGTCTTCAAATGATTAAAGCTCTGGATGAGGGCAATGAAAACCAAACTGTAGAATCCATGGTTTAAATATCATCAAATAATGAAAGATGTGCATGAGGGCAATGGATTCCAAGCTGGAGAATCCATGGTTAAACTATCTTCAAATGATTAAAGCTGTGCTTGAGGGCAATCAATTCCAATCTGTAGAATCCATGGTTAAACTATCTTCAAATGATTAAAGCTGTGCTTGAGGGCAATGAATTCCAATCTGTAGAGTCCATGGTTAAAATATCTTCGAATGATTAAATCTGTGCCTGAGAGTAATGAATTCCAATCTGGAGAATCCATGGTTAAAATATCTTCAAGTGAATAAAGCTCTGCATGAGGGTAATGGATTCCAAGCTGTAGAATGATTAAAGTTGTGCATGAGGACTATGAATTCCAAGCTGTAGAATCCATGGTTAAAATATCTTCAAATGATTAAAGCTCTGCATGACGGCAATGAATTCCAACTGTAGAATTCATCGTTAAAATATCTTCAAATGATTAAAGCTGTGCATGTGGGCAATGGATTCCAGTCTGAAGTATGCATGGTTAAAATATGTTCAAATTATTAAAGCTGTACGTGAGGACAATGGAATCCAAGCTGTAAAATTCATGGTTAAAATATCTTCAAATGATTAAAGCTGTGCATGATGGCAATGGATTCCAAGCTGTAGAATCCATGCTTATAATATCTTCAAATGATTAAAGCTGTGCGTGAGGACAATGGATTCCAAGCTGTAGAATCCATGGTTGAAATAACTTCAAATGATTAAAGCTGTACATGAGGGCAATGAATACCAAGCTGTAGAATCCATGGTTAAAATATCTTCAAATCATTAAAGCTGTGCATGAGGGCAATGAATTCCAATCTGGAGAATCCATGGTTAAAATATCATCAAATGGTGAAAGATGTGCATGAGGGCAATGGATTCCAAACTGGAGAATCCATGGTTAAAATATCTTCAAATGATTAAACCTGTGATTGAGGGCAATGAATTCCAAGCTGCAGAATTCATGATTAAAATATCTTCAAATGATTCAAGCTGTACATGAGGTCAATGGATTCTAAGCTGTAGAATTCATGGTTAAAATATCTTCAAATGATTAAAGCTGTGCGTGAAGACAATGGATTCCAAGCTGTAGGATCCATGGTTAAAATATCTTCAAATGATTAAAGCTCTGCATGACGGCAATGAATTCCAACTGTAGAATTCATGGTTGAAATATCTTCAAATGATTAAAGCTGTGCATGTGGGCAATGGATTCCAGTCTGGACAATCCATGGTTAAAATATGTTCAAATGATTAAAGCTGAACATGAGGGCAATGAATTCCAATCTGGAAAATGCATGGTTAAAATATCTTCAAATGATTAAAGCTGTGGTTGAGGGCAATGGATTCCAAGCTGTACAATCCATGGTTAAAATATCTTCAAATGATTAAAGCTGTTTATGAGGGCAATGAATTCCAATCTGGAGAATCCAAGGTTTAAATATCTTCAAATGATTAAAGCTGTGCATGAGGGCAATGGATTCCAATCTGTAGAATCCATGGTTAAAATATCTTCAAATGATTCAAGCTGTGCATGAGGTCAATGAATACCAAGCTGTAGAATCCATGGTTAAAATATCTTCAAATGATTAAAGCTGTGCGTGAGGACAATGGATTCCAAGCTGTAGAATCCATGGATAAAATGTCTTCAAATGATTAAAGCTCTGGATGAGGGCAATGAAAACCAAACTGTAGAATCCATGGTTTAAATATCATCAAATGATGAAAGATGTGCATGAGGGCAATGGATTCCAAGCTGGAGAATCCATTGTTAAACTATCTACAAATGATTAAAGCTGTGCTTGTGGGCAATCAATTCCAATCTGTAGAATCCATGGTTAAACTATCTTCAAATGATTAAAGCTGTGCTTGAGGGCAATGAATTCCAATCTGTAGAGTCCATGGTTAAAATATCTTCAAATGATTAAAGCTGTGCATGAGGACTATGAATTCCAATCTGGAGAATCTATAGTTGAAATATCTTCAAATGATTAAATCTGTGCCTGAGAGCAATAAATTCCAATCTGGAGAATCCATGGTTAAAGTATCTTCAAATTATTAAAGCTGTGCATAAGGACTATGAATTCCAATCTGGAGAATCTATAGTTGAAATATCTTCAAACGATTAAATCTGTGCCTGAGAGCAATGAATTCCAATCTGGAGAATCCATGGTTAAAATATCTTCAAATAATTAAAGCTGTACATGAGGGCAATGGAATCCAAGCTGTAGAATGATTAAAGCTGTGCATGAGGACTATGAATTCCAAGCTATAGAATCCATGGTTAAAATATCTTCAAATGATTAAAGCTCTGCATGACGGCAATGAATTCCAACTGTAGAATAAATGGTTAAAATATCTTCAAATGATTAAAGCTGTCATGTGGGCAATGGATTCCAGTCTGAAGAATCCATGGTTAAAATATGTTCAAATTATTAAAGCTGTGCGTTAGGACAATGGAATCCAAGCTGTAAAATTCATGGTTAAAATATCTTCAAATGATTAAAGCTGTGCATGATGGCAATGGATTCCAAGCTGTAGAATCCATGCTTATAATATCTTCAAATGATTAAAGCTGTGCGTGAGGACAATGGATTCCAAGCTGTAGAATCCATGGTTGAAATATCTTCAAATGATTAAAGCTGTACATGAGGGCAATGAATTCCAATCTGGAGAATCCATGGTTAAAATATCTTCAAATCATTAAAGCTGTGCATGAGGGCAATGTATTCCAATCTGGAGAATCCATGGTTAAAATATCTTCAAATGATTAAAGCTGTGATTGAGGGCAATGAATTCCATGCTGCAGAATTCATGATTAAAATATCTTCAAATGATTCAAGCTGTGCATGATGGCAATGGATTCCAAGCTGTAGAATCCATGCTTATAATATCTTCAAATGATTAAAGCTGTGCGTGAGGACAATGGATTCCAAGCTGTAGAATCCATGGTTGAAATATCTTCAAATGATTAAAGCTGTACATGAGGGCAATGAATTCCAACTGTAGAATTCATGGATAAAATATCTTCAAATGATTAAAGCTGTGCATGTGGGCAATGGATTCCAGTCTGGAAAATGCATGGTTAAAATATCTTCAAATGATTAAAGCTGTGGTTGAGGGCAATGGATTTTAAGCTGTAGAATTCATGGTTAAAATATCTTCAAATGATTAAAGCTGTGTGTGAGGACAATGGATTCCAACCTGTAGGATCCATGGTTAAAATATCTTCAAATGATTGAAGCTGTAAATGAGGGCAACGAATTCCAAGCTGTAGAATCCATGGATAAAATGTCTTCAAATGATTAAAGCTCTGCATGAGGGCAATGAATACCAAACTGTAGATTCCATGGTTAAAATATCATCAAATGGTGAAAGATGTGCATGAGGGCAATGGTTTCCAAGCTGGAGAATGCATGCTTAAAATATCTTCAAATGATTAAAGCTGTGATTGAGGGCAATGAATTCCAAGCTGCAGAATTCATGATTAAAATATCTTCAAATGATTCAAACTGTGCATGAGGGCAATGGATTCTAAGCTGTAGAATTCATGGTTAAAATATCTTCAAATGATTAAAGCTGTTCGTGAGGACAATGGATTCCAAGCTGTAGGATCCATGGTTAAAATATCTTCATATGATTAAAGCTCTGCATGACGGCAATGAATTCCAACTGTTGAATTCATGGTTAAAATATCTTCAAATGATTAAAGCTGTGCATGTGGGCAATGGATTCCAGTCTGGACAATCCATGGTTAAAATATCTTCAAATGATTAAAGCTGTGGTTGAGGGCAATGGATTCCAAGCTGTACAATCCATGGTTAAAATATCTTCAAATGATTAAAGCTGTTTATGAGGGCAATGAATTCCAAACAGGAGAATCAATGGTTTAAATATCTTCAAATGATTAAAGCTGTGCATGAGGGCAATGGATTCCAATCTGGAGAATCCATGGTTAAAATATCTTCAAATGATTCAAGCTGTGCATGAGGTCAATGAATACCAAGTTGTAGAATCCATGGTTAAAATATCTTCAAATGATTAAAACTGTGCGTGAGGACAATGGATTCCAAGCTGTAGAATCCATGGATAAAATGTCTTCAAATGATTAAAGCTCTGGATGAGGGCAATGAAAACCAAACTGTAGAATCCATGGTTTAAATATCATCAAATAATGAAATATGTGCATGAGGGAAATGGATTCCAAGCTGGAGAATCCATGGTTAAACTATCTTCAAATGATTAAAGCTGTGCTTGTGGGCAATCAATTCCAACCTGTAGAATCCATGGTTAAACTATCTTTAAATGATTAAAGCTGTGCTTGAGGGCAATGAATTCCAATCTGTAGAGTCCATGGTTAAAATATCTTCAAATGATTAAAGCTGTGCATGAGGACTATGAATTCCAATCTGAAGGATCTATAGTTGAAATATCTTCAAACGATTAAATCTGTGCCTGAGAGCAATGAATTCCAATCTGGAGAATCCATGGTTAAAATATCTTCAAATGATTAAAGCTGTGCATGAGGACTACGAATTCCAATCTGGAGAATCTATAGTTGAAATATCTTCAAACGATTAAATCTGTGCCTGAGAGCAATGAATTCCAATCTGGAGAATCCATGGTTAAAATATCTTCAAATAATTAAAGCTGTGCATGAGGGCAATGGATTCCAAGCTGAAGAATGATTAAAGCTGTGCATGAGGACTATGAATACCAAGCTATAGAATCCATGGTTAAAATATCTTCAAATGATTAAAGCTCTGCATGACGGCAATGAATTCCAACTGTAGAATTCATGGTTAAAATATCTTCAAATGATTAAAGCTGTGCATGTGGGCAATGGATTCCAGTCTGAAGAATCCATGGTTAAAATATGTTCAAATTATTAAAGCTGTGCGTGAGGACAATGGAATCCAAGCTGTAAAATTCATCGTTAAAATATCTTCAAATGATTAAAGCTGTGCATGATGGCAATGGATTCCAAGCTGTAGAATCCATGCTTATAATATCTTCAAATGATTAAAGCTGTGCGTGAGGACAATGGATTCCAAGCTGTAGAATCCATGGTTGAAATATCTTCAAATGATTAAAGCTGTACATGAGGGCAATGAATTCCAATCTGGAGAATCCATGGTTAAAATATCTTCAAATCATTAAAGCTGTGCATGAGGGCAATGAATTCCAATCTGGAGAATCCATGGTTAAAATATCTTCAAATGATTAAAGCTGTGATTGAGGGCAATGAATTCCATGCTGCAGAATTCATGATTAAAATATCTTCAAATGATTCAAGCTGTGCATGAGGGCAATGGATTCTAAGCTGTAGAATTCATGGTTAAAATATCTTCAAATGATTAAAGCTGTGCGTGAGGACAATGGATTCCAAGCTGTAGGATCCATGGTTAAAATATCTTCATATGATTAAAGCTCTGCATGACGGCAATGAATTCCAACTGTTGAATTCATGGTTAAAATATCTTCAAATGATTAAAGCTGTGCATGTGGGCAATGGATTCCAGTCTGGACAATCCATGGTTAAAATATCTTCAAATGATTAAAGCTGTGGTTGAGGGCAATGGATTCCAAGCTGTACAATCCATGGTTAAAATATCTTCAAATGATTAAATCTGTTTATGAGGGCAATGAATTCCAATCTGGAGAATCCATGGTTTAAATATCTTAAAATGATTAAAGCTGTGCATGAGGGCAATGGATTCCAATCTGGAGAATCCATGGTTAAAATATCTTTAAATGATTCAAGCTGTGCATGAGGTCAATGAATACCAAGCTGTAGAATCCATGGTTAAAATATCTTCAAATGATTAAAGCTGTGCGTGAGGACAATGGATTCCAAGCTGTAGAATCCATGGATAAAATGTCTTCAAATGATTAAAGCTCTGGATGAGGGCAATGAAAACCAAACTGTAGAATCCATGGTTTAAATATCATCAAATAATGAAAGATGTGCATGAGGGCAATGGATTCCAAGCTGGAGAATCCATGGTTAAACTATCTTCAAATGATTAAAGCTGTGCTTGAGGGCAATCAATTCCAATCTGTAGAATCCATGGTTAAACTATCTTCAAATGATTAAAGCTGTGCTTGAGGGCAATGAATTCCAATCTGTAGAGTCCATGGTTAAAATATCTTCGAATGATTAAATCTGTGCCTGAGAGTAATGAATTCCAATCTGGAGAATCCATGGTTAAAATATCTTCAAGTGATTAAAGCTCTGCATGAGGGTAATGGATTCCAAGCTGTAGAATGATTAAAGTTGTGCATGAGGACTATGAATTCCAAGCTGTAGAATCCATGGTTAAAATATCTTCAAATGATTAAAGCTCTGCATGACGGCAATGAATTCCAACTGTAGAATTCATCGTTAAAATATCTTCAAATGATTAAAGCTGTGCATGTGGGCAATGGATTCCAGTCTGAAGTATGCATGGTTAAAATATGTTCAAATTATTAAAGCTGTGCGTGAGGACAATGGAATCCAAGCTGTAAAATTCATGGTTAAAATATCTTCAAATGATTAAAGCTGTGCATGTTGGCAATGGATTCCAAGCTGTAGAATCCATGCTTATAATATCTTCAAATGATTAAAGCTGTGCGTGAGGACAATGGATTCCAAGCTGTAGAATCCATGGTTGAAATATCTTCAAATGATTAAAGCTGTACATGAGGGCAATGAATACCAAGCTGTAGAATCCATTGTTAAAATATCTTCAAATCATTAAAGCTGTGCATGAGGGCAATGAATTCCAATCTGGAGAATCCATGGTTAAAATATCATCAAATGGTGAAAGATGTGCATGAGGGCAATGGATTCCAAACTGGAGAATCCATGGTTAAAATATCTTCAAATGATTAAACCTGTGATTGAGGGCAATGAATTCCAAGCTGCAGAATTCATGATTAAAATATCTTCAAATGATTCAAGCTGTACATGAGGTCAATGGATTCTAAGCTGTAGAATTCATGGTTAAAATATCTTCAAATGATTAAAGCTGTGCGTGAGGACAATGGATTCCAAGCTGTAGGATCCATGGTTAAAATATCTTCAAATGATTAAAGCTCTGCATGACGGCAATGAATTCCAACTGTAGAATTCATGGTTGAAATATCTTCAAATGATTAAAGCTGTGCATGTGGGCAATGGATTCCAGTCTGGACAATCCATGGTTAAAATATGTTCAAATGATTAAAGCTGAACATGAGGGCAATGAATTCCAATCTGGAAAATGCATGGTTAAAATATCTTCAAATGATTAAAGCTGTGGTTGAGGGCAATGCATTCCAAGCTGTACAATCCATGGTTAAAATATCTTCAAATGATTAAAGCTGTTTATGAGGGCAATGAATTCCAATCTGGAGAATCCAAGGTTTAAATATCTTCAAATGATTAAAGCTGTGCATGAGGGCAATGGATTCCAATCTGTAGAATCCATGGTTAAAATATCTTCAAATGATTCAAGCTGTGCATGAGGTCAATGAATACCAAGCTGTAGAATCCATGGTTAAAATATCTTCAAATGATTAAAGCTGTGCGTGAGGACAATGGATTCCAAGCTGTAGAATCCATGGATAAAATGTCTTCAAATGATTAAAGCTCTGGATGAGGGCAATGAAAACCAAACTGTAGAATCCATGGTTTAAATATCATCAAATGATGAAAGATGTGCATGAGGGCAATGGATTCCAAGCTGGAGAATCCATTGTTAAACTATCTACAAATGATTAAAGCTGTGCTTGTGGGCAATCAATTCCAATCTGTAGAATCCATGGTTAAACTATCTTCAAATGATTAAAGCTGTGCTTGAGGGCAATGAATTCCAATCTGTAGAGTCCATGGTTAAAATATTTTCAAATGATTAAAGCTGTGCATGAGGACTATGAATTCCAATCTGGAGAATCTATAGTTGAAATATCTTCAAATGATTAAATCTGTGCCTGAGAGCAATAAATTCCAATCTGGAGAATCCATGGTTAAAATATCTTCAAATTATTAAAGCTGTGCATAAGGACTATGAATTCCAATCTGGAGAATCTATAGTTGAAATATCTTCAAACGATTAAATCTGTGCCTGAGAGCAATGAATTCCAATCTGGAGAATCCATGGTTAAAATATCTTCAAATAATTAAAGCTGTACATGAGGGCAATGGATTCCAAGCTGTAGAATGATTAAAGCTGTGCATGAGGACTATGAATTCCAAGCTATAGAATCCATGGTTAAAATATCTTCAAATGATTAAAGCTCTGCATGACGGCAATGAATTCCAACTGTAGAATAAATGGTTAAAATATCTTCAAATGATTAAAGCTGTCATGTGGGCAATGGATTCCAGTCTGAAGAATCCATGGTTAAAATATGTTCAAATTATTAAAGCTGTGCGTGAGGACAATGGAATCCAAGCTGTAAAATTCATGGTTAAAATATCTTCAAATGATTAAAGCTGTGCATGATGGCAATGGATTCCAAGCTGTAGAATCCATGCTTATAATATCTTCAAATGATTAAAGCTGTGCGTGAGGACAATGGATTCCAAGCTGTAGAATCCATGGTTGAAATATCTTCAAATGATTAAAGCTGTACATGAGGACAATGGATTCCAAGCTGTAGGATCCATGGTTAAAATATCTTCATATGATTAAAGCTCTGCATGACGGCAATGAATTCCAACTGTTGAATTCATGGTTAAAATATCTTCAAATGATTAAAGCTGTGCATGTGGGCAATGGATTCCAGTCTGGACAATCCATGGTTAAAATATCTTCAAATGATTAAAGCTGTGGTTGAGGGCAATGGATTCCAAGCTGTACAATCCATGGTTAAAATATCTTCAAATGATTAAATCTGTTTATGAGGGCAATGAATTCCAATCTGGAGAATCCATGGTTTAAATATCTTAAAATGATTAAAGCTGTGCATGAGGGCAATGGATTCCAATCTGGAGAATCCATGGTTAAAATATCTTTAAATGATTCAAGCTGTGCATGAGGTCAATGAATACCAAGCTGTAGAATCCATGGTTAAAATATCTTCAAATGATTAAAGCTGTGCGTGAGGACAATGGATTCCAAGCTGTAGAATCCATGGATAAAATGTCTTCAAATGATTAAAGCTCTGGATGAGGGCAATGAAAACCAAACTGTAGAATCCATGGTTTAAATATCATCAAATAATGAAAGATGTGCATGAGGGCAATGGATTCCAAGCTGGAGAATCCATGGTTAAACTATCTTCAAATGATTAAAGCTGTGCTTGAGGGCAATCAATTCCAATCTGTAGAATCCATGGTTAAACTATCTTCAAATGATTAAAGCTGTGCTTGAGGGCAATGAATTCCAATCTGTAGAGTCCATGGTTAAAATATCTTCGAATGATTAAATCTGTGCCTGAGAGTAATGAATTCCAATCTGGAGAATCCATGGTTAAAATATCTTCAAGTGATTAAAGCTCTGCATGAGGGTAATGGATTCCAAGCTGTAGAATGATTAAAGTTGTGCATGAGGACTATGAATTCCAAGCTGTAGAATCCATGGTTAAAATATCTTCAAATGATTAAAGCTCTGCATGACGGCAATGAATTCCAACTGTAGAATTCATCGTTAAAATATCTTCAAATGATTAAAGCTGTGCATGTGGGCAATGGATTCCAGTCTGAAGTATGCATGGTTAAAATATGTTCAAATTATTAAAGCTGTGCGTGAGGACAATGGAATCCAAGCTGTAAAATTCATGGTTAAAATATCTTCAAATGATTAAAGCTGTGCATGTTGGCAATGGATTCCAAGCTGTAGAATCCATGCTTATAATATCTTCAAATGATTAAAGCTGTGCGTGAGGACAATGGATTCCAAGCTGTAGAATCCATGGTTGAAATATCTTCAAATGATTAAAGCTGTACATGAGGGCAATGAATACCAAGCTGTAGAATCCATTGTTAAAATATCTTCAAATCATTAAAGCTGTGCATGAGGGCAATGAATTCCAATCTGGAGAATCCATGGTTAAAATATCATCAAATGGTGAAAGATGTGCATGAGGGCAATGGATTCCAAACTGGAGAATCCATGGTTAAAATATCTTCAAATGATTAAACCTGTGATTGAGGGCAATGAATTCCAAGCTGCAGAATTCATGATTAAAATATCTTCAAATGATTCAAGCTGTACATGAGGTCAATGGATTCTAAGCTGTAGAATTCATGGTTAAAATATCTTCAAATGATTAAAGCTGTGCGTGAGGACAATGGATTCCAAGCTGTAGGATCCATGGTTAAAATATCTTCAAATGATTAAAGCTCTGCATGACGGCAATGAATTCCAACTGTAGAATTCATGGTTGAAATATCTTCAAATGATTAAAGCTGTGCATGTGGGCAATGGATTCCAGTCTGGACAATCCATGGTTAAAATATGTTCAAATGATTAAAGCTGAACATGAGGGCAATGAATTCCAATCTGGAAAATGCATGGTTAAAATATCTTCAAATGATTAAAGCTGTGGTTGAGGGCAATGCATTCCAAGCTGTACAATCCATGGTTAAAATATCTTCAAATGATTAAAGCTGTTTATGAGGGCAATGAATTCCAATCTGGAGAATCCAAGGTTTAAATATCTTCAAATGATTAAAGCTGTGCATGAGGGCAATGGATTCCAATCTGTAGAATCCATGGTTAAAATATCTTCAAATGATTCAAGCTGTGCATGAGGTCAATGAATACCAAGCTGTAGAATCCATGGTTAAAATATCTTCAAATGATTAAAGCTGTGCGTGAGGACAATGGATTCCAAGCTGTAGAATCCATGGATAAAATGTCTTCAAATGATTAAAGCTCTGGATGAGGGCAATGAAAACCAAACTGTAGAATCCATGGTTTAAATATCATCAAATGATGAAAGATGTGCATGAGGGCAATGGATTCCAAGCTGGAGAATCCATTGTTAAACTATCTACAAATGATTAAAGCTGTGCTTGTGGGCAATCAATTCCAATCTGTAGAATCCATGGTTAAACTATCTTCAAATGATTAAAGCTGTGCTTGAGGGCAATGAATTCCAATCTGTAGAGTCCATGGTTAAAATATTTTCAAATGATTAAAGCTGTGCATGAGGACTATGAATTCCAATCTGGAGAATCTATAGTTGAAATATCTTCAAATGATTAAATCTGTGCCTGAGAGCAATAAATTCCAATCTGGAGAATCCATGGTTAAAATATCTTCAAATTATTAAAGCTGTGCATAAGGACTATGAATTCCAATCTGGAGAATCTATAGTTGAAATATCTTCAAACGATTAAATCTGTGCCTGAGAGCAATGAATTCCAATCTGGAGAATCCATGGTTAAAATATCTTCAAATAATTAAAGCTGTACATGAGGGCAATGGATTCCAAGCTGTAGAATGATTAAAGCTGTGCATGAGGACTATGAATTCCAAGCTATAGAATCCATGGTTAAAATATCTTCAAATGATTAAAGCTCTGCATGACGGCAATGAATTCCAACTGTAGAATAAATGGTTAAAATATCTTCAAATGATTAAAGCTGTCATGTGGGCAATGGATTCCAGTCTGAAGAATCCATGGTTAAAATATGTTCAAATTATTAAAGCTGTGCGTGAGGACAATGGAATCCAAGCTGTAAAATTCATGGTTAAAATATCTTCAAATGATTAAAGCTGTGCATGATGGCAATGGATTCCAAGCTGTAGAATCCATGCTTATAATATCTTCAAATGATTAAAGCTGTGCGTGAGGACAATGGATTCCAAGCTGTAGAATCCATGGTTGAAATATCTTCAAATGATTAAAGCTGTACATGAGGGCAATGAATTCCAATCTGGAGAATCCATGGTTAAAATATCTTCAAATCATTAAAGCTGTGCATGAGGGCAATGTATTCCAATCTGGAGAATCCATGGTTAAAATATCTTCAAATGATTAAAGCTGTGATTGAGGGCAATGAATTCCATGCTGCAGAATTCATGATTAAAATATCTTCAAATGATTCAAGCTGTGCGTGAGGACAATGGATTCCAAGCTGTAGGATCCATGGTTAAAATATCTTCAAATGATTAAATCTCTGCATGACGGCAATGAATTCCAACTGTAGAATTCATGGATAAAATATCTTCAAATGATTAAAGCTGTGCATGTGGGCAATGGATTCCAGTCTGGAAAATGCATGGTTAAAATATCTTCAAATGATTAAAGCTGTGGTTGAGGGCAATGAATTCCAATCTGGAGAATCCATGGTGAAAATATGTTCAAATGATTAAAGCTGTGCTTGAGGGCAATGGATTTTAAGCTGTAGAATTCATGGATAAAATATCTTCAAATGATTAAAGCTGTGCGTGAGGACAATGGATTCCAAGCTGTAGGATCCATGGTTAAAATATCTTCAAATGATTGAAGCTGTAAATGAGGGCAACGAATTCCAAGCTGTAGAATCCATGGATAAAATGTCTTCAAATGATTAAAGCTCTGCATGAGGGCAATGAATACCAAACTGTAGATTCCATGGTTAAAATATCATCAAATGGTGAAAGATGTGCATATGGGCAATGGTTTCCAAGCTGGAGAATGCATGCTTAAAATATCTTCAAATGATTAAAGCTGTGATTGAGGGCAATGAATTCCAAGCTGCAGAATTCATGATTAAAATATCTTCAAATGATTCAAACTGTGCATGAGGGCAATGGATTCTAAGCTGTAGAATTCATGGTTAAAATATCTTCAAATGATTAAAGCTGTTCGTGAGGACCATGGATTCCAAGCTGTAGGATCCATGGTTAAAATATCTTCATATTATTAAAGCTCTGCATGACGGCAATGAATTCCAACTGTTGAATTCATGGTTAAAATATCTTCAAATGATTAAAGCTGTGCATGTGGGCAATGGATTCCAGTCTGGACAATCCATGGTTAAAATATCTTCAAATGATTAAAGCTGTGGTTGAGGGCAATGGATTCCAAGCTGTACAATCCATGGTTAAAATATCTTCAAATGATTAAAGCTGTTTATGAGGGCAATGAATTCCAATCAGGAGAATCAATGGTTTCAATATCTTCAAATGATTAAAGCTGTGCATGAGGGCAATGGATTCCAATCTGGAGAATCCATGGTTAAAATATCTTCAAATGATTAAAACTGTGCGTGAGGACAATGGATTTCAAGCTGTAGAATCCATGGATAAAATGTCTTCAAATGATTAAAGCTCTGGATGAGGGCAATGAAAACCAAACTGTAGAATCCATGGTTTAAATATCATCAAATAATGAAATATGTGCATGAGGGCAATGGATTCCAAGCTGGAGAATCCATGGTTAAACTATCTTCAAATGATTAAAGCTGTGCTTGAGGGCAATCAATTCCAATCTGTAGAATCCATGGTTAAACTATCTTCAAATGATTAAAGCTGTGCTTGAGGGCAATGAATTCCAATCTGTAGAGTCCATGGTTAAAATATCTTCAAATGATTAAAGCTGTGCATGAGGACTATGAATTCCAATCTGGAGAATCTATAGTTGAAATATCTTCAAACGATTAAATCTGTGCCTGAGAGCAATGAATTCCAATCTGGAGAATCCATGGTTAAAATATCTTCAAATGATTAAAGCTGTGCATGAGGGCAATGGATTCCAAGCTGTAGAATGATTAAAGCTGTGCATGAGGACTATGAATTCCAAGCTGTAGAATCCATGGTTAAAATATCTTCAAATGATTAAAGCTCTGCATGATGGCAATGAATTCCAACTGTAGAATTCATGGTTAAAATATCTTCAAATGATTAAAGCTGTGCATGTGGGCAATGGATTCCAATCTGGACAATCTATGGTTAAAATATGTTGAAATGATTAAAGCTGTACATGAGGGCAATGAATTCCAATCTGGAAAATGCATGGTTAAAATAGCTTCAAATGAGTAAAGCTGTTTATGTGGTCATTGGATTCCAAGCTGTAGAATCCATGGTTAAATTATCTTCAAATGATTAAAGCTGTAAATGAGGGCAATGAATTCCAAGCTGTAGAATCCATGGATAAAATGTCTTCAAATGATTAAAGCTCTGCATGAGGGCAATGAATACCAAACTGTAGATTCCATGGTTAAAATATCATCAAATGGTGAAAGATGTGCATGAGGGCAATGGATTCCAAGCTGGAGAATCCATAGTTAAAATATCTTCAAATGATTAAAACTGTGATTGAGGGCAATGAATTCCAAGGTGCAGAATTCATGATTAAAATATCTTCAAATTATTCAAGCTGTGCATGAGGGCAATGGATTCTAAGCTGTAGAATTCATGGTTAAAATATCTTCAAATGATTAAAGCTGTGCGTGAGGACAATGGATTCCAAGCTGTAGGATCCATGGTTAAAATATCTTCAAATGATTAAAGCTCTGCATGACGGCAATGAATTCCAACTGTAGAATTCATGGTTAAAATATCTTCAAATGATTAAAGCTGTGCATGTGGGCAATGGATTCCAGTCTGGACAATCCATGGTTAAAATATGTTCAAATGATTAAAGCTGAACATGAGGGCAATGAATTCCAATCTGGAGAATCCATGGTTAAAATATCTTCAAATGATTCAAGCTGTGCATGAGGTCAATGAATACCAAGCTGTAGAATCCATGGTTAAAATATCTTCAAATGATTAAAGTTGTGTGTGAGGACAATGGATTCCAAGCTGTAGAATCCATGGATAAAATGTCTTCAAATGATTAAAGCTGTGCATGAGGGCAATGGATTCTAAGCTGTAGAATTCATGGTTAAAATATCTTCAAATGATTAAAGCTGTGCGTGAGGACAATGGATTCCAAGCTGTAGGTCCCATGGTTAAAATATCTTCAAATGATTAAAGCTCTGCATGACGGCAATGAATACCAACTGTAGAATTAATGGTTAAAATATCTTCAAATGATTAAAGCTGTGCATGTGGGCAATGGATTCCAGTCTGGAACATTCATGGTTAAAATATCTTCAAATGATTAAAGCTGTTTATGAGGGCAATGAATTCCAATCTGGAGAATCCATGGTTTAAATATCTTCAAATGATTAAAGCTGTGCATGAGGGCAAAGGATTCCAATCTGGAGAATCCATGGTTAAAATATCTTCAAATGATTCAAGCTGTGCATGAGGTCAATGAATACCAAGCTGTAGAATCCATGGTTAAAATATCTTCAAATGATTAAAGCTGTGCGTGAGGACAATGGATTCCAAGCTGTAGAATCCATGGATAAAATGTCTTCAAATGATTAAAGCTCTGGATGAGGGCAATGAAAACCAAACTGTAGAATCCATGGTTTAAATATCATCAAATAATGAAAGATGTGCATGAGGGCAATGGATTCCAAGCTGGAGAATCCATGGTTAAACTATCTTCAAATGATTAAAGCTGTGCTTGAGGGAAATCAATTCCAATCTGCACAATCCATGGTTAAACTATCTTCAAATGATTAAAGCTGTGCTTGAGGGCAATGAATTCAAATCTGTAGAGTCCATGGTTAAAATATCTTCAAGTGATTAAAGCTCTGCATGAGGGTAATGGATTCCAAGCTGTAGAATGATTAAAGTTGTGCATGAGGACTATGAATTCCAAGCTGTAGAATCCATGGTTAAAATATCTTCAAATGATTAAAGCTTTGCATGAGGACTATGAATTCCAATCTGGAGAATCTATAGTTGAAATATTTTCAAACGATTAAATCTGTGCCTGAGAGCAATGAATTCCAATCTGGAGAATCCATGGTTAAAATATCTTCAAATGATTAAAGCTGTGCATGAGGGCAATGGATTCCAAGCTGTAGAATGATTAAAGCTGTGCATGAAGACTATGAATTCCAAGCTGAAGAATCCATGGTTAAAATATCTTCAAATGATTAAAGCTCTGCATGACGGCAATGAATTCCAACTGTAGAATTCATGGTTAAAATATCTTCAAATGATTAAAGCTGTGCATGTGGGCAATAGATTCCAGTCTGAAGAATCCATGGTTTAAATATGTTCAAATTATTAAAGCTGTGCGTGAGGACAATGGATTCCATGCTGTAGGATCCATGGTTAAATTATCTTCAAATGATTAAAGCTCTGCATGTCTGCAATGAATTCCAACTGTAGAATTCATGGTTGAAATATCTTCAAATGATTAAAGCTGTGCATGTGGGCAATGGATTCCAGTCTGGACAATCCATGGTTAAAATATGTTCAAATGATTAAAGCTGAACATGAGGGCAATGAATTCCAATCTGGAAAATACATGGTTAAAATATCTTCAAATGATTAAAGCTGTGGTTGAGGGCAATGGATTCCAAGCTGTACAATCCATGGTTAAAATATCTTCAAATGATTAAAGCTGTTTATGAGGGCAATGAATTCCAATCTGGAGAATCCATGGTTTAAATATCTTCAAATGATTAAAGCTGTACGTGAGGGCAATGAATTCCAAGCTGTAGAACTGAAGGTTAAAATATGTTCAAATGATTAAAGCTGTTTATGAGGGCAATGTATACCAAGCTGTGTTATACATGATTAAAATATCTTCAAATTATTAAAGCTGTGCGTGAGGACAATGGAATCCAAGCTGTAAAATTCATGGTTAAAATATCTTCAAATGATTAAAGCTGTGCATGTGGGCAATGGATTCCAGTCTGAAGAATCCATGGTTAACATATGTTCAAATGATTAAAGCTGTACATGAGGGCAATGAATTCCATGCTGTAGAACTGAAGGTTAAAATATGTTCAAATGATTAAAGCTGTGTATGAGGGCAATGTATACCAAGCTGTGGAATCCATGGTTAAAATATCTTCAAATTATTAAAGCTGTGCGTGAGGACAATGGATTCCAAGCTGTAGAATCCATGCTTATAATATCTTCAAATGATTAAAGCTGTGCGTGAGGACAATGGATTCCAAGCTGTAGAATCCATGGTTGAAATATCTTCAAATGATTAAAGATGTACATGAGGGCAATGAATACCAAGCTGTAGAATCCATGGTTAAAATATCTTCAAATGATTAAAGCTGTGCATGAGGGCAATGAATTCCAATCTGGAGAATCCATGGTTAAAATATCTTCAAATGATTAAAGCTGTGATTGAGGGCAATGGATTCTAAGCTGTAGAATGATTAAAGCTGTGCATGAGGACTATGAATTCCAAGCTGTAGGATCCATGGTTAAAATATCTTCAAATGATTAAAGCTCTGCATGACGGCAATGAATTCCAACTGTAGAATTCATGGTTGAAATATCTTCAAATGATTAAAGCTGTGCATGTGGGCAATGGATTCCAGTCTGGAGAATCCATGGTTAAAACATGTTCAAATGATTAAAGCTGTACATGAGGGCAATGAATTCCAAGCAGTCGAATTCAACGTTATAATATCTTCAAATGATTAAAGCTGTACATGAGGGCAATGAATTCCAAGCTGTAGAACTGAAGGTTAAAATATGTTCAAATGATTAAAGCTGTGTATGAGTGCAATGAATACCAAGCTGTGGAATACATGGTTAAAATATCTTCAAATTATTAAAGCTGTGCGTGAGGACAATGGAATCCAAGCTGTAAAATTCATGGTTAAAATATCTTCAAATGATTAAAGCTGTGCATGTGGGCAATGGATTCCAGTCTGTAGAATCCATGGTTAAAATATGTTCAAATTATTAAAGCTGTGCGTGAGGACAATGGATTCCAAGCTGTAGAATCCATGGTTGAAATATCTTCAAATGATTAAAGCTGTGCATGAGGGCAATGAATTCCAATCTGGAGAATCCATGGTTAAAATATCATCAAATGGTGAAAGATGTGCATGAGGGCAATGGATTCCAATCTGGAGAATCCATGGTTAAAATATCTTCAAATGATTAAAGCTGTGCGTGAGGACAATGGATTCCAAGCTGTAGGATCCATGGTTAAAATATCTTCAAATGATTAAAGCTCTGCATGACGGCAATGAATTCCAACTGTAGAATTCATGGTTGAAATATCTTCAAATGATTAAAGCTGTGCATGTGGGCAATGGATTCCAGTCTGGAGAATCCATGGTTAAAACATGTTCAAATGATTAAAGCTGTACATGAGGGCAATGAATTCCAAGCAGTCGAATTCAACGTTATAATATCTTCAAATTATTAAAGCTCTGCATGAGGGCAATGAATACCAAGCTGTAGAATCTATGGTTAAAATTACTTCAAATGATTAAAGCTGTGCATGAGGACAATGGATTCCAAACTGTCGAATCCATGGTTAAAATATCATCAAATGATTAAAGTTGTACATGAGGGCAATGAATTCCATGCTGTAGAACTGAAGGTTGAAATATGTTCAAATTATTAAAGCTGTGTATGAGGGCAATGTATACCAAGCTGTGGAATCCATGGTTAAAATATCTTCAAATTATTAAAGCTGTGCGTGAGGACAATGGATTCCAAGCTGTAGAATCCATGCTTATAATATCTTCAAAAGATTAAAGCTGTGCGTGAGGACAATGGATTCCAGTCTGGAGAATCCATGGTTAAAACATGTTCAAATGATTAAAGCTGTACATGAGGGCAATGAATTCCAAGCAGTCGAATTCAACGTTATAATATCTTCAAATTATTAAAGCTCTGCATGAGGGCAATGAATACCAAGCTGTAGAATCTATGGTTAAAATATCTTCAAATGATTAAAGCTGTGCATGAGGACAATGGATTCCAAACTGTCGAATCCATGGTTAAAATATCATCAAATGATGAAAGATGTGCATGAGGGCAATGGATTCCAAGCTAGAGAATCCATGGTTAAACTATCTTCAAATGATTAAAGCTGTGCGTGAGGACAATGGATTCGAAGCTGTAGAATCCATGTATAAAATGTCTTCAAATGATTAAAGCTCTGCATGAGGGCAATGAAAACCAAACTGTAGAATCCATGGTTTAAATATCATCAATTGATGAAAGATGTGCTTGAGGGCAATGAATTCCAATCTGTAGATTCCATGGTTAAACTATCTTCAAATGATTAAAGCTGAGCTTGAGGCAATGAATTCCAATCTGTAGAGTCCATGGTTAAAATATCTTCAAATGATTAAAGCTGTGCATGAGGACTATGAATTCCAATCTGGAGAATCTATAGTTGAAATATCTTCAAACGATTAAATCTGTGCCTGAGAGCAATGAATTCCAATCTGGAGAATCCATGGTTAAAATATCTTCAAATGATTAAAGCTGTGCATGAGGGCAATGGATTCCAAGCTGTAGAATGATTAAAGCTGTGCATGAGGACTATGAATTCCAAGCTGTAGAATCCATGGTTAAAATATCTTCAAATGATTAAAGCTCTGCATGACGGCAATGAATTCCAACTGTAGAATTCATGGTTAAAATATCTTCAAATGATTAAAGCTGTGCATGTGGGCAATGGATTCCAGTCTGAAGAATCCATGGTTAAAATATGTTCAAATGATTAAAGCTGTACATGAGGGCAATGAATTCCAAGCTGTAGAACTGAAGGTTAAAATATGTTCAAATGATTAAAGCTGTGTATGAGTGCAATGTATACCAAGCTGTGGAATACATGGTTAAAATATCTTCAAATTATTAAAGCTGTGCGTGAGGACAATGGAATCCAAGCTGTAAAATTCATGGTTAAAATACCTTCAAATGATTAAAGCTGTGCATGTGGGCAATGGATTCCAGTCTGTAGAATCCATGGTTAAAATATGTTCAAATTATTAAAGCTGTGCGTGAGGACAATGGATTCCAAGCTGTAGAATCCATGCTTATAATATCTTCAAATGATTAAAGCTGTGCGTGAGGACAATGGATTCCAAGCTGTAGAATCCATGGTTGAAATATCTTCAAATGATTAAAGATGTACATGAGGGCAATGAATACCAAGCTGTTGAATCCATGGTTAAAATATCTTCAAATGATTAAAGCTGTGCATGAGGGCAATGAATTCCAATCTGGAGAATCCATGGTTAAAATATCTTCAAATGATTAAAGCTGTGATTGAGGGCAATGGATTCTAAGCTGTAGAATGATTAAAGCTGTGCATGAGGACTATGAATTCCAAGCTGTAGAATCCATGGTTAAAATATCTTCAAATGATTAAAGCTCTGCATGACGGCAATGAATTCCAACTGTAGAATTCATGGTTAAAATATCTTCAAATGATTAAAGCTGTGCATGTGGGCAATGGATTCCATTCTGGAGAATCCATGGTTAAAATATGTTCAAATGATTAAAGCTGTACATGAGGGCAATGAATTCCAAGCAGTCGAATTCAACGTTAAAATATCTTCAAATTATTAAAGCTCTGCATGAGGGCAATGAATACCAAGCTGTAGAATCTATGGTTAAAATATCTTCAAATGATTAAAGCTGTGCATGAGGACAATGGATTCCAAACTGTCGAATCCATGGTTAAAATATCATCAAATGATGAAAGATGTGCATGAGGGCAATGGATTCCAAGCTAGAGAATCCATGGTTAAACTATCTTCAAATGATTAAAGCTGTGCGTGAGGACAATGGATTCGAAGCTGTAGAATCCATGTATAAAATGTCTTCAAATGATTAAAGCTCTGCATGAGGGCAATGAAAACCAAACTGTAGAATCCATGGTTTAAATATCATCAAATGATGAAAGATGTGCTTGAGGGCAATGAATTCCAATCTGTAGATTCCATGGTTAAACTATCTTCAAATGATTAAAGCTGAGCTTGAGGCAATGAATTCCAATCTGTAGAGTCCATGGTTAAAATATCTTCAAATGATTAAAGCTGTGCATGAGGACTATGAATTCCAATCTGGAGAATCTATAGTTGAAATATCTTCAAACGATTAAATCTGTGCCTGAGAGCAATGAATTCCAATCTGGAGAATCCATGGTTAAAATATCTTCAAATGATTAAAGCTGTGCATGAGGGCAATGGATTCCAAGCTGTAGAATGATTAAAGCTGTGCATGAGGACTATGAATTCCAAGCTGTAGAATCCATGGTTAAAATATCTTCAAATGATTAAAGCTCTGCATGACGGCAATGAATTCCAACTGTAGAATTCATGGTTAAAATATCTTCAAATGATTAAAGCTGTGCATGTGGGCAATGGATTCCAGTCTGAAGAATCCATGGTTAAAATATGTTCAAATGATTAAAGCTGTACATGAGGGCAATGAATTCCAAGCTGTAGAACTGAAGGTTAAAATATGTTCAAATGATTAAAGCTGTGTATGAGTGCAATGAATACCAAGCTGTGGAATACATGGTTAAAATATCTTCAAATTATTAAAGCTGTGCGTGAGGACAATGGAATCCAAGCTGTAAAATTCATGGTTAAAATATCTTCAAATGATTAAAGCTGTGCATGTGGGCAATGGATTCCAGTCTGTAGAATCCATGGTTAAAATATGTTCAAATTATTAAAGCTGTGCGTGAGGACAATGGATTCCAAGCTGTAGAATCCATGGTTGAAATATCTTCAAATGATTAAAGCTGTGCATGAGGGCAATGAATTCCAATCTGGAGAATCCATGGTTAAAATATCATCAAATGGTGAAAGATGTGCATGAGGGCAATGGATTCCAATCTGGAGAATCCATGGTTAAAATATCTTCAAATGATTAAAGCTGTGCGTGAGGACAATGGATTCCAAGCTGTAGGATCCATGGTTAAAATATCTTCAAATGATTAAAGCTCTGCATGACGGCAATGAATTCCAACTGTAGAATTCATGGTTGAAATATCTTCAAATGATTAAAGCTGTGCATGTGGGCAATGGATTCCAGTCTGGACAATCCATGGTTAAAATATGTTCAAATGATTAAAGCTGAACATGAGGGCAATGAATTCCAATCTGGAAAATGCATGGTTAAAATATCTTCAAATGATTAAAGCTGTGGTTGAGGGCAATGGATTCCAAGCTGTACAATCCATGGTTAAAATATCTTCAAATGATTAAAGCTGTTTATGAGGGCAATGAATTCCAATCTGGAGAATCCATGGTTTAAATATCTTCAAATGATTAAAGTTGTACATGAGGGCAATGAATTCCATGCTGTAGAACTGAAGGTTGAAATATGTTCAAATTATTAAAGCTGTGTATGAGGGCAATGTATACCAAGCTGTGGAATCCATGGTTAAAATATCTTCAAATTATTAAAGCTGTGCGTGAGGACAATGGATTCCAAGCTGTAGAATCCATGCTTATAATATCTTCAAAAGATTAAAGCTGTGCGTGAGGACAATGGATTCCATGCTGTAGAATCCATGGTTGAAATATCTTCAAATGATTAAAGATGTACATGAGGGCAATGAATACCAAGCTGTAGAATCCATGGTTAAAATATCTTCAAATGATTAAAGTTGTGCATGAGGGCAATGAATTCCAATCTGGAGAATCCATGGTTAAAATATCTTCAAATGATTAAAGCTGTGCTTGAGGGCAATGGATTCTAAGCTGTAGAATGATTAAAGCTGTGCATGAGGACTATGAATTCCAAGCTGTAGAATCCATGGTTAAAATATCTTCAAATGATTAAAGCTCTGCATGACGGTAATGAATTCCAACTATAGAATTCATGGTTAAAATATCTTCAAATGATTAAAGCTGTGCATGTGGGCAATGGATTCCAGTCTGGAGAATCCATGGTTAAAATATGTTCAAATGATTAAAGCTGTACATGAGGGCAATGAATTCCAAGCAGTCGAATTCAACGTTAAAATATCTTCAAATTATTAAAGCTCTGCATGAGGGCAATGAATACCAAGCTGTAGAATCCATGGTTAAAATATCTTCAAATGATTAAAGCTGTGCATGAGGACAATGGATTCCAAACTGTCGAATCCATGGTTAAAATATCATCAAATGATGAAAGATGTGCATGAGGGCAATGGATTCCAAGCTGGAGAATCCATGGTTAAACTATCTTCAAATGATTAAAGCTGTGCGTGAGGACAATGGATTCGAAGCTGTAGAATCCATGTATAAAATGTCTTCAAATGATTAAAGCTCTGCATGAGGGCAATGAGAACCAAACTGTAGAATCCATGGTTTAAATATCATCAAATGATGAAAGATGTGCTTGAGGGCAATGAATTCCAATCTGTAGAATCCATGGTTAAACTATCTTCAAATGATTAAAGCTGAGCTTGAGGCAATGAATTCCAATCTGTAGAGTCCATGGTTAAAATATCTTCAAATGATTAAAGCTGTGCATGAGGACTATGAATTCCAATCTGGAGAATCTATAGTTGAAATATCTTCAAACGTTTAAATCTGTGCCTGAGAGCAATGAATTCCAATCTGGAGAATCCATGGTTAAAATATCTTCAAATGATTAAAGCTGTGCATGAGGGCAATGGATTCCAAGCTGTAGAATGATTAAAGCTGTGCATGAGGACTATGAATTCCAAGCTGTAGAATCCATGTTTAAAATATCTTCAAATGATTAAAGCTCTTCATGACGGCAATGGATTCCAGTCTGAAGAATCCATGGTTAAAATATGTTCAAATGATTAAAGCTGTGTATGAGGGCAATGTATACCAAGCTGTGGAATACATGGTTAAAATATCTTCAAATTATTAAAGCTGTGTGTGAGGACAATGGAATCCAAGCTGTAAAATTCATGGTTAAAATATCTTCAAATGATTAAAGCTGTGTATGTGGGCAATGGATTCCAGTCTGTAGAATCCATGGTTAAAATATGTTCAAATGATTAAAGCTGTACATGAGGGCAATGAATTCCAAGCTGTTGAACTGAAGGTTAAAATATGTTCAAATGATTAAAGCTGTGTATGAGGGCAATGTATACCAAGCTGTGGAATCCATGGTTAAAATATCTTCAAATTATTAAAGCTGTGCGTGAGGATAATGGATTCCAAGCTGTAGAATCCATGCTTATAATATCTTCAAATGATTAAAGCTGTGCGTGAGGACAATGGATTCCAAGCTGTAGAATCCATGGTTGAAATATCTTCAAATGATTAAAGATGTACATGAGGGCAATGAATACCAAGCTGTAGAATTAATGTTTAAAATATCTTCAAATGATTAAAGCTGTGCATGAGGACTATGAATTCCAATCTGGAGAATCCATGGTTAAAATATCTTCAAATGATTAAAGCTCTGCATGACTGCAATGAATTCCAACTGTAGAATTCATGGTTAAAATATCTTCAAATGATTATAGCTGTGCATGTGGGCAATGGATTCCAGTCTGGAGAATCCATGGTTAAAATATGTTCAAATGATTAAAGCTGTACATGAGGGCAATGAATTCCAAGCAGTCGAATTCAACGTTAAAATATCTTCAAATTATTAAAGCTCTGCATGAGGGCAATGAATACCAAGCTGTAGAATCCATGGTTAAAATATCTTCAAATGATTAAAGCTGTGCATGAGGACAATGGATTCCAAACTGTCGAATCCATGGTTAAAATATCTTCAATTGATTGAAGCTGTGCATTGGGGCAATGGTTTCCAATCTGGAGAATGCATGGTTAAAATATCTTCAAATGATTAAAGCTGTTTATGAGGGCAATGAATTCTAAGCTCCAGAATCCATGGTTAAAATATCTTCAAATAATTAAAGCTGTTTATGAGGGCAATGAATTCTAAGCTCCAGAATCCATGGTTAAAATATCTTCAAATTATTAAAGCTATGCATAAGGGCAATGGATTCCAAGCTGTAGAATCCATGGTTAATCATTCTTCAAATAATTAAAGCTGTGCATGAGGGCAATGGATTCCAGTCTGGAGAATCCATGGTTAAAATATCTTCAAATGATTAAAGCTGTGCATGAAGGCAATGGATTCCAAGCTGTAGAATCCATGGTTAAAATATCTTCAAATTATTAAAGCTGTGCATGAGGGCAATGGATTCCAGTCTCTAGAATCCATGGTTAAAATATGTTCAGATGATTAAAGCTGTACATGAGGGCCATGAATTCCAAGCAGTAGATTTCCAGGTTAAAATATCTTCAAATGATTAAAGCTGTGCATGAGGGCAATTTATACGAAGCTTTAGAATCCATGGTTAAAATATCTTCAAATTATTAAAGCTTTGCATGAGGGCAATGGATTCCAAGCTGTGGAATCCATTGTTGAAATATCTTCAAATGATTAAAGCTATGTCTGAGGGCAATGAATTCCAATCTGGGAATCCCTGGTTAAAATATGTTCAAATGATTAAAGCTGTACATGAGGGCAATGAAATCCAAGCAGTAGAATTCAAGGTTAAAATATCTTCAAATTATTAAAGCTCTGCATGAGGCCAATGAATACCAAGCTGTAGAATCCATGGTTAAAATATCTTCAAATAATTAAAGCTGTTTATGAGGCCAATGAATTCTAAGCTGCAGAATCCATGGTTAAAATATCTTCAAATGATTAAAGCTATGCATGAGGGCAATGGATTCCAAGTTGTAGAATCTATGGTTAATCTATCTTCAAATGATTAAAGCTGTGCATGAGGGCAATGGATTCCAAGCTGTCGAATCCATGGTTAAAATATCTTCAAATGATTGAAGCTGTGCATTGGGGCAATGGATTCCAATCTGTAGAATGCATGGTTAAAATATCTTCAAATGTTTAAAGCTGTGCATGAAGGCAATGGATTCCAAGCTGTAGAATCCATGGTTAAAATATCTTCAAATGATTAAAGCTGTGCATGAGGGCAATAGATTCCAGCCTGGAGAATCCATGGTTAAAATATGTTCAGATGATTAAAGCTGTACATGAGGGCCATGAATTCCAAGCAGTAGAATTCAAGGTTAAAATATCTTCAAATGATTAAAGCTGTGCATGAGGGCAATGGATTCCAAGGTGTGGAATCCATGGTTAATATATCTGCAAATGATTAAAGCTGTGCATGAGGGCAATGGATTCCAAGCTGTAGAATCCAAATTGTATTTTTCTTTTGTCAGCATAACTCATCAATGTTATTACAAACTGACGGTAAAGTGCTCACACCCAGTCTGAAAGCAATGCTCTTGGAGCTCCATGAAATAATGATGTATATTTGTTTTCCCACCACCATTCCAAGGTTGTGAATATTTCAGTCTTGTTTTGAGCACCCCAATGTTGGCTCTGCCACCGTTGTGAGAGGGGAATTTGTTTGAGTTCAACGTTCCAATCACCTTGATCTCGTGTTCCAGGATTCTTTCTCTGAAACCTTCCATCCCTTTCTTCCTTAAGATCCATTTTGTTTGGTTTATGTGACCTCGTTTTAAAGGCTACTGTTCTAGATTATGTCTGAAGTTCATTTTCATGCTTTTAAATAACATCTTGTGTCATGAAAACACAAATAAATGTTCTTAAAAATGCAGTGTCTTTGAAGATCCATTCTCATTGCTGAAAGTATCCACAATATTTCATGAGAGAATAATCCTGATTATTTTAGAGGCTATTTCCAGCTTCTAATCTGCTACCAGAAATGTGGAACGATGTCCAAGTATCTGTCTAAGGTCTTTCTGTCTTGCCTAAAATGCATCTTATGGTAAATGTAGCATTATCTCCAAAAAAAAGTACAGCTAAATAATCCTTTCATTTCAGATAATAAAGTGATAATATTTTCAAAAGTTTGCGAAACAATTACTTTTTTGTGGAACAACATATCAAGTACTTTATTTGTTACTTCCAATATTAAGTGATGACTGTGAAAATTTAATTCACACAAATTTAGTGAGTAAAAATGGAACATAATTCAAGAAGCAACAGTGAGCTTTTAAACTGGGTGGACCATGATGAATGAGGCTTAATGTAATGCTTAATGACAGTGCTTGAACCGAAAATGCAGTAACACCATCTATTGCATGTTATAATAAAATATTAGTTATTTCTGACAACACAAACTCAAAATGATGAGTTAAACTTATCAGATGGCATCCAGAGCATTAACTGTGCATGGGTCTGGCATCTATATTATAAGAGAGTTATGGAAACATAACCATTATAAGAATGATATCACAATTGAAAAATTGGATGCCTGGCAAAGATTGAATAGATGGATTTTTTTTTAAATTTAGTGAAGAGTAAAATTTCTGATAAAGTTCAGGAATGGATTGGAAAGAATCTTTCCACTTGTGTGAGAATCCACAAAACATTTTAAATCTATAGCTATAATTTGGAATTTTCTATCACAAAAAGTGCATACCATATTCCTTGCCTGCTTTCAAGTACCATTGGAGTGGATGAGAGAAAATAGAAAGAAAGGACTGAGATGAGATTTTGTACAGTGGCTACAATCTTGTACATTGCACTTGTATTCTGTATAACAGCTAATTGGCATATATTTTCAAGTGGAAAATTTCAGGTATTAAAGTCTTGATCTTTCTTCAATTTGGATTTAAAACCAAGTGTAACGTGGATAATATGTGCATCAGGCAATATTGCAACAATACTGGAAAATACCAAATATCTGATCTAAAATATTAAAATAGCAGAAAAAATCAAAGAAATTATGTGAGGAAACAGAAGAAATCAAAATAATGGACTCCTCGGCTATTTCACAATTGATTTTGAAAGGCGCAAGTCACAGAAAGAAAAAGCATACAAAATAAATGTGAAACTAGTCAGTTAATCTTTAGTAATGTTTGTAACTATGTATATATTATAGTTTACTGACAATGAACCCATTCAATTTGGTCTGTGGTGCAGAATAATATTCATTGTTCCATTATGTTCCCAGAAATAGGAAAGAGGACAATTTTAGAAGCTGTGTTGTTTACCCAGCCTAATATTTAGGCCATACATATTTTGATTTTTGTCTCATTTTCTTCCATGATCAGGATGGATAGTCTGGAAGCTTCACAAAGGAATACAGAGAAGTATTAAAAAGAAATTTTGAATTAGGGTAGGGGATATTATATCCATCTTTTCAGGTGATCATGATATGTTTGAGAGAAGAGACTGGAAAATATCTTTTCTCATGTTTAAATTGTATATCCCATTCTTCTTCTTCTTTGGCTTGGCTTTGTGGATGAAGATTTATGGAGGGGGTAAATGTCCATGTCTGCTGCAGGCTCGTTTGTGGCTGAAGTCCGATGCGGGACAGGCAGACACGGTTGCAGCGATTGCAAGGGAAAATTGGTTGGTTGGGGTTGGGTGTTGGGTTTTTCCTCCTTTGTCTTTTGTCAGTGAGGTGGGCTCTGCGGTCTTCTTCAAAGGAGGTTGCTGCCCGCCGAACTGTGAGGCGCCAAGATGCACAGTTTGAGGCGAGATCAGCCCACTGGCGGTGGTCAATATGGCAGGCACCAAAAGATTTCTTTAGGCAGTCCTTGTAACAAATCGCAGAGTTAATGATCAGGTGTCTTTGTAGCATAGATGTGCCGGGCATATCTGCCAAGGACACTAACTCACTGATTGCTTCATGACTATTTGTGTAATTGAGATCTAAAGGTTAATACAATATCAAAGATTATGACATTAATCTGGGCTGATATCAGAACTTGAACCTCATGAATGATGTTTCAAAGTCAAAATCACCTTCATATGACTTCATAACTTCATGTATTAATGCAGTCTCATGAAGGAGAGAAAGGCGACATCTGAGATATTCCATTTTCATCTCTGATTTAAAAAAGCTTTGATTCATAATGATGTTAATCACTTCTCTTTATTGTTCATGGCTCTGGTCAATGCTCATATCATGTATATTATATGTTTAATAGGTTATTGCATGATTTAAAACAAATCTTTAAACTTGTGAATCTGCTAGGGTCATCTGCATTCAGTTCTTCCATTCTGGACTCTTTTCCATCGGAGAGACTGCATGCACACTGAAAGGTCATTTTGTTGAGCACTTTCACTTTGTCCACTGCCATAATGGGGACCTCCCAGTGGCTAATCATTTTAATTCCACACCCCATTCCCACACTGACATGATTGTCCATGGCCTTGGGCATGACCCAACCAGGGCGATGTGTAAATTGGAGGGACACCACCAAATATTCAGTCTGGCACTCTCCAACCACATCGATTTCTTCAGTTTTAATTCATGCCCCCCCCATCTCTCTCTTACCCCATCCCTCTGTGTCTTTTCCTTCGACTCCCCACCCCCTACCTGCTCCATTCAGTGTTACACCTACCTGCTCCATTCAGTGTTTATCCCCCCCCTCACCCTTCTCAGCTTTTATCACCTCAGCTTTTTTTCTCTTCTGCCCTGCCTCTTTCCACTCCATTCTGCTTTGACCCCCCCCCCCCCACTCTGCCCTACCTTAACGAAGGATGTATGCCTGAAATGTCGGTTACCCTTCTCCAGGTGCTGTGCGACACTGCTGAGTTCCTTCTACACTCGTGTATTGCACAACAATCACAGCTGTTTAACTCTTTTTTTTAATCTTTATGAGGATTTTTCTTTGGACACCATAATCTTGACATTTCTACCAACCTGAACCCTTCCTCAGACACCAAATCCAATTATGGCAATAACATTGGGGACTTCCTGCTAGCTGCCATAGGAAAATTCATCTCAAGGATTTTCATAACGACCTCCTTCCATCAACGGAAGAGACACTTCATGAATCATGATCCATATTCCATCCTATGAGCAGTACAATGAACATGACCTTCACCATGCAACAGCTCCTACAGAAGTTATCATCTCTGTTAACTGAAAGGGACTGTGGAGACTTCTTCTCAAGTTTGATTGCCTGTTTAAATTAGCCTTATTTTTATACTTATTATTTGACATCATGCAGGCCATGACTTTGATTAGTGGATTCATCAGTAACACGCAGCTTATGGCTCAGCTCGAAGAGCTGATGCTCAGAGCTTCAGCAACTTTGGTTCAATCCTGTCTTTGGCTGCCACCTGGAGTTTGCATGGGCTCCCTCTGGCCGACAAGGTTTCATTGTGGTGCATCAGTTTCCTCCCACATCGCAAAGTTGAGTGGGACGGTGGGTTGACTACTCTTCCACCATCTCATTGATTGCTCAAAATTCCAGCATCTGTGGTTTTTGTGCTTCTTGTTTTTGAATTCTCATTTGCTGTCACAACTTCCTGTACCTCTTGACTGACCAAGTCTCCAAGATTTAATGTATGAATCTTTCTGTAATAAAATGCTCAATAACATTTCCCCTCCTGACCTATCGTAGCATTCAAATCACTGACTCCAACTCATAAGCCCTTTCTGCTAAAGATGCCCAAGGGTTGCAAACACTTACTGTAAATGTGGTCACCATGGATGACAATGGTCTTCCACAGCTCCCAAATTCTCTCTTTGGCTTGGCTTCGCGGACGAAGATTTATGGAGGGGGTAAAAGTCCACGTCAGCTGCAGGCTCGTTTGTGGCTGACAAGTCCGATGCGGGACAGGCAGACACGGTTGCAGCGGCTGCAGGGGAAAATTGGTTGGTTGGGGTTGGGTGTTGGGTTTTTCCTCCTTTGCCTTTTGTCAGTGAGGTGGGCTCTGCGGTCTTCTTCAAAGGAGGTTGCTGCCTGCCAAACTGTGAGGTGCCAAGATGCACGTTTGAGGTGATATCAGCCCACTGGCGGTGGTCAATGTGGCAGGCACCAAGAGATTTCTTTAGGCAGTCCTTGTACCTTTTCTTTGGTGCACCTCTGTCACGGTGGCCAGTGGGGAGCTCGCCATATAACACGATCTTGGGAAGGCGATGGTCCTCCATTCTGGAGACGTGACCCATCCAGCGCAGCTGGATCTTCAGCAGCGTGGACTCGATGCTGTCGACCTCTGCCATCTCGAAATACTACAGCAGCAACACATCATCAAACCTGTCATTGCCTGTTTAAATTATCATTAAAATTTAAGTAATTAGTTTAAGTATTTTTCAGATTTAAGGTACACCCTTGCTCTTACCTCACCAAAGTCTGCATAATATACAGTATAGAAGCAACCGGTGCAAAAATATATGATGCCTTTGCAAAACCCAATGACATACCTTCCCAAGATTGGAGTGTATCTTTAAAAACGATATGTACCATGTGATTGACATGGTATGTTCCGTTCATGTCAAATTGTATTATCAGATAATCCTGTTTAATTTGATAATGGCTAAAGTTTATACTATTTTATAATTGGTTTGATTATTTAACTCATGTTCCGTTCATGTCAAATTGTATTATCAGATAATCCTGTTTAATTTGATAATGGCTAAAGTTTATACTATTTTATAATTGGTTTGATTATTTAACTCAATGGTGTTTACAGGATCCATAGTACAAATCGGCTGTCACATTTCCCAGCATCAAAGCAGCATGAAGTGATTGTGCACCTGACAATAAAATGGACCCTTTCTGTACATAATGAATAGATTTGCTTTACTGTTCTGACTTTCTATTTATTCTGAAGAACTATGGTATTTGCTCAGTTAACTCACACAATTACATGATGGTTACACTACAGAAAAGCCACGGTCCATACCTGTCCTCTTCAAGACCAATCTTCTCTAAAAAAAATTCCTTTTAATGCTTATGTCCTCATTTGAATGCTGCAACAACATTTGTCTCCAATATTACCCATAGAACCATTGAACCATCGAACATTACAGCACAGAAACAGGCCCTTTGATCTCTGCCGAACCATTATTCAGCTAGTCTCTCTGACCTGCATCCAGTCAATAGCCCTCCATACCTTTTGTTGGGAGAGAATTAAATATTATTTTAATGCTTTAAAAGCCTTACCTTGTTGTTTGTTGTTGTTGAAATACTGTTACAAGTCATTTGCTGTACCTGTCCAAATTCTTCTTAAATGTTAAAATTAAGCCCTTATTCATCACTTCAGCTGGCAGCTCATTCCGCATTCCCGCTACTCTCTGTGTGAAGAAATTGTGACATTTCTTCTGTGTGAAAAAGAAACATGGGTTCTTTTGTATTACAGTACAACTCCGATCCTCTGAAATCAGATTCTCTGAAATCCTCATTTATCTGAAAATGTATCCAAAATCTTTTCAGAGCTGAACTGACCACGGTCATCAGAGTCCTGGCAGCAGCGGTGACCTCGGACTGCAGACCCTGGGCTCCCGGTGGTGGCAGCAGGGACCCCGGGCAGGAGCAGGTCGTCGGTGGACACACTTCGGTGATTGGCAGTGGCCAGCATTTTTTTTTGGAGAGAATTGAACATTATTTTAATGCTTTAAAAGCCTTACCTTGTTGTTTGTTGTTGCTGAAACACTGTTACAAGTAATTTGCTGTTACTACTGGAATGTTTTTAAAAAATGACCAGTTCTCCAAAAAATACGATTATCCAAAATGGGCCTGGTCCCAACCATTTCAGATAATCAGAATTGTACTGCACTTATATTTTATGATCAACTCACAACTTTGTGGGACACCTCCATTTTGTGGATCTACCCTGAGGTCGGACATTCTGTCTCTGACACCCTCGAGTGGTCAAGAGGATCAACAACTCCCAATCACCACAAAAGTTCACCCTAATGTTTCCACTAAACATTTCCCCTTTCCCCCTTAACCCATAGCCTCTGGTTTAAACCTCACCTACCCTCAATGGAAAAAGCCTACCTTCATTTACTCTATACCCCTCATAATTTTGTACACCTCCATCAAATCTCACCTCATTCCTCTATGCTCCAGGGAATGAAGTCCTAACTTTTTAACATTTCCCTGTAGCTCAGTTCCTGAAGTCCAAGTAACATCCTAATAAATCTTCCCTGCACTGTTTCAATCTTATTGATATATTTCCTGTAGATTTTTAAAGCATACAGCACAGTAACAGGCCATTTTGGCCCACAAGGCTATGCCGCCCAATTACACCCAATTGAACTACATCCCTGGTACATTTCAAATGGTGAGAAGGAACTGAAGCCACCAGGAAAAACCCACACAGACATGGAGAGAATGTACAAATTCCTTACAGAAAGTGTGGGATTCGAACCCCGGTCCCAATCACTGGTGCAGTTAAGGCATTGCGTGAACTGCTACACCAACCATGCCACCCTATTAGGTGACCAAAACTACATACAATACTCCAAATTTACCCTCTGCAATATCTTATACAACTTTACCATAACATCCCAACTCCTAGACACGTTACTTTTATTTATGAAGGCCAAGATGCCAATAGCTCTGTCAACAACCCTATGATGCCACTTTCAGGGTATTGTGTATCCGTATTCTCAGATTCCTTTGTTCTACCACACTCCTCAGTGCCCTACCATTTACAGTGTATGTCTTTTATTTGGATTGTTCTTCCATAATGCAACACCTCACATTTGTCTGCATTAAATTCTGTCTTGCCATTTCTCAGCACCTTTTTCCAGCTGGTCTAGCTCCCTCTGCAAGCTTTGAAATCCTTCCTTGCTGTCCACCCCACCTCCAATCTTTCTGTTAGCTGCAAACCTGCTGATCCAATTTACCACATTATCAACCAGATCACTGGTATGTATATGACAAACATCAATGGTCTCAGCTGACGTACACCTCGAGTCACAGGCTTCCAGTCTGAGAAGCAATCATCCACTACCATTCTCTGGCTTCTGCCAAATAGCCATTGTTGAATCAATTTTATTACTTCATCATGAATACTGAGTGTCTGAACCTTTCTGTCTAACCACCCATGTGGGACCTTGTCAAAGGCCTTACTAAAGTTCATGTAGACAACACCCCAGCCTTTCTTTCATTAATTTTTCTGGTAACCTCCTCAAAAAACTGTACGATTGGTTAAACATGACCTTTCGCACCAACCCCACATTGACTATCCCTAATCACTCGCTGGCTATCCAAATACGAATATCTGATTTTTTTCTTTAAAACACACCTTCCAATAATTTACAAATGATTGATGTCAGGCTCACCAGCCAATAATTTCCAAGATTCGAGATTCAATTTATTATCATAGTAAATAAAACAGTATCATATTATATGAAATTTCTTTTTGCCTACAGCAAGGCAGACAGTTTTGCCACCAGCAGTAATTACCTGAAGCGTCTCTTACAGTCAGAGAGAGAGAAGCAAAAAGAGAGCCCCCCCCCCCACCCCGCCAGAGTCACTGAGGGTCTGCAGATTCACCTCAGGCGCTTCTGCAGCCGCACAGAGTCTAGTCCAAACCATTGGCAACCCGAGCTCCACATCCGAATCTCCGACGCAGCCAGGAACCCTTCAGCACCATTGGCGCCTGCTCGCATCCTGGTTCTGATACCTTGTGCCCCTCCAAGCTAGTCTCCAGAAGCCTGCTGCAGTCTCCAGCAGGCTACAGCTCCTGCGGGTTCCTCGCCTCGAGTCTCCAGCAGCCAATCGTATGTACTGGTCCCTCAGCTGCAGAGCTCCCTCACTGGTCCACCACTGTGGTCACCATCCCTACAGGTTGTCTCCTCCACTTCTCTCTCTCAGATGTGGGGTGGGGGTGTGTAGATTTACCATCCTCTGGTTCTCTGCTCCAGTCCTTTGCTTCCCTGGAGTCTGCAACCCCTTGTGGCTGCTGCCGATTAGTAGGCATTGCTATCTTGGGCCTAGACACGTGGTTGCTGGATTTCAATGGGCTGTTCGAAGCCCATGAGGAGTTGACAGTAGTTGACTGGGCAGCCGGAAATGGCAGGATCACTGCATCTCCACTCCCTAACTCCTCACGGGTCCGCACCAACAGCAGTACTGCTGCTACAGCAGCTCCAACTGCACTGCCATCTTCCAGGTTTACTTTCGGAGCCTTATTTAAAGCATGGAACAACATGAGCTACCCTCTAATCCATTGGCACCACACCCATGGCTAAAGACATTTTAAATACTTCTGCCAGAGCTCCTGCACTTTCTATGCTAGCCTCCCTCAAGATGCGAAGAAATATCTTGTCAGGCCTTGATAATTTATCCATCCTTATGTGCTTGTTTGCAAGCACCTCCTCCTTAATCTATACAGGTTTCATGACCTCACTGCTAGTTTCCTTACTCCCCTTGAATCTGTGCCAATTTTCTGATGCAAAAAAAAAGATTTTCCCCCTTATCTTCTGGTTCCACTCTAATCTTCAAGGAAACCGATTTTGAACCTTACTATCCTTTTGCTCTTAATATTGTGACAGATTATAGATATGTTTTGGGGAGATAAATTGGGGCAGGATTTTTAGTATAGGTCACCTACAAACACTTCAAAACATATCTCATTTAAAATACTGGAGCTCTGCTGAAGCTAGACAGGTCGGCCTGAGTTCCTTTGCAAAAGCTTTGGAGATTGCTCAAAAGGCTTCACTAATGGATTGTTGTTTTAAAAAGCAACAGATGAAAGAACTGTGAGGAGTAGGTATGGAGCTGCAGTGCTGTTTGCTGTTCTAAGAGAGTCATGTGGTTTTGCAAGCAGAGAGGGAGTCAAACAGGCTTTTCTCTGAGAGATCAGTGTGTGGTTCATGCAAGAGCAGAGGACTGGCTGTCAAATGTTTCACTTGAAATAAGGGAAAGAAAAAGGAACTCTGTGGTGACCTGAAAGAAAGAGGTTATCATCTGGACAACCCTTATGGGGCAAGTTTCTTCAGCAAGACACTGAAGTGGCTGATTGAAAGGAATCAGTTGTGCGTGTCCAGCGAACAACAAATCTCTCTTTGAAATTTCCAGGTCACTCCAATACACTTCCTTGCCACTGTTAATGCTATTTTAACAAATCTCATTTGATATATTGATAATTTCAACTTAGGTCATACACCTCCAATACAAATAAATCTGGATTTTGTGGAAATACAATGCATGTAACTTGTTCTAAGAAATTTCCTAAATCCACCCAAAAATGCTTTTCCTTGGAACATAACCAAGTTGAATGCAAGAAAGTTCCTACCTCTTCATCACACCTAAAACATTGATCTGATATAACTGATTTCATTTTGTGCTGTCAAATACAGCTGATATAAAAAAAATTGAACTAATCCATACCTTACATTAATAATGTTCATGATCCAATCTCGACAGAGATCCAACCATCTTTGCTCATCGATTGTAATATTAAATCCAACTCCCATTTTGTCTAGATTTATGCATTCCCTGATTAGTAGTTCTTGTTTGTTATAAAAATATGCATAATAGAAGCAAATTTCTTAGTATTACCTCTCCTAATAAGAGTTTCCATCACACTAGAAGTAGATAACAGCATTGCTGGTCTAAAGGGCCTATCTCACTGGCCTGGAGACTAGGTGGAGACCTGCTGGCGACTCGAGTCTCCGCTACTTGCGGAGATGTCATCACGACGTCTCCTGGAGACTAGCCGGGTCACTGAAAAATCAAACATGTTTGATTTTTCTGGAGACTTTTTCCAGTCTCCAGCAGGTCTCCACGACGTTTCCATCAGTCGTGGTGACTAATGTTGTCTGTGACTGGGGAGATGTCTCCGCGACCTCTGCACAGCATTGCCGCAACCTCTCCACGGCATTGCTGGGACCTGCTGGAGACCAAGGAGACTGAGGAGAGGTCGCGCTGACTTGGTGAGAACGCAAGCCGTGTTTTGGTTGCGCCGAAGTCTCCGCCAATGAAATACTACCTTTAACCTTTCCCTCAAATGAAAATAACAGAAAAGAGTATTATTAGATATTCTGCATTCCTTAATTGTTCAAATGACATCAATTGACCTTGTTCATAACAATCTTCAATATTTGTAATACCTTTACTAAACCAAATATTTAAAAATCGATTGTCCTTTATAAAAGGTACAAGATAGTTTTGATTTAAGCGATATCCCTCCTTTTGTTCCAATATCATCATTTACCTTGTTCCAAATAGTAATTGTGTTTTAACAATGGTGTTTCTTTAACAACATTTATTAATTTTAAATCCCATTTATATATAAATTTCTCTGCTAATCTCTCTCCAATTTTGTCCAATTCTATTTTAATTCATGCCAGTTTTTTTTTACTCCAAAAAAAAGAAGAAATAATTCTCATTTGAGCCATTCTATTAATTCTTAAAGTTGGAAGATGTAGGCTTCCCAGTTCATATTTCCACATTAAGACATTTTTTCCTTTCCAAAGAAATTTCCTTATATGTTTATTTAATTGTTGAAAAAAGCTTTTATGGTAACAAGATAGATAAGGCTTGAAAAAGAAAAAGAAATTGTATTCCTGGGAATATATTCATCCTAATACAGTTAACTCTTCTTAATAAAGTTATAGGTAAAATCACCCATTTTAAAAAAACCTCAACCTTTTTGAGTAATGGCAAATAATTCAATTTGTATAATTCTTTTAGATTATTATCTACACAAATCCCTAAATATTTAATCCCATCTTTTGGCCACTTAAATTGAGTATTTCTTTAACAATGACTATAATCTTCTTCAATAGGGGATGTAATTCCACTTTTTAATCCCAATTTATTTTATAACCATAAATTTTACAAATTAAATTGTCATTTTTGCAAGGAAGTTTCAGGTTCTGTCAAAAATATTAAAACATCATATGCAAATAAGCTAATTTTATTTTCTTCTTGACCATCCTTAAATCATTTAATTTCCAAATCTCTCCTAATTGCCTCTGCTAGTTGCTCAATAGTTGGTATAAATAACACTGGAGAAAAGGGACATCCTTGTCTACTTGATCTCATCAGTTGGAATGGAGTGGATATTTGTCCTTTAGTTACTACTTTAGCATTGGGATCATTCTATAATGCCATAATTCAATTTATAAAAGTTTGAACAATCCCAAATTTATCCAAGGCCTTAAACAAAAAGTCCCATTCCAATCTATCAAATGCTTTTTCTGCATCTAAAGCCACAGCAACACTTAAATCTTTTCTTTTTCATGCTAAGTATAATCTCGCCATGTTGTGCGTTGATTGTCTCTTTTTTACAAAGCCTGTCGGGTCCATATTTATTAACTTAGGTAAGAATTTAGTTACTCTTTGCCAATATTTTAGCAAAAATCTTATAATCTGTATTTAATAATGAAATAGGTCTGTAGGATGAAGGTTTTAAAGGGTCTCTTTTTTTTGGTGTCCCAGTAATTATTGCTGCTGAAAATGATTCTGGGAGAGTATGAGTTATTGATGCCTGATTTAGCATTTCCATAAAAATAGGAATCTATATCTTTAAATTCTTTATAAAATTCAGATAGAAAACCATCTGGTCCTGGATATTTGTTAGTTTGTAATGAACTCATTGCCTTCCTCACTTCTAGCTGAACACTCAATTCTGTTTGCTCTTCTATACTCAACATTGGTAAATTTATCTGAGATATAAATATCTATATGTAGCATTCACACTACGCCAGCATGGTGAAGAATGACATGCACACCATAGCCTTGGAAAATGAGACGCGTTTATTGCTCTAGCTGTCATGTTCATATGGGCTCCATGCACTGACATCTGGGCCCCGCATCATTGGAAGCCCAGCCTGTGATTGGCCAACATTCCTGCCAGAGTTACCCAACTTCCCACCGTGTGGTGGTCACCTGTGACAACAGCCAGTATCACCCACAGATCCTTGTGGTCACCGTGTTTGTCCGCCATTTTGCGGGCCAGTCCATGTCTCCATGTGCAGGCCGCTACTTGACCCCCCCGCCCCAGAACCAGAAGCCAGGCCATTGTCCATAGCTTTTAGTGGTCTACCCCTGCGTCACGGGGGTGGAGTGGAGACCAGCTCGTTACAGTTCAGATATGCTGGTTTCAGGCGGTCAACAGTAAAAGTCTCCTCCTTACCACCAATGTTGAGGATGAAGGTGGAACCGTTGTCTCTAATGACCTTGTAGGGCCCCTTGTAGACTTGTAATGGTGGTCTATCCACGCACCTCACAAACACATACTGGCAAGTCTTTAGGTCCTTCGAGATACTATGCTTGGGCTGCCTGTGCAGTGGGGGTTGCTGTGGGATGAAGGACCTCAGCTTTTGCCACAGGTTCTCAAGGGTCTTTGTGGGGTCTTTATCAGGGGCCAGGAATTCCCCAGGGATGATTAAAGGCGCATCATAGACTATGTCGGCCATCGAGGCATTGGAGTCCTTCTTCAGCATTGTATGAATTCCCACAGGACCCAAGGCAGTTCACCCATCCAGTTGGGACCCTTGGGCCTTGAGGTGCCTATGGAAGCGCTCCACCAACTCGTTGGCCTGTGGGTGATACACCTGATATGCCATAGACATGGACCAGAGAAGTGTTATACTAATACAGGGCTTTTATTAAGAGACTATAACCACCACTAAACTGGCCAGTGGGAAAGATCTCCATCTGTTATACCAGTAGGATAGAGCATCTCTACAATCATAGCCAATAGCAAGAAACTCCATACATGAAAAGCAGTCAGTAAAATACACAACCACCCCATTACATTATCAGATTCACTCCCCCCCCCTATAAAAATGTACCAATTTTAATAAAAGCTGGAAAACAAGCAGGTTAAAAATTTCAGAGGTAAAGGGTTACAGCAGGATCATACAAAACCAGAATTAAGTAGCCTTGGTAATTATGTCTACAACTAAAAATGGTCATAACACAAGTCTCTGGGGATGTTTAGAAATACGAGCACTGGCGGGAGAGGAGCTTTATCTCCTAATGAAGGACTTTTCGCACCAGCTGTGGAAGGGAGTGGAGAGCGGGAGGCAGTGTTCTCATGCAGAGTGTATTGTTCCTTGGGCAATGGATCAAGTAACTGATTTTCTCATGGTGGGGAGGGCAGTGTAGGTGTCAGAATAGTGGAAGGGCTAGCAGACTGCAGACCAGGTGAAGCCAGGTTTCTGATGGAAACGGTGTCCTCTCTCCCATCTGGAAAAGTAACATGAGCATAGTGGGTTAGCATGAAGCGGTTGAACACGCTCTACAAGCGGGTCAGATTTGCTGAGCCTGACATGTTTTCTTAGTAGGACTTCTCCAGGCTCAGATAGCCAAGTTGGTAAGGTCGATCTAATCTGATTTTCTAGGGAAAGTAAAAATATGTTGGTGAGGACTTTCATTGATAGCTGTACAAAGCAGTGTGCGAATAGAGTGTAATGCCCCTGGCAGCACGTCTTGCCAGCAGCTGGTGGAGAAACCTTTTGACTTCAGTGCAAGAGTGATAGCTTTCCAGATTGTACCATTACTATGCTCCACCTGACCATTACCTCATGGGTTATAGCTTGTAGAACGACTAGTAGTGATTCCCCTATCAAGAAGGTATTGTCTAAGTTCTGTACTCATGAAAGTTGACTGTCACTATGCATGAAGTTAGGATAACCGAAAATACTGAAAATCTTATCAAGGTATTTAATAGCGGAACTAGCAGAAACATTAGCACATGGTAATAGCGAAGGGGAAACGAGAGAATTTATCAATGATGTTAAGGTAGAAGACATTCTTATTTTTTGAGGATAGTGGACCTTTAAAATCCACGCTGAGGCGTTCGAAGGATCTAGATGCCTTAATCAGTGTAGAAGTGGGAGGTTCTCTGTTCTATTGTATTATACTGTTAAAAAAAATTATTAATTAAAGTTTTATATTTATTCTCAGATGATGATTTTTGAATACCTTTTTTCCAATACTGTTATTTCTTTTTCCAATTTATCTGTCTTTCATATACTCCTTTTTGAGTTTGTATAACTTATAATTTGCCCTCTTAAATAAGCTTTTAATGCATCCCAAATAATAGTAATTTTCCTTTGAACTTTAGTTAGTATCACAAAACAATTCTATGTTGCTGTATATAAAAAAAGCCAAAAATCTTCCCTTTTCAATAATAAAGAATTCAACCACCATCGATCAATCACTGAATATTGCTTTTCAGAAAATTCCAATTCAATTAACAATGGAGAATGGTCAGATAAAATCCTTGTTTTATACTCAACATTTAGAACTCGTGATTGATTCTGAGCTGAAAGCAAAAAAAAAAAAATTCCGGAATATGTATCAAACCTATTAGAATAAAAAGAGGAGTCCCTTTCATTAGGATGGATCTTTCTTCATACATCAATCAAGTTAAAAATCATCCATTAAAGATAACAATGTTTTAGCTGCTTTTGATTTAACTATAGTCTTTGATGCTTTATCCAACAAAGGTTTTAAACAAAAATTAAAATCACCACCTATGAAAACATTTTCAGATACATCTAATAAATTCAAAAAAGTATCTTGTATAAACTTTTGATCATCTATATTGGGTGTTTAATAAAGTCCACTCCTCAGAAAATATTTGGCAATTTACCATGATATATCTTCCCGCCAGGTCTATAATTATACATTGGATTTTAACTAGCAGATTTTTCTTAAATAAAATTGCAACTCTTCTAGCCTTATAATATGGAAATGTGGCCTACCCAAACACTTTTCAATTTCAGATGTTAATTTTCAGTTAAGTGGGTTTCTTGTAAAAAAGCAATATCCACCACATATTTTGTAATATGAGATAAAATCTTTCTTTTTATGGGGCTATTAATATTAAAACTCAAAATCTTAACTACTTTATTCATTCTTTATCAATACATTTCAAAATATTTCTATCAAACACTCTTACCCAGGAAGAACTCCCACACAAACCTTGGTCCTAAGTGTCAACATCTGCAATCCAAAAATGTAAAAATTATTCAAAATAAACATATTATGGAAGAATATTATTTAAAATAAATAAAGTAATCCCCTCCCCAAAATGCTAGAGATACCAGCATTATCACCCTCCATTTTACAGGTCATGATAAAGACACAAAAAGACATGTAGTCATCAGAAATCAACATACACATCCCCCAATCCTGGAGGGGGGAGGGGGAACCTTTTCTGTATAACAACAATATTTCCAATACAGTTCTCTTCATCCATCAATTTTAAAAAAAGGGAATACACCTCATCGTATAATCAATAACTCATGGATCTTCAACCCTTATTAATTGGGTTTCAGACAAATCCTTTATATATTCTTCAGCCTGAACATGATTTGTGAAAAAGGCATTCTTTTGATCTGACAAAATATTTTCAAAGTGGCTGGATAACAAAGAACAAATCTATAACCTTTATTATATAAAGTCTTCTTAACCGGGTTGAATTCTTCTCTTCAAAACAGCCTGACTCAAATCTGGATAGAAAAAAATCTTACCTCCCAAATAGTTCAAAGTTCCATTGTTTTTAGCTCTACTCATCGCCAAAACTAGTATCTTCTCTCTGTCTTGATATTTCAAAAATCTGATCAAGATGGAATGAGGTCTCTGATTAGGACCCGGTTTTGGTGTAAGAGCTCTATGAGCTCTCTCAATCAAAATCTTCTCTTCAAAATGTTCCTCTCGAAACATTTTTGGTATCCACTCTTGAAAAAAATGTGTCACTTCTTGACCTTCTTTACCTTCAGACATCCCCACAATTTTAAGTTGTTTCTTCTACCATAATTTTCCAGGGATGTCAATTTTTTCAAGTAATTTTTCATTCATGGAAACTAAAGCAGTCACAGAATCTTCATTAACATTTGTCCTGTCTTCAACACGTTGCACCTCTTCCCATACATCTCGATTTTTTTCTTTCAACTTATCAACTCTTTGTTAGACATTATTTATCAATAGTCATATCAGTTCTCACTTGTTTTAATTCTACAGTTAAAAGCTTTAACTTACTTTCCAAAGACTCAGAAAGTTTATCAATTTTAGTTTCAATTCCATCCATTCTTTTATTAAATTTTTTTTTTCTGCCTTTAAATCTTGTTTCTTCTGAGCTTGTTCCTTCTTCTGCGCTACCAGACTCATCTGAACCTTCCTCCACATTAGATGTGTCCCCCTCTTGTTCTGAAGTGGAGACACCGTGATGGCCCTTTAAACTTTGCGATGCTTTCTTTCAATTTCTTTCATTCTACAGCATGCATGCACTGGTAAGCACTTGAAAATAACTTCAAAGTAATTTTTTTTAAACTTTATTTAAAATTTTATGACATGAATAAAATAAAAATTACATTTAAAGAAATAATAAAAAATAAGATAATAAAAATTAGAATACTACATCATTAAACTACACAAATTACCCCCCCCCAATAATTATAACACAACATTAATCATCTAATTTAAAATTAGTCCAACCCTCCCCCCAAAATAAAGAGTGAAGAATTAATTAACAATGTTGTAGATAAAATAGAAAAAAACCCACTTACAAAAAAAAGGATAAAACTTAAGAACAAAAAATATCAAAACTAAAATAATACCCTTAAACATATATTTAAATCAAACATAATACATATATTTAACAAATGAAATCCACTTTAAAACTAAGTTCAAATATTAAAATCATATATCAACCACATATCTGTTATACAAAAAATCATAATTAATAATACATAAATACAAAATTTCCATTAATACCAAGTTTCCTTTATAATTCATCAAGAGAACAAAAACATCCCTTAGAAAAACAATCAGATAATTTTTTTATTCCCTTCCCCTCCCCTTATATAAAAAAGAAAAAAAAAAGAAAAAAAAGTTCAAACTCTTATAAAATTCTCCATATTCTTCATTTATAACATCTTCAAAATTCCCTATCGAAATTAACTTAATTTTATTAAACTCTTCTCCCTCAATGTATTTGTACTTGATTTTCTTCTTTTTCTTCATATCACCTTTCCCCCCATCTTCCTCTTCATCTAATTCAACATCCTCAATTTTTGACTTATTATCTTCTGTGACATCATCCTCTTAAAAAAGAGAGAAAAAAGAGAAAAAGAGAAGTTTTAACTTCTTTCAGAACCTCTGCTGGTCTTTTTTTTTCTTCCTCTTCGCTGCGAGCCCGACACTTCCTCTTCATTTTTTATTACTAAATATTTATTTATTTTCTGTATTATACAGCTTGTTACATTTCACTCTTATATACATATCCTTTTTTAAATTTTTTTTATTTTTCACACTGTGAACCATATCAATCAAAATACATACAAACATTTCCCTCTTGAATATACACAGTGGCATTTTCTCCCCTTTTTCCCCCCTACCTTCCCTCCCCCCTTCCCACCCCCCTCCAAACCTATTAAACATTCAACATATACAATACAATAAAACCATTAAACACTGTCATCACACAATGAAAATAAACAAGAAAATTATGTCATCTACTTTTACACACTGGATCAAGTCATTTTGTCTTCTTATCATTTTATCATTTTAGGGGTTGGTGGTCCGAGGCAAGCCCTCTCTGTTATGTTCCATGTACGGTTCCCAAATTTGTTCAAAAAATGTGACTTTATTTTTTAAATTATATATTATTTTTTCCAATGGAATACATCTATTCATTTCTATGCACCATTGCTGTACTCTCAGGCTCTCTTCTGATTTCCAAGTTGACATTATACATTTTTTTGCTACAACTAAGGCTATCATAATAAATCTTTTTTGCACTTCATCCAGTTTGAGGCCTAATTCTTTACTTCTTATATTACTTAGAAGAAATATCTCTGTATTTTTTGGTATGTTGCTTTTTGTGATTTTATGTAATACCTGATTTAGATCTTCCCAAAACTTTTCCACTTTCTCACATGCCCAAATTGCATGTACTGTTGTTCCCATTTCCTTCTTACAGCGAAAACATCTATCAGATAATGTTGGATCCCATCTTTTTTAACTTTTGGGGTGTGATATATAACCTGTGTGACCAATTATGTTGTATCATACGTAACCTTGTGTTTATTATATTCTTCATAGTTCCAGAGCATAACTTTTCCCATGTTTCATTTTTTATCTTTATGTTTAAATCTTTTTCTCACTTTTGTCTGGCTTTTCGCTTATTTCATCATTTTCCTTCTCTTGCAGTTTGATGTTCGTCATAAATGTTTTTATTATCGTTGTTTCTGTAAACACATATTCAAAGCTGCTTCCTTCTGGTAATCTCAATATGTTTCCCAATTTATCCTTTAAGTAGGCTTTCAGTTGATGGTATGCAAACACATTCTCCATATTTGTACTTCATTTGTTCAAATGTTAATGAATTATCTACCAAAAAACAATTTTCTATTCTTTTAATTCCTTTTCTCTCCCATTCTCTAAAGGAAAGGGTATCTATTGTAAAAGAGATTAGCTGATTGTGCGTCAATAATAATTTTAGTAGTTGGTCATTTGTTTTTTTTTCCTTTCTAAATGAATCTTCTTCCATATAACCGTTTACAGCACGGAAACAGGCCATGTCGGCACTTCAAATCCATACCGGTTCACTTGAACAACTCCACTAGCTCCTCCGCAAACTGTTGAGGAAGTAGAGGCTTTCTTCATGATGCAATACTGGTGAGCTTTTATATCGTACCAGCTTTTCATCCCACTTATAAAGTATATGTTCTGGTACCTTCTCCCCTATTTTATCTAGCTCTATCTTAGTCCAATCTGGTTTTTCCCTTGTCTGCTAAAAATCTGATAAATACCTTAATTGTGCTGCTATTTAATAATTTTTAAAGTTTGGTAACTGCAAACCACTTTGGTGGTACCTCTCTGTTAATTTATCTAATGCTATCCTCGGTTCCCCCCCTCCCCCCTTTCCATAAAAACTTCCTTATTATTCTCTTTAGTTCATTAAATAATTTCTCTGTTAAGGGAATTGGTAATGATTGAAATAAGTATTGTATCCTTGGGAAGACATTCATTTTAATGCAATTTATCCTCCCTATCAACGTTAATGGCAATTCTTTCCAATGTTCTAAGTCTTCCTGCAATTTCTTTATTAATGGCTGATAATTAAATTTGTACAGGTGGCTTAAATTATTATCTAATCTAATACTTAGGTATCAGATTGCTTGTGTTTGCTATTTAAATGGTGATTCTTTTTTAAATCCTGTATAATCCGCAGTACTCATTGGCATCGCTTCACTTTTATTTGCGTTGATCTTGTACCCTGATATTTCTCCATATTCCTTCAATTTCTTATGTCGTTCTTTTATTGATATTTCTGGTTCTGTTAAGTATACTATGATGTCATCTGCAAATAAACTGATTTTATACTACTTCTTTATTTTTATCCCTTTTATTTTATTTTCTGTTCTTATCAGTTCTGCCAATGGTTCTATTGTTAAAGCAAACAGTGAGGGAGATAGTGGACATCCCTGCCTAGTTGACCTACTTAATTTAAATTGGTTCGATACATATCCATTCACTGTCACCTTCGCTAATGGTCCATTATATAATACTTTAATCCAATTAATATATTTTTCTGGTAGATTGAACTTCTGTAATTGAATAAATAATTCCATTCTACCTTGTCAAAGGCTTTTTCTGCATTTAAAGCAACAGCCACTGTTGGCATCTTATTTCCTTGAACTGCATGAATTAAATTAATAAATTTACAGACATTATCCGCTGTTTGTCTTTTCTTAATAAATCTAGTTTGATCTTGTTTTACTATTTTTGTACACAGTCAGCCAATCTGTTTGCTAATAATTTTGCTATTATCTTATAATCTGATTTAAGTAGAGATATTGGTCTATATGATGCTGGTGTTAGTGGATCCTTCCCTATCTTTGGTATTACTGTAATTATTGCCATCTTACATGAATCTGGCAAGTTTTGTGTTTCTTCTATCTGGTTCATTACTTCCAGGAGAGGAGGAATTAATAATTATTTAAATGTTTTATAGAATTCTATTGGGAATCCATCCTCTCCAGGTGTTTTATTGTCCAGCAGCTTTTTTAATATATCCTGAACTTCCTCTATTTCAAATGGTTTTATCAGCTTTTGCTCCTCTTCTTGCAATTTTGGCAGTTCAATTTTAGCTAAAAACTCTTCTATTTTATCATCTTTCCCCTCGTTCTCAGTTTGGTATAATTGTTCATAAAATTCCTTAAAGTTCTCATTAATCTCCATTGGATTATATGTAATTTGTTTGTCCCTTTTCCTTGATGCCAACACAATTCTTTTAGCTTGTTCTGTTTTAAGTTGCCAGGCTAATATTTTGTGTGTTTTTCTCCTAGCTCATAATACTTTTGCTTTATTTTCATTATGTTCTTCTCCACCTTATATTTTTGTAATGTTTCATATTTTATTTTTTTGTCCGCCAATTCTCTTTTTGTTATATCGTCCCTTGTTGCTTGTTCTTTTTCTGTACTTTCTATTTCTCTTTCCAACTGTTCTATTTCTTGATTGTAGACCTATTTTTTTTATCTTAGTTACATAACTTATTATCTGCCCTCTAATGAAGGCTTTCGTTGCATCTTATAATATAAATTTGTCTTTCACCGATTCCGTATTTATTTCAAAGTACATTTTAATTTGGCGTTCAATAAATTCTCTAAATTCCTGTATTTGAAGTAGCATGGAGTTTAATCTCCATCTATATGTTCTTGGTGGGATGTCCTCCAGTTCTATTGCTAATAACAGGGATGAGTGATCAGATAGCAATCTAGCTTTATATTCAGTTTTCCTAACTCTCCCTTGAATATGGGCTGACAACAAAAACATATCAATCCTTGAGTATGTTTTATGCCTTCTCGAATAATATGAGTATTCCTTCTCCCTTGGGTGCTGCCTCCTCCATATACCCATAAGTTTCATTTCCTGCATTGATTTAACCATACATTTGGCCACTTTATTCTTTTTGTTAGTTTTTTGTGCAGTTTTATCCAACATTGGATACAAATTAAGGTTAAAATTCCCTCCTATCAATATATTCCCTGCATATCTAGAATCTTCAAAAAAATATTTTGCATAAACTTTTGATCCTCTTCATTAGGTGCATATATATTGATTGAATTCTGGATATATCTGACACTTTATCATTACATACCTCCCTGCTGGATCCATTATTTCCTCCTCTATTTTTATTAATTAATATAGCTACACCTCTGGCTTTGGAATTATATGATGCTGCTGTTATGTGCCTGTAGAGCTCGTCGAAAGAACCAAAGACTTGTTGATCCAAACCAAGGCTTTTATTAGCAAAAGACCGGAGCTCTTCACAGGTGGCCGACCAGTCCGGAATGATCCGACCTGGCTAGAGACACAACCCTTTAAGGCCCAGACAATAGGTGTGGCTTAGCTCTCAGCCAATCGCTGTAAGCACAGTCTAGATACAGTAACTATATGCACTATGTACATTGGTGATAGATCTGTACTACCACAGTGCCCTACCCAGTCTCTCCTTAATTTATTATGTTCCACTTCAATTAGATGCATTTCCTGCACAAATGCTATGACTATTTTTTTCTTTTTTCAGGAAATTTAATAGCCTTTTTTGTTTAATTTGGATATGTATTCCATTAATATTTATAGTCATATAGTTCAACATGGCCATCTCATATCATGTTTACACCTCATTTCCACTTCCTCACCAACACCATCCCACTTTTCCCCATTTTCATCTCTCAGTTTCCCTTTTTGAACTCAATGTATGACAACACTTATAAAACATAAAATACTTCAACAACTCCCACATCTAAAATTCCTTTAACCCCACTCTGAGTTGTGGTTGCCCTTTGCCGGGCAACCACAACTCCCCTCTCCATTTGGATTGCGAACCCGCTCGCAAGCGTCAACTGATTTTGCAGTGACGGTTATTCTCTCCCACCCAACCCCCTCCAGAAAAGACTTTTATCTTCACATATAACAAAGCTCACCCTCTTTTTTTCCCCCTTACTCCCTTTCTTCCCTTTTCTTTCCCTTCTTTAGTTCTTACTTATACATTATTTTTACATCTTTATATGTATTTTATCATCATTCTTCGTTCTTGTTACATCTCTTCATCTCTCTTTCTGTCCTGCAGGTATTCTGCAAATTCTCGTGCTTCCTCCGGATCTGAGAATAGTCTGTTTTGCTCCCCCGGGATGAATATTTTAAGCACAGCTGGATATCTTAACAAAAATTTATAACCTTTTTTCCATAGGATTGATTTTACTGTATTAAACTCCTTCCTCCTCTTTAAGAGTTAAAAACTTATGTCTGGGTAAAAAAATATTTTTTGACCCTTGTATTCCAATGGTTTTTTGTCTTCTCTAATTTTATTCCTTGCCCTCTCCAGTATATTTTCTCTTGTTGTGTATCACAGAAATTTTACTAAAACAGATCTTGGTTTTTGCTGTGTCTGTGGATTCGGAGCTAGTGTTCTGTGTGCCCTTTCTATTTCCATTCCTTCCTGTATTTCTGGTATTCCCAGGACCTTTGGGATCCATTCTTTTATAAATTCTTTCATATTTGTGCCTTATTCATCTTCCTTTAGGCCCACTATCTTTATATACGGTTTTGCCTACTATAGTTTTCCATTATATCAATCTTCTGAGCTAACAACTCCTGTGCCTCTTTAAATTTTTTGTCATTTTCTTCCAATTTTCTTCTTAAGTCATTCACTTCCATTTCTACAGCCGTTTCTCATTCTTCCACATTTTCTAATCTTTTCCCTATTTCTGTCATGACCAGCTCTATTCGACTCACTTTTTCTTCTGTACTTTTTATTTTTCTTTTCATTTCACTAAATTGTAATGTTAACCATTCTTTTAATGCTCTCATTTGTTCTTGAAATTTTTTAAAATCTATATTCTGTCCATCTATTTTACCTTCTATTTCCCTGTGCAGATCTTGCTCTTCTTCTGTGTCTGCACCTGTGTTTGTGTCTTTTACTTCTCTTCCTTGTATCTGTGTCTCATCTGACTTTCCTGTTGAGTTGCTTGCCTCACTTTGCTGGGCTTCTTCTTGCTTGGCTTCTTGCTGTTGGTCTTTTTCTTCTGGGCTAGTCATCTGTTGGGCCTCCTGTTGCTGTTCTTCTTTCCTATCACTCCCTTTCCTGTCGCTTTCCTCTTCTTCCAGCTGAGAGCCCTGGTGTTGGGCATCCCTCAGCTGTTCGCACTGTGTTTGCTCACTCCTCAGCTGGGCCCCCTTCCATCGGTGTTCTCTTTTTCCTTAGTGAACGCGAGAGCCATTTTTGCAGTCCAGCGGTCAGGAGGTCGGACTCTGCGGGGTCATCACCAACCTTGGGGAACAGACTCTCTTCTCCACAACGGCTCCCTGTTTCTTCATACAGGTAAGGCCTTCTCCTTTCTCTTCCGGCGTCTTTTCTTCTTTTTTTCCCGTTGTTTTTATTTTTTCCTTTTTGGGTGCCATTTTCTTTCTTTTCTCCACAACTTTATCTTTTATTTATTATGTTTTGTGTTTCTTGAACTTTGTATTTTCTTCACTTTATTTCTTCTTTTCTGGAGAGGGCTGGTATTCTCCTACCGGCCACTACTCCATCACGTGACTCCTCTGACTCTTCCTCTTCTGATGACATCTCTGAAGGACCCGGCTGTCATGATAATGAATATGTATGTGATGTACCGGAAGTCACGTGGTATGAGAGAGAGAGATAAGAGCACAAGCAGGAGAACAAAGAAAACTGGAAAATAAAGACACTGAGAAGTTTATCTGATAAAACTTGTGTTTGATGTTTTATTAACTTCACATTTTGGGCCACAAATGTGACATTGGCGATGAGGATGAAAGAAGCTTGAAGAAAATTAAAGACTAAAGAAGATTAAAGAGGATTACAGACAACTTCAAGGTGATAAGAATTTTCTCTTTGACTCAGTACTTTTGGGGCTGGAATATTTCCTCATGGCTGGGGCAGACGGTGACTTTCTAATGCATAGTGGAATTGCTCATTTTGACCCAACGGGTGATGCAAGCACTGTAAGTATGAAGTGGAAGGCATGGCTGGAATAATTTGAATCCTATGCCGACAGTCGTGGCCTATTCCTAGATACCAGTACAGTTGAACAAAAAGCGCAGAGGAGGGCGTTACTTCTTTTCACGGCTGGACCCGCAGTTCAGGAAACATTTAAGACACTTTTGAATACTGGAAGAAAGGATGAGTACCGGAAAGCGGTAGATGCATTAAATGCACACTATGTAGTGACACCGAATGCTACATTTCAATGCCATTTGTTTCGGAGAACGAGACAAGAAGATGGCCAGACAATTGCTCAGTATGTGACGAGACTACGCTAGCTAGCTGTTGGATGCAATTACATGCCAGCTGATTTGGACAACCAATTATTGGATCAAGTTGTACAGCACTGCAGATCAGATAAACTCAGAAGACGTCTACTGGAAAGAAGGAGTGAGTTGGAACTCACCGATGCTTTAGCCATTGCTGCTGCATTAGAGGCTGTTGAAGGGCAATTTCATACCATGACCCTGAAAGACAACTCAAGCCAGCAAATTAAGAGGCTCTCACATCGCCATAATCAGCCAAGATATACGTCGACACAGGACATGGAGTGTATTCGATGTGGAAACCGAGGCCACTTTGGAAAAGACTCATATTGCCCGGCCAAAGGCAAAGTTTGCAGAAAGTGTGGAGGTAAGGACCACTTTGCAAAGAAGTGCAAAAGCAAGTCCAATGCAGACCAGAAGAGGAAGAGTACAACTTCCAAAGGCAAAGCCTGGGGGAAAGGAAAGTATCCTGGAAAGAAAGATACCATTCGCCAGATAGACGGTGATGATGATGATGCCCAGGAGGGACAGAGGTGTTACCAATTTACATTGAATAAGATACGCCATGAGAAGGTCCCAGTGATCATTGGTGGAGTGACAGTGCAGGTCATTGTAGACTCAGGCAGTGACAGTAATGTGATTGATCGACACTTATGGGAGAAGTTGAAAAGGAAAAAGATCATCTGTACCTCAAAGAAGTGTTCCAAGAAACTGTATCCATACACAGCAACCAAGCCATTGCAGACCATTGGATGTTTTACTGCAACTGTTGAAGCTGGAGATAAGTACACCGAAGCAGAGTTTATGGTCATAGAAGAGAGGGGAGAACCATTGCTGAGTAGAAGCACAGCGCAAGACCTGGCAATACTTCATATTGGAGCTTGTGTCAATTCAATTCAGTCATACGAGGATATGAAGAATTCCCCGCAGTCTTCCAAGGAGTAGAAAGCTGAAAGGTCGACAATTGAAGCTAGCGGTAGATAAAACGGTCAAACCCATGGCACAACCAATGCGCCGAACTCCGTTTGGACTTTGTGGGAAAGTCGAAGCCAAAATTAAAGAGTTGATCGAACAAGGCATTATTGAACTAGTGGAACATTCGACACAATAGGTCAATCCCGTAGTGATTGTGCCCAAACCAAAGGGTGACATAAGACTATGTGTTGACATGAGAATGGCCAATGAAGCTATAATTAGAGAACAACACCCTATACCAACAGTGGAGGAAATACTTCAAGAACTAACTACCAGCAAGGTATTCTCAAAAATTGATCTGAAATGGGGCTATCATCAATTAGAGCTGGTTCCAGGTTCCCGAGATGTAACAACATTTGTGACTCACTGTGGATTGTATCGTTACAAGAGACTATCATTTGGAATTAATGCAGCTTCGGAGATCTACCAATATGAAATCCATCGAGTGATTCAAGGCATTCCTGGAGTTGCCAACATTTCTGACGACATCATAGTCCATGCACCAACGAAGGAAGAGCATGACAAACGGTTGAGGCGTGTACTATCTAGACTACAGGAGGCAGGACTTACCATGAATGGAAACAAGTGCCAGTTCGGTGTGTCAGAAATGGACTTCATGGGACACAGACTTACACGGGAAGGACTAAACCCTGCAGAGGCCAAGGTGAAAGCTATTGAAGAGGCACGTGCACCTCAGAACGCAACAGAGGTGAGGAGTTTCCTGGGATTGGTCAATTTTTGTGCAAAGTTCATTCCTAATTTGGCTACAGTGGCAGAACCACTAAGGAAACTAACCAGGAAAGGTGTACCATTTCATTTTGGATCTGTGCAGAAGAAAGCGTTCACAGCGCTGAAGCAAAGCCTGACAGATGCAAAAACTCTTGGATATTACGGTCCGGCGGCATCAACCAAAGTCATAGCGGATGCCAGCCCGGTTGGTTTAGGAGCCGTGTTAGTCCAGATGCATGATGGAGGACCAAGAATCATTGCCTATGCCAGCAGATCGTTATCAGATGTGGAAAGAAGATACTCTCAGACAGAGAAAGAAGCACTCGGACTTGTATGGGCCTGTGAGAGGTTCCATGCATATTTATACGGCATTGAATTTGAACTCATCACAGATCATAAGCCATTAGAGGTGATCTATGCACCTAGATCCAAACCATGTGCCAGAATAGAGAGATGGGTACTCAGACTACAACCCTACAAATATAAAGTAATCCACATTGCAGCGAAAGCAAACATTGCTGATCCGCTGTCCAGATTGGTGAAGGATGGTGGTCCACAATCCAAGTCAGAATTGGGAACAGAAACAGAGAGCTTTGTATGCTTCGTAGCTATTCAGTCGACACCGAAAGCTGTGACTACGAAGGAAGTCGAGAGAGAATCCGAACGTGATCCAGAACTCATGGAAGTAAGAGAATGCATACAGAGTGGACAATGGGACAAGTGTACTCACAAGGCTTACATTCCCATTAGAGACGAACTTTGTTGCATCGGACAGTGTGTATTAAGAGGTTGCAGATTGGTGATACCGCAAAGATTGAGACCGAAGATCGTATCCTTAGCGCATGAAGGACACCTAGGTATTGTTGGTACCAAGCAAAACCTCAGGTTGTGATAAAGATGCAGAAAAATTTGTTAAAACTTGTCACGGATGTCAAATCACAAGTAGGAGTAATCCGCCAGAACCGATCCGGAGTACGCAACTCCCGACAGGACCATGGATCGACGTAGCTGTTGATTTTCTTGGACCTTTACCGACGGGTGAATCAATTATGGTAGTGATAGATTACTACAGCAGATACTATGAGTACGTGGTGTTGAAGTCCACAACCACTGAAAAAACAATACAAGCGTTAGCAGAGATATTCGCAAGATATGGATTACCTGTTACATTATACTCTGACAATGGTCCACAATTCATTTCAGAGACATTTGCGGAATACATGAGGACCACAGGTATCCACCATCATAAAGTAACTCCGAAATGGCCCCAAGCCAATGGAGAAGTAGAGAGACAGAATCAGTCCATTGAAAAACGATTGAGGATTGCACATGCTGAAGGACAAAATTGGCAAGAAGCATTGCTATCTTATGTGGCTGTCTATCGAGCAACGCCTCATGCAACCACTGGAAAAAGTCCTGCAGAAGCATTTTTTGGGAGAAAAATCCGCACAAAAATGCCAGAAATAAAGGAAATCCGAGACGACCAGGAGATGAGGGACCACGATGCTGAAAAGAAAGGTGCAGCAAAGCTGTACACAGATTCGAAACGTGGAGCCAAGTACTCAGAGATCATGCCTGGAGATAATGTTCTAGTGAGGCATGAAACTGGTGGTAAGCTAGACACACCTTATTACCATCAACCCTATACTGTCGTATACAGAAGTGGCAGTATGGTGACAGTCAAGTCTCCGACTGGAGTCCTGTATAAGAGAAATGTATCAGGTGTAAAGAGGTACCAGTCCAGAGATACATCGAGCGAAGAGGTTGAAAGGCCAATACGAGATGCTGAAACTGAGAGACCTGATAATGTTCCAGAGGCAGTTACCAGCACTCCTGATGAAGTGACTAGAGCGCCAGAAACACTCGAAGCCGTGGCGAGCAGTATTTCCGACGCTGAGAGTGAACAACCGAGAAGCGATGACAATATCGCAGGCAGGCCGAAACGAAACCGGAACGTGCCCAAACGATACGAAGACTTTGTGCCATAGTTTTAATAAGAACTTTGGGACAGTATTTTAATCTTATATCATAAAGTGCATGTATGAGTGCTGTAGGAAGTAAATTTTATGTAGTTGAGTTATAGTATTACCATTAGTTACGATGTTTGTAGGTTTCCGAGGGATATTGGTAAGTGAAGGTAAAGTTTATTTCTGATTAAAGGAGGGATGTCATGATAATGAATATGTATGAGATGTACTGGAAGTCACGTGGTATGAGAGAGAGAGATAAGAGCACAAGCAGGAGAACAAAGAAAACTGGAAAATAAAGACACTGAGAAGTTTACCTGATAAAACTTGTGTTTGATGTTTTATTAACTTCACATTTCGGGCCACAAATGTGACACCGGCTTTTTGGCATGCGCGATTCACTTCCGGGTTCTTCCCAGTGCCATCTCTCCATTGATACGGGAGAGGGACATCAGCAGAAGCTCCCTCAACAGGCTTACTCAACCAGGGAGTAGCTTAAATGCTAGATCCCTGTTTCAAGCTTGCGGTAGGTCTCAGATCTCTTCTTATCTTCATGTCAGGCTCCAGGTAAGGCTGAGCAACTTTTTCTTTCTTTGGAGGCATTTTTTTAAATGTTGTAGCAGTGTTTAAATGTACTTCAAAAGTTTTTATTAACTTAAAACATTGCTTTTTCGGTTCTTTTTTACTAGTTTCCCAGGAGGGTCAAGCTCCTACATTCTCACCCTATGGCATCATGTGACATCCCCCTCTTCCATAATTAACTTGAAACTAATGGTATTATGATCACTGGATCCAAAATGTTTCCCTACACATACTTCTGTCACCTGTCCTGTCTCGTTCCCCAATAGAAGATCCAGAATTGCACTCTCTAGTTGGTACCTCTAGAAATTGATTTAGAAAACTTTCCTGAACACATTTGACAAACTCCAAGTCACCTATCCCTTTTACACTTTGGGAATGCCAGTCAATTTACTCCTCCAATTCTCACTGATTATTGTGCAGTGTATAATAGAACCCCAAGAGTGTGGTCATACCTTTCCCATTCCTCAACTCCATCCATATAGCCTCAGTAGATGAGCACTCTGGTCTGTTCTGTTTGAGTACAGCTGTGATATTTTCTCTGAAGAACAATGCCATTCCTTGCCTTTTCATCTCCACCATTCTATCGCATCTGAAACAATGGAATCCCAAAACATTGAGGGGCCAATCCTGCCCTCCTGCAACCAAGTTTCACTCATGGCCATATTGTCATAATTCCTCATCCCAATCCACACTCTAAGCTCATCTGCCTTTCCTACAATACTTCTTGCATTGAAATTGATGCACCTGAGAACATTTTCACCATGTGCAAACATTTGATTTCTGACATCACATGACATCTTCACTTTATCCTTTTCCTCTGGCACTCAAATTTCCATCCCCCTGCAATTCTAGATTAAACCCCACGGAGCAGCACCAGCAAATCTCCCTGCAAGGATATTAGTCCCCCTCCAGTTCAGATGCAAACCGTCCCCTTGGAACAGATTCCACCTTCTCTGGAAGAGAGCCCAATGATCCAGAAACCTGAAGCCCTCTCTCCTGCACCATCCTGATGCATTATCCTCCTGTTTCTAAACACACTAGCATGTGACATGGGTAACAATCCTGAGATCATAACCCTTGAGGTCCTGTCCTTCAAACTAGCACCTAACTACCTGAGCTCTCCTTGAAGGACCTCCTCACCCTTCATACCCACATCATTGGTCCTTACATGGACCACAACATCTGGCTGCTCATTCTCCATCCTGAGAATGCTGTGAACTCAATCTGAAATATCTCGGTCTTGGCATGAGAGAGGCATCATACCATCCAGTATTCTCTATCCCTTCCACAGAACCTCCTGTCCCCCTAACTATGGAATTCTTCATCACTACAACTCACCTATTCTCCTCCCTTGCCTTCTTAGCCACAAGACCAGACTCCGTACCAGAGACCTACACTGTGACTTGTCCCTGGTAGGTCGTCCCTCCAACAATATTCAAAAAGGTATACAGGTGCACAATCCTTTATCCAGACACCTAAAATCCGGAAAGCTCCAAAAACCGGCATTTTTTTCCTGGTGCTGGTGCAGCAGAGGGAGAGAGAAAGAGAGACAGAGAGAGAGAGAGAGAAAGAGAGACAGAGAGAGAGAGAGAGAGAGAGAGAGAGAGAGAGAGAGAGAGAGAGAGAGAGAGAGAGTGAGCAGCACGACTCAGGCGGGGGAGGGGGTATGAGAGAGACGGCAGCGTGGCTCGGGTGGATGGGGGGGAGAGAGACGGCAGCGCAATTCAGGCGGGCAGGGGGAGAGAGACGGCAGCGCAACTCGGGCACGGGGAGAGAGTCGTCAGCGTGACTCAGGTGGGTGAGGGGAGAGAGACGCCAGTGCTACTGGAAGGGGGTGGATACGGCAGCACAATTCGGATGGGCTTAAATCTGGGGCAACTGGCTTTTGTGCTGAAATCCAGAAAAATCCAAAATTCGGAACTCTCTGTCCCCAAAGGGTTCTGGATAAAGGATTGTGTACCTGTACTTGTAATTGAGGGGAGTGGCCACAGGGGTGCCACTGCTTGGGTTACCTGCATTGCGGGCCATAACCATTCACTACATTTCCTGATATCACTTTGGCTCTTTTGCCAATTATTTTCATTCCGTGTCCCTTGGTTCCTGACCCCTCTGCCAAAGTAAACAGTTCTCTCTATCTCACCATCTACTGCAATCTCATCTGTTCCAAGGAGAGCAATCCCAGTGTTGTCAGTTTATTTCCAGAACTGATGCACCTCATTCCTGTATTAATTTTTTCTGAAAGTCCTCCTGAATGGCCTAACATCTTTCTTAATCTATCCTCAGAACTGGTCAAAATGCTGTTTCAGCTTGATTCATGCGACTAAAGGTTCATTAATAGCTTCATTGAGATTATTGTTTTAAAACTTTATTAACAGGCCCTGCCAGTTTCAATAAAACTATGCAGAAATAACCTACTAATATGTCCATTCTAAATGCTGTTATAGAATCATGCCCTCTAATTACAAATGACCCTTCTCATTTTTCTTACCAAAATGTAGTACTTCACATTACTCAGCTTTAAATTTTATCTGCTACATATTTGCCAATCCACCAGCTTGTCTATGTAAGCCTTCTACACTTCACGCAGTTCACTACGCCTTCAGGTTTCACAACATCAAGATATTTTGAAACTGTGCCCTACGTTCCCATTTCCAAGTCACTAACATAGATTAGAAAAAGCAGTGGTTTGGGCACTGGCACAATTAGGCTCCTCCTAATAAAACTACAAAATAGGTCAAAATATTTTCAAAACAAATTGAGACGGGTTTACACCCAGAATTTAAACAGGACCACGTAATTCATGATTTCATCCATGACTGCACCTTTCTTGAGATTTTTTTTTCATGTAGTGACCAGAGAAAGACATCAGCTCTTGAATGGCAGAGCTGCCAACAGGAACCAAATGGTAGCAACATACACTGTGGTGGCCAGGGAGGAGACAGAAACCACAGTGGAGAGAGGGGGAGAACCACAGGAGTTAAAGGTATGTCCCTCAAAATCCATTATTTGAGGTATTTCAAGTTCAACTATATGGATAAATAAGTTTTTTTTTGCGAACATGGCACTCCTAATTGGAATGAAACAGATGCTATGACTGTAGTAATAACACAAGAATACTGGAGGAACTCAACAGGTCCCGCAGTGTCTATAGGAAGTAAAGATATGTAACCTAATTATAATTTTCTACATCAATTGTATTTAACTCCAGAGAAATTGAAAAGATATGGTTTTAGTTCATCAGATTTGTGTTTTTGTTGTGGAGAACAGACGGGTACATTTTTACATTCAGTTTGGACGTGATAAAGTGAAACCTTTTTGGAAGAAAATTATGGCATTTTTGGAGCATTTATTTAAAATCAAATTAACATTTGATCCATTACTTTTTCTATTGGGATACATGACAAATTTAATAGTAGGTCTAAAACTGGATAAGTTTCAAATAGCATTTATTCGTCTGGTCCTGGCAGGAGCGAGAAAATGTATTGCAGTTACATGGAAAAATGATATAGAGTTGAACATTCAATGATGGCATAATGAGTTGAAATCCTGTATTTATTTAGAAAATATAACATATAATTTACATAATAATGATTTTTTTTTACTAAAATGTGGACTCCATATTTAAAATGTATGGATTTTAATATAGTTTTAGTAGTTTACAGATATGGCACACTCCATGGCACATAATTAATTGATTTATGTACTAGGCTCTGCATTTACGGGTAGTAGGGGAGGAATTTAGTTGGGGAGGAAGGGGTAGTAGGGGACTAATGTGTATTTTAATGATGATCTATTGTAAGAATGTTGTTTTATTTTATATCTGTATTTTAGAATATATAAATAAATAAAAATTTAAAAAAGATTTGTAACCAACATTCCTGGCCTAATCCTTTCTTCGGGTTAGCAGACAGGTGCCTCAATAAAGAGGCTGGCAGAGGAGGGAAGAAAGGAAAGAGGGAGGAGCACAGTCCCACAGGCCAAAGTCCAAAATTGGACATTGCGATGGCCCCCTCTGCCCCTTACGCTACAAGGATAGGATTTCCCGTGTTCTCAACTACCACCCCAGCAGCTCCCGCATTCAACATATACAATCTGTTACTTCTGCCACCTACTATGTGATCCCAACTTCACTTGCGAATCTGCAGACATGATCTGTCGCATTCAATGTTCCCATCATGTCCTCCTCTACATGAGAAAGGCTGGATTCAGACTGGGGGATTTCAATTCCCAACCCATTGCCACACCAACATGTCTGGCCATGCTTTTATGCAGAGCCAGACTGAGGCCACCAGCAAATTGGAGGAACAACACCTCGTATTCTATTTAGGCACTGTCCAACCAGATGGCATCAACATTAACTCTGATTTCTGTTAGTCCCACCCTGTTCTCCCCCCCCCCACCCCGTCTCTCCTCTTCCCATGACCCTACGTCTTCCTTTCCTCCAGCTATTTATTCTCAAAGCCACACCCTCTAACCAATTCTCACCTTTCCTCTCCTGTCCTCCAGTCATGTTCAAATATTGCCTTTTGAATGTTGGCCTGGCTTCACGCCCTGCCCTTTCTCCCCTCTTCCCAGAGCCTTTTTATTTAGGCACTTGCCTGCTTTTTGCTCATACCTTGAAGAAGGGCTCAGGCCCAAAACATTTGGTGACATATCTTTACCAGCCATGGATGCTGCCAGACCTGCTGAGGTCCTCTGACTTTTTTGTGTTTTTACTTCTTCATACTGTGATTACTTCTGTCAAGATGACTCCTTACCATGGGATACTAAATTAACCCCATGACATTGCATGAATATGTCTAAAATGCAGCTTCCCTGCAACTGTAGGAGGTGGTTCCCCCCATTCCCAAGGCAGCTTCCCTGCAACTGTAGGAGGTTCGTCTTCTTTGGCTTGGCTTCGGGGACGAAGATTTATGGAGGGGGTAAATGTCCACGTCAGCTGCAGGCTCGTTTGTGGCTGACAAGTCCGATGCGGGACAGGCAGACACGGTTGCAGCGGTTGCAGGGGAAAATTGGTTGGTTGGGGTTGGGTGTTAGGTTTTTCCTCCTTTGCCTTTTGTCAGTGAGGTGGGCTCCGCGGTCTTCTTCAAAGGAGGTTGCTGCCCGCCAAACTGTGAGGCGCCAAGATGCACGGTTTGAGGCGATATCAGCCCACTGGCGGTGGTCAATGTGGCAGGCACCAAGAGATTTCTTTAGGCAGTCCTTGTACCTTTTCTTTGGTGCACCTCTGTCACGGTGGCCAGTGGAGAGCTCGCCATATAACAGGATCTTGGGAAGGCGATGGTCCTCCATTCTGGAGATGTGACCCACCCAGCACAGCTGGATCTTCATCAGCGTGGACTCGATGCTGTCGACCTCTGCCATCTCGAGTACTTCGACGTTAGGGATGAAAGCGCTCCAATGAATGTTGCACGAAAACCAACAAGGTCGGGTCAGATACAGCAATGAGCTCTCTGAACCCTTCTCCATTAACAATGGCGTGAAGCAAGGCTGTGTTCTCGCACCAACCCTCTTTTCAATCTTCTTCAGCATGATGCTGAACCAAGCCATGAAAGACCTCAACAATGAAGACACTGTTTACATCCGGTACCGCACGGATGGCAGTCTCTTCAATCTGAGGCGCCTGCAAGCTCACACCAAGACACAAGAGCAACTTGTCCGTGAACTACTCTTTGCAGACGATGCCGCTTTAGTTGCCCATTCAGAGCCAGCTCTTCAGCGCTTGACGTCCTGTTTTGCGGAAACTGCCAAAATGTTTGGCCTGGAAGTCAGCCTGAAGAAAACTGAGGTCCTCCATCAGCCAGCTCCCCACCATGACTAGCAGCCCCCCCACATCTCCATCGGGCACACAAAACTCAAAACGGTCAACCAGTTTACCTATCTCGGCTGCACCATTTCATCAGATGCAAGGATCGACAATGAGATAGACAACAGACTCGCCAAGGCAAATAGCGCCTTTGGAAGACTACACAAAAGAGTCTGGAAAAACAACCAACTGAAAAACCTCACAAAGATAAGCATATACAGAGCCGTTGTCATACCCACACTCCTGTTCGGCTCCGAATCATGGGTCCTCTACCGGCATCACATACGGCTCCTAGAACGCTTCCACCAGCGTTGTCTCCGCTCCATCCTCAACATTCATTCATTGTAGGAGGTTAATGTATAAATTAAGAACCAAATTGTTCAGCCTGACTCATATTTCCTGGTAGTTCCAGTCCACACTGTGTGAGTCTCTATCCATTCTATCCAGCTCACAGGGCTTTATATTTGCTATTCCCCTTTTCTCTCCTGCATTTGATTACTTTTTTCTTGAAAGTATCTGCTAAATTATTTATTTCCTGTCGCAGAAAGTTCCACATTCTAACCATTTTTTTAACCTTTGATTGGTTTTTCCTTTCCATCAGTTTTAGTTCTGAGACACTTGGAACTGACTTGGCAATTCCTTCAGTTCTGCTCTTTCACTTTAATCAATATGGAAAATAAATCAATAATTCGTAGCACCCTTCATTTCTCCTCATTCTGTGTATCTGATCTCCCATTTAATGAACTCTTTCAGTCTCATTAACTTGCCAAGGGAAAATTCTGCTCAAAAATTCCTTGAGTACCTATTTTCAAGTGCAACAATGCATTGATCATTCCTCAAAATTGGCCTTCACACTTTGCCGAAATGTTGACTTTCTATGGACGTTGCGTGACTTGATGAGTTTCTCCACCACTCTTGTGTACTGAAATTGATGCCAACATCTGCAGATTTTCTTGCTTACCTCTACCATGACTTCTAAAGCAACATGCTCCCACCTTAAAGCAAAATTTAAACACAGCCATCATAGAATGAGACATCCTTGCAATGAAATTCCAGCAGTTCCACACTGACATCATCAATTTGCCCCCCATGTCTCTGGAAATTTGGAGTCCTGAGCATGTTGGTTGCTTTGATTTTGACAGCTACATTCTTATGTTATACTCTTTAAGGACTTAGTAGGGAAGAGAGAATCTGTTATAATTCCACAACACTTTTGCTGCAAATCCTTCCCTTTGAACCTGCCAGATTGGACCCGATGAGGTAATTCTGGGTTCATGCTTTCAATCTTTCACACTGCGGGTGAGCGGTGACCCTACTTGGACCCAGATGAAATTCCCAGGAAGGCAGGTCCTCCAAGGCCTTTCACACCACAGTCCAAATTCCCTGTAATTTGCCCTCCCTGGCAATTTGGGGGAGTGGGGTTTCCGCCCCCAGCGATGATGTAGTAAGTGATGCATTACGCACTCACAGGAAGTCCTACCAGAAATCAGATTGCACAGTCATGGTGGACAAGGCTTTTTCAAAAATCACTAAAACTAATGCCTATATGCTTCAATGAATTGAGTAATCCAATCCACAATCCTATTGCACAAACACCTCGCCCATATAATTCTTCTTCCTTGATTTCAGTATACATTTTATCAAACTTATAATTGCATCTCCACAAGCCTTTAACAATTAATTTTGCATCTGTTGGCATTCATTATTACACAAGCCAGTTTCAGGTAGAATTGCAGGGAGAATGCAGCTCTAGACCTACTGTGGGTGACTGCGAAAGGACATTCAGGTGGCAGCGCTGAAGGTGGTGTTCTGCCACTGAAAGGTCCACAGCGGGGAGAGGTGCCGCGGAGCAAACACCGGCTTCTGAGTCGGGGCAGGGGCAGCCATCTGACAGCACCCCTCTCTGCTGCTGACAGCCCCCTCCTCACTCCCTGACAGGCCCCTGGCACGGGACTACAGGGCAGGAGTGGCCAGTGTGGTACTACAGGGCTAGAGTGGCCGGCCCAGGACTACAGGGCTGGGGTGGCCGGCCCAGGACTATGGGGCTGGAGTGGCCAGCGCAGAACTACGGGGCTGGAGTGGTGCGGGACTACGAGGCTGGAGCAGCCAGTGCAGGACTACAAGGCTGGGGCCGCCAGCATGGGACGTTAGGGCTGGGGTGGCCGGCCCGGGACTACGGGTCTGGGGTGGCCGGCCCAGGACTATGGGGCTGGGGTGGCCAGCCCAGGACTATGGGGCTGGAGCAGCCAGCGCATAACTACGGGGCTGGAGTGGACAGTGCGGGACTACGAAGCTGGAGCAGCCAGCGCAGGACTACGAGGCTGAGGCCGCCAGCATGGGACGTTAGGGATGGGGCAGCCACTCCAGCCCCATAATCCTGTGCCAGCCGCTCAGGCCCATAGTCCCACACTGGCTTCCCCAGCCCTGTAGTACCCTGGAGTTGGGTCACCGGCTGACTGGTATCAGCCCAGCCCCTGCTAGGAACCTGAAAGCTGCTATTGTAGCCACTTTGCCTTACTGCCTTCAGGTGCCTAGAGGGAGCGCTCAGAACCGGAGAATATACCTCCCCGAGGTGGGTTGAGTAAGTGGTCCTCGGGGATGGGTTTTCTGCTTTCAGGTGGCCTCCTGAGAGCCGCATTCAGGTATTATAGGCGGCTTTACATCCGGTTTTCTGGCCAGCTGAAAGTGGCTACCGACCCACACTCCTCCCTCTCTGTCTCCACTAACAATTCCCATGGGTATGCAAGCGGTGATGCAGCATGCAAGTGCTGTCGTCAAGGCGCTTCCCCTGCTTGGCTCTTTGTCGATTCAGGCTGCAGGGAGAGGAAGGCCTGGGGAAATTAACTGCCCTATCTCTTAGTTAGGGCCGTGGACCCAGATAATTTTGCCGGGCCAACATTTTCACATCACCGGTTCACAGGAGGGTTCCTGGGAAAATTTCCTGGGAATCCCCATTTTACTTAGTGGTGTGAAAAGCCCTAATGATGAGGGATGGTTGCAAGAAAAAAAGGTTTAGTTAATAATCTTTTGAATTGTTAAAAAGTTGTCCAATGATGTCATGTTGTTATAAATATTAATATTTCAAGATTTTAACAATTTGTTCTGTTTTTCTGAATGTCAAAAACTTGTAGAAGCATTCATATTAAGAGATTTAATATAGTTAAACATGGGCCATAGGGAAAAGTGGAGAGCGAGGAGACTGCAAAATCTGGAATCTGAAAATGAACAAAATCTGCTGAACAAACTCAAAGGGTTGAGTCGCATCAGTGGGAGAAAAAAAAATGGTTCATGTTTTGGTCTGGAGCCCTTCACCAAGTCAGGAAATGCAGATTAGAGATCCCAATGCAAAAAGAACAGGGTGGGAGGAGCAGAACAGGGGTCCACGTGAGATTGGTGTACCGGGAGTGGCGACACATGACGGGACAGAGTCAGAAGATTGGCATATGTCAAAGGGAGAGAGAAGCAAGAGAACTAAAGGGGTCTGATGGAGGAAGATGAACCGCACAGGGCAGAGTTAATTAATATACATTGGTTGATCTGGAAAATAAAAGTCCACAATGATCAAAACTTTCAACATCCTACGGTCATTGACCTTTAGTGTTTAGCTGTAGCTCTGCTGCCTTGAGAACTGAGATTTTCTGGCATTTTTTACTATTTTTATTTCAGATTTCCAGTATTTGTTGTATTTTGCTTTTGCACAATTAGCCTTAGGGGTCCTGCTGAAAGTTAACATGCTACAAATTACCCACGTTAACTGCTCTTTCTATTACAAAGTAGTGCAACTTCTCCTGACGATTGTTCGATTACTGCTTTGGAATATATGCGAATGTTATATGGAAAAGAATGAGGTCGTTGCTTGTCAGGAATAAGAGAATGCATTATAAAATAAGAATATTATAATCCAGGGGAATTAAAAAGTTATAATTTTTCAAGCTCAAATACCACAAATTTATTTTATTAATTTCATGTGAATATACATGTAACATTAAAGAAGTACATACATTAAGATCATTAGTTTCTGGATTCGAATCCTTGCCTAGGAAAGTAAAATGTCCGTCATTTAGAACTTTTAATCAAAATTTCCAGTACAATTTTAGCTGACCTGATGGTATCTGCACACATAAACTACACACAAGAACTAACAATAGTAGTATCCTTTGTCCTCCTAGTCCCCCAAGCATTGATATGCCAGGCCTCAACTGTTCTTCTCTGTCAATTTCTCTTTATCCTCATTCGCTCGAGCTTTTACCTTCTCTTGAAATACCTCTGGTGATCCAGCCTCCATAAAAGATTCACCACCCTCTGTCACAAGAAATTCCTTTGCACATTTTAAAAGACAGTCCTAGTCCCCCAAGCCTGTCCCGCCATTCAGCATTGATATGCCAGGCCTCAACTGTTCTTCTCTGTCAATTTCTCTTTATCCTCCTTCGCTCGAGCTTTTACCTTCTCTTGAAATACCTCTGGTGATCCAGCCTCCATAAAAGATTCACCACCCTCTGTCACAAGAAATTCCTTTGCACATTTTAAAAGACAGACTCCCTCCCCCCCACCCCCCTCATTATCATGTAAGTATGTCCCCTTGTTCAAATCTCTTCCAATAGTGAAAACATCTCAACATCTACCTTGTAATGTCCCTTAGTAAGATTACTTCAACATTCTTCTAAATTCCAATGCAGATCCAACTTCTTTGCTATTTTAAATTTAACATTTTTTTAAAAATTTGGACATACAGCACAATACCAGGCCCTTCCAGCCCACAATCCCGTGTTGCCCAGTCACCGCTAATTAACCTACAATCCCTGTACATTTTGAAGGGTGAGAGGAAACAGGAGCACACGGAGGAAACACATGCACAAACTCCTTAAAGACAACGCAGGATTTGAACCCCCAGTAGCTGGTGCTGTAACAGGGTGGCATTAACCCCAACACTAACTGTGCCACCCCACGGTTATGCAGGCACAGCCATCCTATCCTTAAAGTTCATCTCGTAAATTTCTTCTGCACCGCCACCAATGCCAGTGCATCCTTTCGCAAGTAAGGGGAACTAAGACTGCACACAGTACACCTTGATGACCTCACCAGCATCCAGTACTCCAGTTCACCTGCAATAAGAGCCAGAATGTCATTTGCCTTCCTCCTATGTGGCTACATCATTCTGTGATCGAGCATAAGAATGTGTTTGTACTCCTTTCATTTGTAATATTTCCTATTAGATAATAATCTACCTTTCGATTCCTTTGATCAAATTTCATGGCCTCATACTTTCCAACATTAAATTCTCTCAAGTATTTTGCTGCTTCCTCAATCTATATCCTGCCATAGATTACAAAAATGCTCACTCTGGTTTGATCTCCTGCCTATTTTCGTGTCACCAACAAACTAGGATTCTTTACATTCTATCCCCTCCTACTAATATAGAGAATAAGTAGCCAACGGTCAAGAATTGATCCTTGGAATATTCCACTAGTCAAATCCTTCCAACCTGTCAATTACCAATTTATTCCAACTGTCTGGTTCTCACAGCAAATTATTGATTACAAAAGGTCATCAACCTGAAACCCTAACTTTGTTTTGCTCTTCTCAGAAGCTACTACCAACATGATTCCAGAGGAATGGAAAATTGCAAAAGTCACTTCACTCTTTAAGAAGGGAGAAAAGCAAAAGATGGGAAATTATTGATCAGTTAGCATAGCGGTTAATGCCACCCTGTGACAGCGCCAGCTACTGTGGGTTCAAATCCTGCGTTGTCTTTAAGGAATTTGTGCATGTGTTTCCTCCATGTGATCCTGTTTCCTCTCACCCTTCAAAATGTACAGGGATTATAGGTTAATTAGGTATGACTGGGCAACACGGGATCGTGGGCTGGAAAGGCCTGGATTTGTGCTGTATGTCTAAATTTTTTTTTAATGTTAAATTTAAAATAGCAAAGAAGTTGGATCTGCATTGGAATTTAGAAGAATGTTGAAGTAATCTTGGCAGAATTTTGGTCTATTGTTAAGGATGGAGCTTTGGGTACTTGAAAGCACACAACAAATATTATGATAAACATAGCATGCTTTCAAAGCACATGATAATATCCAAGTCAGCATAATTCCCTTCAGGGAGATCTTGCCTGACACATCTGTTGGAGTTCTTTCATAAGTATCAAACAGAATGGACAAAGGGCAGTCTGTGGATGTTGTTTACATGGATTTTCAGAAAGCTTTTGACAAGGTGCTGCACATGAGATTGCTAAACGAGATAGGAGCTCATTATATTATGGAAGGACACCAGCTTGGATAGAATAGAGTGAAACACAAAAGTCTGTAGACACAGTGATTGTAGTACAGGTGTATAGAAAAAAGGCTGGAGAAACTTAGCAAGTCACGCAGTATACTTTACATAGCAAAGTTAAAGATACATAACCAACGATGCAGGCATCTGAATAAAATGACAGGGAGGGAGGGCACAAGAGAAAATGGGAGGAGGAAATGGAGAGGGAAGGGGTTGGAGCTGGAGGGAAGGAAACAGAGGGATAGGGAAGAGCAAGAGAGAGAGAGAGAGAACGGGGAGTGGGGAATGGAGAGGGAAGAGGTTGGAGCTGGAGGGAAGGAAACAGAGGGATAGGGAAAAGTGAGAGAGATAGAGAACGGGGAGTGGACTAGCAGAAAGTGGAAAAGTTAATGTTAAGACCATCCTGTTGGAGAGTGACCAGATGAAATATTAGGTGGAATATCCAGTTCATAGGTGGGTGTTGTTTGGAGGTGCATGAGACTATGAATAGACATGTTGGCACAGGAGTGGGGTGCAGAATTGAAATAGTTGGCCACTGGGAGATCCCGGTTATTGATGTGGTCAGAGCGAAGGTCCTCACCGATGCGATCTCCCAGTCCATGTCCAGTCTCTCCAATTTAGAAAAGGCCACAATGGGAGCATCAGATGCAATAGATGACCCCCGCAGATTCACAAGTGAAGTGTTGCTTCACTTGATAGAACTGATTGGGGCTCCAAATGGTGGTGAGGGAGGAGATATGGGCACGTGTGGCACTTCCTGCAGCTATAGGGATAGACCCAAGGGGACAATTAATGAGAAGGGATGAGTGGACGAGGGAGTGGTTCCTATGGAAGGCAGAGATGGGAGGAGAGCAGAAGATGTGTCTGGTGGTGGGACCATGTTGTAGGTGACGGAAATTGCGTAGGATAATATGTTGGATGCGGAGGCTGGTGGGGTGGTAGGTGAGGATGAGAGGAATCCTGTTCTTGTTGTGTCTAGGAGAAGAAGGGCCAAGGCAGATGTGCGGGAAATGGAGGAGATGGGGGAAGGGCTGAGTTGATGATGGTAGAGGGGAGGCCATGTTTTTTGAGGAAGGAGAACATCTTGGATGATCTGGACTGGAAGACCTCATCCTGGGAGCAGATGTGACTGACATGGAGGAATTGAGAGAAAGGAATAGAATCCTTACAGGAGACTTGGTTGAAGAAGTGTAGTCGAGGAAGTTGAGGGAGTTGGTAGGTTTGTAGAAAATGTCTGTAGAAAGTTTGTCTCCTGAAGAAGAGATAGTGAGATCAAGAAGGGGGAGAACTTTGCCAGAGATGGACAAGTGAATTTTAGGTTGGGGTGAAAGGTAGCAGAAAAGTGGGTAAAGTTCACAAGCTCATCATTGGTGCAGAAAGGCAAAGTGGGAATAAAAGGAAACTTTTCTGGCAGGCGGCAGTTGACTAGTGGTGTTTACCAGAGGTTGCTGTTGGGTCGACTACTTAGCACATTATATGATTTAGGTAACAGGATTGTTGTCTTTGTGGCTACACTTGATGATAATAAGAAGATAGGTGGAGGGGCAGGTGCTGTTGAGGAAACAGAGTCTCCAGAGGGACTTGGACAGGTTGGAAGAATGAGCAGAGAAGTGGCAGATGGAATGATGCAGCGTAGGAAATTGTGTGATCATGCACTTTGGCCAAAGAAATAAAGTGGACTCTTTTCTAAATGGGGAAATAATTCAGAAATCAGAGTTCCAAAGGGACTTGGGGATCCCAGTGCAGGATTCCCTGAAGACTAACTTGCAGGTCAAGTCAATGAGAAGGAAGGCAAATGCAAGGTTAGCATTCATTTTCCAGAGGACCCTATGAAAGCATGGATGGAATGCTGAGGCTTTTTAAGGAGTTGGTGAGATCATCTTTAGAGTATTGTGAGCAGTTTTGGGCCCCACATCTCAGACACTGGATAGGGTCCAGAGATGATTTATAACCCAGGGATGAGAGGGTTAACATATGAGGAGCATTTGATAGCTCTAGGCCTGTACTCACTGGAGTTAATAAGGTTGGGGAATTTCATTGAAATCTACGAATATTAAAATAGCTGGTGGATATGGAGATGTTTCCAGTGGTGGGAGTGTCTAGAACCAGAAGGCACAGGAATTGAATAAAAAGAAGCCTCTTAAGAACAGAGATTAGAATGCATTTCTCAGCTGGAGGATGTTCAATCTGTGGAATTTATAGCTGTGGAGGCCAAGAAATTGGGTATATTTAAATCAGAGGTTCTTGATTAGTAAGAAAAGGTCAAAGGTTATGGGGAGAAGGCAGAAGAATGGAATTGAGAGGAAATACAACAGCCATGATTTGATTGGCAGAGCAGACTTGATTGGCCAAATTCTGCTCTTCCATATTTTATAAAACTGATAGTTAAGGTTAGACTTTATTTGCTGTTGTGATCACAAAACAGAATTTTATTTACTAAGATGGACATATGCCATTAAAGAGATTTGAAGAATATCTCATTCTGGATATTTTATCTTCATGGATACTACATTTTGAAATCTTAGGGTGAATTGGCTGGTGACAAGTAGGTGCAATTTTAAATATAACCCCACTTCCATATTTCACGAATGGTGCTTGAGAGTAATCAACCCACCATCGACCCAAAAGCTGGTTTTGTTATTTAAATACAGTAAAATCCCCATTATCTGCAATTCAAGCAACCAGAAGCTTCAAGCAATTGGCAAAAAAAATCATGGAAAATAAACAGGTAAAAAATACGGAAGTTTAAAATTGGCACCCTCCCCAGTGGTTAGTTCACCAATTACGTAACATGCAATCTCAAGCAACTGGCAAATTCACTTATCTGGCATCTATCTATCCCATAAATGCTGGATACAGGGAGGTGGGGTGGGGGGGTGGGGGGTGGGGGGTGGTTTACTGTATTCTTCTTCTTTGGCTTGGCTTCGCGGACGAAGATTTATGGAGGGGGTAAATGTCCACGTCAGCTGCAGGCTCGTTGGTGGCTGACAAGTCCGATGCGGGACAGGCAGACACGGTTGCAGCGGTTGCAGGGGAAAATTGGTTGGTTGGGGTTGGGTGTTGGGTTTTTCCTCCTTTGCCTTTTGTCAGTGAGGTGGGCTCTGCGGTCTTCTTCAAAGGAGGTTGCTGCCTGCCGAACTGTGAGGCGCCAAGATGCACGGTTGGAGGCGATATCAGCCCATTGGCAGTGGTCAATGTGGCAGACACCAAGAGATTTCTTTAAGCAGTCTTTGTACCTCTTCTTTGGTGCACCTCTGTCTCAGTGGCCAGTGGAGAGCTCGCCATATAACACGATCTTGGGAAGGCAATGGTCCTCCATTCTGGAGACATGACCCACCCAGCGCAGTTGGGTCTTCAGCAGCATGGATTTGATGCTTGCGGACTCTGCCAGCTTGAGTACTTCGATGTTGGTGATGAAGTCATTCCAATGAATGTTGAGGATGGAATGGAGACAGCGCTGATGGAAGCGTTCTAGGAGTCGTAGGTGATGCCGATAGAGGACCCATGATTCGGAGCCGAACAGGAGCATGGGTATAACAACGGCTCTGTACACGCTGATCGTTGTGTGTTTCTTCAGGTGGTTGTTTTTCCAGACTCTTTTGTGTAGTCTTCCAAAGGCGCTATTTGCCTTGGCGAGTCTGTTGTCTATCTCTTTGACGATCCTTGCATCAGATGAAATGGTGCAGCCGAGGTAGGTAAACTGGTTGACTGTTTTGAGTTCTGTGTGCCCGATGGAGATGTGGGGGTGCTGGTGGTCATGGTGGGGAGCTGGCTGATGGAGGACCTCAGTTTTCTTCAGGCTGACTTCCAGGCCAAACATTTTGGCAGTTTCCGCAAAACAGGACGTCATGCGATGGAGAGCTGGCTCTGAATGGGCAACTAAAGTGGCATCATCTGCAAAGAGTAGTTCACGGACAAGTTGCTCTTGTGTCTTGGTGTGAGCTTGCAGGCGCCTCAGATTGAAGAGACTGCCATCCGTCCAAAGCCCTCTGCGCAGCTCAGACGGCGAAGTCCTCCTCAGCAACAAGATCTCCATCCTCAATCAATGGTCAGAACACTTCCAATCCCTTTTCAGTGCCAACCGCTCAGTCCAAGAATCCACCCTGCTCCAGCTTCCTCAACAACCCTTGAGTCTAGAGCTGGATGAGGTCCTTACCTGGAAAGAGACATATAAGGCAATTGAACAACTGAAAAGTGGCAAAGCAGCAGGTATGGATGGAATCACCCCAGAAGTCTTGAAGGCTGGCGGCAAAGCTCTGCATACCAAACCGCACGAGTTTTTCATGCTCTGCTGGGACCAAGGAAAGCTGCCCCAGGACCTTCATGATGTCATCATCATCACCCTGTACAAAAACAAAGGCGAGAAATCAGACCTCAAACTACAGGGGAATCACGTTGCTCTCCATTGCAGGCAAAATCTTCGCTAGGATTCTCCTTAATAAACTAATACCTAGTGTCACCGAAAAAGTCCTCCCAGAATCACAGTGTGGCTTTCGCGCAAACAGAGGAACTACTGACATGGTCTTTGCCCTCAGACAGCTCCAAGAAAAGTGCAGAGAACAAAACAAAGGACTCTACATCACCTTTGTTGACCTCACCAAAGCCTTTGACACCGTGAGCAGGAAAGGGCTTTGGCAAATACTAGAGCGCCTCGAATACCCCCTGAAGTTCCTCAACATGGTTATCCAACTGCACGAAAACCAACAAGGTCGGGTCAGATACAGCAATGAGCTCTCCGAACCCTTCTCCTTTGACAACGGCATGAAGCAAGACTGCGTCCTCGCACCAACCCTCTTTACTATCTTCTTCAGCATGATGCTGAAACAAGTCATGAAAGACCTCAACAGTGAAGACATTGTTTACATCCGGTACCGCATGGATCACATTGATAATATCTGATCAATCTTCACATTTCTGGAAACTCAGCAAATCCATGGAGATGAGAGCAACTTTGAGGAAAGTAATTTTTAAACTTTCCAAGTAGACCATGTTAAACAGGAGTAATTCAAGTAGGGGCTATCTCCTCTCCATCTGGCATTGATCTTCAAAAATTATTCCCCAAATGAGGATTGGAAACATCTGCGTTAAGGGTCCTATCATTCTGCATTGACTCCTCACCAACCCACCCCTGCCAACCTATCTCCTCCTTGATCTGATTCTATCTGCCCAACACCACACATCCATCCATATGCGTTTCTCCCTTGGCCTACCTTTGCTTTTCCTTCCTCCATCTTGTTCCATCTGCCCATTATCCCTTTCCCTGGTTTTAGTTATTATCTTCCAGCCAATATTTCTACATTCCTCCTTCTCTCTCCCTCCCTGGTTCCATCTGCCTATCACCCCTCACCTGACCTGGTTCCATCTATTAGCCCCTATCTCATCTCTTTTATATTGGCTATCTTCCATCTACACTTCCATTCCTAGTGCAGCATCTTAAAATGAAACATCTCCCTTTGCCTCCACGGCAGATTGCCTCATGCTCAATAAAGATCCACCTTGGTGAATATTGTTACAGACTTATATTGGTATTAATCTTGAAGTTTTATATATATATATATATATATATATATATATATATGTATATATATATTTTGTCAACCTGCTTAGAGGTGTGGACAGGCGTACACACACGCACACTATTGTGAAGCAGACGCAGAGGCTCCATCAAGTAGGAAGTGAAGAAGCTCATCATCATTCAGTTCAGAGCCATAAAACTAGTGTTATTGTTCTCCATTGACAGCCAGAGACAATGAATGTTTTACTCAAAAAGATGCCTGTTTAAACAGAAGACCATCTGCTTGTTGACTTAGCTTTTTGTGAAAATGAAATTAATAGAGCCAGTAGTGCTCAAAGCAGTCATGTGATTAAAGACACTTAAAGCATTTTAGTTCATGAACCAGAATTGTCTGAACACAGAATTGAAGTTGCTCCAGAGAAGATGGCCACATGGGTTGCTTTTATTTGTCAAGAGAGAGAGCAGTGCTGCTGTGGCTATTGTAATGGTAAAAGAAATTAAGATCATTCGTGCAGTTGGGGCATAACCATCCTTGAGGTTACTTCATCTAAAACCTTTGCCTGGGTTTGTGAAATCATTGTGAAAATCACAAGTTCTGTAACCTCTACACAAGAGAGGGGAATTGCGGAAAAATCATTTATCTGAAGAAACTTTTCTGAAAGGAACTCAACAAGAATTCATGAGTTTTGATAAGTTTGATGAGTCAGTATTGCAAACTACTTGATAATTACTTTTGAATAACAGTTCAAAGATTCTGAGTTTCAACACAAAAGGTTTCTTTTTTTGAAAATTTTATTTTTGATTTTAAAATACATATATAAAAAGAAAACAAAGTAAACTGAAATGAAATAACATAAACAAAACCCACCCTCCCCCTCACCCCCCCACAAAAAAACCCCACAAGGGGGCAAAAACATAGATCAGTTAATTACTTACATACGCTGGGTGATATTACAAACTTACAATATATTAAAAAAACTTAAGATACTTCTAAACCCATCATCACCAAATAAGGTTACCACATCTGGACAAAAAAGAATAATTATCATGCAAATTATATGTCATTTTCTCCATATAAATACAAGATCTCAACTCATTGAGTCAACGGGCTATATTTAACTCCACATTATCTTTCCAAGTAATCGAAATACATTTCCGTGCTACTGCCAATGCTAAACAAATTAACGCCATCTGAAACTTGTCCAACCCTAAACCAGTCAAAGATACGGCATAACCCAGCAAAAAAAATAATGAATCTAATGGTAATTTAATCTTAATTAATTTTTCCAAAAAGACTAATTTTTTTCCCCAAAATGGTTGAATTTTATCACAAAGCCAAACTGTGTGTACAAATGTTCCGGTATGAAGTCCATATCGAAAACATAAATCTGAACTACTAAACCCATATCTTTTTAACTTCTCAGGAGTCAAATACAACTGATGTAAAAAGTTATAATTAATTAAACTATATATTACATGAAGTAATTTAGTCACACCATCTAAACATATATCTTCCCATTCCTCCTGAGATGTATCAAGTGATAAATCTTCTTCCCATTTAATTCTAGATTTACTTAAGTCTGGTTTATTTATCTTGTCTTGTAAAGGGTTTCTTTTTTTAATATTTTATCTACAATCTTAAATCATATAACATTGATTATAATATATTAATACAAACATCACATGATTAAATGAAACTCCCCCAACCTCCCTCATCCACCCCACTAACACCCTCCCTCCTCTCCTATCCACCTACAAAGAAAGAAAGAAGGAGATCTTTACAAAAAATGATCATACTCAACTTTTTATCTGTGGAAGCAGAGCCAACCACCGAAGCGGATAAAGAGATCAAATTTTAATAACAAGAATTTTTAAATATGGGCTCCACATTTTTACAAAAAAATCTCACAAATTATACGTTATCTTTTCTAAAGGAATAAAAGATTTCATTTCAATGTGTCATCTTTTCATACTTAAAACCAAATCAGATGTAATAGCTAAACATTTTTTAGAAAAAGCCAAAACCAAAACATAAAAATTCAATTTGATACATAGTCAATCTCAACTCTAAAGCAATCGACTTAATATCCCCTAATAAAAATATCATTGAATCAAATGGTAAATTTACTTTAATACCAGCTCTAACAATGATTTGATTTGTAACCAGAAATTTTTAACCTGAGAACAAGTCCAAGTTGAATGAAAAAAAGTACTCATTTCCTGTCCACACCTAAAACACAGATCTGAAGAACTAAGTTCAATTTTATTTTAATTTCTGAAGAATTAAATATAATTGATGGAAAAAGTTATATTGTAGCAGCCTATATCATACATTTATAACCTTAGTCATACTGTCTTTACACAAATTCCTCCAAACACTTTCATCTCTCTATTCAAATCAAATTCCCATTTCACTCTCAATTTATGAACATTCAGTTTAGGCATTTTATTTTGTAATAACTTTCCATCTCAGAAATAAACTTAATTGAATCTTCCTTAGTAAACAATTATTCTAAAGCAGATTCCCTAGGTAATTTTAAGCTATGACCTAATTTCTCCAACAAAAAGTTTTTAACCTGGTAATAACTAAAAAAAGTATTTGAAACTTCTCTTTCATTCGATTAAAAGATAAAAAAAATCTCCCTGTTTCAAAACAATCTTCATCTTTTTAAATCCCCATTTGATTCCATATTTTCAAAAACTGATTATTGACGGTAAAGGGAAAAAAAATTATTCTGATATAAAGGCATTTTTGCTGATATCTTTACTTTCCCACCAATCGGATAATCATTTTTATTCTATATTTCAATTAAATGTTTCAAAATTTGTGGATCTATACCAATTACAATTTGGAATTCCATTTATAAGTAAGTTCAGCCATAATCTTCTCATCAATCTTATCCAACTCTATTTTAGTCCAAATAGAAGATTTACTCATATCAAACATTGCATTAATAAATTTCAGTTGTGCAGCTTTATAATAATTCTGAAAATGAGGAAGTTGTAAACCACCTAATTCAAATTTCTAAGTAAATTTCTTCAAAGACACACTATTGATTTTCCCTTTCCATAAAATATCGAACCCTTGGAAAAATATACATTTTAATACAATTTACTCTCCCTATTAAAGAAATAAGTAAATCGTTCCATCTATTTAAATCTTCTTTAATTTCATTAAATAATGGAACATAATTTAATATAAATTTTCTAGATTTCTATTAATTCTAATACCCAAATACTTAATCAGATTATTTGTCTATCTAAATTGAGCTACATCCTTACAACGATCATAATTTCCTTCCAGTTGGGCACTATCGGTAGCCGAATAATGACGCAGACAGAAGACTGAGGGGAACAATAGGCTTTATTGAGCAAGGGACTGCTGGCATTTGAGTGGGAAGGAGAGGGGACTCGACCTTTATGGCCAGGGGTTACATGAGAAGGATCAAGGGAGGAGCTAAGGCAGGGAGACACCCGGAGGGCAGGCCAGCCAGTGCATACAGCCATATCACCACACTTCTACATGATTTCACTTTTATCCCAATTAATTTTATAACCCAATATTCCTCCATAATCTTGTAATTTTTTTATATAATGTAACTAAAAAATTCTCCAGATCTGTCATATAAATTAATACATAATCAGCAAAAAGACTAATTTTATATTCCTCTTTATTCACTTTAATCTCTTTAATATCAACATCTCTTATTAATTGTAACAGTGGTTCAATTGCTAAAACAAACCATGCAGAAGATAAAGGATAGCCTTGCCAAGCTGATCATGTCAATGGAAAAGGTGAAGAAAGTTGTCCACTGTTAACTACTTTAGCCGTAGGATTTCTATTTAAGACTTTTATCAATTAATAAATTTTGACCCAAATTGAAATTTTTGTAAAACTTTAAACAAATAATTCCATTCTAATCTTTCAAAAGCCTTTGCTGCATCTAACGACAAAACTAATGCCGGATCCAATTGTCTTTGAGAACTATGTATTAAACTAATTTGTTTAACAAAAGATTTCTAAGACTGAACTTTGAAATTCAATTTTCAGAATTGTGCCTGAGATGTATTGGTTTGGGATTTGCTACACACATAGTTGGGTGTTAAGTTTAGAGTTAAATAAGATTTTATATTATTAATAGTTATTAATAAAAATTATGTTTTGAAGATACCATAGTCTAGGTGAATTTCTATGACTATATCAAGTTTTCTCTGATCTTTTATTTTCCTACATATTTTTATTGTGATTTAAACTTTATTTTATCTATGGTTTTGTTTTTTTTCTTTTCTGAATGATATTGTTAGCATTTTTATTTTTGACATTTTAATTTCAATATTTAGGGGATTACATTGGACAAAACATTTCATGAAAAGAGTGAAATTCTATAGATAAAAATAGTTTTAATTGCAACAAAAATATTAATCATAGTGGAAGGTAAAACATTAATTACCATAAGTAGGTTAGGTTGAGATAGGTTCAGCATCTGTTGAAACATTGGTTACAGACTTGCTGCAGTACTTAAAGATTATTCTTCCTGAATTTTTAATGAGAACTACCCAAGATGTTCAGAAGCTTCCAGGCAGAACAGACTTCTGGAGCACAACATACAAAAGTAAGTATTACACTGAAAGTCAAAGGGCATTGAAACTCTTTTAAGCTGTTTTGAAATTCTATCAAATTAGCAATGACCTCTTTTTTTTCAAATTATTTTCATTGCAATTAGTTGATTTAAAAACAAGTTTTCATTCTCTCAAACATGCCATTTTATTCACCATTGGCAAACTCAACATTTCTTTTAAATGACAGTGGTTATTCTGCTTTTCTTATTGTTAACCACTGATGTGTAGCTTTTATTAAACACCAGCTTTACTCTTGTGGTGATAAATGATTTCCATATTCTGTAATCCATTTATAGAGGACCTGATTGTGCCTCCAAAACGATCAATTTCCACACATGATTGTTATCTTGTAATGTTACCCTTCTGTCTGCCCTCATAAAAATAAACGTTATTGTATTTTTTAAAACGTTATTAGATTACAAAAACTACTGAGTGCTCACAATGGTCATAATAATAGTTTAAAAAAACACACAATTGAAGATTAGGAGCAGAAGTAGACCATCTTGCCCATCAAATCTGATCTGCTATTCATGGTGGCTGATTTACCTCAACACCATTTCCTGCAGTCTCCTTATTTACCTTGATTTGCTCAATACCCAGAAATCTATCACCCTCAATGAGTGAGCCTACACAGACCTCCAGATCAGAG